>NC_083606.1:29130040-30380040 GCF_029168945.1 Cannabis sativa
TAAGAACACTTCACATCTATCTTTCTCTCTCTCTCTCTTGTAATTTCTTAGTAACATTATTAGGTGTTCTATTATTAACAACTTCAAGCTCAGATTTGGCAGAAGCTTACATATTCATTATGAAGGTTAGTTAGTACTACTAATATTTCAAGTTTCAATAAAATTAGTAATACTTTTTTTTAAAAAAAAAAATAAATAATTAGTTTATGATTTATTCTTTCGCCATCAAACTAATATGGGATTGTTTTTACAGCAAGTGGTGTTGAAATTGGTTTCATGATGATAGAACCAAGAAGTAGATTACAAAGACAGTATCTGTCCATTCAGGTATATAATTGTACCAATTGTAAAGTTTGAATTTTTCTCTTTAATTTTTAACAAAATAAA
This sequence comes from Cannabis sativa, assembly GCF_029168945.1. Lineage (NCBI taxonomy): Eukaryota > Viridiplantae > Streptophyta > Magnoliopsida > Rosales > Cannabaceae > Cannabis > Cannabis sativa. The sequence goes on from NC_083606.1 coordinate 29,130,428, forward strand.
GAAACCCAGTTCAAAACATAATGATGAGATCAAATAGAATTCATTTATTTTCAGGGATTGATTAAATTCCATAGATTCCAAAGACATGAAATTGACAATAACAGGGGACATAAATCTGTAAGTTAGTAAGCAAGTTGAGGAAGCAATTTGTAATGTATTTTGATCAGCAATCTTTTCTTTTGTCTTCAATTTCGATTTTGATTTTTTGGTATGATTCTTTTGGATCTAGTTTCGCATTAGGAGATTCTTCGTTTGCCAAAGGTAAATTACTGAATTAGTTTAACTCTGTTTGCTCTGGAATCAATTTCTATGCTTGTTTGTTCTGTCATGTTTCTCTCTAAAGGTTTCTATTGGGTTTGTAATCCTCTAAAATGTGGACCTAAATTGAGATAGTTCAGATTCTAGAGATGCCAAATTCAAAGAATGTGGATCTTTGAAATTCATTGAGGTAATTGATGCATAAGATCTCGTCTTGAGGAATTATTGAAAACCTCTCTATATTTATTTATTTTCTACTTACATGTAGTTGTTATATCAATAAGAAAGATGCGTCCCAGAGCAGATCCTAGTTCATAATTTGCTTTATAATGATTATTGTTCTTGATTACTACTGACTGTGTTTCTAGCAATATTCTGTTTTGAAACTATTGAAACTTCATTTTTCTTGTCTATTGTTCTTGAATAACCGACTGAGTTTATGAATCTCTAGAATGAGAGCTTGTTGTTGTTGTTGTAAAGTAATATGTTTATGAACCGAGAATTTTCCCTTGAACTATTGAGATTTGGATACATAATATGTTGCGTTTTACATTCTCTAAGATCGAGTTCATAGAGTTAATTTTGGAGATAGGAGTGTTCTGTGACCCATCGTTTCTTCAGCACAAAGTAGTTATGAAATTTTAGAATAAAGCCCTTCATTCTCAGTAGTACACATTTGAACTAATCTATACTACTTTACCGTTTAGAGTTAGTTAGATTTTATTTTGTATTGGTTGTTGTTTTATTTTCATTCAATACATCTGTTCTGATTTCATATTTTTGGCCTTAATTTATTAAGGTCTGATTTACTTCATCTCCAACAGTTTTTAAAGAACGAGCAAAGTGATGCTCCTCAAAAGTAGGTGAGAACCAAACATGATATAAGTGTTTGCTTCTCTATTCTAGGTGTCTGGTTTAGAATCACTTATATACTTGTTTGTTTGTACCACCACATCAACACATTGGATGGATTTACTTCATCTCCAACAGTTTTTAAAGAGCAAGCAACATGAGTCTCCTCAAGAGACTATTCAAGCATTGGATGTTGTTCTCAGGGATGCTCCATCGAAAGTGTAAGATTCTTAATGCTACCTTATTTTATCATTCAAAAATATCTTGATCAGTGTCATATTTTGGTAGATTGCATGCAAAGAGTTAAAGTCCAGCATGGGGATGTTGTAGTTAGACAGGTTACTCCTTTTGCATTTTGATTTTACTTTTTTTCATTTAATAGAGGTTTGGCTGTTATGGGTTGACGGTAAAGTGGTACATATATCCTTTAAATGGAGTAGTATTTTGAAAGTTATATTATCAAAATGTGGTGTTCCAACAATTCTAGTAAATTTAGTTTATATGAGTAATTAGGCAAATCTTTAACAAGTGTTAGTTTTCATCTTTTTCAGGGGTGAAGGAGATTGCTTTGATGTTGGTAGAAGTGGAGAATTTGAGGTCTTTCTAATAATACTTTATTGTCTTTCCCCAATTCAGGCATTTTGTTGACGGGATGTAATTGCATGAAATATTTTTTGGCTAATTCTTGCTCTTAATATTATCATACTACCCTGAAAAGTTCATTCCTTTATGATTGAAAAAATAATTACTCAGCATATCATCCTTGTTCTTGATATTAAGATTTGTATCTTTATTATAGCAATGAAAAAATAGTGTTGTGTTCTCATTTTTAGACCTTTTCTTTTTGCAACAAATTGGAGTAAATGTATGAATGCAACTCGTGTGATTTGTAGCAATCTATACAATGAATAGGGGTTTAACTTTGCGATAACGAAAAATTATTTGTAATGAAAACTTTATAAAATAATAACTAATAACTTATTTCATATATGAGGAGAAAAAGAGAAATTGACAAATAAAAATAAAGAGCTCGGAAAGATAGTAGTTTCTGAAAGCACTCACTAACATGAAATTGAACAATATAAGGAAAAGAAAAGCATTAAAAAAATGATAAAAATTAGAACGCTCCCCATCCAAACGTCCAAAACAATCTGCTTAAAATATTTTTCTCTTGGTAGTCTTATCATGACTTCTCTCTTCGTTAGAATCATCCTAAAAAAGAAAACAATATATTAACTTAATAAAAATATTAACCAAAACTAAGGAAAGATAAATCTCCCCAATACATAAATTAGATTACATAACCCCACTTTCATAATTATTAGAGTCAAGAAGAGTTGTATAAAGCTTAGTCTTTTTGTTTTGAGTAGATCGAATCTTGATAGAAAGATCACCACAAGTTGTATTTGAGCTCTTTTCAAATATTTAATCCATCCTTCCGAATAATCCATCTACTTCCCCCAAATCTTTTTTCATTTCAGTAAACAAACTCTTTAATTTTAATTCTAACTTCAAGTCATGAAGTTCTCGTTCAACATCTTTTTCCATTTTCTCTTTATCCTGCTGAAAATGAATGAGTTCTTCAACATCCTCTTTAATTGATGATACATTTTTCTCCAAGCATTCGATTGCTTGAAAAACATACATCTTCTCTTCTTGGTCAAAATTCATCTGCAATTTAAACCTTATATTTAAAAATAAATACGAAGTATACAAATTAGAGGAGAAATTAAATACATATGAGAGATTTACAAGAGTTTGAAATTTTCACATACATTTCTTGTGAATGATTGACTAAGTAAAATTTTATGAAATTGTATATACTGTTTGATCTTATATTCTATATATAATGTGAATGTGCTACAGGAGAATATGGGAAGTACTAAATTAAGTAGTTTCCATAATTAACTTAATACCATTCTATTTATGTAAGAATTTTCCTATTATTTTTTGATCTGTGCCCGTTTTTGGGTCTGTTTCTGTTTTTTCTTCTTAACTGTCTTCTTTTGAATTTTAACTGTTTTTCCTACCGATCTTCTTCTTTGTTTTGAATTTCTTTGCTTTTAACTGCTCCCGCCTCTTCTTTCCTCCCCTTTCCGCCTTATTCCTCCTCAGTCTCCCCCGTCGTTTGCTCCTCTGGTGTATCCCACTTCCCCTTCCCTGGCCTGATATGGATCCATTCTCGGATTCCCTACGCACTACCCTCTCCCTTACAGATGAAGAAAGAAATATTGTATCTCTACCCACTGCTACAGCAACAAACACACTCAATACATCCCCCTTTTCCCTGATTGCCCGAGTTATAACTTCCAGACCAGTTTACAAACCCGGTTTCTTTGAGCAAATGCCTGGTCATTGGGCAGGTCGCTACCCTGTGGTAATCACTGATTTTCACTCTGATATGTTCTATGTCTCCTTTGGTTGTGAAGGTGATAGAAGAAGAGTTCTGAATAAGGAGCCTTGGCATTTTCAGAATCACTTAATTGTTTTACTCACGCCAGATGCTCGATTAAATGTCTCAAAGGAAGATTTGATCTTCACGCCATTTTGGATCCAGATATACCGCCTGCCCTTCCTCAGTAAGACCACTGCCCTTGCTGAAGCCCTTGGTAATACAATTGGTCACTTCATTGAAGTCTTTGAGGATTCCACTAATGAAGGTTGGGGTCCTTTTCTCCGTGTTCGGGTTAAACTTTGTGTTACAAAACCACTTCTACGTGGCCAAATGATACGATTGCCGTCAATTAAAGATGAATTTTGGATTGACTACCGGTATGAACGTTTGCCTGAATTTTGTTTTGAATGTGGCATTCTTGGCCACCCCTATGAGCAGTGTGTGTTGTTTATGGAACGAATGGATAATGGGAACGATGATGATCTACCATATGGACCATGGCTTAAGGGTGCTAGACTTCCGACTAATAGCTATGATCGATACCGCACCGATTTCTCTAAGGCGAATGCATGGCCACTCTTAACACGTTTGGCTCGAAAATCCTTGGTCTCTGCTGTCCCACGGTTAGCCACACCAAGTTCCCCTCACCCAAATCCAATTCATGACCGTGAGAAGGACTCTTCAATTTCCCTTCCCCGGCCTCAAATGGTCTCCACTACAACACCAATTTCCATTTCTCAACAGCCTCAAACACCACATACTTTCGACCCGTCCCCTACCACTCTCTCTGCTACACTTACCACTAACTCATACCAGGCCATTACACCACTCTCTGCTGCCCCTACTGTTCAAAATATTAAAGGTAAAAATGTACTTGGAACTCCCTTCGATCCAAACTTCACCTCCACTAATTTTTCATTGCTTGATAACACTACCAACCCCCCTATAAGTACAAAACCTCAAACAACAATCTCAGTGGCAGATTTCTCCCATATTTTTGTCCCTGACTTGGGTTCTGCAAGTCAACAACATAATACTTTTGCCACCTATCCTCCACCCACGCCCACCATGCTTCCAACCTCATCTTTGGAATCTTTGTCACTATCCACTACCATACAGCCGACACACTCAACATCCATTTCAACAACCTTTGCACATGCTGCTTCTCTCGATAAAGAGAATATCCCACCCACCATTACTACAAAACGCCAAGGTGATTCCGTGTCTATGAGGAAACTCCTTAAACGCTGCCGTGGTGTTAGTAGCTCATCCACACCCTTTTTCACCCCTGAGCTTGCTCCTGGATCTATAGTTTCTTCCAATGAAGATTCTATTGATTCTCTTGACTGTCCGGCGATGGTTGCTTCGCAACCTCGCCACTCATCATGAAAATATTAAGCTGGAATGCGCGGGGATTGGGGAACCCGAATGCATTCCGACATCTCCGATTGCTTGTTCAACAACAATCGCCCCATGTTCTTTTTCTCATGGAAACTAAACTACCTACCAATTCTATTACTCGTTTTAGACAGTCTTTAAAATTCAATAATGGCCTTGAGTCTCCTCGTGTTGGAATGAGTGGGGGTCTACTTCTTCTGTGGCAAGATGATATAGATGTCAATCTCCTTCATTTTGGAAATACTTATTTTGACTGCTACCTCAAAAGTGGCAGTGACCCTTGCCTCCACTTTACTGCATTCTATGGTTCTCCACATGCTCACAACAAAGAGGCTTCTTGGACTTTGCTCAAACGACTGGCTGATGTTGCACCGACTCTCCCTTGGCTTGCAATTGGAGATTTCAATGAAATTATCTCCAATTCTAATAAATCTGGTGGCAGCCTTCGTAATGAAAAACAAATGGAGACCTTTCGTAAAGCTCTTGATCATTGCTCACTTCATGAAACTTCTTTTGAAGGAGACCCTTACACTTGGATCAAGAATCGTTTGGCTTCGAATACTATTAAAGAAAGGTTAGATTGGTGTTTTGTTAACAATCTTTGGGACAATACTTTCAGCACCCCGACGGTGCATCACTTGGACTATTTTAGCTCAGACCACCGAGCCATTTCAGTCATGGTTACACCAATCGGCACTAAAGTTCAGCAAGAAAAAAGACGCAGCCGATTTCGTTTTGAAAAATTGTGGCTTTCAGACCCAGAATGCAAGGAGTTAATCACCAATTGCTGGGATTTTTCCACCAATACTGACCCGATTCAGACCTTATTGTTCAGGTTGGATTCTTGTGCTACTTCTTTGCAAAACTGGCATCAGCGTACATATGGCAGCATGAAGAAAAATATCACAGCAACACAATCTCGAGTTAATGAACTCAACAACCTCACTCATCGAGATAATGACAATATGCGTGAGCTGAAAAGGGCTGAAACTATTCTTGATGATCTCTTAGAGCAGGAAGAGATCTATTGGCAGCAGCGTTCAAGGGTGGATTGGCTAAGTTCGGGAGACCGCAATACTAAGTTTTTCCATGCTAAAGCTTCAGCAAGGAAGTCCAACAACAAGATCAAATCACTTATTAATGAGGCTGGGGTTCGGGTGCACTCCAAAGTTGATATGGCAGCAACAATTCAAAATTATTTTGCCTCCATTTTTGGTGCTGATACTATTGATGAAGCTTCTCTTTCCCAAACTTTGGATGCTATTCCACATATGGTCACACAAGACATGAATGATGAGCTCACCAAACCTTTTCTACCTTCTGAAATTGAGCATGCTCTACATTCTATGGCCCCTGACAAAAGCCCTGGTATTGATGGTATGTCCTCAATGTTTTATCAACAAAATTGGTCCATTGTGGGTGAATCGGTTACTAATGCTGTTTTGAGTGTATTGAATGATGGCGTTGATTCGACTAGACTAAACAAGACGATAATCACCCTTATTCCTAAAATTAAAAATCCACAAAGGGTTCAAGATTATCGACCTATTAGCCTTTGCAACGTCGTCTCCAAGCTAGTCACCAAAGTTCTTGTTGGTCGTTTCAAACATGTCCTTCCTCATGTTATCTCCGAAACTCAGAGTGCTTTCTTGCCTAACCGTTTGATTACAGATAACATCCTTGTTGCCTTTGAACTTGTACATGCCATCAAAAATAAAACAGCGGGTCGGTCTGGTATTGCCACTTTGAAACTTGACATGAGTAAAGCTTTCGATCGGGTCGAATGGCGTTTCATTCAAGAGGTCATGGTTAAAATGGGTTTTGCAACAAAGTGGGTTAATTTGATTATGGGCTGCCTCACCACCAACACCTTCACCTTTTTGTTAAATGGTGAAGTGACGGGATCTCTAACTCCTTCCCGAGGTTTGAGACAAGGTTGTCCCCTTTCACCATACCTTTTCCTAATATGTTCTGAAGGATTATCTCGCTTGCTTCACCAGGAACAATCAATGGGCAATCTGAATGGATTCAAGCTAACTAGACATGCTCCGCCAATCTCACACTTACTGTTTGCTGATGACAGCCTCCTCTTTTGTCAAGCCAATGAAAACTCATGTCTAGCCATCAAAAGAGTGCTTGATATATACCATCGTGCTTCGGGTCAGGTTCTTAATCCGGAGAAATCAGTTATGTCTTTTTCGCCTAACACTACGCTAGCTGCTCAAGTATTCTTTCATAGGCATCTGTCCATGCCTATTTGTGAATGCCACGAAAAATACTTGGGGCTGCCATCATACTCCGGGAGAGATAAAAAGGAAATGTTCAGTGGGATTAAGGAGAAGATCTGGAAGCTCATGCATACTTGGAATGAAAAAAATTTTTCCACTGGTGGTAAAGAAGTGCTTCTCAAAGCGGTAGTGCAATCTATTCCTACTTATGCGATGAGTTGTTTCCGGTTACCTATGTCTTTTTGCAAAGTTGAGTCCATGATGGCTAACTTTTGGTGGGGGTTGAATGAAAATGGTACTAAAATACATTGGCGTTCTTGGAAACTTTTATGTAAAAGGAAAGAAGATGGTGGAATGGGATTCCGGTCTTTTGTTCACTTCAACCAAGCTCTCCTTGCAAAGCAAGCTTGGAGACTTCATTCCCAACCGGATTCACTACTTGCTAAGCTTCTTAAGTGTCGTTATTATTCTAACAATTCTTTCCTAGAGGCCTCGCTTGGACACTCCCCATCCTTAACCTGGCAGGGTATTCATTGGGGTAAGAAGCTTCTATCTTCGGGTTTACGGTGGAAAGTTGGTGAAGGGTGTCGAATTCTTTGTGGCCTAGATCCATGGATCCCAGGGCACTCCACTTTCCTTCCTTTCCATTATAAAGGGCCAGCCAATGGTGTAGTCTCTAGTCTTATCAAAGATAATAGAGAATGGGATCTTGATCTTCTTCAACAATGGTTTTCTGATCCAGATGTTCAACGAATACTGACTATCCCTTTGAGTTTTTTCAGGAACCGTGATACCTTAATATGGCACCATCATACATCTGGGACTTACACAGTCCAAACGGGTTATCACTTAGCTTCCTCACTTGAAGATGTGGATGCTTGTTCGGGTTCATATGCAAACAGCCCCTGGTGGAAATTTTTTTGGGCACTTAAGCTGCCACAAAAAATTAAAAAATTTGCTTGGCGAGTCTTCCACGACGCCCTTCCTGTTGCAACTGGCCTTGTCAAACGGAAAGTTATTACGGATTCCACTTGCTCATTATGTAAACAAGCGTGGGAGACTGTGGGACATGCTCTTTTTGGTTGTAAGTATGCCAAAGCTGTGTGGAGAATTTCTGGTTTTAACTTTGATTGGTATAAAGCCTCTTCAATGCATAAAGGGGATTACTTGGTTCACCTTACAAGTATTCACTCTAAGGCTGAAATGGAACAAATTGTTTGTATTTTGTGGGCTATCTGGTCTGAACGAAACAGAGTTATACATGGACACAAAGCCAAAAAGGCCATGGAGTTGTCTTCCTTTGCTGGAAACGACCTGCTGAATTACAGATCAGCTATATCCAAATATCAGCAACCTTGTCAAGCTCCTGCAGCAGCACCAATGCAGAATTCCATTCCCTCTGCTTCAAATTGTAACAACGTTCCATGGAAACCTCCTCCCACAGGTGCTTACAAGCTGAATATAGATGCTGCAGTGGACCGCAACAACAATGCTACTGGTTTGGGCGCTCTTCTACGGGACAGTTCTGGTATGGTCATAGCCGCTTTCTCCAAGAAATTGTTAGGCAGCTTTGAACCTCATGAAATGGAAGCTCTTGCTATGTTCCATGGTGTGCATTATGCTCTAAACTTTCAATTCCCTCATCTGCTTATAGAGACTGATGCACTTCGAGTGAGCAATGCAATTTGCTCCCCAACAGTAGCTTCCTCAGTTTTTAATGATATTATCATGGATGTTTCTAGTCTTCTTTCTTTTTTCCCTAATGTAAATGTAACTCATGTCAAGCGCACAGCTAATATGGCTGCTCATGGCTTGGCTAAATTTGCACTAGGGATAGATGAAGATTGTTTTTGGTCGGATTGTATTCCTCCGCCTATAAATTCTGTTATTGTAAATGACTCTCTGGTTTGATTTATAATAGCAGTTTTTTTCCTCAAAAAAAAAAAAAAACATTCTATTTATGTATTTATTTATTTACTGTTGGAGGTAATTTTATTATTTAGGCATTCCTTATTATTTATTAAATGGGAAACTATAATTTTGGAAAGGTAATACTAACCATAATTGTATTATCAATTAGTTGATTATAGACAAAAAAATTTATTAGTGACATGTTAATAATATCATAAATTTGTAAAGTAATACCATTTTTGCATCACATTAGAATTTACCTTTAAAATCGTCGCATTTATTTATTTATTTGCAATAAAGGTGAAAAGGTGATACTTACCATATTTGTGAAAGAATTTTGGGCTATCAAAGTAAAACTAGGAAAGTTTCAGTTTTTATGCATGTGAGAATCTATTGGTTTTCCTCAGAATTAATAAAATCAATTTTCTTTTTAGTTTTAAAACAATTATCAAAATACCATTTTTTCATCACATTAAAATTCACCATAAAAATCGTCCCATTTATTTGCAATGAATGCGAAAAGGTGATACCATATTTGTATTAACAATTAGTTGATTATATTGATTTTATTAGTGAGATCTTAATAATATTATAGATTTTAAAGTAATAGCATTTTTTATTTATTTATTATTTTTCAATAAATTTAAAAAAGTGATAGTTACCAGATTTGTATTATCAATTAGTTGATTGTCTTGAGATGGGATATTTTATTAGTGACATCTTAATAATATCATAAAATTTTAATGTAATTCCATTTTTGCATCACAAAAATCAGCGTCACATTTACCTTTTATTTATTTGGCAATGAATTTAAAAAGGATAGTGAATTTTTGGGCAAATAGAGATTGTAAAAAACATTTTTTTTAAAAAAAAAAGAAGAACAGTTCTCGTGAAAAGATTTTAAATCCTAAATTCATCAATTGAGAAACAAAGTTAAGAGAAAATCTTATTTATAAAACAATTCAAAATTTCACAATAATCTTATTTTTTTTTATAAAGATTCACACATATACACTATAATAAATTTCAAAAACTCTGCTTCTAAGATTAATTATCCAATAGAAATATGTCCTAAGAATTAATATATCAGTGGCGCACCATTCACGCATGGCTGGCTCAGTTGGACTGGGCGCATCAATTATATATACAAAGAGTACAAGTCCGAATTATAAAAAATAATTAGATAAATGTGTTTTTTTTTCTTTTGATAAACTTTGATAAATAAGAATCACATGCAAATAATATATTTGGAAAAAGAAATCAGAGATATTGGGAAGGATAAAAATGGTGAGTTTGGCCGTAGAAATGAAAATCAACCTAAGATTAATCGATTTGGTGGAGGGGCTGGTAGCTTGTAACCGGACTTGATTCTTCGAAGCGTTGGCAAACCAGAAAGCATCTGGTGTGATATCTTTCAGTTTTTTTAGGAAATTTTTGGGGTATAAAGTATACTTAATAATACCCTTTTGGTAAAACAAAGTGGGGTGTGATTATAAAAGGAAAATTCGATTTTTTATCCTTACAGTAAGGGGAAATTTTTCCCTTAAACCTAAAATACCCTATATTGGTAAAATAAGACAATATTTACTTAATTCCCACATTACCCCCTCATTCAAATCTGACTCCACAAGCATCGGACCAAACACAATTTTTTTGAAAAATCACTCAGCACATGCATCGGACCCAGCCCCATCCAGCATCGGGTGCCATCGGACCCCATCGGACTCCATCGAGTCCCCATCGGACCCATCGGGTCTTCGTCTTCCCCAACCCATTCACATGGAGCATCAGACCTGCATCGGCCTGAATCGGATTGCATCAGACTTGGTGGTTCGGTTGAGATGGGTTCGTGGTGGAGGAGGTGGCCGATCGGCGTGGGTTTTCGTGGTGGTCACGGCGTCGAGCGGTGTGGTGGTTGCGGCGGTCGAGCGGTGCAGTGGAGGAGGTGGATCGGCATGGGTTTTGTGCGGTGGAGGAGGTGGATCGGCGTGGGTTTTGTGCTGTGGAGGAGGTGGCTCGGTGTGGAGGCTTAGTGGGGTTTGGGTTTGATTTGAGAGAGAAAGGAGGAAGAGAGAGAGAGAGAGGTTGAGAAAAATGGGAGGGGTATTTTAGGGTTTAGGGAAAAGTATACCCATTTTTCCAATAGCTATAACTATTAGTTTGGGAAATAAATTTCGGTATAAAAAATGCATAGAAAATCAAATTTCCCTTGTAAAAAGTATTATTTAATTGGGGTAAACTTAGTAATGTGGGTTTACTTATAATTTCATGGGTGTAAATAAAACCTTCCTTAAATTTTAATATATGTTTCCTAAAAAAAAAAAAAAACATGATGATATTATATTGACACTTAATTAAAACTTAATTAATCTTTAAAGTCTTGATTTTTTATTTTTTTTTTTAATTATAAATTCTAATTAACTAAAGTCTTACTCGCAATTATCCTCTTTCATTCACTCTCCACCACACTTACATCGAAAATGATTGACAACGAAAACATAAAACCTATAGCAAATTTGTCCGAAGATGAAGATAATTTTTTTCATTTCATGAGTTTTGTGAAAAAGAAATGTGAAGAAGATGTCTCTGACATGAGTAACAGTGGAATTGAGCATGACACTGAAGATGTTAGCCATGAACAAATTGATCCTGATGTAGCTGTTTGGAGGGACTTTTAAATTTTTTGCAGATTGATAAAAATTTAGAAGATATAGTTGAGTCTGACATGGTAGGTAAGGAAGTCCTTTCAATAGAACAAGCTGAGAAGTTTTATTTTTTATATGCTAAATTAATAGGCATTAGTGTGAGAAAAAAATTGGAAAGGAAAAACAATAGTGGTGTTGTAAATTGTAGAAGTTGGCATTGTTCAAGTGAAGGCTTTAGAGATGAAAAATATAAGCATATTGAAAATCGAAAAAAGGAAGAACGTGATGTGACAAGAGTGGGTTGTAGGACTACCTTAAAAATACTTTTGAACAAAAAAACCAATACTTGGTTTGTTAAATGTTTTAGGGTTCATCATAGTCATGCTCTAGCTAAGTCTCACGAAAAACCATTTGTTAGATCAAATAGAAAACTAACTGAACCTGTGAGGGAAGTAGCATTGTTGATGAAAAGGGCTGGAATAAAAACTTCTCACATTTGGCAATATCTAGTAGAGATATATGGAGGTTGGGAGAAGGTGGGATGTATAAAAGCTGATTTATATAGAGGTTTGAGAAACAACTTTAGAAATTGGGATGATTGTGATACAACCACTGCCATGGGTTATCTTGAATCAAAGAAAGGTCTGGATGCAGACTTCTTTTACAACCATGATGTTGATGAAAACAATAGGTTAACTAACTTATTTTGGGCTGATGGATCAATGAAAGTAGATTATGAATTATTTGAGGATTGTCTATGTTTTGATGCAACCTACAAAACAAACAGGTATTGTACATATATAATTTTAACAACATTACATAAGTATTTTTAAATTAGTTTAGTTTTAATTATTAATAACTCTGTTCCAAAAGTGAAAATTTTATTTTTATGTGATAGCAGATATGAAAAACCATTAGTAATTCTACTTGGGTACAATAACCAGAATAGAACATGTGTATTTGGATTTTGTCTTCTTAAAAATGAGAAATGGGAAAATTATAAATGGCTTCTTAAGACATTCTTAGAGTGTATGGAGGTTAAGATGCCAAAAACAATGTTGACTGATGGCTATCTCTCTATGAAAAAAGCACTGAATGAGGTGATGCTTGAAACAGTTCATCAAATATGCTCATGGTATTTACTAAAAAATGCAATTTTTCATATACATAAAACTGGATTCACCAAAGAATTTAAGAAATTGATCTTCAAGTATGATATATTTTAAATTTTTTTATTAATTATTTAGCTATGTTATATTTAAAGTTATTGTCGATTTAATTTTAACAATATTACTTACTTAATTTCACGTTCATTAAGGTATTATTCATATAGCGAATGGGAAGATAATTGGAAGAAATTGAAAGATGCTTACAACTTATCCAACAATAATTGGTTTGATGAACAATATGCTACGAGGCACAAGTGGGCAGATACATTTTTGCGGGGTCATTTTTTCGGTGGGGCCAGAGCAACTGGAATATGCGAGTCTATGAACGCATTCATCAAAAAAGATTTATAAAAAGGGCTACCATCGTGGATGTTCTTGAGGCATTGTGACAATGGCGTAGTTGCCTTACGTTATAATGAAATCGCAGAAAATTACAAGACAAATATGACTAATCCATGTCCAAAACTGACAAGCATGCCAAACATTGAAGAACAAGCAACTTCAATCTTTACAAGGAAAGTATTCAACCTAGTCAAAGGTGAGATAAAAAAGGGAGATAGGTATTCTTGCTCAAAGTCTGAGATTGTACCTAATTATGATTTATTTCTAGTATCAAAGTATACGAATAATCATCCTAAGCGTAAGGTTTTTATTTCTCATGATGAGGAAGACATCAGATGTAATTGCTATTGGTTTGAGACTAAAGAAATACCTTGTAGACACATTTTTGCATCCATGAAGCACTCAAACAAAGGTAATTTTCCAGCTTGCCTTATCAATTCTCGTTGGATGAAAGATGCAAAAGACATTGATCCTAAATCAGTTGGTAAAGAGAGAAGATGTCCACATCCCAATGCAGTACAAAATACTAGGTATGGTAGAATCAACACCCAAACAAGTTTGGTATCATACTATGCTACCAAATCTCAAAGAGCATTTACAAAGGCTATGAGTGTGATGTCAACATTGGTAGAAGACCTACAAAATATGACAAACAATGAAGATGATGATGATGGAAATGAAGATTTTTGGCTTACAATTCAAATTAACGATCCAAAATTAGAAGCAAATAAGGGTAGGCCAACGAAATCGCAATCCTCTCAAAGATTGTTTGCTGAAAGTGGTAGTAAAATAAAGGAGCTAAGTAAGCCTAGATTATGCAAAACATGCATATGTACTGGACATAACTCAAGAAGTTGCCCACATAAGCAGGATGGTGGAGAAGAAAGCTCAAAGGGACAAAAAAGTTAAAAGAGCTTCTTAAATTTGGACTGGTTCTTAATTTTTATTTGATAATAATCATATTGTTTGAAGTATTTTTTTTTTATTTTTGGATATTATAATTTGGACAGATACTATTTTATATTATAAGATTGATTATGTTTTAAATATATTAGTAATATTTTCTTTTATTCAAAATAAAAAAAATATCACATTTTTTTTTTTTTAAGTTCTAGTATAATTCCAAATTATATTAAAAAAAGCTGGAATCATGATATCAACTCCAAAATTTTTGTTTAAAATAAAGATTGCTTTAATTTATGCTAATTTATCAATCCATTTAATTTAAATTCTATAATTAAAAAAAAAAAAGTAAACCAAAATATTATAATAATGAATTAAACCAATTATAATAGTGTAACTAGTAAGTTTTCTTAATATTTGATTGTTGTTAGTATTTTTTTTTAATATATAAACTTCCAAAATAAGTGTATTATTTTTATTTTTTATTTATTTTATATATAAGTGGCCAACTAAACAAATAATTTTTAAACTTTACAACAAAAAAAAAATTATAGTAAAATTAACTAAAATTTGTGCTGATTTATATTTTTTAAAAAACATTATCCACTGATACAACAACACTAAATATTTGTAAATATAAAAGTTGAACGAAAAATATTAACAAAATAATATTTTGAAAAATAATATCATTTTGGGCCTTTATGTTGAAAAAAAATGTGTTAATTTTCAAAATCAATAAAAAAAATTGTGTAATTTTAAAAGGAAAATAAATTTATAGGACCCTGGGCTATGTAAGCCATAGGCACAAGCCTAAGCCGCCTATAAATGTTAGTGCATTTTGACTTCTACTTTATTTTTTATAACCATTATCTTAGTTCAGTCTAATTTATTTTATAATTTTCTTAATCTGGTTGTAAGGATGGCAATTATACTTGCGGGTACCCGCCCTTATGTAACACGATATAGATACGTTATGATTATCCATTGTTACAATGCTAATAGTCAAAGATCCTCTATAGATGATGGACGTTGAATAGGGACAAATTTACTATTCTACCTTTCAATGTATTTTATTTTTAAAACACTTAGCAACCTATAAATTAACTTCAGTAAAGTAATATAATTATTGAAATGAGGCTTCAATCATTTATCTCTATTCAGCCAAGCTCGAAGGAAATCATCGTTTCACTTCTAAATACCTATAGAAGCTATAGATTCTATATCTATGTTTAGCGCTCCCACTCAATTGATTTACCATGTCCTTAATCTGTATGTCACGAGAAGATCCAATTAGTTGACTTAGAAAGATATTATAGTTTGTTTATGATATCTTATCCAAGTTCAATATCGGTCCCTTCCAATGTATACTCCATACATCCGATACTGGTAAATTTTGCCAATACCCTGGAAAGGACATAAACACTTATCCAAGGTGTAATAAAGTATACCTTATCGCTGATTATCATGTCAGTCTAAATCTAGTGAACTGACAAATCATGGGAATTAAACTTTTGAACATATAATCATGATTATATTCCACTATGATGACGATACTATAATCATGAACAAATATATACATATTTATATATGTTCTGGACTTAATAGAATTTATACATTAAACATAATCATGAAATAAATCATGTGAACCATGCAACATAAAAGCGATTTCTGATCTTATTTTAATTAGTGAATCTGATTATATTAAAATTGGTTTTATTTAGGGCACAAAATCCAACATATGCCCCTATTCATAGGAATATAGGTTTTTCGTTATTTTGTTGGGATCAGTTTAATATGTAACTGTTCATGAAATGTGGACAATTCTCACGTTTTATTTAATTCCATGTGGGATAATAATTCATAACTGCTTAACTTGAACTGCATTTTCTTCTTATTCTTTTCGTTGGCTGCTATATGTAATCTGAGGTTGCAGTATATGATTACATTTAATCTACTTGAACGAGTAAATATCTTCTTTTTGACTATGTAAATAGAAGCTGACATATGTCTCGTCAGTATCAGTTCAATAGTTTTTATCCTTATTTCGCTTAAGACTATAAAGTTAGGGAGTTTTGAATTTAAAATTTTAATATATTTTTTTAACATCTAAATTGATTTTTTACTAAAAGAATGTTGAATATTTTTTATTTTTATTTTCAGGGGGTACGATTTGATAGTTGTCAAATTTTACACGGTAAATTTGCTAATTTAAAAAAGACATGTGAACATTTAAACGAAATAATAAGATGAAACCTAACATATACTAATTATAAACTATTTAAATATATTGTAAACCAAATAATATTAAATAATTTAATTTGGTGTAATGGTTGTACCACTAGTTTATTGTTGAAGAGATCCGAATTCAAGACCACCTACCTTACTTTTATTTTCATTTTAGAAAATTTAATTTTTGTGTGAAATAGGTGAAAACGCACCAATTCTATCATTTACTATAGTATCTAATATAATAAATTATTTTACATACTTAATTTATATTTAATTTATAAATTAAGAATCTTTATAATAGTTGTCTTTTAAATAATATATTCTTATATTTGGAATGTTATACTTGGTTATTTAATTATATTTTTTATTAATAATAATAATAATAATTATATTTTCATAATGGAAACATTCCTTTAAAATTAATATACTTAATTTATACGATTATGATGGTTATATATATTGAATAATAAAAAAAATTAATAATATTTTTGGGAATTATCCCATATACTATTTTTTTTAATTTTTTTTTCAAATTTACGGTTTGAGTTTCTAAAGTGGTTGCAGCGCTAGTTACAATAGGGGTTTATGTACGATCTTTTGTTCCAATTTAGGTTGCAGCGCTAGTTGCAATAAGGGTTTCTATGTAGAATTTCGTAAAAATGCAGAAAAAACTGTTTTGAAGTGTAAAAATGAAAAAGCCCTTAATATTTTATGTCTTATTATTTCAATAGTATGAAGTCTATGAATGATCATGAATGGAGAAATAGCATTGAGCATAAAATTCAAAATTTAGAGAAAGAAATGAAGGAAATCAAAGAGTGTCTTACAACAAAAAAGGAATGCAGAAATAAATTTACAGGAAAATATTGAAGATAAGAAGATAAAGTGGGTGAATATTGGTTGGAAGTATGACGAAGAATTGTGTGTAATAGCAGAAAATAATTCATCATGAACAGATAATGTGTCCCCCATAAATACTTCCAAAGGAGATAATATTTTCTTCGAAAATTTTAAACTAGAAAATTGTAACGCCCTAATGCTAAGGCACGCTACAGTGCTTTTTCAATTATTGTGCAATCTTTGCTAATCAAAGAAATTTCTCGAAAAACGTGTCAAATTAAAACTTTTGCTTTAAATATTAAACTTTGTAATATAATATAATATTTACAAATCCCGGGATCCCGATTTCAAACTTTTAAAAATTTACTGTTTAAACTTTACATTCAAAATTCACAAGTTCTGGGTCGCACAGCGACTTTCAAAATACAACTCCCAGATGTCCCGAGACCGAACACTCCAGGTCGCGCCGCTTGACATGTACAATCTCACCCGAGCTCAGGTTCATTCCTGTTCAGCCTTCGTCTTTCCTTTACCTACACATGGAAGTAGAAACTGTGAGTCAACAGACTCAGTAAGAAATGCATATAACATACCATATAATTTCCGACCTGTAAATAGGCGCCCATACACCTATTTACAGAGTTTAACAGATGAGTATGAACGTTCAATACCAGGGTACAACCACTATACCACATACACAACGTACCTCACTGTACGAGTGTTGGTAGGGTTTATCCCGATCATGAAGTAACACTGAGTGATGTACCACACACCTTAGCATTATCCATGCTTGTGTTGGTATCACTGTATCGTACTCATAATCACAACAATCACTGTACCAATACACTCTATAACTTATTCATACAAGTGTTGGTAGTGTTTAACATAATTCAAGCATGCATATATAAACACATATACACACATTCAGATAATCACATCATACATTATACACAGTTCTTACCTAATTTCCGAACTCAAGTGTGCTGGCCGACCTGAACGGAATTCACGTGCTAGATGGATGCCCTAATCACAACAATAGTAATACAGATGAGTGACTCGCTAAATCACTTTTCGGGACTTAAAACTTGAAACTAAAAGTTTCCCTATCGATAAACCTCATGACAATACCCTATATAACTCAAAATTGGCCAAAACTAGGGTTCTGGAAATTCCCCCAACAGGTAGACCGGTTCCCAACCGGCATCCCGGTTCTGGGTCACCAACCGGTCGACCGGTTGGTACAGACCACCCTAACCGAATTCCTCTCTCTTGGGAACCAAAAATCATCCCCCTTGATTCAATTCAATCCCAATCTTTACCAAACTCTCCAGTATACCTATACAATGCATACACAATGATTTCCAGGCAGTAATTCTCAGAATAAACCATCACAACTCAAGTTGCCATTAATGAACAAAGCTTTGAACTTTAAACCTAAAATTGCATAAAAACCATCCACACCCTTTAAAACCAGCAGCTAGGACTTAGAATCAACTCAACTAAACCCTAAAATTCAAACCTTAAATACTTTAAAACCTAACAGCCACTTACTCCCAAAATCACATGTTCAAACTAAGTAAAAAGCTCAAAAATTACATAAGCAAGAGTTCTAGGGCTTACCTTAGATAAAACCACTTTGAATCCTAGCTTAGATTCACAGAAATGGAAGGAAAAAATTCTGGTTTGATCCTTGATTTGCCTCAGCCGAATAGAAAGAGAGAGAGAGAGTTCAAGAGGAAATGTTTTCTTTTCTTTTCTTTGATTTTTCCAAATTGGGAAAAGGATTGATTAATCCTTGCCTGAAAATTAAGGTGCTAGGTGTCAATAACTTGGGCAGCCACCTCACTCATCCATAAACAAAAGACCAAAATGCCCTTAGACTTAAAACTAGGGTATTTCTAAAGCTAGGGGTAAAATGGTCAAAATCCATAACCCCGCTCAATCCCGATAATTAATTTTTTCTAAAATATTCCCCACCATAAAATAGGGTTCTAAACTTACTCATGTGATTATCTAGCCATCCATCGCATTTTCCGTTGTCGCCGAGCAAAAATTACAAAATTAACATATTTCACATATAAGCTAAATAATACCCCTAGAGTTTAATAAAATCTCCGGAATTGAGAAATTATAACTCTAATATTTATTTCTAAATATTGGGGTCCACAAATAAATTAATTCACAAATAATAATAAAATAATAAAAATTAGTGCTAATTGCCTTTACTAATCCACATTACTAGAGCGGTCATTACAAAAATACACTAAGAAATAAGGACAGAGATATGTTACAGTATATATATTCAAACTCCAATGATACCCAGTAAGTGTTATGATTATTTTGTTTTATTAATTAAATTTATTTATTTTCATGTATGTCTTAATTTACACATTTTTCATGTATAGGCAAGTGATTGTAAGGAATAGTGACATTCATCTTTTACGATCAGATTTTCGATACCTTGGCCCTGGAAAAGAAGTAGAAATAACGGTAATTAATGTGATTATATTATGAATAAGGTGTTCGATGGTTTCATTGTTTGTATTAATTTTGTTTTATTATATAGTTTTTGACTATGGTCTCTACTTTATTAACCAATGACGAGAGGAACAAAACTTGTGGAAAAGCAAGAAGATGGTATCTTCCAGCTAACATAACTGTGAGTAGTAATAGTTATATTGTATTCATAATTATATTGGAAGAAAATTATAACATGAATATATTGGATTGTGTAGAATGAGACGCTACCCTACAACAATCTACCACTTTATCAACGTTGGAAGAAAATGTGTTATTATGATTTATACATGGGTTCTCTTGATAAATGTAACGAGGTATGATAATATTATTCCTTATTTAATTTTTTTCTTCAATAAATACAAAATAACATGAATTTTTTTTAGATTTTTATTCCACTCTTATTCTCGAAACATTATATTCTCGCACGACTGTTGGTGTCTCTGAAAAAAGTTGAAGTTTGGGACTCACTTGCTGACAATGATAGTCCAATAGTATATTCATCTAAGATAAAGGAAATAGTAAGTCTTTCAAATAATATTATAATTTTTTTTATTTTAAATAATGTTATGTTTTTTTTAAAAAAAAAAATTAAACATTTTTTTAAATTTCAAAAATTTATACATTTTTTTTAATGGAAGATTGGCAATTTTATTAACTTCAAGAATCCGCCAATACAATACTTAACAACTCCGAAAGGCAGTTGTTTGAATAAAAAACACAATCTGACAATAAACAAGCACAACGCGCAAGGAAATGCGCCGCCTTATTAGTAGAACGTCTTACAAACTTAACAAAATCCAAATCGTTTAAGATTTTTCTGCAATCTTCAACCAGGAGGCCAAAGGATGAAGGCATTTGAATACCACTACTAATAGCCTGAACAGGAACCAGGCAGTCGGTCTCCAATGTAACTTGGGAGACACTAGTGATTAAAATCCATTGTGAGTTTAAACAAGTAATGGATTGTCAAGATAAGAAACTAAGAAGAAAGCCAATAGAACTATGGTTTAATCCATTCACATGGAGTAACCTAAAGTTTTCTATTACAAGGACATAAAAGGAAATTTTCGTTTATAAGTCCAATCAATGGACTTAACAAACTTCCTGTTCCTAGTATTATAGGTTTGAGTTTATCTAAACCTATGGCTTGTGGTATACCTGGTAATTACTTACTCTAATGCAAGCAACTTACTTTAGTAAGATGCTGAAGCATTTTCTTTCTAATGGCAATCTATAGAAGCTTCACAACTTCTTAGGCATAGATTTTATCTAAGGAAAGGTCTCAACTATTCCAGAAAAGATAAAGCCATGAAAGAATTTCTTATATCAACAGTGAGAGGTCTTAGATATGCTTTTGTATGCCTTAGACCAGACACCTGCTGTTGAGTGGGAGTAATGAGTAGGTATCAGATTAATCCAGGAGAAGAACATTGGAAGACAATCAAGTAAATTTTAAGATTAAGAAGAGGAACTATATGTTAGTCTATAAGGGTGTGTTTAAAACTCTTAGACTACACCATATCAGATTTTGAAATTTGCCTTTGTGCTAGTAAATATTTCTGATAAGATGGTGGTTACTCTGGGGGTGGAATAGTGATTTTGGAGAAGTGTAAAAACCTATCTGAAGTCTCTAGGTCTACCAGAGAGAGACTGAATGTTAAAGCTGCAGGAAAGGTACTTATTCAGTCTAAGGAAAGTTCTATACATTTTTGGCATCATTCCAAATTGCCTTAAACTACTAGTGTTAATTTCCTGATTAACAAAAAGTAGTTGCCAAAGGTATAGAATCCAGTATCCCAAGAGAGTGGACATATAGAGAGGAATTTCACATTATCAATGATTTTGTGATTAAAGGAAGAGTAATGGTGGAGAAAAGGTTGTGGTTAATTCAACCTTTCAGATCCTATTACGACGAGTTTACTACTACTACACTTGATTTGTATATCAATGTGTTGAGATTATTTGAAACGCACTTTTTGTTTTATATTAGTGCAAGTGGGAGTTTGTTGGGTTTTATGCCCTAAATAAAACTCATTTCAATATAATCAGATTTACTTATTA
Organism: Cannabis sativa; assembly: GCF_029168945.1. NCBI lineage: Eukaryota > Viridiplantae > Streptophyta > Magnoliopsida > Rosales > Cannabaceae > Cannabis > Cannabis sativa. Next base: position 29,152,179 of record NC_083606.1, read on the forward strand.
ATATAGATCAGAAATAACATTTAATGTTGCATGGTTCACATGATTTATTTCATGATTATATGTACATAATGTATAAATTCATCTAAAACCCTTTTCACATACTTGATCCTGTTTATTGTGCCGTCAACACATTGGAAAGTAAACATGACTATGTGAATAAAGTTTCCTAGATTTATCAGACACAGGGTTTTACTTAGGGCTGAACATTTTGAGCGGGTTTGACCCGAACCCGAGCAACACACCCGAACCCGAACTGGTGAACCCGCAAAAAATTTTTTTAAAAAAAGTTTCGGGCGGGTTGGGTTCAACCCGGTACCCTTCGGGTGGGTTGGCGGGTTGAGATTTTAGGGGTACCGGGTTTCGGGTTGAACCCGCGAACCCGCCCGCCAACCCAATTTTTAAATATATTATATATATGTTTTTTTTGTTACTATTTATATATATAATATGGACTTTAGATTTTTATAGACTATGGATATTAGATAGGGATGTATTTTGAAATATTTTAGTTTTCACTTTTATCATGATTCATGAACATGAATATGAAGTTTGATTTGAATCTTTGATAAATAGGTTGTTTGTTTGTTGGTTGGATTGATTAATGCTTTTTTTCTTCAATAGTAGATACTATGAACAAATTGTTATATTATATATGCTTAATTTAAAAAATAAAAAAATAAAAAAAATAATTATTTGAATAAAAAATTAATTTTTTTAAAGAGTTGACCGAGTTGACTGAGTTGACCGGGTCAACCCGCCAACCCGCTAAACCCAACCAACCGAAACCCGCCAACCCGTGACCCGCCAACCCGCCAACCCGTGCCCTATTCGGGTTTGGGTTCGGTTTCAATTTTTTGAACCCGAAACCCGTGAACCCGAAACCCGCCAACCCGAAACTCGGTAAACCCGCCCGATGTTCAGCCCTAGTTTTACTGATATGATAATCTACAACAGAGTTTACTTGTATTTGGAGAAATACTATGTTCTTTCCAGAACATTGGTTAAAGTAAAGCTCAGGTTGGATGCATGGAGTATGCATCGGAAGGGACCGATATTGAACTTTGACTTAGATTTAATTAAACTTACCGTAAAAACTATTCAAGTCAATATCGCCTAGTTGATCCTAGATCAAATGATCTTAATCCTGTTATGATTAGGCTCAATCTTGAAAGGCTATTCGTGTTCCTTGAATTGTTAGTTAAGCCTACCTTTTGGTCAGGGTGATACGTACTTTTTGGGAACACGGTAGTGCAATTGAGTGGGAGCGCTATCATAAACATGGAATCTATAGCTTCTATCTGGCGAATAGTAAGCAAAGGATGATCTCCTTCGAGCTTGACCAAACGAACATAAATGGTGGAGTACTCATTTCACATAAGCTGAAATATCATTTATACGGGGTCAAGTGTTTTAAGGAATAAATACATTGTAGGGTGTAACGGTAATTTAATCCCTTTACTGTGTAGATCATTCATATAGAGGATAATTGATCACATTAGGATTATAACAATGGATAACTAATGATGTGTCTATATGGTGGAACATATAGAGCATTCTATATACTGAGAGTGCAATTCTAAGTTCTATGCGTGGATTCAACGAAGAATTAATAAGTTAGTGTGCTAAATTCTTGATCTACTTATTGGAAGCTTGGTTATATAGACCCATGGTCCCCCCACTAGTTGAGATAATATTGCTTGTAAGACTCATGTAATTGGTTTTGATTAATCAATTATAATTCTCAAATTAGACTATGTCTATTTGTGAATTTTTCACTAAGTAAGGGCGAAATTGTAAAGAAAGAGTTTATAGGGGCATATTTGTTAATTATGATACTTTGTATGGTTCAATTAATAAATATGATAAATGACAATATTATTTAATAATTATTTATAGTTATTAAATAGTTAGAATTGGCATTTAAATGGTTGAATTAGGAAATTGGCATTTTTGAGAAAATCAGATACAAAAGGTGTTAAAATTGCAAAATTGCAAAAAGCAAGGCCCAATCCACTAAGTGTATGGCCGGCCACCTATGTAGGTATTTTAAGTTGATTTTTTTCATTATTTTAATGCCACATAATTCAAATCTAACCCTAGTGGAATGCTATAAATAGATAGTGAAGGCTTCAGGAAAATTACACTTTTCTTCTGACTTCTTCTGATTCAGAAAAACTGAGCCTTCTCTCTCCCTATCTTTAGCTGACCACTCTCTCTCTTCTTCCTTAGAATTTCGAAATCCTTAGTGTATGAGTGGTGCCCACACACATCAAGTGATACCTCAATCATAGTGAGGAAGATCGTGAAGAAAGATCATCAGCAAAGGAGATTCAGCATCAAGGATTCAGAGAAAGAGATCCAGGTTCAGATATTGATAATGCTCTGCTACAGAAAGGAATCAAGGGATAGATATCTGAACGGAAGGAGTCATATTATTCTGCTGCACCCAATGTAAGGTTTCTTAAACTTTATATGTGTTTAATTTATCGTTTTAGAAAGTTCATATTTAGGATGTTAATAAACATACTTGTGAGTAGATCTAAGATCCTGGTAAAATAATTTCCAACAAGATATCACCTCCACATCCCAGTTCTATGATGAATTTGCATTAGACTTGCCACGGCTTTCCCTTCCAGACCCAGGTGAACAGAACTAACATAGGGCTGCTGTAAATATTTAAGTATCAAGAATGAAATCAACTTAAATATTTAATTTTCAATTTAATTAAATGTATTCAATACAAGAATTAAATAATCAAGTATATAAGAAACTTAATTATTAATTCTAATTTAATACTAGAAAAAATATTTTTCATTTAAGTTGGTCCAAAATTAATTAAAATAAATAATTAATTTTTAACTTAAAATATTTTCCTAATTAAATATTAGAAAACATAACTAGTACTAGAAATTACAATCTAGAGTATATTTAAATTAACTAAGTGTTTTTCTAAAATTAACTTTAAAATATTAAATGGAAAATATATTTCATATATTTTAAAATTAATTATGTTGCTAATTCAATTTTAATTAGGTTAGACTAATATAATTAACCTAATACAATTATTTAAATAAGGCAAATGGGCCTTCACAATTGGGGTGGTTCATGTGAGGGAGATTTGGGTTCAGTATGTCGTACCCACTGCTATTGGCCCCTTAACTCTCACACAAGGCCCAAAGGAGAGGAATTTAACCTTTAAATAAATAATTGTTATTAATTGAATAAGCCAAATTCTAATTGGGATTAAATAAAATTACTTATGTCAAATTTTATTTTCGCAACCTAGTCTATTTACTTAATAAAACTTAAATGGGCTTCCTATATGCATCTAAGCCCAATAGCAAACATATAGGCTCACACAGGTCAAATGATTTGGATGGGCCCTATCATGTTACTAGGTTCACACAGATGAAAGAAGTACAAAATTTACCTGTTACAAATTATTTATAGGATCTATTGACCATTGGACTATGATTAAAATCAGATCATTGGATCTGTCAACAAGTTAATCATATCAATTTAGATCAAATAAATAATAGGTTTGTTAAAAAAAAAGTTTTGAATAAATAATAAAATTAAATAAACAATGTTCATGTAACAGATGTGAAATAAAATATTAATATAATTAAATTATTATTTTAAACTAACCAACTAAATTTTGAAAATTTAGGATTGTTAAAAACCAACCTTAAAATCTCATCAAAATTTAAATTCAAAAATGAAAAATAATTTAAAATATCTAGGTTTATTTTGAATTATTTTTATCAAATTAAATTAAATGTCAAATAAGATAAATGATTTGAAAAAAAAAATATCTTCAAATATCATCTTCTAACCTTATAATTTAATAAAATTAAATTGATAAAATAAATCAATTTTAAAATAGATGTGGTTAGATAATTATTATTTTAAGAATAAAATAATAAATAAATAAATAATAATTTTCCTAATTATATGTCAAAATATCTTAAATTAAGCAATATTCAAATTTCTAAAAAATTATCTAAGCTATTTAAATATTTAAAATATAATTTATAAATTTCTAATAAGTAAAATGATATAAAATAGAAAAACATCATTTTTAAACTTATAATTTATAAACAATTAAATATTTAACAAAATAATAAATTTTGAATTTGAATATATTATGGTTAGAATATCTGTAAAAATATCTATGTTAATTTCAAATTTATTAATTATTTAATTTATCATATAAGATAATTTTAATATAATATTTCAAATAAAAAAGATAAAGTTATCTTTTAATTTAAAATATATTAAATATCAAAATATCTCATCTTATAATTAAATAATATATAAATATTAAAGAAATTAACAAATTTTTAAATCTGACCATAATTTAAAAAATAAAATAATCAATTTTGAAATTTAAACCTCAAAATATCATAAAATAATAATATTCTATTGAAAAATAAATATTATTAATTTTAAAAATTATATTTAAGTTTAAATATATTAAAAATAATATTTTATTTTAATTTTAGGGTTTGAAAATTGAAAAAATCGAAAATTAGGAAAAAATCCCACAAAAATCGGAAATTAGGTGAAGCTGGCAGCTAGGCTGCACGCTGCAGCCCCAGGAGGCTGCAAATGCCCAGGACGCGCGCAGGGAAGGGGAATTGCTGGGTTGGACGTGCGGCTGGGCTCGGCGGGTGCAGGGTCTCTCTCGGCGTGCACGCAGGATCCCGTGTTTGAAGACACGGGTGTGACACGCCTTCAGACAGGCATCAGCCCTTTATCCGCGCGCGTGGATGGTGTTGTCCGAGTGCCTGGTGCACTCATTGGACCCACTCGACAGCCATGGCACCCAAAATTCAAAAATTCATAACTCTTTCAATTTTTATCGGAATCGAGTTCCGTAAAAAAGAAAATTGCTTAATTTTTCACAAGGAATCCAAATAAAATATTTTCAAAAACAGAAAAAATATTTTTAATGGAAAAAATTTTGTACAACACACATGCATTCACCAAATAACACATAAACCACATGAAGCCATTCAAATCAACACACATCATTGTTTTAATTCATATTTCATGAAAGTAAATCATTACAATGGCTCTGAGGCCAGTTGTTGGAAATATTTTACCAGGATCTAGATTTACTAACAAGTATGTTTCATTAACATCCTAATATGAATTCTAAAACAATGAAAAAAACACATAAGGGTTTAAGAAAACCTTACATTGGGTGCAGCAGAATATAATGACTCCTTCCGTTCAGATCTCTAGCCCTTAATTCCTTTCTGTATCAGAGCATTATCAAGATTTGAACCTGGATCTCTTTCTCTCATTCTTGAGTCCGATTTTCCTTCTTGTTGATTGGATTCTTCACAGTCTTCCACACTATGATTGAGATACCACTTGATGTGTGTGGGCACTCACTCTATCACTCAAGGTATGAAAAAAAATTGAAGAACAAAAGAGAGGGATGTGGTTTCGGTTTTGCTATAGGAAGGAGGCTTAAAATTTTACTGAAGGAATGTGATGTATCATCATCTTTTCCCTTAAGCCATCACTACCTATTTATAGGTAACCACCTAGATTTAGGTTAGATTTAATTAGCATTAAAATAATAGAAAAATAAATGGTAAATTACACTAAGTGTGGCCGGCCATGGATTGTTATTGGGTCCCACTTTGCAATTTTGCCATTTTGATATTTTTTTTCCATTCTATTTTCTTAAAAACGTCAATTTTCCAATTTGACCACTTAAATGCCAATTCCAATTATTTAATAACTAAAAATTAATTATTAAATAATACTGCCATTTAATATATCTATTAATTAGACTAATCAAAGTCTCTTAATTAATAAATAAAACCTAGAATCTCTTTTCTTCACAATTTTGCCCTTGCTTAGTGAAAATTCATAAACTAGACATAGTCTAATTTTAGAATTATAATTGATTAATTAAAATCAATTAACTGAGTCTTACAAGCAGTATGGTCTCAACTAGTATGGGGACCATGGGCCTATGTAATCGAGCTTCCAATAAGTAGATCCAGAATTTACCAAGCAAATCCACTAACTTATTAATTTCTTGTTGCATCCACGCATAGAACTTGGAATTGCACTCTCAGTCATATAGAACGCTCTATATGTTCCACGATATAGATACGCTATAAATTATCCATTGTTATAATCCCAATAATCAATGATCCTCTATAGATAATATACATTGCATAGGGATAAAATTACCGTTACACCCTTTTAATGTATTTTATCCTTAAAACACTTGCCACTTATAAATGATATTATAGTGAACTAATATAGTCACTAAAATGAGCGCTCAATCATTTATCTCTATTTAGCAAGCTCGAAGGAAATCATCGTTTCATTTCTAAATACCTATAGAAGCTATAGATTCCATATCTATGATCAGCGCTCCCACTCAATTGCACTACCATGTTCCCAAAATGTACGTATCACCCTGACCAAAAAGTAGGCTTAACTAACAAATCAAAGAACATGTATAATACTCTTGAGATCGAACCTAACCATATCAGGATTAAGATCATTTGATCTAGGATCAACTAGGTGATATTGAATTGAATAGATATTACGGTAACTTTAACATATCTAATCAAAGTTCAATATCAGTCCCTTCCAATGTATACTCCATACATCCGATACTGGTAAACTTTGCCAATGCTCTGGAAAGAACATAACACTTATCCAAGGTGTAAGCATACCTATCGCTGATTATCATGCCAGTCTAAATCTAGTGAACTGACAAATCAAGAAATTAAACTTTCGAACATATAATCAAGATTATATTCCACTGTGCTGACAACACTATAATCATTAACAAATACATATGTTCTGGACTTAATAGAATTTATACATTAAATATAATCATGAAATAAATCATGTGAACCATGCAACATAAAATGTTATTTCTGATCTTTATTAATTAGTAAATCTGATTATATTGAAATATGTTTTATTTAGGGCACAAAACCCAACAGAACAGATATAGCAGCTACCATTAAAGGAAGTAAGTGACGAATATTGGTCTGTAATTAAGTAATATTTTACAAACGAATCTCAAGACAAAAACAAACCAACAAACGAAAACAATAAGATCATAAACATCATGATATACAAACCAAAGACTGTTTGGAGCTTGAGCCAACAGAGGCCATTGAGGTAAAAGGCTGAGATTAATTTAATGAAAGAAATAACGAAAAAAATCTAATAAACTAGTAGTCACACATGGAAAAATCAAGTTCATAATTTTCATTTCTATGACAATTAATTAAAATCCAGACATAAATAAGCACAACAACACTTCTCATGCAGAAAACACACCAACGTATCCTCTGATTGGGGAACTAAATAATATTGGTATGGTTTGTTTCTTCCACTAGTTGCATTTCTCATGCATTTCATTGAGGAATTAAAACAAACACTTAATGGCCACACAAATTCTGTCCACATTTTCTGTCCACTTTATAATCTCACTTAGTCCCTTACAAACAACTCGATAGGTTAAGCAAAGCAAACACATTTAAACAAAGATAATAAGTGGTCATTGTGAAAATCAAATCGAGAAAACACATAACTCACCAATAATGGATTACAAGACAACACCTGAATTTTTATTGTGACTGAACATTGAGAAGGCGATGGAGGGAAAATTAGAAATGGGCTGAGAGGGCAAAGAGGGCAAATTTTGCTAACAGATATTATATTATAACGTTTCAAATGGTAACAATATACACAATTTCTAAATGTCAGAACTAAACATTATAAATTAATTACGACAAACCTAACTGTAATTAAAGAATTGGATAATAGCTAAATCAAATCCCTATAGAATGTCAATGTAGAACGCTATACAAAATAGAGAGAATCACTTGATAAAACTTAAAATAACTAGACAAAACCCTAAGTAAAGTACCTGATTTGAGCGAAGCAATTGTTTTATCCAGCGGCGAATGAGTGAAATGGAATTCGTCCTCTCCAATCTTCGATCTCCAATCTCTGATCTAAGTTTGGAATTCGTCCTCTCCAATCTCCGATCTCCAATAAAATTGTAATTATGAAATTATATGGGTATAATTTTAAATTATTAAGAGTTTTGTTACAAAAATTAAAATAATTTAAGTATAAAAAAAATAAATTGCTAAAAGATCCTTATTTAATAATAAATTACAAAAAATTAATTAATATTTATACTTAATTTAATTTTAAAATATAATTAACCTTGATTAAAGTTTAAAAAGGAAATAAATTAACAAGTTAATATCAGGTTACATGCCATTTTTTATTTTTTTTATTTAATTTCCAAATTAATCACAACCATTTAATAGTAATCCAATGGCTAAAAAAATGTAACCATGATGGTTACAATAAAAATGTAACCATTAGAACCTCCTCGTTATATTATTATGATAATTAATACAAAAAAATTAAATTATTTTACTAATTTTCTTTAATTGTTGATCAAGTTTATACTTAAATTATAATATATGCCTGCAAATTATTTTTATTCATGAATACAAATATAATTATTAAAATAATTTGTTATGTGATTATTATCTAATATATAATTATTCATAAAGAGTGATTAAAACAATATATTATTATATTTATGTAAGGGATTAGAATATTTTAACAATTTTTTGTTGTTAATTATGATGTTTATAGATAAACTATAATGTATGTATAGTGTTTCATAACAATGATTATTTATATTTATTTGTTGTATGATTATTAGCTAATATATAATTAAAAATTAAAAATATCACTCACAAAATTTCTCGCTTGTAAAAGTAAAATAATTATCAAAATGATTTAATTTATATTAAATTATAAAAGATTTTAATGGAAGAAAAAAGATAAGAGTTAAGTAATTTAAGATGTAAAAGCCTAAAAACTATTAATATTTTTTTTTTATAGTTATAGATTATAGATTATTCATAGAGAGTAATTTAAAGAATATTTTAATAATTTTTTATTTTTAATGGTAATATTTTTATAGATAAATTATAATATATGCATATTTTTTCATCAACACAAATATGATTATAATTTATATTAATTTATTATGTAATTATTAGTTAATATATAATTATTTATGGTAATGATTATAGATATAAACTATAATATATACATAGATATAAACTATAATATTTTATATTAAATTATAAATAATTTTAATAAAAAAAAAGACAAAGATTAAATAAATAATTTAATATGTAAAGCCCAAAAATTATTCACACTTATTATTTTTGTAGTCTTTTTTATATAAACAAATTATATGAAAAACTATTAGTAAAAAGAAATAAAAATGTGTATTTGTATGCATTGTATATAAAAAGTGGAGCTCTCTAAATTACAATTATTAAATTATTCGCACTTTTTTATTTTTGTAATGTTTTTTATATAAACAAATCATATGAAAAACTATTAATAAAAAGAAATAAAAATATGTATTTGTATGCATTGTATATAAAAAGTGGAGCTCTCTAAGCTATAATTTTTTTTCTTATGATTAAATGATGTGAGGATTTAATAGTAATTAATAAAAAAAAGGATAATTTTGTAATTTAATGTAGGAAGCCCAAACCTACATTCTCATTTTTATATAGTTTTTTTTTTTTTTTTTTTGAACAAAAGGAACTTTTTATTCAAAAGGACAAACCAAATACAAAGACAAGGCAGGAGGAACAAACTAACTACCACAAAAAGGACCACACCAGCCCCCAAGCTGTTACCAGCTGTTTACAACACTCATAACATACTGATCTTTCCTCTTTTGACTTTACAATGAACCCCAACAACTCTAGCCTTAACAATACACTTAATTTCCTTACTAAGGGAAGAAACATTGTTACAAACATCATTAAAAAGGCAATCATTCCTGTTCTTCCACAACATGTAAAGCACAACAGCGATGACAGCATTTAAAACTGCTGCAGCAAGATCAGTTTTTGCAGGTTTGATTTGGTGAAACTCTCTTAAACAACTCGGCCAGTTCAGCACACCAGACCAACCTTCAACCCTCTTAATCAGCTTTTTAGCAAATATACAGTCAATGAATATGTGATTATGGGACTCAGGATCCATATCACAAACCACACATAAGTCATAAACAATAGGAAGGAATCTGCTAAGAATGTCTCGAGTGAGCAAATGTTCATTTATAACTTGCCAATAAATGAACCTATGCTTAGGAACAATGAGTTTATGCCAAACATTAGTTGCATAGGGGACCTTAGCAGCCCTTAACATTTCATCATAGAATCTCTGCACTTTGAATTTACAACCAGATGAGGCAAGATTCAATAAACTTACATTCATTGTACTTCGGATCTTCAGAAGCTTCTTAAAATACCAACTTACGTCAGGTTTCACCAGATAAGACCAAACATCCTGTCCCTTTAAGTATATTGAGTTGATCCATTTCATCCAAAGGTTGTCTTGCTTGTTGGATAGAGCCCACAAATGCTTAGCTATCAAAGCCACATTCCACAATTTCCCTTCTCTGAACCCAATACCACCAGAATGTTTGGGAAGGCAAAATTTTCCCCAGGAGGGGGTGTGGAGTTTACTCCTGTTTCCATTCATTCCCCAAAGAAAGTCTCTACAATTCTTATCAATGGCTGCAACTATCTTTTGGGGTAAGATGAAGAGGCTCATCCAAAAGGTATGAATGCCAAGAAGCACAGATTGAATTAATTGAGCACGACCAGCAAAGGAGAGGTTCCTACTAGCCCAACCATTTAACTTCAATCTGAGCTTGTCTAAAATCACACCACAATCAGAAGCCTTCCATTTAGTTGGTCTTAGCTTTACACCCAAATATTTGAGGGGAAATGATCCCTCTTCCATTTGAGTTAGAGCCAATATATTGATTTTGGTTTCCTCCTTAACCCCTCCAAAGTAAATATGGGATTTCTTCTTGTTTTCTGAAAGTCCCGTCGCTTGGCAGAATTCCTGAAAAGCATCATTAACTAACTCCACAGATTTCATATTCCCTTTACAAAAGATTATGAGGTCATCAGCAAAACAGAGGTTGGTTAGTCTCAAATTCTTACAAAGGGGGTGGAAACCAAATCCTTTTTTGTTCGAAACCTGAGATAAAAGCCTTGACAGGTATTCCATTATCAACACAAACAGCAGAGGAGATAAGGGGTCTCCTTGGCAAAGACCTTTTTCTCCTTTAAAAGAACCTTGAATCCGACCATTAAGTAAAAGGAAGTAATTCGTACCTCTCAAGCAGACAAGCAGCCAATGAATAAATCTCGAAGGAAAACAAAGGCTGTTTAATATGTCTTCCACAAAGTGCCAGTCCACCGTATCATAAGCCTTGCTCAAATCAATCTTCATTATACATCTTGCAGAAACGTCTCTTCGAGTGTAACCTTTGAGGAGGTCTTGGAAGATCATGATGTTATGAGCAAGGAGTCTATTTTTAACAAAGGCCCCCTGGTTGTCACTCACCAAACAAGGAAGAACTTCTGCCAGTCTAGAGCAAATCATCTTCGAAATGCATTTATACACAGTGTTGCAGCAGGCTATCGGACGATAATCACTGGCATCCTTAGGATCTTGAGTCTTCGGGATTAGAGTAATGACAGCGTCCTTCAAAGATATCGACATTGAACCCTCTTCAAAGAAGTTGAGTATGGCCTTAGAAACATCCGCCCCAATCTCTTTCCAGAGGCTCTTGAAAAACCCCGAACCAAATCCTTCTAAGCCAGGGCTCTTGGTGGAATGGATTCCAAACATAGCCTTCTTGACATCTTTTTCGGTGAAGGGTCTGATGAGTTTGGCTTGTTGCTCTAAAGTCAGAGTTCGCCCTTGCTGGATGCAATCCTGATTCAACCTCCTAGTAGCTGAACTTTTCTTGCCCATAAAGTTCCTGAAATGGTTAAGAAAATGTTCCACTACTTCAGAATAGTCATCAACAATTTGACCATGTGACTCAAACGTTGTAATCCGATTTTCCAATTTCCTTTTCTTCATTAAAGAATGGAAATATTTGGTGTTATCTTCCCCATTCTGCAGCCAAGAAACTTTACTTTGTTGTCGAAGGAAACAAGAGTATTGTTTCAAAGCAGCAGCATATTCATGGCCTAGCCTATTCTCTTCCTGAAGCAAGAGGCTGTTATTAGGATCCTTGGCCAAACTCTCTTGAGCTGTAATGAAATCAGCTTTGCATTGATTATAGAGCTTCTCTACATCACCAACCTCTTTCCTGTTAAACTTCTTTAAAACATGTTTCACTCTCAACAGCTTCTTCACTAATTCACCAACTGTATTAGCATCAGAAAATTTATTCCAGCAGCATAAAACCCGCTCACGAAAGCAACTATGGAAGGACCAATGGTTACAATACCTGAAAGGTTTGATGCCCACGTTACCGATTTTGTTGCTCTTGACGATGCAATAACTATGATCCGAGATACAATCCCACTTGAAGCAGGCTTCGGTGTTGGGGAATTGATCTAACCAATCTTCATTAATAAGGACACGGTCCAATTTGGAAAAAATTCTGGTTCCCATGTCATGCTTGTTAGTCCAAGTGTAGAAGGCCCCGGAGCAAGAAACTTCTTCCACTTGGCCTAAAGAAAGCCACTTTTGAGCATCCTCAATGTCTTTGGTCAAGATTTGTTTGCCACCATTCCTATCTTGGAAATTAAACATCGCATTAAAATCTCCAAGAATTAGCCAAGGCCTATTTAACATACCCAGCGCAGCCAACTTCTCAAATAACAACTTCCTCTCAGCGGGGCAATTGCTTCCATACACCGCAGTGAAATAGAACTCCTCTATCAAGCCAACTATCTTCACTTTGCTATGGATAAATTGCTCATTATCCAACAACACCTCAACATGCACAAACTTCGCTTGCCAAATCAAAATTATTCTTTTACTACTTGCAATGCTCGAAAAAAAATTCCCAATTAGGAAAACTCATAGCTATCATGTCTCCCACCTTATCATGGTTTATTTTAGTTTCAAGAAGGGCTCCAAGCCCAACCTTATTTTCTCTACAAATTTCTAGCACCGATCTCTGCTTATCCCTTTTATTCAAGCCTTTTACATTCCAACTTATTATGTTGCAGACTTCTATGGATTAACAGTAGTGGAAGTAACTAAGTTCTCAACAACCTGTTCATTTTTATATAGTTATAGATTATAGATTATTGTATGTAGTGTATTTAGGAATATATATAACTAATGATTTTTTTTTTGTTTAGTATAGGATTATGTATTTAAAGTTAGAATAATTAATCTTGATTAATGTATATATGTATTGTATATGTGAAGTGTATATGACTGTATTCTATATGTATTTATGTGTATATGTATATAATAATGTGTTTAGTGTATGGTGGTAAATTGGTTCTTGATACACTACTATAAATTACACTATTCATGTCGGTCAACTGTTACTGTTCATAGCGTTGACCGACGTAAATAATATTCAAATAATTGGGACATCCCGTTAAAAATGACACTAATTATAATATGTTATTTGCATCTTTTAAGTATATGACGCTAAAAACTAAACTGACGAGAATAAGTAAAAAAATTTAAAATTTACGTTTCATTTTTGTGTCTTTTATTAACTCTCGAGTATTGTGTTAGCTAGCTTTTAAAAATGACACAAAATACAGTGAGAGTTGATAACTCACGCAACAAAAAGTAAAATCCCTAAAGCCTAAAAACGCAAAATACTCAGCTCAGCCCTCTCTCGTGCGATTCTCTTCAGACGCTTCAGCCTCACAGCCGCATCTCTCTCAGATGACGGTGAGATCTCACCAAACCACCTCCTCTTCAGACGGTTTCTTCTCTATTCTCCTCTTCGGTGGTCTGTGGTCTCTCTTCTCCCGTGAGTTCCTTCGTACAGCCTCCGGTGGTTTCTGAGTTCCTTCCTTCAAAACCTCCGGCGGTCAATTCTTCTCTTACAATCGTTACTTCATAGAGGGTATGTTTATATTCTTTAATTTTAACTCTCTATCTTGATTTCAATTCACCTAGGAAAGACAAAAACCGATTCAAGCAAAGAAAAAGAAAATGCTGTAATTTTCTTACTCTAATTTTCTCCTTCGATCATTTACCTCTCGGCAAGTCGACCTCTCTCTCATTTTCTGTTGATTTATTTATTTTTTATTCTGAATTATAATTCAATTTTTCTTCAAAATTGCTTGTTCTAAAACAGGTATTACGCGAAGAAGAGTTTGCACCTGGTAAAAATATCAATGGGTCAACTTTTGACACTTCGGACAGTGCTAAACTTCTTGTTCTCCGCCTTCATTCTCGTTGGGTAGTTGCTGCTGGTGGATTCTTAACACATTCAGTGCCTTTATATGCAACTAGTGATGCTCTTTTAATTATTTTAGTTTTTATTGTTAGTAGAAATGATACGAAGTGTACATGCATAAACTCAAATTGGAAAGTAGATAGAGTGGTCTCACCAAGTTAGACGTTGCCATTTTGTTGATCCTAGATGGGAATTTAGCTTGGGGGATTTCTTTGTATTTTTTAATTCAATATGAAAGCTGGTGAATGGGGAAGTTAGTTGTAGTTATCTGATGCAATTCATCTTAATACCAGGTGTAGAGGTATCGCCACTTTGTTCATATGCTGGAGAGAATCTAGAAGCTATATGTCGTGGCAGAACCTTTGATGCTTCCTGTGAGATTACATTTTAAACATGATTTCTTTTGTAATGTTTTATAAGGGTTTAAAGGGTTTTTTTAATTGGATTCTTGTTCCAGCTTACATAATCATATTCATATTCATACTTAACTGTGAACTATCAACCACTTTACTAAATTGCTAAATTAATTTTCATATGGGGCATAATGAAGCCTTTTCACCTTAGTAAATTAGCTGCTGTTTATTATTTTAGTTGCTGGTTTGGGTGTTGTTAGTTTTCTTCAAGTCCATGTTCTTGGTGTGTTGTTGAATTTGTTTTGGCTTGTGGCTGAAATTTCTTTTGTTCCATTTTCTCTGAGATTAAAATGATTCTTAATCCCCGTTTAGGCCATATATAACAGCTCATATCCATAAATATAGTCGTTATTAGCCCATTTGACACCTTTCGATTTCAGTTTAAAAGCCTCAACTTTTGGTATACTCAAGTAACCAAAACTTAACATTAAAAGTAGCTTTTTTCATTCATCATTTTCACTCCATACTTCTAACATTCTCTGTTTGTCTTAAACAGCACTATATACTTCTTGCTAGAGTAGTCTTCAAAGTCATCATAGTACAAATCAATGGCTAATAAAGCAACTTTGGCTCCTCCTTTTATCCTTCACTTCAGGTTCGTTTGTTCACCCTTCCTTAATCTCAGCAGTAATAGTAGTTACGATTCCTATAAAGATAAATTTTCTCAGGGTTACCTTTATTTGGACTGTTATTTTAATTGATTTTATTATATGAACTATTTTTTTTTTTTTTTAGTTTCAGTAATCTTTTCAAATCTTTGGAGTTTGGAACTCAGATTTTAGGTAGAAAACAAATGAATTAATTCCAAAGCCTTTCATTTTATTTTATTTGGAATTTTAAGAAAAATGAGAGATTATATTCTTAGAAAAATAGATTTTTTTTTTTCGAATTTAAATAAAATCTTATAACAAATCAAAAAAAGAAATGATTGGATGAAATCTTATTATAGAATTATAGGAACATATTTTCCCCATACTTTTCACTATTGTTTAGTAAAATGTTTTCATACTAAAATCTGACATCCAAACATAGCATCTTTTTTCAATGTAATTTCAGCTACTTTTAACTTTGGCTACTATTTTGGAACTTAAGATCAAAAATTTTAATTTTTTCGTGGGATATAATTATTGAATATCTTAATCTTATCATGTACCCTCTGCATTATTTGTTTCAATAAAATTTGGTACAGTTTCTCTTTCATCATTTAAGGGTTACTTTCTTTTCTTAATTAAAATGATTTAGCCTCAAATGGAGTCCTTTCAAAATGGGCACAACATTACCATAATTATTGCCTTATCATGCAATGCATGCCTCTGATTTAACTTTGGTACAGTTTTAGCATCGATTCTATTAACAATTTTTGTATTATGTGATCAGTTAATAAAATCGATTACTAATTTTATATAAGTTTTAAAAATGTTATTTTAATTTTTTGTTTTGTATTATGTATTTACTATTATATAGAATTATTCTAAAATTTGATAAAGCAGGTGGGGAAAATTACATGAAAATTTACAATTTTCTCTTACCTACATTTGTGCTTCATTTTATAAGTGACACAATAGGTAAAAAAAAAAATATTTTCGTAATGGATATGACATTTTTAAACCGACATAATTAGTGTTTTGTGACAGTTTTAAATTGCCATTATAATTTTGCGTTATTTCTAAACCGACGCAGAAGATAAAATAGAAAAGTACATATTTTGCGTCAGTTTCTAAATGTAGATAATTATATTTTACGTCGTTTTAAAAACGATGCTAATAAAAAATTATTTGCATGGTATATACGTCAGTTTTCGTAACTGACATAAATTCTTTAAATGACACTTAAAAATTGACGGGAATTATACTTTTTGTAGTAGTGATGAGTCTATATTTGTCTTATAAATATGATCAGTATTAATATTCTTGAATTGATTCTGTAAATTATTGATTAGTGTGATTTTAATTGTTTTGGATATTTTAAAGACTAATCATGCATTTAAAGTCATTCGAAGGGATGTTAGTATATTTTGGTGGAAAATAGTGGAAGTTGGGGAGCTCAATTTACAAGGCAAAGCTTAATTACAAATTTTGACAATCATAGAAGAAAAATTGGACTTGGAACTCAAGATGAAAATTTTAGATCTCATTCTTAGCTTTTCGGAATATCTTGAATCGTCTAATTCTGAGTTGTATTGAAGAAGTTATGGCCAAAATATTAATCAATAGCACCGTACTTATTATTTTTTTTTTTAAAAAAAATCCTCATTCCAAGGGGATTCATCTATTTTTTCAAGCACTATAAATAGAACCTTTTATGCTGCTAATTTTAGAATCCTAGAGTTACAAAATTGAGATAGAAACTTAGAGAGAGAGCAAGGAAGAGACGAAGACCACGACTTCGAAGTGTTCTTCATCGTAGTTCTTTTCTTCTCCTTAAACTCTTATTATTTAGTATGATTATCATTATAATGTGTAGTTTTGAGTATTTTTCTTTAGTTAAGGGTTATATTAAAACCCAAGACATGAATTCTTGAATGTTAATTTCTAGTTTCTATTATATATCAAATTGCTTCATTTTTTCTATGTTCAATGTCATGATTATTGTTTTAATTTTATCTTGACGGCCGTTAAATTAGGTTTTATTTTAATCTACCGTCATCTTAAGATTACTATTCACCTAATAGTTTAGAATTCTAAGTGTTTGTGATAAATTGAAATTTTTAATATTGTCAAAGGTATTTTGATTGTGATGAAGAATAACACCTAGGTTAAATGAATTACATGCTTCATTAATTTATTGCCTAGATCAATCAATCTATCTCCATAAATCTCAAAGTTTTATCTAAGTTAAATAAATTGTGTGCTTCGTAGATTTACTGCTTAGGTAAAAGAGTTAATTATTAAGCGCTTCACCTTGATTACATGTAATATGGATATTAGGATAATTGATTGCTTCAACTTTATCTGTGGGATTAATAGTTTGATTAGAAATTGAAATTACATTCATGAATAGGAATTAGGAACGATTGTTGAGGGTGGGGAATAACCTTTAATTAGTTTCTCATGTCAGAGTCCCAATTTTAATTTGTCTTTTTTTTATTTATGATATTTTTCTTCTAAATATAAAAACCTCTTTTTCTAACTTCTGTCACTAATTTTTGAGTAATTAAATAAACATAGTACTCGTGGGATCGACCCTTACATACAATTATACTAAAATAATTAGAGGCATTAGAAATAAATATTAGTAAATTTGTTGTGGCTTACGATACGCATCAAATTTTTGGCATCGTTGCCGGGGACTATTGTTTTATTTTATTATTTATATTTAATTTTTGTTACTAAGTTGTTCTTCTAGTTGTGGTTTAAATTTTTAGATCTTTCTTTAGAAATATGACGATGTACAATTGATCCATATTATACATTGCCACAAGTGTATCAATATGATCCCTGTTATGACACTTACACATACAATTAACAATGGGGAGATTATTCTAGCACTTCCAACAGTGAGATCAATCAATATGTTCAACCAACTTCTTACTATCCTCCTGTAGCACCACAAGATCAAGATCATTCTCTTATTGATCTGCTCAACACTTTGGAGGCTTCTACTACTCGGATGGAACAAAATAATGTAGAATTTCAACAATCTACTCATGTTGCACCATATAGTGAAAAACCTACTACTGTTGAGCTCATTGAAATGTTAGCAGCTAATTTCTTACAGTTTCAGCAAAGCTATCATGAGACTATGCAGAGCCTTCAACGATATCTGCAAAAGTTAGAGAATCTTGCAGAGTCAATGGAAACATCTATGAGTGAGTATGAAATTTAATGTTTAAACTCTATGCCTTCACAAGTAGAGAGTAACCCAATAGAGAATGTCAGTAGCATCACTATCTAAAGTGATACACAACTTGAATTACCACCACATCAACAATTTAATGATTTGATTCTAACTAAAGGAGTCAACAATTTATTCTTTGAAGAGTCATCTCCACCAAGAGTTGAATCTCATACTTTAGTTGGTCTACCATCACTGAAAAAGCTATACAAACCAATTGTACTAACTTATGTCACTCCACCTTTTCCAAGTAGATTGAAAAATTCTAAGAAAAAGGAGCCCATCTAGGACATTCTTGAAACTCTTCTGAAAGTTGAGGTAAAAATTCCATGTCTTTAGGTAATCAAAGAAGAGTTTGTGCTAACATTCTTAAGGAGTTGTGTCCAATAGAGAAAAAGTTTAATGGTGGTGAGAAAGTAAGTTTGGGGGAGAAGGTTGTTGTTCTCTAAAGAAAATTATTGCCTAAGACAAGGACAATTCAATGCACAATTAGTAAAACCGGGTTTGATCATTGCATGATAGATTTAGGAGAAATTATTAATATGATGTCTTATTGCAATTTTGCTTCTTTATATCTTGGTTTATTAAGAGAAACGCAGGTTTTAATTCAATTGACTAACCAGACTAATGCTTATCCTTTAGGGATAATTGAAGATATTTTTGTGCAGGCTAATGGACTTGTCATTCCAAGTGATTCTTACATAATTGAGATGGAAGATGAGGGTGATCCCAATCCTACATCAATTCTATTTGGGAGACCATTCTTACTCCATACTAAGAAGTTGGATATGAAAGCATGGATACCTACAATGGGATTTAATGGTTTAGTAATTAAGTATAATGTGTTAGATTCCATTGATAAATACATAAACAATGAGTCTTTGTTAGAAGACCCAACATGAAGACATGAGCACAACATGTAGTCGAGCTAACAACGTTAAAACAAAGCGAACTTATAGGAGTTTTTCTCCCTTTTCTTTTTATTTTGTATTGATTTTATTTGATTGAGCCTTCGTGTCTATCCATTTTTTTTCTTAGTGGTTAGTTGTTTATTTACTTACTTTTATCGTTTTTTAGTTTATATTAATATTTTTTGCTTTAGTTTTAGTGAGTGTGGGTTGAATGAAATTCTGTTGACAATGATTGCTCGTGTTTGATGTGTGTTTTTACTTTGATGTCTTATGCATGGTCTTGTAAAAAATAATTTTGTTGATTATGAAATTCTTGATTGTGTGATAGTTATAATTCTAGGAAAATGATAGATTCTCATGATTTGTGTGCTTAACTTATGATTAATTACTGCCCAAGCTTGATTTTTTTTTAAAACTTTTGGACATCAATTGAAATATCATATTTGCTAATGTCTGAAAAGATAAGTGCATGTTTGACTTTTAATTTAAAGTCTCAAGCACTCTAGAACTTGTTTGATAATTATTTGAGGCGAAATCAATAAATTACACATAGTTTTGAGATATGATACAGGTAACTTTTTTTTTTGGATCAATTGAGCATTTCAAGCCTACTTTATTTGTTAATTCCCTAGTTTTATCCAATTTAAGCCAAATGTTGACATCTTGTTTTTCTTATAACCCTATACACTAACCTTTGAGCCAAAAAAAATTCTTATTCATCATTTTTCACACTATAGATATTGATCTTTTATGTATTTGTAAATATGTGAGAGTTTATGTAGGGGAGAATATTCATGATTATGTGATGATGAAGAAAATAATTACTATTCACTTAGAATAAATATTTGTAAGTTGTAAGTATTTCATTAAAAAAAAATTAAAAAAATGATGAGAAATACGTCGAAAAATAAATGAATACTTGCAACAAGTTAAGTGTGGAGAAATAAGTAAGTTTTATGAAAAAAAAAAAAAATACAAGATTGAATTTTTGAGGGAAGTGATTGGGGAATACAAATAGGAATTATTTTGAGAGAATGTTGTAGATTTATGTTATAGTGTGATTTGAGCCCAAAATTAACTTTCTTGATCTACGTTTCACCCTAAACTTACGTTATAAGCCTATAAAGTCTTATTGATCTTTAGATTGTGTGTAATTACATTAGTGGTGAATGGTTTGATAATTAAGCTTATAGAGTGGATTTTCGTTGAAACAAACATTTCTTTTGAGATGAGCATTGATTGTTGACATGCATGAATTGATTTGAATGTTAGTAATATGATGAGTTGATTGAACACACACCCCCCAAAAATTGAGTTTGAATAGTAATTATCTGTTGGAATATGTTTTACCATGATCTAGATTTACCACCATGTATGTTATTTACATCCTAAATATGAATTTCTAAAACAATGTAATTAAACACATATAAAGTTTGAGAAACCTTACATTGGGTGCAGCAGAATTTAAATGACTCCATCTGCTCAGATCTCTAACCCTTGTATCCTTTCTGTAGCAGAGTATCACCAAGATCTAAGCCCGATTCTTTTTCTGTTGAATTGGATTCTTCACAGCCTTACACACTATGATTGAGTACCACTTGATGTGTGTGGACACTTACTATATCACTATAGGGTTCGAAATATTGAAGAGAAAGAGATATGAAGGGTTCGAATAGCATAGAGAAGATGGCTCAAAATTTTGACTGAAGACAAGTGTGTTCATCATCTTTTAATTTGAGGCCATAACTATTTATTTATAGGAAACCAACTAGGTTTAGGTTTGATTTATTTAGTATCAAAAAATTGAGAAAATAAATGGTAAAATAAGCCATAAGTGGCCGGCCATGGATGTGGGCCCTCACTTTGTAATTTTGCCATTTTTCCAACTATTTATTTTATTTTCTCAAAAATACAATTTTTCCAATTCAACCACTTCAATGCCAAAACTATTTATTTAATAATACAAATTAATTATCAAATAAAATTGTTATTCATTATATTTATTAATTAGACTTAATAAAGTCTCTTAATTAACAAATAAACCCTAGAATCTCTTTTCTTCACAATGAAGCCCTAGCTTAGTGAAAATTCATAAACTAGACATAGTCTAATTTTAGAATTATAATTTATTAATTAAAATCAATTAACTGAGTCACAAGCAGTATTGTCTCAACTAGTATGGGGACCATGGGCCTATACAACTGAGCTTCCAATAAGCAGATCTAGAATTTACCAAGTAAATTTTCTAACTTATTAATTCCTTATTGCATCCACCATAGAACTTGGAATTCCACTCTCAGTCATATAGAACGCTCTACATGTTCCACGATATAGATACGCTATAAACATTTAACCATCGTTCTAATCCCAATAATCAAAGATCCTTTATAGATGATTTACACCGAGTAGGGATAAATTTACCGTTTTACCCCTCAACGTATTTTATCCTTAAAACACTTAGCTTCTTATAAATGATATTTCAGTAAACTAATATAATCACTAAAACAAGAGCTCTTCCATTTATCTCTGTTAAAGCAAGCTCGAAGGAAATCATCGTTTCACTTCTATGTCTAGATAGAAGCTATAGATTCCATATCTATGTTTAGCGCTCCCACTCAATTGTACTATCATGTCCCCAAAATGTACGTATCACCCAGAATATTCGAGATGGTGGTTACTCTGGGGGTGGAGGAATTATTTTAGAAGGATGTAGAAACCCATGTAAAATAATTTAAGCTTCATCAGTGAAGATACATAGCTTTGTTGCTTTCAAAAAGCACTGGAAAGTTATGTAACTGAAGGAAGTTCTTAACTATGTTATCTCTATTCCATTTTGGATAGAACTAGAGACATGTCTTCTGTTTATTCAGATGTACTTAATAAGCAGTAAATAATTCAGTATCCTTAGATGAGTAATGCATATAGAATATGATGTTGCATAATATTTTATGAACACAAAGAAAGTAATGGTGGAGAAAGCAGTAGCTTACCACAGACTTACAGTTCTAATAATTTGGGTTTAGTCAAATACACTACACTTGATCTGGATATCTTGACAATTGATTGAATGAAATGCACTACTTGTTTTATGTTAGTTCAAGTGGGAGTTTGTTGGGATTTCATGCCCTAAATAAAACTCATTTCAATACAATCTGATTTGTTATCAATAGAAGATTACAAATCATTTATGTTTACATGTAATTTTCATGTTTATGGTTTAGTGTGTACAAAATTTGTTAAGTCCAGAACATATAGTTATTCACAATCATAGTGATGTCAACACAATGGAATGTGATTGTGATTATATGCTTCAAAAAGATAATGTCCCTGATTCATTAGTGCACTGGATTTACACTGATGTGATAATCAGCGATAAAGTATACTTACACCTTAGATAAGTGTTATGTTCTTTCCAAAACATTGGCAAAGTATGCTAGTTTCGGATGTATGGAGTATACATTAGACTGAGACTGATATTGATCTTAGTAAAGATATTATAATCTTACAGTTGTATCTTTCTAAGTCAATATCACTGGTTGATCTTAGATTAAAAGATCTTAATCTTGACATGCTTAGGTTCAATCTCAGGAGTGCTATTCATGTTCTTTGATTTGTTAATTAAGCCTACTTTTTGGTCAGGGTGATACGTACATTTTGGGAACATGATAGTACGATTGAGTGAGAGCGCTAAACATAGATATGGAATCTATAGCTTCTATTTGGACATAGAAGTGAAACGATGATTTCCTTCGAGCTTGGCTTAATAGAGATAAATGGAAGAGCTCTTGTTTCAATGATTCTATTAGCTCACTGAAATATCATTTATAGGAAGGTAAGTGTTTTAAGGATAAAATACATTGAGGGGTGAAATGGTAAATTTATCCCTACTCGGTGTAAATCATCTGTAGATGATCTTTTATTATTGGGATTAGAACGATGGTTAAATGTTTATAGCGTATCTATATCGTGAAACATATAGAGCGTTCTATATGACTGAGAGTGCAATTCCAAGTTCTATGGTGGATGCAATAAGGAATTAATAAGTTAGTGAATTTACTTGGTAAATTCTAGATCTACTTATTGGAAGCTCGGTTGTATAGGCCCATGGTCCCCATACTAGTTGAGACAATTTTACTTGTAAGACTCAGTTAATTAATTTTAATTAATCAATTATAATTCTAAAAATAGACTATGTCTAGTTTATGAATTTTCACTAAGCCAGGGAATTGTGAAGAAAAGAGATTCTACGGTTTATTTATTAATTAAGAGACTTTATTAAGTTTGATTAATAAATATATTAAATAACAATTTTATTTGATAATTAATTTTAATTATTAAATAAATAGTTTTGGCATTTAAGTGGTTGAATTGGAAAAATGATATTTTTGAGAAAATAAGAAAAATTAGAAAAATGGAAAAATTGCAAAGTGGGGCCCCACATATCCATGGCCAGCCACTTATCCCTATTTTACCATTTAATTTTTTAATATTTTAATGTCAAATAATTCTAACCTAAACCTAGGTGGTTGCTTATAAATAGATAGTGATGGCCTTAAATCAAAAGATGATGAAAACACTTGCCTTCAGTAAAAAGTTTGAGCCATCTATTCTATGCCATTCGAACCACTCTCTTCTCTTCCCCTCTTCATAATTTCAAACCCTATAGTGATAGAGTAAGTGCCCACACACATCAAGTGGTACTCAATCATAGTGTGTAAGGCTGTGAAGAATCCAGATTCAAGAGAAGGAGATTCGGGCTCAGATCTTGGTGATACTCTGCTACAGACAGGATACAAGGATTTGAGATCTGAGTGGAAGGAGCCATTATTATTCCTCTGCACCCACTATAAGGTTTCTGAAACTTTATATGTGTTTATTTAGATTGTTTTAGAAATTCATATTTAGAATGTTAAATAACATACATGGTAGTAAATCTAGATCCTTGTAAAACTATTCCAACAGGAGAGGCAGAGAATGGTTTCTTGCTTGGAGACCATACGTAGTGCCAAGAATGCAGAGAACGCCACCTAGGCTTCCCTCATCTCTGTGTTGTAAAAAGAACTTGATGATCATAACAAGAAGTTGCATGGGGTTGTTGATGGCCAGCAAGCCATTAGGGAGGACTATGTCGACATATCCTCCCAACTTACCTATGAGTTCCAGTATCACAACCCTCTTGATACTGTCATACATGGGCTGTTTGGCTTTTGTGGAGAGAACATTGGCCCGTGGAGAGCCACTCTTTGAGAGCCGGATAGAGATAGACCAGTTTGCTGCCTAGGGAGAGGGGTCATTATTTGAGACATACAACGAGGAGTTGACCGACCCACCCGTGGAGGGGGTGGCTAGCCAAGACACTGACCACCAGGCCAACCAGCATGGTGATGATGGGGCCCACCGAGACTCTTTGGATCTCGATCTCGCGGCTCCAGATTCAACTCCTTCTGCCCCAACATACATTTAGATAGTATTTTTATCAGTTGCATTCAACATTATATTTGTATAACATAGACAATGTTTTCATGTTCCGCATAGCCTGTGGCCTTTCAGCTTTAGAACATTACTCACTTTTATGTTCCATGTGGCCTGTGGCCTTTTTGGAACTTTGTTTCATGTCCTATGTGGCCTGAGGCCTTTTGAGAACACTACTTTCATGTCCTATGTGGCCTAAGGCCTTTTTAGAACATTTACTTTATTTTTAGCCCCAAGGCGTTCATGTTCGTATCTTTGGTCATAAGTCCTCTATCTTTGGTCTTTAATCCTTGCTATCTTCTTATGGCCTTGACAAGTTAGGATCCAGATTTACTTTGCCAAGTCGAAGTATGCTTGCACGACTTAGAGGCAGGTTTAGTAGCTTATACTAAGCGTTAAAATTTCTCTGTATAAGTTTTTTGTGCTAGTTCGATGCATTGAATAGTATGGGTGCCCCCCAAGTGACCATGTGGACAAGTCTCTTGGTCACTTGCTATTCAGCAAGTTTCACAGACTTTGCTTGGGTTCAGTCTTGTGAGGGTACCATAGTACGCATGTTATTATTCATTAATTGGTCTGTTTTGCTATGCAACTTACATAAATTGAATCTACAAGCCTATGTTATACAAAATTAGCTTCTAGATGTCAGGTGGCTACCCTTGCTCGCCTAGAATAGCAGAGGCCACTATTGAAGAGCAATGGGAGACCACACCCAAAAAGGGCTGTGGGTGCTAGCGCTTTTTGTACTCTAATGTTGAGTAGATAGAACTGCTACTTCGGAGTAGAGTTCTATAAGCTAGTTACTTATAGTATTTGCGAAGGTGCTCTCCATTCCAGTATCTTGGTAGGAGAACAAGCTCCATGTTTTCATTGTACCTTCCCAGCTTATAGGCTCCTTTACTAGTTATCTCTGTAACTTGATAAGGGCCTTCCCAGTTAGGTCAAAACACTCCTACTGTTGAGTCTTCAGTGTTCAGGAAAACTCTTTGGAGCACCATGTCTCCTATGAAGAATTTTCTACCTTGACGTGTTTGTTGAAGTGTCTTTCTACCTTTGGCTGGTAAGCCTGCAACTTTAGGTTAGCTTATTCTCTTCTTTCTTCTACTTCGTCAAGGGACTCTACCAGTTTGTTTGATTGGTGTGTTGGGTTTTCTGCCCTAAATAAAACTCATTTCAATATAATCAAATTTACTTATTAATATAGATCAGAAATAATATTTAATGTTGCATGGTTCACATGATTTATTTCATGATTATATGTATATAATGTATGAATTCATCTGAAACCCTTTTCACATACTTGATCCTGTTTATTGTGCCGCCAACACATTGGAAAGTAAACATGACTATGTGAATAAAGTTTCCTAGATTTATCAGACATAGGGTTTTACTGATATGATAATCTACAACAGAGTTTACTTGCATTTGGAGAAATGCTATGTTCTTTCCAGAGCATTGGTTAAAGTGAAGCTCAGGTTGGATGCATGGAGTATGCATCGGAAGGGACCGATATTGAACTTTGACTTAGATTTATTAAACTTACCGTAATATCTATTCAAGTCAATATCGCCTAGTTGATCCTAGATCAAATGTTCTTAATCCTGTTATGATTAGGCTCAATCTTGAAAGGCTATTCGTGTTCTTTGATTTGTTAGTTAAGCCTACTTTTAGGTCAGGGTGATACGTACATTTTGGGAACACGGTAGTGCAATTGAGTGGGAGCGCTAGCATAAACATGGAATCTATAGCTTCTATCTGGCGAATAGTAAGCAAAGGATGATCTCCTTCGAGCTTGACCAAACGAACATAAATGGTGGAGTACTCATTTCACATAAACTGAAATATCATTTATACGGGGTCAAGTGTTTTAAGGATAAAATACATTGTAGGGTGTAACGGTAATCTAATCCCTTTACAGTGTAGATCATTCATATAGAGGATCATTGATCACATTAGGATTATAACAATGGATAACTAATGATGCATCTATATGGTGGAACATATAGAGCATTCTATATACTGAGAGTGCAATTCTAAGTTCTATGTGTGGATTCAACGAAGAATTAATAAGTTAGTGAATTTTAGTGCTAAATTCTTGATCTACTTATTGGAAGCTCGGTTATATAGACCCATGGTCCCCGCGCTAGTTGAGATAATATTGCTTGTAAGACTCATATAATTGGTTTTGATTAATCAATTATAATTCTCAATTTAGACTATGTCTATTTGGGAATTTTTCACTAAGTAAGGGCAAAATTGTAAAGAAAGAGTTTTAGGGACATATTTATTAATTATGATACTTTGTATGGTTCAATTAATAAATATGATAAATGATAATATTATTTAATAATTATTTATAGTTATTAAATAGTTAGAATTGGCATTTAAATGGTTGAATTAGAAAATTAGCGTTTTTGAGAAAATCAGATGCAAAAAAGATAAAACTGCAAAATTGCAAAAAGTGAGGCCCAAATCCACTATGTATGGCCGGCCACTTTTGCAGGCAACTTAAACTGATATTTTCATTATTTTAATGCCAAATAATTCAAACCTAACCCTAGTGGAATGCTATAAATAGATAGTGAAGGCTTCAGGAAATTTACACTTAAATTTCACACTTCTGATTCAGAGAAAAACCTGAGCCTTCTCTCTCCCTATCTGGCCGACCACTCCCTCTCTCTTTCTTCCCTCTTGAATTTCGAAATTCTTAGTGTAAGAGTAGTGCCCACACACAGCAAGTGATACCTCAACCATAGTGAGGAAGATCGTGAAGAAAGACTTTTAGCAAGAAGGAGTTTCAGCATCAAAGATTCAGAGAAAGAGATCTAGGTTCAGATATTGATAATGCTCTGCTACAGAAAGGAATCAAGGGCTAGATATCTGAACGAAATGAGTCATATTATTCCGCTGCACCCAATGTAAGGTTGCCTAAACTTTATACGTGTTTATTTCATCGTTTTAGAAAGTTCATATTTAGGGTTTTAATAAACATACTTGTGAGTAGATCTAAGATCCTGGTAAAATAATTTCCAATAACTGGCCTCAGAGCCATGGTAATTGATTTGCTTGCAAGAAATTTGGACTTTAAAACGATTGTTTAATGTTTTTTGGATGGTATCATGTTGTATTGAGTGTTATTTGATGATTGATTGATGTTTGTGAATTTTCGTGAAAAATAATTGAATATCTGTTTCTGGAATTATATTTATTAGATAGTATGGAAAAAATTAAGCAAGTTACTTTTTTACAGAACTCAATTTCGATTTAATTTGAATTAGTTATGATTTTTTGAAGTTTCGAAAAAATCGGGGTTGAGTTGAAACCCTCGTGCGCGCGCGGAAATCCTGCCAGAACCCACCAGCGCCGAGATTTCAGGCCCATGCACTCCCCATGCGCGCGCGGACGGGTATGGACAGCATCCCGTCCGTACAGCTTGCAATTTTTTCGTTTTTCTTCATTTTTTCATGCTTTTTCATGGAATTAACTTCCGATTTTTGGTGTAGTTCTGTATTTATACTATTACTATTCCTAATTCAACTCTAATTATCATAATGAATTAATTTAATATTTTTTAAATTTAATTCATAATATTAGTGAAATTTGAATTTAAAAATAGTTAGTATCTAATATCTATCTTTTTTGCTTAATAATCTATCTTATTTTTAAATTTGATTATATCTTATCTTATTTTTAAATTTAAGGTCAGATTTTAAAATTTTATTTTAAATCTTTTTTTAAATAATTTGACCTTATTTAAATTTAAAATAAGATAACTATAATCATGTAATTTTAAATAGATGTAAGATATTTTGCTAACTTTTAAATTTTGTTATTTTATTTATTTAAATTACATTTAAAATCTGAAAAAATATTCATTTATCTTTTTTAATTTTTTATTTAATTTTTATTTATAAAATAACATTTAAATTTTAAAAGTAGTTAGCAAATTTTGAAATGATATTTAGGTTGGTTGAAACCTATTTTTTTTTCTTTTCAAAATTGTAGGTTTAATTTTAAATTTAATTTTTTTTTTTAAATTTTTCGAAATTTATTTTATTTTATTTTAATTTTTCGAAAATAAATATTTTACTTATTTAATTAATTATTTCGAAATTAATTATTAAATTTAAAATTAAATAAATCCTACATCCAACTATCCAACTAACCTTGTTGCAAAAGTATGTGTTTTAGCTTGTTTGTAAGTTTTCAAAACCTATTATTACTTGATTGTAAATAGCCATGGTTACTTTTTGCCAGATCTAATGATCTGATGGCTCCCTTGGTCAAGTAAATAATTTGTAACAGGTATATTTACAATCTTCTTTCATCTGTGTATAGCAACATGATAGGACCCATCCAAAGTGTGCCTGTGTGAGCCTATGTGTTTAATTTCATTATAGATGCATATAGGTTGTTGTTGCTAAATAAAATGTCATAGTTCTTGATAGATTTTATTTAGGCCCATTTAGTTTTTGGGCCTATTCAATTAATAACAGTTGTTCATTTTAAGGTTAAATTCCTCTCTTTTGGGCTTTGTGTGAGAGTTGGGAGCCATTTACCTGATTTGAATGACTGTACTAGGTTAATTAAACTAATTTAACCTAATACAATTGATTAGCAACATAATTAATTTCATTTATTTTGAAATTAATTTAAGAAAATTATAGTTTAAAGAATTCTTTATTCTAAGCTAAACTATATGTATTTTCCTGTATTTAATTAAAAATAGAATTATAACCATCTAGATTCTTTCTGAAACTTAATTTAAATTTTTCATTACATATTCCTATTTAAGTTGACATTTAGTTATCTTCAACTAACCAACTTAAATCTGAATATCTTTTGGATTTAAAATTTCAAAATTAAGTTTAGTAATTTTAGGCATTGGTTATTAAGATTCTTTAGATATTTTTTAAGTTAATATCTTTTAGAATATTAACTTAAAATGGAATATTTTAAATATTTTTAAAGTTAATATCTTTTCGAATATTAACTTAAAATGAAATATTTTTTAAATTAAGTGGTTACAACTTAATTTTTGATATTTAATTAAATTTAAATTTGAAAATATTTAAGTTCTAGATTTTTTCTAATACAACTTAAATTAGATATTTTTTCAAATTGTGTGGAAAAGATACTTAGTCAAATAAGATATTTTCTAGATAGTTATATCTAGACTACTTATTATTTCTAATATTAAATAGAAAATATTATACATTGTGAAATTAATTATTTATATAATTAATTTTGGTACAATTTATTTTAAGTATATTTTTCTTAGTATTAAACTAGAGATTAATAATTAAGCCTTCTCTACACTTAATTATTTATTTCTTGAATTTAATACATTTAATTAATTTGAAAATTAAATATCTAAGTTGATTTTCATCATGATACTTAATTATTTCTTTTTCATGACACTTAATTAAATAGAAAATTATTTTTAGTTGAAATTTAATTTTCAACTAAATTTAAATAATTTTTAAAATATATTTTTTCTTTATATTATTAATCAAATTTCGAAATTGCATTTCTTAAATGCTGGAATTTCGAATTTTATTTGAAAAATAGATTAAAGTTGTAAATTATTTATTTTAATTTTGGACCAACTTAAATCAATTATTTTTTCATTAATTGATTAATTTAAAATAGATGAATTAAAATATATTATTATTAGAAATTCAATTAATTAGTCAAAAGAAAATCTAGATAGGTGATATTTTTGCTTGAAGTATTTTTCTAGGGTATTTAATTAAATAGAAAATTAATATTTAAGTTGATTTTCATCATCATACTTAAATATTTAAAATTTTTCTTATATATTTAATTAAATAGGAAAATTATATTTTTTGTTGTAAATTAATTTTATTAATTAATTTTGGGCCAACATTAAATTAGAATAATTTTTCTAGGATTAATTTTTTTATTTTAACATGCATTTTCGAAAATTGTATCCTTGAATACTTTAATTTTTCGAAATGCAATATATATTTATAGAAAATTAAATATGAGTTGTAAATTAATTTAAATTAATTTTGTAACAACTTAAATT
This sequence comes from Cannabis sativa, assembly GCF_029168945.1. Lineage (NCBI taxonomy): Eukaryota > Viridiplantae > Streptophyta > Magnoliopsida > Rosales > Cannabaceae > Cannabis > Cannabis sativa. The sequence goes on from NC_083606.1 coordinate 29,183,163, forward strand.
GAATATTTTTCTAAATATTTATTGGAAATTATTACTAAGATGGAAATAATTCATGTTATTTTCATATCTATCTAAGTAAAATTTATAAATATTAAATTAAAATTTATATTTAGAATTTTTCATTCTAAGTTGGAAATTTTAATTAAATAAATATATATTTAAAATAAAAAGATTAAATAAAGAGAATCAAAGAAAATACAACTCTCTTTAAATAATGAGCTTTATTATTAAGATATTCGATCTCCATTGTTGGTTTTACATCGCGTTTGTTTTAGTGAGTAATCCTCCCTAATGGAGGAACGTTCATTAGCAATTTCGCACCGTTTAATCTCGAAAGATAAGTAGTTTGTAAGTGTTTTATATGGTATGGATCACCCTAATGGTGGCGACCATATTTGACTTGCAAATTGCGAAACAATGGTAGAAGCTCATAAGATAGAATTGCCTTGACTCTCGCCTAAACAGGACAACGCTGAATTCCAATCTTGATCGAATAAAAGGTTGCTAGAATGTTTAACATTTTAGATGAGCTGACAACTCTATTCAATGAATGGTAGCTTTGACTCTCGCCTAAACGGGACACTGATATCAGTTTGTTGAAAACCTTGGAAATTATTTAGGATTGTAAGTTTTAGTATTTTCACTTGTCATTCCTACTTGCTATATGTTTAATAATTTCTGAATTGTGTATGAATTTATATTGAACCATGTTATTTTCTGTTATTAAGTTGTAGTTTAATTTCGAATCTTCATTGTTGGTCTAACTTGGTTTGTTTATCTAATGAGATAAATCCCTAGTGGATTTTCACCATTAGACATACATAATAGTGTTAGATCTCGAAAGATAAATATTGTATATGCGACATCTAGCTGTTCATCAATAGATAACACCTTAGACTAGTATTTTTACGATATGAAACAAGAAGATTGTATAAATAAGATTACTTTGACTTTCGCTAATCGAAGCATCGTTGGATTCTTATTTAAACAACGAAATTATCCTAATTCCTCTTAGCCTATTCATTTCGAATTAGCTCAATAACATATCATTGGATGAATGGTCTATATATCATTTAATGTCATTATATTTTCTCTTAAGAAATTAAGTGACGCATATGATTATAATCCCGAAATTTTATTCCCAATTGATATAAATCCTCAATCTTAGAAATCTCCTACTTGTATGGGAAAATCAGACTTAGAGTTAAATTAGTAGTGGTGGTCCAAGATAGAATTACTCATTATATTTGGTATAAATTTAAGTCTTTGACTTTAGTTTTAGATTCCAAACATAAATTTTCTTATATTTCTAATTCCAGAATACAATACAGTTACACTTTCTCAAGTGTTTAATATCCATCTTCTATTAATGGATTCAAACTGTATAGAATATGAGTTAGGTATTCTGTGACCAGGATCCACTTGCAGTATTCTATGAACTCATTGATGTAACTATACCTAAGTCATCAAAAGACTCAACCACTATTTTTTTATTAATCTATGGCATTTGTATCTTGATCATAGTGGATTTGACAAGATCAATCTCTGCAAAGAGTTAATATGCCTATATCCACTGAAAGTAGTTCATCTCATTCGCAGATGGATGTACATTCAGGGGTGGATATGAGTTTTTCGTTGTATTCTTAAAACGATAACTCTAGATTATACCTTTTGGCAAGAAATTTGAAATGTTTCAAAATTTCATCAATTTCTAGCAATGGTTAAAACCATTAAGGTAAGTGGTTAAAGATCTTGCGAACTGATAGGGGTGGAGAAATAGTAGTAGATATGCAGTTCAAAGATCATTAAATTGATTTTTGAATTATATCCAAACTTACCTCCCCAGAAATTTCGAGTTTCATATTGATGATTAGTTACTAGTCGTTGCCTAATTCCTTCTATGGTAATACAATTTCAGAATGATGTAATGGTTGTATACTTAATGTAAATCATCACTAGATTCATTGATGACCTAATCAAAATCTTAAGAAAAGCTAAAACTGTTAACCATGGTTTGTTAGCTATTCTAAGTGATTAGGGGTGGACCATCCCATAGTCAATAGATAAGAAAGTGTTTGTTTAAACAAATACTAATTTTCTAAGAAAATGACTAAGTCTGAAAATAAAGTAGCAAATAAAGGAGATATTCTTGATACCAAAAGTGTTCTATCATCTTATTTGACATATGATGATCCCACTGCCTCTGTTGTCTTGTCACAACCAAAGAGGTTAATACCATTTAGTTTTCTTAGACATAATTCACGGTAACTTGTCGTAGTGGGAGAGTTTCTAGGAACTCACCTTCTTATGACTTGGGAGACACTAGTGATTAAAATCCATTGTGAGTTTAAACAAGTAATGGATTGTCAAGATAAGAAACTAAGAAGAAAGCCAAAAGAACTATGGTTTAATCCATTCTCATGGAATAACCTAAAGTTTTCTATTACAAGGACATAAAATGAAATTTTCGTTTATAAGTCTATTCTATGGACTTAACAAAACTTCCTGTTCCTAGTATTATAGGTTTGAGTTTATCTAAACCTATGGCTTGTGGTATACCTGGTAATTACTTACTCTAATGCAAGCAACTTACTTTAGTGAGATGCTGAAGCATTTTCTTTCTAATGGCTATCTATAGAAGCTTCACAACTTCTTAAACATAGATTTTATCTAAGGAAAAGTTTCAACTATTCCAGAAAAGATAAAACCATGAAAGAATTTCTTATATCAACAGTGAGAGTTCTTAGATATGCTTTTGTATGCCTTACACCAGACAACTGCTGTTGAGTGGGAGTAATGAGTGTTGGAAATTATTTTACCAGGATCTTAGATCTACTCACAAGTATGTTTATTAACATCCTAAATATGAACTTTCTAAAACGATGAAATAAACACATATAAAGTTTAGGAAACCTTACATTGGGTGCATCGAAATAATATGACTCCTTCCGTTCAGATATCTAGCCCTTGATTCCTTTCTGTAGCAGAGCATTATCAATATCTGAACCTGGATCTCTTTCTCTGAATCTTTGATGCTGAAACTCCTTTGCTGATGATCTTTCTTCACGATCTTCCTCACTATGATTGAGGTATCACTTGCTGTGTGTGGGCACTACTCATACACTAAGAATTTCGAAATTCAAGAGGGAAGAGAAAGAAGAAGTGGCAGCTAAAGATAGGGAGAGAGAAAGACTCAGGTTTTTCTCTGAAGGAAAAATAGAAAATTTAAGTGTAATTTTCCTGAAGCCTTCACTATCTATTTATAGCATTCCACCAGGGTTAGGTTTGAATTATTTGGCATTAAAATAATGAAAATATCAGATTAAATTGCCTACAAAAGTGGTTGGGCCATGCTTAGTGGATTTGGGCCTCACTTTTTGCAATTTTGCAGTTTTATCTTTTCTACATCTGATTTTCTCAAAAACGCCAATTTTCTAATTCAAGCATTTAAATGCCAATTCTAACTATTTAATAACTATAAATAATTATTAAATAATATTGTCATTTATCATATTTATTAATTGAACCATACAAAGTATCATAATTAACAAATATGCCCCTATAAACTCTTTCTTTACAATTTCGCCCTTACTTAGTGAAAAATTCACAAATAGACATAGTCTAATTTGAGAATTATAATTGATTAATCAAAACCAATTACATGAGTCTTACAAGCAATATTATCTCAACTAGTGGGGGGACCATGGGTCTATATAACCGAGCTTCCAATAAGTAGATCAAGAATTTAGCACTAAAATTCACTAACTTATTAATTCTTCGTTGAATCCACGCATAGAACTTAGAATTGCACTCTCAGTATATAGAATGCTCTATATGTTCCACCATATAGACACATCATTAGTTATCCATTGTTATAATCCTAATGTGATCAATGATCCTCTATATGAATGATCTACACAGTAAAGGGATTAAATTACCGTAACACCCTACTATGTATTTTATCCTTAAAACACTTGACCCCGTATAAATGATATTTCAGCTTATGTGAAATGAGATCTCCACCATTTATTTTCGTTTGGTCAAGCTCGAAGGAGATCATCCTTTGCTTACTATTCGCCAGATAGAAGCTATAGATTCCATGTTTATGCTAGCGCTCCCACTCAATTGCACTACCGTGTTCCCAAAATGTACGTATCACCCTGACCTAAAAGTAGGCTTAACTAACAAATCAAAGAACACGAATAGCCTTTCAAGATTGAGCCTAATCATAACAGGATTAAGATCATTTGATCTAGGATCAACTAGGCGATATTGACTTGAATAGATTTTACGGTAAGTTTAATTAAATCTAAGTCAAAGTTCAATATCGGTCCCTTCCGATGCATACTCCATGCATCCAACCTGAGCTTTACTTTAACCAATGTTCTGGAAAGAACATAGTATTTCTCCAAATACAAGTAAACTCTTGTTGTAGATTATCATATCAGTAAAACCCTGTGTCTGATAAATCTAGGAAACTTTATTCACATAGTCATGTTTACTTTCCAATGTGTTGACGACACAATAAACAGGATCAAGTATGTGAAAAGGGTTTCAGATGAATTTATACATTATGTACATATAATCATGAAATAAATCATGTGAACCATGCAACATTAAATGTTATTTCTGATCTATATTAATAAGTAAATCTGATTATATTGAAATGAGTTTTATTTAGGGCATAAAACCCAACAAACTCCCACTTGCACTAATATAAAACAAAAAGTGCGTTTCAAATAATCTCAACACCTTGATATACAAATCAAGTGTAGTAGTAGTAAACTCCTCGTAATAGGATCTGAAAGGTTGAATTAACCACAACCTTTTCTCCACTATTACTCTTCCTTTAATCACAAAATCATTGATAATGTGAAATTCCTCTCTATATGTCTACTCTCTTGGGATACTGGATTCTATATCTTTGGCAACTACTTTTGGTTAATCAGGAAATTAACACTAGTAGTTTAAGGCAATTTGGAATGGTGCCAAAGATGTATAGAACTTTCCTTAGACTGAATAAGTACCTTTCCTGCAACTTTAACATTCAGTCTCTCTCTGGTAGACCTAGAGACTTCAGATAGGTTTTTACACTTCTCCAAAATCACTATTCCACCCCCAGAGTAATCACCATCTTATCAGAAAGATTTACTAGCACAAAGGCAAATTTCGAAATCTGATATGGTGTAGTCTAAGAGTTTTAAACACACCCTTATAGACTAACATATAGTTCCTCTTCTTTATCTTAAGATTTACTTGATTGTCTTCCAATGTTCTTCTCCTGGATTAATCTGATACCTACTCATTACTCCCACTCAACAGCAGGTGTCTGGTCTAAGGCATGCAAAAGCATATCTAAGACCTCTCACTGTTGATATAAGAAATTCTTTCATGGCTTTATCTTTTCTGGAATAGTTGAGACTTTTCCTTAGATAAATAAAATCTATGCCTAAGAAGTTGTGAAGCTTCTATAGATTGCCATTAGAAAGTAAATGCTTCAGCATCTTACTAAAGTAAGTTGCTTGCATTAGAGTAGGTAATTACCAGGTATACCACAAGCCATAGGTTTAGATAAACTCAAACCTATAATACTAGGAACAGGAAGTTTTGTTAAGTCTATTGAATGGACTTATAAACGAAAATTTCCTTTTATGTCCTTGTAATAGAAAACTTTAGGTTATTCCATGTGAATGGATTAAACCATAGTTCTATTGGCTTTCTTCTTAGTTTCTTATCTTGACAATCCATTACTTGTTTAAACTTACAATGGATTTTAATCACTAGTGTCTCCCAAGTCATAAGAAGGTGAGTTCCTAGAAACTCTCCCACTACGACAAGGTACCGTGAATTATGTCGAAGAAAACTAAATGATATTAACCTCTTTGGTTGTGACAAGACAACAGAGGCAGTGGGATCATCATATATCAAATAAGATGATAGAACACTTTTGGAATCAAGAATTAAATATCTCCTTTATTTGCTACTTGTTTTCAGACTTAGTCATTATCTTAGAAAAGTAGTATTTGTTTGAACAAACACTTTCTTATCTATTGACTATGGGATGGTCCACCCCTAATCACTTAGAATAGCTAACAAACCATGGTTAACAGTTCTAGCTTTTCTTAAGATTTTGATTAGGTCATCCATGAATCTAGTAATGATTTACATTAAGTACCCAACCATTACATCATTCTGAAATTGTATTACCATAGAAGGATTTATGCAACGACTAGTAACTAATCATCAATATGCAACTCAAAATTTCTGGGGAGGTAAGTTTGGATATAATTCAAAAATCAATTTAATGATCTTTGAACTGCATATCAACTAACTATTTCTCCACCCCTATCAGTTCGCAAGATCTTTAACCACTTACCTTAATGGTTTTAACCATTGCTAGAAATTAATGAAATTTTTGAAACATTTCAAATTTCTTTGCATAAGGTATAATCTAGAGTGATCGTTTCAAGAATACAACGAAAAACTAATATCCACCCCTGAATGTACATCCTTTTGCGAATGAGATGAACTACTTTCAGTGGATATAGGCATATTAACTCTTTGCAGAGATTGATCTTGTCAAATCCACTATGAACAAGATACAAATACCATAGATTAAAAAAAAAGTGGTAGTGTCTTTTGATGACTTAGGTATAGTTACATCAAAGAGTTCTTAGAATACTTCAAGTGGATCCTGGTCACAGAATACCTAACTCATATTCCATACAGTTTGAATCCATTAATAAAAGATGGATATTAAACACTTGAGAAAGTGTAACTGTATTGTATCTGGAATTAGAAATATAAGAAAATTTCTGTTTGGATTCTAAAATTAAAGTCAAAGACTTAAATTCAACCAAATATAATGAGTAATTCTTTCTTGGACCACCACTACTAATACAAACTCTAAGTCAGATTTGCCCATACAAGTAGGAGATTTCTAAGATTGAGGATTTATATCAGTTGGGAATAGAATTTCGGGATTATAATCATATGCGTCATTTAATTTCTTAAGAGAAAATATAGAATGACATGAAATGATTTATAGACCATTCATCCAATGATATGTTTTTAAAGCTAATTCGAAATGAATAAGCTAAGAGAAATTAGGATAATTTCGTTTATAAATAAGAATCCAACGATGCTTCGATTAGCGAAAGACAAAGTAATCTTATTTATGTAATCTTCTTGTTTCATATTGTAAAAATACTAGTCTAAGGTGTCATCAATTGATGAACAACTAGATGTCGCATATACAATATTTATCTTTCGAGATCTAACACTATTATGTATGTCTAATGGTGAAAATCCACTAGGGATTTATCTCATTAGATAAACAAACATGTTAGACCAACAATGAAGATTCGAAATTAAACTACAACTTAATAACAGAAAATAACATGGTTCAATATAAATTCATACACAATTCAGAAATTATAAGCATATAGCAAGTAGGAATGACTAGTGAAAATACTAAAACATACAATCCTTAATAATTTCCAAGGTTTTCAATAAACTGATATAGTGTCCTGGTAGGCGAGAGTCAAAGCATAATTTATTGAATAGAGTTGTCAGCTCATCTAAAATAGAAACCATTCTAGCAACCTTTTATTCGATCAAAATAAGAATCCAACGTTGTCCCGGTAGGCGAGAGTCAAGGTTATTCTCATTTTATGAGCCTCTACCATTGTTTCATGTTTCATAAGTTTATCTCTAAGTAGTCACCGTAGGGGAGAGTCTAATAGAGACGAAAACTTACAAAACACTTATCAAATGAAATCTTACGGTGTTAAATGCGTTCAACGAATAACCATCCATAGGGGGACGAAGTCTAGCGTCTCGAGGTTATATTGAAAACATTTAACTTTTGTAAGACCAACAATGGAGATCGAATATCTTAATAATAATCAAGCTCATTATTTAAAGTGAGTTGTATTTTCTTTGATTCTCTTTATTTAATTTATTTATTTTAAATATATATTTATTTAAAATTTCCAATTTAGAATGAAAAATTCTAAATATAAATTTTAATTTAATATTTATAAATTTTACTTAGATGAATTATTTCCATCTTAGTAATAATTTCCAATAAATATTTAGAAAAATATTCAATTTAAGTTGTTACAAAATTAATATAAATTAATTTACAACTCAAATTTAATTTTCTATAAATATATATTGCATTTCGAAAAATTAAAGTATTTAAGAATACAATTTTCGAAAATGCATGTTAAAAATAAAAAATTAATCCTGGAAAAATTATTCTAATTTAATGTTGGCCCAAAATTAATTAATAAAATTAATTTACAACAAAAAATATAATTTTCCTATTTAATTAAATATATAAGAAAAATTTCAAATATTTAAGTATGATGATGAAAATCAACTTAAATATTAATTTTCTATTTAATTAAATACACTAGAAAAATACTTCAAGCAAAAATATCATCTATCTAGATTTTCCTTTGACTAATTAATTCAATTTCTAATAATATACTTTAATTCAATTTATTTTAAATTAATCAATAAATGAAAAAATCATTGATTTAAGTTGATCCAAGAATTAATTAAAATAATTAATTTACAACTTAATCTATTTTTCAAGATAAAATTCGAAATTCTAGCATTTAAGAAATGCAATTTCGAAAATTGATTAATAAAATAAAGAAAAAATATATTTTGAAAATTATTTAAATTTAGTTGAAAAATTAAATTTCAACTAAAAATAATTTTCTATTTAATTAAATGTCATGAAAAAGAAATATTTAAGTATGATGATAAAAATCAACTTAGATATTTAATTTTCAAATTAATTAAATGTATTAAATTTAAGAAATAAATAATTAAGTGTAGAGAAGGCTTAATTATTAATTTCTAGTTTAATACTAGGAAAAATATACTTAAAATAAATTTTACCAAAATTAATTAAATAATTAATTTCACAATTTATAATATTTTCCTATTTAATATTAGAAATAATAAGTAGTCTAGAAATAACTATCTAGAAAATATCTTATTTGACTAAGTATCTTTTCCACAAAATTTGAAAAAATATCTAATTTAAGTTGTACTAGAAAAAATCTAGAACTTAAATATTTTTCAAATTTAAATTTAATTAAATATCAAAAATTAAGTTGTAACCACTTAATTTGAAAATATTCCATTTTAAGTTAATATTCGAAAAGATATTAACTTAAAAAATATCTAAAGAATCTTAATAACCAATGCCTAAAATTCCTCAACTTAATTTTGAAATTTTGAATTCAAAAGATATTCAGATTTAAGTTGGTTAGTTGAAGATAACTAAATATCAACTTAAATAGGAATATTTAATGAAAAATTTAAATTAAGTTCCAGAAAGAATCTAGATGGTTATAATTCTATATTTAATTAAATACAAGAAAATACATATAGTTTAGCTTAGAATAAAAAAATTCTTTAAACTATATTTTTCTTAAATTAATTTCAAAATAAATGAAATTAATTATGTTGCTAATCAATTTTAATTAGGTTAAACTAGTGTAATTAACCTAGTACAGTCATTCAAATCAGGCAAATGAGCCTTCACAATTGGGGTGGTTTGTGTGAGGGGGTGCTGGGTTCAGTATGTCGTACCCACTTCTATGGCTCCCAACTCTCACACAAGGCCCAAAAGAGAGGAATTTAACCTTAATAAGAACAACTGTTATTAATTGAATAAGCCCAATAAGTAAATGGGCCTAAATAAATTCTATCAAAAACTATGATAATTTATTTTAGCAACAACAACCTACATGTATCTATAATCAAATTAAACACATAGGCTCACACAGGCACACTTTGGATGGTTCCTATCATGTTGCTAGGTCATACACAGATGAAAGAAGATTGTAAATTTACATGTTACAAATTATTATCTTGACCAAGGGAGCCATCAGATCATTAGATCTGGCAAAAAGTAACCATGGCTATTTGCAATCAAGTAATAATAGGTTTTGAAAACTTACAAACAAGCTAAAACACATACTTCTGCAACAGGGTTAGCTGGATAGTTGGATGTAGGATTTATTTAATTTTAAATTAAATAATTAATTTCGAAATATTATTAAAAAAGATTTTCGAAAAAAAAAAATTTAAAAAAAAAATTCGAAAATTAATTAAATATTTAAATTTAAAATTAAACCTACAATTTTGAAAAATTAGGTTTGAACCAACCTAAATATCATTTCAAAATTTGCTAACTACTTTTAAAAATTAAATGTTATTTTAAAAATAAAAATTAGAAAAGATAAATGAAATATCTTTTCAGATTTTAAGTTTAATTTAAATAAATAAAATAACAAAATTTAAAAGTTAGCAAAATATCTTATATCTATTTAAAATTACATGATTATAAATATCTTATTTTAAATTTAAATATGGTCAAAATATCTAAAAAGATTTAATTAAAAAATCTTAAAAGATAAGATATTTTTAAAATATCTTAAAAGATAAGATATTTTTAAAATATCTTAAAAGATATTATAAATATCTTAAAAGATATTATAAATATCTTATAAAATCTGACCTTAAATTTAAAAAAAATATAATCAAATTTAAAAATAAGATAGATTTTTAAGCAAAAAGATAAATACTAATTCTATTCAAATTCAAATTACACTAATATCTTGAATTAAATTAAAAAAAAAATTAAATTAATTCAAAATGATAATTAGAATTGAATTAGGAATAGTAATAGTATAAATACAAAACTATACAAAAAAATTGGAAGTTAATTCCATGAAAAAGCATGAAAAATTGAAGAAACTGTACGGACAAATTTGCGATCGCAGGAAAATATCAGCACAGCCCCGATTTTGTCAAATCTTCAAAAAATCATAACTAATTCAAATAAAATCCAAATTAAGTTCTGTAAAAGGCTAATTTGCTTAATTTTTTCCATACTATCCAATAAAAATAATTCCAGAGATAAAATCGCAATTATGTTTCACGAAAATTTCACAAACATCAATCAATCATCAAATAACACTCAATACAACATGATACCATCCAAAGAACATACAAACAATCGTTTTAAAGTCCAAATTTCTTGCAAGTAAATCAATTACCATGGCTCTGAGGCCAGTTGTTGGAAATTATTTTACCAGGATCTTAGATCTACTCACAAGTATGTTTATTAACATCCTAAATATGAACTTTCTAAAACGATGAAATAAACACATATAAAGTTTAGGAAACCTTACATTGGGTGCAGCGAAATAATATGACTCCTTTCGTTCAGATATCTAGCCCTTGATTCCTTTCTGTAGCAGAGCATTATCAATATCTGAACCTGGATCTCTTTCTCTGAATCTTTGATGCTGAAACTCCTTTGCTGATGATCTTTCTTCACGATCTTCCTCACTATGATTGAGGTATCACTTGCTGTGTGTGGGCACTACTCATACACTAAGAATTTCGAAATTCAAGAGGGAAGAGAAAGAAGAAGTGGCAGCTAAAGATAGGGAGAGAGAAAGGCTCAGGTTTTTCTCTGAAGGAAAAATAGAAAATTTAAGTGTAATTTTCCTGAAGCCTTCACTATCTATTTATAGCATTCCACTAGGGTTAGGTTTGAATTATTTGGCATTAAAATAATGAAAATATCAGATTAAATTGCCTACAAAAGTGGTTGGGCCATGCTTAGTGGATTTGGGCCTCACTTTTTGCAATTTTGTAGTTTTATCTTTTCTGCATCTGATTTTCTCAAAAACGCCAATTTTCTAATTCAACCACTTAAATGCCAATTCTAACTATTTAATAACTATAAATAATTATTAAATAATATTGTCATTTATCATATTTATTAATTGAACCATACAAAGTATCATAATTAACAAATATGCCCCTATAAACTCTTTCTTTACAATTTCGCCCTTACTTAGTGAAAAATTCACAAATAGACATAGTCTAATTTGAGAATTATAATTGATTAATCAAAACCAATTACATGAGTCTTACAAGAAATATTATCTCAACTAGTGGGGGGACCATGGGTCTATATAACCGAGCTTCCAATAAGTAGATCAAGAATTTAGCACTAAAATTCACTAACTTATTAATTCTTCGTTGAATCCACGCATAGAACTTAGAATTACACTCTCAGTATATAGAATGCTCTATATGTTCCACCATATAGACACATCATTAGTTATCCATTGTTATAATCCTAATGTGATCAATGATCCTCTATATGAATGATCTACACAGTAAAGGGATTAAATTACCGTAACACCCTACTACGTATTTTATCCTTAAAACACTTGACCCCGTATAAATGATATTTCAGCTTATGTGAAATGAGATCTCCACCATTTATTTTCGTTTGGTCAAGCTCGAAGGAGATCATCCTTTGCTTACTATTCGCCAGATAGAAGCTATAGATTCCATGTTTATGCTAGCGCTCCCACTCAATTGCACTACCGTGTTCCCAAAATGTACGTATCACCCTGACCTAAAAGTAGGCTTAACTAACAAATCAAAGAACACGAATAGCCTTTCAAGATTGAGCCTAATCATAACAGGATTAAGATCATTTGATCTAGGATCAACTAGGCGATATTGACTTGAATAGATTTTACGGTAAGTTTAATTAAATCTAAGTCAAAGTTCAATATCGGTCCCTTCCGATGCATACTCCATGCATCCAACCTGAGCTTTACTTTAACCAATGTTCTGAAAAGAACATAGTATTTCTCCAAATACAAGTAAACTCTTGTTGTAGATTATCATATCAGTAAAACCCTGTGTCTGATAAATCTAGGAAACTTTATTCACATAGTCATGTTTACTTTCCAATGTGTTGACGACACAATAAACAGGATCAAGTATGTGAAAAGGGTTTTAGATGAATTTATACATTATGTACGTATAATCATGAAATAAATCATGTGAACCATGCAACATTAAATGTTATTTCTGATCTATATTAATAAGTAAATCTGATTATATTGAAATGAGTTTTATTTAGGGCATAAAACCCAACAATGAGTAGGTATCAGATTAATCCAGGAGAAGAACACTGGAAGACAATCAAGTAATTCCTAAGATTAAGAAGAGGAACTATATGTTAGTCTATAAGGGTGTGTTTAAAACTCTTAGACTACACAACATCAGATATCGAAATTTGCCTTTGTGCTAGAAAATCTTTCTAATAAGATGGTGGTTACTGTAGGGGTGGAATAGTGATTTTGGAGAAGTGTAAAAACCTATCTGAAGTCTCTAGGTCTACCAGAAAGGGACTGAATGTTAAAGTTACAGGAAAGGTACTTATTCAGTCTAAGGAAAGTTCTATACATTTTTGGCACCATTCCAAATCGCCTAAACTACTAGTGTTATTTCCCTATTAACCAAAAGTAGTTGCCAAAAGTATAGAATCTAGTATCCCAAGAGAGTAGACATATAGAGAGGAATTTCACATTATCAATGATTTTGTGATTAAGGAAGAGTAATAGTGGAGAAAAGGTTGTGGTTAATTCAACCTTTCAGATCCTATTACGAGGAGTTTACTAATACTACACTTGATTTGTATATCGAGGTGTTGAGATTATTTGAAACACACTTTTTGTTTTATATTAGTGCAAGTGGGAGTTTGTTGGGTTTTATGCCCTAAATAAAACTCATTTCAATATAATCAGATTTACTTATTAATATAGATCAGAAATAACATTTAATGTTGCATGGTTCACATGGTTTATTTCGTGATTATATGTATATAATGTATGAATTCATCTGAAACTCTTTTCACATACTTGATCCTGTTTATTGTGCCGTCAAGACATTGGAAAGTAAACATGACTATGTGAATAAAGTTTCCTAGATTTATCAGACATAGGGTTTTACTGATATGATAATCTACAACAGAGTTTACTTGCATTTGGAGAAATGCTATGTTCTTTCCAGAGCATTGGTTAAAGTGAAGCTCAGGTTGGATGCATGGAGTATGCATCGGAAGGGACCGATATTGAACTTTGAGTTAGATTTATTAAACTTACCGTAATATCTATTCAACTCAATATCGCCTAGTTGATCCTAGATCAAATGTTCTTAATCCTGTTATGATTAGGCTCAATCTTGATGTAAAGACCGCTTAGTTTAATTTGGAAATTAGCAGTTAATCACGTTTAATTATGAAAATTATTTATAGCTATTTAAATAATTATTATACTGTTAATTTTGAATTCAGAGATGCATTTTTATGTCATGTAGTAGTTTTCATAATTTTGCATTCCGGTGCCCGGTAACATGGAACTCGGTGTTTGGCTCAGTAAAATCACAACTTAGTATGTTAGTAGTTTGGGACGGTTTTTTTTTGAGACATTGGGAATGTCGGGAATGGCCGGGAATTTAGAATTTCCCAAAAATACCCCTTTAGTGTTAATTATGTTATTTTAGTGTGGCGGGGCAAAATGGTCTTCTTGCCCCAATAATATTTTGTCCTTTAGTGGACTTAGTAAATGAATTTTATGTGTTTATTTTAATTATTTGTTGGCTGAAATGAATAGTTAGAATCCTTGGTTTTATTTCATTTTACTTTTCAAAATTTCAAAGTTAGAGAAAATAGAAAAAAAATTGGAAAACACTCTCTCTTTTCCTCTCTCTCTCTCGGCTGGTTGTGTGGGTGCTAGGGCTGGATTTCCTTTGAATTTCAAGCTATTTTTGGGTGATTCTAAGCTCTTGGTAAGCCTTGAATCTTGCTCTTTAGTTTTCTTAGTTTTCAAGAAAAAAATGAAAATGGTTGCATGTTCAATTTTGATGTTGTTGCTGCTGTAGTTTTAGGTTGTTTTCTGTGATTTTCTATGCTTGAATTGAATGGAATTAAGTAGGTTTCATGCATGCTAGTTACTTGGTTCAAGTTTGTGAAGTTTTGTTCAAAAGCTATGATTTTCAAAGAAATGTGTTCAATCTGTTAATTGCTTGCTGTAGATGATTGCTTTTGTTTTCAGAGGTTATTCTAGGCTTGATTAAGTTGATTTGGGCTGAATGGATGCATGTTAGTTGATTTTAACCAAGTTTGAGTTTAGAACTCAAAGCTTGGGCTTTAATGGTGATTTTTGTTTCTGTACTTTCTGGGCTGTGTTGATGCTTTAGAAATGTTCTAGGGGTTATATAGAAAAGGTCTAGAAGTTTTGGTTTGGTTTGGAGTTGATTTGAGCATTGTGTGAATTTTTGAAGTTCTGCCTGCGAGGAACCGGAATTCCGGTTGTGCATCCGGAATTCCGGATGGGGTTCCTGAAATTTCCCAGAACCGGAATTCCGGTTGGGCAACCGGTCTACCAGTTGGGGAAATTTCAGGAACCCTAGTTTTCCTCATTTTTATGTTATTTGGGGTATTGCCATGCTTTTTATCGATAGGGAAACTTTTAGTTCCTAGTTTAAGTCCCCGGGAAGTGATTTAGCGTATCACTTATAGTGTTGTGATTTTTATGGTTTAGGAGCACATGTCCATTGCGCGAGATAGTTCCGGTCGGAGTTGGTAGCACACCTGAATTCGGAATCCGGGTAAGATTAGTATAACGGTATGCATATGTAGATTACATGTTTAGCGTGCATGTAGGAAGCACGTTAGATTACATTAGATATGTATGTTGGCTTCGAACCATCCAACCGTGTCACGTCGATACAGCCGGAGTATGACCAAGAATGAGTATGGCCGGTTCGACCGATTAGGCCGACACCGTATCACGTCGGTACAGGCTGGAGTATGACCAGCAGCCGGAGTATGACCGGTTCGACCGATCAGGCTGATACTTAGGTTGGTGGTTCCGTACTATTTGACGTATCACGTCGGTACAGGCTGGAGTATGACCAGAAGCCGGAGTATGACTGGTTCGACCGATCAGGCTGATATTGTAACACGTCGGTACAGGCTGGAGTATGACCAGCAGTCGGAGTATGACCGGTTCGACCGATCAGGCTGTTACTTGTCAATAGTACCGTCCCTATGAACGTTTAGAACTCAGTACCGTGTATGACACGGCAGTTAGGGGGACTCAGTATCGTGTTGGACACGGCAGTTAGGGTTATGATCAGGGGTATGGGCGTCTGATCATGACCGGGATTTATGTATGAGTATTATTATGCTTTTCTTACTGAGTCTGTCGACTCACAGTGCTATGTTTATGTGTAGGTAAAGGCAAGGCTAGAGCTGATGGACCGTGAACGAGCCTATGAAGATTGTACATGCCGGGGCGGTTAGGCCTGGAGCGTACGATCCTCGGGACAGCAAGGCTATTTTTGTAACTAGTCGCTAGGCGACAATTATTTTGTATAAACAGTTAACTTTTGTAAATGATTTTGTAATCGGGATCCCGAGTCTTTTGTATAAATATTTTACAAGTTTAATTAAAAAGCAAAAATTTTAATTAATCACGTTTTCCATAAACCTCGTTGATTAGCAACGAGCTGCACAACATGTTTAAAAATCACGTAATACGCCTATGTTAGTTAGGGTGTTACTACGCCTATGTTAGTTAGGGTGTTACAATTTGGTATCAGAGCCGCCAGGTTGTCTTCCGAAGATCGTCACGACATGTACAATCATCATCAGCAGTTAGCTCGTTCCACGGTTCAGTAAGCCTTTATTGCTTTAATAGTTTATTTATTTATTTTATGAATAAGAAAAGCCTGATAGGAAGCACGTTAGTAGCCTGATAGTAGAATAGGCGCATGTTTCGTTTTTAATTTCCAAATTAAGCGGCATTAGTGAGCTCTCCTTGAATACGACCTTATATGCCAACTCTTGGTTTCGCAGGCGGTTCTGACTAGATGGACGCCAGGCGGACTACCAGAAGCCAGGGCAATTCAGTGGGGTCGAATCAAGGACAGGGAGCTCAGTTTCCCCCGCCAGCTGGGGGCCGAGGTAGAGGTCCCCGGGGCAGGGCTCGTGGTCGGGGTGATGAGAACCCGCCACAAGCTGCCCAGGCTCCCCCAGCCGATCAGGGAGCCCAGAATTGGGAGGTTAGGGTTGCGGAAATGCAAGCAAGAATAGAAGAGCAAGACCTTGAGATTCAGAGGTTGAGACAGCAGGGTGCTCCTGCAGTTCCGGTGCCAATAGTTCCAGTGGCACCTGCCCCTGCTGCTCAGGCCGAATTAGTTGTGGCAGCCAACAGATTGGAACCTTTGTATGAACGGTTCCGGAAGCAAGCACCTCCGGTCTTTCTGGGAGGTCCAGATGTGATGAAGGCCGAGCAGTGGCTGACGGTGATCACCAAAATTCTGAACTTCATGGGTGTCACCGGTAATGACAGAGTGGTGTGTGCCACTTTCCAGTTCCAGGAGGACGCTCTGGTCTGGTGGGACATGGTGTCTCAGATTCATGACGTCACCACCATGACCTGGGAAAGGTTTCAGGAACTCTTCAACGCCAAGTATTATAATGAGGCGGTTAGAAGCGCCAAGAGGAAAGAGTTCGCTCACCTGACCCAGCGTGAGAATATGAGCGTGACTGAGTATACTACTCAGTTCGATCGGTTGGCGAGGTTAGCCTCGGGAATCGTGCCAACTGACTTCAGCAAGAAAGAGAAGTACCTGGACGGGCTAAATGCGAAGATTAAACACGATTTGATGATCACCACTGACGACAAGACCACCTATGCTGAGATGGTGGAGAAGGCACTGCGAGCTGAGGGCGCAGTTGGGTGTATGTCGGAGTCAGCTAGTACTCCGGCGAGTGGCGGGGCTCCTACCCCTCCTGCATCAGGCTTTAGCAGGGGGAGTAGTGGTTCGGCCATGGATCAGAGGAAGAGAGCATCCAATGCATCCGGTGGCTCGAGTCAGAACAAGAGGTTCCGGGGGAACCAGAATAGAGGTAG
This sequence comes from Cannabis sativa, assembly GCF_029168945.1. NCBI lineage: Eukaryota > Viridiplantae > Streptophyta > Magnoliopsida > Rosales > Cannabaceae > Cannabis > Cannabis sativa. Next base: position 29,200,991 of record NC_083606.1, read on the forward strand.
TCGTTCCAGTGGTACTGAGACCTGATTCTCCTATCCCGAGTGCCCCAGCTGCAAAAGGCACCATCGGGGTGAATGCAAGGGTCAGGGATGCTTTCACTGTGGCATGCCCGGACACTTCATGAGGGATTGTCCCCAGCTCCGCTCAGAGGCACCGAGAGCTCCGGCGATACCCACTCCAGCTAGGGTGTTCGCCATCACTCAGGCTGATGCAGATGCCAGCCCATCAGTTGTAACAGGTCAGCTTTCTGTTAATAACTCGCTTTACTCAGTACTGTTTGATTCTGGGGCTACACATTCTTATGTGGCAGCCAGAGTCTTTAGTAAATTGGATAGACCGTACGATAGTTATGAATCAGGGTTTGGAACCCTATTACCTGGCGGAGAGTTGGTTATCTCCAACAGGTGGATTAGGTCTATGCCGATCAGGATAGATGGTAGAGAGTTAAGTGCTGACTTGATAGAGATGAGTTTAGTAGAGTTCGATATTATTTTGGGAATGGATTTCCTGTCTAAATATTCGGCGTGTATTGATTGCAAAAGGAAGATGGTGATCTTCCAACCGGAAGGTGAAGAACCATTCGTGTTTGTTGGTTCAGTTCAGGGATCTCGTATCCCGGTGATTTCGGCCATGTCAGCAAGAGAATTATTGCATGGTGGATGCTTAGGGTTTCTGGCCGTGGTGGTGGACACCACTCGGCCAGATACCATTCGGCCAGAGGATATCAAGGTGGTTTGGGAATTTTTAGATGTTTTTTCCGAAGAACTTCCAGGGTTACCACCTCAGCGGGAGATTGACTTCGTGATAGATTTGGCACCAGGGGTGGAACCGGTTCCAAAGCCCCATATAGAATGTCTCCAGCTGAACTTAAGGAGTTAAAGATTCAGCTTCAAGGGTTGCTTGACATAGGGTTTATCCGGCCTAGTGTGTCACCCTGGGGAGCCCCGGTTTTATTCGTCAAGAAGAAAGATGGAACTATGAGGATGTGCATCGACTACAGGGAATTGAACAAGCTGACGGTGAAGAATAAATATCCATTACCTAGGATCGATGATTTGTTCGATCAGCTTTAGGGGAAGACAGTCTTTTCTAAGATTGATCTCCGCTCGGGTTATCATCAGTTGAGAATCCGAGAGGAGGACATTCCGAAGACGGCTTTCCGCACTAGGTATGGACATTATGAATTTCTGGTTATGTCATTCGGACTAACCAATGCTCCTGCAGCATTCATGGACTTGATGAATAGAGTATTCAAGGGTTTCCTCGATATCTGTGTGATTGTGTTTATCGACGACATCCTCGTGTACTCTCAATCAGAAGAGGAGCATGAGCTACATCTTCAGATGGTACTGCAACGGCTTCAGAAACACAAGCTTTATGCCAAGTTCAAGAAATGCGAATTTTGGCTATCCCAGGTGTCCTTCCTAGGGCACCTTGTAAGCAAAGATGGGATCAAGGTGGATCCCGGGAAGATCGAATCCGTCAGGGATTGGCCGAGACCGAAGACAGTGACAGAGATCAGAAGCTTCTTGGGTTTAGCTGGGTATTATCGTAGGTTCGTGGAAGGGTTCTCAAAAATTTCAATGCCCCTAACCGAACTCTCAAAGAAGAATCAGCGGTTTGTCTGGTCAGACAAGTGCGAAGCTAGTTTTCAAGAGCTGAAACAGAGGTTGATTACCGCTCCAGTGCTAGCTTTACCTTCAGACAACGAGAAATTTGTTGTTTATTGTGATGCATCTAGACAGGGTCTGGGGTGTGTGTTGATGCAAGCCGATCGGGTCATCGCTTATGCTTCTCGTCAGTTAAAGGATTATGAACAGCGATACCCGACTCATGATCTAGAGTTGGCCGCAGTGGTTTTTGCATTGAAGATTTGGCGGCATTACCTTTACGGAGAAAGGTGTGAAATCTATACCGACCATAAAAGTGTCAAGTATTTCTTTACTCAGAAAGATTTGAACATGAGACAGAGACGTTGGTTGGAGTTAGTGAAAGATTAAGACTGTGAGATCCTCTATCACCCTGGGAAGGCCAATGTAGTGGCCGATGCCCTGAGCAGAAAGGGTCCCGGGCAAGTAGCTAGTATGGTTTAGATCTCACCTCAGCTAGCAGAGGATATGGTTAGATCCAGCATTGAGTTTGTGGTAGGCCAGCTTCACAACTTAACGCTGCAATCTGATCTGTTGGAAAGAATAAAAGTCGCTTAGATGACGGATCCAGAGTTAGTAAAGATCAGAGATGAGGTTTTGGCTGGTCAAGCCAGGGACTTTTCAGTGTTAGACAGCGGGATGCTTTTGTATAAAGCTAGGGTTTGTGTTCCGAATAGTGTGGAACTCAGGAATGAGATTTTTGAGGAGGCTCATTCTACCCCGTATTCTCTGCATCCCGGCACCACTAAGATGTACCAAGATCTTAAACCGTACTTCTGGTGGAACGGTATGAAGAAGAATTTGGTAGAATTCGTATCGAGATGCCTTACTTGTCAGCAGATTAAGGCTGAACATCAGAGACCAGCAGGGTTGTTGCAGCCTCTAACCCTACCAGAATGGAAGTGGGAAGATATCACGATGGATTTTGTGGTCGGGTTACCTAGGACCACGGGTTTATTTGATTCCATCTGGGTAGTGGTGGATCGATTTACGAAATCTGCTCATTTTCTGCCGGTTAGAACAACATTTTCAGTGGATCAGTTGGCAGAGTTGTATGTCAGAGAGATCGTAAGACTTCACAGGGTACCAAAGTCTATAGTTTCGGACAGGGATCCGAAGTTCACCTCCAAATTTTGGCAAAGTTTGCAACGAGCAATGGGTACAAAGCTGAAATTCAGTACAGCATTCCATCCTCAGACAGATGGTCAGTCTGAAAGGACAATTCAGATATTGGAGGACATGTTGCGAGCCTGTGTTATGGATTTTGAAGGCTCATGGAATAAATATCTACCGTTGATAGGATTTTCTTACAACAATAGTTATCAGAGTACTATACGGATGTCTCCCTATGAACTGTTATACGGTAGGAAGTGTAGATCTCCCATCCACTGGGATGAGACAGGGGAGAGGAAATACCTAGGTCCAGAGTCAGTGCAGCGGACCAATGAGGCAATAGAGAAGATAAAAGCCAGAATGCTTGCCTCACAGAGTAGACAGAAGAGTTACGCAGATCCGAAACGCAGAGATGTTGAGTTCCAAGTAGGGGACCATGTGTTTTTACGGGTATCTCCGATGAAGGGGATCAAACATTTCGGGAAAAGAGGCAAGTTATGCCCTAGATTTACAGGACCTTTCGAGATTCTCGAGAAGATAGGTCAAGTGGCATACCGGTTAGCGTTGCCTCCAGCTTTATCATCAGTTCACAACGTATTCCATGTCTCGATGTTGAGAAAATAAGTTTCAGATCCCTCTCATATTCTCAATTATGAGAGCCTAAAACTGCAGCCAGATATGACTTATGAAGAACAGCCAGTGCAGATCCTGGATAGAAAGGATAAAGTCCTTCGGAATAAGACCATAGCATTGGTCAAAGTTCTCTGCAGAAACAGCAAGGTGGAGGAAGCCACCTGGGAGCTAGAGTCAGATATGAGGGCTCAATATCCAGGGTTATTCAGGTTAGATTTCGGGGACGAAATCCTTTTAAGGGGGGAATAGTTGTAAAGACCGCTTAGTTTAATTTGGAAATTAGCAGTTAATCACGTTTAATTATGAAAATTATTTATAGCTATTCAAATAATTATTATACTGTTAATTTTGAATTCAGAGATGCATTTTTATGTCATGTAGTAGTTTTCATAATTTTGCATTCTGGTGCCCGGTAACATGGAACTCGGTGTTTGGCTCAGTAAAATCACAACTTAGTATGTTAGTAGTTTGGGACGGTTTTTTTTTTTAGACATTGGGAATGTCGGGAATGGCCGGGAATTTAGAATTTCCCAAAAATACCCCTTTAGTGTTAATTATGTTATTTTAGTGTGGAGGGGCAAAATGGTCTTTTTGCCCCAATGATATTTTGTCCTTTAGTGGACTTAGTAAATGAATTTTATGTGTTTATTTTAATTATTTGTTGGCTGAAATGAATAGTTAGAATCCCTTGTTTTATTTCATTTTACTTTTCAAAATTTCAAAGTTAGAGAAAATAGAAAAAAATTTGGAAAACACTCTCTCTTTTCCTCTCTCTCTCTCGGCTGGTTGTGTGGGTGCTAGGGCTGGATTTCCTTTGAATTTCAAGCTATTTTTGGGTGATTCTAAGCTCTTGGTAAGCCTTGAATCTTGCTCTTTAGTTTTCTTAGTTTTCAAGAAAAAAATGAAAATGGTTGCATGTTCAATTTTGATGTTGTTGCTGCTGTAGTTTTAGGTTGTTTTCTGTGATTTTCTATGCTTGAATTGAATGGAATTAAGTAGGTTTCATGCATGCTAGTTACTTGGTTCAAGTTTGTGAAGTTTTGTTTAAAAGCTATGATTTTCAAAGAAATGTGTTCAATCTGTTAATTGCTTGCTGTAGATGATTGCTTTTGTTTTCTAAGGTTATTCTAGGCTTGATTAAGTTGATTTGGGCTGAATGGATGCATGTTAGTTGATTTTAATCAAGTTTGAGTTTAGAACTCAAAGCTTGGGCTTTAATGGTGATTTTCGTTTCTGTACTTTCTGGGCTGTGTTGATGCTTTAGAAATGTTCTAGGGGTTAGATAGAACAGGTCTGGAAGTTTTGGTTTGGTTTGGAGTTGATTTGAGCATTGTGTGAATTTTTGAAGTTCTGCTTGCGAGGAACCGGAATTCCGGTTGTGCATTCGGAATTCCGGATGGGGTTCTGAAATTTCCCAGAACCGGAATTCCGGTTGGGCAACCGGTCTACCGGTTGGGGAAAATTCAGTAACCCTAGTTTTCCTCGTTTTTATGTTATTTGGGGTATTGCCATGCTTTTTATCAATAGGGAGACTTTTAGTTCCTAGTTTAAGTCCCCGGGAAGTGATTTAGCATATCACTTATAGTGTTGTGATTTTAATGGTTTAGGAGCCTGTAATCCGCCGCGCAGATAGTTTCAGTCAGGTTGACCGGCACACCTGAATTCGGAATCCAGGTAAGATTAGTATAATAGTATGCATATGTAGATTACATGTTTAGCGTGCATGTAGGAAGCCTGTTAGATTACATTAGATATGTATGTTGGCTTTGAACCATCCAACTGTGTCACGTTGGTACAGGCTTGAGTATGACCAGCAGCCGGAGTATGACCGGTTCGACCGATTAGGCTGACACTGTATCACGTCGGTACAGGCTGGAGTATGACCAGCAGCCGAAGTGTGACCGGTTCGACCGATCAGGCTGATACTTAGGTTGGTGGTTCCGTACTATTTCACGTATCACGTCGGTACAGGCTGGAGTATGACCAGCAGCCGTTGTATGACCGGTTCGACCGATCAGGCTGATACTGTAACACGTCGGTACAGGCTGGAGTATGACCAGCAGCCGGAGTATGACCGGTTCGACCGATCAGGCTGTTACTTGTCAATAGTACCGTCCCTATGAACGTTCAGAACTCAGTACCGTGTTGGACATGGCAGTTAGGGGGACTCAGTATCGTGTTGGACACGACAGTTAGGGTTATGATCAGGGGTATGGGCGTCTGATCATGACCGGGATTTATGTATGATTATTATTATGCTTTTCTTACTGAGTCTGTCGACTCACAGTGCTATGTTTATGTGTAGGTAAAGGCAAGGCTAGAGCTGATGGACCGTGAACGAGCCTATGAAGATTGTACATGTCGGGGCGGTTAGGCCTGGAGTGTACGATCCTCGGGACAGCAAGGCTATTTTTGTAACTAGTCGCTAGGCGACAATTATTTTGTATAAACAGTTAACTTTTGTAAATGATTTGTAATCGGGATCCCGAGTCTTTTGTATAAATATTTTACAAGTTTAATTATAAAGCAAAAGTTTTAATTAATCACGTTTTCCATAAACCTTGTTGATTAGCAACGAGCTGCACAACATGTTTAAAAATCACGTAATACGCCTATGTTAGTTAGGGTGTTACTACGCCTATGTTAGTTAGGGTGTTACACTTGAAAGGCTATTCGTGTTCTTTGATTTGTTAGTTAAGCCTACTTTTAGGTCAGGGTGATACGTACATTTTGAGAACACGGTAGTGCAACTGAGTGGGAGCGCTAGCATAAACATGGAATCTATAGCTTCTATCTGGCGAATAGTAAGCAAAGGATGATCTCCTTCGAGCTTGACCAAACGAACATAAATGGTGGAATACTCATTTCACATAAGCTGAAATATCATTTATACGGGGTCAAGTGTTTTAAGGATAAAATACATCGTAGGGTGTAACGGTAATCTAATCCCTTTATAGTGTAGATCATTCATATAGAGGATCATTGATCACATTAGGATTATAACAATGGATAACTAATGATGCATCTGTATGGTAGAACATATAGAGCATTCTATATACTGAGAGTGCAATTCTAAGCTCTATGTGTGGATTCAACGAAGAATTAATAAGTTAGCGAATTTTAGTGCTAAATTCTTGATCTACTTATTGGAAGCTCGGTTATATAGACCCATGGTCCCCGCACTAGTTGAGATAATATTGCTTGTAAGACTCATATAATTGGTTTTGATTAATCAATTATAATTCTCAATTTAGACTATGTCTATTTGTTAATTTTTCACTAAGTAAGGGCGAAATTATAAAGAAAGAGTTTTAGGGGCATATTTATTAATTATGATACTTTGTATGGTTCAATTAATAAATATGATAAATGACAATATTATTTAATAGTTATTTATAGTTATTAAATAGTTAGAATTGGCATTTAAATGGTTGAATTAGAAAATAAGCGTTTTTGAGAAAATCAGATGCAGAAAAGATAAAACTGCAAAATTGCAAAAAGTGAGGCCCAAATCCACTATGTATGGCCGGCCACTTTTGTAGGCAACTTAAACTGATATTTTCATTATTTTAATGCCAAATAATTCAAACCTAACCCTAGTGGAATGCTATAAATAGATAGTGAAGGCTCAGGAAATTTACACTTAAATTTCACACTTCTGATTCAGAGAAAAACCTGAGCCTTCTCTCTCCCTATCTGGCCGACCACTCCCTCTCTCTTTCTTCCCTCTTGAATTTCGAAATTCTTAGTGTAAGAGTAGTGCCCACACACAGCAAGTGATACCTCAACCATAGTGAGGAAGATCGTGAAGAAAGACTTTCAACAAGAAGGAGTTTCAGCATCAAAGATTCAGAGAAAGAGATCCAGGTTCAGATATTGATAATGCTCTGCTACAGAAAGGAATCAAGGGCTAGATATCTGAACGAAATGAGTCATATTATTCCGCTGCACCCAATGTAAGGTTTCCTAAACTTTATACGTGTTTATTTCATCGTTTTAGAAAGTTCATATTTAGGGTGTTAATAAACATACTTGTGAGTAGATCTAAGATCCTGGTAAAATAATTTCCAATAACTGGCCTCAGAGCCATGGTAATTGATTTTCTTGCAAGAAATTTGGACTTTAAAACAATTGTTTAATGTTTTTTGGATGGTATCATGTTGTATTGAGTGTTATTTGATGATTGATTGATGTTTGTGAATTTTCGTGAAAAATAATTGAATATCTGTTTCTGAAATTATTTTTATTGGATAGTATGGAAAAAATTAAGCAAGTTACTTTTTTACAGAACTCAATTTCGATTTAATTTGAATTAGTTATGATTTTTTGAAGTTTCGAAAAAATCGGGGTTGAGCTGAAACCCTCGTGCGCGCGCGGAAATCCTGCCAGAACCCACCAGCGCCGAGATTTCAGGCCCATGCACTCCCCATGCGCGCGCGGACGGGTATGGACAGCATCCCGTCCGTACAGCTTGCAATTTTTTCATTTTTCTTCGTTTTTTCATGTTTTTTCATGGAATTAACTTCCGATTTTTGGTGTAGTTCTGTATTTATACTATTACTATTAATAATTCAACTCTAATTAGCATAATGAATTAATTTAATATTTTTTAAATTTAATTCATAATATTAGTGAAATTTGAATTTAAAAATAGTTAGTATCTAATATCTATCTTTTTCGCTTAATAATCTATCTTATTTTTAAATTTGATTATATCTTATCTTATTTTTAAATTTAAGGTCAGATTTTGAAATTTTAATTTAAATCTTTTTTTAAATAATTTGACCTTATTTAAATTTAAAATAAGATAACTATAATCATGTAATTTTAAATAGATGTAAGATATTTTGCTAACTTTTAAATTTTGTTATTTTATTTATTTAAATTACATTTAAAATCTGAAAAAGATATTCATTTACCTTTTTTAATTTTTTATTTAATTTTTATTTATAAAATAACATTTAAATTTTAAAAGTAGTTAGCAAATTTTGAAATGATATTTAGGTTGGTTGAAACCTATTTTTTTTTTAAAATTGGAGGTTTAATTTTAATTTTAAATTATTTTACCAGGATCTTAGATCTACTCACAAGTGATCAGAGGCTCCTCCTTGCTCTGTTATGGCACGAGAGAAGTGCTAAACTTCCCATTTTTTCCATTGTTCCTCCTAGAGTTGTTGGCTCCGCACTTGTTTCTAGTGTTTTTACCACTAGAAGTCTGGGTAGAGTTTTTGTTGTCTGCATGTGCACCTGTTGGGTCATGAGGCTAGTGGGTTCCTCGTGACTACCTGTTGTTAACATGCTCCACCTGGGCCTGTTGTATGGCTTCCTCATGTTTGATAAAGTCGTCAGCTCTATCAAGGATCCTTCATGTTGTTGGTGGATATCCTTTGGATATCTTTCCAGAAGTCACTTAGTGGGATTATTCCCCCCAGTATGGCTGTATATCAACCTTCTTTAGTAATGCCTTTTACTTTAGTAGCCTCGGCCATAAATCTCTGAATGTTCTCCTTCAGAGGTTCCCCTTGTCGATGTTTGATTTTGACAAGGTCTTCAAACTGCAATGATACAAGTTTCGAGCACGAGAATTATGTGTAGAATTTTCTTCAGAACTCAGCCCAAGAGTTGAATCTCCCTACGGTGAGTTTGAAGTACCATTGTTGACCTGTCCTGACAATGTGGCTGGGAATATGTTGCAATGCACATCATGCGTAACCTTCTAGAGATTGAGTTGCATCTCGAAGTATTTGATGTGAGCCAGTGGATTTTCTCGTCTGGTATATATCTTCCATACTTGCATTTTGAACTTTGGCAGGGGCAAGGCATTTATGCATGTCGAGAATGGTATTCCCCTTGACCAATCAAGTTCAAGGTCTAAAGGTTTTGGGCCGGCTATGCCCTGGATCATGTCCCTGAGTTGGTCCAACTGTGCTTGTACAGAAGGATATGTTTCCGTGGGGACCTGATTGACTGGCCCACCTAGGGGAGGCTACTGATTCTAGAGAGATAGGGGCTGACTGACCATACCCTGGGAGAGTGTATGGTGAAGGTCAGCTAGACCCGTGTTGAAATGTAGACCCTGACCGATTATTCCCAAGTACAGGAGTTGGCCTAGGACGGCCAAGCCTACACCTGGCTTCTATGTTTGGCTGGCTAGACTTGCATTGGGCAGAGTCTGGCTGCCAAATACTCCTCCATGGCTGGCCAAACCTACAAAGGGCAGGGTATGGCCACCCGTGATGCTTCCTTAGCTGGCTAGAACTGCATTGGGCAGGGTCTGGCCGCACGTGATGCTTCGGTCGACTGGTGCTAGCTGTGTGTTGATAGGTGGTAGACCACATTAATTGTTGGAGTTTGGTGGATCTAGATGCCTAAAGTGATTAGATTCACCCCTCAAATTACTTTTTTGGGTGTTTCCACCCACTCGTGGTCCACGTTGGTCGAAGATTGACCTCTGGGCACCTCGCTCCCCTATGGGAGGAAGTCGTGTACTTTGGCTGGACATGGGTACTCCTATTAGTGGCTAGCCGACCAGTGGCTGCAGAATGGGGGGTGTTTCTGAGCCAGAGATCCTTGGCCGACCCCCCTTGTCGCTGGTTGCTAGGGTTTGGCTATTCTCATCGTTTGACCTCCCTCTGGCAAGGGAAGATCTATCCTAGTTCCTAAGGAACTTGGCGGAAGTCTTCCTTGAAGTGGCTCTCTAACGAGATCCTGGCCTCTTCTGTCAGTTCTTTGATTGAACCATCTTCTGAGATCGCTGGCCTCCTAGTTGAGGCAATCTAACTTTGCTTGGTGAGATCAAAGGATGTACTCCTGATCATCCATCCATGTTAGAAATTTGCATCTCTACTGAGCGAAAACATCGTAATCAAGCGCCTGTTGTGGTGATAGGATTCACCACATTTGTAATGCTCATAGGGATTCCAATTGTGACTGGAACCTGAGTGTATGGATCTACAATTTGTGGGTATTGAGCGACACCTGAAGATGCAGATGGTGCAACATGAGTTCTTCTTGTGTCAACTATGGCGTTTGATCAGATCACGATATCCACGCTCTCAATGAAAGCACCAAACTATTGACCAAAAAAAGTGATCAACCAACAGCGGGGTCGTATAGATCTGATGCTTGCCACGTGTTTGCACAAATAAGAATGAAAAGCAATAAACAACAAGATTTTTTGTAGAGGTTCAACCCCCTTGTGATAGTGGGTGATGACCTACTCCCCTTTCAGTTATATTTGTACCGATGGTTAAGACTATCAAGATCACTATAGGAGAGATGTTATATAGCACCCATAGGAATACAAGATATGAATCAATAATGACAAAACTCAAGTGCTGAGGTGATTCAAGGGTAGGCGTGTGAGAAAGAGAGTAAGGAAGAGAGAAAGTTTATCAGACACTTTGATATTAAAAGTAGGTTTCAGGCTTAGAGGCAACTTAGGTTTCTAGCCTAAGGTTAAGGCCTTTATGTAGGAGGCCTAAAACCTTAGGTTTACAGTTCAAATCTCTTAATACTTGCATAGTTTGTTAGATATTTAAAAAACACCAAGTGCCCTTGATTCTAGATATTATTTAGCCATTCTGTTGGGCCTTTAGGGCCCAATTTGCAATCCATGTGTTGTTGTCCACGTGTAGAAGTGTCCAGGAAAACCTGTAGTGCACCTCTTGGCCAGTAAGGCCCCTGTGGAGGCCAGGCTAGCTGGCCATGGTGCAATCCCAAGGCTGGTCGACAGTAGGGCCGTCCGGCTGCTAAGAGTGAGCTAGTTTATCACTTGATGCCTGTTTGAGTTCCGGGGTCTTCGTTTGTTTAAGTGCTGACCTGGCCTTCCTATTAGTGAGTTGTACTGCTACATGGCACTAATTTTTTCCACGTAAGTATGCCACGTCATGAGAAAAAAAATAGGAATAACAGAAATGTTATTAATAAATTTATTTAAAAATGATGTATATGTAAGTAATCTATAATGTTTTAATAATTTAATCCAATATAATTTTAGATAGACTATTGTTGAAAAATATACATTTATATTATTTGAAAAAAAATTAAAAAATTCATTATTATAATAATAAAATATAAAAGAAATATGTATAAATTTATCAATTTAAATTAACTATTTCATTACATGTAATTTTGTTTATAACTTGTATGACAGTTCCACGAAAACTGTCATCTGGTATGTCCTTTCAACACAATATGACAGTTTATACATAACTGTCATTTTATGTGTGTCATCCAAGTAAATTTTTTTAGTAGTGTGGCAAAGCTGGTTCACAGTGAAAGCAAAATCTAGACGAGTAAGGGTGCAATATTCTAAGGCCCCAACCAAACCATTGTAAATCGTGGCATCTTGGTTTTGAGTACAGAGGGTAAGTTTTAGTGAGTACATCCCGAATATATTTGGCCTGAGAATGATGAAGCCCAAAGGAGGGGCAATGAACTTGAATACCTAGAAAGAAGTGCAATGGGCCCAAGTCTTTGACCGCAAACTGGGTGTTAAGATAGATCACTAATATATCAATGGATGAAGAAGAGGACCCCCTGAAGATGATATCGTCCACATCGATAAGGAGAATGATGATGGCAATAGGAGACCATAGATGAAGAGAGAAGTATCAGCTTTAAGAGCAACAAACCCCAAAGAAATAAGAGCAATACTCAACTTTAGAAACTAAGCCCGAGGTCATTGTTTTAAGCCATAAAGTGATTTAGATAACTAACAGGCATTGTGAGGATGATGTGGATCAACAAAGCCCTCGAGTTGAGACATATAAATGGTTTCTGTGAGGTCACCATGAAGGAAGGAATTTTGGATATCTAGTTGCTTTATAACCCAATTATAAGAGATAACCAAAGAGAGAAACAAATGGAGTTCAATTTGATCACGGGGTTGAATGTCTCATGGTAATCTAGACTAGGGATTTTGTTAAAACCCTTGGCAACAAGGTGAGCTTTGTAACGTTCAACCAAACCATGTGCATTGAGTTTAACATTGTAGACTCATTTACAACCAATGATTTTGCAGCCAGGATGAGGAAGAACAAGAACCAATGTGTGTTGTTTGGACAAGCAGTAATCTCTGTACCCGTTGCAGAATTCCACATGGGGTCAATACTAGCTTCTTTGAAAGTAGAAGGTTCAACCGGAGTTCTTGCAGCAACACTATAAAACAAATGGGGCTTGTGAATGCCCGATTTACCTCTAGTAACCATGGGATGAAAATTAAAATGATTAATGGTAGGGTCATGGGGGTTTTGCATATCTGCCATCAATGTGATGGGGAGAGGAGAAGAAAAAGAAGAAGAAGGATTAGAAGAAGAAGGGGATATCATAAGAAGTGTAAAAAGGAGAGGTGGAGATGGTGATTTGTAGAAGGTGGAGTGACTAGGGGAGTGAGAAGGAGCCAATTCTTGTGATTAAGGTGGCGGAGGGTGAGGAGGATCATTCTGTATATGAATAGGAGAAGGGGATAGAGAAAGGCAACGATGGGATAACTATGTGTGGTTTGGTTGATGGCGCAGAAGGTTGAGAAGGAGTATAGAATGGGAAATGAAATTCATTGAAAACAGCCTGACGATTAAAAAAAATGCAACTAGAGGAAGGATAGAGATAGAGATAAGCTTTGTGTTTTCTATTGTAGCTGAGAAAGGTGCAAGGAGAAGAGCAAAACTCAAGCTTGTAAATATTATAGGGATGGAGGAAAGGAAAACATTCGCAGCCAAAAACTCAAAGTAGAGTATAGATGGGAGGTTTATTATAAAGAAGTTGATAAGGGCTGGTATAGCGGAGAATGTGAGTACGAAGACAGTTAATCAAGTAAATGGCAGTGAAGAAAGCATACGACCAATCGTGTAGAGGCATTTGAGCTTTGGCTAAAAGGGTCAATCCAATTTTGACCACAACTTATTTTTGTGTTCAACTTGACCATTTTGTTCTGGAGTGTGAGGGCAAGAGATGTCATGGAGAATGCCAAGTTGAGTGAAGAATGTGGAAAGGGTGCGATATTCACCACCACAATCAGTGCGTATGGTTTGGATGGTGCTTTGAAAATGTGCGGAGACTAAATTTTTCAAAGTATGAAAGGTTTGGAATGCTTCATGTTTAGTTGTGAGTGAATAGAACTATTTACCGAGATTTTTGAAAGCCGATTATTTAGAGCTTAAGAAGGAAGAAAAATAATAAAAAGTAGACGCAAAGTTTTTACGTGGTTCACACATTTATTATCCTTAGTCCATTTTATTAGCATTGTAGGCAAGCATTGCATATTACAACTGTATATAGTTTAGGCATTGCATTGTAGGTCTTCCCTTCTTCATGAAATATATGGGTATTTATAGGAGGTTTATTGATCAACATTACTTCAGGGCCGACCCAATTGCCAAAGATCTGACCGTTGATTCGGTAGGTGGCAGCTCCATCGTGCGGTGCACAGAGGTAAGATGAGTACTGTCCGAACACCCTTTACGTATTGCCCGAAGGTCTTTCCTTTTCGAATCATCTCCTCACATGGCAGCTGGATAATGGGCAGGTACAATGGTGCACATCCCTTGTACTATGACGTGAGATTGGGGGACAAAAACTGACGTCGTACCCAAAAAAGCATTACTGTCACTTCTATGATCTGACAGGTATGGGTGGTGGCCTCTCGCGACACTGTATGGGAGAAAAAACTGTCCTAAGCCTTTTCGCTATAGACATTCTAAGAGAAGGCCTTGGCTTCTATAATTCATTTTTCAACCGGAAAGGGACACCTTCCCTTTCGCTCCCGCTATGCTCATTAATTCTTCATGTGATCTTTCCTTATTGTGGATGTACTTTTCGTGGAAGCCCTTCGCAGAAGCTGGAGCCGCAGGCACTAATTAACTATGGATTTGCTTGAATTTTTTTTGCTAGGTTGCACGTGTCATGGTTGCAAAAATCTGGATAAGATTTACTCCTTAACCTTTTGGGGCGCCCCGTGTTATGGGAGCTTGCAATGTCCACCAATTTTCTCATGATTGGTCCTTAACACGTGGCGTCGCTTGAAATTGCATTATGTCATGTGAGTGATCGTTAACTTATATGTCATTGATAGTGGACATGATTAATATGGTAAACTAGCAGCGTTATAAATTCAGCTTGTAACAGTACACACGTGTACAGCGCGTGTCTCGAGAGACATTAAGTTTGCGACAAGGTGATTGAGCAGATCCCTCATTTAATAAGCACTTTCCACGAGACATGCCATAATGGATGTTAAAATTTTTGTCTGATACAATCTTCCCAACTCCCCATATCTGAGATCCTCAAATTCTATCTTGGTTAATCATTTGGGTTGTTCGCTTTGCGTGGAAGGAACTCCACTTAGCACGTATTAAGTATTCAAAGCATCCGCATTGCCTTTTAAGTTTCAAAATTTTCACTCTTCGCACCAGAGGCTTTGCATCTTGACTCAACTCACTTTTTACCAGGCACAACTCTATTACTCAAGCCATCCTCAGCTACGTAACTGGACACGATGCTATCGAGCTATCCCACACGACATCCTTGTCCATCACTTAGAAAATACTTTGTTGCTCTTGCCAGGTATATAAAACTTCATGCTTATTATAAAAATACTGAGTTTGGACTTAAGCTGGTGTGTATCGTATGTGAGTCTTTGTAATTTTTTTTTTTTTTTTAATTTTGGTCTTATTTGAATGATCTATTGCAGAAAGAGAAGCGTGGTGGTTTGGTAGGTCGACAGTGTATTGAGGGGTTGTCCATATGGGTAGAAAGACTAGTCTGTCCCTTTGTTCACTGTCAAAAGTTGACCACCATACGCTTGATAGATTATTTCTACTAACCCCATTATTCTGATCAGTTGACTTACTCAAGCCTGCATCAATCGTTTTTGCAGGCACTTCATGGTCTAACATGGTGAACTTAAGGAAGGAAGTTGGTCCTTCAAATGCTGGTGGCGATAGCAGTCCTCGCGGGAAGAGGAAGAGGCATGGCACTACTCTTTATACTGGGGCCTTCAATCCATCTTCCTTTGCTCCATATTCCCGTGAGGACCACCCCCACCGACATAATAAATTGTCACTGGGAGGCTAACTTCATCCGTGCCATCCATCTTCTCTTCCAAAGATTCCCCTCGTGGGCTTCATATTTCCCACAAAAATTGTACCTCTTGATCCCACCGCTATGCAGACAGCGGGGGAGATCAAAAGAGCTTTGGAGGAACATCTTGAAGAAGAGAAGGGATTTTTATGCAGGCAGGCCATCATACTTTTGACCGTGAGAAGGGCTGAAATCTCAGAGCGCCTCCATGCCTCAATGTCGGTCAGACCAATAGTTGATGTAGAGGCTCTGGATAAATGTTTGGCACAAAAAGTGGGGAGTGAGACTGGTTTGCAGCAGGATTTCTAGATAAAGTGGTTGTAACACATCCAACCTACCCTTGGAAACCTTGGCCACCTGTAGCAGCTTTGATGCCTTTTCCCTAGCTCACGCTGCCAAGCAGCAAGTGGTTGGGTTGAGGCTCTTATCTTTGCACTTTTGTTTGGCCACTACACTAGGCTTTCTCAAATTTTCTCTATTGCAGCAGGTAGCTTTACTGGCAGAAAGGGCCATGGAAGAGGCTGGTACATTGGTCATGGAGCTTGTGCCAGACAATGCTGATAACCGCGAGTTGTGCGCTGCCAACAAGGCTCTCATTGATAAACTCATAGAAGTTGAGGCTTAGATTGAAAGCTTCAAGATAAAAAATAGGTTGTTGGAGGACAACTACGCCCAACAAACCTTTCTCATGTGGGGTATGCAGTTAATCAGCGACCTTCATAGGGAGACCACTGAGACGATGCAAAGAGCACACTCCTATGAATTATCCAATAGTACCTAAATATATAAAGACTGAGCGGCTGGCTGAGGGAGTGTCCCACTCCAGGACCCTGACCTGTATTTTCTTTCAGTTTACTCTTCCACATTTTCCCTTTCTCATTTTGTGGAAACAATCTGATTAAGCCTTAGCCGCGAGGCCATTTGTAACGACTTTATACTTTTACAGTTTTTCCTTTGAGCATTAGTACACACCCACTAGCTTGTTAGACTTTTTTAAGGGTTGTTATGCAAGGTCATTTTAAACTTTGTGGTTCCAACGACCAACACTTCAGACGTGTTATCCAATTATTTACCCCTCAGCTGATTTACAAAGTTCCTGAAGACCCTTGTCTACTATTTTTAGGTGGGGTTACTATTGCCATAACCCTTTTTAGTCAGTGCAAGCTTCGATTCATTAAATATATAGACGTCACAGAGTGGCCTTTAGCTAGTTCCTAGACATCTAGATAGTCGTAGAGTCTTAGCATTCTTTGGACATCTTTGATAGTTACTTACTTTTTTAGGATGTTGCTCACAAAGTGCTAGACTGGGATGGTTTTTTTCGCAAAAGGGTGAGATTCTGAGTTCTAAGCGTTCCCTGACTCTTACTCTTTGTGAAGTTTAGTATCGGGAGAAATGGTTAAAAATGCTTCAGATTCCAAGCGTTGTCCCTTGTGAAGAGATTTGGTTGAAACTGTGATAACACTCAAGTAGGTTTTCTCCTCCCAGACCTTCCCAGTAAATATCTCTAGCCCCCCGAGGTCATGCACAAACCTGGTGGTAATTGTTTACACATCATGGATTTTAGGCGGTGTCTTGCAATCAAGATAGGGCTAAAGACGCATAGAGGCGCAAACAGGGACCTTACCGCACAAACGAATTAAACCTTAGGCAATCCACCAAAACTCTTGAGAAGGAATCCAAGCAAATTTTTCCTTTCAAGAAATTTGGCTGAAGGTGTATCTATCATCGATGTTTTACACTAATTTCTTAATTTCGAAAAGGGGTTTAAGCATATCTTTCCTTGGGAAGTTTGGTTGAAAATATATCTCGATTTTGGTTTAACATGCAAGGTGCAATAAGACACCTCACCAAATAGGTGAGTACGACACAACGTTGTGAGAAGTTCGAACGTCTCCCAATTCCTGGTAATTTACTTAAACATTTCTTGTGGTAATGACGCATTATTCAAGTCAATGAGGGGAAGATTTGGTTGTGCATTGAAGTCCTATTCGAGCTCCTTTTAGGGAGGCATAGCTGAACTTGTGTTGACACCTTAATCACGCCCTCTCCATCTAAAGTGATCAGTGACGGGCCTTTCTTGACCAGTGGCGAGAGAGCATAAAAAAAACACAAACTTCCAAGCCTGCTTCTTTTCTCACATTTATAGGGAATTTGCCAATCGCGGTAGATGGATCTAAGGGATGGGGACAATTGTTCAAACAATTTTCCTTGTCTAAGGGCAATGTTGAAGATACGTTGTCCATGCTTCATGTGTGGGCCAGGTTGAATAATAAAGTGGATTTTTGGCATCCATGGAGGAAGGCTGAAACCACACTGAAATTCAAGCACGGGCTTCGCTTCTAAGAAATAAAGGTGAAAACCATGTTTGGCGTTTAATAAACCTCAAGCGATTCAGGCTTCTATGAGAAAGGGTTGAAGACGTATTGAACCTCAACAATCTTCCACACAAGGTAGAAATACACGTGCTTGTGAGAACTAAGTTGAACTGTGTGGCGGGCTTTGGCTTCCGCGTAGGAAGACTGAAGTCACAACAATTCAAGCAATGGTCTCACTTTCAAGATTAAAGGTGAAAACCATAGTGGGTGTTTGATGGACTTCAAGCAATTCTTCCCTCTAGAAATGAAGGTTAAGACGTATTAAACTGCCAGTGATATTTTACACACGGTATAAATACACGTGCCTATGAGAACTATGTTGAATTGTGCAACAAACTTTGGCTTTCGTGAAAGAAGGCTGAATTCGCACTACAATTCGAGCAATGGCTTCACTTTCAAGACTAGAAGTGAAAACCATAGTGAACGTTCAACAAACTTCAAGCAATTCTTCCCTCCGGGAAGGAAGATTGAAGACGAACCCTCAACGATATTTCAGGTATGGTAGAAATACATGTGCCTATGAGAACCATGTTGAATTGTACAGCGGACTTTGGCTTCCGTGTAGGAAGGCTGAAATTGCACAGCAATTCAAGTAATGATATCAATTTCAAGATTAAAGGTTAAAACTGTTGGGTTTTATGCCCTAAATAAAACCCATTACAATCTAATCTGATTAGTTATCAATTTAAGAAATTTGAAATGATTTATGTTAGCATGTATTTTTCATGCTTATGGTTTAATATATGTACAAAATCAGTTAAGTCCAGAATAAATATTTATTCACAATTACAGTAATGTCAACACAGTGAAATGTGATTGTGATTATATGATTCAAAAGACCAAGTCCCTATTTCATCAGTGTTTTGGATTTACACTGATGTGGTAATCAGCGATGAAGTATACTTACACTTGGAGTAAGTGTTATGTTCTTTCCATTGGTAAGTATTCTAGTTTTGAATGTATGGAGTATGCATTAGACTGGACCAATATTGAACTTAGTCAATATATTATAATACTTACGGTTGTATCTTTCCAAGTCAATATCACTAGTTGATCTTAGATCAAAAGAATCTAAATCCTGATATGCTTAGGCTCAATCTCAGGAGTGCTATTCATGTTCTTTGATTTATTAGTTAAGCCTACTTTGGGGTCAGGGTGATACCTATATTTTGGGAACATGATAGTATGATTGAGTGGGAGCGTTGAACATCAATATGGAATCTATAGCTTCTACAGGTGTATAGAAGTCAAGTTATAATTCCATTCGAGCTTAGCTAAATAGAAGTAAATGGATGAGCTCTTGTTTCAGTGATTAGATCTTAGTTCACTAAAACATCATTTACAGGTAGCTAAGTGTATTAAGGGGCCAAATATATTGAGAGGTGAAACGGTAAATTTATCCCTTCTTGGTGTAAATCATCTATATAGAGGATCTTTGATCAAATTAAGATTATAATGATGGTTAAATGTGATAGTGTATCTATATCGTGGAACATATAGAGCGCTCTATATAAATCTGAGAGTGCAATTCCAAGTTCTAAGAGTGTATTCAACAAGGAATTAATAAGTTAGGGAATTTACTTGGTAAATTCAGTTCGACTTATTGGAAGCTCAGTAATATAGGTCCATGGTCCCCATTCTAGTTGAGACCATACTGCTTGTAAGACTCAATAATTGATTTATGATTAATCAATTATAATTCTAGAATTAGACTATGTCTAGTTTGTGAATTTTCACTAAGCAAGGGCGAAATTATAAAGAAAAAGAGATTCTAGGTTTATTTATTAATTAAGAGACTCTATATGTCTAATTAATAATTATGTTAAATGACAATATTATTTAATAATCTATTTTAGTTATTAAATAATTAGTTTTGGCATTTAAATGGTTAGAATTGGAAAACTGGCCTTTTTGAGAAAATAGAAATAAAAATTGTTAAAACTGCAAAATTCCAAGTGGGGCCCATTAACACCATGGCCGGCCACTTGAATAGCCTTTTTCCAATTATTATTTTCATTATTTTAATGCCAAATAATTACTAACCTAAACCTAGTGGTTGCCTATAAATAGAAATTGATGGCTCACACCAAAAGAGGAGAATTATTCAGTAATTCAAGAGATTGCCTTTCAAAAAATTGAGCCATCCACTTTCTCTCTATAGTCGACCCTCTCATTCTCTCTTTTCCTCTTCCAATTTCGAAATACCTTGAGTGATAGAGTAGTGCCCACACACAGCAAGTGGTACCTCACTCATAGTCTGGAAGATCATGAAGAATCCAAATCAAAGAGAAGGACATTCGGCTCAGATTTTGGTGATACTCTGCGACCGAAAGGATACAAGGGTTAGAGATTTGAGTAGAAGGAGACATATTATTCCGCTGCAACCAATGTAAGGTTTCCTAAACTTTATATGTGTTTATTATCGTTTTAGAAGTTCATATTTAGGATGTTAAACAACATACTTGTGAGTAGATCTAAGGTCCTGTTAAAATAAATTCCAACAAAAACTACGGTGGGCATTCAATAGACTACAAGAAATTCTTCCCTTTGGGAAGGAAGGTTAAAGACGTATCAAACCGCCAATAATCTTTCACGCACGATACAAATATACATGCCTGTGAGAACCTTGTTAAATTGGGCGGTGGACTTCGACTTCTATGCAGGAAGGTTGAAGTCACACTACAAATCAAGCAATGGTTTCACTTTCAAGATTAAAGGTCAAAACCATAGTTGGTGTTCAACAAACTTCAAGCAATTCTTCCCTTCGGGAATGAAGGTTGAAGACGTATTGAACCCTTAACGATCTTTCACGTATGGTAGAAATACACGTGGCTGTAAGAACCATGTTGAATTGTGCGACGGACTTTGGCATCCTTGCAGGAAGGCTGAAGTCGCACTACAATTCAAGCAATGGTTTCACTTTCAATATTTGAGGTGAAAACCCTAGTTGGTGTTCAACAGACTTCAAGCAATGCTTCCCTCCGAGAAAGAAGGTTGAAGACGTATCAAACCCCTAGCGGTCATTCATGCACGGTAGAAACAAACGTACCTATGATTACCATGTTGAATTGTGTGGCAGAATTTAGCTTCTGCGCAGGAAGGCTGAAGTTGCACTACAATTCAAGAAATGGTTTCACTATAAAGATTAGATGTGAAAATGATAGTGCGCGTTCAACAAACTTCAAGCAATTCTTCTCTATGGGAAGGAAGGTTTAAGTCGTATCGAACCCCCAACGATCTTTCACGCACAGTAGAAATACACCTTCCTGTGAGAACCATGTAGAATTGTGTAGCGGAGTTTGGCTTCCATATAGGAAGGCTAAAATCGCACTACAACTCAGTAATGGTTTCACTTTCAAGATTAGAGGTGAAAACTAGAGTGGGCGTTAACAAACTTCAAGAAATTCTTGACTCCGAGAAGTTACGTTGAAGACGTATCAAATCCCCAACAATCTTTTCAACCAAAAGCTTTAAAAAGTCCAAAAAATCTCCATCAACAATATAAAAATAGCCCGCTAGGCACCCAAACATTTTAGGGGGCATGCACAACTTGGCATAGTACCCCTAAAGTGAATTGAGAAATTTAAATTTCTTCGAATTCTCAGTCACTTGTTTAAAACATTACTTGTGCTGAACACTCATAACTCCAAGGAATGCTACGACTTTAGTACGCCCAGCCTACTGATAACACCGAGAAAGCTTTGTATTCCAAGTTTGAGTATTTTAGGTCTTTTTTTGGCAATTTAGTTGTCAAAATATTTTTTAAGTAATGTACATTTTATTGAGCTTTTAAATTATTTTTATTACATTGATTTTGTGCATTTTATTGCACTTTTCTATCTTAGGAAAGAATCATTTTTCAGCTGGACTTTTCTTTGTTTGGAAATTTCTTGTAAGAGAAGAAATTCTCTTATGGAAAGTTGTCTAATTTTGGGAAACTTGACTTTCCCTTTTTCTAATTCATGATTTCAATTTTACCTTTATTAGAACAAATTAAATTATCTTTATTTGGCAGGTTTGAAGTCCAAATTTGTGATCTTGGTTCAATTTGTTCTGATATGCTACTACAAAACCCGAATCTGATGCTACAAATCAGCAATTTTTTTAAGAAATTTTTGTACAGCTGAGAAATCGTTTTTGTGGTTGTCTAGGGTTGCTACGTTCTATAAATAGGACCTAGAGCGCAGCCAAAGGATTTCATCTCTTCTAGTCTCATATTTTCATATCTTTCTTAGTGAGAAAAGTGTTTCATTTGTAAAAACCTAGAGTGTTCAATTAGGTTTGGTTTTCTTATTATGATCTCATAATATTCATAGAATAGGTTGAAGAGAAGCTTTAAACAAGCATGTGTCTTCGAGAAGACTTTTCCAAGTCTTATTTCAGGAAGAAGTGAGCATATATCTTCGGGAGAAGATTTGCTTAAGCCTTACTGCGGGAGGAAGTAAGCACACATCAATAGTTGAAAAGAGTTCACTACTTGGTGTGTTTCAGAGATCAAATTAGCAAGGTGGATTACAAAGGGTTGCGACAAATCACTAGAGGGAGTCTAAATTTGTTTAAGTCAATTGCTTTTGTAAACTTTGATACTTTACTAATTGATTTTATTCTCTGGGCGTGGCCCCGTGGACTAGTAATGTTTGAAAGAACACTGATACCACGTACAAATCTCTTGTGTCAAGTGATTTAATTTCCTGCAATTATTTTTATATTCTGCCTATTCTGTTTTGTCTCTGCAAAACTGGTCTCTGCAGTAACAGAATTACATTCTACTGCTGCAGACGTAAATAATTTTATATTTCGTATATTTCTGTATTAATTATTGGCATTTGCAAAAAGTCAGTTTTTTCAATTGGTATCAAAGCAGGACACTAAACTCTTAATGTGATCCTTTTAACGTTTTCTTGTGTTTTTGCAATATGTTTCCCTTTACAGAAGGAACTTCTATTGTTCGCCCACCACTCCTCAATGATTCCAACTATCCTTATTGGAAGGTTAGAATGAGAGCCTTTATCAAGTTTCAAAATGAGAAAGCATGGAGGATGGTTCTTTCAGGATGGTCTCCTTCTTTTGTAGTAGATTCTGGAGGTAATTCTAAAATAAAATCTGAACTTGAATGGTCTACTGAAGATGATAAATTGTCTGCGTATAATAGCAAAGCTTTACATGCTATATTTAATGGAGTAGGTGAAGGTTATATTAAGCTTATATCTTCTTGTGAATCTGCTAAGGATGCTTGGCAAATCCTTCAAACTCAGTTTGAAGGAACATCTGATGTTAAGCATTCTAGATATATTATGCTTCAGACCAAATTTGATGATCTTAGGATATCTGAAAATGAAACTCTAATTGAATTTTATGAAAGGCTATCAGATATAGCTATTGAATATTTTGCTCTTGGTGAAAAGCTTGATGAATCTGTTCTTGTTAGAAAAATTGTTAGAGTTCTTCCAAACAGGTTTGACACTAAACTCTTGGTTATCGAGGAAGCAAAATATTTTAGCAAGATGAAGGTGGGGGAGTTTAATAGGTTCTTTGCGTACTTTTGAATTGAATCAACAAATCAAGCAGAAGGACAAACCAAGGTCCATTGCTGATAGAGGTAAAGATATTACTTTTAATGTTGCTGAAAAAGAAATCTCAGATGATGAAGAAGATGATGAGATGGATGTTTTAACTAAAAAATTTCAGAAATACATGAAAAAGATAAGTGACGAAAATAATTTTCCAAAATTCTCCAAAGGTAATACTTTTTCTAAATTTTCAATGTAACAATTAAAAGAGAATTCAATGCAGAGAATGTGAAGGTTTTGGACATATTCAATCTGAATGTGCAAATACTTTTCGAAGTCTCATTTCGGGAGGAAGTGAGCATATATCTTTGGGAGAAGATTTGTTTAAGCCTTACTTCAGGAGGAAGTAAGCACACATCAATAGCTGAAGGGAGTTCACTACTTGGTGTGTTTCAGAGATCAAATTAGCCAGGTGGATTACAAAGGGTTGCGGCAAATCACTAGAAGAAGTCTAAATTTGTTTAAGTCAATTGCTTTTGTAAACTTTGATACTTTACTAATTGATTTTATTCTCTGGGCGTGGCCCCGTGGACTAGTAGTGTCTCAAAGAACACTGATGCCACGTACAAATCTCTTGTGTCAAGTGATTTAATTTCCTGCAATTATTTTTATATATTTCCTGTTCTGTTTTGTCTCAGCAAAACTGGTCTCTATAGTAACATAATTACATTTGGCTGCTGCAGATGTATACAATTTTATATTCGTATATTTCTGTAATAATTATTGGCATTTGCAAAAACTTAGTTTTTTCAGAGTGATCTTTTATCCTTTCACTCCCTTGAGCAGAGTTACGCAATTACCCTTATGGGAAAGTCTGCAATGAACTTTACCGCTGCATGACAACCTTCAGAATTTCCAAGCGACCCTTTTATACATGACAAATAGTGGTGCCAGCTTGATTGACATTTACGTGACTGGACCTACGGGACCAGATAGATTTCTGACAACACAACCGAAGGCCTCTCCATTCGTGGAGGTAACCAGCAAAACTTTTGCCTAAGGAAGTCAAGTGGGTGGATATTTTGTTTCTCATAAACTTTTCTTCACTATCAGTTCCAGGAACTTCTCATCCCTTTCAGCTGTGTGTGGCCTTTCTAATGTTGCAGCCACCTGCCCATTAACACGTAGGGTATGACTCTGGGTCTGAGATCATGTAGCATAGTCCTACCTTAAGCTGGCAGAGTAGGGAGTGTTGGGAGATGTGTTCTGGGAGCTCGAGAGTAACCTACTATCGAGGGAGATCGTACGGTACCCTGTTGTTTTGGAACAAGCATATTTGTAGGAATAACCCCTACCCATACCTTCGACAAACATTCCATTTCCTGCAGCATTCCCATCGTCTCTCGAGAATTTTTCCACTTTGACATCCTCAGCCCATATTCTCTCTTGGATAATTTTGAAAATTTTACTGACTTCGGCTCGTCTTTTATTTTCTATGGGTTTCTCAAGCTTCATTCCTAGAGTTCTGCTTTGAACAACTCGGGAAGCACTTTCCATCAAGTCTGCATCGCACCATACCTAAAGAAGTAGGTCTGCATAGGTGAAGACACTGATGTAGGATATCACTTAATGGTCGGTATGCACGGGGTTTCGGGAATGATAACCGATGAGGCCCTCCCAAAAACAAAAATAAGATTGGTACTAATATCGAAGGGGCTTCGATGGACTATTGGCAAGTGTACCTTCCAAATACAAAATTCCCTAGGCCTTCGACATAAGCTTAGACAAAGTTCCTGCCCTTGTCCTATGCTTTACGTCGCGATACTTTCTGTAGCTCCCAATAGGTCGCTCGTCCTCAAAATAATGTTTCCTACCCTTTTTTCACGGTTTTTCCTCTTTTGAGCAAAAGGTTGCCAAGGCTCGAAAGAACGGGTGGCCTCCGACATGATCTGAGGGTCAACCAGCCAAACTCGTGTTTTTTTGAAGAAGCTCGGGGACACTAGAACCTCCTAGACTTCCCACATTCACCTTTCCCTTCTCCCCTCATCGGTGTAGGAGATTCGACCTTTGTAAGGCTATCTCTATTACTCTCCACAACACATTCGGCCAATGGGTCATCGACATAACCTCCTCTTGCTAGATCTCTCAACTTGGCCAGCAGTCAAGCCACGACCTTTCTCCATCTTGTTAGCGAGCCCTTCTTCTTTAGGCTCGTTATAACAAGCACAACATAAGTTTTAGATCTTTCCTCAGCTCTTAATGAAAGCACAAAAATATTTACCAAGATTTTTGGAAATCGATTATTTAGAGCTTAAGAAAGAAGTAAAATAATTGATAGTAGACACATGGTTTTATATGGTTCAGGCGTTAATTATACTTAGTCCATGAGTCCATTTTATTAGCCTTGTAGGTAAGTATTGCATATTACAAATGTATACAGTTTGGACATGCACTCTCTATTCCTCTTGTCCCTTTCTAAAGAAGAAGAATCCAATAGGAAATTTTAGTAGAGGTTTTGTAGGTTGAAGAAGTTCTTCCCTTGTTCATGAAATATATTTGTATTTATAGGAGGTTTCTTGATACACACTAGCTTAAGTGTAATATCCACAGGCGACTTGGAGGACAACAACAACTGTGGTGACGGGGAAAAAGTGTAAACATGCAGAGAGGGTGAGACTTGATATATTCCTTAGACATGTAGGCCTTTAAGGAGGATTGTGTTATTGTCCTTATTTTTGAAAATAAATGAGTTGGATGAAATTCAACGTAGGCATTATTATCAAGACAAAATTGAGAAACACTTAATAATTTTTCGGACGGAGAGCGTGAATGATAAAATTGACATAATTTTAGAATAGGAAGAGTAGAAGAAGGTAGATATGTAGAACCCACATGTGAGACAAAAGACAACTTACCATTGCCCATTGTAATGTGATTTAAACCCTAATACTGAGTTGGAGACTCTAAAAGGTTGAAGTCGGGAGTGAAATGGTGAGATGCGCCTGAGTCTATATACCAAGCTGGGTTAGTAACCACATTGGATGAAAAGGGATGGGTAACAGGGGAGGATTGGTTTTTGGGCCTTTGTTGGGTGAAGTAGGCATTAAACTGACAAGAGGGTGGGGGAGATGGTTGAAACTGAAGGTTAGCCCGATGATAGCACGAAGGGGTTGTGTGACCTACTTTGAAGGAAATTTGGCATTTGGGCAGGTGTGAGTTTGGATAATGAGTAGATGGAAGCCACAGGGAAGGGGATCGAGGTGGTTGAGGGTTGGGTGGGTGAGGGTGTTGTTGAGAGGATCGAGAGGATGGGCGAGTTGTATTAGGGTAATGTTGTTGGGGATTGGTATAAGGTGGGTTGGGAGATCGAGAAGAAAATGAAGGGGCTGGAGATGGGGGTTTTGGGAGTTGTTTGGGAAAGGGTAAGTTGGAAAAATAGGCTTGAAGGGAGCTAATGGAGGCGACTGCTATTTGTCTTCTAGGTGAGCTTCATAGCTCAAAAGAAGAGCATGAACTTCCTCAAAAGTTTGCATAACAGGACAGGCTAAGATTATAGTAACAAAAGCATTATACTTCAAAACTAAACAATTTAGTAAGTATACCAAGTGTTCTTGATCTGAGATTGGTTCTCCTACAGAGGCAAGAGTGTTGTAGAGTGACTTGAGTTTTTCAAGGTAAGCAAAAGCAGTGAGACCTTCCTTTTTTAGGCTCTGCAATGTCATGGAAAAGTCAAAACTCTGAGCAAAAGAAGCAGCGGAGTAGGTGTGTTCCAAAGAAACCCAGATGTTGATGGCGGTGGAGAACTCACAATTTGTCCAAGCATTAAGTCTAAGAGAGAGGCGTAGAGTCGACTCATGAGGAGCCAATTGTATCTATGCCATGCTGCGAAATCAGGATTGACTTTGGTTGGTTTCGAATCGATGAACTAAGGATGGCAAAGTATCGTTCCGTCTATGTACACTTCAAGTCCATTCGCAATGATGATACTTTGCCTTTGCATCCTCCAAACAAGGTATTTGGTATCATCATGTTTTACTGAGATTGTTTGATTGAGAGATGGAATATTTGAGGCTAAGAGAATAGATGAAGAAGATGAAATAGCAGGGGTATTGAGAATGTTAGGGGCGGTTGTATGAGAAGGGTTAACTTGATTTTTATCAGTAGGGTTTATAGTAGGGTGTTGTGTGTTTTGGTCCTCCATTGGTGGTGGGGTAGACCCTCTACTCACTACAGATATCATGGGAGTCGTTAGGGCTCTGATACCATGTTAGAAGGAAAGCAATAAAATTATAATTATTTTGCCTCAAGGGCTCGTTTGGTACACCTTATTGTATTATATTATGTTGGATTTTATTGTATTGTATTAGTACTATTAAATGCAATACTATGTTTGGTATTGACTTGTATTAATAGATTGTGTAAAGTTATAATATATTTTCAATAAACTCGACCCCATCATCGACTACGGGTCGGGTTCGAGTTCAGGTGTGGGTCTGGGTCAATGTTTGGGTCTGGCTCCTAAGTTCGGGTCTAGGTCCCAGGTCCGAGTCGGGGTCCAAGTTGTTGGGTTTTGTGCCCTAAATAAAACCCATTTCAATATAATCAGATTTACTAATTAATAAAGATCAGAAATGATTTCATGTTTCATGGTTCACATGATTTATTTCATGATTATATTTAATGTATAAATTCTATTAAGTCCAGAACATATGTATTTGTTCATGATTATAGTGTTGTCAACACAGTGGAATATAATCATGATTATATGTTCAAAAGTTTAATTCCGTGATTTGTCAGTTCACTGGATTTAGACTTGCATGATAATCAGCAATAGGTATACTTACACCTTGGATAAGTGTTATGTTGTCGGGCACCGGAAATGCATACTAAGTTGTGATTTTACTGAGCCAAACACCGAGTTCCATGTTGTCGGGCACCGGAAATGCAAAATTATGAAATTCACTATATGACATAAAATGCATTTCAGAATTTAATAATAACAGCATAAACAATTATTTAAATATCTATAAATAATTTTCATAATTAAACATAATTAACTGCTAATTTCCAAATTAAACTAAGCGGTCTTTACAGGCAAAGTTTACCAGTATCAGATGTATGGAGTATACATTGGAAGGGACAGATATTGAACTTGGATTAGATATGATAAATTTACAGTAATATCTATTCAATTCAATATCACCTAGTTGATCCTAGATCAAATGATCTTAATCCTGACATGATTAGGTTCGATCTCAAGAGTGTTATTCGTGTTCTTTGATTTGTTAGTTAAGCCTACTTTTTGGTTAGGGTGATACGTACATTTTGGGAACATTATAGTACAATTGAGTTGGAGCGCTAAACATAAATATGGAATCTATTGCTTCTATAGGTATTTAGAAGTGAAACGATGATTTCCTTCGAGCTTAGCTGAATAGAGATAAATGATTGAGATCTCATTTTAGTGATTATATTAGTTCACTAAAATATCATTTATAGGTGGCCAAGTGTTTTAAGGATAAAATAAATTGAAAGGGTGTAACGGTAATTTTGTCCCTATACAATGTAGATCATCTATAGAGGATCATTGATTATTGGGATTAGAACAATGGATAATTAATAGCGTATCTATATCGTGGAACGTATAGAGCGTTCTATGTAATTGAGAGTAAAATTCCAAGTTATATGATGGATGCAATGAGGAATTAATAAGTTAGTGAATTTACTTGGTAAATTCTAGATCTGCTTGTTGGAAGCTCGGTTATATAGGCCCATGGTCCCCATACTAGTTGAGACAAACTACTTGTAAAACTTAGTTAATTGATTTTAATTAATCAAATATAATTTTAAAATTAGACTATGTCTAGTTTATGAATTTTTCACTAAGATATGGCTTGATTGTGAAGAAATAGTGTTTTGGGGCTTATTTGTTAATTAAGAGACTTTATGGAGTCTAATTAATAAATATTATAAATAATAATTTTATTTGATAGTTAGTTTAATTATTAAATAAATGATTTTGGTATTTATAGGGTTGGAAGTGCAAAAGGTGGTATTTATGAAAAATACGTAAAATAGTTGGGAAAAATGACAAAACCTAAATTTGTGTGGGGCTCATTAAGTAGCCGGCCATCAAGTTTAATTTTACCCTATTTTTATCATTTTTTTATTCCTAATAATTCAACCCTAACCCTATTGAAGATAGTATAAAAGGAAGGCTATGGTCTCTTCATCCAACTAATGCCTCCAAAGCTAAAAACCTAGCTTTCTGATGAGACCTCTTCCTTCTTCTTCTTCTTCTTCTTCTTGTTGAAATTTCGAAATACTAAGCCTTTCTTCACAACATAAATTCAGCAATTAGTGATTGAGTAAGTGCCCACACACATCAAGTTGGTCCTCAATAATAGTGTGTAAGACTGTGAAGAATCCAAACACAAGGAAGGAGTTTCGAGCTCAGATCTTAGTGATACTCTGCTACAGAAAGGATACAAGGGTTTTAGTCTGAGTGGAAGGAGTCATTTAATTCCGCTGCACCCACTGTAAGGTTTTTCAAACTTTATATGTGTTTATTTACATTGTTTTAGAAATTCATATTAGGATGTTAACTAACATACATGGTAGTAAATCTAGATCCTGGTAAAATAATTCCAACAACTGGCCTCAGAGCCATGGTAATGATTTACTTTCATGAAATATAGATTTAAAACGATGTTTATGTTGATTTGGATGATTTCATGATGATTTATGTGCATATTTGATGATTGTGTGGAAATCGCAATGTATGTTGTAAACTATTTTTTGTTTCGTTCTGAAAATATTTTAACTGGAAAGTAGACAAAAAATTAATGAATTTAGGCTTTTATAGAACTCAATTTGGATTTTTTATGAATTAGTTATGATTTTTTGAATTTTGATGAAAATATCTGAAACCGAGCAACACGCTGTACGCTCGCAGATAGGGTCTGACGCGGCTTTAGACACGCCCATGTCTGAATTCACTCGAACAAGGGCTGTCCTAAGCCCCTCCTGACCGAGTTTTGTCCCCCATGAGGATGCTAGCAGCCCTTCCGTCGCCTATTCGCAGCCTATTGTGCATACTCCCCTAATGCAATCTTGTTATGGTGATTTCTTTTGATTCAGAAATTGTTTTTCATTTAAACAAAATTCTAATTTTAGTAGAATTTTGTGTAGAATCTAAATTTTCAATTAAAAGATCTAATTGTTAGAATAAAATTAATTTTTATCAATTTTTTAATTAATTAAAATTAGTTTTAGATGTTAGTAGGCTTTGATTTTTGAAAATTTGATTTTTCACAAAAATAGCCTTATGGTTAATTTTGAAATTTTAGATTATTTTATTTATTTTAATTATAAGATCAGATATTACATTTTTTTTTATCATTAAAATTTAAATGATCTTATTTTGATATCAAAGTATTATTTTTAAAAATAATCTAGTTCAAATTTCAAAATTTGCTAACCATATCTTTTTTTTTAAAAAAAAAAAAAATTGTTATTTTTGAAATATTTTATTAAATTAAAATTTTAAAATTTGATAAATATTAGTTTTAACATTTTATCTTATTAGATATTTTTTATTAAAATTTACTTTTGCAAAAATAACATGAAAATTTGAAAAAAAAAAAAGATAGTTAGTTTAGGTTTGAATAGAAATTTTTGGGTTTCGAACCATAAAATTTTCAAACTTTTTTTATTTTATTTTTTAATAAAATTGGTAATATCCTAACCATAAAATATCTTATATTTCAAATTGTTTATTTTGTAATATTTAATTTATTAAATTATAAGATTAAGAATACAATATTAGGAATATCTAAATTTTAAAATTCAAGATATTACATTATATTATCTTATTAAAAATTTAATTAATTTAAATTTTGAATAAACTTTAAATTTGAAAATTGGTTAGATATTTGAATTTAAGTTAGAATTTAGGATATTTAGGAGATTTGTTAGGTTTTTGAATTTTTTCGAATATTCTCTAACAACCTAAATTTTAAATTCTAGTTAAGATATATTTTAAATTTAAAATTTAAAATTTTAAAATAGAGATATCTTAGCCTACTTTCCAGATTATCTGTTACTTGTTTTGGTTTGTATTGCTTGATTATTTAATTATTTATTCAATTTTTTTTAACAAACCTATTATTTATTTGATCTAAATTGCTATGATTAACTTATTGACAGATCCAACGATCTAATTTTAATCACAGTTTAATTGTCAATAGATCTTATAAATAATTTGTAACAGGTAATTTTTGCAATTTCTTATATCTGTGTAAACCTAGTAACATGATATGGCCCATCCAAATCATTTGACCTTTGTGAGCCTATAAGTTTGCTTTTGGGCTTAGATGCATATAGGAAGCCCATTTAAGTTTTAAGTAATTAAATGGACTAGGTTGCTAAAATAAAATTCCACATAAGTAATTTTATTTAGGCCGAATGAGAATTGAGCTTATTCAATGAATAACAATTATTTATTTAATGTTTAAATTCCTCTCATTTAGGCCTTGTGTGGGAGTTATGGGGCCAATAGTAGTGGGTACGACATACTGAACCCATCCCTCCCTCACATGAACCACCCCAATTGTGAAGACCCATTTGCCTTATTTAAATAATTGTATTAGGTTAATTATATTAGTCTAACCTAATTAAAATTGAATTAGCAACATAATTAGCTTTAAAATATATGAAATTTATTTTTCATTGAATATTTTAAAGCTAATTTTAGAAAAACACTTAGTTAAATGAGATATATTCTAGATAGTTATTTCTAATGACTAATTATATTTTCTAATATTTAATTAGGAAATATTTTAAGTTGAAAATTAATTATTTATTAATTAATTTTGGACCACCTTAAATTAGAATATTTTTCCTAATATTAAATTAGAATTAATAATTAAGTTTATTTAATACTTGATTATTTAATTCTTATATTTAATACATTTAATTAAATTGAAAATTAAATATTTAAGTTGATTTTATTCTTGACACTTAAATATTATTATTTTTCAGAATATTTAATTAAATAGAAAATTATTTTTAAGTTAGAAATTTTAATTTTAGAACAACTTAAATTTGAATAATTTTCATAATATATTTTATTTTATGTTATTAATCATTTTTTTTGAATAAATTCGAAATTGCATTATTTAAATGTAGACGATTTTGAATTTTATTTTTTGAAAAATAGATTAAAGTTGAAAATTAATTTTAGATCAACTTAAATCAATTAAATTTTTCATTAATGATTAATTAAAATAAATAGACTAAAATCTTTTATATTTTAATTAGAAAATAAAGATATTAGTTATTGAAAATCTAGATAATTATTTTCTGTTTGCTTGAAGTATTTTTCTAATTATATTTAATTAAATACAAAATTAATATTTAAGTTGATTTTATTCATGAAACTTAATTATTTGATCATTTCTTAATATTTAATTAAATAGGAAAATTATATTTATGTTGAGAATTATTTTGTTAATTAATTTTGGACCAACATAAATTAAAATAATTTTTTAAGGATTTATTTTATTTTATTTTATGCAATTTCGAAAATATATTTATTTTTTAAATACATTGGATTTCGAATTTTACAATATATATATATATATAGAAAATTAAATTTTGAGTTGAAAGTTAATTTTTAATTAATTTTGGATCAACTTAAATTGAATAATTTTGAAATATTTATTGAAAATTATTTCTAAGATGGAAAATAATTTTATTTATTTTTCAGATCCATCTAAGTATAATTTTATAAATATTAAATTAAAATTTATATTTAGAATTTTATTCTAAATTGGAAATTTTAATTAAATAAATATATATTTAAAATAAATAGATTAAAATAAATATTAGAAGAAAATACACTTTAAAATAATGAGCTTTAGTTATAAGGATATTCGATCTCCATTGTTGGTCCTACATGGTTAAATATTTTCAATATAACCTTGAGACGCTAGACTTCGTCCCCCTTATGGATGGTTATTCGTTGAAGTATTTAACACCGTAACGATCTCTTATGATAAGTATTTTGTAAGTTTTCGTCTCTATTAGACTCTCCCCTACGGTGACTTCTTAGAGATAAATTTACGAAGTATGAAACAATGGCAGAAGCTCATAAAATAAGAATAACCTTGACTCTCACCTACCGGGACAACGTTGGAT
Source organism: Cannabis sativa (assembly GCF_029168945.1). Taxonomy (NCBI): domain Eukaryota; kingdom Viridiplantae; phylum Streptophyta; class Magnoliopsida; order Rosales; family Cannabaceae; genus Cannabis; species Cannabis sativa. The sequence continues at coordinate 29,234,553 of NC_083606.1, forward strand.
TTTTATTTTGATCGAATAATAGGTTGCTAGAATGGTGTCCATTTTAGATAAGCTGACAACTCTATTCAATGAATGATACTTTGACTCTTGCCTACCGGGACACTATATCAGTTTGTTGGAAATCTTGAAAATTATTTAAGATATGATAGTTTTGTATTTTTCACATGTCTTTATTATTTGCTAAATGCTTAATAATTTCTGAATTGTGTGTTAATTTATATTGAACCATGTTATTTTCTGTTATTAATTGTAGTTGTAAATTTCATGTAAAATAAGAATAACTTTGATTCTCGCCTACCGGGACATCGTTGGATTCTTATTTTAATCGAAATTATCCTTTAATTATTCCTCTTAGCTTATTCATTTTGAATTTGCTTACATAGTATATCATTGGATGAATGGTTTATAAATTATCTGCTTATAATGTCATTCTATTTTCTTTTACGAAATTTAATGACACAGATGACTATATTCCGACATTCTATCCCGAAATGATATAAATCCTCAATCTTAAAAATCTCCTACATGTAAATGTTTACCTTAGGCAGATTAAACTTAGAGTTAGATTAGTAGTGGTGGTCCAAGCTAGAATAAAACTCATTGTACATTTGGTATAAATTTAAGTCTTTGACTTTAAATTTTAGATTCCAAATAGAAATTTTATATTTCTATTTCCAAAATACAATGAAGTTAAACTTTCACAAGTGTTTAATATCCATTTTCTGTCAATGGATTCAAACTGTATGTTGAAGTATGAAATATGAGTTTAGTATTCTGTGACCAGGATCCACTTGCACTATTCTAAGAACTCTTTAATGTAACTAGACCTAAGTCATCGAAATACCACAACCACATATTTTATAAATCTATGGCATTTGTATCTTGTTCATAGTGGTTTTGACAAGATCATTCTCTACAAAGAGTCAATATGCCTATATCCACTGAAAATAAGATCATCTATATTAGTAGATGGATGTACATTCAGGGGTGGATATGAGTTTTCGTTATATCCTTAAGACAATCACTCTAGATTTCACCTTATGCAAAGAAATTTGAAATGTTTGAAAAATTTCATGAATTTGTAGCAATGGTGGAAAACCAATAAGGTAAGTGGTTAAAGATCTTGCGAACTGATAGGGGTGGAGAAATATTTGGTAGAGTTGCAGTTCAAAGATCATTAAGTTGATTTTTGAATTATATCCAAACTTACCTCCCCAGAAATTCTATTTGCATATTGATGAAAATACATGGTCTATGATTAGTTACTAGTCGTTGCCTAAGTCCTTCTAAGGAAATACCTTAGTGATAGGAAATTTTTGTTGGGTTTTATGCCCTAAATAAAACTCCATTTCAATGTAATCTTTATCTTTTAAATATCAATAAAGAAACAAGAGTATTTTCATCACTTATTTGTGTGTCATTTGGTTCATGTTATCATTTATATGTTTATTTGATTTATAAATTCATCCAAATCCATATAACATTTATATTCTTGTTTATTGTGTCGTCAGCACAGTAGAAAGTAATCAAGATTATGTGATTAAATATATATTCCTAAATTTATTAGTACATAGGTTTTAACTGATATGATAATCTACAACATAGTTTACTTGCACCTTGGATAAGTGCTATGTTCTTTCTAGGGCATTGGTTAAAGTAAAGCTTGGGTTGGATGCATGGAGTACGCATCAGAAGGGACCGATATTGAACCTTTGTATAGATATGATAATTTACCGTAATATCTATTCAATTCAATATCACCTAGTTGATCCTAGATCAAATGATCTTAATCCTGACATGGTTAGGTTCGATCTCAAGAGTATTATACATGTTCTTTGATTTGTTAGTTAAGCCTACTTTTTGGTTAGGGTGATACGTACATTTTGAGAACATGGTAGTGCAATTGAGTGGGAGCCCTAAACATAGATATGGAATCTATAGCTTCTTTCTAGACATAGAAGTGAAATGATGATTTCCTTTGAGCTTGGCTAAATAGAGATAAATGGTTGAGAACTCATTTCAGTGATTATATTTAGTTCACTGAAATATCGTTTATAGGTGGCTAAGTGTTTTAAGGATAAAATACATTGAAGGGTGTAACGGTAATTTAATCCCTATACAATGTAGATAATCTGTAGAGGATCATTGATTATTGGGATTATAACAATGGATAACTAATAGTGTATCTATATCGTGGAACATATAGAGCGTTCTATATAATTGAGAGTGCAATTCCAAGTTCTATGAGTGGATGCAACAAGCAATTAATAAGTCAGTGAATTTACTTGGTAAATTCTGGAGCTGCTTATTGGAAACTCAGATATATAGGCCCATGGTCCCCACACTAGTTGAGACAATAGTACTTGTAAGACTCAGTTAATTAATTTTGATTAATCAATTATAATTCTAAAATTAGATTATGTCTGGTTTATGAATTTTCACTAAGCAAGGGCTTAATTGTGAAGAAAGAGTTTCTAGGATTTATTTGTTAATTAAGAGACTTTGATTAGTCTAATTAATAAATATATTAAATGAAAATATTATTTAATAATTAATTTTTAGTTATTAAATAATTAGAATTGGCATTTAAGTGGTTAAATTGGAAAATTGGTGTTTCTGAGAAAATGAGATAGAGAAAGGACAAAATGGCAAAATTACAAAGTGGAGCCCAATCCATATCATGGCCGGCCACTTATATGCATATTTACCATTTACTTTTTCATTATTTTAATGCCTAATAATTCTAACCTAACCCTAGGTGGTTTATTATAAATAGGTAGTGATGGCTTCAAGAAAAACATGACGCATCTCATTCCTTCAGATAAATTTGAGCCTCCACTTCCTACCCTAGCCGAAACCAATTTGTCTCTCTCTTCCTCTCTTCTAAATCGAGCCTATTGTGAGTGAGTGAGGGCCTACACACTTCAAGTGGTATCTCAATCATAGTGTGTAAGGCTGTGAAGACTCCAGATTCAAGAGAAGGACATTCGGCTCAGATCTTGGTGATACTCTGCTACAGAAAGGATACAAGGGTTAGAGATCTGAGTGGAAGGAGACATTATATTCCGCTGCAACCACTGTAGGGTTTCTTATACTTTACATGTGTTTATTTCATATCGTTTTAGAAGTTCATATTTAGGATGTTAAACAACATACTTGTTAGTAAATCTAAGATCCTGGTAAAATAATTCAAACAACTGGCCTCAGAGCCATGGTAATTGATTTACTTTCAAGAAATTCGGACTTAAAATGATTTGTGTGTGATTTGGATGATTTCATGTTGATATGTGTGTTATTTGATGATTGATTGATGTTTGTGAAATTTTAATGAAAAATAATTTAATTTTCGTTGTAGAATTATTTTTTTTTGGATAGTTTGAAAAAAATTAAGCAATTCACTTTTTTTTACAAAACTTGATTTCGATTTTATTTGAATTAGTTATGATTTTTGAAAATTTGGAAAAATCTGAAATCGGGTGCACCTTTCCTGCGCGCGCGGACACGAAGCATCACTCGTTGTCACACGTGTTCAGACAGCCCCTGTACGAAGGAACACGGACATGTGTGTCTGAAGTTCTTCACTCCGCGCGCGTAAAGGCTGCGTGCAGCCTCTAGCGCCGAGTTTTCTCAGCCAGTCCACTCCAGGTGCGCGAGTTTTCCAATTTTTGCATTTTTTCATGGAATTAATTTCCAATTTTTTGTGTAGTTTTGTATTTTGATTTTTATTTTTCAAATTTCAAATCTAATTATCAGAATTAAATTATTATTTTTTTTAAAAAAAAAAATTAATTTAAGATATTAGTGAAATTTGAATTTGAAAATAGGTAAAAATCTATTTTTTTTGCTTAATTTGTTATCTTACTTTAAAATTTGATTATATTATCTTATTTTTAAATTTAAGGTCAGATATTAATATTTTTTTAAATTATTCTATTTTTGTTTAAATAAATTGACCTTATTTAAATTTAAAATAAGATTAGAATAATTATGATATTTTGATTAGAAATAGGATATTATGCTAACTTTTAAATTTTATTTTTTTTAATTAAATTGTAAAATCAGAATAATGATATTAAATTATCATTTTATTTTATTGAATATTTAATTTTTAAAAAATAACATGAAATTTGAAAGATAGTTAGCATTTTTTTTTTGAAACAGATATTTAGGTTAGTTGAAACCTAATTTTTCAAAATTGTAGGTTTAATTTTAATTTTTTTAAAATATTTATTTAACAGAAAAAAATAGTTTTTTTTATTTATTTTATTTTTCGAAAATTATTAAATAAATCCTATATCCAACTATCCAACTTGTTGCAGGTGTACGTGTTTTATCTTGTTTGTAAGTTTTATAAAATCTATTATTGCTTGATCTAAATTGTCATGGTTAACTTGTTGACAAATCTAATGATTTGATTTTAACCCATGGTTCAATTGTCAATAGGTCAAGACAATAATTTGTAACAGGTAAATTTTACATTCTTCTTTCATATGTGTATGACCTAGTAACATGATATCATCCATCCAAATCTGTGTGCATGTGTGAGCCTATATGTTTACTTTGAGTTTAGAATTTATTTAGGCCCATTTAGTTTTTGGGCCTATTCATTTAATAACAGTTGTTCATTTTAAGGTTAAATTCCTCTCTTTTGGTCCTTGTGTGAGAGTTAGGGGGCCAATAGCAGTGGGTACGACATACTGAACCCAGCCCTCCCTCACATGAACAACCCCAACTGTGAAGGCCATTTGCATGATTTGAATGATTGTACTAGGTTAATTAAATTAGTTTAACCTAATAAAAATTGATTAGCAACATAATAAATTTCAAAATAAATGAAATTGTTTTTCATTCGTATATTTTGAAATTCATTTAAGAAAAATACACTTAGTTTAATGAAATTAATTCAAGATAAACTATATGTACTTTTCTTGTATTTAATTAAATATAGAATTATAACTAACTAGATTCCTTCTGAAGCTTATTTTTTTTTTTAATATTTCATTAAATATTCCTATTTAAGTTGTAAATTAGTTATTTCTAACTAATTTTTTTTTTATCAACTTAAATTTGAATATCTTTTGAATTTCAAAATTAAGTTGAGGAATTCTAGGAATTAGTTATTAAAGATTCTTAGGATATTTTTTTTAAGTTGAAAATTTGTTAAATTTTAGATCAACTTAAAATAGAATATTTTTCAAATTAGGTGGTTACAACTTAATTTGTTATTTAATTAAATTTTGTTTCAAAAGAATTTAAGTTGGAAATTTAATTATTCTAGAACAACTTAAATTAGATATTTTTCAAATTTTTTATTTTATTATATTTTAATTAATTATTTAATTTCGAATTATATATATTTATATATATATTTTCGAAAATTAAATAATTGGAAATTTAATTAAAGTTGGAATTTTTTTTAAAATTAAATTTTTTTTCAGACCAACTTTAATTTATAATTTTCATTATTAAAATATAGAATAAAATAATGAATTAATAGAATACATATTTTAAATAATGAGCTTTAATCAAGAGATATTCGATCTCAATGGTTGGTTCTACATAGTTCTTGTTTTAGTGAGTAATCCTCCCTAATGGAGGAACGTTCGTTAGCAATTTAACGCCGTAGAATCTCGAAAGATAAGTATTATTTGTAAGTATTTTTATTTTTAGTATAGATCACCCTAATCGTGGCGACTATTAGTAAGACTTACAAAAGTATGAAACAATGGTGGGGGCTCATGAAATAGGAATGAACTTGACTCTCGCCTAAACGGGACAACATCGGATTCTCTTTTCGATCGAATAAAAGGTTGCTAGAATGCTTATCATTTTAGATGAATTAACAACTCTATTCAATGGATGATGCTTTGACTCTCGCCTAAACGGGACACTGTATCAGTTTTTTGAAAACCTTATTCTCAAAGTTCTGATAAGTTAATTCTATCCATATGAATGGTTAGATTTACTTTCTCAGTTGTGTTCTAAAGTTCCTATCACAAGTGTCAACCAAATGAAGATGGGTTTGGAATTTTAAAATTGTCCAACTCAAATAAGGTAGTGTGATACAATGTCAAAGAACTTTATTGGTATCAATTTCTATTACAACAGTAAATATTAATTGGAACATAAATTAAGATCAAGAATATATTATGATAATTTGCTAATTCATTATATTACATCCATGTTTAAAAATATATGTGCCATAGAGTACTGTGGTGTATTGAGTATAGTCTAGAGTTCAAAATGAACTACATATTTCAATAGTATAGTCCACCCCTAAGTATATAGAGATCATGATCCACCCCTAAGGGATATAGAGATCATGGTCCATCCCTTAGTGATATAGAGATCATGTGGAGTTATGATGTAAAGCCCGCTTAGTTAATTTGGAAATTAGCAGTTGTTTATGATTAATTATGAAATTATTTATAGCTATTTAAATAATTTATTATACTGTTATTTATGGAATTCAGAAATGCATGGTTATGTTATTCAGTAGTTTTCATATTTTGCATTTCCGGTGCCCGGTATTTTGGAACTCGACGTTTGGCTCAGTAGAAATCACAATTTAGTATGTTAGTAATTTGGGACCGGTTTATTAGACATTGGGAATGTCGGGAATGGCCGGGAATTTAGAATTTCCCAAAAATACCCCTTTAGTATGATTTATGTGGTTTTATGGTGGAGGGGCAAAATGGTCTTTTTGCCCCATTAGTGTTTTGTCTTTTAGTGACTTGTTTATTTGAAAAATAAATATTTATTTAATTGTTATTTGGCTGAAATAGATTTAATATATGTTATGTGATTTGTATTTCATTTTCACAAAATTAAACACTTAGAAAATTTGAGAAAAAGCTTTCAAAACTCTCTCTTTCTTTCCTCTCACTTTCGGCCAAGCTTTGGAGCAGCAAGGAGCTGATTTTTTTCTCCATTGAAATTGCTTGTTGATTCATCTCATCTTAAGGTCTATTGCAAGCTAGGTTAGCTCTTGTTCTTCCTTCTTTAATTTCTTGAAAAAAATGATGAAAATGGTGATGCATGCATGATGTTTTTAGTTGTTGTTGCTGCTGTATGTTGTGGATATTTTCAGAGGTTTAAAGCATGTTTTTAGTTGTTAATGAAGCTTCTTGTAGTACTTGATTGTTAGGTTATTTAAGGTTATGGTTTTTATGCAAAAATATGTGATTTTTGATGGAAATGTAGTGAATCTGTTTCTGTGTTGTTGTTATTGTTTTTAATTGTTTTCAGAGGCTTAGTTAAGCTTGATTAAGTAGAATTAAGCTAGTGGAATGCATGATTAGGTGGTTTTGGTCAAGTTTGAGTTTAGAACTCAAAGCTTGAGCTCCAATGGCATTTTTCGTGTTTGAGGTTTCTGGGTTGTTTTAATGCCTTGGAAATGTTATGTGGGGTATATGGAATAGGTCTGGAAGGTTTGAATCAATTTGGGGTTGATTTGAGCAAGTTATGAAAATTTGATTGTTGCTGCCTGCGAGGAACCGGAATTCCGGATGAGGGTCCTGAATTTCCCAGAACCGGAATTCCGGTTGGGCAACCGGTCTACCGGTTGGGGAATTTTTAGAACCCGTGTTTTTCCTTGTTTTTATGTTTTAGGGGGTATTGCCATGCTTTTTATCGATAGGGAAACTTTTAGTTCCTAGTTTAAGTCCCCGGGAAGTGATTTAGCGTGTCACTTATAGTGTTGTGATTTTTATGGTTTAGGAGCCTGTAATCCGCCGCTCAGCTAAAGTTCCACAAAGTTGACCAAGACACCTGAATTCGGAATCCAGGTAAGATTAGTATAACAGTATGCATATGTAGATTACATGTTTAGCGTGCATGTAGGAAGCCTGTTAGATTACATTAGATATGTATGTTGGCTTCGAACCATCCAACCCTGTCACGTCGATACAGGCTGGAGTATGACCAGCAGCCGGAGTATGACCGGTTTGACCGATCAGGCTGACAGTTGGTTGGTGGTTCCGTACTATTGACGTATCCCATCGGTACAGGCTGGAGTATGACCAGTCGCCGGAGTATGACCGGTTCGACCGATCAGAAGGATATAGTAACACGTCGGTACAGGCTGGAGTATGACTAGCAGCCGGAGTATGACCGGTTCGACCGATCAGGTTGTTACGTGTCAATAGTACCGTCCCTATGAACGTTCAGAACTCAGTACCATGTTGGACATGGCAGTAGTGGCTCAGTATCGTGTTGGACACGGCAGTAGCGGGACTCAGTATCGTGTTGGACATGGCAGTTAGAATTATGTATGAGTATTTTTATGCTTTTCTTACTGAGTCTGTCGACTCACAGTTCTACGTTGATGTGTAGGTAAAGGCAAGGCTAAAGCTGATGGACCGTGAGCGAGCTTATGAAGGTTGTACATGTCGGGGCGGTTAGGCCTGGAGCGTACGATCATCGGGACAGCGAGGCTGATTTTGTAACTGGTCGTTAGACGACATTTATTTTGTGTATCAGTTAAACAGTTAAATCTTTTTGTAAATGATTTTATAATCGGGATCCCGAGTCTTTTGTAATATTGTTTTATAAGTTTAATTAAAAAGCAAAATTTTAATTAATCACGTTTTTCCATAAACCTCGTTGATTAGCAACGAGCTGCACAGCATGTTTAAAACTCACGTAATACGCCTATGTTAGTTAGGGTGTTACTATTTGGTATCAGAGCCGCCAGGTTGTCTTCCGAAGATCGTCACGACATGTACAATCATCATCAGCAGTTAGCTCGTTTCACGGTTCAGTAAGCCTTTATTGCTTTAGTAGTTTATTTTATTCAGTTATGAAAGAAAAGCCTCTTAGGAAGCTTGTTAGTAGCCTGATAGTAGAATAGGCGCATGTTTCATTTTTTTTAATTTCCAAATAAAGCGGCATTAGTAAGCTCTCGATGATCGTGACCTGAAGTGCCAACTCGGGATTTCGAGGCGGTTCAGACTAGATGGACGCCAGATGAAATATTAGGAGTCAGGGCATCTCAGTCGGGTCAGATCAAGGTCGAGGAGCTCAGTTCCCCTCAAGTGTTATGGGCCGAGGTAGAGGTCCCAGGGGCAGGGCTCGCGGTCGGGGTAATGTTAACTCGCCGCAGGCTGCCCAAGTCAATCAGGAAGCCCAGAATTGGGAAGTTAGGTTTGCTGAAATGCAAGCCCGGATTGAAGAGCAAGACCTCGAGATTCAGAGGTTGAGACAGCAGGGTGCTCCTGCAGCCCAAAGGTTCGTAGTTCCGGTGGCACCGCCCCTCGCGCTGTGCCGAGATAGTGGTGGCGGCCAATAGATTGGAACCTTTGTACGAGCGGTTCCGGAAGCAAGCACCTCCAGTTTTCCTGGGAGGTCCGCACGTGATGAAAGCCGAGCAGTGGCTGACGGTGATCACCAAGATCTTGAACTTTATGGGTGTCACCGGGAACGACAGAGTGGTGTGTGCCACTTTTCAGTTTTAAGAAGACGCTCTGGTCTGGTGGGATATGGTGTCTCAGATTCATGACGTCATCACTATGACCTGGGAAAGGTTTTAGGAACTCTTCAGCGCTAAATATTATAACGAGGCGGTCAGAAGCGCCAAGAGGAAAGAGTTCGCCCACCTGACCCAGCGAGAGAATATGAGCATGACGGGATATATTACTCAGTTCAACCGGTTGGCGAGGTTAGCCTCGGGATTTGCGCCAACCAATTTCAGTAAGAAAGAAAATATCTCGATGGACTTAATGTGAAGATCAAGTATGACCTTATGATCACTTCCGACGATAAGACCATCTAAGCTGAGATGGCGAAGAAAGCATGGTGAGCTGCGGGCGCAGCTAGATGTATGTGGAATCAGTTAGGACTCCGGAATGTGGCGGGGCTCCTACCCCTTCTGCGTCAGGTTTCAGCAGGGGAGGTAGTGGTTCGGCCATGGACTGAAGGAGGAAATCATCCACTACATCCGGTGGCTCGAGGCAGAACAAGAGGTTCCAAGGGAACCAGAATCAAGACGGTCGTCAGGGTAGTGTTGAGACCCGTTATTCCTAGTGGAGTGTCTCATTAGTAAGAGGCATCCTCCGGGTGAGTGTTTAGGTCAAGGATGTCTTTTGTGGCAGCCAGAGTCTTTAGAAAAATTGGAAGACCTTATGATAGATATGAATCAGGGTTTGGAACCCTATTGCCTGGCGGAGAATTTGGTTATCTCCAATAGGTGGATTAGGTCTATGCCGATCAGGATAGATGGTAGAGAGTTAAGTGCTGATCTGATAGAGATGAGTTTAGTAGACTTCGACATTATTTTAGGAATGGATTTCCTATCTAAATATTCGGCGAGCATTGATTGTAAGAGGAAGATGGTGATCTTCCAACCGGAAAGTGAAGAACCATTTGTGTTTGTTGGTTCAGTTCAGGGATCTCGGATCACGGTGATCTCGGCTATGTCAGCTAGAGAGTTGTTGCACGGCGGTTGCTTAGGGTTTCTGGTCGTGGTGGTGGACACCACTCGGCCAGATACCATTAGGCCAGAGGACATCAGAGTGGTTCGGGAATTTTTGGACGTTTTTCCCGAAGAACTTCCAGGGTTACCCCCTCAGCGGGAGATTCATTTCGTGATAGACTTGGCACCAGGGGTGGAACCGGTTTCCAATGCCCCGTATAGAATGGCTCCAGTTGAACTTAAGGAATTAAAGATTCAGCTCCAAGGGTTGCTTGACATAGGGTTCATTCGGCCCAGTGTGTCACCCTGGGGAGCCCCGGTTTTATTCGTCAAGAAGAAGGATGGATCTATGAGGATGTGCATCGACTACAGGGAATTGAACAAGCTGACGGTGAAGAATAAATATCCATTACCTAGGATCGATGACTTGTTCGATCAGCTTCAGGGGAAGACGGTCTTTTCTAAGATTGATCTCCGTTCGGGTTATCATTAGTTGAGAATCCGAGAGGAGGACATTCCGAAGACGGCTTTCCGCACTAGGTATGGACATTACGAATTTCTGGTTATGTCATTCGGACTAACCAATGCTCCTGCAGCATTCATGGACCTGATGAATAGAGTATTCCAGGATTTCCTCGATATCTGTGTGATTGTGTTTATCGACGACATCCTCGTGTACTCTCAATCAGAAGAGGAGCATGAGTTACATCTTCAGATGGTACGGCAACGGCTTCGAGAACATAAGCTTTATGCCAAGTTCAAGAAATGTGAGTTCTGGCTATCTGAGGTGTCCTTCCTAGGGCACATTGTGAGCAAAGACGGGATCAAGGTGGATCCCGGGAAGATCGAATCCGTCAGGGATTGGCCGAGACTGAAGACAGTGACAGAGATTAGAAGCTTCTTGGGTTTAGCTGGGTACTACCGTAGGTTCGTCGAAGGGTTCTCTAAAATTTCAATGCCCCTAACCGAGCTTACAAAGAAGAATCAGCGATTTATTTGGTCAGACAAGTGCGAAGCTAGTTTTCAGGAGCTAAAACAGAGGTTGATTACCGCTCCAGTACTAGCTTTACCTTCGGACAAGGAGAAGTTCGTGGTATATTGTGACGCATCCAAACAGGGTTTGGGGGTGTGTGTTGATGCAAGCCGATTGGGTCATCGCTTATGCTTCCCGTCAGTTAAAGGATTATGAACAACGATACCCGACTCATGATCTAGAGTTGGCCGCAGTGGTTTTTGCACTGAAGATTTGGCGGCACTACCTTTACGGGGAGAAGTGTGAGATCTATACCGACCATAAAAGTCTCAAGTATTTCTTTACTCAGAAGGATTTGAATATGAGACAAAGGCGTTGGTTGGAATTAGTGAAGGATTACGATTGTGAGATCCTCTATCATCCCGGAAAAGCCAATGTAGTGGCCGATGCCCCGAGCGTAAAGTGGTCCCGGCAAGTAGCTAGTATGGTTCGTATCCCACCTCGCCCAGCGAGAGGATATGGTTAGATCCAGCATTGAGTTTGTGGTAGGTCAGCTTCACAACTTAACGCTGCAATCTGATCTGTTGGAAAGAATAAAAGTCGCTCAGATGACGGATCCAGAATTAGTAAAGGCCCGAGATGAGTTGTTGGCTGGTCAAGCCAAGGACTTTTCAGCGTCAGACAGTGGGATGTTTTTGTATAAAGCTAGGGTTTGTGTTCCGAATAGTGTGGAACTTAGGAATGAGATCTTTGAGGAGGCTCATTCTACCCCGTATTCTCTGCATCCCGGCACTACCAAGATGTACCAAGATTTGAAACCGTACTTCTGGTGGAGCGGTATGAAGAAGAATTTGGTAGAATTCGTATCTAGATGCCTCACTTGTCAGCAGATTAAGGCTCAACATCAGAGACCAGCAGGGTTGTTACAGCCTCTAACCCTACCAGAATGGAAATGGGAAGATATTACGATGGATTTTGTGGTCGGGTTACCTAGGACCACGGGTTTATTTGATTCGATCTGGGTAGTGGTGGATCAATTTACGAAATCGGCTCATTTTCTGCCGGTTAGAACAACATTTTCAGTGGATCGGTTGGTAGAACTGTATGTCAGAGAGATAGTAAGACTTCACGGGGTACCGAAGTCTATAGTTTCGGACAGGGATCCGAAGTTCACCTCCAAATTTTGGCAAAGTTTGCAACGAGCAATGGGTACAAAGCTGAAATTTAGTACAGCATTCCATCCTCAGACAGATGGTCAGTCCAAAAGGACAATTCAGATATTGGAGGACATGTTGAGAGCCTGTGTTATGGACTTTGAAGGCTCATGGAATAAATATCTACCGTTGATAGAATTTTCTTACAACAACAGTTATCAGAGTACGATAGGGATGGCTCCCTATGAACTGTTATACGGTAGGAAATGTAGATCTCCTATCCATTGGGATGAGACAGGAGAGAGAGAAAATACCTAGGTCCAGAGTCAGTGCAGCGGACCAATGAGGCAATAGAGAATATAAAAGCTAGAATGCTTGCCTCACAGAGCAGACAGAAGAGTTACGCAGATCTGAAACGCAGAGATGTTGAGTTCCAAGTAGGGGACCAGGTGTTTTTACGGGTATCTCCGATAAAGGGGATTAAACGTTTCGGGAAAAGAGGCAAGTTATGCCCTAGATTTACAGGACCTTTCGAGATTCTCGAGAAGATAGGTCAAGTGGCATATCAGTTAGCATTGCCTCCAGCCTTATCAGCAGTTCACAACGTATTCCATGTCTCGATGTTGAGAAAATACGTTTCAGATTCCTCTCATATACTCAGTTATGAGAGCCTTGAGTTACAGCCAGACATGACTTATGAGGAACAGCCAGTGCAGATCCTGGATAGAAAAGATAAAGTCCTTCGGAATAAGACCATAGCATTGGTCAAAGTTCTCTGGAGAAACAGCAAGGTGGAGGAAGCCACCTGGGAGCTAGAGTCAGATATGAGAGCTCAATATCCAGAGTTATTCAGGTTAGATTTCGGGGACGAAATCCTTTTAAGGGGGGGATAGTTGTAAAGCCCGCTTAGTTAATTTGGAAATTAGCAGTTGTTTATGATTAATTATGAAATTATTTATAGCTATTTAAATAATTTATTATACTGTTATTTATGGAATTCAGAAATGCATGGTTATGTTATTCAGTAGTTTTCATATTTTGCATTTCCGGTGCCCGGTATTTTGGAACTCGGCATTTGGATCAGTAGAAATCACAATTTAGTATGTTAGTAATTTGGGACCGGTTTATTAGACATTGGGAATGTCGGGAATGGCCGGGAATTTAGAATTTCCCAAAAATACCCCTTTAGTATGATTTATGTGGTTTTATGGTGGAGGGGCAAAATGGTCTTTTTGCCCCATTAGTGTTTTGTCTTTTAGTGACTTGTTTATTTGAAAAATAAATATTTATTTAATTGTTATTTGGCTGAAATGGATTTAATATATGTTATGTGATTTGTATTTCATTTTCACAAAATTAAACACTTTGAAAATTTGAGAAAAAGCTTTCAAAACTCTCTCTTTCTTTCCTCTCACTTTCGGCCAAGCTTTGGAGCAGCAAGGAGCTGATTTTTTTCTCCATTGAAATTGCTTGTTGATTTATCTCATCTTAAGGTCCATTGCAAGCTAGGTTAGCTCTTGTTCTTCCTTCTTTAATTTCTTGAAAAAAATGATGAAAATGGTGATGCATGCATGATGTTTTTAGTTGTTGTTGCTGCTGTATGTTGTGGATATTTTCAGAGGTTTAAAGCATGTTTTTAGTTGTTAATGAAGCTTCTTGTAGTACTTGATTGTTAGGTTATTTAAGGTTATGGTTTTTATGCAAAAATATGTGATTTTTGATGGAAATGTAGTGAATCTGTTTCTGTGTTGTTGTTATTGTTTTTAATTGTTTTCAGAGGCTTAGTTAAGCTTGATTAAGTAGAATTAAGCTAGTGGAATGGATGATTAGGTGGTTTTGCTCAAGTTTGAGTTTAGAATTCAAAGCTTGAGCTCCAATGGCATTTTTCGTGTTTGAGGTTTCTGGGTTGTTTTAATGCCTTGGAAATGTTATGTGGGGTATATGGAATAGGTCTGGAAGGTTTGAATCAATTTGGGGTTGATTTGAGCAAGTTATGAAAATTTGATTGTTGTCGCTCGCGAGGAACCGGAATTCGGATGAGGGTCCCGAATTTCCCGTAACCTAATTCCGGTTGGGCAACCGGTCTACCGGTTGGGGAATTTTTAGAACCCGTGTTTTTCCTTGTTTTTATGTTTTAGGGGGTATTGCCATGCTTTTTATCGATAGGGAAACTTTTAGTTCCTAGTTTAAGTCCCCGGGAAGTGATTTAGCGTGTCACTTATAGTGTTGTCATTTTTATGGTTTAGGAGCCTGTAATCCGCCGCTCAGCTAAAGTTCCAAATGTTGACCAAGACACCTGAATTCGGAATCCAGGTAAGATTAGTATAACAGTATGCATATGTAGATTACATGTTTAGCGTGCATGTAGGAAGCCTGTTAGATTACATTAGATATGTATGTTGGCTTCGAACCATCCAACCCTGTCACGTCGGTACAGGCTAGAGTATGACCAGCAGCCGGAGTATGACCGGTTTGACCGATCAGGCTGACAGTTGGTTGGTGGTTCCGTACTATTGACGTATCCCGTCGGTACAGCCGGAGTATGACCAAGACACCGGAGTATGACCGGCTCGACCGATCGGAGGATATAGTAACACGTCGGTACAGCCGGAGTATGACCGCAATGAGTATGACCGGTTCGACCGATCAGGTTGTTACGTGTCAATAGTATCGTCCCTATGAACGTTCAGAACTCAGTACCATGTTGGACATGGCAGTAGTGGCTCAGTATCGTGTTGGACACGGCAGTAGCGGGACTCAGTATCGTGTTGGACACGGCAGTTAGAATTATGTATGAGTATTTTTATGCTTTTCTTACTGAGTCTGTCGACTCACAGTTCTATGTTGATGTGTAGGTAAAGGCAAGGCTAAAGCTGATGGACCGTGAGCGAGCTTATGAAGGTTGTACATGTCGGGGCGGTTAGGCCTGGAGCGTACAATCATCGGGACAGCGAGGCTGATTTTGTAACTGGTCGTTAGACGACATTTATTTTGTGTATCGCTAAAATGCTTAAATCTTTTGTAAATGATTTTATAATCGGGATCCCGAGTCTTTTGTAATATTGTTTTATAAGTTTAATTAAAAAGCAAAATTTTAATTAATCACGTTTTTCCATAAACCTCGTTGATTAGCAACGAGCTGCACAACATGTTTAAAACTCACGTAATACGCCTATGTTAGTTAGGGTGTTACATATGAATATAATCCAAAGTTCAATTGATATAAAAGATCGTTGAACTGCATATTTGTTGGGTTTTATGCCCTAAATAAAACTCTTTACAATCTGATTAGTTATCAATATATGAAATTTGAAGTGATTGATGTTTGCATGAATTTTACATGCTAATGGTTTAATATGTTTAACATGTTTAATATGTTTATTACATTCATACACACAAAATCAGTTAAATCCAGATCATATGTTTATTCACAATTACAGTATCGTCAACACAGTGGAATGTGATTGTGATCATATGAATCAAAAGTTTTGGTCCCTGTTTCATCAGTGTTATTGGATTTACACTAATGTGATAATCATCGATGATGTGTACTTACACTTGGAGTAAGTGTTATGTTCTTTCCAGGACATTAGTAAAGTATACTAGTTTCGAATGTATGGAGTATACATTGGACTGGACCGATATTGCAACTAAGTTAAGATATTACAAACTTACCGTTATACATATCTTTCCAAGTCAATATCAGTAGTTGATCTTAAGATTAAAAAGAATCTAAATCCTGATATGCTTGGGCTCAACTAAGGAGTGCTATTCATGTTCTTTGATTTATTAGTTAAGCCTACTTTTGGGTCAGGGTGATACGTATATTTTGGGAACATGATAGTATGATTGAGTGGGAGTGCTGAACATAAATATGGAATCTATAGCTTCTACTGGTGTATAGAAGTTAAGTGATGATTCCCTTCGACCTTAGCAAATAAAAGTAAATGGATGAGCTCTTCTTTAACTGACTAATCATTAGATCACTAAACACCATTTACAGGTAGCTAAGTGTTTTAAGGGGCAAAATACATTGAGGGGTGAGAACGGTAAAGAAATCCCATCTCGATGTAAATCATCTATATAGAGGATCTTTAAATCACAATAAGATTATAACAATGGTTAAATGAGATAGTATATTGATATCGTGAAACATACAATATGCTCTATATAAGTCTGAGAGTGCAATTCTAAGTTCTAAGAGTGGATTCAACGAAGAATCAATAAGTAGGAATTTACTTGGTAAATTTGGTTCACTTATTGGAAGCTCAGCATATAGATCCATGGTCCCCATTCTAGTTGAGAACATTCTGCTTGTAAGACTCATTAATTGATTCGTGATTGCTCAATTATAATTCTAAAGTTAGACTATGTCTAATTTTATGAATTTTCACTAAGCAGGGGTGAAATTGTAAGGAAAAGAGTTTTCTAGGTTTATTTATTTATTAATAGACTTTATATGTCTAATTAATAATTAAATTAAATGACAATATTATTTAATAATGTATTTTAGTTATTAAATAATTAGTTTTGGCATTTAAAAGGTAAGAATTGGAAAATTGACATTTTTGAGAAAATAGAGATAAAATTTGATAAAATTGCAAAATTAAGTGAGGCCCAATTACACCATATGGCCGGCCACTTAAATAGATTTTTCAAATTAATATTTTCATTATTTTAATGCCAAATAAATCCTAACCTAAACCTAGTAGTTGCCTATAAATAGAAAGTGATGGCTCAGTCTCATAACATGCTTTCATTAGCAATCTGACAGAAATTTCTCTCTTCAGAAAACTGAGCCTTGCCACTTTCTATCCTTGGCCGAAATACCTCTCTCTCTTTTCCCTTCATCTTTTTCGTGACCCTAGTGAAAGAGTAAGTGCCCACACACAGCAAGCAGTAACTCAATCATAGATTGGAAGACTGTGAAGGATCAAACTTGAAGAAGAAGGACATTCGGGCTCAGATCTTGATTATACTCTGCTACAGAAAGGAATCAAGGGTTAGAGATCTGAGTGGAAGGAGACATTAATTCCGCTGCATCAATGTAAGGTTTTCTTAACTTTATATGTGTTTAATTTGTCGTTTTAGAAAGTTCATATTTAGGGTGTTTAAACAACATACTTGTGAGTAGATCTAAGATCCTGGTAAAATAATTCTCAACAACTGGTATCAGAGCCATGGTAATTGATATACTTACATGAAATTTGGACTTTAAAATGATTGTTTGTATGTTCTTTGGATGATATCATGTTGTATTGAGTGTTATTTGATGATTGATTGATGTTTGTGAAATTTTCGTGAAAAATAATTGTGATTTCGTTTATGGAATTATTTTTATTGGATAGTATGGAAAAAATTAAGCAAGTTAGCCTTTTACAGAACTCAATTTGGATTTTATTTGAATTAGTTATGATTTTTTGAAGATTTGAAAAAATCGGGGTTGTGCTGACTTTTTCCTGCGATCGCAAATCTGTCCGTACAGTTTCAATTTTTTCGTTTTTCTTCGATTTTTCATGCTTTTTCATGTAATTAACTTCCAATTTTTTATATGGTTTTGTATATATACTATTACTATTCCTAATTCAATTCTAATTATCATTTTGAATTAATTTAATTTTTTTTAATTTAATTCAAGATATTAGTGTAATTTGAATTTGAATAGAATTAGTATTTATCTTTTTTTTTTTGAACTAAAGGAACTTTAAAATCAAAAACCAACCAACAACAAACAAGGCACAAGGCCACACCAGCACACCACGGCTGCTGCACCAGAAAACCAGCAGCAGCCCAAAGAAACAACCTACCAACTATTTACAACATTAGTTAAATAAATGTGTCTCTTATCCACCTTTTAAGGGCCCTTACACACTACTCTCAACTGCACAATCTTCCTCACTTCCAAACTCAAATTACTAGGAACCATACAACTATAATCAAACACACATTTATTTCTGTTCTTCCACAAAAAATAAAAAACAGCAGCCATGACAGCATTTAGAATACGCTGAGTCAGATCCTTGGTTGCATTACTGCAATACTGAAGCATCTCAACAGTCGAACGAGGCCAATGAAAGTCCCCAACCACCTGTTGACAGCTTCAAAAACCTGAGAAGTGTAATAGCAGTTGAAGAAAATATGATCATGAGTTTCCACTTCAGCTTCACAAACGGGACAAAGATTGTTTGGGGTAACCATTATGTGATGAAGATAATCCCGAGTAAGCAAATGAGAGTTAGCAATCTGCCAGAAAATAAATCTGTGTTTTGGGAGCACAAGAGTATCCCAAATAGCATTAGCATAAGCAAAAGGAGTCTCTCCCACTAGAGAATTATAGCACTTTTTGGCGCTGAATTTTTCTCCCCTAGCAACTTGTTGAAGTTTAGCTTCATCCAAGTTCACTCTTATACTCAAAATCTTCTTGAAGTACCAACTTGCATCGTCTTTCTTTGCATAGTCCCATATGATTTGGTCTTTTAAATAGATTGAGTTAATCCATTTAACCCATAAGCAATCCTCCTTCTTCGAAAGAGCCCACAGGTACTTAGCCAACAAAGCTTTGTTCCATTTTTTTCTTTCCCGAAAACCAACTCCTCCAAGCTTTTTAGGAAGGCACACCTTTTCCCAAGAAGCTCGGTGGAGTTTGCTCTTATTCCCGGATCTTCCCCAAAGAAAGTCACGACAACTTTTGTCTATGGCTGCTGTGATTTTGGACGGGATGATGAAAATGCTCATCCAAAAGTTTCTAATACCAAGCAACACCGAGTGAATCAACTGCGCCCAAAACACAGATTTTATTTTTAAATCAACTGCGCCCAAATTAGTATTTATCTTCTTGCTTAAAAATCTATCTTATTTTTAAATTTGATTATATTTTTTTTTAAAAAAATTTAAGGTCAGATTTTATAAGATATTTATAATATCTTTTAAGATAT
Organism: Cannabis sativa; assembly: GCF_029168945.1. Classification (NCBI taxonomy): domain Eukaryota; kingdom Viridiplantae; phylum Streptophyta; class Magnoliopsida; order Rosales; family Cannabaceae; genus Cannabis; species Cannabis sativa. Next base: position 29,254,026 of record NC_083606.1, read on the forward strand.
TTTAAAATATCTTATCTTTTAAGATATTTTTTAATAATATCTTATCTTTTAAGATTTTTTTTCAAATCTTTTTAGATATTTTGAGCTTATTTAAATTTAAATAAGATATTTATAATCATGTAATTTTAAATAGATATAAGATATTTTACTAACGGTTAAATTTTGTTATTTTATTTATTCAAATTAAATTTAAAATCTGAAAAGATATTTCTTTTATCTTTTCTAATTTTTATTTTTAAAATAACATTTAATATTTAAAAGTAGTTAGTAAATTTTTGAAATGATATTTAGGTTGGTTGAAACCTAATTTTTCAAAATAGTAGGTTTAATTTTAAATATTTATTTTTTAATAAATTCGAAATTTAAATTTATTTTTTTTATTTTATTTTCGAAATTAATTAAATTTTTTTAAATTTTATTTTTTTCAAAATTAATTAAAATATTTTTTTTATTTAATTATTTATTTTTCGAAATTATTTATTTAAAATTAAATAAATCCCACTTCCAACTATCCAGCTAACCTTGTTGCAGGAGTATGTGTTTTTAGCTTGTGTGTAAGTTTTAAAAACCTATTATTACTTGATTGCAAATAGCCATGGTTACTTTTTGCCAGATCTAATGATCTGATGGCTCCCTTGGTCAAGTTAATAATTTGTAACAGGTAAATTTTACAATCTTCTTTCATCTGTGTATGACCTAGCAACATGATAGGATCCATCCAAAGTGTGCCTGTGTGAGCCTATATGTTTATTTTATTATATAGATGCATATAGGTTGTTGCTAAATAAAATGTCACACCATGATAGATTTTATTTAGGTCCATTTAGTTATTGGACCTATTCAATTAATAACAGTTATTTATTTTAAGGTTAAATTTCTTTCTTTTGGGCCTTGTGTGAGAGTTGGGAGCCATAGAAGTGGGTACGACATACTGAACCCAGCACCCCCTCACATGAACTACCCCAATTGTGAAGGCCCATTTGCCTGATTTGAATAACTGTACTAGGTTAATTATATTAGTTTGACCTAATAAAATTGAATTAGCAACATAATTAACTTTTAAAATATATGAAATTTATTTTCATTTTAATATTTTAAAGTTAATTTTAAGAAAAACACTTTTAGTTTAGATATTATTCTAGACAAACTATTTGTATTTTTCTTGTATTTAATTAAATATAGAATTTTAACTAACTAAGATTCTTTCTGGAGCTTATTTAATTAAATATTGCTATTTAAGTTAGAAATTAGTTGTATCAACTGATTTTTCTTATCTAACTTAAATTTGAATATTTTATTTAAATTTTAAATCAAGTTGAGGAATCCTAGGCATTAGTTATTAAAGATTCTTAAGATATTTTTTTAAGTTAATATTTTTTCAAATATCAACTTAAAATGGAATATTTTAGATATTATTTGGTTAATATCTTTTCAAATATTAACTTTAAAAAGATATCTTCAAATTAAGTGGTTACAACTTAATTTTGATATTTAATTAAATCTAAATTTGAAATTATTTAAGTTTTAGATTTTTTCTATATAACTTAAATTAGATATTTTTTCAAATTTTTGAAAAGATACTTAGTCAAATAAGATATTTTCTAGATAGTAATTTCTAAGCTACTTATTATTTCTAATATTTAAATAGGAAAATCATACTTTGTGAAATTAATTATTTAAATAATTAATTTTGGTACAATTTTATTAAGTATATTTTTCCTAGTATTAAATAGAAATTAATAATTAAGCCTTCTCTACACTTAATTATTATTTCTTGAATTTAATACATTTAATTAAGTTGAAAAATCTAAATATCTAAGTTGATTTTCATCATGATACTTAAATATTTATTGATTTTTCATGACACTTAATTAAATAGAAAATTATTTTTAGGTTGAAATTTAATTTCTCAACTTAAATTTAAATAATTTTCAATATATATATTTCTCTTAATTTTATTAATCAATTTCGAAATTTGCATTTTAATTATGCAATATTTTCGAATTTTTTTTTGAAAAATAGATTGAGTTGTAAATTAATTATTTATTTTAATTAATTCTTGGACCAACTCAAGTCAATGATTTTTTCATTTAATTGATTAATTTAAAATAAATGAATTTAAAATATATATATATATTATTAGAAATTGAATTAACTTGTCAAAAGAATATCTAGATAGGTAATATTTTTGATTGAAGTATTTCTTTTCTATTTTTATTATATTTGAAAATTGTATTTTTATATACTTTAAATTTTCGAACCCAATAAATATATTCTCAAAGGAAATTTTTAAGTTGCTAATTATTTATTTAATTCAACTTAAATTAATTTCCTTAATATTTATATTTAAGATTATTACTAAGATGGAAATAATTAATTTTATTTCAATCACCATCTAAGTATAATTTTATAAATATTATATTAAATTCTTATTTTTGAATTTTAATTCTTAATTTAGAATTTAATGAGATTTATTTATTAGAATAATAAAGAAAATACATTTTAAATAATGAGCTTTATTATTATTAAAGATATTCGATCTCCATTGTGGGTTTTACACCGCGTTTGTTTTAGTGAGTAATCCTCCCTAATGGAGGAACGTTCATTAGCAATTTCGCACCGTTTAATCTCGCATGATAAGTGGTTTGTAAGTGTTTTATATGGTATAGATCACCCTAATGGTGGCGACCATATTTGACTTGCAAATTGCGAAACAATGGTAGAAGCTCATGAGATAGAATAGCCTTGACTCTCACCTAAACGGGACAACGCTGGATTCTGATCTTGATCGAATAAAAGGTTGCTAGAATGTTTAACATTTTAGATGAGCTGACAACTCTATTCAATGGATGGTAGCTTTGACTCTCGCCTAAACGGGACACTGATATCAGTTTGTTGAAAACCTTGGAAATTATTTAGGATTGAATTTTTAAGTATTTTCTCATATCATTCCTACTTGCTATGTGCTTATAATTTCTGAATTGTTTTTGTGTGTTAAACCATTATTAATTTCTATTTGTTGATTTTTATTATTTTGTAGTATCCTGTTTTGTCAAAATGAATCCCATGTTATCACTGTTGACTGAAAATAAGCTGAATGGATCTAACTTTAATAAATGGAATGAGAACATTAATATTGCTCTCATAGGAGAAAGTGCCTTGTTTGTTTTAACTGAGCCGTCACCTGAAGTGCATGGGGATAATGCATCCAAAGCTGTGAAAGAAAAGTATGAGCGTTGGCAGAAAGCAAATGACAAAGCTCTATACTTTATGCTTTCTAGCATGGTTGACACCCTCAAAACTCGGTTTTCTAAAACTGAGAAGGCTGCTGAAGTTATGACGAAGTTAAATGAGCTATTCGGTAAGGCATCACTTCAGTCACGCTTTGACACGACTAAGAAGTACATTAATGCACGGATGGAACCTCATCAAAACGTGCATGACCATGTTCTCCTCATGTCCAGTTATTTCCAAGAAGCCCAGGATCATGGTGCTGAATGGACAGTGCTACTCAAGTTAGTCTTATCTTGAATAGCCTGACTCTAGCATTTCTACCATACACATCAAATTATGTCATGAATAAGAAGGAAATTGACTTTCATGAATTAGTCAATGACCTTCAAACTTATGAAAATTTGATTGGAGGACCCAAGAAGAAAGGGAGTAAACCTCACAATCCTCGTAATGGTAATGGGACGATAAAACCTGAAGCTAATGTTGCCTCTGCTTCAAAGCCCAAATCGAAAAAGAAGTGGAAGAACACCAAGAAGCGAACAAAAGCCATGAAAAAGGCTGCTCCTTCTGGTGATGCTACACTTAAAGGAAAGTGTTTCCACTGCAATGAAAAAGGTCATTGGAAACCCCAGTGTCCTAAACTTCTTGCAAAGAAACAAGGTATTTCCTTTTATAAACTTTAAGAGTTTTAGTGAATTATTATCCAATTGGATTTATGATTCTGGACTAACTTTGTTTATTTGTTTTCTTCTTCTTATAGGCCAAGCTACTTGAACTCAATTGAGTTAGATCAGCAAGCTGGACCAAGGGTGAAATCGTCCAGATGAAGATGAAGCTCTTCAATTTTTTTTGAATTAATTGTTTTAGTTTAAAGACAATTTGGATTTCAAATTTTAGTTAGGGATATTTATCCCTGTTTCTCTCATATTGTTGCAATACTTTTTTTTATTATTTATAAAGTTTTATTTTCGAAATACCCTATTGCAATGTATGAGATTGAGCTTCATTTATTTTATCTTCATCAATTATTACCACATTATATTTGTATGTTTGTATGTGTAAGTGTTTTTATTATTGATGCAAATTCTATAATATTTACAACTCTTCATAGAGTTATATTATATAAACACTAGAAATTATTTCTTTGTTTATCAATAATTGTTAATTCTCAAACAATAATTAAGAATTTGTTTAATAAAAGGATCTTATGATCTGATAGGGGTGGAGAAAAGTTAAGAAAACTATGCAGTTCAACGATCTTTTATATCTAATGAACTCTGGATAGTATTCAACTCCACATAAACTCTATCACACTAAGAGAATCATGATCTTTACAACCTTTAGAGGTGGATCATAATCTCTATATACTTAGGGGTGGAGATTATCCATAGTACCCTATATGTATATTCTTAGGGGTGGAGTATATTCCACAATTCCCTATGTAACACATATCTTGTTTAAACATAAAAGTAATATAATGAGTCAGCTATTGTCAATATAAATTCTTGATCTTGATTGTATGTTCCATTTCGATTTTACTATTGTAAGTAAAAGTTTGATACCTTTGAAAGTTCTTTGTTAAAGTTTCACACTACCTTAATTGAGTGGGAGAATTTTAAAGTTCTATACCCATCTTCATTAGGTTGATACTTGTGATAGGTACTTAAGAACACTACTGAAAAGCAAATCTAACCATTCACATGGATAGGTATAGCTTATCAGAATTATGAGAATAAGATAAAGAACTCTAGTTCAGTCCATTCAAATGACTAGAACCAAGAATTCTTAATCCTCATAAAATTTTATGGTATCTTAATTTTGATTACTTTATCTCTGGCATGTATTTTTCACTTCAAATACTAGTCTGCTATGTTGATGACTTAGTCTTGACTTAAAGTTTCAGACTAATACAAAAGTCACAACTAGGTAACTCTCTAAACAATCAGAGGTTAAAAGTATTATTTAACCAGACATCTGCTATTGAGTGGGAGCTATCTGAGATGTAATCAAATAGGGAACATTAGAAGATATTCAAGAAGGATTTATGAAAGTGATCTATATGTTAGATATTAAGGAACTGTGTATCAGTTTTCCTTGTATCTCACCATCTAATTTCGATTTATATGAGATGGTGCTTACTTTGGGGGTGGAGGAATTATTGTATAATAATTCAAGCTCTACCAGAGAAGAACTATAACTTGGTCTATTCGAAAATACCAGAAAGTTATATTACTGAAGAAAAGTCTACACTGTATTATCTCAATTACATATTTTAAAATATGAGAGATAAGTCTTCTGTTTATTCAGATGTACTTTTAAAACAGTAACGATTTCAGTCTCCCTTGATGAGTAAAGCATATAGTAAAGGATGTTTCATAAGTGTATATACGAACTAGTTTCCAGAAGTTTGGGTGGATTCAAATATACTACACTTGATCTGAAGATCAAGATATCAGATTGACCTATTTGCACAGTTTGTTTTATATTAGTGCAAGTGGGAGTTTGTTGGGTTTTATGCCCTAAATAAAACTCTTTACAATCTGATTAGTTATCAATATAAGAAATTTGAAGTGATTGATGTTTGCATGAATTTTACATGCTAATGGTTTAATATGTTTAACATGTTTAATATGTTTATTACATTCATACACACAAAATCAGTTAAATCCAGATCATATGTCTATTCACAATTACAATATCGTCAACACAGTGGAATGTGATTGTGATCATATGAATCAAAAGTTTTGGTCCCTGTTTCATTAGTGTTATTGGATTTACACTAATGTGATAATCAGCGATGATGTGTACTTACACTTGCAGTAAGTGTTATGTTCTTTCCAGGAAATTAGTAAAGTATACTAGTTTCAAATGTATGGAGTATACATTGGACTGGACCGATATTGCAACTAAGTTAAGATATTACAAACTTACCGTTATACATATTTTTCCAAGTCAATATCAGTAGTTGATCTTAAGATTAAAAAGAATCTAAATCCTGATATGCTTGGGCTCAACTCAGGAGTGCTATTCATGTTCTTTGATTTACTAGTTAAGCCTACTTTTGGGTCAGGGTGATACGTATATTTTGGGAACATGATAGTATGATTGAGTGGGAGTGCTAAACATAAATATGGAATCTATAGCTTCTACTGGTGTATAGAAGTTAAGTGATGATTCCCTTCGAGCTTAGCAAATAGAAGTAAATGGATGAGCTCTTGTTTAACTGACTAATCATTAGATCACTAAACACCATTTACAGGTAGCTAAGTGTTTTAAGGGGCAAAATACATTGAGGGGTGAGAACGGTAAAGAAATCCCATCTCGATGTAAATCATCTATATAGAGGATCTTTAAATCACAATAAGATTATAACAATGGTTAAATGAGATAGTATATTGGTATCGTGAAACATACAATATGCTCTATATAAGTCTGAGAGTGCAATTCTAAGTTCTAAGAGTGGATTCAACGAAGAAGTAATAAGTAGGAATTTACTTGGTAAATTTTGTTCACTTATTGGAAGCTCAGCATATAGATCCATGGTCCCCATTCTAGTTGAGAACATTCTGCTTGTAAGACTCATTAATTGATTCGTGATTGATCAATTATAATTCTAAAGTTAGACTGTCTAATTTTATGAATTTTCACTAAGCAGGGGTGAAATTGTAAGGAAAAGAGTTTTCTAGGTTTATTTATTTATTAATAGACTTTATATGTCTAATTAATAATTAAATTAAATGACAATATTATTTAATAATGTATTTTAGTTATTAAATAATTAGTTTTGGCATTTAAAAGGTAAGAATTGGAAAATTGGCATTTTTGAGAAAATAGAGATAAAATTTTATAAAATTGCAAAATTAAGTGAGGCCCAATAACACCATATGACCGGCCACTCAAATAGATTTTTCAAATTAATATTTTCATTATTTTAATGACAAATAAATCCTAACCTAAACCTAGTAGTTGCCTATAAATAGAAAGTGATGGCTCAGTCTCATAACATGCTTTCATTAGCAATCTGACAGAAATTTCTCTCTTCAGAAAACTGAGCCTTGCCACTTTCTATCCTTGGCCGAAATACCTCTCTCTCTTTTCCCTTCATCTTTTTCGTGACCCTAGTGAAAGAGTAAGTGCCCACACATAGCAAGCAGTAACTCAATCATAGATTGGAAGACTGTGAAGGATCAAACTTGAAGAAGAAGGACATTCGGGCTCAGATCTTGATTATACTCTGCTACAGAAAGGAATCAAGGGTTAGAGATCTGAGTGGAAGGAGACATTAATTCCGCTGCATCAATGTAAGGTTTTCTTAACTTTATATGTGTTTAATTTATCGTTTTAGAAAGTTCATATTTAGGGTGTTTAAACAACATACTTGTGAGTAGATCTAAGATCCTGGTAAAATAATTCCCAACAATATTATTCTTAACTTTTTCCACCCCTATCAGATCAAAAGATCTTTCTATTAAACAAATTCTTAATAATTGTTTTAGAATTAACAATTATTCATAAACATGGAATTGAAATTCTAAGTGTTTATGTAGTATTAACTCTTTGTAGAGTTGAATATACTATCGAATTTGTATCAATAATAAAAACACATACACATACAAACATTAAAACATATAAATATAATTGGTACTGGCATCCACAAGATAAAGTAAATGAAGCTTAATTCATAAATTCAATTCATTTGAAAATAGAAAACTTTATTATAAAATTCTTCAATAGAAAAGGAATTGTCTGCAAAAATATGAAAAATAGGGAATAAAAATCCCAAACTAATAATTGAAATCGAAATTGTTCTTAAAATAAAAGAATTAATTCAAAAAAAAAAATTAAAAAAATTCGAGCTTCATCTTCATCTTGGACTATCTCCACCCATCTGTCCAACCATCCGATTCAACTCGCTAGGATAGCATCCGAGTTCAAGCAGCTGGAGCTGAAATAAGAAGAAAAATAAACATGGTTAGTAGGTCAAGAATTAATAACCCAAGGGGATAATAATTCTCTAAAACACATGAGTTTATATCATAGGAAGAAATACCTTGTTTCTTTGCTAGAAACTTAGGGGACTGGGGTTTCTAGTGGCCCTTTTCATTGCAATAGAAGCATTTTCCTTTTGTTTTATCACCAGTAGTAGCAGCCCTTTTCTTTTTAACTGTTTTCACAGCTTGAACATGCTTCTTGCTATTATTCCACTTCTTCTTGTTCTTGGGTTTGGAAGTAGAGGCAAAGTTTGCCTCAGCCTTAGCCGCCCCATTAGCATTCCTAGAATTATGAGCTTTAGATCCTCCTTTGTAACACCCTAACTAACTTAGGCGTATTACGTGATTTTTAAACATGTTGTGCAGCTCGTTGCTAATCAACGAGCTTTATGGAAAACGTGATTAATTAAAATTTTTGCTTTTAATTAGACTTATAAAATAATATTACAAAAGACTCGGGATCCCGATTACAAAATCATTTACAAAAAGAGTGAACTGTTTATACAAAATAATTGTCGCCTAGCGACTAGTTACAAAATCAGCCTCGCTGTCCCGATGATCGTACGCTCCAGGCCTAACCGCCCCGACATGTACAACCTTCATAAGCTCGCTCACGATCCATCAGCTTTAGCCTTGCCTTTACCTACACATAAACGTAGAACTGTGAGTCGACAAACTCAGTAAGAAAAGCATAATAATACTCATACATAAAACCCGGTCATGATCAGACGCCCATACCCCTGATCACAACCCTAACTGCCGTGTCCAACACGATAATGAGTCCCGCTACTGCCGTGTCCAACACGGTACTGAGCCACTACTGCCGTGTCCAACACGGTACTGAGCCACTACTGCCGTGTCCAACACGGTACTGAGTTCTGAACGTTCATAGGGACGGTACTATTGACACGTAATGTACTCGATCGGCCGAACAGTCATACTCCGCCGCCGGTCATACTCTAGCCCGTACCGACGTGTTACTATATCCACCGATCGGTCGAACCGGTCATACTCCGGCTGCTGGTCATACTCCAGCCTGTACCGACGGGATACGTCAATAGTACGGAACCACCAACCAAGTGTCACTGACGGCCGAACCGGTCATACTCCGCCGTCGGTCATACTCCGGCTGTACCGACGTGACAGGGTTGGATGGTTCGAAGCCAACATACATAACAATGTAATCTAACAGGCTTCCTACATGCACGCTAAACATGTAATCTACATATGCATACTGTTATACTAATCTTACCTGGATTCCGAATTCAGGTGTGCCGGTCAACCTGACTGGAACTTTAACTGCGCGGCGGATTACAGGCTCCTAATCCATAAAAATCACAACACTATAAGTGACACGCTAAATCACTTCCCGGGGACTTAAATTAGGAACTAAAAGTTTTCCTATCGATAAAAAGCATGGCAATACCCCCTAAAACATAAAAACGAGGAAAACTAGGGTCCCTGAATTTTCCCCAACCGGTAGACCGGTTGCCCAACCGGAATTCCGATTCTGGGAAAATTCAGAACCCCATCCGGAATTCCGGATGCACAACCGGAATTCCGGTTCCTCGCAGGCAGCAAACTCAAAAATTTATAACTTGCTCAAATCAACCCCAAATCACATGAAGCCTTCCAGACCTATTCCATATATGTAACGCCCTAATGCTAAGGCACGCTACAGTGCTTTTTCAATAATTGTGCGATCTTTGCTAATCAAAGAAATTTCTCGAAAAACGTGTCAAATTAAAACTTTTGCATTAAACATTAAACTTTGTAATTTAATAAAATATTTACAAGTGCCGGGATCCCAATTTTTAAAACTTTACAAACTTTACTTTTTAAATATACATTCCAAAATATACAAGTTCTGGGTCGCACAGCGACTTTCAAAATACAACACGCAGATGTCCCGAGACCGAACACTCCAGGTCGCGCTGCTTGACATGTACAATCTCACCCGAGCTCAGGTTCACTCCTGTTCAGCTTTCGCCTTTCCTTTACCTACACATAGAAGCAGAAACTGTGAGTCGACGTACTCCGCAAGAAATGCATATAACATACCATATAATTTCCGACCTGCAAATAGGCGCCCATACACCTATTTACAGAGCTTAACAGATGAGCATGAACGTTCAATACCAGGGTACAACCACTATACCACATACACAACGTACCTAGCTGTACGAGTGTTGGTAGGGTTTAACCCGATCAGTGAGTAACACTGAGTGATGTACCACACACCTTAGCATTTTCCTATGCTTGTGTTGGTATCACTGTATCGTACTCAAATCAACAACAATCACTGTACCAATACACTCTATAACTTAATTATACAAGTGTTGGTAGTGTTTAACATAACTCAAGCATGCATATATAAACACATATACACACATTCAGATAATCACATCATACATTATACACGCTCTTACCGTTTTCCGAATTCAAGTGTGCTGGCCGACCTGAACGGAATTCACGTGCTAGATGGATGCCCTAATCACAATAACGGTAACACAGATGAGTGACTCGCCAAATCACTTTTCGGGACTTAAAACTCGAAACTAAAAGTTTCCCTATCAATAAACCTCATGGCAATACCCTATATAACCCAAAATTGGCTAAAACTAGGGTTCTGGAAAAACCCCCAACAGCAGATCGATCCAACCGTATCCCGGTTCGGGTCACCAACCTGGCCGACCGGTTGGTATAGACCACCCGTAACCTAATTCCGGCTCATCCGCAAACCCAAAAATTTATCCCCCTTGATTCAAATCAAGCCCAATCTTTACCAAACTCTCCAGTATACCTATACAATGCATACACAATGATTTCCAGGCAGTAATTCACAGAACAAACCATCACAACCCAAGTTGCCATTAATGAACAAAGCTTGAACTTTAAACCTAAATTTGCATACAAACTATCTACAGCCATTAAAACCAGTAGCTAGGACTTAGAATCAACTCATCTAAGCCCTAAAATTCGAACCTTAAACTTACCTAAACCTAACAGCCACTAAATCTCAAAATTACAAGTTCAAACTAACTTTTAAAGCTTAAAACATAACACCATAGTTCTAGGGTTACCTTTGATTGCTCCTCCTTCAATCCCTAGCTTAAATTCAGAGAATTTGGAAGGAAAGAATTGGTCTTGCTCTGGTTTTTGTCTCAGCCGAACAAGAGAAAGAGAGAGAGTTCAAGGGAAAATGAAATTTTCTTTTAATTTGACTTTCTTTGATTTTTCCCCAAAAGAAAAGGGTTTTCCTTAATTAACTCATGGCTGAATAGTCATGTGCTAGGTGTCAACAAATGGGACAGCCACCTATTCCCCTTAATAGCAAAAGACTAAAATGCCCCTAGACTTAAAACTAGGGTATTTCTAAAGCTAGGGGTAAAATGGTCAAAATCCATAACCCCGCTCAATCCCGGTAATTTATTTTCTCTAAAATATTCCCCACTATAAAATAGGGTTCTAAAATTACCCATGTGATTAATCTAGCCATCCATCGCATTTTCCGTTGTCACCGAATAAAAATTACAAAAATAACATATTACACATATAAGCTAGGTAATACCCCTAGAGTTTAATAAAATCTCCGAAATTGAGAAATTATAACTCTAATATTTATTTCTAAATATTGGGGTCCACATTAAAATTTAATTCACAAATAATAATAAAATAATAAAAATTAGTGCTAATTGCCTTTACTAATTCATAAACTAGAGCGGTCATTACAATTATCCCCCCGTTAATAGGATTTCGTCCCCGAAATCTAACCTGAATAGCTCTGGATGTTGAGTCCTCATATCTGACTCCAACTCCCAGGTGGCTTCTTCCACCTTACTATTCCTCCAGAGCACCTTAACCAGTGCAATAGTCTTGTTCCGAAGAACTTTTTCTTTTCTATCCAAAATCTGAACAGGTTGCTCTTCATAGGATAAGTCTGGTTGAAGTTCAAGGGCTTCATAACTCAAGACATGAGTCGGGTCTGACACGTATTTCCTTAACATAGAAATGTGAAATACGTCATGAACAGCTGACAATGCTGGTGGTAAGGCTAGCCGATACGCTACCTGCCCGACCTTCTCAAGTATCTGAAATGGCCCAATGAACCTAGGGCTTAACTTACCCTTCTTCCCGAAGCGTCTAATACCCTTCATTGGTGAAACCCGCAGGAAAACATGTTCCCCTGCCTGAAATGTAACATCTCTGCGCTTCGGATCAGCATAACTTTTCGCCCGCTTTGAGAAGCAAGCATCCGAGCCTTGATCTTATCAATAGCTTCATTGGTCCTCTGCACTAACTCAGGACCCAGGTACTTCCTTTCTCCTGTCTCGTCCCAATGAATAGGAGAACGACATTTTCTACCATATAACATCTCATAGGGAGCCATCCCTATTGTACTTTGGTAGCTGTTGTTGTAGGAGAATTCAATTAGAGGCAAGTACTTAACCCATGAACCCTCAAAGTCCATGACACAGGCTCGCAATAGGTCTTCTAAAATCTGGATAGTTCTTTCTGACTGACCATCAGTCTGAGGGTGAAAGGCTGTACTAAACTTTAACTTGGTACCCATAGCCTTCTGGAGACTCACCCAGAACTTCGATGTGAACTTTGGATCCCTGTCTGATACAATAGATTTAGGGGCTCCATGGAGACGAACTATCTCCTTCACATACAATTCAGCATATTGATCCACTGAATATGTAACTTTCACTGGTAAGAAGTGAGCTGACTTTGTGAATCTGTCCACGATGACCCAAACAGAATCATACATCCCTGTGGTTCTAGGCAAACCAGTTACGAAGTCCATTGTGATGTCCTCCCACTTCCATTCTGGAAGGACTAAAGGCTGTAATAACCCTGCCGGCCTCTGATGTTCAGCCTTAATCTGCTGGCAAGTTAAACATTTGGACACGTAGTCCACCACATCTCTTTTCATCCCATACCACCAGAAGTAGGGTTTCAAATCCTGATACATCTTGGTGGTTCCCGGATGCAACGAATAAGGTGTGGTGTGAGCTTCATCAAGTATCTCTTTCTTAAGCTCATTCACACTAGGAACACAAACTCGAACTTTATAAAGTAACATTCCACTGTTCGAGACTGTAAAACCTTTAGGCCGACCAGCTATCACTTCATCTCGAACTTTAACTAGTTCGGGATCTTCCAGTTGTGCCTTTCTGATTCTCTCCAGCAGATCAGATTGGAGTGTTAAATTATGTAGTTTCCCGACCACGAATTCAATTCCTGCACTAACCATTTCCGAGGCTAGCTGAGGAGCTATCATAACCGTAGTACACACTTGACCGGGACCTTTTCGGCTTAGAGCATCGGCCACGACATTGGCTTTCCCGGGGTGATACAGTATTTCACAATCGTAGTCCTTAACCAACTCCAACCACCTTCTCTGCCTCATATTCAAATCTTTTTGGGTGAAAAAATATTTAAGACTTTTATGATCAGTATAAATTTCACACTTTTCACCATAGAGATAATGTCGCCATATCTTTAAAGCAAAAACCACAGCAGCGAGCTCTAAATCATGAGTTGGGTAACGCTGCTCATAATCCTTCAGTTGACGAGAGGCATAAGCTATAACTCTGTCAGCTTGCATCAGAACGCATCCCAGACCCTGTCTGGATGCATCACAATACACAACAAATTTCTCTTGATCTGATGGCAAAGCTAACACCGGAGCTGTTATCAAACGCTGCTTCAACTCCTGAAAGCTTGATTCACACTTATCTGACCACACAAATCTCTGATTTTTCTTGGTCAATTCAGTTAGGGGCATAGAAAGTTTAGAAAATCCTTCAACGAAACGTCGATAATACCCTGCTAACCCGAGAAAACTTCGAATTTCTGTCACAGACTTGGGCCTCGGCCAATTCTTCACTGATTCTATCTTGTTTGGATCAACCATAATTCCATTTTTCCCAACTATGTGACCCAAAAAGGACACCTCGGACAACCAGAATTCGCACTTTTTGAACTTGGCATACAGCTTGTGATCTCTAAGTCGCTGTAACACCATTCGAAGATGATGCTCGTGCTCCTCTTCTGACTGAGAGTACACAAGAATGTCATCGATAAACACTATAACGCAGTTATCGAGGAAATCCTTGAATACCCTATTCATGAGATCCATAAAGGCCGCAGGAGCATTAGTCAATCCGAATGACATTACCAGAAACTCATAGTGCCCATATCTGGTTCTAAAAGCAGTCTTCGGTATGTCCTCCTCCCGAATTCTGAGTTGATGATAACCCGACCGTAAATCAATCTTTGAAAACACAGTCTTTCCCTGAAGCTGATCGAACAAATCGTCGATCCTAGGCAACGGGTACTTATTCTTAATCGTCAGCTTGTTTAGTTCCCGATAATCAATACACATTCTGAGGGAACCATCTTTCTTCTTTACAAAAAGAACCGGAGCTCCCCAGGGCGATACACTGGGTCGAATAAACCCAATATCAAGCATCCCCTGAAGTTGTAACTTAAGCTCCTTGAGTTCCGCTGGAGCCATTCTATATGGAGCTTTAGAAACAGGTTCGACTCCAGGTGCCAGATCAATTACGAAATCAATCTCTCGCTGTGGCGGCAATCCCGGCAATTCCTCGGGAAACACATCAAGAAAATCTTTCACTACCCGAACTACCTCAGGCCCAAATGTTTCAGGTCTGCTGGAGTCAATTACTACCGCTAGAAATCCTACACAACCATTGCATAGTAAATCCCTAGCTCTCAACACAGAAATAACCGGGATCCGAGACCCCTGAACTGATCCAACATAAACAAATGGATCTTCACCTTCCGGCTGAAAAGTCACCATTTTACGCCTACAATCTATACTGGTCGAATACTTGGATAGGAAATCCATTCCCAGTATAATATCAAACTCAGTTAGTTTCAATTCTATGAGATCAGTACTCAATTCCCTATCTTCGATCCTAATCGGCATAGACCTAATGCGCCTATTAGAGATAACCAATTCCCCGCTAGGCATTAGGGTTCCAAACCCTCTTTCTAAAATGTCACAAGGTCTACCCAAAAGATCAATCACCCTTGTAGCCACATATGAACGTGTAGCTCCCGAGTCAAATAATACTGTAAATAACAAGTTGTTGACGGGAAGCTGACCTGTCACAACAGAAGGACTGGCTGCAGCATCAGCTTGGGTGATGGCAAACACACGAGCAGGAACCGGTTTCACCTCAACTTTTGGCTCCTCTTTCTTTGCCTGGGGGCAATCTTTCTTGAAATGCCCCACCATGCCACACAAGAAGCATGTCTTCCGGTTACACTCTCCCGGATGATGTTTCTTACACCTTGGACACTCAGGATAAGAATAACCCTGTCGTCCTCCTCTACCTTGGTTCCCACGGAACCGCTTGCTTTGCCCCGAGCCACCAGAAGCTGGAACAACCTTTCTTTTCTGCTCAATGGTGGAGTCACCACCATCCCTACCATAAACAGGAGTAGGAACAGTGGGGGTTCCACCAACACTCGGAGTCACCCGGGGCTCCTGAAGAAATTTTACTGCACCTTCGGCTCTCAAAGCCTTCTCAACCATATCTGCATACGTGGTTGCTTCGGTAGTGGTAATAACCAGATCATGTCGGATTTTTGCACTCAAACCCGCTAAATATTTTTCTTTCTTACTAAAGTCCGTGGGCACAATTCCTGCTGCCAATTTAGCCAACCGATCAAATTTCGTTGTATACTCAGTGACTGACATACCCTCAGTCTGAACTAGATCAGTGAACTCTTTCCGCTTTGCACTGCGGACCGCTTCATTGTAATACTTGGAGTTAAATAACTAACTGAATTCTTCCCAAGTCATCAGCGTGACGTCCCGTGTGAGGGTTATCAATTCCCACCACACAAGGGCATCTTCCGAAACCGGAAAGTGGCGCAGTCACCCGATCATTTCCAACCACTCCCATAAAGTTGAGAATACGCTCAATCATCGAAAGCCATTGCTCGGCCTTCATCACATCGTGGCCTCCCGTAAACACCGGAGGTGCCCGTTTTCGAAATCTTTCGTACAACGGTTCCATACGGTTGCCAACAACGGGTTGTTCTGCCGGCACCGCCGGAACCGCAACGGCCCGAACTTCGAGGAGGCACGGCGGGGAGGACCCTGCTGCCTCAGCCTCTGAATCTCTTCATCTTGCTGACGAATTCTCTCTTGCATTTCAGCAAATCTTTGCTCCCAATCAGGAGGAGCTTGAGGTGGATTTACAGGGCGACCACCCTGAGCTCTACCACGGCCACGGCCGCGACCACGGGGATTTTGAGGATTCCCCTGACCGCCTCCGGCCTCAACCATGCCACCCTGGCTTCTTGTATTTCGCGGGGCGTCCATTTAATAGGACTTAGCCTGCGAATCCATAAGGTAGGCAGGTTAGACGGCGATCAAAATTAACACCGCTCTTAATAGCAAAAAGGCAACGCACTTTCTTTTCTTTTTAAAGAAATATATTTAATTTAAATCTAATATGCTTCCTAACATGCTTTTACATCACACTTATTTAAAATACTAAACAAGTACGGGCTTACTGAACCGTGAACCGAGCTTTCTCTGATGAAGATTGTACATGTCATAGCAAGCTTCGGTAGACAAACCCGCGGCTACGATACCAAAATTGTAACGCCCTAATGCTAAGGCACGCTACAGTGCTTTTTCAATAATTGTGCGATCTTTGCTAATCAAAGAAATTTCTCGAAAAACGTGTCAAATTAAAACTTTTGCATTAAACATTAAACTTTGTAATTTAATAAAATATTTACAAGTGCCGGGATCCCGATTTTTAAAACTTTACAAACTTTACTTTTTAAATATACATTCCAAAATATACAAGTTCTGGGTCGCACAGCGACTTTCAAAATACAACACCCAGATGTCCCGAGACCGAACACTCCAGGTCGCGCTGCTTGACATGTACAATCTCACCCGAGCTCAGGTTCACTCCTGTTCAGCTTTCGCCTTTCCTTTACCTACACATAGAAGCAGAAACTGTGAGTCGACAGACTCAGTAAGAAATGCATATAACATACCATATAATTTCCGACCTGCAAATAGGCGCCCATACACCTATTTACAGAGCTTAACAGATGAGCATGAACGTTCAATACCAGGGTACAACCACTATACCACATACACAACGTACCTAGCTGTACGAGTGTTGGTAGGGTTTAACCCGATCAGTGAGTAACACTGAGTGATGTACCACACACCTTAGCATTTTCCTATGCTTGTGTTGGTATCACTGTATCGTACTCAAATCAACAACAATCACTGTACCAATACACTCTATAACTTAATTATACAAGTGTTGGTAGTGTTTAACATAACTCAAGCATGCATATATAAACACATATACACACATTCAGATAATCACATCATACATTATACACAGTTCTTACCTGTTTTCCGAATTCAAGTGTGCTGGCCGACCTGAACGGAATTCACGTGCTAGATGGATGCCCTAATCACAATAACGGTAACACAGATGAGTGACTCGCCAAATCACTTTTCGGGACTTAAAACTCGAAACTAAAAGTTTCCCTATCAATAAACCTCATGGCAATACCCTATATAACCCAAAATTGGCTAAAACTAGGGTTCTGGAAAAACCCCCAACAGTGCATTGATCCAACCGTATCCTGCTTCTGGGTCACCAACCTGGCCGACCAGGTTGGTATAGACCACCCGAACCGAATTCCGGCTCATCCGCGAAACCCAAAATTTATCCCCCTTGATTCAAATCAAGCCCAATCTTTACCAAACTCTCCAGTATACCTATACAATGCATACACAATGATTTCCAGGCAGTAATTCACAGAACAAACCATCACAACCCAAGTTGCCATTAATGAACAAAGCTTGAACTTTAAACCTAAATTTGCATACAAACTATCTACAGCCATTAAAACCAGTAGCTAGGACTTAGAATCAACTCATCTAAGCCCTAAAATTCGAACCTTAAACTTACCTAAACCTAACAGCCACTAAATCTCAAAATTACAAGTTCAAACTAACTTTTAAAGCTTAAAACATAACACCATAGTTCTAGGGTTACCTTTGATTGCTCCTCCTTCAATCCCTAGCTTAAATTCAGAGAATTTGGAAGGAAAGAATTGGTCTTGCTCTGGTTTTTGTCTCAGCCGAACAAGAGAAAGAGAGAGAGTTCAAGGGAAAATGAAATTTTCTTTTAATTTGACTTTCTTTGATTTTTCCCCAAAAGAAAAGGGTTTTCCTTAATTAACTCATGGCTGAATAGTCATGTGCTAGGTGTCAACAAATGGGACAGCCACCTATTCCCCTTAATAGCAAAAGACTAAAATGCCCCTAGACTTAAAACTAGGGTATTTCTAAAGCTAGGGGTAAAATGGTCAAAATCCATAACCCCGCTCAATCCCGGTAATTTATTTTCTCTAAAATATTCCCCACTATAAAATAGGGTTCTAAAATTACCCATGTGATTAATCTAGCCATCCATCGCATTTTTCGTTGTCACCGAATAAAAATTACAAAAATAACATATTACACATATAAGCTAGGTAATACCCCTAGAGTTTAATAAAATCTCCGAAATTGAGAAATTATAACTCTAATATTTATTTCTAAATATTGGGGTCCACATTAAAATTTAATTCACAAATAATAATAAAATAATAAAAATTAGTGCTAATTGCCTTTACTAATTCATAAACTAGAGCGGTCATTACAATATAACCCCTAGAGCATTTCTAAGGCATCAAAACCACCCAGATTGCACATAATCAAAATTCACTATTAGAGCTCAAGCTTTGAGTTCTAAACTCAAACTTGAGCAAACCTAGCTAGCATGCAATCAAATCCATCTAAACTTACTTAAAGAAGCATAACTAAGCCTCTGGAAACAATTAAAAACATCAACAATATCACAGCAACAGATTCAATGCATTTCTCTCAAAAATCAAATGTTTTGCATAGAAAAACCCAAAGCTTTAAACAAGATAGCAAGCATGCATTAAAACCTAGATAATCCATTCATTTTAGACCTATTTTAGCTTCTGAAAACCACATAAAAAACACAGCAACAACAGCCACAAATTCATGCATGCATCATACCATTTTCATCATTTTTTCCAAGAAATAAAGGAGAAAAAGCTAGAGAGACATACCACAACAAAAGATTACTTGAATTTAGGTTGAAGCTAGCTGAAAATCAAAGGAAAATCCAGCTTCAAGCACACACACACCCAGCCGAAAAGAGAGAGAGCTTGAGAGAATTTTTGAAAATTTTCTCTTTTCTTAACTTGTAATTTTTTTTGTAAAATGAAAAGAATGAAATAAAAGCCACCTATATCATTTCATTTCAGCCAATTATTAATAAAATAAACATTTATTTTCATTAATAAACTCACTAGAAGACAAACTACTAATGGGGCAAAAAGACCATTTTGCCCCTCCACACTAAAACCACATAAATAACACTAAAGGGGTATTTTTGGGAAATTCTAAATTCCCGACCATTCCCGAAATTCCCAATGTCTAATAACCCGTCCCAAACTACTAACATACTAAGTTGTGATTTCTACTGAGCCAAACACCGGGTTCCAAAATACCGGGCACCGGAATGCAAAATTATGTGAACTACTACATGACATAAAAATGCATTTCTGATTTCCATAAATAACAGTATAATAAATTATTTAAATAGATATAAATAATTTTCATAATTAATCATAATTAACTGCTAATTTCCAAATTAAACTAAGCGGTCTTTACATCCTTTCACTGGTCCTCCAATCAAATTTTCAAATGTCTGAAGGTTGTTTACCAACTCGTGAAAGTCTTGTTCCTTATTGTTCATGACATAATTTGAAGTGTAAGGAAGAAAGGCTGGAGTCAGACTATTAAAGATCAGACTCACTTCAGTTGTCTGATCCATAACAACTCCATGATTCTGAGCTTCCTGGAAGTAACTCGCCATTTGGAGAAGGCGATCACGCACGTTCTGATGAGGTTTCATCCGTGCATTGATGAAATTCCTTGTCGCTTCAAAGCGAGATTGAATTGATGCCATCTGAATAGTTCAGTTAACTGGTTCATGATTTCTACAGCCGTGTCAGTGTTAGCAAACCTTGTTTTCAAGGTGTCAACCATGCTAGAAAGCATGAAGTATCGAGCTATGTTATTGGCATTCTGCCAACGCTCGTACTTTTCCTTTACTGCTTTGGTTGCATTATCACCCGGCTGCTCAGGGGACGGTTCAGTTAACACAAACAGGGCATTCTCACCAATGAGAGCAATGTTAATGTTATCTTTCCATTGGGGAAAGTTAGATCCATTCAGCTTATTATCAGTCAACAGTGACACCATGGGGTTGGTCATTGTCATGTTGGATACGAAAAATAATAATAAATAGAAATCAAGTAAGGTTCAACACAAAATCTCATTCAGAAATTATTAGCACATAGCAAGTAGGAATGAAAAGTGAAAATACTAAAACATACAATTCTAAATAATTTCCAAGGTTTTCAACAAACTGATATCAGTGTCCCGTTTAGGCGAGAGTCAAAGTTACCAACCATTGAATACAGTTGTCAGCTCATCTAAAATGATAAACATTCTAGCAACCTTTTATTCGATCAAGATGAGAATCCAGCGTTGTCCCATTTAGGCGAGAGTCAAGGCTATTCTATCTTATGAGCTTCTACCATTGTTTCATACTTTTGTAAGTCTTACTAATAGTCTCCACCATTAGGGTGATCCATACTAAAAATAAAACACTTATAAATAGTACTTATCTTTGGAGATTCTACGGCGTTAAATTGTTAATGAACGTTCCTCCATTAGGGAGGATTACTCACTAAAACAAGAACTATGTGGAACTAACAATGGAGATCGAATATCATAATAATAATAAAGTTCATTATTTAAAATGTATTTTCTTCTAATATTTTATTCAATCTATTTATTTTAAATATATATTTATTTAATTAAAATTTCAAATTTAGAATAAAATTCTAAATTTAAATTTTAATTTAATATTTATAAAATTATACTTAGACGGATATGAAAAATAAAATGAATTATTTCCATCTTAGTAATAATCTTCAATAAATATTTAGAAAATTATTCAATTTAAGTTTATCAAAATTAATTTAAATTAATTTGCAACTGAAATTTAATTTTCTATAAATATATATTGCATTTCAAAAATGTATTTAAAAATAAATTAAATTTTTGAAAAATGCACTAAAATAAAATAAAATGAATCCTCAAAAAATTATTCTAATTTTATGTTGGTCCAAAATTAATTAAAAAATTAATTTTCAACAAAAATATAATTTTCCTATTTAATTAAATATTAAGAAAAAAATTCAAATATTTAAGTTTCATTATGAAAATCAACTTAAATATTTGCATAAAAAAAAACTTAATATTAATTTTTCTATTTAATTAAGTATCAGTAGAAAAATACTTCAAGCAAAAAGATAATAACGATCTAAACTTTCATTTACTAGTTAATCTATTTTCTAATTATAATATATTTTAGTTCATTCATTTTAATTAATCATTAAATGAAAAAAAATATTGATTTAAGTTGGTCAAAAATTAATTAAAATAAATAATTAATTTTCAACTTTGATCTATTTTTTTAAAAAAAAAAAAAATTAAAATTTTTTGCATTTAAATAAAAAATGCAATTTCGAAATTAAATGATTAATAAAATAAAATAAAATATATTTTAAAAATTATTCAAATTTAAGTTTCTGAAAATAAAATTTCAAACTTAAAATAATTTACTATTTAATTAAATGTTCTGAAAAATAATAATATTTAAGTATCATTAAAGAAATCAACTTAAATATTTAATTTTTAATTTAATTAAATGTATTAAATACAAAAATTAAGTAATCAAGTATAAAAGAGACTTAATCATTAATTCTAATTTAATACTAGGAAAAATATTTTTAATTAAGTTGATCCAAAATTAAAAAAAAAAAATATAATTTTCAACATAAAATATTTTCCTAATTAAATATTAGAAAATATAACTAGTACTAGAAATAACTATTGAGAATATATTTCAATTAACTAAGTGTTTTTCTAAAATTAACTTTAAAATATTAAATGAAAAAGAAATTTCATATATTTTAAAAGTTAATTATGTTGCTAATTCAATTTTAATTAGGTTAGACTAATATAATTAACCTAATACAATTATTTAAATAAGGCAAACGAGCCTTCACAATTGGGGTGGTTCATGTGAGGCAGGGCTGGTTTCAGTATGTCGTACCCACTGCTATTGGCCCCCTAACTCTCACACAAGGCCCAAAGGAGAGGAATTTAACCATTAAATAAACAATTGATATTAATTGAATAAGCCCAATTCTAAGGCCTAAATAAAATTACCTAAGTGAAATTTTATTTTAGCAACCTAGTCCATTTACTTAGTAAAACTTAAATGGACTTCCTATATGCATCTAAGCCCAATAAGCTAACACATAGGCTCACACAGGTCAAATGAGTTGGATGGGCCCTACCATGTTACGAGGTTTACACAGATGAAAGAAATTACAAAAATTTACCTATTACAAATTATTTATAAGATCTATTGACAATTGGACTATGACTAAATCAGGTCATTGGATCTGTCTACAAGTTAATCATAGCAATTTAGATCAAATAAATAATAGGTTCGTAAAAAAATTTATTTTGAATATATATAATTAAATAATCAAACAATACAAACCAAAACAAGTAATGATCTGGAAAATTTGGAAAGTAGGCTAAAATATCTCAATTTTAAAATTTTAAAAAAAAATTAAAATTTAAAAAAAAAATATCTTAACTAGAATTTAAATTTAGGTTATTATAGAATATTTTTAATTTTAAATTTAGATATTCCTAATATTATATTCTAAGTCATATAATTTAATAAATTTAAATATTACAAAATAAACTATTTGAAAAATAAGATATTTTGATATGGTTAGAATATTTCCAATTTTATTACAAAAAATAATAAAATAAAATAAGTTTAAAAAAATTATGGTTTGAAACCCTAAAATTTCAATTCAAACCTAAACTAACTAACTTTTCAAAACTTCATGTTATTTTTGCCAAAATATAATTTTAATGAAAAAAATATCCAATAAGATTAAATGTTGAAACTAACATATTCCTAATCTTATAATTCTAATTAATAAAATATATTTCAAAAAATAACATATTTGAAAAAGATATGATATACTTAGCAAATTATTTAAATTTGAACAAGATTATTTTTTTAAAAAAAAAAAATTTAATATCAAAGTAAGATCATTAAAATTTGATAAAAAAATATGTAATATCTGATCTTATAATTAAAATAAATAAAATAATATAAAATTTCAAAATTAACCATAAGGCTCTTTTGTGAGAAATCAAATATTCAAAATTCAAAGCTTAGTAATATTTAAAACTAACTTTAATTAATTAAAAACTTAATAAAAATTAATTTTATTCTGACAATTAGATTTTTAATTGAAAATTCAGATTCTACATAAAATTTTACTAAAATTTGGCTTTTGTTTCAATGAAAAACGATTTTTGAATCAAAAGATATGAAGAAAATAAAATTGGTGCACAAGGGTATGCAATGCATACCCCTACGTGCGCGGAAGCAAGGAGATGGCCGAGCATCAAGGCTGCATGCAACCTACTTGACCAAGGAATCTCGGCGTGACACGGCTTCAGCCAGCCCGTGTCCGAGTTTTCTCGGTCAAGCTGTCTGAAACCGCGTTGAAATGCCGAGAAATCCCCTCGTGCGCGCGCGTGTGTGCAACCCGATTTCAGATATTTGCATTCAAATTCCTAAAATCATAATAATTCATAAAAAATACAAATTAGGTTCTGTAAAAATCAAAATTTATTAATTTTTTATCTATTTTCCAGTAAAAATAATTCCAGATCGAAATAAGGAATATTTCTATAACATACATTGCGATTTCTAAACTATCATCACATAAGCACATAAACAATCATGAAACCATCCAAAACAACACAAAATATCGTTTTAATTCATATTTCATGAAAGTAAATCATTACCATGGCTCTGAGGCCAGTTCTTGGAATATGTGTTACCAGGATCTAGATTTACTCCCATGTATGTTGTTTAACATCCTAAATATGAATTTCTAAAACAATAAAAATAAACACATATAAAGTTTCAGGAAATTTACATTGGGTGCAGCGGAATATTAATGTCTCCTTCCTCTCAGATCTCTAACTCTTGTATCCTATCTGTCGCAGAGTATCACTAAGATCTGAGCCCGAATGTTCTTCTCTTGATTTTGGATTCTTCACAGTCTTCCACACTATGATAAATTCTCAAATAAGTGATAAATTCTCAAATAGACACAGTCTAACTTGAGAATTATAATTGATTAATTAAAATCAATTAAATGAGTCTTACAAGTAATATTGTCTCAGCTAGTGGGGGGACCATGGGTCTATATAACCGAGCTTCCAATAAGCAGATCAAGAATTTATTACCTAAATTCACTGACTTATTAATTCTTCGTTGAATCCACGCATAGAACTTAGAATTGCACTCTCAGTATATAGAATGCTCTATATGTTCCACCATATAGACACATCATTAGTTATCCATTGTTATAATCCTAATTTGATCAATGATCCTCTATATGAATGATCTACACTGTAAAGGGATTAGATTACCGTTACACCCTACAATGTATTTAATCCTTAAAACACTTAACCCCGCATCAATGATATTTCAGCTTATGTGAAATGAGTACTCCACCATTTATTTTCGTTTGGTCAAGCTCGAAGGAGATCATCCTTTGCTTACTATTCGCCAGATAGAAGCTGTAGATTCCATGTTTATGTTAGCGCTCCCACTCAATTGCACTACCGGTTCCACCCCTGGTGCCAAATCTATAGCGAAGTCAATCTCCCGCTGAGGTGGTAACCCTGCAAGTTCTTCGGGAAAAACATCTAGAAATTCCCAAACCACTCTGATATCCTCTGGTCGAATGGTATCTGGCCGAGTGGTGTCCATCACCACGGCCAGAAACCCTAAACAACCGCCATGTAATAACTCCTTAGCTGACATGGCCGAAATCACCGGGATCCGAGATCCCCGAACTGAACCAACAAACACAAATGGTTCATCACTTTCCGGTTGGAAGATCACCATCTTCCTCTTGCGATCAATACTTGCTGAGTATTTCGATAGGAAATCCATTCCTAAAATAATATTGAACTCTACTAAGCTCATCTCTATCAAGTCAGCACTTAACTCTCTACCATCTATTCTGATCAGCATAGACCTAATCCACCTTTTGGAGATAACTAACTCTCCGCCAGGTAATAGGGTTCCAAACCCTGATTCATATCTATCATACGGTCTATCCAATTTACTAAAGATTGTGGCTGCCACATAAGAATGTGTGACCCCAGAATCAAACAGCACTGAGTAATATGAGTTATTAACTGAAAGCTGACCTGTTACAACTGAGGGGCTGGCATCTGCATCAGCCTGAGTAATGGCGAACACCCTAGCTGGAGTGGGTCTCGCCGGAGCCCTCGATGCCTCTGATCGGAGCTGGGGACAATCCCTCTTGTAGTGTTCGGGCATGCCACACTGGAAGCATCCCTGACCTTTGCACTCACCCTGATGGTGTTTTTTGCAACTGGGGCACTCAGGATAAGAAACTGGGTCTCTGCACCACCCTGACGGCTACCTCTACTCTGGTTCCCCAGGAACCTCTTGTTCTGACTCGAGCTGTAAAGCCCGCTTAGTTAATTTGGAAATTAGCAGTTGTTTATGTTTAATCATGAAATTATTTATAGCCATTTAAATAATTTATTATGGATATTTATGGAATTCAGATATGCATGAGTATGTTATCAGTAGCTTTTATATTTCGCATTTCCGGTGTCCGGTATTTTGGAACGCGGCGTTTGGCTCAGTAGAAATCACAACTTAGTATGTTAGTATTTTGGGGACGGGTTTTAGACATTGGGAATGTCGGGAATGGCCGGGAATTTAGAATGTCCCAAAAATACCCCTTTAGTATGATTTTCATGATGTTATGGTGGAGGGGCAAAATGGTCTTTTTGCCCCATTAGTGTTTTGTCTTTTGTGGCTTTATGAGTTGGAAAATTAAATGTTTATTTTTATTATACATGGCTGAAATAAATGAGAAATGTGATTTATAATATTCTTTTCTTAAAAATTCAACACTTAGTCAAATTTTAAAAGAAATTACAAAACACTCAAAGCTCTCTCTCTTCCTCCCTCTTTTCGGCTTGGTGTTGGCTGCTAGGGCAGGGATTTTTCTCCTCAATTTCTTGTGATTTTTCTTCTCCTCTAAGTGTAATTCAAGTGTAGGTAAGATCCTTGAAATTGTCCTTCTATATTTTCTTGAATTTTAGGTGAAAATGGAAGAAAATGCATGTGAGTTTGGGAGATGTTGCTGCTGTGTTTTTATTGTTGATTTGTGAAGATTAAAGCATGATTATTGTTGTTGATTGAGCTGTGTTGAAAGCATGTTGGATTGATTGTTTAAAGTTTGAGTTTTATATGCAAAAATGTGGTTTTTGGAGTAAAATAGTGTGATTATGTTTCTGTGAATTGCTGGGTGTTCTTGTATGTTTTCAGAGATGATTATATGCTTACTTGAGTAGAATTAAATAGGTTAGGATGCATGTTAAGTGGTTTTGCTCAAGCTTGAGTTTGGAACTCAAAGCTTGAGCTCCAATGGTGAATTTTGCATGTGTGGTTTCTGGGTAGGTTTGATGCTCTAGAATTGTTATTTGGGGCATATAGAACAGGTCTGGAACGTTTGGGACCAATTTGGTTTGAATTGGTCAAGTTATGGGAATTTTTGGTTGCTGCCTGCGAGGAACCAGAATTCCGGTTGAGCATCCGGAATTCCGGATGGGGGTTCAGAATTTCCCAGAACCGGAATTCCGGTTGGGCAACCGGTCTGCCGGTTGGGGGATTTTTCAGAACCCTAGTTTTCCTCGTTTTTGGGTTTTTAGGGGTATTGCCATGCTTTTTATCGATAGGGAAACTTTTAGTTTCAAGTTTTAGTCCCCGGGAAGTGATTTAGCGTGTCAC
This sequence comes from Cannabis sativa, assembly GCF_029168945.1. NCBI lineage: Eukaryota > Viridiplantae > Streptophyta > Magnoliopsida > Rosales > Cannabaceae > Cannabis > Cannabis sativa. Next base: position 29,281,384 of record NC_083606.1, read on the forward strand.
TTATAGCGTTGTGATTTTTATGGTTTAGGAGCCGATGTCCGCCGTTCAGCTTCAGTTCCAGTCAGGTTGACCGGCACACCTGAAATCGGAATCCAGGTAAGATTAGTATAACAGTATGCATATGTAGATTACATGTTTAGCGAGCATGTAGGAAGCCGGTTAGATTATATTAGTTGTATGTTGGCTTCGAACCATCCAACCCTGTCACGTCGGTACAGGCTGGAGTATGACCAGCAGCCGGAGTATGACCGGTTTGACCGATCAGGCTGACACTTGGTTGGTGGTTCCGTGCTATTGACGTATCCCGTCGGTACAGGCTGGAGTATGACCAGCAGCGGAGTATGACCGGCTCGACCGATCGGAGGATATAGTAACACGTCGGTACAGCTCGGAGTATGACCAGCAGCCGGAGTATGACCGGTTCGACCGATCAGGTTGTTACGTGTCAATAGTACCGTCCCTATGAACGTTCAGAACTCAGTACCATGTTGGACATGGCAGTAGTGGCTCAGTACCATGTTGGACATGGCGGTAGCGGGACTCAGTATCGTGTTGGACACGGGCAGTTAGTTTTATGTATGAGTATTATTATGCTTTTCTTACTGAGTCTGTCGACTCACAGTTTATGTTCATGTGTAGGTAAAAGCAAGGCTATAGCTGATGGACCGTGAGCGAGCTTATGAGATTGTACATGTCGGGGCGGTTAGGCCTGGAGCGTACGATCATCGGGACAGCGAGGCTGATTTTTGTAACTGGTCGTTAGTCGACTTTTATTTTTGTAACAGTTAATCAGTTAAATCTTTTTGTAAATGATTTTTATAATCGGGATCTCGAGTCTTTTGTAATATTGTTTATAAGTTTAATTAAAAAGCAAAATTTTAATTAATCACGTTTTTCCATAAACCTCGTTGATTAGCAACGAGCTGCACAGTATGTTTAAAACTCACGTAATACGCCTATGGTAGTTAGGGTGTTACAATTTGGTATCAGAGCCGCCAGGTTGTCTTCCGAAGATCGTCACGACATGTACAATCATCATCAGCAGTTAGCTCGGTTCACGGTTCAGTAAGCCTTTATTGCTTTAGTAGTTTATTTTATTCAGTTATGAAAAAGAAAAGCCTGTTAGGAAGCATGTTAGTAGCCTGATAGTAGAATAGGCGCATGTTTCGTTTTTAATTTCCAAATTAAGCGGCATTAGTAAGCTCTCGATGATCGTGACCTGAGTGCCAACTCGGGATTTCGAGGCGGTTCAGACTAGATGGACGCCAGACGAAATGTTAGGAGTCAGGGCATCTCAGTCGGGTCAGATCAAGGTCGAGGAGCTCAGTTCCCCTCAAGTGTTATGGGCCGAGGTAGAGGTCCCAGGGGCAGGGTTCGCGGTTGGAGTGATGTTAACTCGCCGCAGGCTGCCCAAGTCAATCAGGAAGCCCAGAATTGGGAAGTTACGGTTTGCGGAAATACAAGCCCGGATAGAAGAGCAAGATCTCGAGATTCAGAGGTTGAGACAGCAGGGTGCTCTTGCAGTCCCAGTGCCCGTAGTTCCAGTGGCACCTGCCCCTGCTGCCCAGGCCGAGATAGTGGTGGCGGCCATTAGATTGGAACCTTGGTACGAGCGGTTCCGGAAGCAGGCACCTCCGGTTTTCCTGGGAGGTCCGGACGTGATGAAAGCCGAGCAGTGGCTGACGGTGATCACCAAGATCTTGAACTTTATGGATGTCACCGGGAACGACCGAGTGGTGAGTGCCACTTTTTAGTTTTAAGAAGACGCTCTGGTCTGGTGGGACATGGTGTCTTAGATCCATGACGTTATCACTATGACCTGGGAAAGGTTTTAGGAACTCTTCAGCGTTAAATGTTATAACGAGGCGGTCAGAAGCGCCAAGAGGAAAGAGTTCGCCCACCTGACCCAGCGAGAGAATAGGAGCATGACGGAATATATTACTCAGTTCAGCCGGTTGGCGAGGTTAGCCTTGGGAATTGCGCCAACCGATTTCAGTAAGAAAGAAAATATCTCGATGGACTTAAGGTGAAGATCAAGTATGACCTTATGATCACTACCCACGATAATACCATCTAAGTTGAGATGGCGAAGAAAGCATGGTGAGCTGAGGGCGCAACTAGATGTATGTGGAATCAGTTAGGACTTCGGAATGTGGCGGGGCTCCTACCCCTTCTGCGTCAGGTTTCAGCAGGGGAGGTAGTGGTTCGGCCATGGACTGGAGGAGGAAATTATCCACTGCATCCGGTGGCTCGAGGCAGAACAAGGGGTTCCGAGGGAACCAGAATCAAGATAGTCGTCAAGCTAGTGTTGAGACCCGTTATTCCTAATGGAGTGTCTCATTAGTATGAGGCATCCTCCGGGTGAGTGCTTGGGTCAAGGTTGTTTTTGTGTGGCTGCTAGAATCTCTAGTAAATTGGGTAGACCCTTTGATAGATGTGAATCAGGGTTTGGAACCCTGTTACCTGGCGGAGAATTGGCTATCTCCAATAGGTGGATTAGGTCTATGCCGATCAGGATAGATGGTAGAGAGTTAAGCGCTGATCTGATAGAGATGAGTTTAGTCGAATTCGATATTATTTTAGGATTGGATTTCCTATCTAAATATTCGGCGAGCATTGACTGTAAGAGGAAGATGGTGGTCTTCCAACCGGAAAGTGAAGAACCGTTCGTGTTTGTGGGTTCGGTTCAGGGATCTCGGATCCCGGTGATCTCGGCTATGTCAGCGAGAGAACTTTTGCACGGTGGGTGCTTAGGGTTTCTGGCCGTGGTGGTGGACACCACTCGGCCAGACACCATTCGGCCAGAGGATATCAGTGTGGTTCGGGAATTTTTGGACGTTTTTCTCGAAGAACTTCCAGGGTTACCACCTCATCGGGAGATTGACTTCGTGATTGACTTGGCACCAGGGGTGGATCCGGTTTCCAAAGCCCCGTATAGGATGGCTCCAGCTGAACTTAAGGAATTAAAGATTCAGCTCCAAGGATTGCTTGACATAGGGTTCATTCGGCCCAGTGTGTCACCCTGGGGAGCCCCGGTTTTGTTCGTCAAGAAGAAGGATGGATCTATGAGGATGTGCATCGACTACAGAGAGTTGAACAAGCTGACGGTGAAGAATAAATATCCATTACCTAGGATCAATGACTTGTTCAATCAGCTTCAGGGGAAGATGGTCTTTTCTAAGAGTGATCTCCGTTCGGGTTATCTTCAGTTGAGAATCCGAGAGGAGGACATTCCAAAGACGGCTTTTCGCACTAGGTATGGACATTACGAGTTTCTGGTTATGTCATTTGGACTAACCAATGCTCCTGCAGCATTCATGGACCTGATGAATGGAGTATTCAAGGATTTCCTCGATATCTGTGTGATTGTGTTTATCGACGACATCCTCATGTACTCTCAATCAGAAGAGGAGCATGAGTTACACCTTCAGATGGTACTGCAACGGCTTCGAGAACATAGATTTTACGCCAAATTCAAGAAATGTGAGTTCTGGTTGTCTCAGGTATCCTTCCTAGGGCACATTGTGAGTAATGATGGGATCAAGGTGGATCCCGGGAAGATTGAATCCGTCAGGGATTGGCCGAGACCGAAGACAGTGACAGAGATCAGAAGCTTCTTGGGATTAGCTGGGTACTACCGTAGGTTCGTGGAGGGGTTCTCCAAAATTTCAATGCCCCTAACCGAGCTTACAAAGAAGAATCAGCGATTTATCTGGACAGATAAATGCGAAGCTAGTTTTCAGGAACTGAAACAGAGATTGATTACTGCTCCGGTACTAGCTTTGCCTTCGGACGAGGAGAAGTTCGTGGTCTATTGTGACGCATCCAAACAAGGTTTGGGGTGCGTATTGTTGCAAGCCGATCGGGTTATCGCTTATGCCTCCCGTCAGTTAAAGGATTATGAACAGCGATACCCGACTCATGATTTAGAATTGGCCGCAGTGGTTTTTGCACTGAAGATTTGGCGGCATTACTTGTATGGTGAGAAGTGCGAGATCTATACCGACGATAAAAGTCTCAAGTATTTCTTTACTCAGAAAGATTTGAACATGATACAAAGGCGTTGGTTGGAACTAGTGAAGGATTATGATTGTGAGATCCTTTACCATCCCGGGAAAGCCAATGTAGTGGCCGATGCCCTGAGCAGAAAGGGTCCCGGGCAAGTGGCTAGCATGGTTCAGATCTCACCTCAGCTAGCAGAGGATATGGTTAGGTCCAGCATTGAGTTTGTGGTAGGTCAGCTACACAACTTAACGCTGCAATCTGATCTGTTAGAAAGAATAAAGGTTGCTCAGACGACAGATCCGGAGTTAGTGAAGATCCGAGATGAGGTATTGGCTGGTCAAGCCAAAGACTTTTCAGTGACAGACAGTGGGATGCTTTTGTATAAAGCTAGGGTTTGTGTTCCGAGCAGTGTGGAACTGAGGAATGAGATTTTTGAGGAGGCTCATTCTACTCCATATTCTCTGCATCCCGGCACCACCAAGATGTACCAAGATTTAAAACCGTACTTCTGGTGGAGCGGTATGAAGAAGAATTTGGTAGAATTCGTTTCGAGATGCCTCACGTGTCAGCAGATCAAGGCTGAACATCAGAGACCAGCAGGATTGTTGCAGCCTCTAACCCTACCAGAATGGAAACGGGAGGATATTACGATGGATTTTGTGGTCGGGTTACCTAGGACCACGGGTATGTATGACTCCATTTGGGTAGTGGTGGATCGATTTACGAAATCTGCTCATTTTCTACCGGTTAGAACAACGTTTACAGTGGATCAGTTGGCAGAGTTATATGTCAGGGAGATAGTGAGACTTCACGGGGTACCGAAGTCTATAGTTTCGGACAGGGATCCGAAATTCACCTCCAAATTTTGGCAAAGTTTGCAACGGGCAATGGGTACGAAGCTAAAATTCAGTACAGCATTCCATCCTCAGACAGATGGTCAGTCCGAAAGGACAATTCAGATATTAGAGGATATGCTGAGAGCCTGTGTTATGGACTTTGAGGGTTCATGGAATAAATACCTACCGTTAATAGAGTTCTCGTACAACAACAGTTACCAGAGTACGATAGGGATGGCACCCTACGAACTGTTGTACGGTAGAAAGTGTAGATCCCCTATCCACTGGGATGAGACAGGGGAGAGGAAATACCTAGGTCCAAAGTCAGTTCAGCGGACCAATGAGGCAATAGAAAAGATTAAAGCTAGAATGCTTGCCTCACAGAGCAGACAGAAGAGTTACGCAGATCCGAAACGTAGAGATGTTGAGTTCCGAGTAGGGGACCATGTGTTTTTGCGAGTATCTCCGATGAAGGGGATTAAACGTTTCGGGAAAAGAGGCAAGTTATGCCCTAGGTTTACAGGACCTTTCGAGATTCTCGAGAAGATAGGTCAAGTGGCATATCGGTTAGTATTGCCTCCAGCTTTATCAGCAGTGCACAACGTATTTCATGTCTCAATGTTGAGAAAATACGTTTCAGACCCCTCTCATATACTCAGTTATGAGAGCCTTCAGCTTCAGTCAGATATGTCTTATGAGGAACAGCCAGTGCAGATCCTGGATAGAAAGGATAAAGTCCTTCGGAATAAGACCATAGCGTTGGTCAAGGTTCTCTGGAGAAACAGTAAGGTGGAAGAAGCCACCTGGGAGCTAGAGTCAGATATGAGAGCTCAATATCCAGAGTTATTCAGGTTAGATTTCGAGAACGAAATCCTTTTAAGGGGGGGATAGTTGTAAAGCCCGCTTAGTTAATTTGGAAATTAGCAGTTGTTTATGTTTAATCATGAAATTATTTATAGCCATTTAAATAATTTATTATGGATATTTATGGAATTCAGATATGCATGAGTATGTTATCAGTAGCTTTTATATTTCGCATTTCCGGTGTCCGGTATTTTGGAACGCGGCGTTTTGGCTCAGTAGAAATCACAACTTAGTATGTTAGTATTTTGGGGACGGGTTTTAGACATTGGGAATGTCGGGAATGGCCGGGAATTTAGAATGTCCCAAAAATACCCCTTTAGTATGATTTTCATGATGTTATGGTGGAGGGGCAAAATGGTCTTTTTGCCCCATTAGTGTTTTGTCTTTTGTGGCTTTATGAGTTGGAAAATTAAATGTTTATTTTTATTATACATGGCTGAAATAAATGAGAAATGTGATTTATAATATTCTTTTCTTAAAAATTCAACACTTAGTCAAATTTTAAAAGAAATTACAAAACACTCAAAGCTCTCTCTCTTCCTCCCTCTTTTCGGCTTGGTGTTGGCTGCTAGGGCAGGGATTCTTCTCCTCAATTTCTTGTGATTTTTCTTCTCCTCTAAGTGTAATTCAAGTGTAGGTAAGATCCTTGAAATTGTCCTTCTATATTTTCTTGAATTCTAAGTGAAAATGGAAGAAAATGCATGTGAGTTTGGGAGATGTTGCTGCTGTGTTTTTATTGTTGATTTGTGAAGATTAAAGCATGATTATTGTTGTTGATTGAGCTGTGTTGAAAGCATGTTGGATTGATTGTTTAAAGTTTGAGTTTTATATGCAAAAATGTGGTTTTTGGAGTAAAATAGTGTGATTATGTTTCTGTGAATTGCTGGGTGTTCTTGTATGTTTTCAGAGATGATTATATGCTTACTTGAGTAGAATTAAATAGGTTAGGATGCATGTTAAGTGGTTTTGCTCAAGCTTGAGTTTGGAACTCAAAGCTTGAGCTCCAATGGTGAATTTTGCATGTGTGGTTTCTGGGTAGGTTTGATGCTCTAGAATTGTTATTTGGGGCATATAGAACAGGTCTATAAAGTTTGGGACCAATTTTGTTTGAATTGGTCAAGTTATGGGAATTTTTGGTTGCTGCCTGCGAGGAACCGGAATTTCGGTTGAGCATCCGGAATTCCGGATGGGGGTTCAGAATTTCCCAGAACCGAAATTCCGGTTGGGCAACCGGTCTGCCGGTTGGGGGATTTTTCAGAACCCTAGTTTTCCTCGTTTTTGGGTTTTTAGGGGTATTGCCATGCTTTTTATCGATAGGGAAACTTTTAGTTTCAAGTTTTAGTCCCCGGGAAGTGATTTAGCGTGTCACTTATAGCGTTGTGATTTTTATGGTTTAGGAGCCAGTAATCCGCCGTTCAGCTTCAGTTCCAGTCAGGTTGACCGGCACACCTGAAATCGGAATCCAGGTAAGATTAGTATAACAGTATGCATATGTAGATTACATGTTTAGCGAGCATGTAGGAAGCCGGTTAGATTATATTAGTTGTATGTTGGCTTCGAACCATCCAACCCTGTCACGTCGGTACAGGCTGGAGTATGACCAGCAGCCGGAGTATGACCGGTTTGACCGATCAGGCTGACACTTGGTTGGTGGTTCCGTGCTATTGACGTATCCCGTCGGTACAGCTGGAGTATGACCGGCGGCGGAGTATGACCGGTTCGACCGATCGGGAGGATATAGTAACACGTCGGTACAGCTGGAGTATGACCGAAGGCGGAGTATGACCGGTTCGACCGATCAGGTTGTTACGTGTCAATAGTACCGTCCCTATGAACGTTCAGAACTCAGTACCATGTTGGACATGGCAGTAGTGGCTCAGTACCATGTTGGACATGGCGGTAGCGGGACTCAGTATCGTGTTGGACACGGGCAGTTAGTTTTATGTATGAGTATTATTATGCTTTTCTTACTGAGTCTGTCGACTCACAGTTTATGTTCATGTGTAGGTAAAAGCAAGGCTATAGCTGATGGACCGTGAGCGAGCTTATGAGATTGTACATGTCGAGGCGGTTAGGCCTGGAGCGTACGATCATCGGGACAGCGAGGCTGATTTTTGTAACTGGTCGTTAGTCGACTTTTATTTTTGTAACAGTTAATCAGTTAAATCTTTTTGTAAATGATTTTTATAATCGGGATCCCGAGTCTTTTGTAATATTGTTTATAAGTTTAATTAAAAAGCAAAATTTTAATTAATCACGTTTTTCCATAAACCTCGTTGATTAGCAACGAGCTGCACAGTATGTTTAAAACTCACGTAATACGCCTATGGTAGTTAGGGTGTTACACGAGCCACCGGATGCAGTGGATGTTCTCCTCTTCTGGTCCATGGCCGAACCACTACCTCCCCTGCTAAAGCCTGATGTAGGAGGGGTAGGAGCCCCGCCACTCACTGGAGTACTAGCCGACTCCGACATACATCCAACTGCGCCCTCAGCTCGCAGTGCCTTCTCCACCATCTCAGCATAGGTGGTCTTGTCGTCAGTGGTGATCATTGGGTCGTGTTTGATCTTCACATTTAACCTGTCCAGATACTTCTCCTTCTTGCTGAAATCGGTTGGCACTATTCCCGAGGCTAACCTCACCAACCGGTCGAACTGGGTAGTATACTCAGTTACGCTCATATTTTCCCGCTGGGTCAGGTGGGTGAACTCTTTCCTCTTGGCACTTCTGACTGCCTCGTTATAATATTTTGCGTTGAAGAGTTCCTAGAACCTTTCCCAGGTCATGGTGGTGACGTCGTGAATCTGAGACACCATGTCCCACCAGACTAGAGCGTCTGCTTGGAACTGGAAGGTGGCACACACCACCGTGTCATTCCCGGTGACACCCATAAAGTTCAGTATTCTGGTGATCACCGTTAGCCACTGTTCGACCTTCATAACATCTGGATCTCCCAGAAAAACTGGAGGTGCTTGCTTCCGGAACCTTTCATACAAGGGTTCCATTCTGTTTGCCGCTACTACTATTTCGGCCTGAGCAGCAGGGGCGGGTGCCACAGGAACTTCTGGCACAGGCACTGCAGGAGCACCCTGCAGCCTCAATCTCTGAATCTCTAAATCTTGTTCCTCTATCCTGGCTTGCATTTCAGCAAACCTAGTCTCCCAATTCCTAGCTTCCTGATCGGCTTGGGCAGCCTGGGCAGCCTGTGGCGGGTTCTCATCACCCCGACCACGAGCCCTGCCCCTGGGACCTCTACCACGGCCCCTAGCTTGCGGGGGAAACTGGGCTCCCTGACCCTGATTCGACCCTACTAAGTTGCCCTGGCTCCTGGTATTCCGCCGGGCGTCCATCTAGTCGGAACCGCCTGCGAAACCAAGAGTTGGCACATCAGGTCATGATCAAAGAGAGCTTACTAATGCCGCTTAATTTGGAAATTAAAAACAAAACATGCGCCTATTCTACTATCAGGCTACTAACATGCTTCCTATCAGGCTTTTCTTATTTTAAAATAAATAATAAGCTACTAAAGCAATAAAAGCTTACTGAACAGTAGAGCGAGCTAACTGTTGATGATGATTGTACATGTCGTGACGATCTTTGGAAGACAACCTGGCGGCTCTGATACCAAATTGTTGTTGGGTTTTATGCCCTAAATAAAACTCATTTCATATAATCAGATTTACTTATTAATAAAGATCAGAAATAACATTTTTATGTTGCATGGTTCACTTAATCAATTGCTTGTCTATTTGATTTATAAATTCATCCAAACCCCTTTTCACATACTTGATCATGTTTATTGTGTTGTCAACACAGTGGAAAATAACATGACTATGTGAATAAAGTATTCCTAGATTTATCAGAACACTGGGTTTTACTGATATGACAATCTACAACAGAGTTTACTTACATTTGGAGAAATGTTATGTTCTTTCCAGAACATAGGTTAAAGTAAAGCTCAGGTTGGATGCATGGAGTATGCATTGGAATGGACCGATATTGAACTTTGAATTAGATTTTGAAACTTACCGTAAATATCTATTCAATTCAATATCATAAGTTGATCCTAGATCACATGATCGAAATCCTGATATGGTTAGGCTCAATTTCAAGAGTGTTATTTGTGTTCTTTGATTTGTTAGTTAAGCCTAGTTTTGTATCAGGGTGATACGTACATTTTGGGAACACGGTAATGCAATTGAGTGGGGGAGCGCTAACATAAATACGGAATCTATAGCTTCTATTTGGCAAATAGAAGTAAAGGATGATTTCCTTCGAGCTTAACCAAACGAAGATAAATGGTGGAGATCTCATTTCACTTAGGTGAAATATCATTTATACAGGGTTAAGTGTTTTAAGGATAAAATACATGTAGGGTGTTACAGTAATTTAATCCTGTATAGTGTAAATCATCTATATAGAGGATCATTGATCACATTAGGGTTATAACAATGGATAACTAATGACGTGTCTATATCGTGGAACATATAGAGCGTTTCTATATGACTGAGAGTGCAATTCCAAGTTCTAAGTATGGATTCAATGAGGAATTAATAAGTTAGGGAATTTACTTGGTAAATTCGGTTCGACTTATTGGAAGCTCGGTTATATAGACCCATGGTCCCCATACTAGTTGAGGTCATACTGCTTGTAAGACTCAGTTAATTGATTTTAATTAATCAATTATAATTCTAAAAGTTAGACTATGTCTACTTTATGAATTCTCACAGTTTAAGGATGAAATCGTAAAGAAAAGGGTTTCTAGGTTTAATTATTAATTAAGAGACTTTGTATGTCTAATTAATAATTATTTTAAATGACAATATTATTTAATAATCTATTTTAGTTATTAAATAATTAGTTTTGGCATTTAAATGATTAGAATTGGAAAAGTGGCATTTTTGGAGAAATAGAAATAAAATTGAGGAAACTGCAAAATCCAAGTGAGGCCCATATTCCCTCTATGGCCGAGCACTCCCTTTGTGTTTCCCAATTATTATTTTTATTTTTTAATTGTCATGTAATTGCTAATCAAAGCCTAGCTATAATAGGAAAGTGGTGAATCACACTAAATAAGGCAGTTAATCAATTACACAGTAAAAGAGGAAACTGTTTATTTGGAAAGTTGTGCTCTCCCTTCTCCCTATATAAAGCAACCTTTGTGTCTCTTCTCTTGCATGCTATCAGCCACGAAATTAAGAGAGAAAAGAGAGAGAATTTTCGAAATCCTTGTGAGATGAGTAGTGCCCACACACATCAAGTGGTATCTCAATCATAGTATGGAAGACTATGGAATTTCTGCATCAAAGAAGGAGAAAAGAAGATCCAGGTTCAGATCTTGGTGATGCTCTGCTACAGAAAGGAATCAAGGGCTAGAGATCTGAACGGAAGGAGTCATATTATTCCGCTGCACCCAGTGTAAGGTTTTCTAAACTTTATATGTGTTTATTTTCATTGTTTTAGAATTCATATTAGGTTGTTAATCCAACATACTTGTTAGTAAATCTAGATCCTGGTAAAATAATTTCCAACAACTGGTATCAGAGCCATGGTAATGATTTACTTTCAAGTAATATGAATTAAAACGATGATTGATATGTTCTGTGTTGATTTGGATGGTTTCATGTTGGTTTATGTGCTTATGTGATGAATATTTATGTTGTACGAAATTTTTCCATGAAATATATTTTTTCAATTTTTGAAAATATTTTATTTGGATTCCTTGTGAAAAATTGAGCAATTTTATTATTTACGGAACTCGATTCCGATAAAAATTGAGAAAGATATGAATTTTGGAAGATTGGAAATCATGGTTGCTGCATGCAGGCTATCCTGGCAGTTCCCCACAAATTGCGAATTTTTGAGGTTTTTTCCCCAAAAATCCAATTTTTTCATGGGATTGTTTCCCAAAATTCATTTTTCCTTTCTTAAATATTTCTAAATTGAAATGTTTCCAATTTTAAATATTTTCAATTTGGAATTTTTCCAATTTTAAATATTTCTATTTTGGATTGTTTCCAATTTTTAAATATTTCCTATTATGGTCAGATTTAAAAATTTGTTAAGTTCTTTAATATTTATTTATTATTTAATTATAAGATTAGATATTTTAAATTAAAAGATAACTTTGTCTTTTTATTTAAAATATTATATTAAAATTATCTTATATGACAAATTAAATAATTTATAAATTTGAAATTAACATAGATATTTTTATAGATATACTTACCATAATGTTTTTCAAATTCAAAAATTTGTTATTTTGTTAAATATTTAATTATTTATAAATTATAAGTATAAAAATGATATTTTTTCTATATATATCATTTTTTCCTTATTAGAAATTTATAAATCATATCTTAAATATTTAAATAACATAGATATTTTTGTAGAGATTTGAATATTGCTTAATTTGAGATATTTTGACATATAATTATGGTAATTATTATTTAACCAAATCTATTTTAAAATTGGTTTATTTTATTAAATTATTAGATCTGAAAGTGATATTGGAGATTCTTTCCTTTTAAATCATTGATCTTATTAGATATTTAATTTAATTTGATTCAAATAAATCTAGATATTTTAAAATTAGTTTCCTTTATTTGGTTAGTTTAAGAATAATAATTTAATTATATTAATATCTTGTTTTCACATCTGTTACATGGACAATGTTTGTTTATATTGTTTATTCAAAACTTTTTAACAAACCTATTATTTATCTGATCTTAATTGCTATGATTAACTTGTTGACAGATCATGATCCATTGATCTGATTTTAATCATAGTCCAATTGACGATAGATCTTATAAATAATTTGTAACAGGTAAATTTTGTACTTCTTTCATCTGTGTAAACCTAGTAACATGATAGGGTCCATCCAAATCATTTGACCTGTGTGAGCCTATATGTTTGCTTTTGGGCTTAGATACATATAGGGAGCCCATTTAAGTTTTTACTAAGTAAATGGACTAGGTTGCTAAAATAAATTTTGACATAAGGAAATTTATTTAGGCCCAATTAGATTTGGGCTTATTCAATGAATAACAATTGTTTATTTTAAGGTTAAATTCCTCTCTTTTGGGCCTTGTGTGAGAGTTGGGGGCCATAGAAGTGGGTACGACATACTGAACCCAGCTCCCCCTCACATGAACTACCCCAATTGTGAAGGCCCATTTGCCTTATTTAAATAATTGTATTAGGTTAATTATATTAGTCTAACCTAATTAAAATTGAATTAGCAACATAATTAACTTTTAAAATATATGAAATTTATTTTTCATTGTAATATTTTAAAGTTAATTTTAGAAAAACACTTAGTCAATGATATATTCTAGATAGTTATTTCTAGTACTAGTTATTATTTCTAATATTAAATAGGAAAATATCATTGATTGTGAAATTAATTGTCTCTTAATTAATTTTGGTACAATCTAAGTTTAGAATATTTTCCTAGTATTAAACTAGAATTAATAATTAAGTTTCCTCTTTACTTAATTATTTGTTTCTTGAATTTAATACATTTAATTAAATTGAAAATTTCAATATCTAAGTTGATTTTCATCATGATACTTTAATATTGTTATTTTCATGTTAATTAAAGTTGAAAATTATTTTAAGTTTGGAATCTTATTTCAGAATAACTTAAGTTTGAATAATTTTCAGAATATATTTTATTTTATTTTATTAATCATTTCCCAAAATTTTGAAATTACATTTCTTTAATGTAGAAATTTCGAATTTTATTTGAAAAATAGATTAAAGTTAAAAATTATTTATTTAATTTTGGACCAACTTAAATCATTGATTTTTTCATTTAATGATTAATTAAAATAAATGAGCTAAAATATATTATAATTAGAAATTGGATTAATTAGTCTATGAAAGTCTAGATAGATATTATCTATTTTGCTTGAAGTATTTTTCTAGTGATATTTAATTAAATAGAAAGTTAATATTTAAGTTGATTTTTTAATCATGATACTTAAATATTTGAAATTTTTCTTAGATATTTAATTAAATAGGAAAATTATGTTTTTTGTTGAAAATTAATTTTTATTAATTTTGGGTCAACATAAAATTAGAGTAATTTTCCAAGATTTATTTTTATTTTATTTTAAAGCATTTTTCGAAATGCAATATATATTTATAGAAAATTAAATTTGAGTTGTAAATTAATTTAAATTAATTTTGAAACAACTTAAATTGAATATTTTTCTAAATATTTATGGAAATTATTACTAAGATGGAAATAATTCACGTTATTTTCGTATCCATCTAAGTATAATTTATAAATATTAAATTAAAATTTATATTTGGAATTTTTTTATTCTAAATTGGAAATTTTAATTAAATAAATATATATTTAAAATAAATGGATTAAAATAAATATTAGAAGAAAATACAACCGTTCATTAAATAATGAGCTTTATTATTATAAGGATATTCGATCTCCATTGTTGGTTTTACATAGCTATTGTTTTAGTGAGTAATCCTCCCTAATGGAGGAACGTTCATTAGCAAGTTAGCACCGTTTAATCTCGAAAGATAAGTAATCTTGTAAGTTTTTTATATAGTTTATGATCACCCTAATGGTGGCGACTATATAAGACTTGCAAGAATATGAAACAATGGTGGAAGCTCATAAGATAGAATAGCCTTGACTCTCGCCTAAACGGGACAACGCGGATTCCAATCTTGATCGAATAAAAGGTTGCTAAAATGTTGATCATTTTAGATGAGCTGACAACTCTATTCAATGAATGGTAGCTTTGACTCTCGCCTAAACGGGACACTGATATCATTTTGTTGAAAACCTTGGAAATTATTTAGGATTGTATGTTTTAGTATTTTCACTTGTCATTCCTACTTGCTATGTGCTTCATAATTTCTGAATTGTGTATGAATTTGTATTGAACCATGTTATTTTCTGTTATTAAATTGTAGTTTAATTTCGAATCTTCATTGTTGGTCTAACTTGATTTGTTTTTCTAATGAGATAAATCCCTAATGGATTTTCACCATTAGACTAACATAATAATGTTAGATCTCGAAAGATAAATATTGTATACGCAAGGTCTAGCTGTTCATCAATTGATGACACCTTAGACTAGTATCTTACAATATGAAACAAGAAGATTGTATAAATAAGATTACTTTGACTCTCGCTAATCGGAGCATCGTTGGATTCTTATTTAAAATGAAATTATCCTAATTCCTCTTAGCTTATTCATTTCGAATTAGCTTAATGACATATCATTGGATGAATGGTCTATAAATCATATAAAGTCTTATTTTCTCTTAAGAAATTAGATGACGCATATGATTATATTCCCGGAATTCTATCCCTAAATGATATAAATCCTCAATCTTAGATATCTCCTACTTGTATAGGCAAATCATAGAGTTAGATTAGTAGTGGTGATCCAAGAAAGATTGACTAATTATACAGTTACACTTTCACAAGTGTTTAATAACCATTTTCTTTCAATGGATTTAAACTGTATGAGTTTAGTATTCTGTGACCAGAATCCACTTGCACTATTCTAAGAACTCTTTGATGTAACTAAAGTAAGTCATCAAAAGATACAACCACATATTTTATAAATCTATGGCATTTGTATCTTGGTCATAGTGGTTTTGACAAGATCATTCTCTGCAAAGAGTTAATATGCCTATATCCACTGAAATTATAATCATCTCATTAGCAGATGGATGTACATTCAGGGGTGGATATGAGTTTTCGTTGTATTATTAAAACGATCACTCTAGATTTTACCTTATGCAAAAGAAATTTGAAATGTTTGAAAAATTTCATGAATTTCTAGCAATGGTGAAGGTAAGTGGTTAAAGATCTTGCGAACTGATAGGGGTTGAGAAAAAGTTAGTAGATATGCAGTTCAAAGATCATTAATTTGATTTTGAATTACATCCAAACTTACCTCCCCAGAAATTCGAGTTGCATATTGATGATTAGTTACTAGTCGTTGCCTAAATCCTTCTATGGAAATAAAATTTCAGAATGATGCAATGGTTGTATACTTAATGTAAATCATTACTAGATTCATGGATGACCTAATCGAAATCTTAAGAAAAGCTAGAACTGCTAACCTTGGTTTGCATGTTTGTTAGCCATTCTAAGTGATTAGGGGTGGAGCATCCCATAGTCATTAGACAAGAAAGTGTTTGTTTAAACAAATACTACTTTCTAAGAAAATGACTAAGTCTGAAAATAAAGTAGCAAATAAAGGAGATATTTTTTCTTGATTCCATAAGTGTTCTATCATCTTATTTTACAAGATGATCCCACTGCCTCTGTTGTCTTAACACAACTGAAGAGGTCTATACCATTTAGTTTTCTTTGACATAGTTCACGGTACCTTGTCGTAGTGGGAGAGTTTCTAGGAACTCACTCTTCTTATGACTTGGAAGACACTAGTGATTAAAATCCATTGTGAGTTTAAACAAGTAATGGATTGTCAAGATAAGAAACTAAGAAGAAAGCCAATAGAACCATGGTTTGATCCATTCACATGGAATAACCTAAGGTTTTCTATTACAAGGACAAGAAAGGAAATTTTCGTTCATAAGTCTATTCAATGGACTTAACAAAACTTCCTGTTCCTAGTATTGTAGGTTTGAGTTTATCTAAACCCATGGCTTGTGGTATACCTGGTAATTACTTACTCTAAGGCAAGCAACTTACTTTAGTAAGATGCTGGAGCATTTTTCTTTCCAATGGCAATCTATAGAAGCTTCACAACTTCTTAGATATAGATTTTATTTATCTAAGGAAAAGTCTCAACTATTCCAGAGAAGATAAAGCCATGAAAGAATTTCTTAAATCAACAGTGAGAGGTCTCAGATATGTTTTAGTATGCCTTAGACCAGACACCTGCTGTTGAGTGGGAGAAATGAGTAGGTATCAGATTAATCCAGGAGAGAAACATTGGGAGACAATCAAGTAAATCTTAAGATTAAGAAGAGGAACTATATGTTAGTCAATAAGGGTGTTTGTTTGAAACTCTTAGACTACACCACATCAGATTTCAAGACTTGCCTTTGTGCTAGAAAGTCTGCTGATGAGATGGTGATTACTTTGGGGGTGGAGTAGCGATTTTGGAGAAGTGTAAAAACCTATCTGAAATCTCTTGGTCTACCAGAGAGAGACTGAATGTTAAAAGTTGCAGGAAAGATACTTATTCAGTCTAAGGAAAGTTCTATACATTTGTGGCAGTGTTCCAACTTGCCTTAACTACTAGGGTTACTTCCTGTATAACAAAAGAGTAGTTGCCCAAAAGTATAGAATCCAGTATCCCAAAAGAGTAGACATATAGAGAGGAATTTCACATTATCAAGGATTTTGTGATTAAGGAAGAGTAATAGTGGAGAAGAGGTTGTGTTTAATTCAACCTATCAGATCCTATTACGAGGAGTTTACTACTATTACACTTGATTGGTATATCAAGGTGTTAATGATTATTTGAAATGCACTTTTTGTTTTATATTAGTGCAAGTGGGAGTTTGTTGGGTTTTATGCCCTAAATAAAACTCATTTCATATAATCAGATTTACTTATTAATAAAGATCAGAAATAACATTTTTATGTTGCATGGTTCACTTAATCAATTGCTTGTCTATTTGATTTATAAATTCATCCAAACCCCTTTTCACATACTTGATCATGTTTATTGTGTTGTCAACACAGTGGAAAATAAACATGACTATGTGAATAAAGTATTCCTAGATTTATCAGAACACTGGGTTTTACTGATATGACAATCTACAACAGAGTTTACTTACATTTGGAGAAATGTTATGTTCTTTCCAGAACATAGGTTAAAGTAAAGCTCAGGTTGGATGCATGGAGTATGCATTGGAATGGACCGATATTGAACTTTGAATTAGATTTTGAAACTTACCGTAAATATCTATTCAATTCAATATCATAAGTTGATCCTAGATCACATGATCGAAATCCTTATATGGTTAGGCTCAATTTCAAGAGTGTTATCCGTGTTCTTTGATTTGTTAGTTAAGCCTAGTTTTGTATCAGGGTGATACGTACATTTTGGGAACACGGTAATGCAATTGAGTGGGGGAGCGCTAACATAAATATGGAATCTATAGCTTCTATTTGGCAAATAGAAGTAAAGGATGATTTCCTTCGAGCTTAACCAAACGAAGATAAATGGTGGAGATCTCATTTCACTTAGGTGAAATATAATTTATACAGGGTTAAGTGTTTTAAGGATAAAATACATGTAGGGTGTTACGCTAATTTAATCCTGTACAGTGTAAATCATCTATATAGAGGATCATTGATCACATTAGGGTTATAACAATGGATAACTAATGACGTGTCTATATCGTGGAACATATAGAGCGTTTCTATATGACTGAGAGTGCAATTCCAAGTTTTAAGTGTGGATTCAATGATGAATTAATAAGTTAGGGAATTTACTTGGTAAATTCGGTTCGACTTATTGGAAGCTCGGTTATATAGACCCATGGTCCCCATACTAGTTGAGGCCATACTGCTTGTAAGACTTCGTTAATTGATTTTAATTAATCAATTATAATTCTAAAAGTTAGACTATGTCTACTTTATGAATTCTCACAGTTTAAGGATGAAATCGTAAAGAAAAGGGTTTCTAGGTTTAATTATTAATTAAGAGTCTTTGTATGTCTAATTAATAATTATTTTAAATGACAATATTATTTAATAATCTATTTTAGTTATTAAATAATTAGTTTTGGCATTTAAATGATTAGAATTGGAAAAGTGGCATTTTTGGAGAAATAGAAATAAAATTGAGGAAACTGCAAAATCCAAGTGAGGCCCATATTCCCTCTATGGCCGAGCACTCCCTTTGTGTTTCCCAATTATTATTTTTATTTTTTAATTGTCATGTAATTGCTAATCAAAGCCTAGCTATAATAGGAAAGTGGTGGATCACACTAAATAAGGCAGTTAATCATTTACACAGTAAAAGAGGAAACTGTTTATTTGGAAAGTTGTGCTCTCCCTTCTCCCTATATAAAGCAACCTTTGTGTCTCTTCTCTTGCATGCTATCAGCCACGAAATTAAGAGAGAAAAGAGAGAGAATTTTCGAAATCCTTGTGAGATGAGTAGTGCCCACACACATCAAGTGGTATCTCAATCATAGTATGGAAGACTATGGAATTTCTGCATCAAAGAAGGAGAAAAGAAGATCCAGGTTCAGATCTTGGTGATGCTCTGCTACATAAAGGAATCAAGGGCTAGAGATCTGAACGGAAGGAGTCATATTATTCCGCTGCACCCACTGTAAGGTTTTCTAAACTTTATATGTGTTTATTTTCATTGTTTTAGAATTCATATTAGGTTGTTAATCTAACATACTTGTTAGTAAATCTAGATCCTGGTAAAATAATTTCCAACAATTGTAACACCCTAACTAGCATAGGCGTATTACGTGATTTTTAAACATACTGTGCAGCTCGTTGCTAATCAACGAGGTTTATGGAAATCGTGATTAATTAAAATTTTTGCTTTTTAATTAAACTTATAAAATATTTATACAAAATACTCGGGATCCCGATTACAAAATATTTTATAAAAGTTCACTGACTATACAAAATACTCGTCGCCTAGCGACTAATTACAAAAATAGCCTTGCTGTCCCGAGGATCGTACGCTCCAGGCCTAACCGCCCCGACATGTACAATCTTCACCGGCTCGCTCTCACGGTTCTTCAGCCTTAGCCTTGCCCTTACCTACACATAAACATAGCACTGTGAGTCGACAGACTCAGTAAGAAAAGCATAAACAAATATCATACATAAATCCCGAGTCATGATCAGACGCCCATACCCCTGACCATAACCCTAACTGCCGTCTCCCACACGATACTGAGTCCTGAACGTTCATAAGATGGTACTATTGACAAGTAATAGCCTATACTCGGTACACTGGTCATACTCCAGCTGCTAGTCATACTCTAGCCTGTACCGATGTATTACAGTATCAGCCTATACTCAGTACACTGGTCATACTCCAGCTGCTAGTCATACTCTAGCCTGTACTGATGTGATACGTCAAATAGTACAGAACCACCAACCCGAGTATCAGCCTATACTCGACACACTGGTCATACTCCAACTGCTAGTCATACTCTAGCCTGTGCCGATGTGATACAGTGTCAGCCTATACTCGGTACACTGGTCATACTCTAGCTGCTAGTCATACTCTAGCCTGTACCGATGTGACACAGTCGGATGGTTCGAAGCCAACATACATATCTAATGTAATCTAACAGGCTTCCTACATGCACGCTAAACATGTAATACATATGCATACTGTTATACTAATCTTAACCCAATTCCGAATTCAGGTTTGCCGGTCAACCTGACTGGAAGGAACTGCGCGGCGGTTTACAGGCTCCTAAACCATAACAATTATAACACTATAAATGATACGCTTAATCACTTCCCGGGGACTTAAACTAGGAACTAAAAGTTTCCCTATCGATAAAAAGCATGGCAATACCCCAAATAACATAAAAATGTGAAAATCTAGGGTTTCTGAAAATCACCTAACCGGCAGACCGGTTGCCCAACCGGAATTCCGGTTCTGGGAATTTTCAGAACCCCATCCGGAATTCCGGATGCACAACCGGAATTCTGGTTCCTCGCAGACAAAACTCAAAAATTCATAACTTCATCAAATCAAATCCAATTCACCCCAAACCTTCTAGACCTGTTCTAAATACCCCAAAGAACATTTCTAAAGCATCTACACAGTCCAGAACACACAGATATCAAAAATGCCATTAAAGCTCCAAGCTTTGAGTTCAAACTCAAACTTTGTTAAACAACCCTATCATGCATCAAACCTTGATTAAAACTACATATTCATGCATTTGGAAACTGCAAAAAACATACACAAATTCATGCAATAACTACAGCCACCAATTTCGAAAATTCTCTTTGAAAACTAAACGTTTGAGCTAAAATTTCCACAACTCTAAACAACCTAACTATCATGCATCACAAGCAGCTTAATGAACCTCAATTAATCATGCTTAAACCTCTGCAAACAACAACAAAATCACAGCAACAAACAATAACCTAAACTAAGCATGCATTAATCCATTTTTCATCAAAAATTCAAGAAAATAAAAGAAGAGAAGTTAGACAAAATTACCTCTACTAGAATCACTCTAAACTTGATGGAAACCACTTGAATCACAAGAGAAAAGTCCACTTCCTTGCTGCTCAAGGAGGGCCGAAAACAAGAGGAAAAGAGAGAGAGCTATTCTAACTTTTCTAATTTTTTCTAACTTTGGAAAATGAAAATGAGAGAATAATCAAAATAAACCTTTTTATTTCAGCCAACATTAACTTAATAAATCACATAATTTCCAATTATTAAGTCCACTAAATGACAAAATAACAATGGGGCAAAATGACCATTTTTCCCCTTCACACTAAAATAACATAAAGAGCACTAAAAGGGTATTTTGGGAAATTCTAAATTCCCGGCCAATCCCGACATTCCCAATGTCTAATAAACCGCCCCACGATACTAACATACTAAGTTGTGATTTTACTGAGCCAAACACCGAGTTCCATGTTACCGGGCACCGAAAATGCAAACTTATGAAAATCACTAAATGACATAAAATGCATTTCAGAATTCAATAATAACAGTATAATAATTATTTAAATAGCTATAAATAATTTTTTTTCCATGATTAAACATAATTAACTGCTAATTTCCAAATTAAACTAAGCGGTCTTTACATACCACTTGATGTGTGTGGGCACTTACTCTATCACACAAGGTATGAAAATTTGAAGAAAAAAAGAGAGGAAAGGTGGTTCAGCTATGGGTATAGAATAGATGGCTCAATTTTTCTTGAAGGCAAGAAATTTCATCTTCTATTTAAGTGTGAGCCATCACTATCTATTTATAGGTAACCACTAGGTTTAGGTTAGGAATTATTAGGCATTAAAATAATGAAAATATTTAGTGGAAAATCCCTTTAAGTGGCCGGCCATGGTTAGTGGGCCCCACTTGGGTATTTTTCTAATTTTGACAATTTTCCCTTATTTTCTCAAAAATGACTTTTCCAAATCTAACAACTTAAATGTCAAAACTAATTATTAATAATTAAAATTAATTATCAAATAAAATTTTTATTTAATATATTTATTAATTAGACATAATAAAGTCTTTCAATTAATAAATGAGACCTAGAATCTCTTTTCTTCACAATTAAGCCCTTTCTTAGTGAAAATTCATAAACTAGACATAGTCTAATTTTAGAATTATAATTAATTAAAATCAATTATCTGAGTCTTACAAGCAGTATGGTCTCTATACAACCGAGCTTCCAATAAGTCGAACTAGAATTTACCAAGTAAATTCCCTAACTTATTAATTCATTATTGCATCCACTTATAGAACTTGGAATTGCACTATCAGTCATATAGAACGCTCTATATGTTCCACGATATAGAGACACTATCAACATTTAACCATCGTTCTAATCTCAATAATCAAAGATCCTCTATAGATGATTTACACCGAGTAGGGATAAATTTACCATTTCACTCCTCAATGTATTTTATCCTTAAAACACTTAGCTTCCTGTAAATGATATTTCAGTGAAAATATAATTACTAAAATAAGAACTCTTCCATTTACCTCTATTAAGCCACGCTCGAAGGAAATCATGGTTTCACTTCTATGTCCTGATAGAAGCTATAGATTCTATGTTTAGTGCTCCCACTCAATCATAATACCATGTTCCCAAAATGTACGTATCACCCTGACCAAAAAGTAGGCTAAACTAACAAATCAAAGAACATGAATAACACTCCTGAGATTGAACCTAAGCATGTCAGGGTTAAGATCTTTTGATCTAAGATCAACTAGTGATATTGACTTAGAAAGATACAACAGTAAGATTATAATATCTTAACAAAGATCAATATCGGTCCCAGTCCAATGTATACTCCATACATTCAAAATTAGCATACGTTGCCAATGTTCTGGAAAGAACATAACACTTATTCAAAGTGTAAGTACACTTCATCGCTGATTATCACATCAGTGTAAATCCAATGCAGTGATGAAAGAGGGACTTTTTCTTTTGAAGCATATAATCACAATCACATTCCACTGTGTTGACATCACTGTAATTGTAAATGACTATATGTTCTGGACTTAACAGATTTTGTATATATTAAACCATAAACATGAAAACTACATGTAAACATAAATGACTTCTAATCTTTTATTGATAACAAATCAGATTAGATTGAGATGGATTGTATTTAGGGCATAAAATCCCAGAAACAGATATTCAATTATTTTTCACGAAAATTCACAAACATCAATCAATCATCAAATAACACTCAATACAACATGATACCATCCAAAACATCAAACAATCGTTTTAAGTCCAAATTTCTTGCAAGCAAATCAATCACCATGGCTCGGAGGCCAGTTGTTGGACATTATTTTACCAGGATCTTAGACCTACTCACAAGTATGTTTAGTAAACCTTACATTGGGTGCAGCGGAATAATATGACTCCTTCAGTTCAGATATCTAGCCCTTGATTCCTTTCTGTAGCAGAGCATTATCAATATCTGAACCTGGATCTCTTTCTCTCCTTCTTTAGTGCTGAAACTCCTCCTTGCTGAAAGTCTTTCTTCACGATCTTCCTAACTATGATTGAGGTATCACTTGCTGTGTGTGGGCACTACTCTAAATCTAAGTAATTTCGAAATCTTAAGGAAGAAGAGAGAGAGAGAGTGGTCGACCAAGAATAGAGAGAGAGGCTCAGGTTTTTTCTGAATGAAAAGTGTAATTTTCCTGAAGCCTTCACTATCTATTTATAGCATTCCACTAGGGTTAGGTTTGAATTATTTGGCATTAAAATAATGAAAATATCAGAGGATGATTCCTATAAAAGTGGCCGGCCATGCAGTGTGGATTTGGGCCTCACTTTTTGCAATTTTGCAGTTTTATCTTTTCTGCATCTGATTTTCTCAAAAACGCCAATTTTCTAATTCAACCATTTAAATGCCAATTCTAACTATTTAATAACTATAAATAATTATTAAATAATATTGTCATTTATCATATTTATTAATTGAATCATACAAAGTATCATAATTAACAAATATGCCCCTAAAACTCTTTCTTTACAATTTTGCCCTTACTTAGTGAAAAATTCACAAATAGACATAGTCTAATTTGAGAATTATAATTGATTAATCAAAACCAATTATATGAGTCTTACAAGCAATATTATCTCAACTAGTGGGGGGACCATGGGTCTATATAATCGAGCTTCCAATAAGCAGATCAAGAATTTATTACCTAAATTCACTGACTTATTAATTCTTCGTTGAATCCACGCATATAACTTAGAATTGCACTCTCAGTATATAGAATGCTATATATGTTCCACCATATAGACACATCATTAGTTATCCATTGTTATAATCCTAATTTGATCAATGATCCTCTATATGAATGATCTACACTGTAAAGGGATTAGATTACCGTTACACCCTACAATGTATTTAATCCTTAAAGCACTTAACCCCGTATAAATGATATTTCAGCTTATGTGAAATGAGTACTCCACCATTTATTTTCGTTTGGTCAAGCTCGAAGGAGATCATCCTTTACTTACTATTCGCCAGATAGAAATTCCATGTTTATGTTAGCGCTCCCACTCAATTGCACTACCGTGTTTCCAAAATGTACGTATCACCCTGATCCAAAAGTAGGCTTAACTAACAAATCAAAGAACACGAATAGCCTCTTGAGATTGAGCCTAATCATAACAGGATTAAGATCATTTGATCTAGGATCAACTAGGCGATATTGACTTGAATAGATATTACAGTAAGTTTAATAAATCTAAGTCAAAGTTCAATATCGGTCCCTTCCGATGCATACTCCATGTATCCAACCTGAGCTTTACTTTAACCAATGCTCTGGAAAGAACATAGCACTTCTCCAAATGCAAGTAAACTCTGTTGTAGATTATCATATCAGTAAAACCCTATGTCTGATAAATCTTAGAAACTTTATTCACATAGTTATGTTTACTTTCTAATGTGTTGACGACACAATAAATGGGATCAAGTATGTGAAAAGGATTTCAGATGAATTTATACATTATGTACATATAATCATGAAACAAATCATGTGAACCATGCAACATTAAATGTTATTTCTGATCTATATTAATAAGTAAATCTGATTATATTGAAATGAGTTTTATTTAGGGCATAAAACCCAACAAACTCCCACTTGCACTAATATAAAACAAAAAGTGCATTTCAAATAATCTCAACACCTTGTTATACAAATCAAGTGTAGTAGTAGTAAACTCCTCGTAATAGGATCTGAAAGGTTGAATTAAACACAACCTTTTCTCCACCATTACTCTTCCTTAATCACAAAATCATTGATAATGTGAAATTCCTCTCTATATGTCTACTCTCTTGGGATACTGGATTCTATACCTTTGACAACTACTTTTGGTTAATCAGGAAATTAACACTAGTAGTTAAGGCAATTTGCAATGGTGCCAAAAATGTATAGAACTTTCCTTAGACTGAATAAGTACCTTTCCTGCAACTTTAACATTCAGTCCCTTCCTGGTAGACCTAGAGACTTCAGATAGGTTTTTACACTTCTCCAAAATCACTATTCCAACCCCCAGAGTAATTACCATCTTATCAGAAAGATTTTCTAGCACAAAGGCAAATCTCGAAATCTCATGTGGTGTAGTCTAAGAGTTTTAAATACACCCTTATTGACTAACATATAGTTCCTCTTCTTAATCTTAAGATTTACTTGATTGTCTTCTAATGTTCTTCTCCTGGATTAATCTGATACCTACTCATTACTCCCACTCAACAGCAGGTGTCTGGTCTAAGGCATACTAAAGCATATCTGAGACCTCTCACGGTTGATATAAGAAATTCTTTCATGGCTTTATCTTTTCTTGAATAGTTGAGACTTTTTCTTAGATAAATAAAATCTATGCCTAGAAGTCGAGAAGCTTCTATAGATTGCCATTAGAAAGAAAATGCTTCAGCATCTTACTTAAGTAAGTTGCTTGCATTAGAGTAAGTAATTACCAGGTATACCACAAGCCATAGGTTTAGATAAACTCAAACCTATAATACTAGGAACAGGAAGTCTTGTTAAGTCCATTGAATAGACTTATAAACGAAAATTTCCTTTTATGTCCTTGTAATAGAAAACTTTAGGTTACTCCATGTGAATGCGTTAAACCATAGTTCTATTGGCTTTTCTTCTTAGTTTCTTATCTTGACAATCCATTACTTGTTTAAACTCACAATGGATTTTAATCACAAGTGTCTTCCAAGTCATAAGAAGGTGAGTTCCTAGAAACTCTCCCACTACGACAAGGTACCGTGAATTATCTCTAAGAAAACTAAATGGTATTAACCTCTTTGGTTGTGACAAGACAACAGAGGCAGTGGGATCATCATATGTCAAACAAGATGATAGAACACTTTTGGAATCAAGAAAAATATCTCCTTTATTTGCTACTTTTCAGACTTAGTCATTTTCTTAGAAAAGTAGTATTTGTTTAAACAAACACTTTCTTATCTATTGACTATGGGATGGTCCACCCCTAATCACTTAGAATAGCTAACAAACCATGGTTAACAGTTCTAGCTTTTCTTAAGATTTTGATTAGGTCATCCATGAATCCAGTAATGATTTACATTAAGTATACAACCATTACATCATTTTGAAATTGTATTACTATAGAAGGATTTAGGCAACGACTAGTAACTAATCATCAATATGCAAATCAAAATTTCTGGGGAGGTAAGTTTGGATATAATTCAAAAATCAATTTAATGATCTTTGAACTGCATATCTACTAACTATTTCTCCACCCCTATCAGTTCGCAAGATCTTTAACCACTTACCTTAATGGTGTTTCACCATTGCTATAAATTAATGAATTTTTTTTAAACATTTCAAATTTCGTTGCATAAGGTATAATCTAGAGTGATCGTTTTAAGACTACAACGAAAAACTCATATCCACCCCTGAATGTTCATCCATCTGCGAATGAGATGAACAACTTTCAGTGGATATATGCATATTAACTCTTTGCAGAGATTGATCTTGTCAAAACCACTATGAACAAGATACAAATGCCATAGATTAAAAAAATGTGGTTGTGTCTTTTTGATGACTTAGGTATAGTTACATCAAAGAGTTCTTAGAATAGAGCATGTGGATCCTGGTCACAGAATACTAAACTCATATTCCATACTTTAATATACAGTTTTTGAATCCATTAATAGAAGATGGATATTAAACACTTGTGAAAGTGTAATTGTATTGTATTCTGGAAATAGAAATATAAGAAAATTTCTGTTTGGAATCTAAAATTAAAGTCAAAGACTTAAATTTATACCAAATATAATGAGTAATTCTATCTTAGACCACCACTACTAATTTAATTCTAATTTTGATTTGCCATAAAAGTAGGAGATTTCTAAGATTGAGGATTTATATCATTTTGGGATAGAATTTCGGGAATATAATCAAAAGTGTCTTTAATTTCTTAAAAGAAAATAGAATGACATTAAATGATTTATAGACCAATCATCCAATGATATGTTATTGAGCTAATTCGAAATGAATAAGCTAAGAGGAATTAGGATAATTTCGTTTATAAATAAGAATCCAACGATACTTCGATTAGCGAGAGTCAAAGTAATCTTATTTATACAATCTTCTTGTTTCATATTGTAAAAATACTAGTCTAAGGTGTCATCAATTGATGAACAGCTAGATGTTGCATATACAATATTTATCTTTCGAGATCTAACACTATTATGTATGTCTAATGGTGAAAATCCACTAGGGATTTATCTCATTAGATAAACAAACCAAGTTAGACCAACAATGAAGATTCGAAATTAAACTACAACTTAATAACAGAAAATAACATGGTTCAATATAAATCCATACACAATTCAGAAATTATTAAACATATAGCAAGTAGGAATGACAAGTAAAAATACTAAAACATACAATCCTAAATAATTTCCAAGGTTTTCAACAAACTGATATCCGTGTCCCATTAAGGCGAGAGTCAAAGCTATCATCCATTGAATAGAGTTGTCAGCTCATCTAAAATGTTAAACATTCTAGCAACCTTTTATTCGATCAAGGTTGGAATTCAGTGTTGTCCCGTTTAGGCGAGAGTCAAGGCAATTCTATCTTATGAGCTTCCACCATTGTTTCATAATTTGCAAGTCAAATATGGTCGCCACCATTAGGGTGATCCATACCATATAAAACACTTACAAAATACTTATCTTTCGAGATTAAACAGTGCGAAATTGCTAATGAACGTTCCTCCATTAGGGAGGATTACTCACTAAAACAAACGCGATGTAAAACCAACAATGGAGATCGAATATCTTAATAATAAAGCTCATTATTTAAAATGTATTTTCATTATTATTTATAATAAAATATATTCATTAAATATAGAATTGAGAATTAAAATTCTAAATTAAAATTTAATTTAATATTTATAAAATTATACTTAGATGGTGATAAAAAATAAATTGAATTATTTCCATCTCAGTAGTAATTTTGATATATAAATATTAAGAAAATTATTTAAGTTGTATTAATTTAAATTAATTTGCAACTCAAAATAAATTTTCATGAGAATATATTTATTGTATTTTGAAAAAGAAAGTAGAAAAACTTTATGTTTTTCGAAATATTTAAATAATAATTACTTAAAAAAATACTTCAAGCAAAAATATCACCTATCTAGATTTTCCTTTGACTAATTAATTCAATTTCTAATAATATACTTTAATTCATTTATTTTAAATTAATCAATAAATGAAAAAATCATTGATTTAAGTTGGTCCAAGAATTAATTAAAATAAATAATTAATTTACAACTTAATCTATTTTTCAAGATTAATTCAACATCATCTTGCATTATGAAATGCAATTTCGAAAATTGATTAATAAAATAAAAAAAATATATTTTGAAAATTATCTAAATTTAGTTGAAAAAATAAATTTCAACTAAAAATAATTTTCTATTTAATTAAATGCCATGAAAAAAAAATATTTAAGTATCATGATGAAAATCAACTTAGATATTTAATTTTTTAGTTTAATTAAATGTATTAAATTCAAGAAATAAATAATTAAGTGTAGAGAATGCTTAATTATTAATCTCTAGTTTAATACTAGGAAAAATATACTTGAAATAAATTGTACCAAAATTAATTATTTAAATAATTAATTTCACAATGTATAATATTTTCCTATTTAATATTAGAAATAATAAGTAGTCTAGAAATAACTATCTAGAAAATATCTTATTTGACTAAGTATCTTTTCCACAAAATTTGAAAAAATATCTAATTTAAGTTGTTTTAGAAGAATCTAAAAAATCAACTTAAATATCTTTCAAATTAGATTAATTAAATTAAAATTAAGTTGTAACCACTTAATTTGAAAATATTCCCTTTTAAGTTAATATTTGAAAAAATATCAACTTAAAAAAAAAAATATCTAAAGAATCTTAATAACCAATTCCTAAAATTCCTCAAGTTAATTTTGAAATTTTAAATCCAAAAGATATTCAGATTTAGGTTGATTAGTTAGAGGTAACTAATTTTCAACTTAAATGGGAATATTTAATGAGAAATTTAAATTAAGCTTCAGAAAGATTCTAGATAGTTATAATTCTATATTTAATTAAATACAAGAAAATACATATAGTTTAGCTTAGAATAAAATTCTTTAAACTATGGTTTTCTTAAATTAATTTCAAAATAAATGAAATTAATTATGTTGCTAATCAATTTTATTAGGTTAAACTAATTTAATTAACCTAGTATAGTTATTCAAATCAGGCAAATGGGCCATCACAATTGGGGTGGTTCATATGAGGGGGTGCTGGGTTCAGTATGTCGTGCCCACTTCTATGGCTCCCAACTCTCATACAAGGCCCAAAAGAGAGGAATTTAACCTTAAAATGAACAACTATTATTAATTGAATAGACCCAAAACTAAATGGGCCTAAATAAAATCTATCAAGAACTATGATATTTTATTTAGCAACAACAACCTATATACATCTATAATTAAAATTAAGGAATAATTACATAAGCCACCATTTTTTGTAAAATATTTAAATTTTTACGTTCAAAGAATGTATTTTTACATTTTTACAGTTTTCCAAAAAATAACACGAAAACAACATAAAATCAACAAGAAAACAACATAAAAGTAATATGAAAATAACATCAAAATAACAACAAAAAAACAACAAAAAATAACATACATATAACAAAAAATAAACAACAAATGAACAAAATTTCAACACAAAAAGACCGTATTTTATGTAAATAAAATCAAAAAAATCGTAAAAATGTTTAAAATTCCGTGAAACCGTATTTTTATTGTTTTTTTTATTATTTTTGTGCATTTGTGAAATTAACGCTAAAATTAAACACATAAGCTCACACAGGCACACAATTTGGATTGATCCAATCATGTTGCTAGGTCATACACAGATGAAAGAAGATTGTAAATACACCTGTTACAAATTATTTACTTGACCAAGGGAGCCATGAGTTAAAATCAGATCATTGGATCTGTCAACAAGTTAACCATGGCTATTTGCAATCAAGCAATAATAGGTTTTAAAAACTTACAAACAAGCTAAAAACACATACTCCTGCAACAAGGTTAGCTGGATAGTTGGATGTAGGATTTATTTAATTTTAAATAAATAATTTTGAAAAATTAATTAAATAAAAAAATTTATTTTCGAAATATAATAAAATAAAATTTAAATATTTTCAAAATTAATTAAAATAATATTTAAAATTAAACCTACAATTTTGAAAAATTAGGTTTCAACCAACCTAAATATCATTTCAAAATTTGCTAACTATTTTTAAAATTTAATGTTATTTTATAAATCAAAATTAAATAAAAATTAAAAAAGATAAATAAATATCTTTTTCAAATTTTATGATTTAATTTAAATAAATAAAATAACAAAATTTAAAAAATTAGCAAAATATCTTACATCTATTTAAAATTACATGATTATAGTTATCTTATTTTAAATTTAAATAAGGTCAAATTATTTAAAAAAATTTAATTTAAAAAATTTAGTATTTGACTTTAAATTTAAAAATAAGATAAGATATAATCAAATTTTAAAATAAGATAGATAATTAAGCAAAAAAGATAGATATTTACTATTTTCAAATTCAAATTACACTAATATCATGAATTAATTTTAAAAAAATAAATTAATTTAATTATGATATTTAGAATTGAATTAGGAATAGTAAATGTTTAAATACACAACTACACAAAAAATCGGAAGTTAAATCCATGAAATAGCATGAAAAATTGAAGAAAAACGAAAAAAATGCGAGCTGTACTGTGCATACTGTCCGCGCGCGCTCTAAGGGTTGCATGGGCGAGGAAACACGGGGCAAGGGGAGGCTGCATGATTTCCGTGGGCGCGCGTGGTGCAGTGACACCACCTCGATATTTTCGAAACTTCAAAAAAGTCATAACTAATTAAAATTAAATCGAAATTGAGTTCTGTAAAAAAGTAAATTGCTTAATTTTTTCCATACTATACAATAAAAATAATTCAAGAAACAGATATTCAATTATTTTTCATAAAAATTCACAAACATCAATCAATCATCAAATAACACTCAATACAACATGATACCATCCAAAACATCAAACAATCGTTTTAAGTCCAAATTTCTTGCAAGCAAATCAATCACCATGGCTCTGAGGCCAGTTGTTGGATATTATTTTACCAGGATCTTAGATCTACTCACAAGTATGTTTAGTAAACCTTACATTGGGTGCAGCGGAATAATATGACTCCTTCCGTTCAGATATCTAGCCCTTGATTCCTTTCTGTAGCAGAGCATTATCAATATCTGAACCTGGATCTCTTTCTCTCCTTCTTTAGTGTTGAAACTCCTCCTTGCTGAAACTCTTTCTTCACGATCTTCCTCACTATGATTGAGGTATCACTTGCTGTGTGTGGGCACTACTCTAACACTAAGTAATTTTGAAATCTTAAGGAAGAAGAGAGAGAGAGAGAGTGGTCGCCCAAGAATAGAGAGAGAGGCTCATGTTTTTTCTGAATGAAAAGTGTAATTTTCCTGAAGCCTTAACTATCTATTTATAGCATTCCGCTAGGGTTAGGTTTGAATTATTTGGCATTAAAATAATGAAAATATCAGATGATAATTCCTATAAAAGTAGCCGGCCATGCAGTGTGGATTTGGGCCTCACATTTTGCAATTTTGCAGTTTTATCTTTTCTACATCCAATTTTCTCCAAAACGCCAATTTTCTAATTCAACCATTTAAATGCCAATTCTAACTATTTAATAATAAATAATTATTAAATAATATTTTCATTTATCATATTTATTAATTGAATCATACAAAGTATCATAATTAACAAATATGCCCCTAAAACTCTTTATTTACAATTTCGCCCTTACTTAGTGAAAAATTCACAAATAGACATAGTCTAATTTGAGAATTATAATTGATTAATCAAAACCAATTATATGAGTCTTACAAGCAATATTATCTCAACTAGTGGGGGACCCTAGGTCTATATAACCGAGCTTCCAATAAGCAGATCAAGAATTTATTACTTAAATTCACTGACTTATTAATTCTTCGTTTAATCCACGCATAGAACTTAGAATTGCACTCTCAGTATATAGAATGCTCTATATGTTCCACCATATAGACACATCATTAGTTATCCATTGTTATAATCCTAATTTGATCAATGATCCTCTATATGAATGATCTACACTGTAAAGGGATTAGATTACCGTTACACCCTACAATGTATTTAATCCTTAAAACACTTAACCCCGTATAAATGATACTTCAGCTTATGTGAAATGAGTACTCCACCATTTATTTTCGTTTGGTCAAGCTCGAAGGAGATCATCATTTACTTACTATTCGCATGATAGAAGCTAAAGATTCCATGTTTATGTTAGCGCTCCCACTCAATTGCACTACCGTGTTCCCAAAATGTACGTATCACCCTGACCTAAAAGTAGGCTTAACTAACAAATCAAAGAACACGAATAGCCTCTCGGGATCGAGCCTAATCATAACAGGATTAAGATCATTTGATCTAGGATCAACTAGGCGATATTGACTTGAATAGATATTACGGTAAGTTTAATAAATCTAAGTGAAAGTTCAATATCGATCCCTTCCGATGCATACTCCATGCACCCGACCTGAGCTTTACTTTAACCAATGCTCTGGAAAGAACATAGCATTTCTCCAAATGCAAGTAAACTCTGTTGTAGATTATCATATCAGTAAAACCCTGTGTCTGATAAATCTAGGAAACTTTATTCACATAGTCATGTTTACTTTCCAATGTGTTGACAACACAATAAACAGGATCAAGTATGTGAAAAGGGTTTCAGATGAATTTATACATTATGAACATATAATCATGAAATAAATCATGTGAACCATGCAACATTAAATGTTATTTATAATCTATATTAATAAGTAAATCTGATTATATTGAAATGAGTTTTATTTAGGGCATAAAACCCAACAAATAGAAGCAAGCATATCGAAAGGAAATATCACATCATCAGAGAGTATGTGGCAAGAGGGGATGTACTGGTGGAAAAAATGGACACAAAGGATAACCTAGCTGATCCATTCACCAAAGTTTTGGTAAGAACTGCAATTGAAAAGCACCGTCAGAATTTAAGATTAATTGAAATATACTTATTGTTTTATATTAGTGCAAGTGGGATTTTGTTAATTAATTGACTATGTCTAGTTTATGAATTTTCACTAAGCAAGGGCTTAATTATGAAGAAAGAGTTCCTAGGGTTTATTTGTTAATTAAGAGACATTGATTAGTCTAATTAATAAATATATTAAATGACAATATTATTTAATAATTAATTTTTAGTTATTAAATAGTTAGAATTGGCATTTAAGTTGTTAAATTGGAAAATAGGCATTTTTGAGAAAATGAGATGGAGAAATGACAAAATGGCAAAACTGCAAAGTGGGGCCCAATCCATATCATGGCCGGCCACTTATATGCATATTTACCATTTATTTTTTCATTATTTTAATGTCTAATAAGTCTAGCCTAACCCTAGGTGGTTTCCTATAAATAGGTTGTGATGGCTTCAAGAAAAAGATGATGCATCTCATTCCTTCAGATAAATTTTAGCCTCCACTTCCTACCCTAGCCGAAACCACTTTCTCTCTCTCTTCCACTCTTCTAAACAGAGCCTATAGTGAGTGAGTGAGTGCCCACACACATCAAGTTGTATCTCAATCATCTCAATCATAGTGTGTAAGGCTGTGAAGAATCCAGATTCAAGAGAAGGAGATTCGGGCTCAAATCTTTGTGATACTCTGCTACAGAAAGGATACAAGGGTTAGAGATCTGAGTGGCAGGAGACATTATATTCTGCTGCAACCACTGTAAGGTTTCTTGTACTTTATATGTGTTTATTTCATATCATTTTAGAAGTTCATATTTAGGATGTTAAACAACATACTTGTTAGTAAATCTAAGATCTTGGTAAAATAATTCCAACAATTTTCAGAATGATGGAATGGTTGTGTACTTAGTATAAACCATTACTAGGTTCATGGATGTCCTAATCGTAATCATAAGAAAAGCTAGAACTGTTAACTAAGGTTTGCATGTTTGATAGCTATTCTAAGTGATTAGAGGTGGACCATCCCATGGTCATTAAGATAAGAAAGTGTTTGTTTCAACAAATACTACTGTTCTAAGAAAATGACTAAGTCTGAAAACAAAGTAGCAAAGTAGAGGAGATATTTTTTCTTGATTCCAAAAGTGTTCTATGATCTTATTCGATATATGATGATCCCACTACCTCTGTTGTTTTGTCACAACTGAAGAGGACAATACCATTTAGTATTCTTAGACAAAAATTCATAGTACCTTGTCGTAGTGGGAGGGTTTCAAGGAACTCACACTGTTATGACTTGGAAGACACTTGTGATGAAAATCCATTGTTAGTTTAAACAAGTAATGGATTGTGAGAATAAGAAACTAAGAAGCAATGCAAAGAGAACTATGGTTAAAACTATTCATATGGAACAACCAAAAGTTTTCTATTATAAGGACAAGAAAGGAAATTTCGTTAGTAGGTCTATTCAATGGACTTAACAAAACTTCTTGTTCCAAGTAGTAAAGCTTTGAGTTTATCTAAACCTATGGCTTGTGGTATGCCTGTTAATTACTTACTCTAGTGC
Source organism: Cannabis sativa (assembly GCF_029168945.1). NCBI lineage: Eukaryota > Viridiplantae > Streptophyta > Magnoliopsida > Rosales > Cannabaceae > Cannabis > Cannabis sativa. The sequence goes on from NC_083606.1 coordinate 29,316,506, forward strand.
AAGCAACTTACTTTAGTAAGATGCTGGAGCATTTTTCTAATGGCAATTTATAGAAGCTTCTCGACTACTAGATATAGATTTAATTTATATTAGGAAAAGTCTCAACTATTCCAGAAAAGATAAACCCATAAAAGAATTCCTTAGGATCAACAGTGAGAGGTCTCAGATATGCTTTCCTATGCATTAGACCAGACACCTGCTGTTGAGTGGGAGTAAAGAGTAGGTATCAAATTAATCTAGGAAAGGAACATTGGAAGACAATCAAGTGAATCTTAAGATCAAGAAGAGGAACTATATGTTAGTCGATAAGGGTGTATTTAATACTCTTAGACTACACCAAATCTGATTTCTAGACTTGCCTTAGTGCTAGAAAGTCTGCTGATGAGATGGTGATTACTCTGGGGGTGGAGTAGTGATTTTGGAGAACTGTAAAAACTTATCGGAAGTCTCTAAGTCTGCTAGAGAGACTGAATGTTAAAGTTGCTGGAAGGATACTTATTCAGTCTAAGGAAAGATCTACACATTTTTGGCATTGTTCCAACATTTATTAACTACTAGTGTTACTTCCTGACTAACGCAAAAGTAGTTGCCAAAAAATAAAGAATCCAGTATCCCTAGAAGAGTAGACATACAGAGAGGAATTCCACAATATCAAGGATTTTGTGATCAAGCAAATGTAATGGTGGAGCAAAGGTTATGTTGAATACAACCTGTCAGATCCTATTACGAAGAGTATACTACATACTACACTTGATTTGGATATCAAGGTGTTAAGATTATTTGAAATGCACTTTTTGTTTTATATTTGTGCAAGTGGGAGTTTGTTAAGTTTTGTGCCCTAAATAAAACCCATTTTAATATAATCAAATTTACTAATTAATAAAGATCAAAAATCATTTTATGTTGCATGGTTCACATGATTTATTTCATGATTATATTTAATGTATAAATTCTATTAAGTCCAGAACTATGTATTTGTTCATGATTATAGTGTTGTCAACACAGTGGAATATAATCATGATTATATGTTCAAAAGTTTAATTCCCAGATTTGTCAGTTCACTGGATTTAGACTGGCATGATAATCAGCGATAGGTATACTTACAACTTGGATAAGTGTTATGTCCTTCCAGGGCATTGGCAATGTAACACCCTAACTAGCATAGGCGTATTACGTGATTTTTAAACGTACTGCGCAGCTCGTTGCTAATCAACGAGGTTTATGGAAATCGTGATTAATTAAATTTTTTGCTTTTAACTAAACTTATAAAATATTTTATACAAAAATACTCGGGATCCCGATTACAAAATACTTTACAAAAGTTTACTGTCTAATACAAAATACTTGTCGCCTAGCGGCTAATTACATAAGCACTGTTGTCTCGAGGATCGTACGCTCCAGGCCTAACCGCCCCGACATGTACAATCTTCATCGGCTCGCTCTCACGGTTCCTCGGCCTTGGCCTTGCCCTTACCTACACATAAACATAGCACTGTGAGTCGACAGACTCAGTAACAAAAGCATAAATCATAATCATACATAAATCCCAGGTTATGATCAAACGCCCATACCCCTGACCATAACCCTAACTGTCGTGTCCCACACGATACTGAGTCCTGAACGTTCGTAAGACGCTACTATTGACAAGTAACAACCTATACTCGGTTCACTGGTCATACTCCAGCTGCTAGTCATACTCTAGCCTAACCAATGTGATACGGTCAAACAGTACTGTACCACCAACCCTAGTATCAGCCTATACTCGGTATACTGGTCATACTCCAGTTGCTAGTCATACTCTAGCCTAACCGATGTGATATGGTCGGATGGTATGAAGCCAACATACATATCTAATGTAATCTAACAGGCATCCTAACATGCACGCTAAACATGTAATACATATGCATACTGTTATACTAATCTTACCTCAATTCTGAATTTAGGTGTGCCGGTCAACCTGAGTGGAATGAACTGCACGGCGGTTTGCAGGCTCCTAAACCATTAGAATCACAACATTATTAAGTGATAAGCTAAATCACTTCCCGGGGACTTCAACTAGAAACTAAAAGTTTCCCTATCGATAAAAAGCATGGCAATACCCCAAATAACATAAAAACGAGAAAAACTAGGGTTCCTGAAAATCCCCCAACCGGCAGACCGGTTCTTCAACCGGAATTCCAGTTCTGGGAATTCCTGAACCCCATCCGGAATTCCGGTTGCACATTCGGAATTCCGGTTCCTGCCAGGAATCATTCAAAAATTCATAACTCAATCCAAACAACCCCAAATCATACCAAACTTTCCAGACATGTTCTAAATACCCCTAAGAACAAATCCAAAGCAAAAGAACCAAGCTTCAATCACAGAAACTCATTTCACCATTGGAGGTTTAAGATTGAGTTCAAAAACTCAAAACTATACTAAACATCCAAACAACCACTAAATCAAGCATAACACAACCTATTTCAACATAATTTAACACCAGAAAACACTACTCAACAATAGCAGCAACCACAGCAACGAAAATCAACAATTTACTTTGAAAACCAAAGCTTTTGAACCAAAAATTCACAAACTTAAACAAGGGAAACAAGCATGCATTACAACCTATCTAATCCATTCAATTCAAGCATTTTAATCACAAAAACAACAACAACAACAACTAACAGCAGCAATAACATCAAAAACCAACATGCAACAATCATCTTTTTCATCAAAACTCAAGAAAACTAAAGAGAAAAATTCAAGAGCTTACCAAGACTTTAGAATCACACAAAATCTGCTTGAAAACCAAAGAATCACCAAAATTCTTGCTGCTCAAAGGAGGGCTGAAAGATAGAGAGAGTTGAGAGAAAAAGAGTTTGTTTTTCTTTTCTAATTTTTCTAACTTGAATAAAATGAGGGTAAATGCATACAATCAACTATTATTTCAGCCAAAAGGAACATAACATAACATTTAATTTCTAGCTCTAAGTCCACTAAAGGACAAAATATCATTGGGGCAAAATGACCATTTTGCCCCTCCACACTAAAATGACATAAAGGGCACTAAAGGGTATTTTGGGAAATTCTAAATTCCCGACCACTCCCGACATTCCCAATGTCTAATAAACCGTCCCACAATACTAACATACTAAGTTGTGATTTTACTGAGCCAAACACCGAGTTCCATGTTGCCGGGCACCGGAAATGCAAAATTATGAAATTCACTATATGACATAAAATGCATTTCAGAATTCAATAATAACAGCATAAAAAATTATTTAAATATCTATAAATAATTTTCATAATTAAACATAATTAACTGCTAATTTCCAAATTAAACTAAGCGGCTTTACAACTATTCCCCCCTTAAAAGGATTTCATCCCCGAAATCTAATCTGAATAACTTTGGATATTGAGCTCTCATATCTGACTCTAGCTCCCAGGTGGCTTCCTCGACCTTGCTATTTCTCCAGAGTACTTTGACCAATGCTATGGTCTTATACTGAAGGACTTTGTCCTTTCTATCCAGGATCTGCACTGGCTGTTCTTCGTATGTCATATCTGGCTGCAGTTCAAGGCTCTCATAACGGAGTATATGAGAAGGATCTGAAACGTATTTTCTCAACATAGAGACATGGAATACGTTGTGAACTACTGAAAGAGCTGGAGGCAACGCTAACCGATATGCCACTTGACCTACCTTCTCGAGAATCTCAAAAGGTCCTGTAAATCTAGGGCATAACTTGCCTCTTTTCTCGAAACGTTTGATCCCCTTCATTGGAGATACCCGTAAAAACACATGGACCCTACTCGAAACTCAACATCCCTGCGTTTCGGATCTGCATAACTTTTCTGTCTACTCTGTGAGGCAAGCATTCTAGCTTTTATTTTCTCAATTGCCTCATTGGTCCGCTACCTAGGTATTTCCTCTCCCCTGTCTCATCCCAATGGATGGGAGATCTACACTTCCTACCGTATAACAGTTCATAGGGAGCCATCCCTATCGTACTCTGATAATTGTTGTTGTATGAAAATTCAATCAACGGTAGATATTTATTCCAAGAGCCTTCAAAATCCATAACACAGGCTTGTAACATGTCCTCCAATATCTGAATTGTCCTTTCGGACTGCCCATCTGTCTGAGGATGGAATGCTGTACTGAATTTCAGTTTTGTACCCATTGCTCGTTGCAAACTCTGCCAAAACTTGGAGGTGAACTTCGGATCTCTATCCAAAACTATAGACTTCGGTACCCCGTGAAGTCTTACAATCTCTCTAACATACAATTCTGCCAACTGATCCACTGAATAGGTTGTTCTAACAGGCAGAAAATGAGCAGATTTCAGAATCGATCCACCACTACCCATATGGAATCGAACAAACCCGTAGTTCTAGGTAACCCAACCACAAAATCCATCGTGATATCCTCTCACTTCCATTCAGGTAGGGTTAAAGGCTGTAACAACCCTACTGGTCTCTGATGTTCAGCCTTAATCTGCTGATAGGTGAGGCATCTCGATACGAATTCTACCAAATTCTTCTTCATATCGCTCCACTAGAAGTACGGTTTAAGATCCTGGTACATTTTGGTGGTGTCGGGATGCAGAGAATAAGGGGTAGAATGAGCCTCTTCAAAGATCTCATTCTTGAGTTCCACACTACTCGGAACACAAACCCTAGCTTTATACAGGAGCATCCTGTTGTTTGACATTGAAAAATCCCTAGCTTGGCCAGCCCAAACCTCGTCTATGATTTTCACTAACTCTGGATCAGTCATCTGAGCGTTTTTAATTCTTTCCAGCAGATCAGATTGCAGCGTCAAGTTTTGAAGTTGACCTACCACAAACTCAATGCTAGATCTAACCATGTCCTCTGCTAACTGAGGTGAGATTTGAATCATGCTAGCTACTTGCCCGGGACCCTTCCTGCTCAGGGCATCAGCCACTACATTGGCCTTCCCATGGTGATAGAGAATCTCACAGTCGTAATCTTTCACTAACTCCAACCAACGCCTTTGTCTCATATTCAAATCTTTCTGAGTAAAGAAATATTTGAGACTTTCATGGTCGGTATAGATTTCACACCTTTCTCCGTAAAGGTAATGCCGCCAGATCTTCAATGCAAAAACTACCGCGGCCAACTCTAGGTAATGAGTCGGGTATCGCTGTTCATAATCCTTTAACTGTCGAGAGGCATAAGCGATGACCCGGTCGGCTTGCATCAGCACACACCCCAGACCCTGTCTGGATGCATCGCAATAAACTACAAATTTCTCTTTGTCTGAATGCAAAGCTAGCACTGGAGCTGTAATCAATCTCTGTTTCAGCTCTTGAAAACTAGCTTCGCACTTATCTGACCAAACAAACCACTGATTCTTATTCGTAAGCTCGGTTAAGGGTGTTGAAATCTTAGAAAACCCTTCCACGAACCGACGATAATAACCGGCTAAACCCAAGAAGCTTCTAATTTCTATCACTGTCTTCGGTCTCGGCCAATCCCTCAAGGATTCTATTTTGCCGGGATCCACCTTGATCCCATCTTTGCAAACAATGTGCCTTAAAAAAGACACCTGAGATAGCCAAAATTCACATTTCTTGAATTTGGCATAAAGCTTGTGTTCCCGAAGCCGTTGCAAAACCATCTGAAGGTGTAACTCATGCTCCTCTTCTGATCGAGAGTACACAAGGATGTCGTCGATAAATACAATAACACAGATATCGAGGAAATTCTTGAATACTCTATTCATCAAATCCATAAATGCTGCAGGAGCATTGGTTAGTCCAAACCACATAACCAAGAATTCGTAATGCCCATACCTAGTACGAAAAGTCGTCTTCGGAATGTCCTCCTCTTGAATTTTCAACTGATGATAACCCGATCGAAGATCAATCTTGGAAAAGACCGTCTTCCCCTGAAGTTGATCAAACAGATCATCGATCCTAGGTAAGGGATATTTATTCTTCACTGTTAGCTTGTTTAACTCCCGATAATCGATGCACATTCTCATAGTTCGATCTTTCTTCTTAACGAATAAAACCGGAGCTCCCCAGGGTGACACACTAGGCCGTATAAACCCTATGTCAAGCAACCCCTGAAGCTGAATCTTTAACTCATTAAGCTCAGCTGGAGCCATTCTATACGGAGCCTTGGAAACCGGTTCCACTCCGGGTGCCCAATCTATAACAAAATCAATCTCCCGCTGAGGTGGTAAACCTGGGAGTTCTTCGGGAAAAATATCTAGAAATTCCCAAACCACCTTGATATCCTCTGGCCGAATGGTATTTGGCCGAGTGTTGTCCATTACCACGGTCAGAAACCCTAAACAACTGCCATGCAGTAACTCCCTAGCTGACATGGCTGAAATCACCGGGATCTGAGATCCCCGAACCGAACCAAGAAATATAAATGGTTCTTCACTTTCTGGTTGGAAGATCACCATCTTCCTTTTGTAGTCAATACTGGCTGAGTATTTAGATAGGAAATCCATTCCTAAAATAATATCGAAATCTACTAGGCTCATCTCTATCAAGTCAGCACTTAACTCTCTACCATCTATTTTGATCGGCATAGACCTAATCCACCTTTTGGAAATAACTAACTCTCCGCAAGGTAATAGGGTTCCAAACCCTGATTCGTAACTATCACACAGTCTATCCAATTTACTAAAGATTCTGGCTGCCACATAAGAATGTGTGGCCCCAGAATCAAACAACATTGAGTAAAATGAGTTATTAACTGAGAGCTGACCTGTTACAACTGAAGGGTTGGCTTCTGCATCAGCCCGAGTAATGGCGAACACCCTAGCTGGAGTGGGTCTCGCCGCAGCCCTAGGTGCCTCTGATTTGAGTTGGGGACAATCCCTCTTGTAATGTCCGGGCATGCCACACTGCAAGCATCCCGGACCTCTGCACTCACCCAGATGGTGCCTTTTACAACTAGGACACTCTGGGTAAGAAAACCGGGTCTCAGCACCACCCTGACGGCTGCCTCTACTTTGGTTCCCTCGGAACCTCTTGTTCTATCCCGAGCCACCGGATACAATGGATGTTTTCCTCTTCTGGTCCATGGCCGAACCACTACCTCCCCTGCTAAAGCCTGATGTAGGAGGGGTAGGAGCCCCGCCACTCACTGGAGTCCTAACTGACTCCGACATACATCCAACTGCGCCCTCACCTCGCAGTGCTTTCTCCACAATTTCAGCATAGTTGGTCTTGTCGTTCGTAGTGATCATAAGGTCATGCTAGATCTTCACATTAAGTCCATCAAGATATTTTTCTTTCTTACTGAAATCGGTTGGCACAATTCCCGTGGCCAACCTCGCCAACCGATCAAACTGGGTAGTGTACTCTGTCACACTCATATTTTCCTTCTGGGTTAGGTGGGTGAACTCTTTCCTCTTTGCACTCCTAACGGCCTCATTGTAATATTTCGCATTAAAGAGTTCCTGGAACCTTTCCCAGGTCATGGTTGTGACGTCGTGAATCTGGGAAACCATGTCCCACCAGACTAGAGCGTCTTCTTGGAACTGAAAGGTGGCACACACCACCCTGTCATTCCCTGTGACACCCATAAAATTCAGTATCTTTGCAATCACCGTTAGCCACTGCTCGGCTTTCATGACATCCAGACCTCCCAGAAAAACTGGAGGTGCCTGCTTCCAGAGCCTTTCATACAAGGGTTCCATTCTGTTCGCCGCTACCACTATCTCGGCCTGAGCAACAGGGGCAGGTGCCACTGGAACTTCTGGCACCGGCACTGCAGGAGCACCCTGCTGCCTCAATCTCTAAATCTCACTGTCTTGCTCCTCTATTCTGGCTTGCATTTCGGCAAACCTAATTTCCCAATTCTAGGCTTCTTGATTGGCTTGGGCAGCCTGTGGCGGGTTATCATCACCTTGACCACGGGCCCTGCCCCTGGGACCTCAACAACGGCCCCTATCATGCGGGGGAAACTGAGCTCCTTGACCCTGATTTGACCCTACTGAGTTGCCCTGACTCCTAGTGTTCCGCCTGGCGTCCATCTAGTCTAAACAGCCTGCGAAACCAAGAGTTAGCACATCAAGTCATGATCAACGAGAGCTTACTAATGCCGCTTAATTTGAAAATTAAAAACATGCGCCTATTCTACTATCAGGCTACTAACATGGTTCTTATCATGCTTTTCTTAATTCATAATAATTAAATAAACTACTAAAGCAATAAAAACTTACTGAACCGTAGAACGAGCTAGCTGCTAATGATGATTGTACATGTCGTGACGATCTTCTAAAGACAACCTGGCGGCTCTGATACCAAATTGTAACACCCTAACTAGCATAGGTGTATTACGTGATTTTTAACGTACTGTGCAGCTCGTTGCTAATCAACGAGGTTTATGGAAATCGTGATTAATAAATTTTTTTGCTTTTTAATTAAACTTATAAAATATTTTATACAAAAATACTCGGGATCCCGATTACAAAATACTTTACAAAAGTTTACTGTCTAATACAAAATACTTGTCGCCTAGCGACTAATTACATAAGAACTGTTGTCCCGAGGATCGTACGCTCCAGGCCTAACCGCCCCGACATGTACAATCTTCATCGGCTCGCTCTCACGATTCCTCAACCTTGGCCTTGCCCTTACCTACACATAAACATAGCACTGTGAGTTGACAGACTCAGTAACAAAAGCATAAATCATAATCATACATAAATCCCGGGTTATAATCAGACGCCCATACCCCTGACCATAACCCTAACTGTCGTGTCCCACACGATACTGAGTCCCAAACGTTCGTACGACGGTACTATTGACAAGTAACAACCTATACTCGGTTCACTGGTCATACTCCAACTGCTAGTCACACTCTAGCCTAACCAATGTGATACGGTCAAACAATACTGTACCACCAACCCTAGTATCAGCCTATACTCAGTATACTGGTCATAGTCCAGTTGCTAGTCATACTATAGCCTAACCGATGTGATATGGTCGGATGGTACCAAGCCAACAAACATATCTAATGTAATCTAATAGGCTTCCTAACATGCACGCTAAACATGTAATACATATGCATACTATTATACTAATCTTACCTCAATTCCGAATTCAGGTGTGCTGGTCAGCCTGTGTGGAACGAACTGCACGGCGATTTACAGGCTCCTAAACCATAACAATCACAACACTATTAAGTGATACGCTAAATCACTTCCCGAGGACTTAAACTAGAAACTAAAAGTTTCCCTATCGATGAAAAGCATGGCAATACTGTTGGGTTTTATGCCCTAAATAAAACTCTTTACAATCTAATTAGTTATCAATATAAGAAATTTGAAGTGATTTATGTTTGCATGAATTTTACATGCTAATGGTTTAATATGTTTACTACTTTTACACACAAAATCAGTTAAATCCAGATCATATGTTTATTCACAATTACAATATCGTCGACACAATGGAATGTGATTGTGATCATATGAATCAAAAGACTAAGTCCCTGTTCCATAAGTGTTATTGGATTTACACTAATGTGATAATCAGCGATGATGTGTACTTACACTTGGAGTAATTGTTATGTTCTTTCCAGGACATTAGTAAAGTATGCTAGTTTCGAATGTATGGAGTATACATTGGACTGGGCCGATATTGCAACTAAGTTAAGATATTACAAACTTACCGTTATATATCTTTCCAAGTCAATATCAGTAGTTGATCTTAAGATTAAAAGAATCTAAATCCTGATATGCTTAGGCTCAACTCAGGAGTACTATTCATGTTCTTTGATTTATTAGTTAAGCCTACTTTTGGGTCAGGGTGATACGTATATTTTGGGAACATGATAGTATGATTGAGTGGGAGTGCTGAACATAAATATGGAATCTATAGCTTCTACTGGTGTATAGAAGTCAAGGGATGATTCCCTTCGAGCTTAGCAAATAGAAGTAAATGGATGAGCTCTTGTTTAAATGACTAATTATTAGATCACTAAACACCATTTACAGGTAGCTAAGTGTTTTAAGGGGCAAAATACATTGAGGGGTGAGAACGGTAAAATTATCCCATCTCGATGTAAATCATCTATATAAAGGATCTTTAAATCACAATATGATTATAACAATGGTTAAGTGAGATAGCATATCTATATCGTGGAACATATAATATGCTCTATATAAGTCTGAGAGTGCAATTCTAAGTTCTAAAGTGGATTCAACGAAGAATTAATAAGTAGGAATTTACTTGGTAAATTTGGTTCACTTATTGGAAGCTCAGCATATATATACTTTTGGGTTTTATGCCACAAATAAAATTCTTTACAATCTGATTACTTATCAATATAAGAAATTAGAAGTGATTGATGTTTGCATGAATTTTACATGCTAATGGTTTAATATGTTTAATATGTTTATTACATTCATACACACAAAATCAGTTAAATCCAGATCATATGTTTATTCACAATTACAGTATCGTCAACAAAGTGGAATGTGATTGTGATCATATGAATCAAAAGTTTTGGTCCCTGTTTCATCAGTGTCATTGGATTTACACTAATGTGATAATCAACGATGATGTGTACTTACACTTGGAGTAGGTGTTATGTTCTTTCCAGGACATTAGTAAAGTATACTAGTTTCGAATGTATGGAGTATACATTGGACTGGACCGATATTGCAATTAAGTTAAGATATTACAAACTTACCGTTATACATATCTTTCCAAGTCAATATCAGTAGTTGATCTTAAGATTAAAAGAATCTAAATCCTGATATGCTTGGGCTCAACTCAGGAGTGCTATTCATGTTCTTTGATTTATTAGTTAAGCCTACTTTTGGGTCAGGGTGATACGTATATTTTGGGAACATGATAGTATGATTGAGTGGGAGTGCTGAACATAAATATGGAATCTATAGCTTCTACTGGTGTATAGAAGTTAAGTGATGATTCCCTTTGAGCTTAGCAAATAGAAGTAAATGGATGAGCTCTTGTTTAACTGACTAATTATTAGATCACTAAACACCATTTACAGGTAGCTAAGTGTTTTAAGGGGCAAAATACATTGAGGGGTGAGAACGGTAAAGAAATCCCATCTCGATGTAAATCATCTATATAGAGGATCTTTAAATCACAATAAGATTATAACAATGGTTAAATGAGATAGTATATTGATATCGTGGAACATACAATATGCTCTATATAAGTCTGAGAGTGCAATTCTAAGTTCTAAGAGTGGATTCAACGAAGAATTAATAAGTAGGAATTTACTTGGTAAATTTGGTTCACTTATTGGAAGCTCAGCATATAGATCCATGGTCCCCATTCTAGTTGAGAACATTCTGCTTGTAAGACTCATTAATTGATTCGTGATTGATCAATTATAATTCTAAAGTTAGACTATGTCTAATTTTATGAATTTTCACTAAGCAGGGGTGAAATTGTAAAGAAAAGAGTTTTCTAGGTTTATTTATTTATTAATGGACTTTATATGTCTAATTAATAATTAAATTAAATGACAATATTATTTAATAATCTATTTTAGTTATTAAATAATTAGTTTTGGCATTTAAAAGGTTAGAATTGGAAAATTAGCGTTTTTGAGAAAATAGAGATAAAATTTGATAAAATTGCAAAATTAAGTGAGGCCCATTACAACACCATGGCCGCCCACTTAAGTTGATTTTTCAAATTAATATTTTCATTATTTTAATGCCAAATAATTCTAAACCTAGACCTAGTAGTTGCCTATAAATAGAAAGTGATGGCTCAGTCAAATCACAAGTTTTCACAAGCCTTTCTCACAGAAATTTCTCTCTTCAGAAAAACTGAGCCTTCCCCACTTTCTACACCTTGGCCGAAACCCTCTCTCTTTTCTTCTTCATCAATTTCGTGACCCTAGTGAAAGAGTAAGTGCCCACACACAGCAAGCAGTAACTCAATCATAGATTGGAAGACTGTGAAGGATCAAACTTGAAGAAGAAGGACATTCGGGCTCAGATCTTGATTATACTCTGCTACAGAAAGGATTCAAGGGTTAGAGATCTGAGTGGAAGGAGACATTAATTCTGCTGCATCAATGTAAGGTTTTCTTAACTTTATATGTGTTTAATTTATCGTTTTAGAAAGTTCATATTTAGGATGTTTAAACAACATACTTGTGAGTAGATCTAAGATCCTGGTAAAATTATTTCCAACAACTGGCCTCAGAGCCATGGTAATTGATTTACTTACATGAAATTTGGACTTTAAAACGATTGTTTGTATGTTCTTTGGATGGTATCATGTTGTATTGAGTGTTATTTGATGATTGATTGATGTTTGTAAAATTTTCGTGAAAAATAATTGCGATTTCATCTCTGGAATTATTTTATTGGATAGTATGGAAAAAAATTAAGCAAGTTAGCCTTTTACAGAACTTAATTTGGATTTTATTTGAATTAGTTATGATTTTTTGAAGATTTGAAAAAAACGGGGCTGTGCTGATATTTTCCTGCGATCGCAAATCTGTCCGTACAGTTTCGAATTTTTTCGTTTTTCTTCGATTTTTCATGCTTTTTCATGGAATTAACTTCCGATTTTTTGTATGGTTTTGTATATATACTATTACTATTCCTAATTCAATTCTAATTATCATTTTGAATTAATTTAATATTTTTTTTTAAAATTTAATTCAAGATATTAGTGTAATTTGAATTTGAATAGAAATAGTATCTATCTTCTTGCTTAAAAATCTATCTTATTTTTAAATTTGATTATATCTTATTTTTTTTTTAAATTTAAGGTCAGATTTTATAAGATATTTATAAAATTTTTTAAGATATTTTTAAGATATCTTATCTTTTAAGATATTTTTAATTATATCTTATCTTTTAAAGATATTTTTTTAAAAAATTAAATCTTTTTAGATATTTTGACCTTATTTAAATTTAAAATAAGATATTTATAATCATGTAATTTTAAATAGATGTAAGATATTTTGCTAACTTTTAAATTTTGTTATTTTATTTATTTAAATTAAATTTAAAATCTGATAAGATATTTCATTTATCTTTTCTAATTTTTATTTAATTTTTATTTTTAAAATAACATTTATTTTTTAAAAGTAGTTAGCAAATTTTGAAATGATATTTAGGTTGGTTGAAACCTAATTTTTCAAAATAGTAGGTTTAATTTTAAATATTTTTTAATTTCGAAATTTAAATTTTTTTTATTCCCGAAATTAAAATATTTTTTTATTTATTTTTCTTTTTCGAAAAATTAAAATATTTTTATTTAATTACTTATTTTTCGAAATTATTTATTTAAAATTAAATAAATCCTACTTCCAACTATCCAGCTAACCTTGTTGCAAGAATATGTGGTTTTAGCTTGTATGTAAGTTTTTAAAAACCTATTATTACTTGATTGCAAATAGCCATGGTTACTTTTTGCCAGATCTAATGATCTGATGGCTCCCTTGGTCAAGTTAATAATTTGTAACAGGTAAATTTTACAATCTTCTTTCATCTATGTATGACCTAGCAACATGATAGGATCCATCCAAAGTGTGCCTGTGTGAGCCTATATGTTTATTTTATTTTATAATATAGATACATATAGGTTGTTGCTAAATAAAATGTCACACCATGATAGATTTTATTTAGGTCCATTTAGTTATTGGACCTATTCAATTAATAACAGTTATTTATTTTAAGGTTAAATTCCTCTCTTTTGGGCTTTGTGTGAGAGTTGGGAGCCATAGAAGTGGGTACGACATACTGAACCCAGCACCCCCTCACATGAACTACCCCAATTGTGAAGGCCCATTTGCCTGATTTGAATAACTGTACTAGGTTAATTATATTAGTTTGACCTAATAAAATTGAATTAGCAACATAATTAACTTTTAAAATATATGAAATTTATTTTCATTTTAATATTTTAAAGTTAATTTTAGGAAAAACACTTTTAGTTTAGATATTATTTCTAGACAAACTATTTGTATTTTTCTTGTATTTAATTAAATATAGAATTTTAACTAACTAAGATTCTTTCTAGAGCTTATTTAATTAAATATTCCTATTTAAGTTATAAATTAGTTGTATCAACTGATTTTTCTTATCTAACTTAAAGTTGAATATTTGATTTAAATTTTAAATCAAGTTGAGGAATCTTAGGCATTAGTTATTAAAGATTCTTAAGATATTTTTTAAGTTAATATCTTTTTAAATATTAACTTAAAATGGAATATTTTAGATATTTTTTGGTTAATATCTTTACAAATATTAACTTTAAAAAGATATCTTCAAATTAAGTGGTTACAACTTAATTTTTGATATTTAATTAAATCTAAATTTGAAATTATTTAAGTTTTAGATTTTTTCTATCTAACTTAAATTAGATATTTTTCAAATTTTTGAAAAGATACTTAGTCTAATAAGATATTTTCTAGATAGTAATTTCTAGACTACTTATTATTTCTAATATTTAAATAGGAAAATTATACTTTGTGAAATTAATTATTTAAATAATTAATTTTGGTACAATTTTATTAAGTATATTTTTCCTAGTATTAAATAGAAATTAATAATTAAGCCTTCTCTACACTTAATTATTATTTCTTGAATTTAATACATTTAATTAACTTGAAAAAATCTAAATATCTAAGTTGATTTTCATCATGATACTTAAATATTTATTGATTTTTCATGACACTTAATTAAATAGAAAATTATTTTTAGGTTGAAATTTAATTTTTCAACTTAAATTTAAATAATTTTCAATATATATTTTTCTTAATTTTATTAATCAATTTCGAAATTTGCATTTTAATTATGCAATATTTTCGAATTTTTTATTTTGAAAAATAGATTGAGTTGTAAATTTATTATATATTTTAATTAATTCTTGGGCCAACTTCAATCAATGATTTTTTCATTTAATTGATTAATTTAAAATAAATGAATTTAAAATATATATATATTATTAGAAATTGAATTAACTAGTCAAAAGAATATCTAGATAGGTGATATTTTTGCTTGAAGTATTTCTTTTCTATTTTTATTATTTTCGAAAATTGTATTTTTATATACTTTAAATTTTCGAACTCAATAAATATATTTTCAAAAGAAATTTTTAAGTTGCTAATTATTTATTTAATTCAACTTAAATTAATTTCCTTAATATTTATATTTAAGATTATTACTAAGATGGAAATAATTAATTTTATTTCAATCACCATCTAAGTATAATTTTATAAATATTATATTAAATTCTTATTTTTGAATTTTAATTCTTAATTTAGAATTTAATGAGATTTATTTATTAGAATAATAAAGAAAATACATTTTAAATAATGAGCTTTATTATTATTAAGATATTCGATCTCCATTGTGGGTTTTACACCGCGTTTGTTTTAGTGAGTAATCCTCCCTAATGGAGGAACGTTCATTAGCAATTTCGCATCGTTTAATCTCGCATGATAAGTGATTTATAAGTGTTTTATATGGTATAGATCACCCTAATGGTGGCGACCATATTTGACTTGCAAATTGCGAAACAATGGTAGAAGCTCATGAGATAGAATAGCTTTGACTCTCGCCTAAACGGGACAACGCTGGATTCTGATCTTGATCGAATAAAAGGTTGCTAGAATGTTTAACATTTTAGATGAGCTGAAAACTCTATTCAATGGATGGTAGCTTTGACTCTCGCCTAAACGGGACACTGATATCAGTTTGTTGAAAACCTTGGAAATTATTTAGGATTGAATTTTTTAAGTATTTTCTCATATCATTCCTACTTGCTATGTGCTTATAATTTCTGAATTGTTTTTGTGTGTTAAACCATTATTAATTTCTATTTGTTGATTTCTATTATTTTGTAGTATCCTGTTTTGTCAAAATGAATCCCATGTTATCACTGTTGACTGAAAATAAGCTGAATGGATCTAACTTTAATAAATGGAATGAGAACATTAATATTGCTCTATAGGAGAAAGTGCCTTGTTTGTTTTAACTGAGCCGTCACCTGAAGTGCCTGGGGACAATGCTTCCAAAGCTGTGAAAGAAAAGTATGAGCGTTGGCAGAAAGCAAATGACAAAGCTCTATACTTTATGCTTTCTAGCATGGTTGACACCCTCAAAACTCGGTTTTCTAAAACTGAGAAGGCTGCTGAAGTTATGACGAAGTTAAATGAGCTATTCGGTAAGGCATCGCTTCAGTCACGCTTTGACGCGACTAAGAAGTACATTAATGCATGGATGGAACCTCATCAAAACGTGCGTGACCATGTTCTCCTCATGTCCAGTTATTTCCAAGAAGCCCAGGATCATGGTGCTGAAATGGACAGTGCTACTCAAGTTAGTCTTATCTTGAATAGCCTGACTCCAGCATTTCTACCATATACATCAAATTATGTCATGAATAAGAAGGAAATTGACTTTCATGAATTAGTCAATGACCTTCAAACTTATGAAAATTTGATTGGAGGACCCAAGAAGAAAAGGAGTAAACCTCATAATCCTGGTAATGGTAATGGGACGATAAAACCTGAAGCAAATGTTGCCTCTGCTTCAAAGCCCAAATCGAAGAAGAAGTGGAAGAACACCAAGAAGCGAACAAAAGCCATGAAAAAGGCTGCTCCTTCTAGTGATGCTACACTTAAAGGAAAGTGTTTCCACTGCAATGAGAAAGGTCATTGGAAACCCCAGTGTCCTAAACTTCTTGCAAAGAAACAAGGTATTTCCATTTATAAACTTTAAGAGTTTTAGTGAATTATTATCCAATTGGATTTATGATTCTGGACTAACTTTGTTTATTTGTTTTCTTCTTCTTATAGGCCAAGCTACTTGAACTCAATTGAGTTGGATCAGAAAGCTGGACCAAGGGTGAAATCGTCCAGATGAAGATGAAGCTCTTCAGTTTTTTGAATTAATTGTTTTAGTTTAAAGACAATTTGGATTTCAAATTTTAGTTAGGGATATTTATCCCTGTTTCTCTCATATTGTTGCAATATTTTTTTTAATTAATAAAGTTTTTTTTTTCGAAATTCCCTATTGCAATTTATGAGATTGAGCTTCATTTAATTTATCTTCATCAATTATTACCACATTATATTTGTATGTTTGTATGTGTAAGTGTTTTTATTATTGATGCAAATTCTATAATATTTTCAACTCTATGCAGTTCAACGATCTTTTATATCTAATGAACTCTGGATAGTATTCAACTCCACATAAACTCTATCACACTAAGAGAATCATGATCTTTACAACCTTTAGGGGTGGATCATAATCTCTATATACTTAGGGGTGGAGGTTATCCATAGTACCCTATATGCATATTCTTAGGGGTGGAGGAGTCCATTCCACCATTCCCTATGAAACACATATCTTGTTTAAACATAGAAGTAATATAATGAGTCAGCTATTGTCAATATAAATTCTTGATCTTGATTGTATGTTCCATTTCGTTTTTATTGTTGCAAGTAAAAGTTTGATACCTTTGATAGTTCTTTGTTAAAGTTTCACACTACCTTAATTGAGTGGGAGAATTTTAAAGTTCTATACCCATCTTCATTAGGTTGATAATTGTGATAGGTACTTAAGAACACTACTGAAAAGCAAATCTAACCATTCACATGGATAGGTATAGCTTATCAGAATTATGAGAATAAGATAAAGAACTCTAGTTCAGTCCATTCGAATGACTTGAACCAAGAATTCTTAATCCTCATAAAATTTGATGGTATCTTAATTTTTGATTACTTTATCTCTGGCATGTATTTTTCACTTCAAATACTAGTCTGCTATGTTGATGACTTAGTCTTGACTTAAAGTTTCAGACTAATACAAAAGTCACAACTAGGTAACTCTCCAAACAATCAGAGGTTAAAAGTATTATTTAACCAGACATCTGCTATTGAGTGGGAGCTATCTGAGATGTAATCAAATAGGGAACATTAGAAGATATTCAAGAAGGATTTATGAAAGTGATCTATATGTTAGATATTAAGAAACTGTGTATCAGTTGTCTTTGTATCTCACCATCTAATTTCGAAATTCTATAAGATGGTGCTTACTTTGGGGGTGGAGGAATTATTGTATAATAATTCAAGCTCTACCAGAGAAGAACTATAACTTGGTCTATTCGAAAATACCAGAAAGTTATATCACTGAAGAAAAGTCTACACTGTATTATCTCAATTACATATTTTAAAATATGAGAGATATGTCTTCTGTTAATTCAGATGTACTTTTAAAACAGTAAAGATTTCAGTATCCCTTGATGAGTAAAGCATATAGTAAAGGATGTTTCATAAGAGTTTTTATTTATGAACTAGTTTCCAGAAGTTTGGGTGGATTCAAATATACTACACTTGATCTGAAGATCAAGACATCAGATTGACCTATTTGCACAGTTTGTTTTATATTAGTGCAAGTGGGAGTTTGTTGGGTTTTATGCCCTAAATAAAACTCTTTACAATCTGATTACTTATCAATATAAGAAATTAGAAGTAATTGATGTTTGCATGAATTTTACATGCTAATGGTTTAATATGTTTAATATGTTTATTACATTCATACACACAAAATCAGTTAAATCCAGATCATATGTTTATTCACAATTACAGTATCGTCAACAAAGTGGAATGTGATTGTGATCATATGAATCAAAAGTTTTGGTCCCTGTTTCATCAGTGTCATTGGATTTACACTAATGTGATAATCAGCGATGATGTGTACTTACACTTGGAGTAAGTGTTATGTTCTTTCCAGGACATTAGTAAAGTATACTAGTTTCGAATGTATGCAGTATACATTGGACTGGACCGATATTGCAACTAAGTTAAGATATTACAAACTTACCGTTATACATATCTTTCCAAGTCAATATCAGTAGTTGATCTTAAGATTAAAAGAATCTAAATCCTGATATGCTTGGGCTCAACTCAGGAGTGCTATTCATGTTCTTTGATTTATTAGTTAAGCCTACTTTTGGGTCAGGGTGATACGTATATTTTGGGAACATGATAGTATGATTGAGTGGGAGTGCTGAACATAAATATGGAATCTATAGCTTCTACTGGTGTATAGAAGTTAAGTGATGATTCCCTTCGAGCTTAGCAAATAGAAGTAAATGGATGAGCTCTTGTTTAACTGACTAATTATTAGATCACTAAACACCATTTACAGGTAGCGAAGTGTTTTAAGGGGCAAAATACATTGAGGGGTGAGAACGGTAAAGAAATCTCATCTCGATGTAAATCATCTATATAGAGGATCTTTAAATCACAATAAGATTATAACAATGGTTAAATGAGATAGTATATTGATATCGTGGAACATACAATATGCTCTATATAAGTCTGAGAGTGCAATTCTAAGTTCTAAGAGTGGATTCAACGAAGAATTAATAAGTAGGAATTTACTTGGTAAATTTGGTTCACTTATTGGAAGCTCAGCATATATATCCATGGTCCCCATTCTAGTTAAGAACATTCTGCTTGTAAGACTCATTAATTGATTCGTGATTGATCAATTATATTCTAAAGTTAGACTATGTCTAATTTTATGAATTTTCACTAAGCAGGGGTGAAATTGTAAAGAAAAGAGTTTTTTAGGTTTATTTATTTATTAATGGACTTTATATGTCTAATTAATAATTAAATTAAATGACAATATTATTTAATAATCTATTTTAGTTATTACATAATTAGTTTTGGCATTTAAAAGGTTAGAATTGGAAAATTGGCGTTTTTGAGAAAATAGAGATAAAATTTGATAAAATTGCAAAATTAAGTGAGGCCCATTACAACACCATGGCCGGCCACTTAAGTTGATTTTTCAAATTAATATTTTCATTATTTTAATGCCAAATAATTCTAAACCTAGACCTAGTAGTTGCCTATAAATAGAAAGTGATGGCTCAGTCAAATCACAAGTTTTCACAAGCCTTTCTGACAGAAATTTCTCTCTTCAGAAAAACTGAGCCTTCCCCACTTTCTACACCTTGGCCGAAACCCTCTCTCTTTTCTTCTTCATCAATTTCGTGACCCTAGTGAAAGAGTAAGTGCCCACACACAGCAAGCAGTAACTCAATCATAGATTGGAAGACTGTGAAGGATCAAACTTGAAGAAGAAGGACATTCGGGCTCAGATCTTGATTATACTCTGCTACAGAAAGGATTCAAGGGTTAGAGATCTGAGTGGAAGGAGACATTAATTCCGCTGCATCAATGTAAGGTTTTCTTAACTTTATATGTGTTTAATTTATCGTTTTAGAAAGTTCATATTTAGGATGTTTAAACAACATACTTGTGAGTAGATCTAAGATCCTGGTAAAATAATTTCCAACAGATACATGGTCCCCATTCTAGTTGACAACATTCTGCTTGTAAGACTCAATAATTGATTCGTGATTGGTCAATTATAATTCTAAAGTTAGACTATGTCTAATTTATGAATTTTCACTAAGCAGGGGCGAAATTGTAAAGAAAAGAGATTCTAGGTTTATTTATTTATTAATGGACTTTATATGTCTAGTTACTAATTAAATTAAATGAAAATATTATTTAATAATCTATTTTAGTTATTAAATAATTAGTTTTGGCATTTAAATGGTTAGAATTGGAAAATTGGCGTTTTTGAGAAAATAGAAATAAAATTTGTTAAAACTACAAAATCAAGTGGGCCCATTATCTACACCTTCGCCGGCCACTTGTTTGATTTTTTCAAATTGATATTTTCATTATTTTAATGCCAAATAATTCCTAACCTAAACCTAGTAGTTGCCTATAAATAGAAAGTGATGGCTCAGTCAAAATTACACTTTCATTAGTTATCTGAGAGAAAATTTCTCTCTTCAGAAAACTTAGCCATCCCCTTTTTCTATACCTTGGCCGAACCCCTCTCTTCTCTTTTCCTCTTCTATATTTCGACCCTAGTGAAAGAGTGAGTGCCCACACACAGCAAGCAGTAACTCAATCATAGATTGGAAGACTGTGAAGGATCAAACTCAAAGAGAAGGACATTTGGGCTCAGATCTTGATTATACTCTGCGACAGAAAGGATACAAGGGTTAGAGATCTGAGTGGAAGGAGACATTAATTCCGCTGCATCAATGTAAGGTTTTCTTACCTTTATATGTGTTTATTTTATCGTTTTAGAAAGTTCATATTTAGGGTGTTAAACAACATACTTGTGAGTAGATCTAAGATCCTGGTAAAATAATATCCAACAAATACCCCAAATAACATAAAAACGAGAAAAACTAGGGTTCCTGAAAATCCCCCAACCGGCAGACCGGTTCTGCGACCGGAATTCCAGTTCTGGGAATTCTTGAATCCCATCCGGAATTCCAGTTGCACATCCGGAATTCCGGTTCCTCGCAGGAATCATTCATAACTCAATCCAAACAACCCCAAATCATACCAAACTTTCCAGACCTGTTCTAAATACCCCTAAGAATAAATCCAAAGCAAAAGAACCAAGCTTCAATCACAGAAACTCATTTCACCATTGGAGGTTCAAGATTGAGTTCAAAAACTCAAAACTTGACTAAACCTCCAAACAGCCACTAAATCAAGCATAACTCAACCTATTTCAACATAATTTAACACCAGAAAACACTACTTAACAATAACAGCAACCACAGCAACGAAAATCAACAACTTACTTTGAAAACCAAAGCTTTTGAACCAAAAATTCACAAACTTAAACAAGGGTAACAAGCATGCATTACAACCTATCTAATCCATTCAATTCAAGCATTTTAATCACAAAAACAACAACAGCAACTAACAGCAGCAATAACATCAAAAACCAACATGCAACAATCATCTTTTTCATCAAAACTCAAGAAAACTAAAGAGCAAAATTCAAGAGCTTACCAAGACTTTAGAATCACACAAAATCTTCTTGAAAACCAAAGAATCACAAAAATTCTTGCTGCTCAAAGGAGGGCTGAAAGATAGAGAGAGTTGAGAGAAAAAGAGTTTGTTTTTCTTTTCTAATTTTTCTAACTTGAATAAAATGAGGGTAAATGCATACAATCAACTATTATTTCAGCCAAAAGGAACATAACATAACATTTAATTTCTAACTCTAAGTCCACTAAAGGACAAAATATCATTGGGGCAAAATGACCATTTTGCCCCTCCACACTAAAATAACATAAAGGGCACTCAAGGGTATTTTGGGAAATTCTAAATTCCCGACCACTCCCGACATTCCCAATGTCTAATAAACCGTCCCACAATACTAACATACTAAGTTGTGATTTTACTGAGCCAAACACCAAGTTCCATGTTGCCGGGCACCGGAAATGCAAAATTATGAAATTCACTATATGACATAAAATGCATTTCAGAATTCAATAATAACAGCATAAACAATTATTTAAATATCTATAAATAATTTTCATAATTAAACATAATTAACTGCTAATTTTCAAATTAAACTAAGCGGTCTTTACAGGCAAAGTTTACCAGTATCGGATGTATGGAGTATACATTGGAAATGACTGATATTGAACTTGGATTAGATATGATAAATTTACCGTAATATCTATTCAATTCAATATCACCTAGTTGATCCTAGATCAAATGATCTTAATCCTGACATGATTAGGTTTGATCTCAAGAGTGTTATTCGTGCTCTTTGATTTGTTAGTTAAGCCTACTTTTTGGTTAGGGTGATACGTACATTTTGGGAACATGATAGTACAATTGAGTTGGAGCGCTAAACATAAATATGAAATCTATTGCTTCTATAGGTATTTAGAAGTGAAACGATGATTTCCTTCGAGCTTGGCTGAATAGAGATAAATGATTGAGATCTCATTTTAGTGATTATATTAGTTCACTAAAATATCATTTATAGGTGGCCAAGTGTTTTAAGGATAAAATACATTGAAATGGTGTAACGGTAATTTTTTCCCTATACAATGTAGATCATCTATAGAGGATCATTGATTATTGGGATTATAAAATTGGATAATTAATAGCGTATCTATATCGTGGAACGTATAGAGCGTTCTATGTAACTGAGAGTGCAATTCCAAATTCTATGGTGGATGCAATGAGGAATTAATAAGTTAGTGAATTTACTTGGTAAATTCTAGATCTGCTTATTAGAAGCTCGGTTATATAGGCCCATGGTCCCCATACTAGTTGAGACAAACTGCTTGTAAGATTTAGTTAATTAATTTTAATTAATCAATTATAATTCTAAAATTAGACTATTTCTAGTTTATGAATTTTTCACTAAGATATGACTTGATTGTGAAGAAATAGTGTTTTGGGGTTTATTTGTTAATTAAGAGACTTTATGGAGTCTAATTAATAAATATTATAAATGACAATTTTATTTGACAGTTATTTTAAGTATTAAATAAAGGTTTTGGCATTTATAGGGTTGAAAGTGCAAAAAGTGGTATTTATGAAAAATAGGTAAAATGGTTGGGAAAAATAACAAAACTCAAACTTGTGTGGGGCTCATTAAGTGGTCGGCCATCAAGTTTTATTTTACCCTATTTTTATAATTTTTTTTATTCCTAATACTTCAACCCTAACCCTATTGAAGATAGTATAAAAGGAATGCTATGGTCTCTTCATCCTACTAATGCCTCCAAAGCGAAAAACCTAGCTTTCTGATGAGACCTCTTCCTTCTTCTTCTTCTTCTTCTTGAATTTTTGTAACACTAAGCCTTTCTTCACAAAATAAATTCAGCCATTAGTGATTGAGTAAGTGCCCACACACATCAAGTTGGTCCTCAATCATAGTGTGTAAGACGGTGAAGAATCCAAACACAAGGAAGGAGTTTCGGGCTCAGATCTTAGTGATACTCTGCTACAGAAAGGATACATGGGTTAGAGATCTGAGTGGAAGGAGTCATTTAATTCCGCTGCACCCACTATAAGGTCTCTCAAACTTTATATGTGTTTACTTACATTGTTTTAGAAATTCATATTAGGATGTTAAATAACATACATGATAGTAAATCTAGATCTTGGTAAAATAATTCCAACACGAGTCTGGGTCCCAATTCTGTTAGATAAAGTAGTTACAAGTTTATATACTCCGAAGTTAGTTCTTTTTCTATTACAAGCTTTTGCTTTCCTAACTAATTACGGTTAGTTTCAGCTCAAGCTAACTAACTTAACAACTTGTATTTAAGGGCTCTTCAACTTTATTTAGATTCAATATATAAATCATTTTCTCAGTTCTTCCTTTATCTCTCTCATCTTCAACATTGTATCAGAGTAAAAAGCATTCTGCTATTTTAACGTCTCTATTCTTCGTTGATCATCGTTCATGGCAACTCCAGCATTCAATCCAGTTGTTTCCTTGCACAAAGTTTCTATCAAGCTTGATGATAAAAATTTTCTCCTCCAGCATCCTCAAGTTTACTCTACAATTTTGTGGACATCGACCTTAGAACATCATCTTTGACACATTTATTCCTCCTGTCAAATATCTCAACCAAGAAGATGAAGTTGGAGGTCATTTAAATCCATGATTCAGGAATGGGAGGTTCAAGATGAGCTCCTGTATTCTTGGTTGCTTTCTTCAATGTCTGATAGAATCCTTACTCGAATTGTTGGAGCTAAAACTTCTGCTTAAATTTAGAAAACTCTGGAGGTATACTTCATCACCCAAACTTAAACCAATATTGAATGTACACCACACAACTACAAAACTATAATAAAGGCTCTCTCATCCAAACCTTTGATTCTCAATTGTATGCTTCATGTTTCTCACATCACAAAAAATCTCATCTTAGTTTCTCAATTTTCTCATGACGATAATGCTTTCTTTGAGTTCTACCCTAACTACTGCAATGTCAAAGATCAGGTTTCAAAGGAAATCTTAATGATAAGGCAATTGAAGCAATGTCTTAATGTCATAGAGCCTTCCCTACTCCACATATCTAAGAGCATCACTTCATTCAGTCCACATGTTTTGTGCAATGTTTCAAATAATAATGTGTACTCTCCTCTGTATCTGCTTGTAATAATTTCTCTTTGTAGCACAAAACACTTGCCCATCCTTCTGCT
This sequence comes from Cannabis sativa, assembly GCF_029168945.1. Lineage (NCBI taxonomy): Eukaryota > Viridiplantae > Streptophyta > Magnoliopsida > Rosales > Cannabaceae > Cannabis > Cannabis sativa. Next base: position 29,341,508 of record NC_083606.1, read on the forward strand.
AAGATTGTACAATCTATTATGAAACATTGTAATGTTCTTGAAAGCAATAAACTACACGCTGACTTTTGTGATGCTTGTTACAAAGGAAACATTAATAAGTTTCCTTTTCCTTTTTCTCAAACAGTTTACAACAAACTTTTATAGCTTGTCAGCACTGATATATGCGGACCCTCACCCATGTTGTCCTGATGTAGATATAGATATTATGTTCATTTCATATATGCCTACTCTAGGTACACCTAGGTTTTCTTATTAAAGCTCAAGTAGAAAAAATAATTTGGGAACTCTATTCCTGCTAAAAGAAATGGTGTTGCTAAAAGAAACAAAGACACTTGATTGAAATAGCTTTAACTCTTTTAGCTTGGGCTCATATGCCCTTAACATATTAGGACGAAGCTGTTCAAACAACTTATTACATCATTAATAGACTCCCTTCTCATGTCATTCAAAATGACACCCCTCTTCATAAACTGGTCGACACAAATCCTTACTATTCAACACTAAAATCTTTAGATGTGCATGTTTTCCCAATATAAGACATTATAATAGACATAAACTTGATTTTAGGTTTGAAAAATGTAACATTCTTGGCTACAGTCTCAAACATAAAGGGTACAAATGACTTGCAACCTCTTGTAGAATTTACATTTCAAGAGATGTGAGTTTCATTATCCTTTTGCTGTGCAATCTGAATCTACTCATGTACCCTATAACCATGATTTTGTACGTCCTTCTGCCTGCATACCAACTTTTGTTGGCCATGTTCAAGCACCAGGTACCCCACATGCTACTGCCTCATCCTTATCATCCATGCCTACACTAGATTCAACAGCGGTTACTGTTGGAAATTATTTTACCATGATCTAGATTTACTAACAAGTATGTTGGATTAACAACCTAATATGAATTCTAAAACAATGAAAATAAACACATATAAAGTTAGAAAACCTTACAGTGGGTGCAGCGGAATAATATGACTCCTTCCGTTCAGATCTCTAGCCCTTGATTCCTTTCTGTAGCAGAGCATCACCAAGATCTGAACCTGGATCTTCTTTTCTCCTTCTTTGATGCAGAAATTCCATGGTCTTCCATACTATGATTGAGATACCACTTGATGTGTGTGGGCACTACTCATCTCACAAGGATTTCGAATTTTTCTCTCATTTTCTCTCTTGAATTTCGTGGCTCATCATCCATGCAAGAGAAGAGAGCAAGGTTCCTTTATATAGGGAAAAGGGAGAGCACAACTTTCCAAATAAAACAGTTTCCTTAATTACTGTGTAATCAATTAACTGCCTTATTTAGTGAGATCCACCACTTTCCAATTATAGCTAGGCTTTGATTAGCAATTACATGGCAATTAAAAAATAAAAATAATAATTGGGAAACACAAAGGAGTGCTCGGCCCATAGAGGGAAATGGGCCTCACTTGGATTTTGCAGTTTCCTCAATTTTATTTCTATTTCTCCAAAAATGCCATCTTTCCAATTCTAATCATTTAAATGCCAAAACTAATTATTTAATAACTAAAATAGATTATTAAATAATATTGTCATTTAAAAATAATTATTAATTAGACATACAAAGTCTCTTAATTAATAATTAAACCTAGAAACCCTTTTCTTTACAATTTCATCCTCAAACTGTGAGAATTCATAAAGTAGACATAGTCTAACTTTTAGAATTATAATTGATTAATTAAAATCAATTAACTGAGTCTTACAAGCAGTATGGCCTCAACTAGTATGGGGACCATGGGTCTATATAACCGAGCTTCCAATAAGTCGAACCGAATTTACCAAGTAAATTCCCTAACTTATTAATTCCTCATTGAATCCACACTTAGAACTTGGAATTGCACTCTCAGTCATATAGAAACGCTCTATATGTTCCACGATATAGACACGTCATTAGTTATCTATTGTTATAACCCTAATGTGATCAATGATCCTCTATATAGATGATTTACACTGTACAGGAATTAAATTACCGTAACACCCTACAATGTATTTTATCCTTAAAACACTTAACCCTGTATAAATGATATTTCACCTAAGTGAAATGAGATCTCCACCATTTATCTTCGTTTGGTTAAGCTCGAAGGAAATCATCCTTTACTTCTATTTGCCAAATAGAAGCTATAGATTCCATATTTATGTTAGCTTTCCCCCACTCAATTGCACTACCGTGTTCCCAAAATGTACGTATTGCCCAGACTAAAAATTAGGCTTAACTAACAAATCAAAGAACACGAATAATACTCTTGAAATTGAGCCTAACCATATCAGGATTTCGATCATGTGATCTAGGATCAACTTATGATATTGAATTGAATAGATATTACGGTAAGTTTCAAAATCTAATTCAAAGTTCAATATCGGTCCATTCCAATGCATACTCCATGCATCCGATACTGGTAAACTTTGCCAATGTCCTGGAAAGGACATAACACTTTTCTAAGGTGTAAGAATACCTATCGCTGATTATACCATGTCAGTCTAAATCCAGTGTTCTGACAAATCAGGGAATCTACTTTTGAACATATAATAAAGATTATATTCCACTGTGCTGACAACACTATAATCTTTAACCAACTCATATGTTCTGGACTTAAAAAGAATTCATACATTATATACACATATAATCATGAAATAAATCATGTGAACCATGCAACATAAAATGTTATTTCTGATCTTTATTAATAAGTAAATCTGATTATATGAAATGAGTTTTATTTAGGGCATAAAACCCAACAAACTCGCACTTGCACTAATATAAAACAAAAAGTGCATTTCAAATAATCATTAACACCTTGATATACCAATCAAGTGTAATAGTAGTAAACTCCTCATAATGGGATCTGACAGGTTGAATTAAACACAACCTCTTCTCCACCATTACTCTTCCTTAATCACAAAATCCTTGATAATGTGAAATTCCTCTCTATATGTCTACTCTTTTGGGATACTGGATTCTATACTTTTGGGCAACTACTCTTTTGTTATACAGGAAGTAACCCTAGTAGTTAAGGCAAGTTGGAACACTGCGACAAATGTATAGAACTTTCCTTAGACTGAAAAAGTATCTTTCCTGCAACTTTTAACATTCAGTCTCTCTCTGGTAGACCAAGAGATTTCAGATAGGTTTTTACACTTCTCCAAAATTGCTACTCCACCCCCAAAGTAATCACCATCTCATCAGCAGACTTTCTAGCACACAGGCAAGTCTCGAAATCTGATGTGGTGTAGTCTAAGAGTTTCAAAACCACCCTTATTGACTAACATATAGTTCCTCTTCTTAATCTTAAGATTTACTTGATTGTCTTCCAATGTTCCTCTCCTGGATTAATCTGATACCTACTCATTACTCCCACTCAACAGCAGGTGTCTGGTCTAAGGCATACTAAAGCATATCTGAAACCTCTCACTGTTGATTTAAGAAATTCTTTCATGGCGTTATCTTCTCTGGAATAGTTGAGACTTTTCCTTAGATAAATAAAATCTATATCTAAGAAGTTGTGAAGCTTCTATAGATTTCCATTGGAAAGAAAATGCTTCAGCATCTAATGCTTGCATTAGAGTAAGTAATTACCAGGTATACCACAAGCCATAGGTTTAGATAAACTCAAACCTACAATACTAGGAACAGGAAGTTTTGTTAAGTCCATTGAATAGACTTATTAACGAAATTTCCTATCATGTCCTTGTAATAGAAAACTTTAGGTTACTCCATGTGAATGGATCAAACCATAGTTCTCTTGGCTTTCTTCTTAGTTTCTTATCTTGACAATCCATTACTTGTTTAAACTCATAATGGATTTTAATCACTAGTTTCTTCCAAGTTATAAGAATGTGAGTTCCTAGAAACTCTCCCACTACGACAAGGTACCGTGAACTATGTCAAAGAAAACTAAATGGTATAGACCTCTTCGGTTGTGTTAAGACAACAGAGGCAGTGGGATCATCTTGTAAAATAAGATGATAGAACACTTTTGAAATCAAGAAAAAAAAATATCTCCTTTATTTGCTACTTTATTTTCATACTTAGTCATTTTCTTAGAAAAGTAGTATTTGTTTAAACAAACACTTTCTTATCTAATGACTATGGGATGCTCCACCCCTAATCACTTAGAATAGCTAACAAACATGAAAACCAGGGTTAGCAGTTCTAGCTTTTCTTGAGATTTCGATTAGGTCATCCATGAATCTAGTAATGATTTACATTAAGTATACAACCATTACATCATTCTGAAATTTTATTACCATAGAAGGATTTAGGCAACGACTAGTAACTAATCATCAATATGCAACTCGAATTTCTGGGGAGGTAAGTTTGGATATTATTCAAAATCAAATTAATGATCTTTGAACTGCATATATACTATTTTTTCTCCACCCCTATCAGTTCGCAAGATCTTTAACCACTTACCTTCACCATTGCTAGAAATTCATGAAATTTTTCAAACATTTCAAATTTCTTTTGCATAAGGTAAAATCTAGAGTTATCGTTTTAAGAATACAACAAAAACTCATATCCACCCCTGAATGTACATCCATCTACGAATGAGATGAAATTACTTTCAGTGGATATAGGCATATTAACTCTTTGCAGAGAATGATCTTGTCAAAACCACTATGAACAAGATACAAATGCCATAGATTTATAAAATATGTGGTTGTATCTTTTGATGACGTTACATCAACATCAAAGAGTTCTTAGAATAGTGCAAGTGGATTCTGGTCACAGAATACTAAACTCATACAGTTTGAATCCATTGATAGAAAATGGTTATGAAACACTTGTGAAAATGTAACTGTATAATTAGTAACTCTTTCTTGGACCACCACTACTAATCTAACTCTATGATTTGCCTATACAAGTAGGAGATATCTAAGATTGAGGATTTATATCATTTAGGGATAGAATTCCGGGAGTATAATCATATGCGTCATCTAATTTCTTAAGAGAAAATATGACTTTATATGATTTATAGACCATTCATCCAATGATATGTCATTAAGCTAATTTGAAATGAATAAGCTAAGAGGAATTAGGATAATTTCGTTTTAAATAAGAATCCAACGATGCTCCGATTAGCGAGAGTCAAAGTAATCTTATTTATACAATCTTCTTGTTTCATATTGTAAAATCCTAGTCTAGGGTGTCATCAATTGATGAACAGCTAGATGTTGCATATACAATATATATCTTTCGAGATCTAACACTATTATGTTAGTCTAATGGTGAAAATCCATTACGGATTTATCTCATTAGAAAAACAAATCAAGTTAGACAACCAATGAAGATTTGAAATTAAACTACAATTTAATAACAGAAAATAAAATGGTTCAATACAAATTCATACACAATTCAGAAATTATTAAGCACATAGCAAGTAGGAATGACAAGTGAAAATACTAAAACATACAATCCTAAATAATTTCCAAGGTTTTCAACAAGGCGATATCGGTTGTCCCGTTTAGGCGAGAGTCAAAGCTACCATCCATTGAATAGAGTTGTCAGCTCATCTAAAATGTCAAACATTCTAGCAACCTTTTATTCGATCAAGATGTGAATCCGCGTTGTCCCGTTTAGGCGAGAGTCAAGGCCATTCTATCTTATGAGCTTCCACCATTGTTTCATATTCTTGCAAGTCTTATATAGTCGCCACCATTAGGGTGGTCATAAACTATATAAAAAACTTAAAAGATTACTTATCTTTCGAGATTAAACGGTGCTAACTTGCTAATGAACGTTCCTCCATTAGGGAGGATTACTCACTAAAACAATAGCTATGTAAAACCAACAATGGAGATCGAATATCCTTATAATAATAAAGCTCATTATTTAATAAAGGGTTGTATTTTCTTCTAATATTTATTTTAATCCATTTATTTTAAATATATATTTATTTAATTAAAATTTTCAATTTAGAATGAAAAATTCCAAATATAAATTTTAATTTAATATTTATAAATTATACTTAGATGGATACATAACGTGAATTATTTCCATCTTAGTAATAATTTCCATAAATATTTAGAAAATTATTCAATTTAAGTTGTTTCAAAATTAATATAAATTAATTTACAACATAAATTTAATTTTCTATAAATATATATTGCATTTTCGAAAATGCTTTAAAATAAAATAAAATAAATCCTGGAAAATTACTCTAATTTTATGTTGGCCCAAAATTAATTAATAAAAATTAATTTTCAACAAAAAATATAATTTTCCTATTTAATTAAATATCTAAGAAAAATTTCAAATATTTAAGTATCATGATTAAAAAATCAACTTAAATATTAATTTTCTATTTAATTAAATACACTAGAAAAATACTTCAAGCAAAACAGATAATATCTATCTAGACTTTCATAGACTAATTAATCCAATTTCTAATTATAATATATTTTAGTTCATTTATTTTAATTAACCATTAAATGAAAAAATCACTGATTTAAGTTGGTCCAAAATTAAATAAATAATTTTCAACTTTAATCTATTTTTCAAATAAAATTCGAAATTTCTACATTAAAGAAATGTAATTTCGAAATTTTGGGAAATGATTAATAAAATAAAATAAAATATATTCTGAAAATTATTCAAACTTAAGTTATTCTGAAATAAGATTCCAAACTTAAAATAATTTTCAACTTTAATTAAATAACATGAAAATAGCAATATTAAAGTATCATGATGAAAATCAACTTAGATATTGAAATTTTCAATTTAATTAAATGTATTAAATTCAAGAAATAAATAATTAAGTAAAGAGGAAACTTAATTATTAATTGTAGTTTAATACTAGGAAAATATTCTAAACTTAGATTGTACCAAAATTAATTATGAGACAATTAATTTCACAATCAATGATATTTTCCTATTTAATATTAGAAATAATAACTAGTACTAGAAATAACTATCTAGAATATATCATTGACTAAGTGTTTTTCTAAAATTAACTTTAAAATATTACAATGAAAAATAAATTTCATATATTTTAAAAGTTAATTATGTTGCTAATTCAATTTTAATTAGGTTAGACTAATATAATTAACCTAATACAATTATTTAAATAAGGCAAATGGGCCTTCACAATTGGGGTAGTTCATGTGAGGGGGAGCTGGGTTCAGTATGTCGTACCCACTTCTATGGCCCCCAACTCTCACACAAGGCCCAAAAGAGAGGAATTTAACCTTAAAATAAACAATTGTTATTCATTGAATAAGCCCAAATCTAATTGGGCCTAAATAAATTTCCTTATGTCAAAATTTATTTTAGCAACCTACTCTATTTACTTAGTAAAAACTTAAATGGGCTCCCTATATGTATCTAAGCCCAAAAGCAAACATATAGGCTCACACAGGTCAAATGATTTGGATGCACCCTATCATGTTACTAGGTTTACACAGATGAAAGAAGTACAAAATTTACCTGTTACAAATTATTTATAAGATCTATCGTCAATTGGACTATGATTAAAATCAGATCATAGGATCTGTCACCAAGTGAATCATAGCAATTTAGATCAGATAAATAATAGGTTTGTTAAAAAGTTTTGAATAAACAATATAAATAAACAAACATTGTCCATGTAACAGATGTGAAACAAGATATTAATATAATTAAATTATTATTCTTAAACTAACCAAATAAAGGAAACTAATTTTAAAATATCTAGGTTTATTTGAATCAAATAAATTAAATATCTAATAAGATCAATGATTTAAAAGGAAAGATTCTCCAATATCACTTTCAGATCTTATAATTTAATAAAATAAAACAATTTTAAAATAGATTTGGTTAAATAATAATTACCATAATTATATGTCAAAATATCTCAAATTAAGCAATATTCAAATCTCTACAAAAATATCTATGTTATTTAAATATTTAAGATATGATTTATAAATTTCTAATAAGGAAAAAATGATATATATAGAAAAAATATCATTTTTATACTTATAATTTATAAATAATTAAATATTTAACAAAATAACAAATTTTTGAATTTGAAAACATTATGGTAAGTATATCTATAAAAATATCTATGTTAATTTCAAATTTATTAATTATTTAATTTGCCATATAAGATAATTTTAATATAATATTTTAAATAAAAAGACAAAATTATCTTTTAATTTAAAATATCTTAAATATCAAAATATCTAATCTTATAATTAAATAATAAATAAATATTAAAGAACTTAACAAATTTTTAAATCTGACCATAATAGGAAATATTTAAAATTGGAAACATTCCAAAATAGAAATATTTAAAATTGGAAAAAATTCCAAATTGAAAATATTTAAAATTGGAAACATTTCAATTTAGAAATATTTAAGAAAGGAAAAATGAATTTTGGGAAACAATCCCATGAAAAAATTGGATTTTTGGGGAAAAAACCTCAAAAATTCGCAATTTGTAGCAGCCATGATTTCCAAACTTCCAAAATTCATATCTTTCTCAATTTTTATCAGAATCGAGTTCCGTAAAAAACAAAATTGCTTAATTTTTCACAAGGATTCCAAATAAAATATTTTCAAAAATTGAAAAAATATTTTTCATGAAAAACGAAACTGTACAACATCAACATTCATCAAACAACACATAAACCAACATGAAGCCATCCAAATCAACACAGAAACATGCAATCATCGTTTTAATTCATATTACATGAAAGTAAATCATTACCATGGCTCTGATACCAGTTTTTGGAAATTATTTTACCAGGATCTAGATTTACTAACAAGTATGTTGGATTAACAACCTAATATGAATTCTAAAACAATGAAAATAAACACATATAAAGTTAGAAAACCTTACAGTGGGTGCAGCGGAATAATATGACTCCTTCCGTTCAGATCTCTAGCCCTTGATTCCTTTCTGTAGCAGAGCATCACCAAGATCTGAACCTGGATCTTCTTTTCTCCTTCTTTGATGCAGAAATTCCATAGTCTTCCATACTATGATTGAGATACCACTTGATGTGTGTGGGCACTACTCATCTCACAAGGATTTCGAATTTTTCTCTCATTTTCTCTCTTGAATTTCGTGGCTCATCATCCATGCAAGAGAAGAGAGCAAGGTTCCTTTATATAGGGAAAAGGGAGAGCACAACTTTCCAAATAAAACAGTTTCCTTAATTACTGTGTAATCAATTAACTGCCTTATTTAGTGTGATCCACCACTTTCCAATTATAGCTAGGCTTTGATTAGCAATTACATGGAAATTAAAAAATAAAAATAATAATTGGGAAACACAAAGGAGTGCTCGACCCATAGAGGGAAATGGGCCTCACTTGGATTTTGCAGTTTCCTCAATTTTATTTCTATTTCTCCAAAAATGCCATCTTTCCAATTCTAATCATTTAAATGCCAAAACTAATTATTTAATAACTAAAATAGATTATTAAATAATATTGTCATTTAAAAATAATTATTAATTAGACATACAAAGTCTCTTAATTAATAATTAAACCTAGAAACCCTTTTCTTTACAATTTCATCCTCAAACTGTGAGAATTCATAAAGTAGACATAGTCTAACTTTTAGAATTATAATTGATTAACTAAAATCAATTAACTGAGTCTTACAAGCAGTATGGCCTCAACTAGTATGGGGACCATGGGTCTATATAACCGAGCTTCCAATAAGTCGAACCGAATTTACCAAGTAAATTCCCTAACTTATTAATTCCTCATTGAATCCACACTTAGAACTTGGAATTGCACTCTCAGTCATATAGAAACGCTCTATATGTTCCACGATATAGACACGTCATTAGTTATCCATTGTTATAACCTTAATGTGATCAATGATCCTCTATATAGATGATTTACACTGTACAGGAATTAAATTATCGTAACACCCTACAATGTATTTTATCCTTAAAACACTTAACCCTGTATAAATGATATTTCACCTAAGTGAAATGAGATCTCCACCATTTATCTCGTTTGGTTAAGCTCGAAGGAAATCATCCTTTACTTCTATTTGCCAAATAGAAGCTATAGATTCTATATTTATGTTAGCACTCCCCCACTCAATTGCACTACCGTGTTCCCAAAATGTACGTATTGCCCAGACTAAAAATTAGGCTTAACTAACAAATCAAAGAACACGAATAATACTCTTGAAATTGAGCCTAACCATATCAGGATTTCGATCATGTGATCTAGGATCAACTTATGATATTGAATTGAATAGATATTACGGTAAGTTTCAAAATCTAATTCAAAGTTCAATATCGGTCCATTCCAATGCATACTCCATGCATCCGATACTGGTAAACTTTGCCAATGTCCTGGAAAGGACATAACACTTTTCTAAGGTGTAAGAATACCTATCGCTGATTATACCATGTCAGTCTAAATCCAGTGTTCTGACAAATCAGGGAATCTACTTTTGAACATATAATAAAGATTATATTCCACTGTGCTGACAACACTATAATCTTTAACCAACTCATATGTTCTGGACTTAAAAAGAATTCATACATTATATACACATATAATCATGAAATAAATCATGTGAACCATGCAACATAAAATGTTATTTCTGATCTTTATTAATAAGTAAATCTGATTATATGAAATGAGTTTTATTTAGGGCATAAAACCCAACAGTTACACCAGTTGTCACAACTTCTGTGTCTCCAACAACCACTACATCTGCTTCAACAAGCACATCCAACTCCGCATAAGGTTCCTCTGTTGACCCCCATTGTGTTTCATGCTCCTTTAATTCCTCCAACTGGTCCCCAAACTCTTGTTAATAGCCATCCAATGATAATAAGAGATAAAGTTGGAACATATAAACCAAATGTTCTTATAGCCTCCAAAGAACCTCTAATAGTAGCAGCAAATCTTAAAGATCGTAAATGGAACAAATCTATGTAAATGAAGATATTTGCTCTCAAAAAGAACAAAACTTGGGTTCTTGTTCCTCTCCCTATAGGCACTATTGTACAATACAAAGCAAGACTAGGGGCAAATGATTTCTTGCAACAATATGGATATGAATTCACAAAAACTTTCAACCATGTTGTCAAACAAACAACCATTCGAGTCATATTGACAATTGCCCTATCCAATGGCTGGCAAATAAGGCAACTTGATGTCAATAATACATTCTTAAATTGAGAGTTAAATGAAGAGGTTTATTTGACTCAACCTCCAGGTTTTATTGACCCAAACTCTCCTAAACTTGTATGCAAATTAACTAAGGAAATATATGGTATAAGACAGGCACCTAGGGCCTGGTTTGATAAGCTTAAATCAGCTCTAAAAGTTTTCAATTCTACCTTTACCAAAGCTGATCAATCCTTATTCATTAGAATCACCAAATATCACACCACATATGTCCTTGTTTATGTGGAAGATATATTTGTCATAGGGAGTTCCACTACTGCAATAACATCACTGATTACAGCTCTCAATGACTCTTTTGCATTTAAGGATCTAGGTGAAATCGATTACTTCCTAGGAATTCAAGTGCAACACCTTGATTCTAGCCTACACTTATGTGAAAAGAAGAACATGATGGATCTTCTTTCCAAAGTTAAAATGGAATTTGCTAACTCATTACCTACCCCCATGACAGGTGGTAAGAAACTTTCTACATATAATAGTGACTCTATTGTTGATCCTAAACACTACAGAAGTTTAGTAGGTGCATTACAATATGCTGTAATCACTCGACCTAAAATTTCCTATGCAGTGAACAAGGTATCTCAGTTTATGCACAATCCACTTGAGTCTCACCTCAAAGTGGTTAAGAAGATTCTAAAATACCTAAAAGGGACACTTGACATTGGCTTGCACCTACAACCATGCTCCTAACAGATTGGGCATCAAATCAAGATGATCGCAGGTCAACCTCTAGTTTCTGCATTTTTCTTGGTGCCAATTCGATTTCATGGAGTTCTAAGAAACAAAGAGCTGTGTCCGGGTCTGGTCCGAGTTCGTGTCGGAGATTGGAGTTAACCCAGATCCTTAGTAAATATTATAATATAAGTTAATAAAGACTATTTTTTATGTATAACTTGATCGTAATAACTAATATAATACATTGTTTTATATAATAGTGTTATTTATTCTTTAAGGTAATACGGTCCTTATAAGACATACAAAATGAGCCCTAAGAGAATAGGTACACAGTACAGGGTTTATATAACACTTTTGGATTCATCAAATACAAATATAGGACACATGTCCAATAAAGAAAAGGCCAACACGACTAAATTAGAAAAAAGTAAACTAATTACAAATGCTAAATTAATTATTGTTTAACACAGGGTCATACAAGTCATACAACCATGTAAATAATTAATGTCAAAAATGTTCCGATGAAAATTACCACTTTTTTAAAAAAAAAAATAAAAAATGATAGGAACCTCCATGTCACTGATTTCTCACATTTACATAATAATAATCTTTGAAAATTTTATTAAGATGGTCAATAATATTACAAAGATAAATTAGGCATGTTAGGTAGCTCTAGATGATGCATTAGTATTAGAAGCTTTTCAAGTAAAATATAAATCATGTTAGGTAGCTCTAGATGATGCAGTAGTATTAGTAGCTTTTGAAGTAAAATAAATAATAGTTCATGTATTCAACCATTGATTCAGATAAGGTTTCTTTTTCAGTTTAATTCAATATTTTTTATTTTGGTTGAGTCTTAAATTGTACATTTGATTTCTATATTTACTAAGCATATATCCCAAACACTTGCTGAGTTGGATTTCCTTTCTAGGAAAATTTCTAAGAATCATAATTCACAAGAAAAGGAAGAGATAAGGATCATTAACGTGAGACATATAACTCTTGGAAGTTGGAAATTTCTAGTATGACGAAAGCGTAGAAGGGGAAAATAAAAGTATTCTTTTCTTCTATTTAATATTTTAAATATAAATATAAATAACAAGTTAACAAGTGGTTCAAACTCTACAACAAGAATAGGTAATAATCTTGGAGGTAACTGTAAGAGAATAGCGCATTCCAGGAAATTAACCCAGATTACATATCAGTACAAGAGCAGGTGAAAGTAGATTTTTTCAAGAGATAATTATATAATAAAGGTATCCAAATAAACTTCATATTCCATGTTGTTATCACATGATCATCACCCTTTTATTATTGGGAGAGAAAAGAATAAGAATTTTATTACCAAAAATTTGTGCACTTTTGGCTGTCACCAGCTATGATTTGGTAAAGAAAATATTCACTACATATATAAATGAGTAACAAAACTTCATTTTTCTTTCTATTTTTTTAATTTATTTATATTTTAGTAAGAAATCTATTTTTATTCGATCGACGTGTTCATATAATATAAGTGATCCTGAAAAAGAGAAAATGAACATATATTTTAAAAGGAATAAACGAATTTGGGTCAACCTCAAACAAAAAGGAAAAGGGTTCATGCATCATCTATAAGAGTTGCTGATGGAGGATATCTTTTTTACCATGAAAATTATATATATGTATACATATATTATAGCAGGAAAATATATATGGCGTGTTGAGTGGCAATATATATATGTACTAGTGTCTTATGTGTCATGCTATTCGATTCTATCAAACTTAAAAGATCCTAATCTGCAAGAGCTTTATTATCTTTAGCATTTTGGACCAAAGAACAATATTTTTGATACGGATATTTTCCATTGCTTTTATGATGTATATACTGATGCAAGAAAGATCAGCACCAAAAAGGTCTTCTTTAGTTTGAATAATATTATTTAAGGCTTATCAATTATTGTGGAAAATAACCAACTTCTCGATATTTTTACTTACCGAGTATTAATTAATTATTTCAACACAAATCCCACATCACAAAAGCTCATTCTTTTGTGATGATGGTTGGTGCTTGGTGGGAGAAATGTCAAATAATTATATTAATATATCATTATTAATTGTTGTTTATATTTTTCATTGATATAATATGTATATTCAAATTGTGTGTTAATAATAAGGAATGATTAGATGAGTATATTAATTAAGGCTAACAAGTAATTATTTTCTCTGAATTTTGATATTTAGTAAATCGTGCTACTTGAATTTTTTTGGCCGTTAAAAATTCTCATGAATTATTGAGATTGTTAAATTTAAGGACTTTTGATCTAATTTTATGTACTAAATCATACTCCCCGAACTTTGATATCTATCAAATCATGCCCCTCAAACTTTGATATGTACTAAATCATGCCCCTTGAACTTTCATCCATCTTAGAATTTTTTACTAAAATTAGACAAAAGTCCTTCAATTTAACAATCTCAATAGTTCGGGAGAATTTTTGAATTCATAGGTACGATTTAGTACATGTCAAAATTCAAAGGAAAAATTACTAATTAGCCATTAATTAATTAACCGTGTTGATCAATGAACCGTGTCATTAATAATTTATCACCCAAACACTAAGCGATTTTTCTGCCTCTACCAAGCACTACTAGTATCATATATATAATTTAATAGAAATAAATATTACTTATCTTTTTTTTTGGGTTCAAAAAAAAGTAATTATTTAACTTTCAATATATATTAAATATTCAAGTGAGGATTACCAAATTATAATTCAGATTAAATTTACATTATTTTTGGTAAAACTTATGATTTAATGGAAATTATAATTAAGATTATTAATCAATTTAGTGTTAATTTACATTAGTTATGACAAAAAGTCACTACAAGAAAGAAGACTTTTGCTTGCGTCGATAAAACTAGACACAACGTTCTAGTGATTTTTTGTCGGTGCATTCATTAGCAGACATAATGCACTAGTAACCTTTTACCAGTGCATTTATAAATACGTTGGCAATTCTTACCGCCAATATTTTTTTTGGTAAAGATGATTTTGCTGGCGTAAATTGTAATTATGGTAGCAAAATTGCTTTACAACGTCACATTTCTTCACTCGCAAAAAGTAGCTCGCCATTACTAAGTGTTGGCTAAATAATCACTGAAAAGTTGCATCAGTGCAATTATGCATCGGTGAAAGTTGGCAAGGTTTTTTATTGGGTGAGTTATGGTTTAACTGGCGCATCTGTAATATTCAGACATCTGAGCAGGATTGTTGAGAAGACTTCCAAACAAGATGTAGATATGTTTATGTCGAGCGAAGCATGAAAGATGGCGATTTCAAAGATCAATCTTGTTGTTTCCAGGTTGCGAAGACGATTCCTATAATTACGGGATTGAGTCAGAGAATAAAGGCAACACATTCTAATTTCCTATTTCTTGCATTGTAATTATGGAATTAATAGTTTTTTATTTTACTCATTATAGGCAAAAGGGAAACTATTCATCATGTATTAAGTCCTTATAAATAGTGGCCTAACCTCACTATGAGGGAGATCAAGAAAACTACTTCAGAAACATATTCAAGAGAGAAAAGAGCGATCTAAGAGAGAAAGTTACTCAGAGATCAATTGTAAGAGTTTTCGAGAGAAAGAACACTTCATTCCTTCTCTCAAGTCAATACAAACACAAGAGGAGTAGGCTATTACCATACTTACGAGGTCGAACTGTTGGATATTTATTTTATCAGGATCTTAGATCTACTCACAAGTATGTTGTTTAAACACCCTAAATATGAACTTTCTAAAACAATAAATTAAACACATATAAAGTTAAGAAAATCTTACATTGATGCAGCGAAATTAATGTCTCCTTCCACTCAGATCTCTAACCCTTGTATCCTTTCTGTAGCAGAGTATAATCAAGATCTGAGCCTGAATGTCCTTCTTCTTCTTCAAGTTTGATCCTTCACAGTCTTCCAATCTATGATTGAGTTACTGCTTGCTGTGTGTGGGCACTTACTCTTTCACTAGGGTCGAAATTGATGAAGGAGAAAAGAAGAGAGAGGGTTTCGGCAAGGTATAGAAAGTGGGGAAGGCTCAGTTTTTCTGAAGAGAGAAATTTCTGTCAGATTACTAATGAAAGCATGTGAAAGCATATTTTGTGACTGAGCCATCACTTTCTATTTATAGGCAACTACTAGGTTTAGGTTAGGAATTATTTGGAATTAAAATAATGAAAATATTAATTTGAAAAACCTCATTAAGTGGCCGGCCATGGTGTTGTAGTGGGCCCCACTTGATTTTGCAGTTTTATCAAATTTTATCTCTATTTTCTCAAAAACGCCAATTTTCCAATTCTAACCTTTTAAATGCCAAAACTAATTATTTAATAACTAAAATAGATTATTAAATAATATTGTCATTTAATTTAATTATTAATTAGACATATAAAGTCCATTAATAAATAAATAAACCTAGAAACTCTTTTATTTACAATTTCACCCCTGCTTAGTGAAAATTCATAAAATTAGACATAGTCTAACTTTAGAATTATAATTGATCAATCACGAATCAATTAATGAGTCTTACAAGCAGAATGTTCTCAACTAGAATGGGGACCATGGATCTATATGCTGAGCTTCCAATAAGTGAACCAAATTTACCAAGTAAATTCCTACTTATTAATTCTTCGTTGAATCCACTCTTAGAACTTAGAATTGCACTCTCAGACTTATATAGAGCATATTGTATGTTCCACGATATCAGTATGCTATCTCATTTAACCATTGTTATAATCTTATTGTGATTTAAAGATCCTCTATATAGATGATCTACATCGAGATGAGATTTCTTTACCGTTCTCACCCCTCAATGTATTTTTCCCCTTAAAATACTTAGCTACCTGTAAATGGTGTTTAGTGATCTAATAATTAGTCAGTTAAACAAGAGCTCATCCATTTACTTCTATTTGCTAAGCTCGAAGGGAATCATCCCTTGACTTCTATACACCAGTAGAAGCTATAGATTCCATATTTATGTTCAGCACTCCCACTCAATCATACTATCATGTTTCCAAAATATACGTATCACCCTGACCCAAAAGTAGGCTTAACTAATAAATCAAGGAACATGAATAGCACTCCTGAGTTGAGCCCAAGCATATCAGGATTTAGATTCTTTTAATCTTAAGATCAACTACTGATATTGACTTGGAAAGATATGTATAACGGTAAGTTTGTCATATCTTAACTTAGTTGCAATATCGGTCCAGTCCAATGTATACTCCATACATTCGAAACTAGTATACTTTACTAATGTCCTGGAAAGAACATAACACTTACTCCAAGTGTAAGTACACATCATCGCTGATTATCACATTAGTGTAAATCCAATAACACTGATGAAACAGGGACCAAGTCTTTTGATTCATATGATCACAATCACATTCCACTGTGTTGACGATACTGTAATTTTGAATAAACATATGATCTGGATTTAACTGATTTTGTGTGTGAACATATTAAACCATTAGCATGTCAAATTCATGCAAACATCAATCACTTCTAATTTCTTATATTGATAACTAATCAGATTGTAAAGAGTTTTATTTAGGGCATAAAACCCAACACGAACCTCTTTAAAATCTAGTGTTCACTTTATTTTACTATTTTCGCTTTCTTTAATTTATCTTATTTAATCACTTTATTTTTGACTCACTGTTGTTAGCTAGAAGCGAGGTCAACACATGAAATTCTAAGAAAATATTTTCTTATTAACGGACACGTATTCAAGTGACTAGTGAATGTCGGTCATTTTTTTTATTAGATAACAGAGTAGGTTATTTTATTAAACAACAAACTATATAATTAAATGTAATATAAGTTTAGAGTGGTTAACCCAGTATGTCGATAATATTGATTGCAAGGAAGCAATGGTAGCATATGAACCATGGAGTAAAATCTTAGTGGTAATGATAGGAAAATAATACGAGAGTCTTAGATATTGATGAACCAGCACCATCAACGGGAGACTCACTATAAGGTTGTATGGTAGTTCATACCAAGGGGTTGTCAATAAAATAAAAAATATAGTACTTGAGGTATGTATATTTCTAGATGTGTTTGAAAAGATTATCAAAATTTCTACCAAATACAGACAACAAACTTCAGGATCAAGGAATGATCTTTGATTAATTTTTATCAGTTGAGAATTTGAGAAATGGGTACTTCCTGTTTAGATATGGGTGCCCGGAATGAGTAATATTGCCCCTACCGTATACGTTGAATCAATTTACTTTACAATACTGGTTAACTATAAATAATTGAGAAATTTAAAAGTTGTGTCAGTTTGAGCGAAATTAATATAGATTAAAATAAGTGGAGATGAAGAAGATTCAAATTGACAATAAAATGGAATTACTCAAGGTTAAGTGAACAATACCGATGAGGAATTGTAAGAGGCCAATGAAGGAAGTCATGTAAATTAGATTTAATTGACGAAGGAATAAAAGTAAGAACGACAAAAGATGCATTTTCTTTCCGATTACCCACCATGAGCTTACTTTAGAGTGAAGCATACTTAACTGAAAATAATGTCAAGATGGGAAGTATTCTGGAAAGTTAGCTCGAAAAGCGTATGAATAAAGAAAAAGTATGCTATGAAGATTCATATTAGAATATAGGATCAGTAGTCATTCCAAAAATTATCAAGAGAAAGGAATGTGTTAATAAGTAAGGAATGTTATAACTTAATATCCATCAGAGAAAACATTCAACTTGTTAATAAGTTCAATAAGTACATTAACAACTAGTAAGGTTACATCAGCTTGGAAAATCCCATAGGAAAAATAGGAACCAAGTTTTTAGCAACAAAATTTTAGCTATCAAATATAGTTGGAAGTATTTAATTACTATTAGTTACTAAATTTTGGTAGCAAAATGATTTTGTAGCAAGTTCTAATAAAAAAATACTATATGAGTTTCCTACCAAATATTTTAGTAGCAAATTTATATTGTTAGTTACAATTATCTTTCGTAGCTAACATTTTGTGCACCAAATAAAAATTTGCTACTAAATTTTAGTAGCAAAATGAGTTTTAATCAAATGACACTAAATATGCTCGCTACAAAATTTTTGGTGGCATATAAATACTTTTAGGTACAAATATTTTTTTTGTAGCTAAAATTATATATTGGCGTAAAATATACGTTTTGTGTATAGATTGGAATTTATTGCAACTACAAATTTATTGCAACTAAATTATATCATATTTTTACACTAACAAATAAAATATTTCTAGTTGAAGTATTTTATGTATTACTAATTAATAAATGCAGAATATAATATATATAATAAACATATGTAAGAATAGTAAACATAAAAACCTAATTAAATCTGTACTTGTGCTCCAAATAAAAAAAAAATTAAACTATATTTTCTTAAGAAATAATTTGTATATAAATTATATTTTGTTCTAATATTATAAAGAAAGGTAAAAAAAAATAATTAAATTTATAATAAATTAACAAGATAAACTAAATTAAAAAAATTATAAATGCCATACAAACTTGAAAGAAAATAATGTAATAAACAACTACATAAGTCATATAGGATACATATTACTTTGTTAAAACAA
The DNA here is from genome assembly GCF_029168945.1 of Cannabis sativa. Lineage (NCBI taxonomy): Eukaryota > Viridiplantae > Streptophyta > Magnoliopsida > Rosales > Cannabaceae > Cannabis > Cannabis sativa. Next base: position 29,360,955 of record NC_083606.1, read on the forward strand.
ATATACTACATGGACCCTCTAGTAAGCCTCTGCAAAAAAATCAAAGAAACTAATATCCAATATAGATAAAAAAGCATCTTCGGGAAAAAAAAAAATAGAACACTTACTACCTTAAAATAAATTAATAATTAACTATAAAAAATTATATAATAAAATAATAATAAAAAAAAACGTAGGAGCACAAATGCTTCTAGAACAATTTTCAAAAATGAAATGTTTACATAACACAATAACAAACTTTCTTTCATTGTGATTACTCAATTAAAGTACTTCATCTTCTGCAATTTCTTCTAAAAATTGGCCAGCCTATTCTATACGAATTTCATCAATTTCTTGTTTTGAATAAAAATTTTTCCCATTGCACATATAGTAGTATTTGTAATATGATAGAAAAAATTTTATTATAGTGTATATTTTTGAATGTGCAACATTTCAGCAGTGCTTGCAAGATATTAAAGACTGGCTTCATTAGAATGCTGGAAGTAACTCTCTGTCTGTTCTTGATCGGGGGATTAGAAGAGAAAAATTGAGCAGCTTCACGAAACTAGTTCTTACTGCTGCTATGGCAAGTCTAGTCTACCATCTTTGGAGAATGAGAAATAGATGCCTTTAGGACAAAGAATTACAAGATACATCTAAATTGTGCTAAGAAATTAAGGCTAGAGTTATTCAAAGAGTTGAATTATTTTGGCCAAAAAAAAATTAAGAATGATGATAAAGCTTGGTTTTTTACCTTGTAAATTCAGCATTATATATGATTTTCATATTGTACAAAATACAAAAATGTATAGCCGAATAATTTAGGCCTGGATTGGGTGTTATTAGGATGTAAACAAATTTTAAGAGCTAATACACTTTCCTGATTCATCAAAAAAAAAAAAATAATGATAGAAAAAAAAATGGATAGGAGAGAGAGGGAGGTTAAGAATTATGAAATTGTGGCTAGAATGGGTAGTTGGAAAGGCTAAGGGTTAGGGCTTGAGAACTTCGACTTCAATAGAAAAATTGTTGGAAGAAAAGAGAGAAAAATTAAAAAGAAAAGAAAGAGAAAAATAGTTATGGAAAATTAGAGAGAGATAATATATGTGATAGAGAAATGGGAGAAGTCAAACGGTTTACTAACATCATTAATTTAGTATTTTTATAATTATAATATTTTTTGAAATAAAAAGACTAAAATAATTTTGTAAAAAATATTTAAAAAAAAAAAACGAGTAGCATTCATTCAAGGTTGGTCCTAAGGTATATGGGGCCTAAGGCGAAATTAAATTTTGGGGCTCCTATATATATAGTTTAATTATTATAAAAATGACAGTTCTAGTGCTTAGTAAAATAGTAACATTCTTAAGAACTCTTAAGAGGTCCAAGGTTCAATCCTTCATAATAACTACACATTAAATAAAAAAAATTAAAAAGTAGAGGTTGGGAATTGATCGCATGACCTCTTACTTGAAAGTAAGACCTTCTACCACCACACTAAACAATTTTTAATATTTTTTTTATTTAATACTTTATCTATATATTAATATTTTTTTTTCACAATTTTGGGGCCCTGAGCGTTCGGGGGCCCGAGGTGCATGCCTAGCCCGCCTACCCTTAGGGCCAGCCCTGCATTCATTCAAAATATAAAAAAGTAACTTAATTTGACACTTAATGTAAAAATCTCATTATTTAATCTAGAATTAATTTATTAAGGTGCCGTGTGGTAAGACTTTTGTTTTTTAATTTTTTAATCACAAAATGAAAGTAAAATTTTTTAAATGCGTTCTGTAACCACTTTTGATTTTCAATTTTAAAAACAGAAAATAAAAGTGTGTTCTGTAAAGTTTATTTTCATTTTCATTTTTTGATTTTATTTACGTAGAGTCTAGGTCCGGAATAGAATTCAGGTTAAGGTTAGAGGACGGGTTCAGTGCTAGGGCCGTGGGAGGATTTGGGTCCGAGTCTGATCGAAATCCAAAATATTGATTGAGAAAAAAAAAACTGTTTAAAAAAATATTAAAAGTGATTTTCTTTTGTTTTTAAAATTTTGATTCTCAATTAAAAAACTAAAAAGTATAAACAATTTTATAGAACATGTTTTTGAAAAATATTTTCACTTTTTTTAATTTTAAAAACAAAAAACTCATTAAAAAGTGTTACCAAACTGCACCTAAATGTATATAGATATCTTTGATCATTATTTTTGTGACTTCATGGAAAAATATATAAGCGAATTAGATACATATACGTCAACATTTGTTTAAGAGAGACAATATTGTATTCAATACATCTTATCATCCTAATTGATATATTTAAGGGATAAAAGTCAAAAATTAACATGAAGTTGATTTATTTCTATAGTATTTAACTTTTTGGGTTGTATGTTTCATATTTTAATATATCAAGACTCACTCTTTTATTCTTCCTAAAAAGGATTAAATTAATCTGATTTGCTTGGATATATGTTATTACAAACTCATTTACAAAAACAGTTATATATAGATATATATATATATATTTATAGGTTTCATAACCCCAACTAATTAAAAAGAAATAGTAGAGAAGTGAACAATATATTTATAGGTTTATATAATATATTACATTAGAACATGGACCTAGCTAGCTATATAAATATATGTATATAGACACACTATGATCGAGTCTAGTGATAATAGTTCCTATACATGAAACCTTGCTAGACAAGGAACATATATATATATATACTATACCTATTGATAATTATTACTTATGTACAGAACCCAATAATAATGAAAGGAAAGAACCATGAGTAGAATAGAATGGTTCCCCAACCAATTATATACCCCCAAACCAATGAGCCTAAACTGATAAAAGAAAAAAAAAAAGGTAATAGCAATAGTTACTAGTAATTAGACACTAAGCAAAATAATAGGAAGCCAAGGTCATGAATAATGGTAGTAAATAGCTTAGAAGGCTCTCTGATAAAAACCATGAATCTTCTTCCATGAGTCCTCCCTCTGCATCTTCAGTTGTTTGTAGAAGTTGCCAATAAAAGTTTCAGCTTTGGTAAACAGCTCCTGCCCTGTAATTTCCCCACCTACTTCTTCTTCCTTCTTCTTCTCAACGTAGTCATCATCACCATCAATGTCTTCATCGAAGTCTTCTTCCTTCTGCTGATCACCACTTCCAATGAAGAAAAGACTAGGCATGGAAGGACATTTCTTCACTCTAACTGCTTTAACAGAACCAACAACCTTTTGAGAACGAGTTTTCTCTGCAATTTTGACCTTCTTCTCAGAAGCACTACTGGTATGACTAATATCAATAATTGTTTGATCAGCAGGACCATTATGTTTTACTTGTTCATTTTTATTATTATTATAATTAATATTGGCAACAGCTACATTATGGGAAGTAATTTTGAGAGGAGAGGCTTCTTCTGATGATGAGGCTATTATTATTCCAGCTGGCTTTTGATGATGAGGAGGAGTAGGAGGAACAACATACGTAGTGTTCTTGATTTTGTTGTTGTTTTCCTCTAAAGGCTTGGAAAATATTAATGAGAGAAGGCCGGCCTCGGCTCCTAGAACAATTATAAGGAGATTGGTGATGAAGTAGAGGTAAGTAGGCCTTAGTGATGAAGATAGAAGAGGTGCTATGACAAGAAGAATTGCTAGGAGTGAAAGCACTAGGACTTGTGATTTCTTGAACTTGTTTTCCATGGCTGGTTTTTTGACGAGGAATCAAACTCAAAAGAAGGCTCTTGTAGCTAAGGTTAATAATTCCAGAGAAAGGAAAAAAGATGACGATGAAGAGTGATGAGGAAGGCCTGAAATTTGTAGTGCTGAACAAGTGCCTTATAGACATATTTATAGGAAAAGAGAGAGACAAGTTGATATGTTGTCGTTTTCTGAGGGCTTCATGAAAATGTATTATTGGTCAACAGAATATGAAAAGAAAATTCACAATTTTCTTTCTTGTCTTTATTTTTTTATGTACTCACTTTATTATCAAGTGGTCATGACCTGTAATAACGAGCTAGGGCATGCTAATGCTTCAATTAAAATAACTTTATCAATTATCATAATATATATTATATATGAGGCAGCAACACAACTTTTATTCTCATCATACATCCAATGCACAATGACACTAACTCACAGAATGCTTTAATTATATCAACCCGTGATTTAAAAAGCTTCATTAACATTAGCACCAGCTGGTTATACTTATTACTTGCAGAATTATATTAGTTACTTACGTGGTTTAGCTTAATTAGGAAACTTAAATAGTTTGAGGGTATGTATATGTGTATGTTAATTTATGTATCTTTTCCCATATAGTGTGCATCTATTTATTACCGTTCTGTCACTATTAGTTATGAAGATTCTCCCTAAAAAAGACTACCAATACAGAATTTGGTAGCTAAATATGATAACCATTCACCTTAGGCATTGTCAGCCATTAAGAAGTAGTAAAGCCAAGTATAATGTGGACAAAGTGAACATGCAAGAGGGAAAGAGTTTCAATACAATTGGACAATGCTTGATAAGGTCGGTGGAATAACTTTATTTTATTTCTCCTTTCTTGAAAAATATATTTTCGAATTTCGAAGGTAGCTTCATTTAAAGCTTCCTAATCTAATTTAACCAACCACATAAGCATGCGGTTTTTTATGGAGCCATAGAGACATGCATATATATTGGTTGAAAAGTTGGGTCCCACACATGACTGGTATGATATGGAGCCCAACAACAAAGGCCATTAGCCTTTTAGGATGTTTGATTTTGGATTTTGGATTTTATTGGACCCCTCTTTAAACAGAATCTTTACCTCTATTTCCCACAAGTCCCACTGGCTCCAGTGCTGTTGTGGTCCCTCACTGTCCTTCTCACTTAGGTCCACTTGACTTTTCTTTGTGGCTATGGATTGGGCTTTAACCATCCACACTGTCCTACAAATTAGCCCAAAAGTCCCACCCATGAACTATGATCACTCACACATCTTCTAAATATATATAGATAGACATTTTTTCTAACATTTTCCTCATTTCTCTTAATTTCTATAACGTCCATTAGAAAAAAAAGCTCACGTAACACTAGCACCAGGATGTGAGAATTATGATCCAGTAAAACACTATGATCTACTATTTTAACTTTTTTTAATGCGACGCCACTTTAGTATAGCAGTCTTTTTATGTCATGTTCTGGTCGAGTTTATCCACAAATTTTTAAAAGCTTTTTATCCTTTATCTCCTTTCCGAGGATTATGTTAAATGGTTCACTGTACATAAACTATCAAATGACCTTAAACGCTATAGGCTTAAGCAAATTTGTCTTCACTTTTCAAATATATACTGAGGACAAATGATTTAAACATTACTATTTTACTAATGATCACAAAATTATTTACATGTTCGTGTTATATATTTTGGGGGATATGATTTTGTTCCCTGATGTACTTTCACGGAATGTATTCCGTAGTACATTAGATGGGTCTCATGGTACATTAAATGAGTGTCAGGGTACATTTTTACTTTTTAACCCTAATTATCCCTAGATCAATTTCAGCCGTCAGATCAAATAACTCCCTCATCTGACGGCTGTCGTACATCACGGAATACAATCCGTGAAAGTACAATAACGGGACAAAATCTTATCCCTATATTTTGGTTTCTAAGCCTAATTAAATGATAAGTTGTCACGACCCGAGCCCTAGGCTGTGGCAGATGTGTAATATCCATAATTTGGGTGGTCAAAGGTCACACTTTGACCCTTGTAGGAAAATAAAGCTTATAAATGATCCTTTTATTTATATTACAAAATACTAATTTAAAAGATATGGATTAACTCCTATATTAATAAGAAAATATTAGTAATAAAATCAGGACCACTCATCAATATAAAAAGAACAGTAATATCCCCACAGTTATGTAATCACCAAATAGATAGATTTAATAAGTCAATAAAATACCAAAATAATACCTAGCATCCATCATTTCTCATTTCTAACTAGTACATGGCTAATTTAAGTCATCCAGACCATCCATTTGTTCTTAAATACAAAATCAGTCTCATTAGAAGGTGAAAGAGTAAAATATGACTAAACTAATAACGACATTCCTTTCCCAACGGTACCATCCTCATCCACTAGCATCAAACTGAGTTCCTGGAATGGGAGAAAATAGGGGGTGAGCTTATAAAGCCCAGTAGGAAAACAACTAATATCAAAGGACCCTTGGTTTAATAAAATTCCTGCATGGTTAGCTTTATAAAAATAAAATGTCTCATCAACAGTATCAATATGTACAAATAAAATAGAGAGACCACAAATAATCACAAATCAAACGTCAAATGCATATCACACCGTCCACTAGACCCCTAGCTCTCAATACCAACCATAGAAAACGACATCCAAAACCGGGTAGTCGCATCTTATATCCACCATAAATACCGGGACTCAGATTTAATTCACTCCCTGTACAGATTCTAGGTCTTTCACCTACAGGTGAGTGCACACCTGATCTACCTATGATGACACAGAGACTAGGTCGTGAAACAACAATATGCATCGAACATGATCAACATGGCTCTCATCAATATAACCAAAGCAGGTAAATAATAAGCATAACAAAGAACATATTCCTTTTTATTTTCTAGAAAATTCGGCAGCATAACAGCTGTATTTTGAATAAACCCAAAAATCATAACCTGCATAAATATTTGCACACAAAAATATATTTGGCACTCAGTGCCCCAGAACAGTCCAGAAAATATGCAGATTAAGTTTTCAATTTTTCAAACAATTTTGTAAATCATAAAAATTGGAATATGTCTAATGTTATACAACGCATATAAAAATCAAGTCCAATAATCAAGTTGAGTCCCTACCTCTCCCGAGTCGTTAAACTTTTTCCAAAAGACGATCTTAAGCTCTCAAGTCCCGAGCTCCAATTGTTTAGTCCAAACTTACATATTACTCTCACCTATACCACCAAATGGTTAAATAATTATCATTATCGCATTCTACATTCAAAACTGAGTCCAACGACATATAATACGACTATATTTAAAATTTGGGGTTCTGAAGCCTCACCTAAGCGGTGCACATTAACAATCGGTGGCAGTAAAAATTGGTGTACCGGAAATGTCGCCGAAAATAGGAGTAGTATATATCAAAACGACCACCTCGACGAGTAGATCACACCCATGCCAACCGTTTGTCAAATCCGTGCACGATGTTACCAGAAAGTCACCGGAAAGGGACGGAGCTACAAAAATGTCACCGGAAAAAGTTGTGAACCGGGAAAAATGGTTCAGTGTAGGTTGTTCTCCTCGACGAGCTGAGTTTAGTGGTGAAGACGATTCGTCAAACGGATGCCGGAGGTGACCGGAAAATCCGTTCAAAGTTTGAAATCCCAAACTTTGACTTGCGATCCCGAGTTAACGGTGGCGAAAGGAGCGGCAGCGCTTGGTGGGTGACGTCGCCGGCAGCTGGAGTTCCGTTCTGACCGGCGCGTTGGGTCGGGCGGTGGCCGGAGGTTGGTCGCCGAAGTGGTGGTGGTTATGGAGGTTTATGGGTTTTATTTTTGTATTTTAAAGAGAGAGAAAGAGAGAAATATGGATAGAGAGAGAGGGGGGCGAAGGGTTCAGTATATAATTTAATTTTTTTTTTTAATATACATATATATATTACTTTATTATTATTTTATATATATAAACATATTTGACTCGGTCAAACCGAGTATTTACATAAGTATTTTGTCAATAAAGAAACAATAAAAGAAAAGTATACTGGTTAAAAAAAATTAAGAGCATCTTTAATAATTAAATTTTAAAATACTTGTTGAGGTGGATAGCTTAGTAAAATTTAAGAATGTTATATTATGGAGAGAGAAAAATATCATTATTGCACTAATGTCATGAGTGGTATGTTGGAAATTATTTTACCAGGATCTTAGATCTACTCACAAGTATGTTTATTAACATCCTAAATATGAACTTTCTAAAACGATAAATTAAACACATATAAAGTTTAGGAAACCTTACATTGGGTGCAGCGGAATATAATGACTCCTTCCGTTCAGATATCTAGCCCTTGATTCCTTTCTGTAGCAGAGCATTATCAATATCTGAACCTGGATCTCTTTCTCTGAATCTTTGATGCTGAATCTCCTTTGCAGATGATCTTTCTTCACGATCTTCCTCACTATGATTGAGGTATCACTTGATGTGTGTGGGCACTACTCTAATCACTAAGAGAGGTTCGAAATATTGAGGAAGAAAAGAGAGAGAGAGTGGCGGCTAGAGAAGAGAGTGGAGGCTCAGGTTTTTCTGATTCAGAAAGTGTAATTTTCCTGAAGCCTTCACTATCTATTTATAGCATTCCTCTAGGGCTTGATTTGAATTATATGACATTAAAATAATGAAAAAATCAATTTAAAAATCCTACAAAGGTGGCCGGCCATACACTTAATGGATTGGGCCTTGGGCTTTGCAATTTTGCAATTTTAACACCTTTTGTATCTGATTTTCTCAAAAATGCCAATTTCCTAATTCAATCATTTAAATGCCAATTCTAACTATTTAATAACTATAAATAATTATTAAATAATATTGTCATTTATCATATTTATTAACTGAACCATGCAAAGTATCATAATTAACAAATATGCCCCTATAAACTCTTTCTTTACAATTTCGCCCTTACTTAGTGAAAATTTCACAAATAGACATAGTCTAATTCGTGAATTATAATTGATTAATCAAAACCAATTACATGAGTCTTACAAGCAATATTATCTCAACTAGTGGGGGGACCATGGGTCTATATAACCGAGCTTCCAATAAGTAGATCAAGAATTTAACACTAAAATTCACTAACTTATTAATTCTTCGTTGAATCCACGCATAGAACTCAGAATTGCACTCTCAGTATATAGAATGCTCTATATGTTCCACCATATAGACACATCATTAGTTATCCATTGTTATAATCCTAATGTGATCAATGATCCTCTATATGAATGATCTACACTGTAAAGGGATTAAATTACCGTTACACCCTACAATGTATTTATTCCTTAAAACACTTGACCCCGTATAAATGATATTTCAGCTTATGTGAAATGAGTACTCCACCATTTATGTTCGTTTGGTCAAGCTCGAAGGAGATCATCCTTTGCTTACTATTCGCCAGATAGAAGCTATAGATTCCATGTTTATGATAGCGCTCCCACTCAATTGCACTACCGTGTTCCCAAAATGTACGTATCACCCTGACCTAAAAGTAGGCTTAACTAACAAATCAAAGAACACGAATAGCCTCTCGAGATTGAGCCTAATCATATCAGGATTAAGATCATTTGATCTAGGATCAACTAGGCGATATTGACTTGAATAGATTTTACGGTAAGTTTAATTAAATCTAAGTCAAAGTTCAATATCGGTCCCTTCCGATGCATACTCCATGCATCCAACCTGAGCTTTACTTTAACCAATGTTTAGAAAAGAACATAGTATTTCTCCAAATACAAGTAAACTCTTGTTGTAGATTATCATATCGGTAAAACCCGTGTACGATAAATCTAGGAAACTTTATTCACATAGTCATGTTTACTTTCCAATGTGTTGACGGCACAATAAACAGGATCAAGTATGTGAAAAGGGTTTCAGATGAATTTATACATTATGTACATATAATCATGAAATAAATCATGTGAACCATGCAACATTAAATGTTATTTACGATCTATATTAATAAGTAAATGCGATTATATTGAAATGAGTTTTATTTAGGGCATAAAACCCAACAAACTCCCACTTGCACTAATATAAAACAAAAAGTGCGTTTCAAATAATCTCAACACCTTGATATGCAAATCAAGTGTAGTAGTAGTAAACTCCTCGTAATAGGATCTGAAAGGTTGAATTAACCACAACCTTTTCTCCACTATTACTCTTCCTTTAATCACAAAATCATTGATAATGTGAAATTCCTCTCTATATGTCTACTCTCTTGGGATACTGGATTCTATACCTTTGGCAACTACTTTTGGTTAATCAGGAAATTAACGCTAGTAGTTTAAGGCAATTTGGAATGGTGCCAAAGATGTATAGAACTTTCCTTAGACTGAATAAGTACCTTTCCTGCAGCTTTAACATTCAGTCTCTCTCTGGTAGACCTAGAGACTTCAGATAGGTTTTTACACTTCTCCAAAATCACTATTCCACCCCCAGAGTAACCACCATCTTATCAGAAAGATTTTCTAGCACAAAGGCAAATTTCAAAATCTGATATGGTGTAGTCTAAGAGTTTTAAACACACCCTTATAGACTAACATATAGTTCCTCTTCTTTATCTTAAGATTTACTTGATTGTCTTCCAATGTTCTTCTCCTGGATTAATCTGATACCTACTCATTACTCCCACTCAACAGCAGGTGTCTGGTCTAAGGCATACAAAAGCATATCTAAGACCTCTCACTGTTGATGTAAGAAATTCTTTCATGGCTTTATCTTTTCTGGAATAGTTAAGACTTTTCCTTAGATAAATAAAATCTATGCCTAAGAAGTTGTGAAGCTTCTATAGATTGCCATTAGAAAGAAAATGCTTCAGCATCTTACTAAAGTAAGTTGCTTGCATTAGAGTAAGTAATTACCAGGGTAAGTAATTACCAGGTATACCACAAGCACTAGGTTTAGATAAACTCAAACCTATAATACTAGGAACAGGAAGTTTTGTTTAGTCCATTGAATAGACTTATAAACGAAAATTTCCTTTTATGTCCTTGTAATAGAAAACTTTAGGTTATTCCATGTGAATGGATTAAACCATAGTTCTATTGGCTTTCTTCTTAGTTTCTTATATTGACAATCCATTACTTGTTTAAACTTACAATGGATTTTAATCACTAGTGTCTCCCAAGTCATAAGAAGATGAGTTCCTAGAAACTCTCCCACTACGACAAGGTACCGTGAATTATGTCGAAGAAAACTAAATGGTATTGATCTCTTCGGTTGTGACAAGACAACAGAGGCAGTGGGATCATCATATGTAAGATGATGGAATACTTTTGGAATCAAGAATTAAATATCTCCTTTATTTGCTACTTGTTTTTCAGACTTAGTCATTTTCTTAGAAAAGTAGTATTTGTTTGAACAAACACTTTCTTATCTATTGACATTGGGATGGTCCACCCCTAATCACTTAGAATAGCTAACAAACCATGGTTAACAGTTCTAGCTTTTCTTAAGATTTTGATTAGGCCATCCATGAATCTAGTAATGATTTACATTAAGTAGCCAACCATTACATCATTCTGAAATTGTATTACCATAGAAGGATTTAGGCAACGACTAGTAACTAATCATCAATATGCAAATCGAAATTTCTGGGGAGGTAAGTTTGGATATAATTCAAAAATCAATTTAATGATCTTTGAACTGCATATCTACTAACTATTTCTCCACCCCTATCAGTTCGCAAGATCTTTAACCACTTACCTTAATGGTGTTTAACCATTGCTAGAAATTAATGAAATTTTTCAAACATTTCAAATTTCTTTGCATAAGGTATAATCTAGAGTTATCGTTTTAAGAATACAACGAAAAACTCATATCCACCCCTGAATGTACATCCATCTGCGAATGAGATGAACTACTTTCAGTGGATATAGGCATATTAACTCTTTGCAGAGATTGATCTTGTCAAATCCACTATGAACAAGATACAAATGCCATAGATTAAGAAAATGTGGTAGTGTCTATGATGACATAGGTTTAGTTACATCAAAGAGTTCTTAGAATACTTCAAGTGGATCCTGGTCACAGAATACCTAACTCACATTCCATACAGTTTTAATCCATTAATAAAAGATGGATATTAAATACTTGAGAAAGTGTAACTGTATTGTATTCTGGAATTAGAAGTTTAAGAAAATTTCTATTTGGAATCTAAAATTAAAGTCAAAGACTTAAATTCAACCAAATTTAATGAGTAATTCTTTCTTGGACCACCACTACTAATACAAACTCTAAGTCAGATTTGCCCATACAAGTAGGAGATTTCTAAGATTGAGGATTTATATCAATTGGGAATAGAATTTCGGGGTTATAATCATATGCGTCATTTAATTTCTTAAGAGAAAATATAATGACATGAAATGATTCATAGACCATTCATCCAATGATATATTTGAAAGCTAATTCGAAATGAATAAGCTAAGAGGAATTAGGATAATTTCGTTTAAAATAAGAATCCAACGATGCTTCGATTAGCGAAAGTCAAAGTAATCTTATTTATATAATCTTCTTGTTTTATATCGTAAAAATACTAGTCTAAGGTGTCATCAATTGATGAACAGCTAGATGTCGCATATACAATATTTATCTTTCGAGATCTAACACTATTATGTATGTCTAATGGTGAAAATCCACTAGGGATTTATCTCATTAGATAAACAAGCCAAGTTAGACCAACAATGAAGATTCGAAATTAAACTACAACTTAATAACAGAAAATAACATGGTTCAATATAAATTCATACACAATTCAGAAATTATAAGCATATAGCAAGTAGGAATGACAAGTGAAAATACTAAAACATACAATCCTAAATAATTTCCAAGGTTTTCAACAAACTGATATCAGTGTCCCGTTTAGGCGAGAGTCAAAGCTACCATTCATTGAATAGAGTTGTCAGCTCGTCTAAAATGTTAAACATTCTAGCAACCTTTTATTCGATCAAGATTGGAATTCAGCGTTGTCCCGTTTAGGCGAGAGTCAAGGCAATTCTATCTTATGAGCTTCCACCATTGTTTCATAATTTGCAAGTCAAGTATGGTCGCCACCATTAGGGTGATCCATACCATACAAAACACTTACAAACTACTTATCATGCGAGGTTAAACGGTGCGAAATTGCTAATGAACGTTCCTCCATTAGGGAGGATTACTCACTAAAACAAACGCGGTGTAAAACCCACAATGGAGATCGAATGTGTCTTGATAATAAAGCTCATTATTTAAAAAGAGTTGTATTTTCTTTTATTCTCTTTATTTATTCTATTTATTTTAAATATATATTTATTTATTTAAAATTTCCAATTTAGAATGAAAAATTCTAAATATAAATTTTAATTTAATATTTATAAATTTTACTTAGATGGATATGAAAATAACATGAATTATTTCCATCTTAGTAATAATTTCCAATAAATATTTAGAAAAAAATATTTAAGTTGTTACAAAATTAATTTAAATTAATTTACAACTCAAATTTAATTTTCTATAAATATATATTGCATTTCGAAAAATTAAAGTATATAAGAATACAATTTTCGAAAAATGCATATTAAAATAAAAAATAAATCCTGGAAAAAATTATTCTAATTTAATGTTGGCCCAAAATTAATTAATAAAATTAATTTACAACAAAAATATAATTTTCCTATTTAATTAAATATATAAGAAAAATTACAAATATTTAAGTATGATGATGAAAATCAACTTAAATATTAATTTTCTATTTAATTAAATACACTAGAAAAATACTTCAAGCAAAAATATCACCTATCTAGATTTTCCTTTGACTAATTAATTCTATTTCTAATAATATACTTTAATTCAATTTATTTTAAATTAATCAATAAATGAAAAAATCATTGATTTAAGTTGATCCAAGAATTAATTAAAATAATTAATTTACAACTTAATCTATTTTTCAAGATAAAATTCGAAATTCTAGCATTTAAGAAATGCAATTTCGAAAATTGATTAATAAAATAAAGAAAAAATATATTTTGAAAATTATTTAAATTTAGTTGAAAAAATTAAATTTCAACTAAAAATAATTTTCTATTTAATTAAATGTCATGAAAAAGAAATATTTAAGTATGATGATAAAATCAACTTAGATATTTAATTTTCAAATTAATTAAATATATTAAATTCAAGAAATAAATAATTAAGTGTAGAGAAGGCTTAATTATTAATCTCTAGTTTAATACTAGGAAAAAATATACTTAAAATAAATTGTACCAAAATTAATTATTTAAATAATTAATTTCACAATGTATAATATTTTCCTATTTAATATTAGAAATAATAAGTAGTCTAGAAATAACTATCTAGAAAATATCTTATTTGACTAAGTATCTTTTCCACAAAATTTGAAAAAATATCTAATTTAAGTTGTATTAGAAAAAATCTAGAACTTAAATATTTTCAAATTTAAATTTAATTAAATATCAAAAATTAAGTTGTAACCACTTAATTTGAAAAATATTCCATTTTAAGTTAATATTCGAAAAGATATTAACTTAAAAAATATCTAAAGAATTTTAATAACCAATGCCTAAAATTCCTCAACTTAATTTTGAAATTTTGAATTCAAAAGATATTCAGATTTAAGTTGGTTAGTTGAAGATAACTAAATATCAACTTAAATAGGAATATTTAATGAAAAATTTAAATTAAGTTCCAGAAAGAATCTAGATGGTTATAATTCTATATTTAATTAAATACAAGAAAATACATATAGTTTAGCTTAGAATAAAAAAAATTCTTTAAACTATATTTTTCTTAAATTAATTTCAAAATAAATGAAATTAATTATGTTGCTAATCAATTTTATTAGGTTAAACTAGTGTAATTAACCTAGTACAGTCATTCAAATCGAGCAAATGGGCCTTCACAATTGGGGTGGTTTGTGTGAGGGGTCTTGAGTTCAGTATGTCGTACCCACTTCTATGGCTCCCAACTCTCACACAAGGCCCAAAAGAGAGGAATTTAACCTTAATAAGAACAATTGTTATTAATTGAATAAGCCCAAAACTAAATGGGCCTAAATAAAATCTATCAATGACTATGACATTTTATTTAGCAACATTAACCTATATGCATCTATAATAAAATTAAACACATAGGCTCACACAGGCACACTTTGGATGGGTCCTATCATGTTGCTAGGTCATACACAGATGAAAGAAGATTGTAAATATACCTGTTACAAATTATTATCTTGACCAAGGGAGCCATCAGATCATTAGATCTGGCAAAAAGTAACCATGGCTATTTGCGATCAAGTAATAATAGGTTTTAAAAACTTACACACAAGCTAAAACACATACTCATAACGACAGGGTTAGCTGGATAGTTGGATGTAGGATTTATTTAATTTTAAATAAATATTTAATTTCGAAAATAATTAATTAAATAAAAAAAATAAAAAATTTCGAAAATTTTTAAAAAAATTTTAAAAAAAAATTCGAAATTAAAAAAAATTTAAAATTAAACCTACAATTTTTGAAAAATTAGGTTTCAACCAACCTAAATATCATTTCAAAAATTTGCTAACTACTTTTAAATTTTAAATGTTATTTTATAAATAAAAATTAAATAAAAAATTAGAAAAGATAAATAAATATCTTTTTCAAATTTTTAAATGTAATTTAAATAAATAAAATAACAAAATTTAAAAAATTAGCAAAATATCTTATATCTATTTAAAATTACATGATTATAAATATCTTATTTTAAATTTAAATATGGTCAAAATATCTAAAAAGATTTAATTAAAAAATCTTAAAAGATAAGATATTTTTAAAATATCTTAAAAGATATTATAAATATCTTTAAAAGATAAGATATTTTTAAATATCTTAAAAGATATTATAAATATCTTAAAAGATATTATAAATATCTTAAAATATCTGACCTTAAATTTAAAAAAAATATAATCAAATTTAAAAATAAGATAGATTTTTAAGCAAAAAGATAAATACTAATTCTATTCAAATTCAAATTACACTAATATCTTGAATTAAATTAAAAAAAAATTAAATTAATTCAAAATGATAATTAGAATTGAATTAGGAATAGTAATAGTATATATACAAAACCATACAAAAAATTGGAAGTTAATTCCATGAAAAAGTATGAAAAATTGAAGAAAATTGAAAAAATTCGAAACTGTACGGACAGTTCTGCGATCGTGTGAAACTATCAAGACAAAATTTCCGATTTTGTCAAATCTTCAAAAAATCATAACTAATTCAAATAAAATCCAAATTGAGTTCTGTAAAAGGCTAACTTGCTTAATTTTTTCCATACTATCCAATAAAAATAATGCCAGAACCGAAATAACAATTATTTTTCACGAAAATTTCACAATCATCAATCAATCATCAAATAACACTCAATACAACATGATACCATCCAAAGAACATACAAACAATCGTTTTAAAGTCCAAATTACATGTAAGTAAATCAATTACCATGGCTCTGAGGCCAGTTGTTGGAAATTATTTTACCAGGATCTTAGATCTACTCACAAGTATGTTTATTAACATCCTAAATATGAACTTTCTAAAACGATAAATTAAACACATATAAAGTTTAGGAAACCTTACATTGGGTGCAGCGGAATATAATGACTCCTTCCGTTCAGATATCTAGCCCTTGATTCCTTTCTGTAGCAGAGCATTATCAATATCTGAACCTGGATCTCTTTCTCTGAATCTTTGATGCTGAATCTCCTTTGCAGATGATCTTTCTTCACGATCTTCCTCACTATGATTGAGGTATCACTTGATGTGTGTGGGCACTACTCTAATCACTAAGAGAGGTTCGAAATATTGAGGAAGAAAAGAGAGAGAGAGTGGCGGCTAGAGAAGAGAGTGGAGGCTCAGGTTTTTCTGATTCAGAAAGTGTAATTTTCCTGAAGCCTTCACTATCTATTTATAGCATTCCTCTAGGGCTTGATTTGAATTATATGACATTAAAATAATGAAAAAATCAATTTAAAAATCCTACAAAGGTGGCCGGCCATACACTTAATGGATTGGGCCTTGGGCTTTGCAATTTTGCAATTTTAACACCTTTTGTATCTGATTTTCTCAAAAATGCCAATTTCCTAATTCAATCATTTAAATGCCAATTCTAACTATTTAATAACTATAAATAATTATTAAATAATATTGTCATTTATCATATTTATTAACTGAACCATGCAAAGTATCATAATTAACAAATATGCCCCTATAAACTCTTTCTTTACAATTTCGCCCTTACTTAGTGAAAATTTCACAAATAGACATAGTCTAATTCGTGAATTATAATTGATTAATCAAAACCAATTACATGAGTCTTACAAGCAATATTATCTCAACTAGTGGGGGGACCATGGGTCTATATAACCGAGCTTCCAATAAGTAGATCAAGAATTTAACACTAAAATTCACTAACTTATTAATTCTTCGTTGAATCCACGCATAGAACTCAGAATTGCACTCTCAGTATATAGAATGCTCTATATGTTCCACCATATAGACACATCATTAGTTATCCATTGTTATAATCCTAATGTGATCAATGATCCTCTATATGAATGATCTACACTGTAAAGGGATTAAATTACCGTTACACCCTACAATGTATTTATTCCTTAAAACACTTGACCCCGTATAAATGATATTTCAGCTTATGTGAAATGAGTACTCCACCATTTATGTTCGTTTGGTCAAGCTCGAAGGAGATCATCCTTTGCTTACTATTCGCCAGATAGAAGCTATAGATTCCATGTTTATGATAGCGCTCCCACTCAATTGCACTACCGTGTTCCCAAAATGTACGTATCACCCTGACCTAAAAGTAGGCTTAACTAACAAATCAAAGAACACGAATAGCCTCTCGAGATTGAGCCTAATCATATCAGGATTAAGATCATTTGATCTAGGATCAACTAGGCGATATTGACTTGAATAGATTTTACGGTAAGTTTAATTAAATCTAAGTCAAAGTTCAATATCGGTCCCTTCCGATGCATACTCCATGCATCCAACCTGAGCTTTACTTTAACCAATGTTCTGGAAAGAACATAGTATTTCTCCAAATACAAGTAAACTCTTGTTGTAGATTATCATATCAGTAAAACCCTGTGTCTGATAAATCTAGGAAACTTTATTCACATAGTCATGTTTACTTTCCAATGTGTTGACGGCACAATAAACAGGATCAAGTATGTGAAAAGGGTTTCAGATGAATTTATACATTATGTACATATAATCATGAAATAAATCATGTGAACCATGCAACATTAAATGTTATTTCTGATCTATATTAATAAGTAAATCTGATTATATTGAAATGAGTTTTATTTAGGGCATAAAACCCAACATGGTATTGATGTTGGGTTTTGTGCCTTAAATAAAAGAGGAAAATACACTCTATAATTTTTTTATATTGTTCTCTTTTATTTTTATCCTCTTTTTTAAAGTTAATCATTTTTACCTCTTTTTTTAAACAGTGTACCAATTTTACCCCTGTCACTTCAAGATACTCTCCATGTGATTCTCTTATATCAATGTATTTTATGTATAATACATATAAAAAGAGGTATGTTTCAATTAAATATAAAATTAGAGGTAAATTTGATTAATTGATTAATAAAAGTGGTATTTTTCAACTTACCCCTAAATAAAATTCATTTCAATACAATCAGATTTACTAATTAATAAAAAATAAGAATTAATCATTCTATATTGCATGGTTCACATGATTTATTTCATGATTATATTTAATGTATAAATTCTATTAAGTCCAGAACATATATAAATATGTGTATATTTTTTCATGATTATAGTGTCGTCAGCGCAGTGGAATATAATCATGATTATATGTTCAAAAGTTTAATTCTCATGATTTGTCAGTTTATTGGATTTATACTGGCATGATAATCAGCGATAAGGTATACTTACACCTTGGATAAGTGTTATGTCCTTTCCAGGACATTGGCAAAGTTTACTAGTAACGTACGTATGAAGTATACATTGGAAGGGACCGATATTGATCTTGGATAAGATATCATAAACTTACTGTTATATCTTTCTAAGTCAATATCAATGGTTGATCCTATGTCTATGGATCTTAATCCTGATATGGTTAGGTTCAACTTAGTTGTATTATTTATGTTTTTCAATTTGTTTGTTTAAGTCCACTACTAGAAAAACGGGTTTTACTGACACACTTTGAGTAACTCTAAAACTATTTAGTGAAACTTCAACGCGTGTCACTAATAAGGGTGACTAGAAAGACAGTTTTTAGTGACACTTCACACGTGTCACTGAACCTTTTTACATTCACTTTATGTGAGTCACTATAGACGTATAGAGTTAGACTTTGTCAAACTAAAAAGGTAATAGCCACACACATGAAGTGTCACTACATCCTTTTTTTTTCTTTTATTTTTTATTAATGTTAATATGCTTTTTATAAATAAAAAAAATTAATATAATTTTTTTATAATTCAGATTATATATTATAAATTTATAAAAAAAAATTATATTAATAAAATAATTTAATTAACTATATATTTATCAATTATAAATTAATATATTTTAATTTTAGTTATAAAATTATTAATAAACCAATATATATTATTTAATTTGATTCTATTTTAATTTAATTTTATATTATTAATAAATTGATGATATATTATTTTTTTAATATAATTCTAATTTTATATAAATTAATAGTATATTAATTTTATATAATAAATTAATAATATATTATTTTTTAGATAGCAATTAACAGAATATTTGAACTACTAAACAAAATTATAAAATACACACATTATACTTTATATTAAAATGTACATTAGGCATATGACATTAATTTTAACCAAAAAAACAAATAAATCAGAGTGAATACAAATCCAAAACAAATCAGAACATGTTTAGAACCAAAAAAACCTAAAAAACTAAAAACAAATCAACCATAAATCTGGAACCACCACCTTCGGCCATTAACCCAAACCACCATCCTGGCGAAAAACCCCAAGTTCCCTCAGTCCACCTACACAGCAAAAGAGAGAGAGAGAAATAGAGAGACAAACAAAATATCAAATAATCATACATGTATATAATATGTACGAGTCGTTCTTCAATGAACCAAGATTGTAGAGTAGATGGATCAAACCAATGTTCGATGCTGACAAGCCTGCCCCAAATCACCAAAGCATTGCCATCTAGCCTGAGCAGGAGCTCCACCAGAAGGAAAAATAAAGAGGGGGAAGAGAAGTGTGGTGTTGCGCTGAGAAGAGGAGAGATTGGGGCTTCATTCTGGGCAGCAAGACGTCGAACTGAGAGGAGATATTGGGGCTTCGAGGACTGAGGAGGGAGAGGGAGGCTTTGATTGAGAGAAAGAAGAGGTAGGCTTCGAACTGTTGTTGGTTGTCGGAGAAGAGGAGTAGTAGCTCCGATTGAGAGAAAGAAAGGGAAAGGCAGGCTTCGAATCTGAGAGAAAGAGAGAGAGGCATCAACTGAGAGAAAGAAAGAGAGGCTTTGATTGAGAGAGAGAGAGAGAGAGAGAGAGAGAGAGAGAGAGAGAGAGAGAGAGAGAGAGAGAGAGAGAGAGAGAGAGAGAGAGAGAGAGAGAGAGAGAGAGAGAGAGAGAGAGAGAGAGAGGGTGGCGGCTCAGAGAGAGTTTTGAGTGAGAAAATTCTGTCAGAATAATGTATATTCAAAACTGAAGCCTTTGTCTTCTATTTATAGAAGACCACCCAGGGCTATGGTTGAATTAATTGACATTTTAAAATTGAAAAATCAATGAGAAAAGGGAAGCATAGTGGCCGGCCTAGGCATTGTGGAAACAAGGCTTGCCACTTTTCCAACTTTCCTTTTCCTACATTGATAGTTTCCTGTTTTGTCAAAAACTGCCAATTCTTTTGTTCAACCACATAAATGTCAAATCTAATTATTTAATAATTAAAATTAATTATCAAATAATATATTGTCATTTATTTATTTATTATAATAAAACTAATTAAAGTTTCCTAATTAATAAATATGCCCTTCAAAATCTCTATTTACTGTTTTGCCCTTAATAAGTGATAAATTCTCAAATAGACACAGTCTAACTTGAGAATTATAATTGATTAATTAAAATCAATTAAATGAGTCTTACAAGTAATATTTTCTCAACTAGTGGGGGGACCATGGGTCTATATATCCGAGCTTCCAATAAGCAGATCTAGAATTTACTACTTAAATTTACTAACTTATTAATTCTTCGTTGAATCCACACATAGAACTTAGAATTGCACTCTCAGTATATAGAATGTTCTATATGTTCCACCATATGGACACATCATTAGTTATCCATTGTTATAATCCTAATGTGATCAATGATCCTCTATATGGATGATTTACACTGTAAAGGGACTTAATTACCGTAACACCCTACAATGTATTTTATCCTTAAAACACTTAACCCTGTATAAATGATATTTCAACTAAGTGAAATAAGTACTCCATCATTTATCTCGTTTGGTTAAGCTCGAAGGAAATCACCCTTTGCTTACTATTCGCCAGATAGAAGCTATAGATTCCATATTTATGTCAGCGCTCCCACTCAATCGCACTACCGTGTTCCCAAAATGTACGTATCACCCTGACCCAAAAGTAGGCTTAACTAACAAATCAAAGAACACGAATAACACTCTTGAGATTGAGCCTAACCATATCAGGATTTCGATCATGTGATCTAGGATCAACTTAGTGATATTGAATTGAATAGATATTTACGGTAAGTTTTATAAATCTATTTCAAAGTTCAATATCGGTCCATTCCAATGCATACTCCATGCATCCAACCTGAGCTTTACTTTAACCAATGTTCTGGAAAGAACATAGCATTTCTCCAAATGCAAGTAAACTCTGTTGTAGATTGCCATATCAGTAAAACACAGTGTACTGATAAATCTAGGAATCCTTTATTCACATAGTCATGTTTACTATCCACTGTGTTGACAACACAATAAACATGATCAAGTATGTGAAAGGGGTTTGGATGAATTTATAAATCAAATAGACAAACAATTGATTAAGTGAACCAAAACATACACAAATGAATGAAAAATACTTCTGTTACTCTATTGATATTGAATAATATGGATTAAATTGAAATAGAGTTTTATTTAGGGCATAAAACCCAAAAAGTACCACCAACCATAGTATCAGCCTATACTCGGTACACTAGTCATACTCCAGCTATTAGTCATACTCTAGCCTGTACCGATGTGATACAGTGTCAGCCTATACTTGGTACACTAGTCATGCTCCAGCTGCTAGTGATACTCTAGCCTGTACCGATGTGACACAGTCGGATGGTACGAAGCCAACATACATATCTAATGTAATCTAACAGGCTTCCTACATGGACGCTAAACATGTAATACATATGCATACTGTTATACTAATCTTACCTCGATTCCGAATTCAGGTGTGCCGGTCAACCTGAGTGGAACGAACTGCACGACGATTTACAAGCTCCTAAACCATAACAATCACAACACTATTAAGTGATACGCTAAATCACTTCCCGGGGACTTAAGCTAGAAACTAAAAGTTTTTCTATCGATAAAAAGCATGGCAATATCCCAAATAACATAAAAACGAGAAAAACTAGGGTTCCTGAAAAATCCCCCAACCAGTAGACCGGTTCTGCAACCGGAATTCCGGTTCTGGGAATTCCTGAACCCTCATCCAGAAATCCGGTTGCACAACCGGAATTCCGGTTCCTCGCAGAAAACTATCAAAAATTCATAACTATTTCAAATCAAACCCAAACCAAACCAAACCTTCCAGACCTGTTCTATATACCCTAAAGAACATTTCTAAAGCATCAAAACAACCCAGCAAGTACAGATACGAAAAATGCCATGTGAGCTCCAAGCTTTGAGTTCAAAGCTAAAGCTCACCTATAAGCATCAAAACTAGTATCAAACTACATAATCATGCATAATAAAACTGCAGAAATCATTCTCAAACTCATGCAACAAACACAGCAACCAATTTCACAATTTCTCTTTGAAAACAATAATTTTGAGCTAAAAATTCCACAACTTTAAACAACATAACAATCATGCATCACAAGCAGCTTTATTCTACTCAAATAAACAAGATTAAACCTCTGAAATCATCACACAAACACAGCAGCAACAACACCTCAAGAACTAGCATGCAAATCATCATTTTCATCCAAAAATTCCAAGAAACTTAAAAGAGAGCTATAGAAATCATACCAATTAACTTGTGAACACTAAATCTTGTTAAAAAGAGCTTGAATCACCAAGAAAATATCCACTTCCTTGCTACTCAAGGAGGGCCGAATAGAGAGAGAAAGAGAGAGAGCTTTTCGCACTTTTTTCTAACTTTTCCAATTTTGTAAAATGAAAATAAAGAGTTTCAAATCCTCATTTCAGCCAATATAACAATACTCAATTAATTATTTTCACAACACTAAGTCCACTAAAGGAAAAAAAATATTGGGGCAAAATGACCATTTTGCCCCTCCACCCAAAAATAACATAAAGGGCACTAAAGGGGGTATTTTGGGAAATTCTAAATTCCCGGCCAATCCCGACATTTCCAATGTCTAATTAACCGTCCCACAATACTAACATACTAAGTTGTGATCTTACTGAGCCAAACACCGAGTTCCATGTTACCGGGCACCGGAAATGCAAAATTATGAAATTCACTATATGACATAAAATGCATTTCAGAATTCAATAATAACAGTATAAACAATTATTTAAATATCCATAAATAATTTCCCATAATTAATCATAATTAATTGGTGATTTCTAAATTAAACTAAGCGGTATTTACAGTAAAAATATAAATAAAAAATTAAATGTAAAAGTGTAAAAGATTTACAAAAAGTAATAGTTTATGTAAATATTCTATTTTTTCCATCAATTAAATTTATAACAGAAACTCTTTTCTTTAATTAAAAATGAAACCAATTTATATATATGTATGTATATATAAAAGATGAATGAATTTAAATGATATTTTTTATTAACAAATTATATCATTAATTGTAATCTGATTCTTTCTAATACTATTTTCACTTATATATTAATTTTAATAGACATATAGTTTTTTAGTATATAGAGTTGTTAACATAATTATAGTTATATCATGCATAGTAGTATTGACATTATGTATATAAATAAACACCTAATTCAACATTAAAATATGCATGAAAAATTAGTTTTTTTTTTTTTTTTGTCATGATATATAAAATTTAGTTAAGTAAAAATTAATTTTTATATTAATTACTTTTTGAGATAAATGTATTAGTATTATTTAACACATTATTTGTTTCTTTTTCAAAAGAGGGGATGAGAGTAACAAACTGTTCGAATAATTATTATGTATAATTTTAACTTTGAATGTAACAATTGAGAAAGAATTAGAAGTAAAAAAAAATGTTCATTCAAAAACAAAAAGTATGAAAGATATATTATTTAATTATTGTAGTACTAAAACTACATTAATGGGGATAATAAGTAAATAAAATTTGTTTAGTTTTAAAATTTCACTATACTATATGACTAAGGAAAAAAAAAAATAATGCACGATAATTAAAGAAGAGATTTTTTTTTGTAAAAACTTTGGTCAACAAGTCAATAATTTAAAAATAATAATATAATATTAATTTTAGATAGTCTTAATATTATTAAACAAAAAAGATTCATTAAGAATTTCATGAGATGATCATACCAATTTTCTTAAAAGGACTTATTGGTTCTTACAATGATACTAGATAGATGTTACGTGCCAAGTCACGTATATTAATTTTATTTTAGTTTTTTTTAATATCATAATTTTAAAATTAATAATATTCAATGTAGTGATAATCATTAATAAAATTTGAAAGCATAATAGTGATTTAAATAAAAACAAAAATTACTATTATACTTTGTAATAATAATTAAAAAAAATTATTATTCGTCCTAAATTTATCTTCGGAATTAATGAAAATAACATTAGGATCATTGTAATAATTTTTAATAGTGATTTAAAAATTTTATTATACTACTATTTATCTTCAGATTTTTAGAGTAAATATCAAAATTTGAAAATAATTTTTAATAAAAAAAATAAACAATATGAACAAATTTGTTATTAATTGCAACAACGTAAGTGTATTAATTATATTTAAGTTTAACTAATTACATGGATGCTAACCTGTGACAACATCTTATAATTTATTATTTTTTTTATTTAAAAAAAAAAAATCACCCAATAATTTCTCATAAACCAAAAATTCTGTTATATAGCCACATTTTATATAGAATAGATATATACCACAAAATAGTTGGATATATATGAGATATATTTGGGCTGTAGAACAAATTTTTTATTTTACGAAAGATATTTTAATTAAGTAACAAAAAATAAAAAATTTTGAGATGAGATGAGAGTACAGGTTTAAAAAAAGAGAAAAATATAAGTAAGAGTATTTTCTCTATCTATATATAATAAAGGTAAGAATATTAAAATAAATTTCTTTCATATAAATTTGTGCACGGAAATTATTGATAAAATCAGCCAATTAATTGGAGTATGAATTTATGAAAATGATAAAACATGATAGTGAGATAGCTGAGATCGATATATGAAACACAAACAAGTTTTGGTATATATATCCTAAACCACAACTAACAACTTTGTTGATTACGTATACCGTACAAATGGTTATATTATATAATAATAATAATAATGTTATAAATATTAATAATTATGTGGATGTCCAAATCTTTTATTTATTACCATTAATTGTAATCAACATTCATCTTTTTCTTAGTTTCCCTTTTTCTTAGTTTCTTAATATCTCACTCTTGTATTTGTATAAATAGGGGTTCACCCCATTGGAATAAAGAACTCAGAAATTCTCATTCACTTTCTCTTTCTCTCTTCATCTTCATCTTCTTTCTTCTCTTCTACTTTATATTATTTTATATTATTTTATAACACGTTATCAGCACGAGTCTCTGCCCAAGCTTCAAGCATGAGTCTATGCTATGTCCCAATGTAAGTATTTTGTTAAAGTTCTTGAATTGTTTCAAAGTCATGATACACTAAATATATATTTATATATATACTTATCTGACTGAAACAATTTCAAGAATCCTTTGTTTTCTTTTTTCTTTTTATCTATATATCTATATATTATATATGTATGTATATGTTTTTATATATTTATTATTAATTTCATATATATATATATTATGTTCTTATCATTCATAATATTTACAATATATGTGCCTATGATATGATAGAGAAAATCTATATAAATTATACATATATCCAAAAGATTATGTATTATCGATAAAATATTGCATATATCCTAAAGATTATGCATCATCGATAAAATATTGCATATATCCTAAAGATTATGCATCATCGATAAAATATTGCATATATCCTGAAGATTATGCATCATCGATAAAAAATTGTATATATCCCGAAGATTATGCATCATCGATAAAATATTGCATATATCATGATGATTATGCGTCCTCAATAAAATCTTGCATATATCCTGAAGATTATGCAAACGTAATATTCATTATATAGTTGATGGATATATAATGAAAGAGATGAATACATATTTATATATATGTTCTTGTATTCTTTGAGGACAATGAAAAGTAATCTAATATCGATATAGATTTTGACAAACATTTCCTGAAGTAAATGTTTTATATTTGTCAAAAAAAAATGATTGTATCTATGTGAATACAACTAAAGAATCATTAAAAATTATTATTATTGATGCAATTTTATAGTGGGTTTTGAATATCCAAAAAGAATATTAAGAAAATTGCATTGAAACATCAAAGTATAAGAATAACAATGAGCATGACTAATGTTATTTAAATACATGAGGCAGTATTTATTGTTCATCATTCCCTGCAGAGAATGACACGAATTGAAGTCAATCACTTTTAAAGATTCCTCGTATTAGTCATGTTATTATACATTGTTATTACTTGCAATGTTGCAAATTATTGAATCTGACATATATTAAAGATTAAATTTTGCATACATCTTGGAGACTATGCAAAAATTGCATTCTTATATTCTTTGAAATATCGTAAAAGAAATTGTTGAATAATTTCTTATATTTTTTATGGATGAACAAGTAATAAATTTTTAAGAAATTTATAATAATGTTCTACTTGTTCAACGTCATTCCCCGAAGTGAATGTAATGATTTTAAATAATCAATGACATTATTTACTACTCAAATATTTCCAGAAAAAGTGGAAACAACTAAAAGATGAGATACCACACATAATCAAAGTGCATGAAATTTATATATCACGTGTGGAATTGAATAATAGTGGTCGCGTACCTGTAGTACGGACATACTTATAATCAAGATAAAAGTATATTTGATTATTGAATAAGTGTGAATTGTACAAATTGATTGTACATTTAGAATATTTAAATATCATTCCCTGAAGAGAATGAATAGACATGAAATTCTATTTCAAAGAATATAAATTTCACATATATTGGTAATGCCAGAAGCAAATTAATATATGCATATTTTATTATTTCTTGAAATCAATAGTTTCAAACTATTGTTAGTACATGATATGTATATATATAGTTACTATATAATTCAGTTTGCATATTCCCAAAAGTGGATATATAATTTACTAATATTTGTTAGTGATTCAATATAATCAAAGTGATAAAGAATCACAAAATGATTATTTGAAAAGCTTCCTGAAGAAGTACTCTTACATACAATTGCTACTTTGAGTAGTAAAATATCTTTGTATGTACCTAGATGTATAACTTTTATCTAGTTATGAAAGTAATAAGAGATGACTTATTATATGTATTGGTTGTACATTTAAATATATAATATATCAAGTCATGATAATTAGACTGATGAATAGTCTAAATAAATTAGACGACTTGTTAAAAAGATACCAGGAAAAATAAATGATATATTATGGTTATATCTATTTGACCATTATAACAACATGATGAAGTTGTTATGTACATTTTATATAATACACATCATTAAATTAATGATAGTGATTCCTGAAGAAATATAAAATTTGATAAACATAATAGTGACTCCTGAAGAGTGTATATGTTTTGGAGAATAATATAATTATATTATTCGTGTATATAAAAATGAAACTTATAATGATTATGTTGTAATGAATTTACATTACCTTTGAAAGTTTCATTGAAATACAAATTATAGTGAACCTGAAGTTCATTAATTGAATTATTTTGACATGATAAATCATATGCAATAAATTGTCAAAGGATTTGACTAAATTTTGTTGAAGAACCAAAAGATTCTTCTCATTGTTAATTTATAAGGCTCAAAAGAAGAATGTGCATATATTTGGACATAGAAAATATTTAAATTATATTTCTTTAACAATCTTGAGCCATTGTTAGATTTTTATTGCATAGTTTCTTATCGATGTGATAAGATTATATGATCATGCATTTACAAAATGTGTAAATTTATGTATTTCTAATTATACACGTATGACTCATTCTTAGAAATGAATTAAGTTCATAAGTATTGAACTTGAAACTGAAGTTATTGAACCTGAAGTTCAATGTCATATAATATATATGAGTTTAAATAGATATTGATTCATTGTGATATATTGAAATCCCTACAGGTGTATTAATATTATTAGATATCACAATTTCTTAAAATTCTCTCGATCAGGGGGAGAGAAGCAGTTGGGATCGATGATAATTTTTGAAAAATGATCCTTGCACAAAGTATAAGAACGATATAGTTCAAAATGATATATACCAACTGCAAATCAATATTACTCAAAGTTGAGATAGAATGAGTTGAAAACGCCTGAAGCGTAAATGAACAATATAGAAATTATTAGTAAATGTTCATTTGATTTGCCCTGAAGTTGTTAAATCTAGAGGTACTCATGGAGATACCTTAATGTTATAAAGTATTAAAATGATAACCGTGATGAAAACGATACTTGAAGAGACTCCCAAGAGAAGTTAGACATAACACATTTGATCATAATTGAATCCCTGAAGTGATTCTATATAGGTACCTATAAATGATAAACATATTTGAAAATATGTAATTTAAAGAGATCTCTATAACTTATGTCAATATGGGAGGAAATTATCATATACTAAAATTTTTGTCGACAATAGAAGTTGAATGTTTGCATATGCAATAAACTAACATGAGATAGCAAGGATCATGGTATTAGATTTGTCGAGAATCATCGACATATATTTTGTTTTTGGCCAAAATATTATGACGCAATCCAGGCAAATTTACTCACATAAAGTGAAGTAAGACCTTGTTGGGTTTTATGCCCTAAATAAAACTCATTTCAATATAATCAGATTTACTTATTAATATAGATCAGAAATAACATTTAATGTTGCATGGTTCACATGATTTATTTCATGATTATATGTACATAATGTATAAATTCATCTGAAACCCTTTTCACATACTTGATCCTGTTTATTGTGCCGTCAACACATTGGAAAGTAAACATGACTATGTGAATAAAGTTTCCTAGATTTATCAGACACAGGGTTTTACTGATATGATAATCTACAACAAGAGTTTACTTGTATTTGGAGAAATACTATGTTCTTTCCAGAACATTGGTTAAAGTAAAGCTCAGGTTGGATGCATGGAGTATGCATCGGAAGGGACCGATATTGAACTTTGACTTAGATTTATTAAACTTACCGTAATATCTATTCAAGTCAATATCGCCTAGTTGATCCTAGATCAAATGATCTTAATCCTGATATGATTAGGCTCAATCTTGAAAGGCTATTCGTGTTCTTTGATTTGTTAGTTAAGCCTACTTTTAGGTCAGGGTGATACGTACATTTTGGGAACACGGTAGTGCAATTGAGTGGGAGCGCTATCATAAACATGGAATCTATAGCTTCTATCTGGCGAATAGTAAGCAAAGGATGATCTCCTTCGAGCTTGACCAAACGAACATAAATGGTGGAGTACTCATTTCACATTAGCTGAAATATCATTTATACGGGGTCAAGTGTTTTAAGGAATAAATACATTGTAGGGTGTAACGGTAATTTAATCCCTTTACAGTGTAGATCATTCATATAGAGGATCATTGATCACATTAGGATTATAACAATGGATAACTAATGATGTGTCTATATGGTGGAACATATAGAGCATTCTATATAACTGAGAGTGCAATTCTAAGTTCTATGCGTGGATTCAACGAAGAATTAATAAGTTAGTGAATTTTAGTGCTAAATTCTTGATCTACTTATTGGAAGCTCGGTTATATAGACCCATGGTCCCCCCACTAGTTGAGATAATATTGCTTGTAAGACTCATGTAATTGGTTTTGATTAATCAATTATAATTCTCAAATTAGACTATGTCTATTTGTGAATTTTTCACTAAGTAAGGGCGAAATTGTAAAGAAAGAGTTTATAGGGGCATATTTGTTAATTATGATACTTTGTATGGTTCAATTAATGAATATGATAAATGACAATATTATTTAATAATTATTTATAGTTATTAAATAGTTAGAATTGGCATTTAAATGGTTGAATTAGGAAATTGGCATTTTTGAGAAAATCAGATACAAAAGGTGTTAAAATTGCAAAATTGCAAAAAGCAAGGCCCAATCCACTAAGTGTATGGGCCTGCCACTTTTGTAGGAAATTTAAACTGATATTTTCATTATTTTAATGCCAAATAATTCAAACCTAACCCTAGTGGAATGCTATAAATAGATAGTGAAGGCTTCAGGAAAATTACACTAAAATTTTCTATTTTTCCTTCAGAGAAAAACCTGAGCCTTTCTCTCTCCCTATCTTTAGCTGACCACTCTCTCTCTTCTTCCTTAGAATTTCAAAATCCTTAGTGATTTGAGTAGTGCCCACACACATCAAGTGATACCTCAATCATAGTGAGGAAGATCGTGAAGAAAGATCATCAGCAAAGGAGATTCAGCATCAAAGATTCAGAGAAAGAGATCCAGGTTCAGATATTGATAATGCTCTGCTACAGAAAGCAATCAAGGGCTAGATATCTGAATGGAAGGAGTCATATTATTCCGCTGCACCCAATGTAAGGTTTCTTAAACTTTATATGTGTTTATTTTATCGTTTTAGAAAGTTCTTATTTAGGATGTTAATAAACATACTTGTGAGTAGATCTAAGATCCTGGTAAAATAATTTCCAACAACTGGCCTCAGAGCCATGGTAATTGATTTACTTACATGTAATTTGGACTTTAAAACGATTGTTTGTATGTTCTTTGGATGGTATCATGTTGTATTGAGTGTTATTTGATGATTGATTGATGATTGTGAAATTTTCGTGAAAAATAATTGTTATTTCGGTTCTGGCATTATTTTATTGGATAGTATGGAAAAAATTAAGCAAGTTAGCCTTTTACAGAACTCAATTTGGATTTTATTTGAATTAGTTATGATTTTTTGAAGATTTGACAAAATCGAGCATCTTGATAGTTTCCTGCGATCGCAGAACTGTCCGTACAGTTTCGAATTTTTTCAATTTTCTTCAATTTTTCATACTTTTTCATGGAATTAACTTCCAATTTTTTGTATGGTTTTGTATATATACTATTACTATTCCTAATTCAATTCTAATTATTATTTTGAATTAATTTAAATTTTTTTTAATTTAATTCAAGATATTAGTGTAATTTGAATTTGAATAGAATTAGTATTTATCTTTTTGCTTAAAAATCTATCTTATTTTTAAATTTGATTATATTTTTTTAAAAATTTAAGGTCAGATATTTTAAGATATTTATAATATCTTTTAAGATATTTAAAAATATCTTATCTTTTAAGATATTTATAATATCTTTTAAGATATTTTAAAAATATCTTATCTTTTAAGATTTTTTAATTAAATCTTTTTAGATATTTTGACCATATTTAAATTTAAAATAAGATATTTATAATCATGTAATTTTAAATAGATATAAGATATTTTGCTAATTTTTTTTTAAATTTTGTTATTTTATTTATTTAAATTACATTTAAAAATTTGAAAAAGATATTTATTTATCTTTTCTAATTTTTTATTTAATTTTTTATTTATAAAATAACATTTAAAATTTAAAAGTAGTTAGCAAATTTTTGAAATGATATTTAGGTTGGTTGAAACCTAATTTTTCAAAAATTGTAGGTTTAATTTTAAATTTTTTTTAAATTTCGATTTTTTTTTTAAATTTTTTTATTTTTTTTATTTAATTAATTATTTTCGAAATTAAATATTTATTTAAAATTAAATAAATCCTACATCCAACTATCCAGCTAACCTTGTTGCAGGAGTATGTGGTTTTAGCTTGTTTGTAAGTTTTCAAAACCTATTATTACTTGATTGCAAATAGCCATGGTTACCTTTTGCCAGATCTAATGATCTGATGGCTCCCTTGGTCAAGATAATAATTTGTAACATGTATATTTACAATCTTTTTTCATCTGTGTATGACCTAGCAACATGATAGGACCCATCCAAAGTGTGCCTGTGTGAGCCTATGTGTTTAATTTTATTATAGATGCATATAGGTTAATGTTGCTAAAATAAATTATCATAGTTTTTGATAGAATTTATTTAGGCCCATTTAGTTTTTGGGCCTATTCAATTAATAACAGTTGTTCTTATTAAGGTTAAATTCCTCTCTTTTGGGCCTTGTGTGAGAGTTGGGAGCCATAGAAGTGGGTACGACATACTGAACCCAAAGACTCCTCACACAAACCACCCCAATTGTGAAGGCCCATTTGCCTGATTTGAATGACTGTACTAGGTTAATTAAACTAGTTTAACCTAATAAAATTGATTAGCAACATAATTAATTTCATTTATTTTGAAATTAATTTAAGAAAAATATAGTTTAAGGAATTTTATCTTCTAAGCTAAACTATATGTATTTTCTTCTATTTAATTAAATATAGAATTATAACCATCTAGATTCTTTCTGGAACTTAATTTAAATTTTTCATTAAATATTCCTATTTAAGTTGATATTTAGTTATCTTCAACTAACCAACTTAAATCTGAATATCTTTTGAATTTCAAATTTCAAAATTAAGTTGAGGAATTTTAGGCATTGGTTATTAAGATTCTTTAGATATTTTTTAAGTTAATATCTTTTCGAATATTAACTTAAAATGGAATATTTTCAAATTAAGTGGTTACAACTTAATTTTTGATATTTAATTAAATTTAAATTTGAAAAATATTTAGGTTCTAGATTTTTTCTAATACGACTTAAATTAGATATTTTTTCAAATTTTGTGGAAAAGATACTTAGTCAAATAAGATATTTTCTAGATAGTTATTTCTAGACTACTTATTATTTCTAATATTAAATAGGAAAATATTATAAATTGTGAAATTAATTATTTATATAATTAATTTTGGTACAATTTATTTTAAGTATATTTTTCCTAGTATTAAACTAGAGATTAATAATTAAGCCTTCTCTACACTTAATTATTTATTTCTTGAATTTAATACATTTAATTAATTTGAAAATAAAATATCTAAGTTGATTTAATCATCATACTTAAATATTTCTTTTTCATGACATTTAATTAAATAGAAAATTATTTTTAGTTGAAATTTTAATTTTTCAACTAAATTTAAATAATTTTCAAAATATATTTTTTCTTTATTTTATTAATCAATTTTCGAAATTGCATTTCTTAAATGCTGGAATTTCGAATTTTATTTGAAAAATAGATTAAGTTGTAAATTAATTATTTATTTTAATTAATTCTTGGATCAACTTAAATCAATGATTTTTTCATTTATTGATTAATTTAAAATAAATTGAATTAAAGTATATTATTAGAAATTGAATTAATTAGTCAAAAGAAAATCTAGATAGATGATATTTTTGCTTGAAGTATTTTTCTAGTGTATTTAATTAAATAGAAAATTAATATTTAAGTTGATTTTCATCATCATACTTAAATATTTGAAATTTTTCTTATATATTTAATTAAATAGGAAAATTATATTTTTTGTTGTAAATTAATTTTATTAATTAATTTTGGGCCAACATTAAATTAGAATAATTTTTCTAGGATTTATTTTTTATTTTAATATGCATTTTTCGAAAATTGTATTCTTATATACTTTAATTTTTCGAAATGCAATATATATTTATAGAAAATTATATTTGAGTTGTAAATTAATTTAAATTAATTTTGTAACAACTTAAATTGAATATTTTTCTAAATATTTATTGGAAATTATTACTAAGATGGAAATAATTCATGTTATTTTCATATCCATCTAAGTAAAATTTATAAATATTAAATTAAAATTTATATTTGGAATTTTTCATTCTAAATTGGAAATTTTAATTAAATAAATATATATTTAAAATAAATAGAATAAATAAAGAGAATCAAAGAAAATACAACTCACTTTAAATAATGAGCTTGATTATTATTAAGAAATTCGATCTCCATTGTTGGTCTTACAAAAGTTAAATGTTTTCAATATAACCTCGAGACGCTAGACTTCGTCCCCCTATGGATGGTTATTCGTTGAACGCATTTAACACCGTAAGATTTCATTTGATAAGTGTTTTGTAAGTTTTCGTCTCTATTAGACTCTCCCCTACGGTGACTACTTAGAGATAAACTTATGAAACATGAAACAATGGTAGAAGCTCATAAAATGAGAATAACCTTGACTCTCGCCTACCGGGACAACGTTGGATTCTTATTTTGATCGAATAAAAGGTTGCTAGAATGGTTTTTATTTTAGATGAGCTGACAACTCTATTCAATAAATGATGCTTTGACTCTCGCCTACCGGGACACTGTATCAGTTTATTGAAAACCTTGGAAATTATTTAGGATTGTATGTTTTAGTATTTTCACTAGTCATTCCTACTTGCTATATGCTTATAATTTCTGAATTGTGTATGAATTTATATTGAACCATGTTATTTTCTGTTATTAAGTTGTAGTTTAATTTCGAATCTTCATTGTTGGTCTAACTTGGCTTGTTTATCTAATGAGATAAATCCCTAGTGGATTTTCACCATTAGACATACATAATAGTGTAAGATCTCGAAAGATAAGTATTGTATATGCGACATCTAACTGTTCATCAATTGATGACACCTTAGACTAGTATTTTTACAATATGAAACAAGAAGATTACATAAATAAGATTACTTTGTCTTTCGCTAATCGAAGCATCGTTGGATTCTTATTTTAAACGAAATTATCCTAATTCCTCTTAGCTTATTCATTTCGAATTAGCTCCATAATATATCATTGGATGAATGGTC
Source organism: Cannabis sativa (assembly GCF_029168945.1). Taxonomy (NCBI): domain Eukaryota; kingdom Viridiplantae; phylum Streptophyta; class Magnoliopsida; order Rosales; family Cannabaceae; genus Cannabis; species Cannabis sativa. The sequence continues at coordinate 29,396,106 of NC_083606.1, forward strand.
TATAAATCATTTCATGTCATTATATTTCCTCTTAAGAAATTAAATGACGTATATGATTATAATCCCGAAATTCTATTCCCAATTGATATAAATCCTCAATCTTAGAAATCTCCTACTTGTATGGGCAAATCTGACTTAGAGTTTGTATTAGTAGTGGTGGTCCAAGAAAGAATTACTCATTATATTTGGTTGAATTTAAGTCTTTGACTTTAATTTTAGAATCCAAACAGAAATTTTCTTATATTTCTAATTCCAGATACAATACAGTTACACTTTCTCAAGTGTTTAATATCCATCTTTTATTAATGGATTCAAACTGTATGGAATATGAGTTAGGTATTCTGTGATCAGGATCCACTTGCACTATTCTAAGAACTCTTTGATGTAACTAAACCTATGTCATCAAAAGACTCTACCACATTTTTTTTAATCTATGGCATTTGTATCTTGTTCATAGTGGATTTGACAAGATCAATCTCTGCAAAGAGTTAATATGCCTATATCCACTGAAAGTAGTTCATCTCATTCGCAGATGGATGTACATTCAGGGGTGGATATGAGTTTTTCGTTGTATTCTTAAAACGATCACTCTAGATTATACCTTATGCAAAGAAATTTGAAATGTTTGAAAAATTTCTTAAATTTCTAGCAATGGTTAAAACCATTAAGGTAAGTGGTTAAAGATCTTGCGAACTGATAGGGGTGGAGAAATAGTTAGTTGATATGCAGTTCAAAGATCATTAAATTGATTTTTGAATTATATCCAAACTTACCTCCCCAGAAATTTCGAGTTGCATGTTGATGATTAGTTACTAGTCGTTGCCTAATTCCTTCTATGGTAATACAATTTCAGAATGATGTAATGGTTGTATACTTAACGTAAATCATTACTAGATTCATGGATGACCTAATCAAAATCTTAAGAAAAGCTAGAACTGTTAACCATGTTTTCTTAGCTATTCTAAGTGATTAAGGGTGGACCATCCCATTGTCAATAGATAAGAAAGTGTTTGTTCAAACAAATACTACTTTTCTAAGAAAATGACTAAGTCTGAAAACAAGTAGCAAATAAAGGAGATATTTAATTCTTGATTCCAAAAGTGTTCTATCATCTTATATAACATATGATGATCCCACTGCCTCTGTTGTCTTGCCACAACCGAAGAGATCAATACCATTTACTTTTCTTCGACATAATTCACGGTACCTTGTCGTAGTGGGAGAGTTTCTAGGAACTCACCTTCTTATGACTTGGGAGACACTAGTGATTAAAATCCATTGTGAGTTTAAACAAGTAATGGATTGTCAAGATAAGAAACTAAGAAGAAAGCCAATAGAACTATGGTTTAATCCATTCACATGGAATAACCTAAAGTTTTCTATTACAAGGACATAAAAGGAAATTTTTGTTTATAAGTCCATTCAATAGACTTAACAAACTTCCTGTTCCTAGTATTATAGGTTTGAGTTTATCTAAACCTATGGCTTGTGGTATACCTGGTAATTACTTACTCTAATGCAAGCAACTTACTTTAGTAAGATGCTGAAGCATTTTCTTTCTAATGGCAATCTATAGAAGCTTCACAACTTCTTAGGTATAGATTTTATTTATCTAAGGAAAAGTCTCAACTATTCCAGAAAAGATAAAGCCATGAAAGAATTTCTTATATCAACAGTGAGAGGTCTTAGATATGCTTTTGTATGCCTTAGACCAGACACCTGCTGTTGAGTGGGAGTAATGAGTAGGTATCAGATTAATCCAGGAGAAGAACATTGGAAGACAATCAAGTAAATCTTAAGATTAAGAAGAGGAACTATATGTTAGTCTATAAGGGTGTGTTTAAAACTCTTAGACTACACCATATCAGATTTCAAAATTTGCCTTTGTGCTAGTAAATCTTTCTGATAAGATGGTGGTTACTCTGGGGGTGGAATAGTGATTTTGGAGAAGTGTAAAAACCTATCTGAAGTCTCTAGGTCTACCGCAGAGAGGCGAATGTTAAAGCTGCAGGAAAGGTACTTATTCAGTCTAAGGAAAGTTCTATACATCTTTGGCACCATTCCAAATTGCCTTAAACTACTAGTGTTAATTTCCGATTAACCAAAAGTAGTTGCCAAAGATATAGAATCCAAACATCCCAAGAGAGTAGACATATAGAGAGGAATTTCACATTATCAATGATTTTGTGATTAAGGAAGAGTAATGGTGGAGAAAAGGTTGTGGTTAATTCAACCTTTCAGATCCTATTACAAGGAGTTTACTACTACTACACTTGATTTGTATATCAAGGTGTTGAGATTATTTGAAACGCACTTTTTGTTTTATATTAGTGCAAGTGGGAGTTTGTTGGGTTTTATGCCCTAAATAAAACTCATTTCAATATAATCAGATTTACTTATTAATATAGATCAGAAATAACATTTAATGTTGCATGGTTCACATGATTTATTTCATGATTATATGTACATAATGTATAAATTCATCTGAAACCCTTTTCACATACTTGATCCTGTTTATTGTGCCGTCAACACATTGGAAAGTAAACATGACTATGTGAATAAAGTTTCCTAGATTTATCAGACACAGGGTTTTACTGATATGATAATCTACAACAAGAGTTTACTTGTATTTGGAGAAATACTATGTTCTTTCCAGAACATTGGTTAAAGTAAAGCTCAGGTTGGATGCATGGAGTATGCATCGGAAGGGACCGATATTGAACTTTGACTTAGATTTATTAAACTTACCGTAATATCTATTCAAGTCAATATCGCCTAGTTGATCCTAGATCAAATGATCTTAATCCTGATATGATTAGGCTCAATCTTGAAAGGCTATTCGTGTTCTTTGATTTGTTAGTTAAGCCTACTTTTAGGTCAGGGTGATACGTACATTTTGGGAACACGGTAGTGCAATTGAGTGGGAGCGCTATCATAAACATGGAATCTATAGCTTCTATCTGGCGAATAGTAAGCAAAGGATGATCTCCTTCGAGCTTGACCAAACGAACATAAATGGTGGAGTACTCATTTCACATTAGCTGAAATATCATTTATACGGGGTCAAGTGTTTTAAGGAATAAATACATTGTAGGGTGTAACGGTAATTTAATCCCTTTACAGTGTAGATCATTCATATAGAGGATCATTGATCACATTAGGATTATAACAATGGATAACTAATGATGTGTCTATATGGTGGAACATATAGAGCATTCTATATAACTGAGAGTGCAATTCTAAGTTCTATGCGTGGATTCAACGAAGAATTAATAAGTTAGTGAATTTTAGTGCTAAATTCTTGATCTACTTATTGGAAGCTCGGTTATATAGACCCATGGTCCCCCCACTAGTTGAGATAATATTGCTTGTAAGACTCATGTAATTGGTTTTGATTAATCAATTATAATTCTCAAATTAGACTATGTCTATTTGTGAATTTTTCACTAAGTAAGGGCGAAATTGTAAAGAAAGAGTTTATAGGGGCATATTTGTTAATTATGATACTTTGTATGGTTCAATTAATGAATATGATAAATGACAATATTATTTAATAATTATTTATAGTTATTAAATAGTTAGAATTGGCATTTAAATGGTTGAATTAGGAAATTGGCATTTTTGAGAAAATCAGATACAAAAGGTGTTAAAATTGCAAAATTGCAAAAAGCAAGGCCCAATCCACTAAGTGTATGGGCCTGCCACTTTTGTAGGAAATTTAAACTGATATTTTCATTATTTTAATGCCAAATAATTCAAACCTAACCCTAGTGGAATGCTATAAATAGATAGTGAAGGCTTCAGGAAAATTACACTAAAATTTTCTATTTTTCCTTCAGAGAAAAACCTGAGCCTTTCTCTCTCCCTATCTTTAGCTGACCACTCTCTCTCTTCTTCCTTAGAATTTCAAAATCCTTAGTGATTTGAGTAGTGCCCACACACATCAAGTGATACCTCAATCATAGTGAGGAAGATCGTGAAGAAAGATCATCAGCAAAGGAGATTCAGCATCAAAGATTCAGAGAAAGAGATCCAGGTTCAGATATTGATAATGCTCTGCTACAGAAAGGAATCAAGGGCTAGATATCTGAATGGAAGGAGTCATATTATTCCGCTGCACCCAATGTAAGGTTTCTTAAACTTTATATGTGTTTATTTTATCGTTTTAGAAAGTTCTTATTTAGGATGTTAATAAACATACTTGTGAGTAGATCTAAGATCCTGGTAAAATAATTTCCAACAGACCTGTAGGGTGTGCAAATAAATATTTCTAATGAGAAATTTGCATATATGTATTTGTACATAATGAATTGTTGTACAAAGTTTGCATAGACATGAGATTGATTGAAGTAAGGCTTAAATATTGAGAAAATATAATCATTATTTGATTATAGCCTGGAATATATTTTATGAGGATTTATAAGCGTCACATAAATGTTGCAACAAAAAGTTATTCATTTGGAGCTCCTAATATAGTGAGAATTTGAAATAAGCCTTATCTAAAAATTCTAGAAGAATTTAATACATGTCTTAAGTGATATAAATTCTAAGTCGCGCGCACTATATGACAAAGATCTTTGTATGAAATAAAGACATGTAAGTAAATTATTGTTTGAAAAATACGTATGGTTGTCTATGCAGTATAAATACGTAAATTATACGTTGTGATAGACTCTTGAAGAGTTTTTGATTAATTGCAAAACAAACTTTTATTTCTTTTGTATATCGAGAAATATTAAATGTATAAAGTTTGTTCATTAGTATTGAAGTCCTGAAGTACTTCATATGTATCAAAAATTATAGATATATGATCATTTGATATGGAAATTAAGATCATACAACAAGATGGAACAAATACGTGGTCTTGGAGTACCATCATTGTCACAAATGAAAATTTATAGTACCATTAATGTGTTATGTTCATATCTACTTGAAATTTTAAATTTTAGTATGAACAAAGTTGTGTACACACATGAATGATACAATTAGTTGGATAAAAACTAATGTTCCACGAACCCCTCATCTATAATTTAGAAGTCCATACATACTCTGAAAGAGTTATAGAAAATATATGATCAAAGATATATATGGTGATATTTTAAAAGTGATAACAATAATCTTATGAGATTTATTATCACCAAAAGAATTATGGATCATATGTGCATGAGGGGGAGACATATTCATGTTGCACTCTTTTTCCCTTAGCTCAGGTTTTGTCCCACTGGGTTTTCCTGGCAAGGTTTTTAACGAGGCAACTTGCAAATAATTATGAATATGAAATATATATTGTACTCTTTTTTTCCTTAGCTCAGATTTTGTCCCACTGGGTTTTTCTGGCAAGGTTTTTAACGAGGCAACTATAAATCATGTTAACATACTTGCATTTTATGAAGCAAGTAGAGAATGTGTGTGAGTGAGATCATTGACATAGCATATTTGGGAAACATATGAATTGCACTCAATAAAGAAGTATCAACCCAAGCAATTCTCTATGGATAATACTGCTTGCATCGCTCAACTAAAAGGAGGGTACATTAAAGAAGATAGAGTTAGAACACATTTCACGAAATTCTTCTTTATACGCTTCAAGAAAATACATATTGGTGTTCAACATATTTAATCAAGTGTCAATCTTGTAAACGTATTCACAAAGTTATTACCAACATCAACATTTAAGAAGACGGCAGATAAGATCGAAATTCGTCGATTAGAAGATCTCCACAAATGCCTAAATGAGGGGGAGTTAGTTTACACTATACTCTTTTTCCTTTGATCAAGTTTTCAGCAAGATTTTTAATAAGGCAGTTATTATGGACATCCAAGGGAGAGTGTTATAAATATTAATAATTATGTGGATGTCCAAATCTTTTATTTATTACCATTAATTGTAATCAACATTCATCTTTTTCTTAGTTTCCCTTCTTCTTAGTTTCTTAATATCTCACTCTTGTATTTGTATAAATAGGGGTTCACCCCATTGGAATAAAGAACTCAGAAATTCTCATTCACTTTCTCTTTCTCTCTTCATCTTCATCTTCTTTCTTCTCTTCTACTTTATATTATTTTATATTATTTTATAACAAATAATAATTTGTTATGTTTTTTTTTATTTAAAAAAAAAAAATTACCCAATAATTTCTCATAAATCAAAAATTTTATTATATAGCCATATTTTATATAGAATGGATATGATGATTTTTTCTTTAAAATTTAGTATGATAATATTTATAATTAAAAATAAAAAAATATATTAAATAATATGTGTGTGATTATAATAATATTTTCAAAGATACTATTAAAGTATTTTTAAAAGTAAAAGTGTCAAACGTGATATGAAAGAATAATATAATAGAACATTATATTTTTAAATATTGTGTAAATTTTTTAAAACTTTTAAAGAGTACTATTATTGAAAATACTATTAATCTTAATTATTCAGTGCAGACCAACAAAATCTGGGATACGCATCAAATAATCCTTTATGATAGAGACAATAGGTGAACTGTTTGCTCTTTTTCCCTTATCCAAATAAAGATATGTTTCCCACATGCTGTTTAGGTTCACTTTTCTCTTTAAATGAATTTGATATGAGGCTTGAAGTAGCATAAAACCAAATCTTTACAAAAACAAATATGCCCTTATCCTTTCGTATAGGAAAGAGCCAAATATAATACCTAGCCTTCTCTATATAACACCATAGCCAGATATATTGCACTTTAATTTACATGGTTCGCTATAAGATTAAAAGAGCTTTAAAATATTTGGTATATTGATGTCGGTATTCCAATTTTAAGTAATAATTCTACATAAATTGTGTTTTTTTATTTTTTTTTTACAATGAAATTTCATTGAAAATACTCAAAAGTTTATATATAGAGAATAGATGAAAAATCATCTATCCAAACTAGTTTATCATTCACCTTTAGTGCACGAACTGCTAATTCATGTATATAATAAACTTGAATCAGAGATGCTTCAAGAAAATTGGATAGCAAACTAGTAAAAAAATCTAAAAAAAAATCCTACTTTAAAATAAAGAATAAGGATCTCCTAAAAAATAATTAACTAGACTCAAAAAATTTAAGAATTTTTTCATTAATATACGTTATAGGTAAATTAATTACAATTATAACGTTAATGTGACATAGCAACACAAAGTAACTTCCTCCCCATTATGAATGCCGACCAATTGTCAATTGGTCAACAAATCAATTTACCCAAGCGCGCTTGCACCACCTGTATCCAACAAATAACTTCATTAATTCCATTTTATTTTATTTTTTTTGTAAATATAAAGTTTTCACTAAAATCTAGAAACTTTTTTTTGTTTTGCTTTTTTTTTTTTTTTTTTTTTTATTTTTTATTTGAGCGTCTTTCTTTTTAATTTATTTATTTTTTTTGCTGAATTTCTTCCTTTTTTATTCATTTATATACATAGTTATATATTATTGGAAAATTCTATAATGTACCGATGCATCTCTATGTGTTTTAGTATCGTAAATAATTTTTAGTCAATTTTTTTTCTTATGGTAATGTACATTATAGTTATTTAAGACATCCTGCAAAATTTTAAAAAATTCAGAAAAGCTTAGCGCGCCGAAAACAGGGTTCAAACAGTGTGTTGCACGTGTGACTATTTTATTTTATACGCATGTAAAATAAACTATTTGAATATTACTTTCTATATTGTAAATTTTTCTGAATTTCTTAAATTTTGTAGGATATCTTAAATAGCTATAACATACACGAATATGAAAAAAATTATGCCGAAATAAGTAGAGTGTGCATCATTACATTCCTTTTAAAGGGGGTGCATTGTATAATCACCCTATATTATTTTTACTTTGTTTAATTTTAAAAATTATTTTCTAATCAAATACTACTCGAATAAACTTAAAAATAGTATTATTGTGATTTATTCTTCAATGTGATCATTTTAAAATGTGAAAAACATATATTTTTACAGTTTTCGAAATAAATAAAAAACCATAAAGTTACAGATGATACTAATTATATACTTACCATTGAATTATATATATATTTTTTTTAAAAAAAAATTATTATATTCTTTTTTTTTTCAAAACCATTGAATTATATTATGTGTGAAAGAAAATTTTGTAAAGAGATTTAACTACAAGAATTCCCCTCAATAGCGGCGGAGCTCCTCCGCCGCTAATAATGGCTGTATTAGCGGCGGAGGCCCTGTTTGGCCGCTATTGGGGGGCTGATTAATTTTTTTTTTAAAAAAATTAATAGCAGCGGGCTCTCCGCCGCTAATGCCCGCCACTAATAGTAATAGCGGCGGGGTCCGCCGCTAATACTCCGCCGCTAATGAGTGGGCGGAAAAATTTCCGCCCGTTACATTTGAATGTATTAGCGGCGGGGTATTAGCGGCGGACCCCGCCGCTAATAGTATTTTGTTTTTTTTTAAAAAAATAAATTAATAAATTAATTACTATTAGCGGCGGGGTCCGCCGCTAATAGCCCTATATAAACCCCATCAGCCCCAACTTTCCCATTTTTCCTCTCTTCTTAAAAAAATCAAACCCTAATCCCCATTTCAAACCCCACTCCGAACCCTCAGCCTCCCAAACCGCCTACCCCACTCCGAACCCTCAGCCTCCCCAACCGCCTCCGCCTCCCCCAACTGCCTCCGCCTCTGATTTTGGTGACAATCGCACGGCGCCCTCCAACACAGGTATTGATCTAAATTTTCTCATTTTTATTTGTGTTTGAATTTTTTTTTTGGGTTGTTTGTGATTTATTTTCATCTAAAACTGAAAAATGTCTAAGTTATATCTATATATATTGTTTATTGTGGTATGTATAATCAGTGTATATATGTATATTTAGATTGATTTTTTTTTTATTTTGTGTTAGAACAGTATATATATTGTTGATTTTAGTATATATATAATATAATGTGTATTTATAGATATATATTTTATTCGGGTATATATATATTATTTTGTGTATATATATAAGATTTAGGTATTATATAATATAATATGTGTATATATATATTTGATATGGGTATTTATTATTTTATTTGTGTATATATGTTAACTGTTTACATATATATATATATTTGATTTGAGTATTTATATTTGATTTGAGTATTTATTGATTTATTTGGGTATATATGTTCACTGTGTATATATATATATTTGATTTGGGTATTTATTGTTTTATTTGGGTGTTTTTAGTTCACTGTATATATATACATATATATAATTTCGATATTTATTATTTTATTTTTGTTTATATATTAACTGTTCATATATATATATAGTGTATATTATATATATAATAATGTTATTTGGTTATATTTTTGAAATATAGTGTATTGTTTGTATATTATATATATAATAATGTTATTTTTGTTTATATAAGTGTATATTATATATATATATTATTTTGGTAATATTATATATGCTAAAAGATTATATTTTGTATAGTTTATATAAATATTATATTGTTGTATTTTTTTTTTACTTTTTTAATTTATTTTGTGGAATTGAAATTATTTATTTTTGTTATTTTCAGATTAAGTGAAAGGATCAATAAAGTTGACACACAATTTCTTTTGTGAACTGTATGTATTTATTATTGTTTATTTGTTGTTGTTATATTATAATTTTTATTTGATGGAATTAATTTTGTTTGGTATGTTAAATATGTAATATTAACATAATATAGTGAGAATAGTGAAAAAATTATCAAATATAATTTTAGGTTGTAAGTTTTGAAATTTGTTATTTTTTAAATAAAGAAAAATGAAAACAATGAAAAAAATAAAAAAGTATAATATAACATAATAATTTAAATATTAAAAATTAAAAAGTTAAATAAAATGAATTTTTTAATTTTAATATAAATTGTAATTAAATTAATAAACTTTTATGTTTGGTTTTAAGAAAAAACTTGTTAATGGAATTTTATGTTGTGATAATTTTATTATTATAAAAAATTGAGATTAATAATAGAATTAAAAAATTATAATTTAATATAAATTTATTTTATAAAAATAAACTTTTAATTTTATAAATTAAATAAAAAAAATAAACTTTGAATTTTATAAAATAAATAAAAAATTAGTTTAAATTATAATAAATTATATAAATTTTTAAATAATATATTTTTTTTAAAATAAATAATTCGTAAAAAGAAATTTTTTATTTTTTTAATTTAAAGTAATTGGTAATTAAATGAATAAATTTTTTTAAAAGTTTAATAGAATTAAATTGTTAATATTATTATCTTACTTAAAAGTTGAAATACATGTGTGTAATCTAAAAAACGTTCATATAACTAGAAATTATTAAACTTGTAATATTACATTTGTGGTTTTATTGTAGATAGGGAAAATAGATAAGTTTGTCAACTTTTAATAAATTGTTTAAAAAAATTATTATTTAAATCTAGAAACAAAATTTATTACTTTTTTTATATAAATTAATAAATAACATAAAAATTAAAATGTTTTTTTAAAGAGTAATTTGTTCATTTTTTTTAATTTAAGTTGTAATTATAATTTAATGAATAAATTTTTTATTTAAATGTGTGTAATTCATAAAATATTCATAAAATTTTATTAATGTTGAAAAGAATATCACAATGCTTTGGTATACTTATAAATATATACCATAGCTTTGTTATATTTCGTAACACTTTACAAATCATTCAAATTTGTAACACTTTAATTGTCGCCTAATTGTAGATGGCGACAATCGATAAGTCTTGGACCAAAATTAGAAATCATGGTTGTCATGAATTTTGGAATGGTCTACAAGCCTTTTTAGCAATGGCATCAGAACACAAGGATTGTGATGGAAGAATTCGATGTCCCTGTGTGAGATGTATAAATAGTAGGTTTGAAAAAATAGATAGGGTTAGAGCACACATATTTGATCGATGTTTCATGCAAGGATATGAGAAGTGGATTTATCACGGCGAGCCTGAGGATGTTGTCGATGATGTAGCAGTTGTCGATGTTGAATCAGAGGATGAAATGATTCCTATTCTAGAAGACTTCTTTCCCTCGACAACAGAGGATGTACAAGGAGAAGATGAACAACCAACCACGAACCCTCATTTTGATGACTTATTCGAGGAAATTGAAGCTGAATTGTATCCTGGTTGTGATTGGATTTCGTCTCTCAACTTTTTAGCAAAGCTATTGCATTTAAAAGTTAGAGGAAAAATTCCTAATAACATCTTTGAAGAATTATTGAAGCTTTTAAAGTTTGCATTTCCGAAGGAAAATAATATTCCAGCAACTTACTACGAGGCAAAGAAGAGATTAAAGAAATTAGGCTTGGGTTATGACTCTATCCATGTCTGTTTGTATAATTGTTGCCTATTTTATAAGGAGAATGCATCGAAGGAGGCTTGTCCAGTGTGTGGAACTAGTCGTTGGGTTACTTCTGAGAACGGCAAAGCAACAAAAGTTCCTTGCAAAGTCATGCGATACTTTCCGTTGACACCTCGACTTAAAAGATTATATAGTTCGAGGATTACAGCGAAGAGCATGATATGACATCATACTGGAAAATCAAAAGATGATGGGGTGTTGCGACAGCCGGTCGACGGTTTAGCTTGGAAAGACTTTGATGCAAAACATCCCGAGTTTGCAAGGGACCCAAGAAATGTTCGACTTGGGTTAGCTGCTGATGGATTTAATCCATTTGGCAACATGAGTCTTGCATACAGCATGTGGCCAGTGGTGTTGGCTAACTATAATCTACCACCTTGGTTATGTATGAAAGATAATTATTTTTTGCTATCTACCCTAATTCCTGGTGTAAAATCTCCAGGTAAAGACATGGATATATTTTTAAGACCTTTGGTGGATGAATTAAAGGAGTCGACCAACTCGATGTTCACCATGCGTGCTGCGCTTTTGTGGACAGTGAATGATTTTCCTGCTCGTAGTAGCTTGTTTGGGTGGAGTGGTCAAGGTTATAAAGCTTTCCCTACTTGTAATGAAGACACGACGTCCATTCGAGTGATCGGGAAGACATCATATGTTGGTCATCGAAAGTTCTTGCCAAGTAACCATGCAATGAGAAGGGATACTCGATTTGATGGTAAAGTTGAAAGAAGACCTCCTCCAAGACGATTTACTTGTGAAGAGATATTATCACAAGTTAATGCTTTCGAACCCCAAATTTCCGGACATCATGAAAATTTTGGGGGCGTGAAACGTAGAAGAGTTGCAGAAAATTGTAATTGGAGGAAAAAAAGTATTTTCTACGAGTTGGAGTATTGGAGCACGAATATTTTAAAACACAACATTGATGTCATGCATGTTGAGAAGAATGTGTGTGATAGTCTCCTAGGAACCATCTTGGATAATGATAAATCAAAGGACACAACCAATGCGCGACATGATTTAAAGAAGATGGGTATTAGGGAATCGTTGTGGATTTATGAAGATGGGAATGGGAGGCTAATGAAATATATGCTCCTTATGTTTTGACTCGTGAGAAAAGACAACTTTTTTGTCAGTTTGTTAAAGGAATAAAGTTTCCCGATGGCTTCTGTTCAAATTTAAAGAGCAAAGTTTCTCCAGATGAGTCTAACATTATTGGGTTAAAATCCCACGATTGTCATGTCATTATGCAGCGAGTACTAGCGGTTGGTGTCCGTAAATTTCTACCTCGTGACACTGCAACAACTATTACTCAGCTGTGTAATTTTTTTCGACAGTTATGCTCTAGAACTCTAAATGTAAAAGATATGGAGGATGCTCAAAATAATTTAATTTTGTTATTGTGCAAGATGGAATTGATTTTTCCTCCAGCTTTTTTGACATAATGATACATTTGGTATTGCATTTGCCTGAAGAAGCGATATTGGGTGGCCCGGTCTTTATGAGATGGATGTATCCTTTTGAAAGGTACATGAAAAAATTGAAGAATTATGTGGGAAACAAGGCACGTCCTGAAGAGTCAATTGCAGAGGGTTATGTTGCTAATGAGGCAGTAACCTTTTGTTCAATGTACTTTAAAGGGTGTGAAACAAGATTTAATCGGCTTGATCGAAATGAAGATGCGCCTTCTGTGTGTCGCTATCTCTCAGTTTTTAATTCTCAATCTCGCCCTTTAACTAGCGGAATTATCAAGCCTCTTGATCATATCGGTCGTGAAAAAGCTGAGTGGTACATTCTTCAAAATTCTCCTGAAATCCAAGCTTACTTAGAGTAAGTTTGTTACATTTTTATAAATTATTTTATTAAATTTTTAGTTTTTATTCTCTATCTCCCTCTATCGTATCTTGACAATATCATACTTCACAGCGAACATTTGGACAAGATCAGGCATGAATATCCTAATGGTAATCACGATGTCTTGCATAGACAATTTTTCCGTCCGTGGTTTCATAAGAAGGTATAATGACAAAATTGTAAAGTTTTAATTCAACCATTTATATTCCTCTCATATTAATACATTTTATGTATTTAGATATATGAGTTGCACAAGCTTGGAACTTTACAAAATGGTGATGAGTTACTCGCTCTCGCTTCCGGGTCCGATTACTTAGCAACATTTTACGAAGGTTGTGTAGTGAATGGTGTTCGGTTTATTGCATCAAAGCGAGACCAAAAGCGGAAGACACAAAATAGTGGTGTTACTGTTGCTGGAACTGAAGGGTTTAATTACTACGGCACACTTGAAGATGTAATCACTATATCTTATACTGGTGCATATACAGTGACATTGTTTGAATGTAAATGGTATAACACTAATCCATTAAGAAAGAAGACAATCACTGAAAATAATATAACCAGTATAAATACTCGTGGATATTGGTATCAAGATGAACCGTACATCCTTGCTAACCAGGCGAAGCAAGTTTTCTATCTTGAAGATCCACTCAGAGGTCGCGATTGGAAGGTTGTTGAAGATATTAGCCATCAACAAATTTGGGACATTAATGGCAACGAAGATAAGACTGATGTTGATGTTGTTAGTGATTCTAACTCTGCCAATTTTGTGTTGACGGTTGATCTTGGAGAGTTGATTATGCAATCGAATGAACCTCCAGTAATTGTTGAATCGTCCGATCAGTTAGTGGATTCTGAGATAGAGAATAATGAACTTGATGAAAATTATGTTGCTGAAGAAGTAGATGATTTACTAGTTGAACATGTGGAGGATAAAAATGTAAACTTAGTGAATGATGGAAATGATAGTGATTCGTCAGTGTAACTTTTATTTTGTAAACATTTGTTACTAAAATTTTTTACAATTAAATGATTTTTTAATTTCTTTCACATTAATATTTGTGTGAACTTTCAATTATGTGTTTCACATTTTGTGAATTCTTACATTTTTTTTCGTCTTCAAAGTAAAATAAAATGTCAGCTACATTAGCGACACACCATGGTGGGGATGGTGATGGCAGGGATCCCCCTGATCCTTCTAGGGTACCGTCGTCTTGCGAATCAGGTTTTCATATTTTTTCAAATCTAACATTGTTCTGAATATAAATAGTGAATGTATGATTTACTAATAAAATTACTTTTCCCTCGAATATATATAGTTCCACCTCCGGTCAGAAAGGGTCGTGGGGTTGGCGCAAATGCTAACCTTGAAAAAAAAGGAGAGAAGCTGGTAAGCCCTTACCGGTGGAGGTAGATCTTGAAACTGGCAAAGTTGTTGGCACTGAAGCAAGCAATTATGTTCGATTTCTTGGCCAACAAGTAAGCATGTTGTGCCCGGGTGGTCATCTAAATTTTTCTGATGTACCCCAACAATACAAGGATCAAGTGCTCAATCGAATTAGAGTGAGTGATTTTTAATTATTAAAAGTTGTAATAATTTTATGTCCTCATTTATAAATTAACATAATTTTAAATTATTTTATTACATAGTACTACTTTGATATCGATGGGAATCCCCATCGAGACCTACTTATGGGGACTTTATATTCGGTGATGGCGGAGCGGTATAGTGAGCGAAAGACACTTAGACACAAGCATTTTAAACAACATTACAAAAAACCAGAAGATTGGGAGACAGTTCTCAAATTCCCCCCTGACTACTTGAATACCGAGACTTGGAAACCGGTTTGCGAATTGTTCGTTAGCGAGGCATTTTTGAATCGTTCAACTAAAAATAAATCGAATCGGCAACTAATGAAATATCCAACAACGCAAGGCACAAAATCGTTGGCGTCCATACGCCACGGAATGGTATGTATTAATTCTTTAATTGTTAAATGTTTCATCAAAAAAAAAAAAATTCTTTAGTTGTTAATAATATTTTTCTCTTATAATAAACTAATTTAATTGTTTATATTCGTACAGGGGGGTCCTCCTGGAGAGCATGTAGTTGAAGCATGGAAGGAGATCCATGTGAAAAAACTGTCTGGAACTTTCGTTAATGAATTAGCTGCAAAAGATTATGTAAGTGAATAAAATGATTTATTACTAAAATTTATATTTTATATTAATTATATATTCTAATAATTTCGATTTAAATAGGAGGAACTGATCAAGGAGCTTGATAGGAAGAGACTTGAACGACAATCCCGGAAGCGATACCGGGCGAATCCGAATCGATGCGGTTATCAGTTTGACGTTTTGGAAACAGTTCTAGGCCAAAGATCTGACTATTAAAGAGGCGTGGGTAAAAGGATCAAGGGCAAAGGAAAGAAACCAATCCCTCAAACTCAATCGACAGTGCCTCCCCATCCAACTACTGAAATGATGAGCACTGTGGCAGAAATATTCTCAGCTATGCGTGCCACTTGGGGGGTAATTTGACGCCTGAACAACGTGCTCATATATTTAATCCACGTTTTTACAATTTTATTCAAACGTATAGTCAGTCGCAGTCGCCTGGTGGTTCGTCTTCTCAGAGTTATGCCGCTCCTCCGGAACAGCAACAACAACCTCCTCAACCACAACAGCCGTCTTCGCAACAACAATTCCAAAGTTTGTCACAGCAGCAATTTGAAAATTTTTTGCAGCAGCAACCCCAATCTTTTCCTCAACAGTTTCCTCAGCAGCAACAACAGTCTGCTCCGCCATTGGGAAATTAGTTCTTCTACCAAACACCATCAGAGTCTCCTCCGCTCGACTCAAACTTTGCTGATTTTGGATTATTTGGGAGTTCATCGCAGGAGAACCAATTTTATTCAACTCCCATTTTCAACCAAGCGGAGCTCGGTAATTTAACGCTGGGTTTATCATCAGACCAAGCGTATGTGCCTTCTCCGCCACGGGCTTCGGGGACTCGTACCGAAAATAATCCAGATCAAGACTTCATAATTAGAGACCTGAATGAAGATGTTAATGAATAATTTATTTATGTTTTGTAATAATTTAGTTTAATTTTGAGACAATATTTTATTAGGATTAATATGTTAAAGTTAATTACTTTGGAGATAATTTTAAATTATTAATAAATTTTATTAAATTGTTATAATTATATTAATTAGATTTTATTTATTAAATATTTACATAAATAATTAATTATTTATTTATATATAGGATTAATATATAAATAAATTTTTATAAATATTTATTATTATTTTTTTATTGTGAGGGGTATTAGCGGCGGAGCAATAGCGGCGGGACCCCGCCGCTATTGCCCTTTGTCAGTCTCGAAACACGAAGCTGACAAAGGGCAATAGCGGCGGGGTCCCGCTGCTATTGCTCCGCCGCTATTAATAGTATTAGCGGCGGACCCCTTTTTTGGCCGCTAATACTATTAATAGCGGCCAAGCAATAGCGGCCGAGGTCCGCCGCTACTGCCCTTTAGCGGCCAGAAAGGACACTAATAGCGGCGGAGAGGTCCACCGCTATTAGTGTTGAACGTCGTAGTGTTTTTTTGTTTTTACACTTCAAAATAATTTTTTTTTTGTATTTCTACGGAAATTCACATAGCAACCCACATAGCAACTAATGAAATAACTTAAATCACAACCAAAATCTACATAGCAACCCACATAGAAACTATTGGAGCAACTACCAAAAGAACCTAAACCATAAATTTGAAAGAAGAAAAAAAAATTAAAAATAGTATATGAGATAATTCCTCATTTTATAATTAGTTTCTACAATATTATTTTGAAATAACTAATTACTAAAACAAATACTATAATATATATATATATATATAATATATATTTAACTAGCAAGCACTTATTTATTTTAACTTATTCGTTTATTTTAATTTATTAATATGTTTAAAAATAGCATAAATGTTACTGAAAAATGTAACATAAAGTATAATAAATAATAAGAATAAATCTAATTGAAATGTAACTAAAATTTATATGAGATAAATAAAATTAAGGGGTTTTTTCATTTTTACATTTTAAAATAGTTTTTTTTTTTTTTTTTTTTTTTTTTTTTTTGTATTTTTACGGAATTCTATATAGAAACCACTATTGCAACTAACAGAGCAACCTAAATCGCAACTAAAATCCGTATAGCAACCCACATAGAAACCACCGTAGAAATAACTTTAGAAACCCAAACCGTAAAACTTATATGAGCACTAGTTCCTTAAATAAAATTAAGGTAACATAAATGTCGTTACATAAAAAAGAAAAATAAAGTAACTTAAAAGTATCTTAAATAACATAATATAATACACAAATAAACATATAATTTTAAAGGTAACCAATTTAAAAATTAAAAAGATATACATGTGAGATATTTTTATTTTAAAGTAGATTATTTTATAAAAAGTAACCAATTGGTATTTTATTGACATTCAAAAAATGTGCATTATTAATAATAAATTTAAACTAAGTTGTAAAAATTAAAGTAGCAAAAGTGTTGCTACATAAAAAAATTTAAAAAAAAAATAACTTAAGTGTATCTTAAGCTAAATTGCAACTAAACTAACTTGTATGTTACGTTCTACATTTTTCTTTCAAGGAAGTATGTTACGTTTTACTTAGATTAATAATTTTTTTTTTTTTTTTGAAACAGAGCCTAATAATTTATTGGCAATTAATTTTGTATATGCTTATATATTTTTGTGAATTAAATTGTTACTTGTGGGTATATTTATATATTTTTGTGAATTAAATGGCCACTAACAACTACTATAGTCATTTAAAAAAATACATATATAGAAAGAAAATAAAAAATCAATAAAGATATATATGAGGTAGGTGAGATTTTAAATACTACATATGAAAAAAAAATGTTATTAAATATGTATAAAAGGCAACGAAATAGCTTATTAAATTGAGTATGGTATATTTGATATTAAGATAGAAAAACAGATATGATATGTAAAAATCAATTCTACTCACAAAAACAAAGTTAGTTTTGTAAATAATTTCCAAATTTAGGTGCCTCATGAAAATTTCCCAACGATTTATTAGGTAGTCCAATGCAAGAGATCAATCCAGTGCAACCACTAAAGCTATATAAGTTTAGCTTCTGCTAATCTGTGAACCTCCCTACAAAACCAAAGAAAAAATAACAATAATAATTAGAATGTTATAAATATTAATAATTATGTGGATGTCCAAATCTTTTATTTATTACCATGAATTGTAATCAACATTCCTCTTTTCCTTAGTTTCTCTTTTTCTTAGTTTCTTAATATCTCACTCTTGTATTTGTATAAATAGGGGTTCACCCTATTGGAATAAACAACTCAGAAATTCTCATTCACTTTCTCTTTCTCTCTTCATCTTCTTCTTCTTTCTTCTCATCTACTTTATATTATTTTATAACACGTTATCAGCACGAGTCTCTGCCCAAGCTTCAAGCATGAGTCTCTGCCCAAGTCCCAATGTAAGTATCTTGTTAAAGTTCTTGAATTGTTTCAAAGTCAAAATACACTAAATATATATTTATATATATACTCCTCTGACTGAAACAATTTCAAGAATCATTTGGTTTTTTTTTGTTTCTTTTTATCTATATATCTATATATTATATATGTATGTATATATTTTTATATATTTATTATTGCTTTCATATATATATATATAATGTTCTTATCATTCATAATATTTACAATATATGTGTGCTTATGATATGATAGAGAAAATCTATATAAATTATACATATATCCAGAAGATTATGTATCATCGATAAAATATTGCATATATCCTAAAGATTATGCATCAGCAATAAAATATTGCATATATCCTGAAGATTATGCATCATCGATAAAATATTGCATATATCCTGAAGATTATGCATCATCGATAAAATATTGCATATATCCTGAAGATTATGCGTCCTCAATAAAATCTTGCATATATCCTGAAGATTATGCAAACGTAATATTCATTATATAATTGATGGATATATAATGAAAGAGATGAATACATATTTATATATATGTTCTTGTATTCTTTGAGGACAATGAAAAGTAATTTAATATCGATATAGATTTTGACAAACATTTCCTGAAGTAAATGTTTTATATTTGTCAAAAAAAAAATGATTGTATTTATGTGAATACAACTAAAGAATCATTAAAATGATTATTATTGATGCAATTTTATAGTGGGTTTTGAATACCTAAAAAGAATGTTAAGAAAATTGCATTGAAACATTAAAGTATAAGAATACCAATGAGCATGACTAATGTTATTTAAATACATGAGGCAGTATTTATTGTTCATCATTCCCTGCAGAGAATGATACGAATTGAAGTCAATCACTTTTAAAGATTCCTCGTATTAGTCATGTTATTATACATTGTTATTACTTGCAATGTTGGAAATTATTGAATCTGACATATGTTAAAGATTAAATTTTGCATACATCTTGGAGACTATGCAAAAATTGCATTCATATATTCTTTGAAATATCGTAAAAGAAATTGTTGAATGATTTCTTATATTTTTTATGGATGAACAAGTAATAAATTTTTAAGAAATTTATAATAATGTTCTACTTGTTCAACGTCATTCCCCGAAGTGAATGTAATGATTTTAAATAATCAATTACATTATTTACTACTCAAATATTTCCAAAAAAAGTGGAAACAACTAAAAGATGAGATACCACACATAATCAAAGTGCGTGAAATTTATATATCATGTGTGGAATTGAATAATAGTGGTCGCGTACCTGTAGTACGGACATACTTATAATCAAGATAAAAGTATACTTGATTATTTAATAGAATGTGAATTGTACAAACTTATTGTACATTTAGAATATTTAAATATCATTACCTAAAGAGAATGAATAGACATGAAATTCTATTTCAAAGAATATAGATTTCACATATATTGGTAATGCCAGAAACAAATTAATATATACATATTTTATTATTTCTTGAAATCAATAGTTTCAAACTATTATTAGTACAAGATATGTATATATATAGCTACTATATAATTCAGTTTGCATATTCCCAAAAGTGGATATATAATTTACTAATATTTGTTAGTGATCCAATATAATCAAAGTGATAAAGAATCACAAAATGATTATTTGAAAAGCTTCCTGAAGAAGTACTCTTACATACAATTGCTACTTTGAGTAGTAAAACATCTTTGTATATACCTAGATGTATAACTTTTATCTAGTTATGAAAGTAATAAGAGATGACTTATTATATGTACTAGTTGTACATTTAAATATATAATATATCAAGTCATGATAATTAGACTGATGAATAGTCTATTAATTAATTAGACGACTTGTTAAAAAGATACCAGGAAACATGAATGATATATTATGGTTATATCTATTTGACCATTATAACAACATGATGAAGTTGTCATAGACATTTTACATTATACACATCATTGAATTGATGATAGTGATTCCTGAAGAAATATAAAGTTTGATAAACATAATAGTGACTCCTGAAGAGTGTATATATTTTAGAGAATAATATAATTATATTATTCGTGTATATAAAAATGAAACTTGTAATGATTATGTTGTAATGAATTTACATTACATTTTGAAAGTTTCATTGAAATACAAATTATAGTGAACCTGAAGTTCATGAATCGAATTATTTTGACATGATCAATCATATGCAATATATTGTCAAAGAATTTGACTAAATTTTGTTGAAGAACCAGAAGATTCATCTCATTGTTATTTATAATGCTCAAAAGAAGAATGTGCATATATTTCCACATAGAAAATATTTAAATTATATTTTCTTAACAATCTTGAGCCATTGTTAGATTTTTATTGCATAGTTTCTTATCGATGTGATAAGATTATATGATCATGCATTTACAAAATGTGTAAATTTATGTATTTCTAATTATACACGTATGACTCATTCTTAGAAATAAATTAAGTTCATAAGTATTGAACTTGAAACTGAAGTTATTGAACCTGAAGTTCAATGTCATATAATATATATGAGTTTAAATAGATATTGATTCATTGTGATATATTGAAATCCCTATAGGTGTATTAATATTATTAGATATCACAATTTCCTAAAATTCTCTAGATCAGGGGGAGAGAAGCAGTTGGGATCGATGATAATTTTTGAAAAATGATCCTTGCACAAAGTATAAGAACGATATAGTTCAAAATGATATATACCAACTGCAAATCAATATTACTCAAAGTTGAGATAGAATGAGTTGAAAACGCCTGAAGCGTAAATGAACAATATAGAAATTATTAGTAAATGTTCATTTGATTTGCCCTGAAGTTGTTAAATCTAGAGGTACTCATGGAGATACCTTAATGTTATAAAGTATTAAAATGATAACCGTGATGAAAACGGTACTCGAAAAGACTCCCAAGAGAAGTTAGACATAACACATTTAATCATAAATGAATCCCTGAAGTGATTCGTTATAGGTACCTATAAATAATAAACATATTTGAAAATATGTAATTTAAAGAGATCTCTATAAGTTATGTCAATATGGGAGGAAATTATCATTTATTGAAATTTTTGTCGACAATAAATATTGAATGTTTGCATATGCAATAAACTAACATGAGATAGCAAGGATCATGATATTAGATTTGTCGAGAATCATCGACATACATTTTATTTTTGGCCAAATTATTAAGACGCAGTCCAGGCAAGTTTACTCGCATAAAGTGAAGTAAGACCTGTAGGGTGTGCAAATAAATATTTCTAATGAGAAATTTGCATATATGTATTTGTACATAATGAATTGTTGTACAAAATTTGCATAGACATGAGATTGATTGAAGTAAGGCTTAAATATTGAGAAAATATAATCATGATTTGATTATAGCCTGGAATATATTTTACGAGAATTTATAAGCGTCACATAAATGTTGCAACAAAAGGTTATTTATTTGGAGCTCCTAATATAGTGAGAATTTGAAATAAGCCTTATCTAAAAATTCTAGAAGAATTTAATACATGTCTTAAGTGATATAAATTCTAAGTCGCGCGCACTATATGACAAAGATCTTTGTATGAAATAAAGACATGTAAGTAAATTATTGTTTGAAAAATACCTATGGTTGTCTATGCAATATAAATACGTAAATTATACGTTGTGATAGACTCTAGAAGAGTTTTTGATTAATTGAAGAACAAACTTTTATTTCTTTTGTATTTCGAGAAATATTAATGTATAAAGTTTGTTCATTAGTATTGAAGTCCTGAAGTACTTCATATATCAAGAATTATAGATATATGATCATTTGATATGAAAATTAAGATCATACAACAAGATGGAATAAATATATGGTCTTGGAGTACCATCATTGTCACAAATGAAAATTTGTAGTACCATTAATGTGTTATGTTCATATCTACTTGAAATTTTAAATTTTCGTATGAACAAAGTTGTGTATACACATGAATGATACAATTGGTTGGATAAATATTAATGTTCCACGAACCCCTCATCTATAATTTAGAAGTCCATACATACTCTGAAAGAGTTATAGAAAATATATGATCAAAGATTATATATGGTGATATTTTAAAAGTGATAACAATAATCTTATGAGATTTATTATCACCAAAAGAATTATGGATCATATGTGCATGAGTGGGAGACATATTCATGTTGCACTCTTTTTCCCTTAGCTCAGGTTTTGTCCCACTGGGTTTTCCTGGCAAGGTTTTTAACGAGGGAACTTGCAAATAGTTATGAATATGAAATATATATTGTACTCTTTTTTCCTTAGCTCAGATTTTGTCCCACTGGGTTTTTCTGGCAAGGTTTTTAACGAGGCAACTATAAATCATGTTAACATACTTGCATTTTATGAAGCAAGTAGAGAATGTGTGTGAGTGAGATCATTGGCATAGCATATTTGGGAAACATATGGATTGCACTCATGTGACAGTCAGTAGTCCCGTGATCCGTAAGGGGAAACACCGGGTAAGCTGTGCAATCCCACACCGCCTGGGGAAGGTCAAGTGGGATGATTCTGAGACTGTGTAGGTATGGGACTACACAGTTGAAGAGAGCTTAAATGGATTGATTGGTACTACCTATGTCAACAAGGTGCATCTTGTTTTTCGGTAGCCCATCACGAAAGAACTCCACAGTTAAGCGAGCTTGACTTGGGAGTAATTTTAGGATGGGTGACCTCCTGGGAAGTTTTCCCAGGAAGCATGCGAGTGAGGACAAAGCATGCTGGAAACACTCGTGTTGGTCTGTAGGGTCAGTCATCAGTCCATGAAGTAGCCAGAGTGACGTACTCGTGTATAAGAGTCTTCATTCCGTGGGTGCAAGGACCCAATGGAGGCTTGAAGCGGGGACGTTACAAATGGTATCAGAGCCTTGACCCAGCCGGAAGTGTGGTCGACGAGGACGTCGGACCCCGTAAGGGGGGGTGATTGTGACAGTCAGTAGTCCCGTGATCCGTAAGGGGAAACACCGGTAGGCCGTGCAATCCCACACCGCCTGGGGAAGGTCAAGTGGGATGATTCTGAGACTGTGTAGGTATGGGACTACACAGTTGAAGAGAGCTTAAATGGATTGATTGGTACTACCTATGTCAACAAGGTGCATCTTGTTTTTCGGTAGCCCATCACGAAAGAACTCCACAGTTAAGCGAGCTTGACTTGGGAGTAATTTTAGGATGGGTGACCTCCTGGGAAGTTTTCCCAGGAAGCATGCGAGTGAGGACAAAGCATGCTGGAAACACTCGTGTTGGTCTGTAGGGTCAGTCATCAGTCCATGAAGTAGCCAGAGTGACGTACTCGTGTATAAGAGTCTTCATTCCGTGGGTGCAAGGACCCAATGGAGGCTTGAAGCGGGGACGTTACAAATGGTATCAGAGCCTTGACCCAGCCGGAAGTGTGGTCGACGAGGACGTCGGACCCCGTAAGGGGGGGTGATTGTGACAGTCAGTAGTCCCGTGATCCGTAAGGGGAAACACCGGGTAAGCTGTGCAATCCCACACCGCCAGGGGAAGGTCAAGTGGGATGATTCTGAGACTGTGTAGGTATGGGACTACACAGTTGAAGAGAGCTTAAATGGATTGATTGGTACTACCTATGTCAACAAGGTGCATCTTGTTTTTCGGTAGCCCATCACGAAAGAACTCCACAGTTAAGCGAGCTTGACTTGGGAGTAATTTTAGGATGGGTGACCTCCTGGGAAGTTTTCCCAGGAAGCATGCGAGTGAGGACAAAGCATGCTGGAAACACTCGTGTTGGTCTGTAGGGTCAGTCATCAGTCCATGAAGTAGCCAGAGTGACGTACTCGTGTATAAGAGTCTTCATTCCGTGGGTGCAAGGACCCAATGGAGGCTTGAAGCGGGGACGTTACAACTCAATAAAGAAGTATCAACCCAAGCAATTTTCTTTGGATAATACTGCTTGCATCGTTCAACTAAAAGGAGGTACATTGAAGGAGATAGAGTTAGAACACATTCCACGAAATTTTTCTTTATACGCTTCAAGGAAATGCATATTGGTGTTCAACATATTCAATCAAGTGTCAATCTTACAAACTTATTCACAAAGTTATTACCAACATCAACATTTGAGAAGATGGCAGACAAGATCGAAATTCGTCGATTAGAAGATCTCCACAAATGCCTAAATGAGGGGGAGGGAGTTATTTTACACTATACTCTTTTTCTTTTGACCAAGTTTTCAGCAAAGGCAGCTATTATGGACATCCAAGGGGGAGTGTTATAAATATCAATAATTATGTGGATGTCCAAATCTTTTATTTATTACCATGAATTGTAATCAACATTCCTCTTTTCCTTAGTTTCTCTTTTTCTTAGTTTCTTAATATCTCACTCTTGTATTTGTATAAATAGGGGTTCACCCTATTGGAATAAACAACTCAGAAATTCTCATTCACTTTCTCTTTCTCTCTTCATCTTCTTCTTCTTTCTTCTCATCTACTTTATATTATTTTATAACATAGAACATATTATACCAATGAAAATAATAATAATAATAATAATAATAATAATAATAATAATAATAATAATAATAATAATAATAATAATAATAATAATAATGATGATGTAATAGATAAAATAAAAAAAAAAGATAGAAACTTATCTCCAACTTGAATACTAGAAGAGAGATCTTGTTCAAACAAGTTAAATGTTTGTCAACTCCAAAAAATAAAATCTTACATAAAAAACTAACATAACATAATAATATTACCCTGCAAAATAACACAACAATATATAAAAGATACTAACAATGTTAAGACAAATAAAATAACTTATTAAAAGAAAAATTGGATAAAACTTAACGACATAAATGAAAAATTGTAAAAGTGTAATAAAAAAACGAAAACTAAAATAATCTAATAACTAAAAAAATAACAATATTTTAAAATAATAAATCAATAAAAAATAAGAAATAAGAAATTTTACCCAAAATAATATATTTACCTTAATAACTACAAATACTTATCTCTTAAAAATCTACCAACATATAAAATTATTCCAAAAAAATACAAATATAAATACTAATCATATATAGTGTGATCCCAAATAACCTTACATTAAAATCTTAGGCAAGTAGAAGAAGCAAAAAAATAGATGAGACAACAGATAGATGAGTTCGATAAAGCCAATCTAAATAATTATTATATATAACCATACAATAACATAAATACTATTAATTCAAAAACTGTGTATTTTAAAAAAATTGAAAAAACTACAACAATACTAATAATAATAATAATAATAATAATAATAATAATAATAATAATAATAATAATAATAATAATAATAATAATAATAATAATAATAATAATAATAATAATAACTGCTTAAAAATCAAATAACTGTTAACAGTTTTAAACGATATATATAAATAATGATATTAGTAATTTAAATTTAATTTCTAAATAAAGAAAAGAAAACAATATAACATAAAAAAAAATATAAAAAACGGACATCTTCAAAACTACCAAAATAATTGCTATCCCAATATCCCACAATTAACCCCTAAGAACGGCCCTTAGAATGCATGGCCATGGCTACCGCTGATCATAGAAAACATAAAAATTCTTGAAACCAAAGAAAATTTTAAATATAATGAACAAAGAGATTTAAATACAATTCACAATTTATTAACAGACATATATGTTCATTCAAATCCTAAACCATATAAAAAAATCAACACAGCATAAATAAAATGAGAAAACTTATCAATAGTGAAACTTATCATCCTGAAGCTTTCTCAGAAACCAAAAGCACATCATTGATTCCACTTCTAGAGAATTGCCGGCCAGAGAGAGATCAATTTTCTGTCACGCAAACAGACAAATATTACTAAAACCAAATCAATTCAAATCAAGGTAATATTAGTCAATAAAAAATAGAGAGACTTATCTGATAAATAAGTTCGGTGAAACAAACATAACAGATATATTAGGAAACCATCGCACCACCCGACCATCGCAAGCACCCATGGGCTTTGAACGATAAGAGAAGTCTTAGCACCATGATTAGCAAGAACAAGAGAAATCTCCATACCAGAATTAATCATTGAAAATGTCAATAGTATCACCATGGGAGACGTGGTGCCACCGAAAGGACTTCCATGACAGTTTGCTTGTAAATGAAAAAGTAACCATCTGAGGGAAGAGCAAAATGAACCCCTCTCTGTCTAATCTTGTCCAACTCCTTCCTCAGTTCCACCACATCATCACATGGGCTCATCTTCACGATAAGCTTCCTACTCTCTGTGTTCATTTTTTTATACACAATAATATATACTCGTTAGAAAAAAAAATATATTAACTATATATTAGAAATTGATACACATTTCTACAATACTAAATTAAGTCTAGAATTTTCTACACATTTGTAGAAAAACATACTCTAAACTTTTAGATAATTGTAGAATAATTTAGAATTTTCTAGACATGTAGAAATCCAATAGAACATAGGCATTTCTAGAAAACTTTAGTCTAAAAGTTTCTAGTTATGCATGCTTAAGAAATATGTAGAAATGTATGGATAAAATCCTTGAACTAGAAAGATCTAGAAGAAATAATTCTAGCCATAAAGTGTAAGGGGTGAGCAACTATAAATACCCCATCAAACTTCCAAATTGTAACCAAGCTTGAGTAGCCAAAGCAAGTCTTTTACTACTAGCCTACTACCTTGTCTCCTCTCTTACTACACACATAAAAATTAAAACACAACATAATTCTTCCTTATCCCACCAATCATCCAACTTATCAACATCATCAAACTATTAACTACATATCCACCTATTCTAAACAAAACCAATACAAATTTATTCTCAAACCATCAGTGGTATCAGAGCCCCGTTCGATCATATATCACTGGGCGTAATCTTTTTCACTCATCAACATGAGTTCGGAGTACAATCGCTCTTCACTACCTCTTCCAATTTTCCATGGAGAAAACTATGATTTTTGGTCCATCAAAATGAGGACCTATTTTCGATCACAAAATCTATGGAAAATTGTTGAAGAAGGAATCACTATTCTGGAAGATATTACATCTCTTTCGGAAGACCAAAAGAAGGCACTCGAGGATAATCAACAAAAGGATTCTCATGCATTATATTGCTTGCAACAAGCTATGGCGGACAATCTTTTTCCACGAATTATGAGCGCAGCAACGGCAAAAGAAGCATGGGACACGCTACAGGAGGAGTTCCAAGGAACAGTCAAGGTACGCGCAGTTAGACTACAAAAGCTTAGAAGAGATTTTGAGAATCTTAGAATGAAAGATAATGAGACTGCAAAAGATTACTATTCTAGAATTAAAGAAATAGTAAATCAAATGGGAGCCTATGGAGAAATAATTTCTGACAAGAATATAGTACAAAAGATACTAATTTCTTGTACAGAAAAATATGATTCAATAGTTTCTGTGATAGAGGAAACTAAAGATTTAGAAACTCTATCACCAACTGAACTAATGGGCTCTCTTGAAGCATATGAAAGTAGACGAGAAAGGCATAAGGAAAGTGAAGTAGAAAATGCCTTTCAGTCTAAAATCAATTCGCGGTCTCAAAAACCAAAAGCTGATGGGAAAAAGACACAAGAAAAACAAAAAGAAAATAACGACAAGTATCCTCCATGTGGCATTTGTAAAAGAAAAAGTCACTTGGAGAAAGACTGTTGGTTCAAAGGAAAACCACAGTGCCAAAATTGTAAAAAATTTGGCCACACTGAAAAAACTTGTCGTTTAAAGAAATCCCATCAAGCTAATTTTTCCGAAGAGAAAAATGATGAAAATAATCTCTTCTATGTCTGCCAAGCTGCAACAGAAGAAGGAAAAGATACTTGGTATCTTGACAGTGGTTGCAGTAACCACATGACGAAAAATGAAAGCATCTTTTGTAGTCTTGATAGATCCAAGACTAAAGTCAAAATCGGTAATGGTGGACTTCATGGAAGCAGTCGGCAAAGGCACCATTGCCATTGACACTAAAAAAGGCAAGAGATACATCAATGATGTACTCTTAGTACCCAACATTGATCAAAACCTACTTAGCGTAGGTCAAATGATTGAAAAAGGGCACTCTTTGCATTTTGAAGGAGATTCTTGCACAATATATGATAAGCAAGATAAATCCTTTCAAATTGCAAAGGTAAAAATGAAAGAAAATAGATGCTTTCCCATACAATGGAGATATGCAAGCAATGTGGCAATGCAAGCGCAAACAGATGAGTCATGGCTATGGCATAGAAGGTTTGGTCACTTCAACTTCCATGGGCTTAAGATCCTCGCGAGAAGAATATGATGCGAGACCTCCCGCGCAATTAAGGAGATCAACACAGTCTGTGAAGGATGCATGCTCGGGAAACAACATCGACAACCTTTTCCATCTGGCAAAGCTTGGAGAGCCAAAAAGCCACTGGAGCTAGTCCATACTGACGTCTGCGGGGCAATGCGCACTCCATCAAATGACCAAAACAGGTACTTCATTCTCTTCATTGATGACTTTACTAGAATGACATGAGTTTATTTTATGCAACAAAAGTCGCAAGTCTTCGATATTTTCAAAAAGTTCAAATCCCGTGTCGAAAGACAAAGCGGTCACTACATCAAGACAATTAGAAGTGATAGAGGCAAAGAGTACACTTCTAATGAATTCAACAAGTTCTGTGAAGATGAAGGGATGGAGCACCAACTCACTGTTGGATACGCACCAGAACAGAATGGTGTATCTGAAAGGAAAAACAGATCGTTATGGAGGCGGCAAGAGCCATGCCGCTAGAGAAAGGTCTCCCAAAACGATTTTGGGCAGGCGATGGCAACTGCAGATCTACTTGCTCAACCGATGTCCAACCAAAGCCGTGCAGAATAAGACGCCGATCGAAGCTTGGAGCGGACGTAAGCCATCGGCAAAGCATCTCAAAGTCTTCGACGCATATGCTACAGTCACATTCCAAAAGAGAAAAGAGGCAAGCTTGATGAGAAGGCAGAGAAAGGAATCTTCTTAGGCTATAGTACTCAATCAAAAGGTTATCGAGTCTATAGCTTAGAAACAAATAAGCTAATAATCAGTCGAGACGTAAAATTTGACGAAGATGCTGCATACAACTGGGAGACACAAGAAGTTGAAAGAAAGACAGTCAATATTCCTCTACCGCCAAGACAAGAAACTGATCAAAATGAAGTTCTTACTCAACCAAGAACACAAGAACCTGCACAAGTCATAGAATCTCCGCCAGACTCACCAGTAAGGCGAACAAGACCACTATCAGAAATCTACGAGACATGCAACTTAGTACTTATGGAGCCAGAAAGCTTTGAAGCAGCTCATAAACAAGAAGTATGGAGAAAAGCTATGAATGAAGAGATAAAGATGATTATGAAGAATGAGACTTGGGAGCTTGTAGATCGTCCACAAGACAAAGATACTATAGGAGTCAAGTGGGTCTACAAGCCAAAGCTCAACGCAGATGGCTCTATCCAAAAGCACAAAGCAAGATTAGTTGCGAAAGGATACTCACAACAATACGGAGTCGACTACAACGAAACATTTGCTCCAGTTGCATGCCTCGACACTATTAGGGCTTTAATAGCTCTAGCTGCACAAAAGAAATGGAAGATTTTTCAACTCGATGTGAAGTCAGCATTCTTAAATGATTATCTTGAAGAAGAAATTTATGTGGAGCAACCTCAAGGGTTCGTGGTACAAGGACAGGAAGATAAAGTCCTCAAATTGAAAAAGGCTTTATATGGCCTAAAGCAAGCTCCACGAGCCTGGTATAGCAGAATTGACAACTACTTTACCGAGCAAGGATTCAGGAGGAGCAAGAGTGAGCCAACTCTTTACATCAAAACTCAAGGTACGAATGATACACTAATTGTCTCTTTATACGTTGATGATCTCATCTACACAGGCAATAATGAGAAGATGATAAAGAAGTTTAAAGAAGACATGATGAAAAATTTTGAGATGACCGACCTGGGATTAATGCACTACTTTCTCGGGATCGAAATAACTCAAAAAGAAGATGGGATCTTCATCTCACAAAAGAAGTATACAGAGACACTATTGAAGAAATTCAAAATGGAGGGATGCAAGACTGTATCAACTCCATTAGACAATAACAAAGCTCTCAAGAAGGAAGATGGCTCACCGAAAGCTGATGAATCAAAATTTCGAAGTCTAATTGGCAGCCTTCTATATCTAACTGCTACAAGACCAGACATAATGTACGCAGTTAGTCTCCTATCAAGATTCATGCATGATCCAAGTCAAGTTCACTACGGAGCAGCCAAGCGAATCCTCAGATACTTGCAAGGAACAAAATTCTATGGAATATGGTACGGAGTTACAAGTGACTCAAAACTTGTTGGCTACACAGATAGTGGTAGGCAGGATCCATGGACGACATGAAGAGCACGTCAGGATATGCCTTCACACTTGGATCAGGAATATTTTCATGGGCATCAAAGAAGCAAGCAACTGTTGCACAATCATCAGCTGAAGCAGAGTACATTGCAGCAGCAATGACTACAAGCCAAGCTATATGGCTCAAAAGAATACTTGAAGACATGGGAGAATTACAAGAAGAAGCTACAAAAATATATTGCGATAGCAAATCAGCTATAGCAATGGCGAAAAATCCAGTATTTCATAGTAGAACTAAACATATAAGCATCAAGTACCATTTCATCAGGGAAGCAGAAGCAAACAAAGAAATCGAGCTCAAGCACTGCAAGACTGAAGAGCAGGTAGCAGACATATTCACAAAGGCACTACCAAGAGGCAAGTTCGAGCTACTACGAAACATGATTGGAGTTACAGAAATGTGTACCAAGGAGGAGTATTAGAAATTGATACACATTTCTACAATACTAAATTAAGTCTAGAATTTTCTACACATTTGTAGAAAAACATACTCTAAACTTTTAGATAATTGTAGAATAATTTAGAATTTTCTAGACATGTAGAAATCCAATAGAACATAGGCATTTCTAGAAAACTTTAGTCTAGAAGTTTCTAGTTATGCATGCTTAAGAAATATGTAGAAATGTATGGATAAAATCCTTGAACTAGAAAGATCTAGAAGAAATAATTCTAGCCATAAAGTGTAAGGGGTGAGCAACTATAAATACCCCATCAAACTTCCAAATTGTAACCAAGCTTGAGTAGCCAAAGCAAGTCTTTTACTACTAGCCTACTACCTTGTCTCCTCTCTTACTACACACATAAAAATTAAAACACTACATAATTCTTCCTTATCCCACCAATCATCCAACTTATCAACATCATCAAACTATTAACTACATATGCACCTATTCTAAACAAAACTAATACAAATTTATTCTCAAACCATCACTATATAATATAAATATGTTTGGTAACAGCAAGGGAGAATAGGATGAATGGAGAGATTAGATAGAATGGAGTTGAGTAGGATGGATGGAGAGGTTAGATAGAATGTAGATGAGTATGATGGATGGAGAGGTTAGTTAGAATAAGGAGTAGGATGGATGGATAGGTTAGAAACGATGAAGAGAGTTGGAGGAATGGAGATTATAGTAACTCTCTCTTTTATGGTTTTTTTTTTTTTTTGTTTTTTGAAGTAAAGAAAGAATATTTTATTTCAACAATCATTTAACAATACACAATATACCAAACAACTCACTTATTGTTTAACAACTCAATTACATCTTGCTCTCTTTTACTTAGTCTACGCAAATTGATAAGTTGGGCTCTAGCCCTAACAATTATCTTAACTTGTTCACTAATTGCTAAAATTACTATTACAAAATTGACTTTTTGCGTCAGTGAACACGTCAGTCAACAGTAAAAATCAACACAAAAAGTTTAGTTCCATATTTTTTGTCGATTTCTCTCTGATGCTACTTTGCGTCGGTTGAAAATTGACATTTAAAGTTTGCGTGAGTTGGCAACTGATGCAAAGTAGCGTCAAATAAAAACTGACGCAAACAAAACTTAAAAAAAAAGGGTAATATATTAAATAGTTTGGTTCATTACACTAACCCTACTATTTATACATATATCATAAAACCCTATTATTTCTAACTTAGTTGCCCCCTTCACAATCACACAAAATGACTCTCTCTCTCTCTCTCTCTCTCTCTCTCTCTCTCTCTCTCTCTCTCTCTCTCTCTCTCTCTCTCTCTCTCTCTCTCTCTCTCTCTCTCTCTCTCATGGAGCTTTCCACATTAGTGCAGGAGCAACACGACTATTATGTTCTTCTCCGACGACAAAGGCCAAGTAACACTACCACAAATATATTTTTTAGGAGCGACAAAAGATGCCCCTAAAACAGTGATAAATCGCCCCTAATGACTTTTAGATGCAACAAGTTGCCCCTAAAAAGTTGTCTTTAATAATTCGCGCCTAAAAGTACTATTAGGGGCGATAAAAAAGTAACTTGAAATCAGGAGCGACAATGTCTCCGCTAAAAGTAATATATGAATTTTTATGTTTACTTTTAGGAGCGACAATATCGCCCCTAATATCCATAAAGTCGCCCCTAAAAATTCATCTCAGAATAGTTGTTATTGACTTCTAGAGGTGACAATGTTGCCCTTAAAGATTTTTAAATTAAAAAATAATAATTTTTTTTATATTATTTGTGTTTGAACTTGTTTTATCAGGATTTAGATTTACTAACATCTTAAACGTGATTTCCTAAAATAATGAAATAAACGCATATAATGTTCTAGAAAACTTTACATTGGTGGCACCAAAATATTATGGCTCCTTCTATTCATATCACCAACCCTTGTTCTTTTCTATTATAGAGTATTTCCAAGATCTAAACATGGATCTCCTTTAGTGATGAAATTCTTCACAAGCTTCCACACAATGATTGAGTATTGACTTGATATGAGTGGACATGTACTCTATCACTATGGGGCACGATTTCAAGAGGGAAGAAGAGAAGAAGAATTCAAATTTCTAAAAAGGCTCTTTGTTTTTCAGTTATCTAACAGAATAGTATGATGTTATAATAATGAGAGTCATCTTATTCTTTATATATGATTTCATCTACGATTAGGATTTAAATTATATAGAATTAAAAAAGATAAAATAATTTCTTAGAATCCCCTTAAGTGGCCAGCCTCATATGTGGATCGCACAAGTTTTAATTTTTCCATTTTATTTAACAACTTATCTTCTCTTTTACAAATGTCATGTTTTAATTTCAATCCTATAAATGTAAAATCTATCTATTTAATAATTACAATTAATTATAAAAATACTTCATTTGACTTATTTATTAATTACACCTTACACTGTCTCTTCATTAACAAATAAACTCTAAATCTTGATTTTTTCTCAATTGAGCCCATGCTTAGTGAAAATTTATAAATAAGACATAGTCTAATTTAGAATTCTAATTGATTAATTAAAACCAATTAATTGTGTCTACAAGCCAATATTATCTCAACTAGTGCGGGGACTATGGGCCTATATAATCAAGTTTCCAATAAGTAGTTCTAGAACACACCAAGTAAATTCTCTATCTTATTAATTCCTCATGGCTCCACTATAGATTCAGAATTGCACTCTTGATTATATAGAACGTTGTATATGTTTCAAATATAGATAAGCTATTAATTGTTGATTGTTTCAATCCAAATAATCAATAATCCTCTATGGATGATCTACATCGAGTAGGGATAATTTTACTGTTCTACCCTTCAATGTATTTTATCCTTAAAATACTTAGGTCCTTGTAAATGATATTTCAGTAAACTAATATAATTGTTGAAATGAGTACTCTACCATTTAATCTCGTTTAGCCAAGCTCGAAAGAAATCATCATTTTATTTCTATTCATTTATAGAAGCTGTAGACTCTCTATCTATGATTAGCGCTCCCACTCAATTTTACTACCATGTTCCCAAGATGTAAGTATTGGAAAGGTCTAATCAGTCAATTTTAACGAATAAGTCAAAGAACACAAATAATACAATTGAACCATAACCTAACCATCTCAGGATTGAGATTATTGGTCTAAGATCAACTAAGTTATATTTACTTAGAAAGATATTATGGTAAGTTTATGATATCTTTTCTATGTAAATATCGGTCTAGTTCAATGTATAACAATACATTCAATACAAGCTTACTTTACCAATATAGAAGAGACATACCATTATCCAAGTGTAAGTAAACCACATTATTGATTATCATTTCAGTGCAAATCTTGTGTACTGATTAATCGTGGGACTAAAGTTTAATCACATAATCTTGATTACTTTTACTGTGTAGACAACACAATAATCATAAATAATAATGTGATAAGGATTTAAATGAATTTATAAATCAACAAATAATCATGAAGCAAACATGTGAACCAAGTATTAAACAAGCAGTAAAATAATTCTATTTCGTTATTGATAAATGAAATTCAAGATAACATTGAAATATTGTTTTAGTTCGGTCGTGAAACCCAAAAAAACTCCCACTTGCACTAACATAAAACAATAAGTACATTTCAATTAATCCTAGGTTCTCTTTTGTGCTTTTCAAATACAATCTCTATCAAAGTCTTGGTGAATGGGTCGACTAGGTTGTCTTCAATATCAACCTTTTCTACCAGCACTTTTCCTGTTGCCACATATTCTCTGATGATGTAGTATTTTCTCTCAATGTGTTTACTCATCTTATGGCTTCGAGGCTCTTTACTGTTGGCTATAGCAGCAGTGTTGTCACAAAGAAGCACTAGTGGTTTTTCTATACTTAGAACAATACCAAGCTCTGTAAAGCACTTTCTTAGCCAGACCAGTTCCTTAGCAGCCTCAACAGCAACTATGTATTTGGCCTTCATGGTAGAGTTAGATATTGAGGATTGGTTGACACTTCTCAAAACAACTACTCCACTCCCAAGGGTAAATACCATCCTAGATGTAGTCCTTTTGTCATCAAGACAAGCTTGGAAATCTGGATTGATATAGCCTAATGCATTTAAAGTACAACCCTTGTAGACTAACACATAATCTCTTGTCCTCTTTAAGTATTTCAGAATATGCTTGACTGCTGTCCAATGTTCTCTTTTTGGGTTTGATTGAAACCTGCTCACAATTCCCACTTCATAGCAAATGTCTGGTCTACTGCACAACATAGCATACATCAGACTTCCAACTACTGAAGCATAAGGAAATTTTCTCATATCTTCTATCTCTTGGGGATCAGTGGGATACTGTTCCTTAGATAGTTGCAAGCTATGTCTAGAAGGCATAATATCCCCTTTGGCATTACTCATTGAGAAATGCCTTAGAACCGTATCAATGTAAGCTACTTGCAAGAGAGAAAGTGATCTATTCTTTCAGTTTCTAATAATTTAAATTCTAAGAACATAATTAGCTTCACCCAAGTCTTTCTTTTCGAATTGGGTACCGAGCCATTCCTTTTTGTCAGCCATTTTATTAATATTGTTACCAATGACTAAGATGTCATCAACATAAAGGATCAGGAATACTACCACTTGATTATCCTTGAGTTGGTAAGCACAAGGTTCACCTAATAGTCTAGAATTCTATGTTTAAGTGATAAATTACTTTTAATGATATTTTGATGGGTATTATTATTTGTCATGAAGAATATAACCTAAGTTAAATGAATTATATGCTAAATTGATTTGTTGCTTAGATTAACTTGTCTCCATAGAATTTAATGTTTTTCCTAAGTTAAATAGATTACATGCTTTATGGGTCTACTGCTTAATAAAAAGATTTAATTATTGAGCGCTCCACCATAATTAATTGTAATAGGGAGACTGAGATAAGTAATTATCTCCGGGGTTAATAGTTTAATTTTTGAATAAAATATAATATTTATCCTTGTTATTCTTAATTGATTGATGAAGGTGGAGATTACCTTTAACTATTTCTTAAATATCGTAGTGTCACAGTTCATTTTTTTTCTAATTTATATTATTTAATCTTCATAATTAAAACCCCTCTTTTTAATTCTTGTCGTTAATTTTTGAATAATAAATTGATAATAGTCCTTGTGGGATCAACTTGTATTTACCATTATACTGAAGTAATTGGTAATATAGAAATAAAAATTAGTAAATTTTT
Organism: Cannabis sativa; assembly: GCF_029168945.1. Taxonomy (NCBI): domain Eukaryota; kingdom Viridiplantae; phylum Streptophyta; class Magnoliopsida; order Rosales; family Cannabaceae; genus Cannabis; species Cannabis sativa. The sequence continues at coordinate 29,433,022 of NC_083606.1, forward strand.
TGTGGCTTAGGACACACTTCACTAGGATATAATTGGTAAAAAACTTGTAAGTTTTGGATGCTCAACACGCTTTGTTTGTGATCGAAAATCAAGTTTGAAGCTTCAAGGCAATTTTTGACTATGATTCTGTCACTTTGAAGAAAAATATTGTTAATAAAAGTTTTAGATCTCTCTTTTATCTTTTCAAAACATCTTGAATCGTCCAATTTTGAGCAATATTGAAAGAGTTAAGGCCAAAACATTTTCAGTTGACGTAGTGGGAAGCTCGCTATCAAAAATCGTGCTTCAAGCACTGCGTTACTACAAGGTAATGTCGCGGCCCGCCTATTCTAAATTGTGAAAATTAGGTTTTCTTTTATCTTTTTTTAGCTATAGAAAGGCCCTTTTTCAATACTTTTTAGCAGACGAGTTTGGGAGGATATAAATTAGAGGCAGGAGACGGCTTTGGAGACTTTAAACATTATTTTTTCGACGAGTTCTTTCTTTTATTTTACTTTTCATGTTCTTAATTAGTTGTTATCAATTGTTCACAATGATTATGAGTAGCTAGACTTTTTATTAGGGTGTTAATGGAGATTGTTTGACAGTTTATTTTGATTTTAGTATGATTTAGTTCTCCCCTAATTTTCTATGTACATACATTCGTACTTAATTACTTTCAATTGCCAAATCATCAATTAAATATTTTATGATTTCAATGCAAAATTTGAGAAAGTGTTGATTATGCTATAATGAAATGGGCATATATTTCAATATAGAACGAGAGTACCTATATAGTTTGTGTAGCATTTAATATTTTTATGCTTAATGTCACCTATGTGTTTAAATTTATCATGAGAGTATAAAATTTACATATAGGTTGAGATTTATATGTCCTAACTCGAATATAAGTTTCTGTAATAAATCCGCTATCACATGAAAATTAGAATTTGGGAATTAAATTATGTTAAACCATATAAAGTAGATGCAATCGAAATTAATCATCCTAAGCTTTAATCATTGTTAATTTCACCTTAATTATTTATTTTCTTTATTTTTTATTAGAAATTAAATATCTTTTCTAATTTTTATTGTCACCAAATATAATTAGCAACTTAGTTGTTTGGTAATTAACTAAAGTTCTTGTGGGATCAACCTCATTCTTGTGAGTCTATTACTTATAAACGATACATATACTTGTATGTTAGAATTTCCATAATAGATTCAGGCTCAAAAAGCCATGAAGAGTCATCACTAAGGCCAAATATAGGCCAGAACTAGCCAAGTTATTGGAACAAAGCCACGTGCCGACCAAGGTGCCAAGACAAGATTATGAACCAACCAGGCTCTTAGGCTTGAAGCCATAATCCAACCAAGTTCCTAGGCTAAAAACATGTGTCGGCCAGGTTCCTAGGTAAAAAACATGTGCTGGCCTGTTGGAAATATTTTACCAGGATCTAGATTTACTACCATGTATGTTTCATTAAGATCCTAATATGAATTCTAAAACAATGAAATTAAACACGTATAAAGTTTAGGAAACCTTACATTGGGTGCAGTGGAATAATATGTCTCCTTCCACTCAGATCTCTAACCCTTGTATCCTTTCTGTCACAGAGTATTATTAAGATCTGAGCCCGAATGTCCTTTATAAAGTCTCTTAATTAATAAATAAACCTAGAATCTCTTTTCTTTACAATTTCTCCCTTGCTTAGTGAAAATTCATAAAGTAGACATAGTCTAATTTTAGAATTATAATTGATTAATTAAAATTAATTAACTGAGTCTTACAAGCAGTATGGTCTCAACTAGTATGGGGACCATGGGCCTATATAACCGAGCTTCTAATAAGTCGAACTGAATTTACCAAGTACATTCCCTAACTTATTAATTCCTTATTAAATCCACACTTAGAACTTGGAATTGCATTCTCAGTCATATAGAACGCTCTATATGTTCTACGATATAGATACGCTATTAATTATCCATCGTTATAATCCTAATTTGATCAATGACCCTCTAATAGATGATCTACATTGAATAGGAACTAAATTACCATTACACCTTCAATGTATTTTATCCTTAAAACACTTAGCTCCGTATAAATGACATTTCAGCGAAGTGAAATGAGATCTCAACCATTTATCTCTGTTTAGCCAAGCTCGAAGGATATCATCGTTTCACTTCTAAATTTCTATAGAAGTTATAGACTCCATATTTATGTTAGCGCTCCCACTCAATTATACCATCATGTTCCCAAAATGTACGTATCACCCTAACTGTTCAAAAGTAGGCTTAACTAACAAATCAAAGAACATGTATAATACTCTTGAGATCGAACCTAAACATATCAGGATAAAGATCATTTGATCTAGGATCAACAGGTGATATTGAATTGAGTAGATATTACGGTAAATTTTAACAAATCTAATCAAAGTTCAATATCGGTCTCTTCCGATGTATACTCCATACATCCGATACTGGTAAACTTTACCAATGCCCTGGAAAGGACATAACACTTATCCAAGGTGTAAGAATACCTATCACTGATTATCATGCCAGTCTAAATCTAGTGAACTGACAAATCAGGGAATAAACTTTCGAACATATAATTAAGATTATATTCCATTGTGCTGACAACACTATAATCATTAACAAATTCATATGTTCTGGACTTAAATAGAATTCATACATTATATATATATAATCATGAAATAAATCATGTGAACCATGCAACATAAAATGTTATTTCTGATATTTATTAATAAGTAAATTTGATTATATTGAAATGGGTTTTATTTAGAGCACAAAACCCAACATTAAATACCCTGTGTGCCAGCTAGGGGACTCCTAAGGATCAAATTCCTATTTTTGAAAAACTCAAATAGAGTTCTTCGTGTTCTTATTGACTGAAAGAGTCAAGAGTCTAAACAAAGCTCAAATTCTAATCCAGGCTCAGATATTGATAATACTCTGTGACAGAAAGGAACAAGAGTTAGAGATTTGAGCGGAAGGAGTCATTATCTTCCGCTTCAACCAATGTAAGGTTTTCTAAACTCTTATGTGTTTAATTTTGTTGTTTTAGAGATATTCATATTTAAGATGTTAATCAACATACTTGTTAGTAAATCTAGATCCTGGTAAAATATTCCCAACAATAATATTGCAAAATCTATAATACAAACACAACTGCAGGGAGTTCTAAGTTATGAGTGTGGTAACGTTGGTCATACTCCTTCAACTGTTAACAAGCATAAGAAATGACCCTATTAGTTTACATCAGAACACATCCCAAACCCTATTTGGATGCGTCACAGTAAACAATAAACTTCTCTTCATCTGATGGCAAAGCTAACACAGGAGCTATAATCAACCATTGAAAACAAGTTCCAAACTTATCTGTCCATATAAACTGCTAATTCTTCTTAGTTAACTCAGTTAAGGGAATTGAGATCGTAGAAAACCCTTCCACTAACAACGATAATATCCAGCTAAACCCAAAAAAATTCTGACTTCCGTGACAGTCTTTTGTCTCGACCAGTCTCTAACTAACTTGATCCTTCCAGGTTCAACCATAATTCCATCCTTACTGATAATGTGGCCTAAAATGGACAATTGTCATAACCAAAAATCACATTTCTTATATTTAGCATGTGTTCCCGCAATCTTTGTAAAACCATTTGTAAATGTTGTTCATGATTCCCATCTGACTGAGAGTACACAAAGATGTCGTCAATAAATAATATAACACAATTATCGAGAAAATCTTTGAATTCCCTATTCATCAGATCTATAAAAGCTGATGGAGCATTGGTTAGTCCAAAAAACATAACTAGGAATTCATAGTGGCCATACCTAATGCAAAAGACAATCTTTAGAATGTCCTCCTCTCGGATTCGCAACTGATGATAGCCTGAGTGAAGATCAATCTTGAAGAAGATTGTTTTTACTTGAAGCTGATCGAATAGATCATCAATCCTAGGTAAAGGGTCTTTATCTTTAATTGTCAACTTGTTTAGTTACCGGTAGTTGATACACATACGAAGTGACTCGTCATTCTTCTTAACGAACAACACCGAAGGTAATGCTTTTGAAGTTAAAGTTTATGCCTTGGGATAACATTTTAAAGCCCTATGTTCTACAATTTAGTTAAATTTTATGCCTTGGGGATATCTTTGTTATTACTATCATTTCAAAGCTCTGTTGTCTACAAATTTCGATTGTTACTTTATCCTCACTTATGTAGAAACAATTTCCCTATTTATTCACTCATATGCAACCATACCATTATTAAAGGGTCCCTGCTTTGTCTTCTCACTTAACATGGAACTAAAAGAGTCTCTACTTTCTATACAACAGAACAAGATCCATGAGATAGTTAATTTCACTTGCCATTAACTGTTGATTGCCCTCATTTTTTATACTTTGTAGGATGTGAGTAGGGAAATAAGGAAGATTTTGACTGAGAAGGCTGCCAATTTCAACATCGCTCTGGATAATGTGTCAATCATTGCTGTAACATTTGGGAGGGAATTTACAAATGCAATTGAGGCCAAACAAGTGGTTGTACAAGAAGCTGAGAGGGCTAAATTCGTTGTTGAAAAGGCTAAACAAGACAAGATAAGTGCTATTATCAGAGCTCAAGTAAGAAGGAAATCAAAAGGCTAGGCTCTCATTCTGCATACAATTTTCATTTGATCATCAAGGTGAGGCTACAAGTGCACAACTGATGAGCAAAACTATTGCTAACAATCCGACAATTATCACCCTAAGGAAGATTGAAGCTGGGAGAGAAATCGCTCGCACAATATCAAAATCTTCCACTAAGGCTTATCTTAACACGGATGATCTCTTGCTGAACCTTCAGGAGATGAATTTGGAGCCTGCTGTGAAAAGATAGGCATACTATATTTTGAGTTGTCTCATCTTTTAGTTGGAATGGACTTATTAATAATTCAGTGTAACAGGCCAAGTGATTGGTAAATTCTACAAGTAAATCTTTTAATAGTTTATTTGCAAGTCAACGACTTTCACAACTTACATCTATTTTAGATTTCTTTTTCTTCCCGACTGTTCCCACAAGAGTTGTTGGTTCGCGATGAAAAAACATAAATACATTTTTTCTCTTTACTTGAGTCTTGGCAGAGTATTTGTTTAGAAAATCTATTGGGACCTTGAATCCAAAGATGTCAATTGCGGGGAAACATTTATACATTAATTTAGTACATCAAAGAAATTAACACAAACTTCTACACATTTTTGTTTTCTTCTTTTTTCAGAGTTTGGTTTGTTCACAACAAATTTTCTTTTTTCAATTCTTCATTGGTAGTATTATCCATTGTTGGTAAGATGAGAAGGTAGCCCTATCCTATTGCATGAGCAAAGCTACCACACATCCCAAAATAGCACCTGCAATAACCTGCAGCAAAAGATTCCAATTACAATCAAAATTAACTTTCTATATAAGACCTTTAACACAATCTCAATTTTTTTTTTTTTGATAGAAACAAAGGTTTCAATGTGATGCCTCCCATTCGCACAAACATGTAGCTATGATACGTACACACCCTGACTTGAATCCTAACCCATGTATGTAACAAGATAAACAAGTAAAATTGAGGTTCCAACAAATTACTTTATACTCATATCAGACTCCATTCATGTATCAATGTATGTACTGTTCAAGCAAACATGTTTATACACTAACGTTCCATTCCAATATTGAAGGAATTAGAAGGGTAAATACCATTTTGGACCCTCTGTTTTACAAAAGTTACCAATTGGACCCTGTGTTTTGTTAAATGACAAAATGGACCCTGTATTTTCTAAAATAGTACAAATAAGACCCTGAATTGATTTTTTGTCAAAATAAAGTTTAATTATAATCCGATCTAAAAGTGCTATATGACAAAACTGTTTACATTTTTTGTACCTGTTCGTATTAAGCATTGTCTTCAAGTTAGTTGTATTAAAAAAAAAGTTATCAAAAATTAAGCTCAGGGTCCTATTTTTACTATTTTAGAAAATACAGGGTCCATTTTGTCATTTAACAAAACACAGGGTCCAATCTGTAACTTTTGCAAAACACAGGGTCCAAAATGGTATTTACCCGAATTAGAAACTAGGAATCTTGCTGATATGAAAGGAAGTATTACAAATCTTTCCAAACTTTTCGAGACACTTGAATATCTCCCAGAGTAAATTTTACTATAAATAATACAAATTTATTTGCCTTCTTACAATCAATCAGCCCCACTAGCTATACTAACTAAGCCTTAACTGTTTCTTTAGCTCACCCTTTAGGACTATTAACATAACTCACTTAAACACATTCAATCTCAGACAGTAAGAGGCGTTTGGTTGGGAGGAATAAAAATATAAGAATAAGAATGAGAATAGGAATAGGAATAGGAATAGGAATGGAATAAAATTTAAAATGCATAAAAAAATTGATTAAAAAAATCATTAAATTTTTTTTCTTGTTACATTGGAATGGTCATTCCTTTCTTTTTAAAATGGAATAGCCATTCCACCAAAATGGTGGAAAGAGCATTCCATTGGAATGCCATTCCAATACTTTAAAATGCAACCAAACAAAGGAATGGAATGAAAATTGTTTCCTTTCCATTTCATTACCTCCAACCAAACGCCACCTAAGAGTTTGACAACTCAGCTTCTATAATCCTAATTACTTTTAATGGTTAGAATAATGTTAAGGTGTAACACATATGACTTTCTATTTGGCAAAACGATATTACTGACAATAGCATTTTCTATATCGTCACTTACCAAACATACAAACAAAAATAAGGTAGAAGTTTCATTTTCAGGAAAGTTTTTTTGATTCACTTACTAACAAGATAATGAACACCAAGATCAAACATTTTAATAGACCCACTAAAATGGTTTTACCAGCAATGCAAGTTTTCATGGTAGAAGGGGAATAGTAAAGTAACCTGGAGAGGTGTATGGCCGAGTGAATCTCGTAAGGGTCTAACATTAGAGACAGGATGTTCTGGAGGTAGCTCGCATACTATCTGGTTTAATAACTGCAATATGCAACATATCAGCAATTTCATTAACATTCACATTAACAATTTGCAGGAATTATTCTCTTGAATACTATTAAGAATAAACCAACAACTTAAAAATGAAATGTTAAGAAATAAGATGTCACACGAACCCTAAGAAAAGAAGAAGAATAGCCGCAAGAAATAGAGAGCATATTTTAGCTAAAGGAACTAACGAAACAAAACAACAATTAGTGAGCTGGAAAACTAGGAAACACTATCATGCACCAAATATTATTCAATTCTTGATTCAAGAAACCGTTGAGTTATTTTGAAATGAAATGAGCATCTACAAAAGAATAGATCTTACTTCGGCTTGCTGGCCAGCATGGAGTCTTACACCAGAAGCATCATACATTACCTGCAATAAAAATATTAAATAAATAAACCAACTATTTTTAATTGAATTCGTGTACAGTAATTATTTATGAAAACAATATCATGATTAGAAAAGGATTTCCAATACAAATGACAAAGTTATACCAGAACCATTCAGGCATGCCCTACAATTTCTAGGTATAAAAAAACTATAGCAATTGCTAAGTAGAATGTAGGAGGGCTAGAACCACAGACTTTGTGGGAGAGGACCACATGTTTGACCCATTTGAGCTACCTTCTTCGGTTAAATGAAAGTTTCTTATAAACTAAAAAATATCCATCCATCGGTGGAATGTGCATGAACACATCTTAGGGATCCAGCTTTTAAATTTAATATTGTTTGCCCTTGAACCACCGAAACAAACAAGTGTAACAAAAACCAGATGCTTGACTGAACTAACAAATATATACAAGCATCAAAAATTTTCGTTGTTAAAATCTTGAATAAACAGCACCATATTTGATAATAACTGAACCCCACCAACTTACATGCTGACATTAGAAATAGAAGACATTCATATATCAGCTGGATAGCTTCCTAATTTGATGCAGAATGATTGAACAGAATGACCATGCTAACTTAAAAGAATGAACAAGACCTGGTTAAGAGTTACATACAACACATGCCAAAACCACAGCGATGGCAAATGCTGGTCCTCCAGTTCCTTCATGTAAACCAATTGTAACTGCAAGTGATGTCACAGTAGCTGAATGCGACGATGGCATTCCTCCAGACCCGAGCATCCTTCTCGAATCCCATCTCTTCTCCTTGTACCTGCACTTCTATGAGAAATATACTAAAAGACAAACAAAAACTTACAAATAACCAAGAGATTTAAGGTCAGAGAGCAATAGCTCCATGAGATTAAACCCATCATTACTTTAAAGACCTACCTAGCAATATGCTAGAGATTCCTGCCTCCTGAAGATTGTAGGGTTCAGGACTAGTATCAAAAGTAATAAAGAGAAAGGAAGGGAGAAAAAAACACCAATCTCTTCTTCTAACTAGAACATGTTGTTACGACAAATTGTATATATTGTGCAGGTATGCCATTTCTATAAGCATTACAAAAACTCCTTTTAGCCTCAAAAGAACACAAAACCATAAGTTGCCTATTCTCACAAACAAATAATCCATCTGAAACCCAAAGAACAGTTTAGCTCTAAACAAAAATTAAATTAAAATGGGGGGCAAGTTTCAAACAAACAACTGCCTAATCAAAGAACTTCATAGAAGCACTTTAACACCCATCATGCAAAATTAAGTTTTTATCTGTTTGGAACCCAAAGAAACGCAGAAAATGAAAAAATCTGAAGCTTTAAACCATATCAAAACATCCATAATTAGGAAAGGGGAGAGCTAAGTTACCAGGTAGTGAAGAGCTTCAGAAACTGGGCAAGAGCGAAGGCAAGGAAAGCAGAGAGGAGAGGAAGGTTTGAGGGGATGGTGGTGGGCTGATAAGTACTGGATCGGAAACTTGATGAGGCATCAGCGGCCGTGATAACCTCGTCCATTGATTGAATATTGTTTTGGGATTTTGGAATGAAAATGTTGTAGCGTTAGTAGGTGGGTTTTCTTTCTTTGAAACTTCAAACAGAAAACTAATTGTGATTTTGATTCTCTTTCCATGGAAGTTGGCCACGATTAGGTTCTCAACCATATTTTCATTTTCATTTTTTTAAAATATTTCTTTGCAATTTGATTGGCTCTCTTAAGTAATCCACCTTTACTCATGCAATTATATATTTTTGGAGTTTTTTCTTTTATTGGGGAACCAAGGTGTTCATAAAATGTCCAATTCAATAATCTAATCTAAGTCATAAAATACAATATCTGTACTTTTGCAAATTAGATTAGATTGGAAAATCTAAATCTGTACTTGTGCAGATTAGATATTAATTGATATGTAAAAGTAATCGATCAAATCTAATTTACATATATTTAGATATATTTTCCAAAAAATATATATGAAAGTAATATTTTAATGTAAAAATAATCATTTAGAAAATTTAATGCAAACAATAAAAATATATTTCAAAACATAATAGATCAAATTTATATTTTATTCTTATTTATAAGAAAAATATAATTTAAAATAAAATTAAACTTTTTTTTATACGTAAAAATTTTTTTCTTCTTGTTTTGAATTTGTTGTTTTTCTATTTCATTTATTTTAATTTATTGTTGTAGACATAAAATAACAATAATTTTTTTTATTTTGTTGTTAGTTATGTGAAAAAAATTATTTTTTAAATAAATATGAAATAATTTGATATTAAAAAGTAACCAATTCAAAGTAACTGATCCAATCTACACTTTTACAGATTGGATTGGATTGGATTGAATTTAAGTTATTATGCGGATTGGACTAAATCAAAAATTAAAATTCGCACCTAGTGCGGATCGGATGCACTATGAGTAAAATAGTGCGGATTGGATAGGATGAACACCCCTAACAAAAACCTTTTTATTTTAAGAAATAAAAGAAATATTCAATATTATTTACAACAAAAAAGAAAAAAACTCTATTAATTGTATTTTTAGCATTTTTAATTTGACAAAAATATTTTATAATTTATTTATTTTTCGGCTGAGTTGTTTATTTAATTTTCATATTTTGTGTATTGATTGATTTATATATTGAAGGAATATTGTCTAGTTTTTCTATTTATAGAAAATAAGGTATAAAGGGTAAGTTTATGACTCATCCTTATTCTATCTATCCAGCGTGTATATTTGATCTTGTGTGAGTTTTCTAATATGTTTGATCAGATTTCTTGTGAAGAAAACCAAAGCAAGACTTTCTTTTTTATAAAAAGAAAGTCGCACTTACTGCTTACGATTCTGTAGGTACAGAAATGTAAATTCTTTGGCTTATTGAAGATCTATTTTAGGGAATTGTCTAGTGAGTTGTAGTCTTGTTCAGACCGTGTGTGAGTTGTCAATAAGGTGTATGTTGATTATAAATATATTTTATAGCAACTAAGTCTTGTATCTCTTTCATACACTTTGAATTGTATTCATTTCTTAAGTAAAGAGTGTCTTTATTTTGTAGAGAAGAGAGTGTTCGTCTCTTACTCTGTTTATATGTATTTTGTATTATCTTGAGTTTGTATTCAAGTCTTTAAAAGAAGAAGAACAACAGTGCTACCTTCAGGAGAAGATTCTACAAGCTTTCGGAAGTTTACTTTTCAAGTCTTGTCTCGGGAGGAAGCAAGCACTCTTCAAGGAGATCAAAGGAAGTTCGAGCACTTGAAGTTTCAACAAGATTCAACTAGAAGGTAGAATACATCAAGCTTGTAGCATACAATTAGAGGAAGTCTATTTATGCATAAGTCAATTACTTTGTATGTTTAAGATATATCTAATAAATTTTATCTCTGAGCGTGGCCCCGTGGATTAGTAACAATCTGGAAGGATTATTGAAACCACGTACAAAAACCTTATGTGTTTTTACTTTTCTACACTATTTGTTTTTCTAGTTTATTATGGAATTATAGGATTAACTTCTGTAGCTACAAAAAACAAAACTATTTCTGTACTAGTTTTATTATTCTGCATTTAATTGAGAATTTAATTAAATAATAAACTTGTAATATTAAATACAAAATATCAATTAGTATCAGAGCAAGTCGCCAAACTCTTAGTGAGATCTTGAGATTATTTTATTCTGTATAATTTGTTTTGTGTGAGATGTCATTGTTCGTAGAAGGAACCTCCATTACTCGACCACCTCTGTTGAATGATTCAAATTATCCATATTAGAAGGTCAGAATGAGAGCATTCATTAAGTCACAAGATGAGAAGGCTTAGAGAGCTATACTTATAGGTTGGTCACGACTTACTGAAAATGACGATGAAGGTATACTAAGGTAAAACATGAACTTAATTAGACTACTGAAGATAAAAAATTATCTAGTTATAACAATAAGGCTTTACATGCTATTTTTAATAGTGTTGGTGAAGGCTTTATTAAATTAATTTCATCTTGTGAATCTACAATGGACACGTGGGAAATTCTTCAAACTCAGTTTGAGGGTACCGCTGATGTAAAAAGATCATGTTTTACCATGTTACAAACTAGATTTGATGAATTGAGAATGTCAAAAATTGAAACTTTATCTGAATTTTGTGAAAGATTATTTGATATCTCTAATGAGATTTTTGCCTTGAGAAAAAAATTAGATAAATCTATGTTAGTTTAGAAAATTATTCTTGTGCTTCTTGACAAATTTGACATGAAATTACTTGCTATGGAGGATGCAAAAGATTTTGGCAAAATGAAGGTTGAAGAACTCATGGGTTCTTTAAGAACTTTTGAGTTAAATCAACAAATCAAGAAAAAGAGTAAGCAAAGCGTCTTGAGTGAGAAAAGCTAAGGTATTACTTTTAAAGTTTCAAAAAATAATGTTTCTAATTATGAAAATGATGATGAAATGGCCTTGTTGACAAAGAATTTTCAAAAATACATGAAATCTATTGGAAATAAAAAGAATTTTCCAAAAACTCCAAGAGGTAACAATTTAGGTAACAATCCTTCTAAACCTTCTGTCTCTAAAATAAAAAAGGTATTTAATGCAGGTAATGTCAAAGGTATGGTCATATTCAATCTGAATGTGCGAATACCTTAAAGAAAAATAAAAAGGGTTTTAATGTTACTTGGAATGATGATTCTAAAAGTAGTGAGGATGAAAATGAAAAACTTGCTTTAACAAGTGTTGTTATAGTGAGATTTCTCTCACCTAGAAACTCGAGACCATACTCTTGTTTAGAGGACACGTGTACTCAGTTTTCTAATAAAAGCTGAGTCGTCTACAAGAGACTCCTCGATGTTTTAAACCTCGCTCAAGATAGAGTCAGCGAGATATAGCGAGCATGACCAAAGTCTGACCGCATGATTATAACTCGTATTATGCGGGACAAGAGAGTAACTCGCATGTATCGAATTATGTGCGAGTATCCTCTCCATGTTCTTGCATAAACATAGAGACCGACTCTCTATAATGCGAATTGGTCCTAATGACCCTACAACCTTGATAAACCGATATAGACTCGCATATCTAGGTTCTGTCAGCTCGTCATGCGATGTCCACAAAGGCGACTACCTAAGAACGCAGACATTCTAAACTTAATTAAGTGTTTGGCCCGCGAGTTTAACATTAGAATATGAACAGTCAACTCGCATGTTAAAAGGGCGCAGACGTTGCTGAATCTAGTAACTGTTATTCATTTATTGATGTTAACGTTGTTTAGTTTAGTTATTGTAATTTAATGTGTAAAAATGGATTGACAATGAATGCATTCCTTGTATAACTAATTAGACACCTGCTTTGTATATAAAGGGGTGATCCACTAAGAAATGAGACCTACGAAACTCTTGCTACAGTGGACTAAGCAGACCGTGATCTGACTGAACCACTATAATCCTCTGTCTTATTGCTATTTCCAGTCTTCTGTTAAGCATTTCCCATTCTCAGTTCGAGTACTCGCCACTCTAGGTTGAATACTCGCAATTGTTCTTCATATAATTTTCTTCTTGTCATTAATAATATCATATACATTTGGTGTTGCGAATTTTGCTCGACAACATTTGGGGCCGTCTGTGGGAAACGAGAGTAGGGAGAGGTAACATTAGACCCTTCAATCTATTCCCTGAAACAGTTGGTCCTCAAGTCGGGGAAACGTCCACACCACCAGCAACAATGCACTTTCCGCCTGTCACTCCGGCGGTGGTATCTGAGGGAATCGTCCAACTCACCACCGACCAATATACTGCGATCCAGGATCAACTGCGTGCACTACAGGCCGAAGTGGATGGACAGAACAGGGCCGACACCCCCCTCGGGCCCCTACTACTCGCACAGACAACCCTCAGGTAACGAACTCTAGACATCATTCGCAGGGAACGAAGAACCAATCCTGAGGGTCTGGACCTAAACCAGCCAACCTCGAGAGACCAATCTGCGAGGTATCCTAACCAGGAAACACGGGTTGATGAAGACCCTGAGCGACGAAATCCTCGCAGCCGACCATCAAGAGACAATGACGTAGAATCCACCTCTTCATCCTCGCATGGTCGTACACCTAGCAGATACACAAGGTCCGGCTCCGTAGAGACGCAGTAAGGAGGACGTTATCAGGTACATAGAGGCGATCTACTTGATCACCTCAACGTAGTTTTCAGAGCGCGCTCTCGCGCCCCCTGCAACGAGGAAACACCCCGTGATCCCCCCGTGGGCGATTAAGGTGTAAACACTCACACTAACCCGCCTAGCGCACCGGCAGCGACTACTGGGGTCAATATCCCAGCAAACCTCGCTGCAGTAGTCACGACACCTACAGTCGCAGCAATCCCGACTCCTGTAGCTGAAGGAATTGACCAAAGCATGCTTTTGCAAGCTTTGAAAATGCTCGAGCATTAGAGAAAGCCCATATACAAGCTGCATGGGACCTCTCATTTCACTACAGAAGTGCGACAAGCTCAACTTCCCAAGGGATTTCGACTATCCGATTCCCTAAAATATAAAGGTACCTCTAATCCCATAGATTACCTTGAAAAATTTAATACTATAATGGGAGTGGATCAGGTACCACAGCTCGCAAAATGTCGCATTCTCGCGGCAACGCTTGAGGAAAACGCCCACGATTGGTTCACCCAATTGCCTGAGGCCTCGATATCGACATGAGAGACCTTTGTCGATTTATTCCTCACACACTTTCAGGCCACAATGACTTATAGGCCTCCCTACACAACTCTAGCCAACATCAAATAGGAACCCGGTGAGTCTTTGCAAGACTGTTTTAAACGATTTAAAGCGGAAGTAACAAAAGTCGAGAAGGCTCTCGAGTCGTCGCTTGTTTGTATGTTGATAACAGGTGTTTTGCCGAGAACCGATTTTTGGAAGGAGTTACAAGCTCGAAGACCAGAATCACTAGTCGAATTCTTCGCTATGGCCGAACCCCATAAGAGAATTGAAAATTCTCTAGCAGAGTTGGAAAAAGGCAAGGATAAGCGTAAATCACCAGTGTCGCGATCAAGGTCTCGCAGTCCCCGAGGGAAAAATTCCAGAGGTCGAAGCTCGAGAAGACGCAGCCCACGGAGACAGCGAAGTCCGAAGTTGGCCAAATCTCCTCCAAAGAAGGAGTCCTCGCCAAAAAGGAAGGGTGGATCGCGTTTCGTTAACTATACCGAACTCGCAGTGCCACGAGACCACATCTATGCAATTGAGGAAAGGAATGGAGTCTTCAAGAAGTCGCCCCCTATCAGGGGAAACCGCGACAAAAGAGACTCCAAAAAGTTCTGTAAGTACCATAAAGATATTGGTCACACTACTTTGGAATGTTGGGTCTTGCAGGATGAAATCGAGGAGCTGATTCGAAGAGGAAAGTTTGACAAATACAAAAATAACGAGGAAGGTCATCCTCGAGCGGATGACAAAGAAGAAAATCAGAACGCGAGTGGTTCGAGAACACCTCGCAATATATTAACAATCATTGGAGGGCCCCATATCGCAGGAGACTCCCGTAAATCTCAAGAGCGATATGCCAAGGAAGCTAAAGAGAAGCCGCTCACCAATGTAAAAAATCTCAGTGAACGGCCAGAGAAATTGTTTAAAAGAGAATGCGACAACATCACCTTTATGGAAAGTGATGCGAGATTGGTCCATCACCCGCATTCCGACGCACTAGTCATTGCCGCAAATATTGGCGGAGATAATGTCCACCGTATACTCGTGGACAACGGAAGTTTAGTGAATCTCTTGAATTTCCAAGCTTTTAAACAAATGGGGTTGCATGAGAAGGACCCGCGACCTGTGACGTCGAGTATATACGGTTTTACCGGCGACGTCATCGCACTGAAAGGGATGATTAAACTCCCGATTACCTTAAGAACCGCCCTCGTAACAGCCAAGTCAATGGCTGACTTTGCGGTAATTGACTAATATTCGGCATACAATGCCGTGATTGGTCAACCAATATTGAAGGAGATGAAGATCGTAACTTTGATCTATCATCTCACAATGAAGTTCCCTACTCCCGCTGGAGTAGGCTCTGTGCGAGGAGTCCAGTCAGACTCGCGAGAATGCTACAATGCAGCAGTCAAGCTCGCGGAGAAAAAGTCAATAAATGTTATCTATTTATTGGAGGCACCACCTCATCGCCAGGAGGTCCTTAGGATAGAAGAGTTGTCGCACACGGATGGACCAGATCTGGATCCAAGGATCCTCGATCATGGCGCAGCAGCCCAAGCCGCGGAAGACACTATCGATATCTTCTCAGGAAAACCATGGAAGTATATGTCGACGATATGCTCGTAAAATCTCAACATGCGAAAGATCATATCGCCCATTTACAGGCAATGTTTGATATATTGCGTCGATATAAAATGCGACTAAACCCTCTAAAGTGCGTCTTTAGAGTTGGCTCCGGGAAATTCCTTGGATTCATGGTTAATCAACGAGGAATAGAAGTAAACCCCGCGAAGATCAGGGCGTTGGTGGAGATGCCATCACCAACTAAGCCAAAAGAAGTCCAAAGCCTCACAGGTAAAGTTGCCGCTCTAAATCGCTTTATATCGCGATCTTCTGATAAGTGCAAAGAGTTTTTTTAGATTTTAAAAGGCAATAAGAAGTTCCAATGGACCGAAAAATGCGAGGAGGCTTTTCAAGCCTTAAAGACACATTTGGGGCAACCCCCAATCCTATCAAAACCCATGACCGGCGAAGTCTTATCCATTTGCTTAGCAGTATCAGAATATGTGATTAGTTCGGTACTAATACGCGAGGATTAAGGACGACAATATCCGGTGTACTATGTTAGTAAACGATTACTGGATGCTGAGACGCACTATCCTCAAATGGAAAAATTGGCGTTCACCCTGGTAATATCGTCGAGAAAATTGCGACCTTATTTCCAGGCTCACAGTATCGAAGTTTTAACAAACTACCCTTTGAGGCAAGTCTTAGCAAAACCAGAGACGTCGGGGAGGTTGTTGAAATGGGCAATGGAGTTGAGTCAATTCGACATCAAGTATAAACCAAGAATTGCGATCAAGGGGCAAGCCTTGGAAGATTTTATCCTCGAATTCCCAAGCACCGAAGTGGCACTTATAGACGACAAAGTCGACACTGCTACGACCAATGGAGAAGCATGGACGTTGTACGTCGACGGAGCCTCAAATAGCGAAGGTTCTGGTGGGGGGATCTTACTAATCAGTCCCAGCAATTTTAAGGTACACGCTACTTTACGTTTTGAATTTTCTGCATCTAACAATGAAGCCGAGTATGAGGCTTTAATCGCAGGATTGAAGCTCGCTCTCGAGATGAAAATCGAGTATTTACACACTTTTAGCGATTCCCAAATCGTAGTGTGCCAGGTGAATGGAGAATATCTGGCCAGAGGCGGGAGGTTGGTTAAGTATTTAGCCATTGTATGCAAACTGATGCAAAAATTCGAAAGAGTAATCGTCTCTCGAGTACCGCGTGCTCGAAATTCACATGCAGACGCATTGGCCCGTTTGGCCTCAACCAGAGAAGCCGAATTGCTCGATGTAATTCCGGTAGATGTATTGGCTTACCCAACGATAAATCAAGAAGCGATCATAGAAATAGATACCACTCAAGAAGTCACCTGGATGACTCCAATAGTCGCATATCTAGAAAAGGGCATCTTACCTGATGGCAAGATGGAAGCAAGAAAGCTGCGAGTGCGAGCTGCCCGATATGTCATATACGATGGAAGGTTATATCGCAGAAGTTTTAGTCAGCCATTACTCAAGTGTATCGACGAGGAAGACTGCGACTATATACTACGTGAGGTACATGGGGGTATTTGTGGCAATCATACAGGAGGTAACTCCCTTGCTCTAAAAATCATGCGACAGGGGTACTACTGGCCAACCTTGCGACAAGATGCTTTCGCTTTTGCAAAGAAATGCGACAAATGTCAGCGAATAGCCGCATATGTCCATCAACCTCCAAGCAACCTACATTCCATCACAAGTCCTTGGCCTTTCGGAGTATGGGGGATCGACTTAATAGGCGAACTACCTAAAGGAAAAGGCGGGGTCAAATATGCAGTAGTCGCAGTAGACTATTTTACAAAATGGGCCGAAGCCAAAGCACTCGCAACCATTACAGCGACTAAGCTGCGGGAGTTTGTCTAAAACTCCATAATTTGTCGATTTGGCATCCCTTACAAACTCATCTCAAATAATGGAAAGCAGTTCGATTGTAAAGAGATGTGGCAATTATGTGACGATTTGGGAATTAAGAAAGCATTCTCTGCAGTTGCTTACCCGCAAAGCAACGGGCAGACTGAAGCTGTCAATAAAATAATAAAGCACACCATCAAAGGAAAACTCGAAGAGCATAAGGGGGTATGGCCAGACGAGCTTTCGCAAGTTCTATGGTCATACAACACGACTCCTCGATCCACGACTGGCGAGACTCCTTTCTCGCTCTCCTATGAATGCGAGGCCATGGTCCCAGTCGAGATTGGGGCAGGTTCCTTACGAAGAGATGTTTTCAACATTTCACAAAATGAAGAAAAACAGTCACTCTACCTCGACCTTCTGGAAGAAAAGTTTGATCAGGCTCACCTGAAAAACGCGACTTACCAGCGACGAACCGCAAGATATTTCAATTCCAAGGTCAAAACAAGAGTCCTGCGAGTAGGAGACTTGGTCCTTCGAAAAGTAATGCCAAATACCAAGAACCCAACACATGGGGTCTTCGGGGATAATTGGGAGGGACCATACCTATAACGCCCTAATGCTAAGGCACGCTACAGTGCTTTTCAATTATTGTGCAATCTTTGCTAATCAAAGAAATTTCTCGAAAAACGTGTCAATTTAAAATTTTTGCTTTAAATATTAAACTTTGTAATATAATATAATATTTACAAATCCCGGGATCCCGATTTCAAACTTCGTAAAATTTACTTTTTAAACTTTACATTTCAAAATACATAATTCACAGGTCGCACAGCGACTTTCAAAATATAACACCCAGATGTCCCGAGACCGAACACTCCAGGTCGCGCCGCTTGACATTTACAATCTCACCCAAGCTCAGGTTCATTCCTGTTCAGCCTTCGCCTTTCCTTTACCTACACATGGAAGTAGAAACTGTGAGTCAACAGACTCAGTAAGAAATGCATATAACATACCATATAATTTCCGACCTGTAAATAGGCGCCCATACACCTATTTACAGAGCTTAACAGATGAGTATGAACGTTCATTACCAGGGTACAACCACTATACCACATGCACATCGTACCTCACTGTACGAGTGTTGGTAGGGTTTATCCCGATCACTAAGTAACACTGAGTGATGTACCACACACCTTAGCATTTTCCCATGCTTGTGTTGGTATCACTGTATCGTACTCACAATCACAACAATCACTATACCAATACACTCTATAACTTATTCATACAAGTGTTGGTAGTGTTTAACATAATTCAAGCATGCATATATAAACACATATACACACATTCAGATATTCATATCATACATTATACACAGTTCTTACCTGTTTTCCGAATTCAAGTGTCTTTGGCCAGGCACGAACGGAATTCACGTGCTAGATGGATGCCCTAATCACAATAATAGTAATACAGATGAGTGACTCGCTAAATCACTTTCCGGGACTTAAAACTTGAAACTAAAAGTTTCCCTATCGATAAACTTCATGGCAATACCCTAAATATCTCAAAATTGGCCAAAACTAGGGTTCTGGAAATTCCCCCAACAGGTAGACCGGTTCCCAACCGGCATCCCGGTTCTGGGTCACCAACCGGTCGACCGGTTGGTACAGGCCACCCAGAACCGGAAATCCGGTTCTGCTGCTGGGAACCAAAAATCATCCCCCTTGATTCAATTCAATCCCAAACCTTACCAAACTCTCCAGTATACCTATACAATGCATACGCAATGATTTCCAGGCAGTAATTCTCAGAATAAACCATCACAACTCAAGTTGCCATTAATGAACAAAGCTTTGCTCTTAGAACTTAAACTTGTAAAAAACCAACAACACACTGTAAAACCAACTACTAGGAGTTAAAATCAACTCAAAAGAACCCTAAAATTCAAACCCTAAACTTACCTAAACCTAACAGCCACTATATCACAATTTCATTAATTCAAACTAACATAAACTTGAAAATTCACATAAACAAGGATTCTAGGGTTTACCTTAGTTTGATTCTCCTTGAAATCTAGTTAATCCCAGAAAAACAAGATGAAAATTCTGATCCTTCACCCTTGATCTGCCCCAGCCGAAAGAAAGAGAGAGAGAGGGAGTTCAAGAACATCCAAATTTCCAATTTTCCTTCTTTCTTAGCTTTCTTTTCTTCAAAGTAACCTTTTCTTTCTTTTTTTTTTTTAATTACTTAACTAAAATAAGCTAGGTTTCATCACCCATAGCTGCCACCTTCTCCCACCAAGGAAAAGACTAAAATACCCTTTAATGTAAAACTTAGGTATTTCTAAAGCTAGGGGTAAAATGGTCAATTTCCATAACCCCGCTCAATCCCGATAATTTATTTTCTCTAAAATATTTCCCACTATGAAATAGGGTTCTAAACTTACTCATGTGATTATCTAGCCATCCATCGCATTTTCCGTTGTCGCCGAGCAAAAATTACAAAATTAACATATTTCACATATAAGCTAAATAATACCCCTAGAGTTTAATAAAATCTCCGGAATTGAGAAATTATAACTCTAATATTTATTTCTAAATATTGGGGTCCACATTAAAAATAAATTCACAAATAATAAAAATTAGTGCTAATTGCCTTTTCTAATCCACATTACTAGAGCGGTCATTACAATTATCCCCCCGTTAATAGGATTTTGTCCCCGAAATCTAACCTGAATAGCTCTGGATGTTGAGTCCTCATATCTGACTCCAATTCCCAGGTGGCTTCTTCCACCTTACTGTTCCTCCAGAGCACTTTAACCAGTGCAATAGTCTTGTTACGAAGAACTTTTTCTTTTCTATCCAAAATCTGAACAGGTTGCTCTTCATAGGATAAGTCTGGTTGTAGTTCAAGGGCTTCATAACTCAAGACATGAGTCGGGTCTGACACGTATTTCCTTAACATAGAGATGTGAAATACGTCATGAACAGCTGATAATGCTGGTGGTAAGGCTAGCCGATACGCTACCTGCCCGACCTTCTCGAGTATCTGAAATGGCCCAATGAACCTAGGGCTTAACTTACCCTTCTTCCCGAAGCGCCTAATACCCTTCATGGGTGAAACTCGCAGGAAAACATGTTCCCCTGCCTGAAATGTGACATCTCTGCGCTTCGAATCAGCATAACTTTTCTGCTTGCTTTGAGAAGCAAGCATCCGAGCCTTGATCTTATCAATAGCTTCATTGGTCCTTTGCACTAACTCTGGACCCAGGTACTTCCTTTCTCCTGTCTCGTCCCAATGAATAGGAGAACGACATTTTCTACCGTATAACATCTCATAGGGAGCCATCCCTATTGTACTTTGGTAGCTGTTGTTGTAGGAGAATTCAATTAAAGGCAAGTACTTACTCCATGAACCCTCAAAGTCCATGACACAGGCTCGCAGTAGGTCTTCCAAAATCTGGATAGTTCTTTCTGACTGACCATCAGTCTGAGGGTGAAAGGCTGTACTAAACTTTAACTTGGTACCCATAGCCTTCTGAAGACTCACCCAAAACTTCGATAACTTTGGATCCCTATCTGACACAATAGATTTAGGGGCTCCATGGAGACGAACTATCTCCTTCACATACAATTCAGCATACTGATCCACTGAATAGGTAACTTTCACTGGTAGAAAGTGAGCCGACTTTGTAAATCTATCCACAATGACCCATACAGAATCATACATCCCTGTAGTTCTAGGTAATCCAGTTACAAAGTCCATTGCGATGTCCTCCCACTTCCATTCTGGAAGGATTAAAGGTTGCAATAACCCGGCTGGCCTCTGATGTTCAGCCTTAATCTGCTGGCAGGTTAAACACTTGGACACATAGTCCACTACATCTCTTTTCATCCCATACCACCAGAAGTAGGGTTTCAAATCCTGATACATCTTGGTGGTTCCCGGATGCAACGAATAAGGCGTGGTGTGAGCTTCATCCAGTATTTCTTTCTTAAGCTCATCAACATTAGGAACACAAACTCGAGCTTTATATAACAACATTCCACTGCTCGAGACTGAAAAGCCTCTAGGCCGACCAGCCACTACTTCATCTCGAACTTTAACTAGCTCAGGATCTTCTAATTGTGCCTTTCTGATTCTCTCCAACAGATCAGATTGGAGGGTTAAATTGTGTAATTTCCCGACCACGAACTCAATTCCTGCACTAACCATTTCTGAGGCTAGTTGAGGGGCTATCATAACCGTAGTGCACACTTGCCCGGGACCCTTTCTGCTCAGAGCATCGGCCACAACATTGGCTTTCCCGGGGTGATACAGTATTTCACAATCGTAGTCTTTAACTAACTCCAACCACCTTCTCTGCCTCATATTCAAATCTTTTTGGGTGAAAAAGTATTTAAGACTTTTATGATCAGTATAAATTTCACACTTTTCACCGTAAAGATAATGTCGCCATATCTTTAAAGCAAAAACCACAGCAGCGAGCTCCAAATCATGAGTTGGGTAACGCTGCTCATAATCCTTCAGTTGACGAGAGGCATAAGCTATGACTCTGTCAACTTGCATTAGAACACATCCCAGACCCTGTCTGGATGCATCACAATAAACAACAAATTTCTCTTGATCTGATGGCAAAGCTAACACCGGAGCTGTTATCAAACGCTGCTTCAACTCTTGAAAGCTTGACTCACACTTATCTGACCACACAAATCTCTGATTCTTCTTGGTCAATTCGGTTAGGGGCATAGAAAGTTTAGAAAATCCTTCGACGAAACGTCAATAATACCCTGCTAACCCGAGAAAACTTCGAATATTTGTCACAGACTTGGGCCTCGGCCAATTCTTCACTGATTCTATCTTGTTTAGATCAACCATAATTCCATTTTTCCCAACAATATGACCCAGAAAGGACACCTCGGACAACCAGAATTCGCACTTTTTAAACTTGGCATACAACTTGTGATCCCTAAGTCGCTGTAACACCATTCGAAGATGATGCTCGTGCTCCTCTTCTGACTGAGAGTATACAAGAATGTCATCGATAAACACTATAACGCAGTTATCGAGGAAATCCTTGAACACCCTATTCATGAGATCCATAAAGGCCGCAGGAGCATTAGTCAATCCGAACGACATTACTAGAAACTCATAATGCTCATATCTGGTTCTAAAAGCAGTCTTCGGTATGTCCTCCTCCCAAATTCTGAGTTGATGATAACCAGACCGTAAATCAATCTTCGAAAACACTGTCTTTCCCTGAAGCTGATCGAACAGATCATCGATCCTAGGCAACGGGTACTTGTTCTTAATCGTCAGCTTGTTTAGTTCCCGATAATCAATACACATTCTGAGGGAACCATCTTTCTTTTTCACAAAAAGAACTGAAGCTCCCCAGGGCGATACACTGGGTCGAATAAACCCAATATCAAGCATCCCCTGAAGTTGTAACTTAAGCTCCTTGAGTTCTGCTGGAGCCATCCTATATGGAGCTTTAGAAATAGGTTCGACTCCAGGTGCCAAATCAATTACAAAGTCAATCTCTCGCTGTGGCGGCAATCCCGGCAATTCCTCGGGAAACACATCAAGAAATTCTTTCACCACCCGGACTACCTCAGGCCCAAATGTTTCAGGTCTGCTGGAGTCAAATACTACCGCTAGAAATCCTACACAACCATTGCATAGTAAATCCCTAGCTCTCACCACAGAAATAACCGGGATCCGAGACCCCTGAACCTATCCAACATAAACAAATGGATCTTCACCTTCCGGCTGAAAAGTCACCATTTTACGCCTACAATCTATACTGGCCAAATACTTGGATAAAAAATCCATTCCCACTATAATATCAAACTCAGTTAATTTCAATTCTATAAGGTCAGTACTCAATTCCCTATCTTCGATCCTAATCGGCATAGACCTAATGCGCCTATTGGAGATAACCAATTCCCCGCTAGGCATTAGGGTTCCAAACCCTCTTTCTAAAATATCACAAGGCCTACCCAAAAGATCAATCACTCTTGTAGCCACATATGAACGTGTAGCTCCCGAGTCAAATAATACTGTAAGTAACAAGTTGTTGACGGGAAGCTGACCTGTCACAACAGAAGGACTGGCTGCAGCATCAGCTTGGGTAATGGCAAACACACGAGCAGGAACCGGTTTCACCTCAGCTTTCGGCTCCTCTTTCTTTGCCTGGGGGCAATCTTTCTTGAAATGCCCCACCATGCCACACAGGAAGCATGTCTTCCGGTTACACTCTCCCGGATGATGTTTCTTGCACCTTGGACACTCAGGATAAGAGTAACCCTGGCGTCCTCCTCTGCCTTGGTTCCCACGGAACCGCTTACTTTGCCCCGAGCCACCAGAAGCTGGAACAACTTTTCTTTTCTGCTCAGTGGTGGAGTCACCACCATCCCTACCATAAACAGGAGTAGGAATAGTGGGGGTTCCACCAACACTCAGAGTCACCCGGGGCTCCTGAAGAAATTTTACTGCACCCTCGGCTCTCAAAGCCTTCTCAACCATATCTGCATACGTGGTTGCTTCAGTAGTGGTAATAACCAGATCATGCCGGATCTTTGCACTCAAACCCGCTAAATATTTTTCTTTCTTACTGAAGTCCGTGGGCACAATTCCTGCCGCCAACTTAGCCAACCGATCAAACTTCGTTGTGTACTCAGTGACTGACATTCCCTCAGTCTGAACTAGATCAGTGAACTCTTTCCGCTTTGCACTGCGGACCGCTTCGTTGTAATACTTAGAGCTAAATAACTCCCTAAATTCTTCCCAGGTCATCAGCGTGACGTCCCGAGTGAGGGTTATCAACTCCCACCACACGAGAGCATCTTCCTGAAACTGGAAAGTGGCGCAGGTCACCCGATCATTTCCAACCACTCCCATAAAGTTAAGAATGCGTTCAATCATTGAAAGCCACTGCTCGGCCTTCATCACATCAGGGCCTCCCAGAAACACTGGAGGTGCCTGTTTTCGAAATCTTTCGTACAACGGTTCCATACGGTTGCCAACAACACGCTGTTCTGCTGGCACCGCAGGAACTGCAACGGCCTGAACTTCTTGAGGAGGCACGGCAGGAGGACCCTGCTGCCTCAATCTTTGGATCTCTTCGTCTTGCTGACGGATTCTATCTTGCATTTCAACAAATCTTTGCTCCCAGTCAGGAGGAGCTTGAGGTGGATTTACAGGGCGACCACCCTGAGCTCTGCCACGGCCACGGCCGCGACCACGAGGATTTTGAGGATTCCCCTGACCGCCTCCGGTCTCAACCATGCCACCCTGACTTCTTGTATTTCGCGGGGCGTCCATTTAATAGGACTTAGCCTGCGAATCGTAAGCTCGAGCAGGTTAGACAGCGATCAAAATTAACACCGCTCTTAATAACTTAAAGGCAACACACTTTCTTTTCTTTTTAAAGAAATATATTTAATTTAAATCTAATATGCTTCCTAACATGCTTTCACATCACACTTATTTAAAATACTAAACAAGTACAGGCTTACTGAACCGTGAACCGAGCTTTCTCTGATGAAGATTGTACATGTCATAGCAAGCTTCGGTAGACAAACCTGGCTCTGATACCAAAATTGTAACGCCCTAATGCTAAGGCACGCTACAGTGCTTTTCAATTATTGTGCAATCTTTGCTAATCAAAGAAATTTCTCGAAAAACGTGTCAATTTAAAATTTTTGCTTTAAATATTAAACTTTGTAATATAATATAATATTTACAAATCCCGGGATCCCGATTTCAAACTTCGTAAAATTTACTTTTTAAACTTTACATTTCAAAATACATAATTCACAGGTCGCACAGCGACTTTCAAAATATAACACCCAGATGTCCCGAGACCGAACACTCTAGGTCGCGCCGCTTGACATGTACAATCTCACCCGAGCTCAGGTTCATTCCTGTTCAGCCTTCGCCTTTCCTTTACCTACACATGGAAGTAGAAACTGTGAGTCAACAGACTCAGTAAGAAATGCATATAACATACCATATAATTTCCGACCTGTAAATAGGCGCCCATACACCTATTTACAGAGCTTAACAGATGAGTATGAACGTTCAGTACCAGGGTACAACCACTATACCACATGCACATCGTACCTCACTGTACGAGTGTTGGTAGGGTTTATCCCGATCACTGAGTAACACTGAGTGATGTACCACACACCTTAGCATTTTCCCATGCTTGTGTTGGTATCACTGTATCGTACTCACAATCACAACAATCACTTTACCAATACACTCTATAACTTATTCATACAAGTGTTGGTAGTGTTTAACATAATTCAAACATGCATATATAAACACATATACACACATTCAGATATTCATATCATACATTATACACAGTTCTTACCTGTTTTCCGAATTCAAGTGTCTTTGGCCAGGCACGAACGGAATTCACGTGCTAGATGGATGCCCTAATCACAATAATAGTAATACAGATGAGTGACTCGCTAAATCACTTTCCAGGACTTAAAACTTGAAACTAAAAGTTTCCCTATCGATAAACTTCATGGCAATACCCTAAATATCTCAAAATTGGCCAAAACTAGGGTTCTGGAAATTCCCCCAACAGGTAGACCGGTTCCCAACCGGCATCCCGGTTCTGGGACACCAACCGGTCGACCGGTTGGTACAGGCCACCCAGAACCGGAATTCTGGTTCTGCTGCTGGGAACCAAAAATCATCCCCCTTGATTCAATTCAATCCCAAACCTTACCAAACTCTCCAGTATACCTATACAATGCATACGCAATGATTTCCAGGCAGTAATTCTCAGAATAAACCATCACAACTCAAGTTGCCATTAATGAACAAAGCTTTGCTCTTAGAACTTAAACTTGTAAAAAACCAACAACACACTGTAAAACCAACTACTAGGAGTTAAAATCAACTCAAAAGAACCCTAAAATTCAAACCCTAAACTTACCTAAACCTAACAGCCACTATATCACAATTTCATTAATTCAAACTAACATAAACTTGAAAATTCACATAAACAAGGATTCTAGGGTTTACCTTAGTTTGATTCTCCTTGAAATCTAGTTAATCCCAGAAAAACAAGATGAAAATTCTGATCCTTCACCCTTGATCTGCCCCAGCCGAAAGAAAGAGAGAGAGAGGGAGTTCAAGAACATCCAAATTTCAAATTTTCCTTCTTTCTTAGCTTTCTTTTCTTCAAAGTAACCTTTTCTTTCATTTTTTTTTTTTAATTACTTAACTAAAATAAGCTAGGTGTCATCACCCATAGCTGCCACCTTCTCCCACCAAGGAAAAGACTAAAATACCCTTTAATGTAAAACTTAGGTATTTCTAAAGCTAGGGGTAAAATGGTCAATTTCCATAACCCCGCTCAATCCCGATAATTTATTTTTTCTAAAATATTTCCCACTATGAAATAGGGTTCTAAACTTACTCATTTGATTATCTAGCCATCCATCGCATTTTCCATTGTCGCCGAGCAAAAATTACAAAATTAACATATTTCACATATAAGCTAAATAATACCCCTAGAGTTTAATAAAATCTCCGGAATTGAGAAATGATAACTCTAATATTTATTTCTAAATATTGGGGTCCACATTAAAAATAAATTCACAAATAATAATAAAATAATAAAAATTAGTGCTAATTGCCTTTTCTAATCCACATTACTAGAGCGGTCATTACAATACCTCATCACAGAAAAGATTGGTGACGCCACGTACCGACTCGCAGAACTCGATGGTACTGCGATTCAACGGGCTTGGAATGGCGAGAGCCTAAAATTCTATTATCAATAGTACTCGCATTTTCTAGTTTGTACTCGCAATGTATTTATACTTAGTCATTTTTTATAAAAAATGCTAAGTATAGGGGGTATATACCATGATGTACTATTGATTATATAAAGGAAATTTTTTGAAGTTTGAAATTTTTAAAGTTTCTGAAATTTTCTACTTATTACACCAAGTTGTAATTAAAGTCGCGATCAAAATATTGTAGATAACAAACGCGAGTACCCGTGTACTGCGAAAATACTGTAAATAGATATCCCCGCGAGGATATAAAGTCGTTCAAAATAAACATAAATATAAATTTGTCTAAGTACAAGGTGCGAGTACCCTTGTACCACATAAAAAAAAAGGATAGAGTTTAACACAAGCGAGTATTAAAGGAAAAGTCAAGCATTCGGAGCAGTAGGAGCAGATCCATCCGCAACTTTGCTAACAGCTTCATTCTCGATCTCTTCAGCATCCGTAGCCTCAGCCTCCTCGGGAAGATTCCCTCCACTACCTTGAGTTTGTGTGGGCGACATAACGCGAAAAGCCTCAGCCATTTCAGAGGCTTCTGCTCTGAGGATTGAGAAGTCGAAATCTGAAATTTCGGAAAGAGTGGTGTAAATATAGTCAGAAACCGCCTGGTCATACTGCTTCTTCCCATTTTCCTTCTCGACCACCAAGTCGCGAGACATCTCCTCGATCTTCATCTAGGAGTTCTTGGCCTCGAGCTCGACCTGCTCCTTAGACTTGCGAAGGTCTTCAAGCTCCCTGTCCTTATCAGCCGCGTCTTGTTTTAGTTTCTTTATGCTCTCCTGGAGCTGGGCATTTTGCCTCTTCAGCAGTTCAGCTTCCTTAGAACCAACGAAAACAACTTTCATGAATAGAGTCATCGACTGCGAAGCCAACTCCACAGAGCGCGGGACAAGCTCTTCAGAAGGGATCCTCTCCGCCTTGGATATGAACTCCTCGCCCACGAACTTCTCCTGCATAGTCAGAAAATCGCGGGCTCGGATAGTTGGCTCGATCATGACTTTCTTCCCTTTGTCTTGTGCGATCTTAGCTAGCTTCTTGGAGGAATCCGTGGCAGGAGTAGTTATAACGTCGCTCTTCCTCTTCTGAGTAGTGACGGGCGATGTCGTTGCTGTTCCACTTTTTGGCTTGCGGTTGAGGACGGGCGCGGACTTCAAGAAAGTCATCTCTGCGAGAACAAATGAAAGATAAGTATGAATAAATTTCAAGGCACTAGTTTATAACGTGGGATATGTTACCTGATGTTGGTCGAGAGGTTTGCTTGGAGAGGCGTTTGTCTATCCGCTCTTGTTGTTTCTCAGATGGTTCCTTGTACACTGGCTCTCTTTGAAGACTTGCGTTCTCTGGAATCAGCTTGTGTTCCGCAGCTTGGCAGTCGTACACAATAATTGCCAGTCGCAATCTTGTACTAGAAGGCTCCCGAGAACTTCAGCTGTCTCTCTGCGAGTCGCGTCAAGTGCAGGTCGAGCTGGTCTATCTGTGAAAACAAAAAAGAGCGAGTTAGCATGAAATCTCAAAATAATTCAAAAAATAACTAAGTCAGGAAACATGCAACATACTAGGTCGACGATTAAAGTCAGTCCTAATCCCAGGAACTTTGAATATATAAAACCACTTTGATTTCCAATCTCGCATATTGGAAACCATGCCTTCTACCCCATTAATCTCAGAGGTGGCCCATTTGCTGAAGCAATAGAAACTGTTATGGAGGCCTACGCTCTTTATATCATAGAAGTAGCTGAACTCTTCTACCGTGGGTGCCCTATGTACGTACTCCATATACA
Organism: Cannabis sativa; assembly: GCF_029168945.1. Lineage (NCBI taxonomy): Eukaryota > Viridiplantae > Streptophyta > Magnoliopsida > Rosales > Cannabaceae > Cannabis > Cannabis sativa. Next base: position 29,462,208 of record NC_083606.1, read on the forward strand.
TCGCATAGAAGGCTAAGGCTGTGTGATAACTATTGGGGGTCAATTGAAAGGGAGACACGTCATAATGCTTGAGAATGGCTGCAATGAAGGGATGAAAAGGGATCGATACCCCACATCGAAGAATGGGTATAGAGACTACCACATCCTCTGTGGGAATAATTGCTGGATTGGTAAAGGAAAGGTGCGCCCTCTGAGTAGGTTTAGGTCGCAAAGAAGCGAGTCGCAGAAGGTTCAGTCTTGTAAAAGTAGTAAGATCCGATTTGGTGACCCTCAAGACCAAGTCCTCACATGAGAAGGGCTCGTTCAGCTTAGTGTTGTCTACCGAATTAGTCCCACTCCCTTCTGCCTCTTCTTCTTCCTCGCCTGACTCCCGAGCTGGGGCCGCCTAATCGTCATCCATCTCCTCGACCTCTATGTCAGGGGCATGCCTAGAGTGGACGAGATAATCACGTGCTGACACTGTAGATTCGCCGTCTCGAATCTCAATGGCTCCTGGTTCAGTGAGCTCCTGCACCATTCTCTCGATGTCTGCGGAAGACATCGGACCTAATTCTATACCTCCAGCAGGTGCGATCTCCTCTTCTGAGATCGAGGTCTGGATAAAACTTTCTTCCCTTTGGTCCTCGTCACCATCGAATGCGTTGCCTCCTGAGCCAAGCAGCTGACTATCCGACAGGTCGCTCATCTGAAAGATAGAAGATCTTTTCAGCGTGGTGAATGTATGAAAAACAAGATAAGTGATCTCACCCGCATATAGACTATAAAATCGTCTTGGGAGGATGATTTGAATTCTCACGAAAACTAACCATCCCACCAATACGCGAAAAGATAGGTGTGCGAATAGAAAGACATCTCAAAAAACGGCTGGGTTTATCCCAGTGACCTAAGCGACATGCGCCTTTTAGCATGGCCCTGAAGTAACTGGGAGACACCCACTGTTTCGAGGAGTCCAATTAATCACAACCTGTGAGTGTGTCACGCATCTCTAGCTAGCGATATACCTCAAAAGACGGCTGGGAGAATCTCAGTGACTCAAGGAACATGCGTTCTCAAGCATAACCCTGAAGTTACTGAGATACTCCCACCGTTTCGAGAATATCTACCAGCCAAAGAGTACGCTTATCGGAACATTAGCGCATGTCGCAAATGGCTAGGTGTATCACAGTATTTCAAGGAACATATAACCGCATATATGAACATTAGAATACTGTGATACACCCACCATTTGAAAGACTTAACCAATGTTCCCACAACAAAATTTACAGAGTACAAAATCCTAAAGTTCTAAGTAACAGTCAGAAGTGATTAAGTCTCTGTGAAGCCTAAGATGAACAGACATGCGAGTATTCGAGGTGTTCATCCGAATACCTGCGTGTATTCAAAATATAAAGTGGCGTCTGTTCAAGCATTTTTTCTAAAGTTCACGGTTATGCCAATTTTAAGTCATTTTCCCTGAAATTACCCTGTTTCTTACCTAAAAACATTACCTCACACGTATTTCTTACAAACATATATTCCTAAACCCCCTCATAGATGTTAAAACCCAGAAAATAGCGTTTTTTTCTCCAAACAGAAAACAAAAATGCAGTGAACTTCGAAAACTAACCTTTAGTTCTGATAAGTTGTTCCTGCGATTGCTCTCGACAGCACTTGAGATTGAAAAAATTCCACAAAGAAAGGCAAAAATCTGGGCAAACTATGAAAATCTCCATTGAAGTCTTCGAGAGAGAGGGAATAAGGAAGTTAAGGAAATGAGGGAAAATGGGGGATTTTGATTCGAATCAAAGGGTTTAAATACCCATATCCCTCATTAGTTGGGATCACGACACGTGGCAACCGGAATGCCTAAAGTCGTCCAATCCAACGGCCAACAATGGCCACGCCTACACGAAAACCGAGGATTTTCTGACGTGGTATCATAAATGCAATAAAAGTAATAATTACGGCTGCCATTTTTTGAAACCCTCGATGGGACAACCAAAGGTCACCTCCTCGTGACAACCTTTCACCTGTCTCTCGTATATAGTTTCCCTTATGACTGCACCTGTCACGTCGCGAAACTAGGGGCATGTGTTATGGTGAGATTTCTCTCACCTAGAAACTTGAGAACATACTCTTGTTTAGAGGACACGTGTACTCAGTTTTCTAATAAAAGCTGAGTCGTCTACAAGAGACTCCTCGATGTTTTGAACCTCGCTCAAGATAGAGTCAGCGAGATACAACGAGCATGACCAAAGTCTAACCGCATGATTATAACTCGTATTATGTGGGACAAGAGAGTAACTCGGATGTATCGAACTATGTGCGAGTATCCTCTCCATGTTCTTGCATAAACATAGAGACCGACTCTCTATAATGCGAATTGGTCCTAATGACCCTACAACCTTGATAAACCGATATAGACTCGCATACCTAGGTTCTGTCAGCTCGTCATGCGATGTCCACAAAGGCGACTACCTAAGAACGCAGACATTCTAAACTTAATTAAGTGTTGGGCCCGCGAGTTTAACATTAGAATATGAACAGTCAACTCGCATGTTAAAAGGGCGCATACGTTGCTGAATCTAGTAACTGTTATTCATTTATTGATGTTAACGTTGTTTAGTTTAGTTATTGTAATTCAATGTGTAAAAACAGATTGACAATGAATGCAATCCTTGTATAACTAATTGGACATCTGCTTTGTATATAAAGGGGTGATCCACCGAGAAATGAGACCTACGAAACTCTTGCTACAGTGGACTAAGCAGACCGTGATCTGACTGAACCACTATAATCCTCTGTCTTATTGCTATTTCCAGTCTTCTGTTAAGTATTTCCCATTCCTAGTTCGAGTACTCGCCACTCTAGGTTGAATACTCGCAATTGTTCTTCATATAATTTTCTTCTTGTCATTAATAATATCATATACATTTGGTGTTGCGAATTTTGCTCGACAACAAGTGTTTTGTCAAGTAATTTGTAGGAAAAAGGAAAATTCATATGTGTGAATAAAACTTTGACTGATGTCAAAGGGAAAGAAGATGGATCAAATTCAGATGAGTCAGAACTTGATGAGAACTCTTTGACTAAATCTTACAAGGTAATGTTTGATAAGTTGTTAGAAACTTGTGCTAAAAATCATTCCTTCGTTAAAGTCAATAAAGATTTATGTCACAACATCAAAGATCTTGAAGAGAAAAATAAATATTATAAATTTGAATTTATTTTAAAAGATTCTGAAATTACCACTTTAACTAAGGAACTTTAAAATCTTAAAAGCAATGTCAAAATGCTAAATCTAGGTTCCAATGAAAAGATTCAAAATTCAGGTCGAATGAGTCATGTTGTTTTAAATTTTGTTTTGACTCAATCAAAATCTAATACCAAATTTGTTAAATCTAATGTTTTTGTTTCTGGAAGTTCTGTCTCTACATTGGAGGGTTCTTTTATATCAGCAAAGCACACTGCTGATACAAAAAAGAAGCAGCACGGTAAGTTTGACAATTTCAAAGGGAAAGAAGACGATTCATTCCTATTTGTCATTTTTGTGGGATAAAAGGTCACATTCAACCTAAATGTGTTACTATGAAAAATATTTTTAAATCTAATTATTTTGAAAATAAATATGTTTGTCAAAAATAAAAATGGGCTATCAAAAATAAATGATTGGTAGGATCTCCATGTTTTAAAACTATTGCCTCTCACCTGTGGTATTTTGACAGTGGTTGTTCTAGACACGTGACATGTGAAAAAGATTATCTTGACGACATTAGACCAATGCATTGTGGAAAGTTACTTTCGGCAACAGTCTAGTGGGAAAAGTTATAGGAATGTGAACTCTTAATTTTGAAGGTTTTCCTAGACTGAAGAATGTCATGTTAGTGGAAGGACTAAAAGCTAATTTTCTTAGCATTAGTCAAGTTTGTGATAAGGGTTATATTGTTAGCTTTGATAATAACCATTGTTATGTTTATAATATTCTTAATGAAATTGTACTAGTGAGGGGACCATGGCCCTATATAACCCAGCTTTCAATAAGTAGATCTAGAATTCACCAAGTAAATTCTCTAACTTATTAATTCCTCCCTGCGCCACTATATATTTGGAATTGAATAGCACTCTCAGTTATATAGAACGCTCTATATGTACAATGATATAGATACGTTATGATTATCAATTGTTACAACTCTAATAGTCAAGGATCCTCTATAGATGATCTACACTGAATAGGGACAAATTTACTATTCTACCCTTCAATATATTTTATCCTTAAAACACTTAGCTACCTATAAATGATACTTCAATAAACTAATATAATTACTGAAATGAGACCTCAATCATTTATCTCTATTTAGCAAAACTAAAAAAAAATCATCGTTTCACTTCTAAATACTTATAGAAACTATAGATTCCATATCTATGTTTAGTGCTCCCACTCAATTGAACTACCATGTCCTTAGTCTGTATGTCACGAGAAGATCCCATTGGTTGACTTTAACGAACAAATTAAAAAACATAAATAATACAACTAAGTTGAACCTAATCATATCAGGATGAAGATCTGTAGACCTAAGATCAACCAGTGATATAGACTTAGAAAGATATAACAACAAGTTTATGATATCTTATCTAAGATCAATATCGGTCCCTTCCAATGTATAATCCATACATCCGATACTGGTAAAAACTTTGCTAATGCCTTGGAAAGGACATAACACTTATCCAAGGTGTAACTATACCTTATCGTTGATTATCATGCCAATCTAAATCAAGTAAATTAACAAATCATGGGAATTAAACTTTTGAACATATAATCACGATTATATTCTACTGTGCTGACGACACTATAATCATGAATACATATATACATATATTTACAAATGTTTTGAACTTAATAGAATTTATACATTAAATATAATCATGAAATAAATCATGTGAACCATGCAACATAAAATGTGATTTCTAATCTTTATAATTAGTAAATCTGATTATATTGAAATGGATTTTATTTAGGGCACAAAATCCAACAGCAAATTCCTTGAAGAACCACGCGCTACTAATTGCGATGTACTCACTCAATAGAGACACAAATTCTTCATATAGATAAATGACCAATAGTACATCCTTCGATCTCATCAAGTAGATTTAGGTTGCCGCAACAGAGAGGCCATCAATTTGATTAGGGGATTTACATCTTGATAATGTTCTGCTACAGAAAGGAATCAAGGGCTAGAGATATGAACAGAAGGAGTCATTATAATTCGCTGCACCCAATGTAAGATTTTCTTAAACCCTGATGTATTTATTTTATTGTTTTAGAATTCATATTAGGATGTTAATGAAATATACTTGTTAGTAAATCTATATCCTAGTAAAATATTTCCAACAACTAGCCTCAGAGCCATGGTAATGATTTACTTTCATGAAATATAATTTAAAACGATGATGTGTGTTGATTTGGATGGTTTCATGTTGTTTATGTGTTATTTGATGAATGTATGTGTTGTACAAAATTTTTCCATGAAAAATATTTTTTTTCTGTTTCTGAAAATATTTTATTTGGATTCCTTGTGAAAAATTAAGCAATTTTGGTTTTTACGGAACTCGATTCCGATAAAAATTGAAAAAGATATGAACTTTTGAAAATTGGGTGTTGAGTGGGTGCATCGAGTGCACCAGGCACTCGGACAACAAGGAATGCGCGCGCGTGAGCTTGGACATCACCCCTGTCTGAAGACACGGAGCACCCTACTGATTCCGTGTTTGAAGGCTGCTGGCGCTGAGAAATCCCGCACATGCACCCTGCTCACGCCGAGTTTTCTCGGCTGAGTTCCCTACGTCTGCGCGCGTCCAGCCCCTTTTGCAGCCTCTATTGGTTACACTTGCAGCCTACTGGCAGCAAACACCAAAAATGCGAAAATTGTGGGATTTTCCCAATTTCGGATTTTTTCAATTTTCAAACCCAAAATCAAAATAAATATTATTTTTTTAATATATTTGAACTTAAATATCATCTTTTAAATTAATAATATTTATTTTTTCAATAGAATATTATTATTTTATGATATTTTGAGGTTTAAATTTAAAAATTGATTATTTTATTTTTAAATTATGGTTAGATTTAAAAATTTATTAATTTCTTTAATATATATAAATTATTTAATTATAAGATCATATATTTTGATATTTAACATATTTTAAATTAAAAGATAACTTTATCTTTTTTATTTGAAATATTATATTAAAATCATCTTATATGATAAATTAAATAATTAATAAATTTGAAATTAACCTAGATATTTTTTATAGATATTCTAACCATAATATTTTCAAATTCAAAAATTTGTTATTTTGTTAAATATTTAATTGTTTACAAATTATAAGTTTAAAAATGATATTTTACTATTTTATATCATCTTACTTATTGGAAATTTATAAATTATATTTTATATAATTAACCAACTTAGATATTTTTGTAGAAATTTGAATAATGCTTAATTTAAGCTATTTTGACATATGATTAGGATAATTATTATTTATTTATATTATATTATTCTTAAAATCATAATAATCTAACCACATCTATTCTAAAATTAGTTTATTTTATTATTTTAATTTTATTGAATTATAAGATTAGAAGATGATTTTGAAGAATTTTTTTTCAAATCATTTATCTTATTTGATATTTAATTTAATTTGATAAAAATAATTCAAATAAACCTAGATATTTTAAATTAGTTTTTCATTTTTGAATTTTAAATTTTGATGAGATTTTTAAGTTTGGTTTTAATAACTTTAAATTTTTCAAAATTTTAATTGGTTAGTTTAAAATAATAATTTAATTATATTAAGATCTTATTTCACAATCTGTTACATGGACAATGTTTGTTTTATTTATAATGTTTATTCAAAATTTTTTTTAACAAACCTATAATTTATTTGATCTAAATTGATATGATTAACTTGTTGACAGATCCAATGATTTGATTATAACCATAGTCCAATTGTCAATAGATCCTATAAATAATTTGTAACAAGTAAATTTTGTACTTCTTTTATCTGTGTAAACCTAGTAACATGATAAGACCCATCCAAATCATTTGACCTGTGTGAGCCTATATGTTTGCTTTTGGGCTTAGATGCATATAGAAAGTTCATTTAAGTTTTACTAAGTAAATTGACTAAGTTGTTAAAATAAAATTTGACATAGGTAATTTTATTTAGGCTCAATTAGATTTGGGCTTATTGAATTAATAACAATTGTTTATTTAAAGGTTAAATTCCTCTCCTTTGGGCCTTGTGTGAGAGTTAAGGGGCCAATAGCAGTGGGTACGACATACTGAACCCAGCCCTCCCTCACATAAACCACCCCAATTGTGAAGGCCCATTTGCCTTATTTAAATAATTGTATTAGGTTAATTATATTAGTATAACCTAATAAAAATTGAATTAGCAACATAATTAACTTTTAAGATATATGAAATTTATTTTTCATTTAATATTTCAAAGTTAATTTTAGAAAAACACTTAGTTAATGATATATATTCTAGATAGTTATTTCTAGTACTAGTTATATTTTCTAATATTTAATTAGGAAAATCAATTATTTATTTTAATTAATATTGGACCAACTTAATTGTAGAATATTTTTCCTAGTATTAAATTAGAATTAATAATTAAGTTTCTTTTATACTTGAATATTTAATTCTTGTATTTAATACATTTAATTAAATTGAAAATTAATTATTTAAGTTGATTTCATTATTAATACTTAAATATTATTATTTTCATGATATTTAATTAAATGGAAAATTATTTTAAGTTGGAAATTTTAATTTCAGAACATCTTAAATTTGAATAATTTTTAAAATATATTTTATTATATTTTATTAATCATTTTTTATTTTATTTTCAAAATTGCATTTTTTTATTTAAATGTAGAGAAATTTGGAATTTTATTTGAAAAATAGATTAAAATTGAAAATTATTTATTTTAATTTTGGACCAACTTGAATCATTATATTTTTCATTTAATGATTAATTAAAATAAATGAACTAAAATATATTATAATTAGAGAATGAATTAATTAGTCAATGAAAGTCTAAATAGATATTATCTGTTTTGCTTGAAGTATTTTTCTAGTGTATTTAATTAAATAGAAAATTAATATTTAGGTTGATTTTCATCATGATACTTAAATATTTGAAATTTTTCTTAATATTTAATTAAATAGGAAAATTATATTTGCGTTCAAAATTAGTTTTTTCATTAATTTTAGACCAACATAAAATTAGAATAATTTTTCAGGATTTATTTTATAGCATTTTCGAAAATTGTATTTATTTTAAATACATTAATTTTTCGAAATGCAATATATATTTATAGAAAATTAAATTTGAGTTGTAAATTAATTTAAATTTGATACAACTTAAATTGAATAATATTCTAAATATTTATTGGAAATTATTACTAAGATGGAATATAATTCATTTTATTTTTCATATCCATCTAAGTATAATTTATAAATATTAAATTAAAATTTATATTTAGAATTTTATTCTAAATTAGAAATTTTAATTAAATAAATATATATTTAAAATAAATAGATTAAAATAAGTATCAAAGAAAATACAATTCTTTTAAATAATGAGCTTTTAGTTATAAGGATATTCGATCTCCATTGTTGGTCTTACAATAGTTAAATGTTTTCAATATAACCTCGAGACGCTAGACTTCGTCCCCCTTGTGGATGGTTATTCGTTGAACGCATTTAACACCGTAAGATCTCATATGATAAGTATTTTGTAAGTTTTCGTCTCTATTAGACTCTCCCCTACGGTGACTACTTAGAGATAAATTTACGAAGTATGAAACAATGGTGGAAGCTCATAAAATAAGATAACCTTAACTCTCGCCTACCAGGACAACGTTGGATTCTTATTTTGATCGAATAAAAGGTTGCTAGAATGGCATCCATTTTAGATGAGCTGACAACTCTATTCAATGAATGGTACTTTGACTCTCGCCTACCGAGACACTGTATCAGTTTGTTGGAAACCTTAGAAATTATTAAAGATGTGCTTGTTTTGTATTTTCACATGTCTTTGTTATTTGCTAAATGCTTGATAATTTCTGAATTGTGTGTGAATTTATATTGAACCATGTTATTTTCTATTATTAGTTGTAGTTTAATTTCGAATCTTCATTGTTGGTCTAACTAAGCTTGTTGTTTGTAATGGGAAAAATCCTAATGAATTGTCATCCATTGGACAAACATAAAGTGTTAGATCTCGATAGATAAATATTGTAAATGCAACATCTAGCTGTTCATCAATAGATTACACCTTAGACAAGTATTTACAATATGAAACAAGAAGTTTATAAAAATAAGAATAACTTTGACTTTCGCTATTCGGGACATCGTTGGATTCTTATTTTAAATTCGAAATTATTCTTTATTCCTCTTAGCTTATTCATTTCGAATTAGCTTAAATAATATATCATTATATGAATGGTTTATAAATCATATAATGTCATTCTATTTTCTCTTAAGAAATTGAATAACGCATATGATTATATTCTCGACATTCTATCCTAAAATGATATAAATCCTCAATCTTAGAATCTCCTGCTTGTATATGCTTACTTTAGGCAAATCAGACTTAAAGTTAGATTAGTAGTTGTGGTCCAAGCTAGAAGAATGCTCATGTATATTTGGTATAAATTTAAGTTTTTGACTTTAAATTTTAGATTCCAAATAGAATTTTTTTTTCTAATACAGTTCAACTTTCACAAGTTATTAATACCATTTTCTATCAATGGATTCAAACTGTATGTTAAAAGTATGGAATATGAGTTTAGTATTCTGTGACCAGGATCCACTTGGATTATTCTAAGAACTCTTTATTGTAACTAAACCTATGTCATCAAAAGACACAACCACATTTTAGTATCTATGGCATTTGTATCTTGTTCTAGTGGTTTTCACAAGATCATTCTCTGCAAAGAGTCAATATGCCTATATCAACTGAAAGTATAATCATCTCATTCGCAGATGGATGTACATTCAGGGGTGGGTATGAGTTTTCGTTATGTTCTTCAGACGACCACTCTAGATTTTACCTTGTGCAAAAGAAATTTGAAATGTTTGAAAAATTTCATGAATTTCTAGCAATGGTGAAAACCATTAAGGTAAGTGGTTAAAGATCTTGCGAACTGATAGAGGTGGAGAAATATTTGGTACATATGTAGTTCAAAGATCATTAAGTTGATTTTTTGAATTATATCCAAACTTACGTCCCCAAAAATTTGATTTGCATATTGATGATTAGTTACTAGTCGTTGCCTAAGTCCTTCTAAGGAAATACCCTAGTGATAGGAAAATTTCAGAATGATGGAATGGTTATGTACTTAATGTAAACCATTACTAGATTCATGGATGACCTAATCATAATCTTAAGAAAAGCTAGAACTGTTAACTAAAGTTTGCATGTTTGTTAGCTATTCTAAGTGATTAGGGGTGGACCATCCCATAATCATTAGATAAGAAAGTGTTTGTTCTAACAAATACTACTTTTATAAGAAAATGACTAAGTCTGAAAAACAAAGTAGCAAAATAAAGGAGACATATTTTTTTTTTCTTGATTCCAAAAGTGTTCTATCATCTTATTTTTATAAGATGATCCCATTGCCTCTGTTGTCTTGACACAACCGAAAGAGGACAATACCATTTAGATTCTTAGACAATAGTAACGGTACTTTTTCGTAGTGGGAGGGTTTCAAGGAACTCACCCTGTTATGACTTGGAAGACACTTGTGATTAAAATCCATTGTTATTTTAAATAAGTAATGGATTGTCAGAATAAGAAACTAAGAAGCAAATCCAAGAGAACTATGGTTAAAACCATTCATATGGAACAACCAAAAGTTTTCTGTTACAAGGACATGAAAGGAAATTTCGTTAGTAAGTCTATTCAATGGACTTAACAAAACTTCCTGTTCCTAGTATTATAGGTTTGAGATTATCTAAACCTATGGCTTATGGTATACCTGGTTAATTACTTACTCTAGTGCTAGCAACTTACTTTAGTAAGATGCTGGAGCATTTTTCTAATGGCAATTTATAGAAGCTTCTCGACTTTTAGACATAGATTTTATTTATCTAAGGAAAAGTCTCAACTATTCCAGAAAAGATAAAGCCATGAAAGAATTCCTTAGGATCAACAGTGAGAGGTCTCAAATATGCTTTCCTATGCATTAGACCAGACACCTGCTGTTGAGTGGGAGTAATAAGTATGTATTAGATTAATCCAGGAAAGGAACATTGGAAGACAATCAAGTGAATCTTAAGATCAAGAAGATGAACTATATGTTAGTCGATAAAGTTGTATTTAATACTCTTAGACTACACCAAATTAGATTTCTAGACTTGCCTTAGTGCTAAAAAATCTGCTGATGAGATGGTGATTACTCTGGGGGTGGACTAGTGATTTTGGAGAAGTGTAAAAACCTATCTGAAGTCTTTAAGTCTACCAGAGAGAGACTAAATGTTAAAGTTACAGGAAAGGTGCTTATTCAGTCTAAGGAAAGTTCTATACATTTTTGGCATTTTGTTCCAACATTTATTAACTACTAGTGTTACTTCCTCACTAACACAAAAGTAGTTGCCAAAAAGTAAAGAATCCAGTATCCCTAGAGGAGTAGACATATAGAGAGGAATTTCACAATATCAAGTATTTTGTGATTAAGGAAATGTAATGGTGGAGGAAAGGTTGTGTTTAATACAATTTGTCAGATCCTATTACGGAGAGTATACTACATACTACACTTGATTTTTATATCAAAGTGTTGAGATTATTTGAAATGCACTTTTTGTTTTATATTAGTGCAAGTGGGAGTTTGTTGTGTTTTGTGCCCTAAATAAAACCCATTTCAATATAATCAGATTTACTAATTAATAAAGATCAGAAATCACATTTTATGTTGCATGGTTCACATGATTTATTTCATGATTATAAATTCTATTAGGTCCATAACATATGTAATTGTTTATGATTATAGTGTTTTCAGCACAGTGGAATATAATCATGATTATATGTTCAAAAGTTTAATTCCCTGATGTGTCAGATTACTGGATTTAGACTGGCATGATAATCAGCGATAGGTATACTTATACCTTGGATAAGTGTTATGTCCTTTCCAGGGCATTGGCAAAGTTTACCAGTATCGGATGTATTGAGTATACATTGGAAGGGACTGATATTGAACTTTGATTAGATATGATAATTTACCGTAATATCTATTCAATTCAATATCACATAGTTAATCCTGGATCAAATGATCTTAATCTTGACATGGTTAGGTTCGATCTCAAGAGTGTTATTCGTGTTCTTTGATTTGTTAGTTAAGCCTACTTTTTGGTCAGGGTGATATGTACATTTTGGGAACACGGTAGTACAATTAAGTGGGAGCGCTAAACATAGATATGGAATCTATAGCTTCTATTGGTATTTAGAAGTGAAACGATGTTTTCCTTCGACCTTGCTAAATAGAGATAAATGATTGAGATCTCATTTTAGTGATTATTTTATTTGACTAAAATATCATTTATAGGTGGCAAGTGTTTTAAGGATAAAATACATTGAAAGGGTGTAACGGTAATTTTATCCCTATGCAATGTAGATCATCTATAGAGGATCGTTGATTATTGGGATTATAATAATGGATAATTAATAGCGCATCTATATCGTGGAACATATAGAGCGTTCTATATGACTGAGAGTGCAATTCCAAGTTCTATGAGTGGATGGAATAAGGAATTAATAAGTTAGTGGATTTACTTAGTAAATTCTTGATCTACTTATTGGAAGCTCGGTTATATAGGCCCATGGTCCCCATACTAGTTGAGACCATACTGCTTGTAAGACTCAATTAATTGATTTTAATTAATCAATTATAATTCTAAAATTAGACTGTGTCTAGTTTATGAATTTTCACTAAGCAAGGGCAAAATTGTAAGAAAAGAGATTCTAAGTCTTATTTATTAATTGAAAGACTTTATTAAGTCTAATTAATAAATATATTAAATGACAGTATTATTTAATAATTAATTTTTAGTTATTAAATAATTAGAATTGGCATTTAAGTGGTTAAATTGGAAAATTTGCGTTTTTGAGAAACTGGGATGGAAAAATGACAAAATGACAAAATTGCAAAGTGGGGCCCAATAACATCCTATGGCCGGCCACACTAGTGGATTTTATCATTTATTTTTCTATTATTTTAATGCCATATAATTCTAACCTAAACCTAGGTGGTTACCTATAAATAGATAATGATGGCTTAAGAGAAATTGATTGATGATACATCACATTCCTTCAGTAAAATTTTAAGCTTCTTTCTCTATAGACCGAAACCACCATACCTCTCTTTTCTTCTTCAAATTTTTCAGCCTTGAGTGATAGAGTGAGTGCCCACACACATCAAGGGGTATCTCAATCATAGTGTGGAAGACTGTGAAGAATCCAATCAACAAGAAGGAGAATCGGGCTCAAGGAAGGAGAGAAAGAGATCCAGATTCAGATCTTGATAATGTTCTGCTATAGAAAGGAATCAAGGGCTAGAGATCTGAACGGAAGGAGTCATTATATTCCGATGCACCCAATGTAAGGTTTTCTTAAACCCTTATGTGTTTATTTCATTGTTATAGAATTCATATTAGGATGTTAATGAAACATACTTGTTAGTGGATCTAGATCGTGGTAAAATATTTCCAACAACCCCTGCCTCCAAAAGCTGGTCTCCATCTCTGATGGCTAACCTCTGCCTCCAAAAGTTGGCCTCCATCTCCAAAGGTAGACCTCTGCCTCCGAATGTTGGCCCCCTTCTCTGATGTTTGGCCTCCATCAGCGAGGCCTGGCCTCCATCTTCGAAGGATGACCTCTGGCTCCGAAGGCTGGCCTCCATCTCCGAAGGCTGAACTTGCCTCTGAAGGCTGGCCTCCACCTTCGAAGGCAGGCCTCCATCTCCGAACTTTTGCCTCCATCTCCGAGGGCTTGCCTCCATCTTTGAAGTTTGGCCTCCATCTCCGAGGGCTGCCCTCCATCTTCGAAGGTTGGCCTCCATCTTTGGCCAGACATACAGGCATGTACCACCAATTCTGTCCAAACCTTCGATGGAAGGACACTTAAGGGGCCATCATTAATGGAGCCCATATTACAGGCAAGACCAACAAAGCTGGAGACTCTATGCTCAAACACTCCATCACAAGCCTAAAAGTGACTTCCTGGCAATCGAAGAATAAGGCTCTTATCAACATAAGCTTTGAGAGCCCACGATCTCTTTCTCAAAAAGGAGATCCTGCCTAAGAAAATTTCTCACACAATGACTTCCTGGTTGTTACTACACAAATTTGGAATATAACTGCAGTAAGATACATAGTGGAGACTAGAGACTCCCTCAACTTTCTTTTTAAAATCAACACATGAAAAGATGAGGCTCCAACTCACTGACTTGGCACCCTGTAATCATTTGATGTATGGCCTCTTTGGCCAAAGCATCGCACTCATTTGGTACATTAGATTACCCTTTACTGTTGGAGAAAATCCAACCACCAGAACTATGATGGCGCAGTTCGTCATAATCGACGTTCCCTCAGCTTTCAATGCCATGATAGGCTAACCAGCCCTATACAACTTGAAGCCATAACATCCATCTACCACCTATGCCTAAAATTCCTACCAAGGCATGTAGTAAGATGTCAAGACAGAACAGTAATCTTGCCATCAATGTCAAAACATGGCCTTATCCAGAAGCAAAGAATTAGAAGATGCATCCATCAGATAAGGAGCATAGAAGCTTCATAATGTTCAATGATCTTATCGGCCACAACATGGAGGTGTGCGTGAACGACATGCTTGTCAAGTCCTAAAGGATTGGGGGCATATGGATCGGAGGACCTAGACTGTAAAGACCGCTTAACTTAAATTTGGAAATGAGCAGATAATCAAGGTTTAATTATGGAAATTATATATTAATATTAATTATTAATTTATGGTGATTTATTTGAATTCAGAATGCATTTTATATGTCATACATAGAAATTTCATAATTTTGCATATTCGGTGCCCGGCAACATTGGAACGCGGTGTTTGGCTAATAGAATCACATCTTAGTATTTTAGTGTAGCGGGGCAGTTTATATTGTCTTTGGGATTGGTCGGGATTTTAGAATTTCCCAAAATACCCTTAAGTGGCCTTTTATGTTTTATAGTGTTAAAGGGGCAAAATGGTCATTTTGCCAAGTGTGTTTTGTCTTTTTGTGGGATTTATTAAATCAGATTTTTATAGATTATGTTGGCTGATATTTTTAGTAAAACAAAGCTTTTACTCATTTATTTTACAAAGAAATCAAACAAGGGAAAATATCCTATTTTTTCACTCTCTCTCTCTCTCTCTCTCTCTCTCTCTCTCTCATTTTCGAACTCCATAGAAGCAGCTAGGGCTGCTATTTTTCATCATTCTTTCAAGCTTGTTGCAGCATATTTTGAGTGATCTTGAGTCTTAGGTAAGCTCTTGGCAACTCCTATTAAGTTTCTTAATTTTTAAGAAAGGGAATTTTTGCATGCTTTGTGGTTTTTGGTTGCCGTGGTTGCTACTATTGTTTGATGTTGTTTCTGAGGTTTAATTATGGTCAGAGTTGATGATTAGAGCTGGTTTGGTGGTGGTTTTTGAGGTTTGTCAAGGTTTGAGCTTAAGAGCTCAAACTTTGCTCTCACATGGTGGTTTTTATTTCTGTGCATGTAGTAGTGTTTTATTGCATTGAATATGTTCTCTAGGTTGTATAGAACAGGTCTGAAAAGTTTGATTTGAATTGGGGTTGATTTTATTAAATTATGGAATTTTTAGTCATTCCTGCACTGAACTGGAATTCCAGTTGGTCCTTAGGAAACCCCAAGGAACCGGAATTTCGGTTGGGGAACCGGTCTACCGGTTGGGGCAGTTTTGGGAACACTAGTTTTTCCCATTTTTGAGATATTTAGGGTATTACCATGTTATTTATCGATTGGAAAACTTTAAGTTTCAAGTTTAAGTCCCCAGAAAGTGATTTAGCGTGTCACTTACCGGTGTTGTGATTGATGTGATTTAGGAGCCTGTAATTCGCCGAGCAGTTGTTCCACTCAGGTTGGTCGGCACACTTGAATTCGGAATCAAGGTAAGATTAGTGTAATATTTTGCATATGTTTATATATGTTTAGCGTGCATGTTAGTTGCCGTCAGAATAGGAAAATCTATAGCCCTCAGATTAACATATCAGGGCATAGGTGAGGTGTACATAGAGATGCACAGAGATGCCAACAGATATATGCTAGGCTATTAGATAGTATGAATTAATTACTACCACATCAGTACGATTAGAGTACTGAGTATAGGCTGGATTCGCGATTAGTCATACTTTGTCAAGATCGATCCTGATTCAGTTATGGTTATGGTTAGGTGTATGGGCGCCTAATTTTAACCCGGGATATTAGTATGTTTATTATGTTATGCTTTTCTTACTAAGTCTGTCGACTCACAGTGCTATTACTATGTGTAGGTAAGGGCAAAGCTAAAGTTGAGGAGCCGTGAAAGCGAGCAGATGAAGATTGTACATGTCGGAGCGGTTAGGCTTGGAGCGTACGATCCTCGAGACCTCAGGGCTTTTGTTGTGTTGTTTCTAGGCAACAAGTATTTTGTAAATGAGTAGTAAACTTTTGTAACCGTATTTTGTAAACGGGATCCCGAAAATTTATAAAAGTTATATGTTATGTTTTAATTAAATAAACAAAATTTTAATTATTCACATTTTCCAATAACCTCGTTGATTAGCAACGAGCTGCACAGTATGTTAAAAATCCTGTAACACGCCTATGCTAGTTAGGGTGTTACAATTTGGTATCAGAGCTGCCAGGTTGTCTTCCGAAGATCGTCACGACATGTACAATCATCATCAGCAGTCAACTTGTTCCACGGTTTAGTAAGCTTTTATTGCTTTAGTAGTTTATTTTTATGGTATGATATAAGAAAAGCCTGTTAGTAACCTGATAGTAGAATAGGTGTATGTTTTTAATTTCCAAATTAGCGGCCTCAGTAAGTTTTTCTTTGATCACGATCTAACCAGACTAGCTCTTGGTTATGCAGGGTTTTCAGATTAGTATGGATGCCAGGCGAAACACCAGTAGCCAGGGTAATTTCGTTGGATCAAATGAAGGTCAGGGAGCTCAGATTCCCCTAAATGCCCGGGTCGTGGTAGAGGTCTCAAGGGCAGGGCACGTGGTCGGGGTGATGCTAACCCGCCACAGGTTGCCCAGGCTGCCCAAGCTTCTCAGGATGCCTAGAATTGGGAAAATAGGTTTGTAGAAATGCAAACTAGAATCAATGAACAAGAGGAAGTGCTTCGGCAGTTAAGACAGCAGGGTGCTCCTGCAGTGCCTATTCCAGAAATGCCAGTGGCACCTGCCCCTGCTGTGCAGGCCGAATCAGTGGTTGGAATGAACCGAATGGAATCCCTGTATGAAAGGTTCTGTAAGCAGGCACCTCCAGTTTTCCTGGGAGGCCCCAATGTTATGAAAGCCGAGCAATGGCTAACGGTGATCACCAGGATCTTGAATTACTGTGCCACTTTACAATTTCAAGAAGACACTTTAGTTTGGTGGGACATGGTGTCCATGATTCATGACGTTACCACAATGACCTGGGAGAAGTTGCAGGAACTGTTTAATGCTAAGTACTATAATGAGGTGGTTAGAAGAGAAAAGAATTCACCCATTTGACTCAGAAAGAAAACATGAGTGTTACTGAGTACACGACTTAGTTTGATTGCTTGGCAAGGTTTGCCTCGGGAATTGTGCCAACCGATTTTAGTAAGAAGGAGAAGTACCTGGATGGGTTAAATGTAAAAATCAGACACAATCTAATGATCACTACTGACGACAAAACCAATTATGTGGAAATGGTAGATAAAGCACTACGAGCTGAGGATGTAGTAGGATTCATGATTGAGTCCGGTGGAATTCTGGTTCTTGGCGGGGCTCCTACCCCTCCTGCATCAGGTTTTAGCAGGGGAGGTAGTGGTTCGACCATGGATCAGAAAAGAGAGGCATCCACTGCAACCAGTGGCCCAGGTCAGAACAAGAGATTCCGCGGGAAATAGGGTCGAGACAATCGCCAGAGTGGTACTGAAACCCGATACATTTATCCAGAGTGCGCCAATTGTAAAAGGCACCATCTGGGGGAGTGTAAAGGGCAGGGGGTGCTTCCAGTGTGTCCTGCCAGGGCATTACAAGAGGGATTGTCCCCAACTCAGAATCGAAGCACCAAAGACTGCAGCGAAACCCACTCCAGCAAGGGTGTTCGCCATAGCTCAAGTTGATGCAGAAGCCAGCCTTTCAGTAGTAACAAGTCAGCTCTCGGTCAATAACTCTTATTTCTCTGTGCTGTTTGACTCTAGGGCCACTCATTCTTATGTGGCAGCCAGAATCTTTAGTAAATTGGATAGACCGCACGATAGTTATGAATCAGGGTTTGGAACCGTATTACCTGGCGGAGAGCTAGTTATCTCCAAAAGGTGGATTAGGTCTATGCCGATCAGGTTTGACGATGGGGAGTTAAGTGCTGACCTAATAGAAATGAGCTTAGCACATTTTTATATTATAATGGGAATAGATTTCTTTTCAAAATATTCAGCCAGTATTGACAGTAGGAGGAAGATGGTAATCTTCCAACCAGAAGGTGAAGAGCTGTTTGTTTTTGTCGGTTCGATCCAGGGATCTCGGGTCCTGGTAATTTTGGTTTTAACAGCCAAAGAATTGTTATGTGATGGATGTCTAAGGTTTCTAGCCGTGGTATTGGATACCACTTGGCCTGACTCTGTTCGGCCAGAAGACATCAAGGTGGTTCGGGAATTTCTAGATGTTTTTCCTGATGAACTTCCTGGTTTACCACCTCAGCGAGAAATTGATTTTGTAATTGATTTGGCACCTGAGCAGAACCGGTTTCCAAAGCCCCTTATAGAATGGCTCTAGCAGAACTTAAAGAATTGAAAATTCAACTCCAAGGGTTGCTTGACATAGGATTTACTCGGCCTAGTGTGTCACCCTGGGGAGCTCCAGTATTGTTTGTCAAGAAGAAAGATGGGTCTCTACGAATGTGCATCAACGATCGGGAGTTGAATAAGCTAACAATCAAGAATAAATATCCTTTACCTAGGATCGATGATCTTTTTGATCAACTTCAGGGGAAGACGGTCTGTCCAAAGATTGATCTCCGATCGGGCTATCATCAGTTGAGAATCCGAGAGGAGGACATTCCAAAGACGGCTTTCCGTACTAGGTATGGACATTATGAATTTCTGGTTATGTCGTTTGGACTAACCAATGCTCCTGCGGCATTCATGGATCTGATGAATAGGGTATTCAAGGATTTCCTCGATATTTGTGTTATTGTGTTTATCGACGACATCCTTGTGTACTCTCAATCAGAGGAGGAGCATGAGCAACATCTCCGAATGGTTCTGCAACGGCTTTGAGAACACAAGCTTTATGCCAAATTCAATAAGTGTGAATTTTGGCTATCTCATGTGTCCTTCCTTGGGCACATAATTAGCACATATGGGATCAAGGTGGATCCAGGAAAGATAGAATCCATCAGGGATTTTGGCCAAGACCGAAAACAGTGACAAAAGTTAGAAGTTTCTTGGGTCTGGCTGGTTATTACCGTCAGTTTGTGGAAGGGTTCTCTAAAATTTCAACACCCTTAACCGAGCTTACTAAAAAAAATAAGCGTTTTATATGGACAGACAAGTGTGAGGCTAGTTTTCAGGAGCTAAAGCAGAGATTAATTACAGCTCCAGTGTTAGCTCTGCCTTCTGATGAAGAAAAGTTCTTGGTTTATTGTGATGCATCCAGACAAGGTCTGGGGTGTGTGTTGATGCAGGCTGATCAGGTTATTGCCTATGCTTCTTGTCAGTTGAAAGATTATGAGCAGCGATGCCCGACTCATGACCTAGAATTGGCCGCTGTAGTGTTTGCTTTGAAAATTTGGCGGCGTTATCTCTATGGAGACAGATGTGAAATTTATACCGACCATAAAAGTCTCAAATATTTATTTACCCAGAAAGATTTGAATATGAGACTAAGGTGTTGGTTAGAGTTAGTTAAGGATTACGATTGTGAGATCCTTTACCACCCTGGGAAGGCAAATGTAGTGGCCGATGCCCTGAGCAGGAAGGGTCTCGGGCAGGTAGCTGGTATGATTCAGATTTCACCTCAGTTAGCAGAGGATATAGTCAGATCTAGCATTGAGTTTGTTGTAGGCAAGCTTCATAACTTGACGCTACAATCTGATCTGTTAGAACGAATTAAAGTCACTCAGTTAACTGATCCAGAGCTAGTAAAGATCAGAGAAGAGGTTTCAGCTGGTCAAGCCAGAGACTTTACAATATCAAACAATGGGATGCTATTCTTCAAAACCAGGGTTTGTGTTCCTAATAGTGTGGAACTCAGGAATGAAATTCTCGAAGAGGCTCATACCACTCCATACTCTCTGCATCCCGACACCACTAAGATGTATCAAGATCTTAAACCTTACTTTTGGTGGAGCGGAATGAAGAAGAATGTGGTAGAATTCGTACCGAGATGCCTAACCTGTTAGCAAATAAAGGCTGAACATCAGAGACCGACAGGGTTGTTATAGCCTTTAACCCTACCTTAGTGGAAATGGAAGGATATCACGATGGACTTTGTGGTTGGATTACCTAGAACCACAGGTTTACTTGATTCTATTTGTGTTGTGGCAGATCGATTCACGAAGTTTGCACATTTTCTACCAGTTAAAACAACCTTTTCAATGGATCAGGATGCAGATTTTTACGTCAAGGAAATAGTAAGACTGCAAGGTGTACCAAAATCCATAGTTTCGGATAGAGATCCGAAGTTTACCTCAAAGTTTTGGCAAAGTTTACAACGGGCTATAGGTACCAAACTAAAGTTCAATACATCTTTCCATCCTCAGACAGATGGACAGTCCGAAAGGACGATTCAGATATTGGAAGATATGTTACGAGCATGTGTTATGGATTTTGAGGGTTCCTGGAGTAAGTACCTACCGCTAATAGAATTCTCGTACAATAACATTTATCAGAGTACGATAGGGATGGCTCCCTATGAACTGTTATATGGAAGGAAGTGTAGATCTCCCATCCACTGGGATGAGGCAGGGGAGAAGAAATACCTGGGTCCAGAATCAGTACAACGGAACAATGAGGCAATTGAGAATATTAAAGCTAGAATGCTTGCCTCTCAGAGCAGGCAAAAGAGTTATGAAGATCCGAAACGCAGAGATGTTGAGTTCCAAGTAGGGGATCACGTATTTTTACCAGTATGTCTAATGAAGGGAATCAAGCGTTTTAGAAAAAGAGGCAAGTTATGCCCTAGATTTACAGGACCTTTCGAGATCTCGAGAAGGTTGGAGAAGTGGCATATCGGTTAGCTTTGCCTTCAACTCTTTCAGCAGTTCACAATGTATTTCATGTCTATATGTTGAGAAAATACGTTTCAGACCCTGCTCATGTACTTAGCTATGAAAATCTTGAGCTGCAGCCGGACATGTCATATGAAGAACAACCAGTGCAGATCCTTGACAAAAAGGATAAAGTCCTTCGGAATAAGACCATAGCTTCGGTCAAAGTACTCTGGAGGAATAGCAAGGTGGAGGAAGCCACCTGGGAGTTAGAATCTGACAGGAGAGCCCAATATCCAGAGTTATTCAGATTAGATTTCGAGGATAAAATCCTTTTAAGGGGGGATAGTTGTGAAGACCGCTTAGCTTATATTTGGAAATTAGTATATAATCAGGGTTTAATTATGGAAATTATTTATTAATATTAATTATTAATTTATGGTGATTTATTGAAATTCAGAATGCATTTTATATGTCATATATAGAAATTTCATAATTTTGCATATTCGGTGTCCGGCAATATTGGAACGCGGTGTTTGACTATTAGAATCACATCTTAGTATTTTAGTGCAGCGGGGCGGTTTATTTAGTCTTTGGGATTGGTCGGGATTTTAGAATTTCCCAAAATACCCTTAAGTGGCCTTTTATGTTTTATAGTGTTAAAGGGGCAAAATGGTCATTTTGCCAAGTGTGTTTTGTCTTTTTGTGGGATTTATTAAATCAGATTTTTATAGATTATGTTGGCTGATATTTTTAGTAAAACAAAGATTTTACTCATTTATTTTACAAAGAAATCAAACAAGGGAAAAGATCCTATTTCTCTCTCTCTCTCTCTCTCTCTCTCTCTCTCTCTCTCTCTCTCTCTCTCTCTCTCTCTCTCTCTCTCTCTCTCTCTCTCATTTTCGAACTCCATAGAAGCAGCTAGGGCTGCTATTTTTCATCATTCTTTCAAGCTTGTTGCAGCATATTTTGAGTGATCTTGAGTCTTAGGTAAGCTCTTGGCAACTCCTCTTAAGTTTCTTAATTTTTAAGAAAGGAAATTTTTGCATGCTTTGTAGTTTTTGGTTGCTGTGGTTGCTGCTGTTGTTTGATGTTGTTTCTGAGGTTTAATTATGGTTAGAGTTGATGATTAGAGCTGGTTTAGTGGTGGTTTTTGAGGTTTGTCAATGTTTGAGCTTAAGAGCTCAAACTTTGCTCTCACATGGTGGTTTTTGTTTCTGTGCATGTAGTAATGTTTTATTGTATTGAATATGTTCTCTAGGTTGTATAGAACAGGTCTGGAAAGTTTGATTTGAATTAGGGTTGATTTTATTGAATTATGGAATTTTTGGTCATTCCCACACTGAACTGGAATTCTAGTTGGTTCCTAGGAAACCCCACAGAACTGGAATTCTGGTTGGGGAACCGGTCTACCGGTTGGGGCAGTTTTGGGAACCCTAGTTTTTCCCATTTTTGAGATATTTATTGCCATGTTATTTATCGATCGGGAAACTTTTAGTTTCAAGTTTAAGTGCCCGGAAAGTGATTAAGCGTGTCACTTACCAGTGTTGTGATTGATGTGATTTAGGAGCCTGTAATTCGCCGAGCAGTTGTTCCACTCAGGTTGGCCGGCACACCTGAATTCGGAATCAAGGTAAGATTAGTATAATATTTTGCATATGTTTATACATGTTTAGCGTGCATGTTAGTTGCCGTCAGAATAGGCAAATCTATAGCTCTCAGATTAGCATATCAGGGCATCGGTGAGGTGTACATATAGATGCATCGAGATGCCAATAGATATATGCTAGGCTATCAGATAGTATGAATTAATTGCTACCACATCAGTACGATTAGAGTACTAAGTGTTGGATATATTTTACCAGGATCTAGATTTACTAACAAGTATGTTTCATTAACATCCTAATATGAATTCTAAACAATGAAATAAACACATATAAAGTTTAGGAAACCTTACATTAGGTGCAGCGGAATATAATGACTCCTTCCGTTCAGATATCTAGCCCTTGCTTCCTTTCTGTAGCAGAGCATTATCAATATCTGAACCTCGATCTCTTTCTCTCCTTCCTTTGATGCTGAATCTCCTTCTTGTTGGTTGATTTTCCACAGTCTTACACACTATGATTGAGATACCACTTGATGTGTGTGGGCACTCACTCATTCACTCAAGGATTTCGAAATTTTGAGAAGAAAAGAGAAGAAGAGGTTTCGGCTATTGAGAATAGAAATAGAGGCTCAATTTTCATCTGACAGAAGTTAAGTGTGAATGAGAGCCATCACTATCTATTTATAGGTAACCACCTAGGTTTATGTTAGAATTATTTGGCATTAAAATAATGAAAAAATAAATGATAAAACCCTATAAGTGTGGCCGGCCGTGGGCTTTGGATGAAGGGCCTCACTTATGCAATTTTGCTGTTTTATCATTTCTACATCTTATTTTCTCAAAGACGCCGATTTTCAAATTCAACCATTTAAATGCCAATTCTAATTATATAATAACTAAAAGTAATTATTAAATAATATTGTCATTTAATATATTTATTAATTAGACATATAAAGTCTCTTAATTAATAAATAAACCTAGAATCTCTTTTCTTTACAATTTCGCCATTGCTTAGTGAAAATTCATAAAGTAGACATAGTCTAACTTTAGAATTATAACTGATTAATCAAAATCAATTAACTGAGTCTTACAAGCAGTATGGTCTCAACTAGTATGGGGACCATGGGTCTATATATCCGAGCTTCCAATAAGCAGATCAAGAATTTATATCTTAAATTCACTGACTTATTAATTCTTCGTTGAATCCACGCATAAAACTTAGAATTGCACTCTCAGTATATAGAACGCTCTATACGTTCTACGATATAGACACGTCATTAGTTATCCATTGTTATAACCCTAATGTGATTAATGATCCTCCATATAGATGATTTACACGGTAAAGGGATTAAATTACCGTAACACCCTACAATGTATTTTATCCTTAAAACACTTAACCCTGTATAAATGATATTTCAGCTAAGTGAAATGAGATCTCCATCATTTATTTTCGTTTGGTTAAGCTCGAAGGAAATCATCCTTTACTTTCTATTCGCCAGATAGAAGCTATAGATTCCATATTTATATTAGCGCTCCCACTCAATTGCACTACCGTGTTCCCAAAATGTACGTATCACCCAGACCCAAAAGTAGGCTTAACTAACAAATCAAAGAACACGAATAACACTCTTGAGATTGAACCTAATCATATCAGGATTAACATCATTTGATCTAGGATCAACAGGTGATATTGAATTGAATAGATATTACGTTAAATTCTAATATATCTAATCAAAGTTCAATATCGGTCCCTTCCGATGTATACTCCATACATCCGATGCTGGTAAACTTTGCCAATATCCTGGAAAGGACATAACACTTATCCAAGGTGTAAGAATACCTATCGTTGATTATACCATGTTAGTCTAAATCCACTGTTCTGACAAATCAGGGAATAAACTTTCGAACATATAATTAAGATTATATTCCACTGTGTTGACAACACTATAATCATTAACAAATTGATAGGTTCTGGACTTAAATAGAATTCATACATTATGTACATATAATCATGAAATAAATCATGTGAACCATGCAACATTAAATGTTATTTCTGATCTATATTAATAAGTAAATCTGATTATATTGAAGTGAGTTTTATTTAGGGCATAAAACCCAACACTAAGTATAGGCTAGATTCGCAGTTAGTCATACTTTGTCAACATCGATCCTGATTCAGTTAGGGTTATGGTTTGGTGTATGGGCGCCTGATCATAACCCGAGATATTAGTATGTTTATTATGTTATGCTTTTCCTACTAAGTCTGTCGACTCACATTGCTATTGCTATGTGTAGGTAAGGGCAAAGCTAAAGTTGAGGAGCCGTGAGAGCGAGCAGATGAAGATTGTATATGTCGGGGCGGTTAGGCTTGGAGCGTACGATCCTCGGGACATCAGGGCTTTTGTTGTTTTGTCGCTAGGAAACTAGTACTTTGTAAATGAGTAGTAAACTTTTGTAACTGTATTTTGTAAACGGGATCCCGAAAATTTATAAAAGTTATATGTTATGCTTTAATTAAATAAGAAATTTTTTAATTATTCACGTTTTCCAATAACCTCGTTGATTAGCAACGAGCTGCACAGTACGTTAAAAATTACATTAACATGCCTATGCTAGTTAGGGTGTTACATAGACAGAAAATTTCAAAATCCTCTGCAGCTACAATATGAAGAAGCTCAAACCCAGACAAGATCCAATCTCTTTTGAACATGAAGTCACCCACAACAATCAAGGAAGTACAAAGCCAAACAGGATGCACTGCTGCACTTAGTAGATTTGTGTTGAAGTCTATAGACAAATTCGTACCCATCTTTTGTTGGAAATTATTTTACCAGGATCTTAGATCTACTCACAAGTATGTTGATTGAGACCCTAAATATGAACTTCTAAAACGATTATGAAATAAACACATATAAAGTATGAGAAACCTTATATTGGGTGCAACGAAATATAATGACTCCTTCCGTTCAGATATCTAGCCCTTGATTCCTTTCTGTAGCAGAGCATTATCAATATTCGAACCTGGATCTCTTTCTCTCCTTCTTTAGTGCTGAAACTCCTTCTTGTTGAATGTCTTTCTTCACGATCTTCCTCACTATGATTGAGGTATCACTTGCTGTGTGTGGGCACTACTCTAATCACTAAGAGATTTTGAAATTTCAAGGAAGAAGAAAGAGTAAGAAGTGGTGGCTAGGTGTAGAGACAGAAGGCTCAGGTTTTTCTCTGAAGGAAATCAGAAAGTTAAGTGTAAATTTCTTGAAGCCTTCACTATCTATTTATAGCATCCCACTAGGGTTAGGTTTGAATTATTTGGCATTAAAATAATGAAAATATTAGATAAAAAACCCTATAAAAGTGGTCGGCCCTAAGCAATGTGGATTTGGGCCTCACTTTTTGCAATTTTGTAGTTTTATCATTTCTGCATCTCATTTTCTCAAAAACGCCGATTTTCAAATTCAACCCTTTAAACGCCAATTCTAACTATTTAATAACTATAAATAATTATTAAATAATATTGTCATTTATCATATTTATTAATTGAACCATACAAAGTATCATAATTAACAAATATGCCCCTAAAACTCTTTCTTTACAATTTCGCCCTTACTTAGTGAAAAATTCACAAATAGACATAGTCTAAATTGAGAATTATAATTGATTAATCAAAACCAATTATATGAGTCTTACAAGCAATATTATATCAAATAGTGGGGGGACCATGGGTCTATATAACCGAGCTTCCAATAAGCAGATCAAGAATTTATAACCTAAATTCACTGACTTATTAATTCTTCGTTGAATCCACGCATAGAACTTAGAATTGCACTTTCAGTATATAGAATGCTCTACATGTTCCACCATATAGAGACATCATTAGTTATCCATTGTTATAATCCTAATTTGATCAATGATCCTCTATATGAATGATCTACACTGTAAAGGGATTAGATTACCGTTACACCGTACAATGTATTTTATCCTTAAAACACTTAACCCCGTATAAATGATATTTTAGCTTATGTGAAATGAGTACTCCACCATTTATTTTCGTTTGGTCAAGCTCGAAGGAGATCATCCTTTACTTACTATTCGCCAGATAGAAGCTATAGATTCCATGTTTACGTTAGCGCTGCCACTCAATTGCACTACCGTGTTCCCAAAATGTACGTATCACCCTGACCCAAAAGTAGGCTTAACTAACAAATCAAAGAACACGAATGGCCTCTTTAGATTGAGCCTAATCATAACAGGATTAAGATCATTTGATCTAGGATCAACTAGGCGATATTGACTTGAATAGATATTACGGTAAGTTTAATAAATCTAAGTCAAAGTTCAATATCGGTCCCTTCCGATGCATACTCCATGCATCCAACCTGAGCTTTAGTTTAACCAATGCTCTGGAAAGAACATAGCATTTCTCCAAATGCAAGTAAACTCTGTTGTAGATTATCATATCAGTAAAACCCTGTGTCTGATAAATCTAGGAAACTTTATTCACATAGTCATGTTTACTTTCCAATATGTTGAAATAAACAGGATCAAGTATGTGAAAAGGGTTTCAGATGAATTCATACATTATGTACATATAATCATGAAATAAATCATGTGAACCATGCAACATTAAATATTATTTCTGATCTATAGTAATAAGTAAATCTGATTATATTGAAATGAGTTTTATTTAGGGCATAAAACCCAACATCTTTAACATTCTCAGGGGCAACAAATTTCAGTGGACAAAGGAATGTGAAACCGCATTCCAAGAGCTGAAGAGACAAATTGGCTCAGTAACTTGTTTTGTCTGAATCCCTAGACAAAGAAGAGCTAGACATGCACCTAGCAGTCACAGAACATGCTGCGACTGCTGCCCTCACAAGTGAAGAAGACAGTGTACAACACCTTGTATACTACACCAGTAAGAGACTGATTGACACTAAAAGTCAATTCCCACTCATGGAGAATCTGACCCATAGTTTGCTTTTGGCTTCCAGAAAGCTAAGGCCATACTTCCAGATACACCCTATAAAGGTGTACACCGATCAATAGTTGCGATAGGTTCTACAAAAACCTAGAGCATCAGGCAAACTACTAAAGTCAACCATTGATACTCGGCCAACATAAAAGCACCTCACAACAAAACATGGCCACCAAAGACCAAGCTCTCATCAGCTTCATGGCCAATCATAGAAGCATATCTCCCAAAATCTTTTAGAGTTTGGGAGAAAAATGAATGAGCCTGAGAAGAAGCGAGGGCAAGAACCCAAGAGCTTCATTGACCACCTGCCTGATGGAGGCATGGCCTTCAAGGCACATGGGGGGCAACTGAGGCACAAGGCAATAAGGTTAGTTACAAAGCTTTTAACAATGAGGCTAAACATAAATCTCCAAATACTGGCCCCAGGTTAGCACACGAAGCATGGGCTAACCACCTAGACATGCACCATGACTCTCAGCTAGTCGTACTTTATGTCCTAGGTGAATATACATCTCAATACAAGAAGATGATGCCGTACTAGTGCTTTTTAGACAGCTCAAAGGCTATACTAGAAGCCAAGCCCCCAAAGACGACACAACAACTGATGTACTCGCTCAATTAGTCATCTGCACCTTGACAATCAAGGCAAACTTGGTATCTGCTTAGTTCTTCAAAGAACTGAGTCCTTCTATTTCAAAAGGAATAGACATGCTAGAAAATAACCATAAATACACCTACAACAGCATACCTCCAAAAAAAAAACCTTGCCGGAAAGTAGGGATTAGGGGATGGATGCAAGGTGTCCAATCCTGTACAGCATAACACACAAACGTGTTATTCCAACACCAATTCTAAGGAGTGTTACTGAGAAAGAAGTTAAATAGCTATTGACAGAAGTTCACAAAGGCTCTACAAAAATTACACCGGGGGTAAAGCCAATCGAGTGTAGAAGAGATTAAACGACACCATCGACCTGGCCAAGGGAAGTCTGCCCAATCTTGACTGTAGCAGGCAGGCCAGCCATAAAGTCAATGGCTTCGCTTGCCATAGCCTCCTCCAAATGGCCAAGTGATGCTTTGATGTGGCTGACCACTTAGTTTTGCCTTGGCTAGTCCCATCCACTAGCAATCTACTGTCATACTTCTCGTCTACAGTGACCAAGAGGTAAACAACATCTTGCTAGCCCTTGACAAAAGGGAAAACAGAAGAGACCAAACCAACTCATAGTAGCATGGCTGCCTATAAAGAGTTACCAGGCTTGTCAACCAATAGATTGGGGAAAAAATACTTTGCAAGAGACCTACTCCCTGAAGAATATTCCTTGACAGTAAAGATCCTGCAGCAAGCATGTTCACAGAAAACGGAAAAGGTTTGCACCATGTTACAAGATAACAATAAAGGTGCATACAAGTCTGGCGAGTACAATGAGAACTTGGAGTTGGAACTTCTACCCACAAACAAAATTAGAAAACGTCTCGGTAAGTACTCTCACCAGCCAACTTCTCAATTAGTTCCTCTAACATTTCATCGTGCAGGAACCCATAAAAGAGCTAGTTCCCATTTCTTTTTAGCATGGCCTCCCATCACTCTTTAGTGATGGTCGTTGCGCAGTAAGCTGCCCAGGGGTAGCCACTATGTGATTTCAAAAGTGGACACTAAGGTTTAAGCTTTTGTTACACATAAGACCAACTGTGTCTAAACTACTTATTCATAAGATTAACTTCTTAAAGTTACCCTTTTAGTTCTACATTCGAACTATGGATAGCACCCCAAGGAAGAACCCAAACAAAGTTTGTGAAACTTGGTGAATAGCAAGTGACCAAGAGAATTGCCTACATGGTTGCTTGGGGGGCACCCATACCGTACAATGCATCAAACTAGCACAAAGAACTTATGCAGAGAAATTTTCGCTTAGAATAGGCTACTAAACCTGCTTATAAGTCTTGCAGGCATATTTTGACTTGACAAAGTAAATCCGGACCCTTACCTGTCAAGGCCATAAGAAGATAGTTAGGACGATCATATGTCCGTCATAGATGACTTTCAGGCTAAATGATAGTAGTGTTTAAAAACAATGGGCCTATAGGCCAAAGCAAGAACATGTAAGCCTTGAGGTCGGATATGAAATCAGTTCACATGCATGAGGCCAAGGCCCTGTAAGAACTATATAACCAAAAAAAAACCTGACAGAGCTCTTATAGGGGCCATGTACCAGGCTACAGCTAAGGCAGAGTTCCTTACAGGTTGCAAGCCATGTTGAGTCTTAAGTTGAACATTTGACTATAATTGACTCATCATTAAGTTTCATACAAAGTTTCCAAGGAAACCACGTACGAAACAAAGGTTGCATATGCCTAGAGAGCCATATTCTTGCTGAAGTCAAAAGAGGACAGAAAACTGGCTATCCACTTGGAACCAAGGCCCACGCTAGCCTATGTTCTCAAGCCAAGAAAGGGTCGGCCAGGGTCATGTGACTCAACCAAGAACTGGCCAGCTTCACTGAACCCAGGCATGGACAGGCTAGCTTTATAGGGTAAAACCCTAAAGTTGGCCAACTCCCATGATCAAGCCTTAGGGCCGACCAGGTCTCAAGCAAGACCTCCCATTTGGCCAGGGTAAGTTTTAAATCCTAATGTGTGTTTTTCTTTCAAAACTCAAATATGTGCCTCGTAACCTTTATGAATCAAAGGGTTAGGGATTACAATGAAGGCAAAAATTGAATCGTTTCCATTAAAAAGTCACACATTATGTATTACAAAACCATCATGAGGATCAATATACCCAAGGGATTACAAACAAACATGAGAATCAAAAAGTTTCTGAAAGCTTAAAAAGATTGAAACTTATTAATGGGAGGCATAAACAAGAGATACCCAAGAAGTAAAAATGAGACGTACATAGAGAAAGAAGATCAAAGGTCCAAAAGCATGCCATGCAAAATGCCAATACTTGGCTAGACAAGGTTGCTCAATAGAGACTACTACAGACAATATAAGAGCTAGAAAGTCCCTATCTAACCAGATGTTCGAATAGGGACTTAGGGTGCAAATGCTATCCCACATTTTGTTCAACCTAGCATGGCATGTCCACATAAGCCAAAGATAGAGTACAGGTGGAATATAACCTTACAGTAGCAAGCTAGGGTCTCTATACAAGGTACAACAAAACTCTCAAGCAGTAACCGAAAGGAGTGAAGTGAGCTCTCAAAGGGTTGTACTTAAATCCCTGACACGCCAATAGAAGCCTATAGGCCAGCTAGGGTGAGCCTATAGGCCGGTCAGGATCTATGCATAAGCTGGCCAACCAAAAAGTTACTTCCAGAGTAATGGATCTTTCGTTTGACCAACCTCTACGAGGAAACGGTGTATAAAGATGTCCTCAACTTGTGAAAGGCTCGCCTCCACATCCAAAGGCTAACTTGCTCTTGGTAGGGCAATAGTGACCTGTAGGATCCTGGCAAACACATGACCCGCAAGGTCTTGGCAGGACCATGGCTGGCCAGGCCTCATCTTGTAGGCCTTAGCCAGCCAGACCTCATCCTGTAGGCCTTGGGCGGCCAGACCTCCCCTGTAGGTCTATGGGCAGCCAAGATTAACCTAGAAGGACTCTATGCACAACTTCATCAAAAACGTGGACAGCAAGCAACCTGCGAATTGGGCCCTTTTATAACCCAACAACTGATGGAAAATATGTACTTTCAAGGGTTAGTTTAGTATTTTGTATTAAATCAATTTAATATGTATATATCTAAGGGTATAAATTAGGGTTTTCGACTTGCTATATATGTAACACCCTAACTACCTTAGGCGTATTACGTGATTTTTAAACGTACTGTGCAGCTCGTTGCTAATCAACGAGGTTTATGGAAAAACGTGATTAATTAAAATTTTGCTTTTTAATTAAACTTATAAACCATATTACAAAAGACTCGGGATCCCGATTTATAAAATCATTTACAAAAGCTTTAACTGTTTAACTATTACATAAAATTAAAAGTCGTCTAACGACCAAGCATACAAAATTCAGCCTTGCTGTCCCGAGGATCGTACGCTCCAGGCCTAACCGCCCCGACATGTACAATCTCATAAGCTCGCTCACGGTCCATCAGCTATAGCCTTGCCTTTACCTACACATGAACATAAACTGTGAGTCGACAGACTCAGTAAGAAAAGCATAATAATATCATACATAATTCTAACTGCCGTGTCCAACACGATACTGAGTCCCGCTACTGCCATGTCCAACATGGTACTGAGCCACTACTGCCATGTCCAACATGGTACTGAGTTCTGAACGTTCATAGGGACGGTTCTATTGACACGTAACAACCTGATCGGTCAAACCGGTCATACTCCGGCTGCTGGTCATACTCCAGCCTATACCGACGTGTTACTATATCCTCCTGATCGGTCGAACCGGTCATACTCCGCCGTGGTCATACTCCAGCCCGTACCGACGGATACGTCAATAGCACGGAACCACCAACCAAGTGTCACCCTGATCGGTCAAACCGGTCATACTCCGGCATTCTTGGTCATACTCCACTGTACCGACGTGACAGGGTTGGATGGTTCGAAGCCAACATACAACTAATGTAATCTAATAGTCTTCCTACATGCTCGCTAAACATGTAATCTACATATGCATACCGTTATACTAATCTTACCCGGATTCCGATTTCGTGTGTGCCGCAACCCGACCGGAACCGAAGCCGAGTGGCGGACATCGGCTCCTAAACCATAAAAATCACAACGCTATAAGTGACACGCTAAATCACTTCCCGGACTAAAACTTGGAACTAAAAGTTTCCCTATCGATAAAAAGCATGGCAATACCCCTAAAAAGATAAAAACGAGGAAAACTAGGGTTCGGAAAAATTCCCCAACCCAGAGACCAGGTTGCCCAACCGAATTGCGGTTCGGGAATTACCGGACACCCATCCGAATTCCGTTGCACAACCGAATTCCGGCTCGGCAGAATTTTTCAAAAATTCCTAACTTGATCAATTCTAACCCAAATCAATCCAAACCTTCCGTACACGCTCTATATGCCCCAAATAACCATTTAAAGGCAACAAATTCACCCGTAACTCACAGACAAAATTCACCATTAAAGACCAAGCTTTGAGTTCCAAAACTCAAACTTGGTTAAATCCACTAACATGCAATTAAGCTAGATCAAACCTACATAAAAATGCATAACTAAGCCTCTGAAAACGAAAATAATCAACCACAGCAAACAATTTACAGATTCAACATATATTTTCAAAATTCATGCTCTTGAACTAAAAAGACTTCAAAACTTGATTCTAAGTAATTATCATGCATAAACTAACTTTAAACTACTTAAAATAGCAAAGTAAATCCATAGAAAATAACAACCATTCACAACAGCAAGTATCACAACAATTCACATGCAACCATCACTTTTTACACATTTTTTTCAAGAAATTAAAGAAGGAGAGACAAGAACCAACCTAGCTTGCAATGGACCTTAAGAGATGATGAATTAACAAGCCAAAATCAAAGGAGAAAACCCACTCCTTCTTTCAAAGCTTGGCCGAAAATGGAAGGGAAAGAAAGAGAGAGTTTCTTTTTGAAAATTCTATTTTTTGCTAAGTGTGTGAAAAATGAAATAAAAGCCATAAAATTCCATTTTATTCAGCCAACAATTAAACAATTAAACATTTCTTTTTCATTAATAATTTCACTAGAAGACAAAATACTAATGGGGCAAAAAGACCATTTTGCCCCTCCACCATAAAATCACATAAATCATACTAAAGGGGTATTTTGGGA
Organism: Cannabis sativa; assembly: GCF_029168945.1. NCBI lineage: Eukaryota > Viridiplantae > Streptophyta > Magnoliopsida > Rosales > Cannabaceae > Cannabis > Cannabis sativa. The sequence goes on from NC_083606.1 coordinate 29,496,067, forward strand.
AATTTCTAAATTCCCGGCCATTCCCGACATTCCCAATGTCTAAAACCCGTCCCCAAACTACTAACATACTAAGTTGTGATTTCTACTGAGCCAAACGCCGAGTTCCAAAATACCGGACACCGGAAATGCAAAATATAAAAACTACTGATGACATAATCATGCATTTCTGAATTCCATAAATAACAGTAATAAATTATTTAAATAGCTATAAATAATTTCATAATTAAACATAAACAACTGCTAATTTCCAAATTAACTAAGCGGGCTTTACAATTATTCCCCCCTTAAAAGGATTTCGTCCCCGAAATCTAACCTGAATAACTCTGGATATTGAGCTCTCATATCTGACTCTAGCTCCCAGGTGGCTTCCTCCACCTTGCTGTTTCTCCAGAGAACCTTGACCAATGCTATGGTCTTATTCCGAAGGACTTTATCCTTTCTATCCAGGATCTGCACTGGCTGTTCCTCATAGGTCATGTCCGTGAGTCGAAGACTCTCATAACTGAGTATATGAGAGGGGTCTGAAACGTATTTTCTCAACATTGAGACATGGAATACGTTGTGCACTGCTGATAAGGCTGGAGGCAATGCTAACCGATATGCCACTTGACCTATCTTCTCGAGAATCTCGAAAGGTCCAGTAAATCTAGGGCATAACTTGCCTCTTTTCCCGAAACGTTTAATCCCCTTCATCGGAGATACCCGTAAAAATACATGTTCCCCTACTTGGAACTCAACATCTCTGCGTTTCGGATCTGCGTAACTCTTCTGTCTGCTCTGTGAGGCAAGCATTCTAGCTTTTATCTTTTCTATTGCCTCATTGGTCCGTTGTACTGACTCAGGACCTAAATACTTCCTCTCCCCTGTCTCATCCCAGTGGATAGGGGATCTGCACTTCCTACCGTACAACAGTTCATAGGGAGCCATCCCTATCGTACTCTGATAACTGTTGTTGTATGAAAATTCTATCAACGGTAGATACTTACTCCATGAGCCTTCAAAGTCCATAACAGAGGCTCTCAACATATCCTCCAATATCTGAATTGTCCTTTCGGACTGACCATCTGTCTGAGGATGGAATGCTGTACTGAATTTTAGCTTTGTACCCATTGCCTGTTGCAAACTTTGCCAAAATTTGGAGGTGAATTTCGGATCCCTGTCCGAAACTATAGACTTCGGTACCCCGTGAAGTCTCACTATCTCTCTAACATACAATTCTGCCAACTGATCCACTGAAAATGTTGTTCTAACCGGCAGAAAATGAGCAGATTTCGTAAATCGATCCACCACTACCCAGATGGAATCATACAAACCTGTGGTCCTAGGTAACCCGACCACAAAATCCATCGTAATATCCTCCCATTTCCATTCTGGTAGGGTTAGAGGCTGCAACAACCCTGCTGGTCTCTGATGTTCAGCCTTAATCTGCTGACACGTGAGGCATCTCGATACGAATTCTACCAAATTCTTCTTCATACCGCTCCACCAGAAGTACGGTTTCAAATCTTGGTACATTTTGGTGGTGCCGGGATGCAGAGAATATGGGGTAGAATGAGCCTCCTCAAAGATCTCATTTCTAAGTTCCGCACTGCTCGGAACACAAACCCTGGCTTTATACAAAAGCATCCCACTATCTGACACTGAAAAGTCCTTGGCTTGACCAGCCAACACCTCATCTCGGATCTTCACTAACTCTGGATCTGTCATCTGAGCGACTTTTATTCTTTCCAACAGATCAGATTGCAGCGTTAAGTTGTGAAGCTGACCTACCACAAACTCAATGCTGGATCTAACCATATCCTCTGCTAGCTGAGGTGAGATCTGAACCATGCTAGCTACTTGCCCGGAACCCTTTCTGCTCAGGGCATCGGCCACTACATTGGCTTTTCCGGGATGATAGAGGATCTCGCAATCGTAATCCTTCACTAATTCCAACCAACGCCTTTGTCTCATGTTCAAATCTTTCTGAGTAAAGAAATACTTGAGACTTTTATGGTCGGTATAGATCTCACACTTCTCTCCATACAGGTAATGCCGCCAAATCTTCAGTGCAAAAACCACTGCAGCCAATTCTAAATCATGAGTCGGGTATCGCTGTTCATAATCCTTTAACTGACGGGAGGCATAGGCGATAACCCGGTCGGCTTGCATCAATACACACCCCAAACCCTGTTTGGATGCGTCACAGTAGACTACAAATTTCTCCTTGTCCGAAGGCAAAGCTAGTACCGGAGCAGTAATCAATCTCTGCTTTAGCTCCGGAAAGCTAGCTTCGCACTTATCTGACCAAATAAACCTCTGATTTTTCTTTGTAAGCTCGGTTAGGGGCATTGAAATTTTGGAGAACCCCTCCACGAACCTACGGTAGTACCCAGCTAAACCCAAGAAGCTTCTGATCTCTGTCACTGTCTTCGGTCTCGGCCAATCCCTGACGGATTCAATCTTCCCGGGATCCACCTTGATCCCATCTTTACTCACAATGTGCCCTAGGAAGGACACCTGAGACAACCAGAACTCACATTTCTTGAACTTGGCATAAAGTCTATGTTCTCGAAGCCGTTGTAGTACCATCTGAAGATGTAACTCGTGCTCCTCTTCTGATTGAGAGTACACGAGGATGTCGTCGATAAACACAATCACACAGATATCGAGGAAATCCTTGAATACTCTATTCATCAGGTCCATGAATGCTGCAGGAGCATTGGTTAGTCCGAATGACATAACCAGAAACTCGTAATGTCCATACCTAGTGCGGAAAGCCGTCTTTGGAATGTCCTCCTCTCGGATTCTCAACTGATGATAACCCGAACGGAGATCAATCTTAGAAAAGACTGTCTTCCCCCAAGCCGATCGAACAAGTCATCGATCCTAGGTAATGGATATTTATTCTTCACCGTCAGCTTGTTCAATTCCCTGTAGTCGATGCACATCCTCATAGATCCATCCTTCTTCTTGACGAACAAAACCGGGGCTCCCCAGGGTGACACACTGGGCCGAATGAACCCTATGTCAAGCAACCCTTGGAGCTGAATCTTTAATTCCTTAAGTTCAGCTGGAGCCATCCTATACGGGGCTTTGGAAACCGGATCCACCCCTGGTGCTAAGTCAATCACGAAGTCAATCTCCCGCTGAGGTGGTAACCCTGGAAGTTCTTCGGGAAAAACGTCCAAAAATTCCCGAACCACTCTGATGTCCTCTGGCCGAATGGTGTCTGGCCGAGTGGTGTCCACCACCACGGCCAGAAACCCTAAGCACCCGCCGTGCAACAATTCTCTCGCTGACATAGCCGAGATTACCGGGATCCGAGATCCCTGAACTGAACCCACAAATACAAACGGTTCTTCACTTTCCGGTTGGAAGACCACCATCTTCCTTTTACAGTCAATGCTCGCCGAATATTTAGATAGGAAATCCATTCCTAAAATAATATCGAATTCGACTAAACTCATCTCTATCGATCGCCGCTTAACTCTCTACCATCTATCCTGATCGGCATAGACCTAATCCACCTATTGGAGATAACCAATTCTCCGCCAGGTAACAGGGTTCCAAACCCTGATTCATATCTATAAAAGGGTCTACCCAATTTACTAAAGACCCTGGCCGCCACATAAGAATGTGTAGCCCCAGAATCAAACAGCACTGAATATAGTGAGTTGTTAATAGAAAGCTGACCTGTGACTACTGATGGGCTGGCATCTGCATCAGCCTGCGTGATAGCGAACACCCTGGCTGGAGTGGGTATCGCTGGAGCTCGCGGTGCCTGCGAGTCGGGCGGGGACATTCCCTCTTGAAGTGTCCGGCATGCCACAATGAAAGCATCCCTGACCTATGCACTCACCCCGATGGTGCCTCTTGCAGCGAGGGCACTCGGGATAGGAGAATCGGGTCTCATTACCACCGGGACGACTCCTCGGTTACGGTTCCCCCGAACCTCTTGTTCTCACTCGAGCCGCCAGAAGCAGTGGGTGCCCTCTTCCTCTGATCAATGGCCGAACCACTACTCCCCTGCTATAGCCCGATGCGGAGGGGTAGGAGCTCCGCCACTCACCGAGTACTTGGGCGGACCGACATACACCCCACTGCGCCCTCAGCTCGCAGTGCCTTCTCCACCATCTGAGCATAGGTGGTGCTGTCGTCGGTGGTGATCATCAGGTCATGTCTGATCTTGGGATTCAACCCGTCCAGATACTTCTCCTTCTTACTGAAGTCGGTCAGCACAATTCCCGAGGCTAACCTCGCCAACCGATCAAACTGAGTAGTATACTCAGTGACGCTCATGTTCTCCCGCTGGGTCAGGTGAACGAACTCTTTCCTCTTGGCGCTTCTAACCGCCTCGTTGTAGTATTTCGCATTAAAGAGTTCCTGGAACCTTTCCCAGGTCATGGTGGTGACGTCATGAATCTGAGACACCATGTCCCACCATACTAGCGCGTCCTCCTGGAACTGAAACGTGGCGCACACCACTTTGTCGTTACCGGTGACACCCATGAAATTCAGTATCTTGGTGATCACCGTCAGCCACTGCTCGGCTTTCATTACATCCGGACCTCCCAGGAATACCGGAGGTGCCTGCTTCCGGAACCGCTCATACAGAGGTTCCAATCTATGGGCCGCCACCACTATCTCGGCACAGGCGGCGGGGGCAGTGCCACCGGAACTATAGCCTTTGGGCTGCGGGAGCACCCTGCTGTCTCAACCTCTACGAATCTCGAGGTCTTGTTCTTCGATCCGGCTTGCATCTCCGCAAACCGTAACTCCCGGCGGGGCTCCCCGATCGGGCGGGGAGCACAGGCAGCCTGTGGCAGGTTCTCATCACCCCGGCCACGAGCCCTGCCTCGGGGACCTCTACCTCGGCCCCTAGCAGGTGGGGGAAACTGGGCTCCCTGTCCTTGGTTCGACCCTACGGAGTTGCCCTGACTCCTGGTAGTCCGCCTGGCGTCCATCTGATTAGAACCGCCTGCGAAACCAAGAGTTGGCATATCAGATCGTATTCAAGGCGAGCTTACTAATGCCGCTTAATTTGGAAATTAGAAATGAAACATGCGCCTATTCTACTATCAGGCTACTAACATGCTTCCTAACAGGCTTTTCTTTTTCATAACTGAATAAAATAAACTACTAAAGCAATAAAGGCTTACTGAACCGTGAACCGAGCTAACTGCTGATGATGATTGTACATGTCGTGACGATCTTCGGAAGACAACACAGCGGCTACGATACCAAATTGTAACACCCTAACTACCTTAGGCGTATTACGTGATTTTTAAACGTACTGTGCAGCTCGTTGCTAATCAACGAGGTTTATGGAAAAACGTGATTAATTAAAATTTTGCTTTTTAATTAAACTTATAAACCATATTACAAAAGACTCGGGATCCCGATTTATAAAATCATTTACAAAAGCTTTAACTGTTTAACTATTACATAAAATTAAAAGTCGTCTAACGACCAGTTACAAAAATTCAGCCTTGCTGTCCCGAGGATCGTACGCTCCAGGCCTAACCGCCCCGACATGTACAATCTCATAAGCTCGCTCACGGTCCATCAGCTATAGCCTTGCCTTTACCTACACATGAACATAAACTGTGAGTCGACAGACTCAGTAAGAAAAGCATAATAATATCATACATAATTCTAACTGCCGTGTCCAACACGATACTGAGTCCCGCTACTGCCATGTCCAACATGGTACTGAGCCACTACTGCCATGTCCAACATGGTACTGAGTTCTGAACGTTCATAGGGACGGTTCTATTGACACGTAACAACCTGATCGGTCAAACCGGTCATACTCATTCTTGGTCATACTCCGGCCTATACCGACGTGTTACTATATCCTCCCGATCGGTCGAACCGGTCATACTCCGCCGCTTGGTCATACTCCACTGTACCGACGGGATACGTCAATAGCACGGAACCACCAACCAAGTGTCACCCCGATCGGTCAAACCGGTCATACTCCGATTCTTGGTCATACTCCGGCTGTACCGACGTGACGGGGTTGGATGGTTCGAAGCCAACATACAACTAATGTAATCTAATAGGCTTCCTACATCCTCGCTAAACATGTAATCTACATATGCATACCGTTATACTAATCTTACACGGATTCCGATTTCAGTGTGCTTGCCAACCCGACCGGAACCGAAGCTGAGTGGCGGATTACTGGCTCCTAAACCATAAAAATCACAACGCTATAAGTGACACGCTAAATCACTTCCCGGGGACTAAAACTTGGAACTAAAAGTTTCCCTATCGATAAAAAGCATGGAAATACCCCTAAAAACATAAAAACGAGGAAAACTAGGGTTCGGAAAAATTCCCCAACCTGTAGACCGATTGCCCAACCTAATTCGGTTAGGGAATTACCGGACACCCATCCGAATTCCGTTGCACAACCGAATTCCGGTTCCTCAGAATTTTTCAAAAATTCCTAACTTGATCAATTCTAACCCAAATCAATCCAAACCTTCCAGACCTGCTCTATATGCCCCAAATAACCATTTAAAGGCAACAAATTCACCCAGAACTCACAGAGACAAAATTCACCATTAAAGACCAAGCTTTGAGTTCCAAAACTCAAACTTGGTTAAATCCACTAACATGCAATTAAGCTAGATCAAACCTACATAAAAATGCATAACTAAGCCTCTGAAAACGAAAATAATCAACCACAGCAAGCAATTTACAGATTCAACATATATTTTCAAAATTCATGCTCTTGAACTAAAAGACTTCAAAACTTGATTCTAAGTAATTATCATGCATAAACTAACTTTAAACTACTTAAAATAGCAAAGTAAATCCATAGAAAATAACAACCATTCACAACAGCAAGTATCACAACAATTCACATGCAACCATCACTTTTTACACATTTTTTTCAAGAAATTAAAGAAGGAGAGACAAGAACCAACCTAGCTTGCAATGGACCTTAAGAGATGATGAATTAACAAGCCAAAATCAAAGGAGAAAACCCACTCCTTGCTGCTCAAAGCTTGGCCGAAAATGGAAGGGAAAGAAAGAGAGAGTTTCTTTTTGAAAATTCTATTTTTTGCTAAGTGTGTGAAAAATGAAATAAAAGCCATAAAATTCCATTTTATTCAGCCAACAATTAAACAATTAAACATTTCTTTTTCATTAATAATTTCACTAGAAGACAAAATACTAATGGGGCAAAAAGACCATTTTGCCCCTCCACCATAAAATCACATAAATCATACTAAAGGGGTATTTTTGGGAAATTCTAAATTCCCGGCCATTCCCGACATTCCCAATGTCTAAAACCCGTCCCCAAACTACTAACATGCTAAGTTGTGATTTCTACTGAGCCAAACGCCGAGTTCCAAAATACCGGACACCGGAAATGCAAAATATAAAAACTACTGATGACATAATCATGCATTTCTGAATTCCATAAATAACAGTAATAAATTATTTAAATAGCTATAAATAATTTCATAATTAAACATAAACAACTGCTAATTTCCAAATTAACTAAGCGGGCTTTACAATATAAATGCCTTAAATCTAACCTCAAAAACCTAAGTCAGTAACTCTAAGTCAAATACCCTAGTCATTCTTTCTCTCTCTGCTACACGCCCAAGAGGGCTTCTTCTCTTCATCTCTCTCACATGCCTTAAGGCAATATGACTCTATCATTAGAGATCTGCCTACTGATTCATGTTTTGTATCCTTATAGAGAGCTATCTTAGATCCTACTTATAACGATGTCAATAGTATTATCTCTAGGTATCAATACAACGAAAAAGAGAGTAGGTCATTACCTGCTAACTAAGGGGGCCAAACTTTTATAACAAATCTATGTTTATTACTTTTTCATTTTATTTGTGTAACACGTGGCAAGCATCAGATCTATACAACCCCTGCTGTCAGTTGATCACTTTTTGAGGTCAACACGGCTATAATCGGAGGTTCCCGAAAATTTTAAAGATGAAAAAAACAATAAACAAAACACATAAAATAATACAAAAATAATAAAATAACATTAACAATGAAAAAATTATCCAACCATCCGACCACAGTACATGTATTCGTAGAACCTACTTCACTACGGATGAATATTTAAGATATTCAAACTTATCTAACATGCATATTCCACCCATTCGACCGAAGTTTAATTAATCGCAGTATATTCTTCAATACGAATGAATATCTAATATATTCAAACTCCACTAAATAAAGAATTTTAAAGTTTTAGTGATTATACCTTTCTCCAATAAAAATAGCTACTTGTGCACTCTACAATCAACACAAAAAACTCGATACCTATAAAATATTTAAAATATTAAATTAAAAGCTTACTTGAACAACATCACACTATTACCTAAACATAATTAAAATTAACAATAACTTTTCAATTTTTTCTAAGATTTTAAAATGTTGAATAAAAAAGTTTAAAGAGATTACAAAGCCATAGCGTCTCAATCTTTTTCAAACAATATTACCACAAATTAACACCTACACAAAATTAACAATAAATAATTAATTAAATTATTAAATTAAACTAAGTAAAATTAAACTTATTACATTAACATTAACTAGACTTTATTTTTTTTTTACCTAAGTTATTATAATGAATTTTTTCCCTAACTACACTAAATTTTTTACCTGAACTTCAATCTTTACTATTTTAATTTTTTTTTTCCAAATATTTTTTACACATTAAATATTTTTCAACAACAACTAAATTTAAATTAAATACAATAATTGCATTTTTTTTTTAAATACATCAAATTTTTACACATTAAATTTATACAATAACAACTAATTAACTTTAAACTAAACACATATTCAACTTTTTTCCCTAAACATACACATAAATAAATATATATATAAAATATATATTAATATTTTTTTTGGATATATATACTTTAAAATATATATAGATATAAATATATTAATAAATAAACATATATATAATATATAGATATCTTAAGATGAGAGGGAGACGTAGGGATATCGGCCGTTGAAGTGGTGGTGAATGTGGAAAGAGAATGTTGCAATTTTGTAGACCGACTGTGTGGGTTCGATTGCTGGGGCTAGAGACGAGACAGTGGGAGAATGGTGGTGGGTACTGGAAGCGAGAGAGATGAGAGAGAGGGAGAGTGGTGGCAGGTACCGAAGGTGAGAAAGATGAGAGAGAGGGAGAATGGTGGCAGGTATCGAAGGCGAGAGAGATGAGAGAGAGAGAGGGACAATGGTGTGGGTTATATCGCTAAGGCTAGGTTTTGTGGGTGTGGGTTTTGCAAGGGGAGAAGGTGCGGTGAGCTTCTAATATTAGGTCTAGGGGGAAATGAATATTATATGAGGGCAAAATAAAATTTTTGTGGGTCTTATACCCGACAAATTAAAATCGTTAGATATAAGGCCAATAAAAAATTCGTGCTTTTAATTAAAAAAACGTCACCTATTTTATTAACTAGTGTTTTAAACCATCAGAAATACTCAATTTATCCTGACGATTTTAAACAATTACTTAATTGTTTTAGCGAAAAATCCCTAAAAAACGTATTTTTAGGACCGTTGTGAATTCTGACTTTTGTAGTAAGGCCTAATAATTCGTAAAATACTTAATTCTTACTATAATAGCCCTTATATATAATATTGAATGTAGTTTGCGAAAATTATATTAACAAAATATTGTGACAATTTGTTAAATGCAAAGTAATAGTTTTTGCATATGTCAAACGATAAAGCAGTGGAAACTTACTATTAGAAAAAAGTTTAAGATTTTATGAAACCGATATATTCTAATAAAATTTTAGAAAAAAATTATCTCCTACAAAAATACATCAACAAAATTTAAATTTAAATTATTTAATATTTTTTTTACATTAATTTATTAAAAATATATATTTTATTTAAATAATAATTGTTTTATTAGATATTTTTTTTTTTCATGTTCCTTACTTTCAATTAAAAAATCTTTAACGCTTTTTAAATTTGGAAATCACTATATGTTGATCTAAAAATTCTAGGGTTGAGTTGCAAAATGGCCCTAAATTTAGAAACTAAGTTAGTAAATGTCCACTTTTTAAAAAAATTAAGAAAATGGCCAAATCTAATAAATTAGCTAATAAAAATTATAAAAATACATTTATCACATATTTTTTTAAAAATATATATATATATATATAATAATAAAATTAAGTTATATAATTTTTTTAGTATTGCACATTATTATATTGTAACAAAAATAAATAAATATATTATATCATGCAAATATATACAGCAGTATTAGATATATCGTAGTACTGAAAATTAATATATCGTAGTAATAAAATTATATAACACAAAAAAATTATAACAATACTAAATTAATACTCAAAAAATATATATATCATGCTAACAAAATTATATATACCACCAAAATATAAATACATACAACAACGTTGGAGTAAAAACTGACGAGCTTGGTTTTACTTTGGTTGATTTAAGTAAGAGAGGAAGCAAGAATGATCCATTCATCATGGCTAGCCAAGCAGCTCAAGTTTTTTACATTTCTGATCCGGCTAATGATAAATGGTCTATTGTTTTATCGACACCAGAGAGGAGGTTCTTAGAGACTGAAGAGGATGAGGAGAATGCTGACTTATGTTACGATGACTTCATTGTTGGACAACCAATTCATGAGCAACTTATGGGAATTGATCGTAACATTGAGGAAGACGACGCTGAATACATTAGAAACGATATCAATGAGGGAATATGGGTCAATTGTGATTCAGGCAAACATAAACAAAAAAAGAAAAGAAAACGTGTCTAATTGGTAACTTGATATATAGCTTACTTTATATTGTGGTTGTGAATGCTCCTGAATACTTAACAATTTGTTTATGCTTTTAATATTTCATATACACTACTTGTTATATATATAGCTAACTTTAAAGTTTGTTTGTTAATGGTGTAGACATGGCGAACTCGGAATCAGGATCTGATTTGGGCGCAGAAAATGAGTGTCCAACCACAATACCTACACGAAGGCCGACGCAAATGAATGAAATATCCAAACTAATGGATCAGGGAAAAAGAGTGGCCCTCGAGGTTAATGACAAAGGTCAATACTGTGGAAAAAGCTATGCGAAGCTCGTATCCACTCTTGGAGTCAGATGTCGGCAGACAATAGGGTTGGCCTATAAAAACTGGAAAGAAGTCAACCCGACTCTGAAAAATAAAGTTTGGAAAGACATACAGGTAAGCTGTTATTTGTTAGAATTTTGATTTGTTTTTCTATTACTTCAAATGTTGACTCTAACTGTGTTTGTTTTCCTTCAAAATAGACGGGGTTCATTGTGCTGGACTCCTTCAAACATGATTGTCTCATCCTAGCTGGGAAGTTAATGAAAGACTTCAAGAATAGGATGACAAAAGACATCATAATGCCCGCGTTGAAAGAGAATGATCTGGGACGACTGGCACAAGTCCCTGAAAAGCACCCCGAGATCGACGCTGCTGATTGTTGCAAATTTGTTGAAAGTCGACTAACTCCTGAATTTCTGGTACGCTAATTATATTAACACTAAGATAAACTCTTAAATACAAGTACATGTATCTAATGTATTTTTTTGGCATTGCAGGAATTGAGTAAGGTGCAACGTGAACGTTCCTCAAAAATTCAATCCAGACATCGAAGTGGTCGGAGTGGAATGGTGAACGTACGGGAAGCTGTGGTAAGTAATGCTTAAAATTTAATGTGCTATAATGTGCTATACAATTTAATTGGTACTCATTTCATTGTTATAACGTTATGTAGAAAAAGGACCTCGAAGTTGCAGATCCCCCCCGCCACCGTGTTTGGATTAAATCTCGCACCAAGAGCAGAAAACTTGTCACTGATTACGACAAGGAAATTGCAGAGAAGATAGTAAGTATATATTAATCCTTAATTGAGTTCTACTCATGAGTAAGTGTATATAATTCATATACTAATTCCTTGAATATATTGGTGCATTAGGCTCAATTAAAGGAGAAGCTTAGTCAGGGACAAATTCAGGTCCAGGGCCAAAACGATATCCTGGCGCAGGCACTCGGGACACCAGAGCATCCTGGACGTGTCAGGGCTGCTGGGTATGCTATTACTTCAAATGTTATTTATTTAGTTACACAAATAAAATCGTTGCTAATTTGCATTTTATGATTTGTAGGTTCCTGACCAGGGCATCTCAACTGTTCGGCAGGAAGAAAAGGGAAGTGTCTGATGTTGTGGCTCGGCAAGCGAAGGAGATTGAAAAATTAAAAGCCGAAGTCCAATCCCTTAAGCAGTAGAGAAATGCTGCCGAATAAGAGGAAGAAGGAGAGGTGCCTGGTGAGGCGTATGTTCTACAACCATACGCTCCTCAGGATGAGGTACAACCACAAACTTATGCTGAGGAGTTTATTTCCCTCAACGACCAAGGTATCCTGTACAATTTCGATGACCATGCGGCCCTTAATCAGCAAGTACATCTCTGCTCTGACAACATCGACAACATTGTGGCCCGAGCGTAATTGTACGAGCATGTTGGTATGATCAAAGTTCACTGCCAGGAGTACGATGATTCACATGCCCGGATTATGGTTTCGGAAATCCTGCAAGAGGACGCTGAAATCCCAGTCCCAATTGAAGAGTGCAGATATGTTACGGACGTATACCAGATGTTCCTTCCTTGGCCTAAACACTTAATTTTAACAACCGAGGTAACTTCTCAACTCAAATTAATTATTAATGATTAGTGGAGTTTGAATATCTTCAATATTCATCCGTAGTGAAGTAGGTTCTGCGAATATATGTGCTGCGGTGGGATGGATGAACAAACTACTGTTATATATGTGTTATTTGTCGTTATACAGCCATGTTCAAAATTTTTGGGGTCATTCAATTACAACCGTTATGCTGCCGAAATTTCAGTAGAATTTGGATAAAATTTGATATATATATATATTATGTTCTGTTTTGTTTAGGGTCCACTCGCTCAACCGCCCTCAAGACATGATGCGTCAAAGGGGAAAGCTCTGATGCTTTCTCCACAAGGCTGTGGTGCACGGGAAGATGACTTGTTCACGGAAGAGAAGATGGCGTTGATCCCTAATTTGCTAAAATGGATGATTCATGAATTCCTGAGGCTCAAAGATAAACGTGATATAATCACAATTCCTGTCCCCCGAGGATTCATTGCACCGCGTACCCAGATCACGTTATTTGGAGAGGATTTGCAGCAGGTTGCTACGTGTGACTACATCGGCAACCAGGGAATGCTGTTTGGAATGATGTATACTCTTCTTTAATCTAATTAACCTTATATCAAATTATAGTTAAATTATTATAAGACACTAACAATTTTTTTGGCAGGCACATATGGGAGAGCATCAACGGTCTGAGAAAATTTTTCAAGTTTTACGACCCAGAGCTTCTCATAGTGCATGGGATCAACGATGAAGAAAAGAGTCAGTCTTTTGACGATGCGGCAAGACGATTGGCTAATTGGTTGTCATTAATGAACAACAACCACCAAATGTTCTTTATTCCTTGGAATATCGGGTAAACTTTATTAAATTCTTTAGTGCTAATTGTTCATTTCTATATTATGTCTTCAAATTATTTTTATACTATTTTACTTATATTCCAATATAATTTTCTAGGATGCATTGGACGCTAGTGGTGGTTACGCCAAGGAAAATTATCCATTTAAACCCTATAAGTGGCCGCCCAATTCCCGAAGTAATAGAACAAATGATCGGAAGGTAATAATTTAATGACTTCTTATGTAACGAATTTAAATTAACTAACGAATTGAAATGCTAATATAATTTTCCCAAACAGGGCATTCATGTATATAGGGAACGCACATGAGTATCTTTGCCCGTGGCAAGGAATTAACCAAGCAAACTGTCCAAGACAACCTAAAAGCCAAGAATGCAGTTTTTATGTTTTGAAATATATCACCGACATCGTCGCACGTGCCAACCCCAGCCGTTACATACAAGATCAAAAAGCTGTAAGTTTTAATTATTGATTATAGTATATAAATTCTATAATAACAAATATATAATATACATATACATAAACTAACATAAATTTTTAATTTTTTTAATAGTTTGGGGGTAAGAAGCAATACGATCCAAAAACAGAATTGTTACCACTACAGTGAAAGTGGATCGAACAATTGATGGCGGTGATTCACGGTGACGATTGAGGTTGAAAGGTCGAAAATTTTTTCTTTATTATGTAATTTTTATAGATTAACTTGTAGTTAGATTTATTAACTTATTAATATTTTTGACTAATTTTACATTAGTGTTTGTGTAATATTTAATTACTTTTATGAAATTAAATTATGTATTTTACCCAAATTTAAATAATATTTAATTTACATTTTAAAAAATAAATATGTAATTTAAATTAAATAAAATAATATATAAACTAATAAATATATAATTAAAATGTAATTAAAATTATATAATTAAATTAAAAAAAAAATAAAAAAACTGAAATTCGCGTACCTATGGTGTCGGTTGCTTACGCCACATATGGCGTCGGTTATTGGCTAGGAACCGACGCCATAGGTACCCCTATGGCGTCGGTTCGTAGCTAATAACCGACGCCATAGGGGTACATATGGCGTCGGTTCATATAAACCCTTTAGCGTTGCCCTGATCAGCGTCGGTAGCGAATTTCGCAAAAACCGACGCTAAAAGGGCTTAAAAACTGCCTCTAAAGGGGCTTTTTGTAGTAGTGTAGAGACAATAAAAACTATGTACCATACAAGAAAACGTATATACCTACAATAAAAAAATAAAATAAAATAATATAATATTATTAAAAAAATTATATATATCATATTAACAAAATTACATATCACCTTTATATATACTAAAATAAAAACTAAACATGCATTATCTAAAATAAAATGATATACTATACAATAAAACTTATATACCATATAACATAAAAATATATACCGTACAATAGAAATATATATAATAATAACAACAAATAAAAATAAAAATATATAGGATGCTAATAAAATTATATATCATGTCAACAAAAGTACAATAAAAAATAGAACTTAAATATTATTTAAAAAAATTATATACCGTATAACAAAAAATACATATACCATTCACCAAAATATATATATATATACAAAAAATAATAATAATAAAAATATAGATTACTAATATATATATATTTATACTATACTAACCAAATTATATACCACAATGAAAAAATATATACCATGACAATTGTATATAATAAAATAAAAACTAATTAAATATTATTTAAAATAAATAATCATACAATCAAAAATTTTAAAAATAATAATTAAATATATGTAGCATGGCAATAAAATTATATACATACATTAAAATATTTTTGTTATGCTAATAAAATTATATATCACTATTATACATATCATAATAAAAAATAAATATCATCTAAAAATAGTAATATACCATACAACAAAATAGAAATATACCATACAACAAAATCTATATACCAACAACCCAAAACAACTCATAAAAAATTAAAAAAATTGACATAACTTTTAAATAAAAAAGATTTTAACGTAACTAATATAGATATACTATAATGTTTAAATAATTTGCTTCTAATTCTAAAAAAATAAAAAAAAATTAATGATTTTAAAATGAGGACATTTACTAACATAGTGTTATAATTTAGGGTCATTTGTTATATTTTTTTAAAATGAGGATATAAACTAACATAGTCCTATGATTTGGGGCCATTTACTACAATTTCCCAAAATTCTACTTGATAACGTAGACACACGTGGTATAAAGAAAACAACTTTGGACCCCACATCTCGAATATGGTAGTGTTATTTATATGTGGCCACAATTCTAGTGCCTAGGTGAGCATAAGGGGCGCTTAGGTAGGCACTTAAATCATGTAGAGTTATTTTTAGTATCGTCCTTCAAACAGTCCAAGAAAACAATTTAAACAACTATGACATAGTACATGAAAGACATGCCACAATCAAGTCTCGAGCCCCAAAACTAATTTTAGAATAGAACTTATCTCGGGAACTCCTAGGTAGGTATCCATGCCCAGGCTAACATCATGTCATCCTGGGTACACAACAACAAGGTTTTAGGTTTTCACGAACTTTTTCAATTCTTCAAATCCATCAATAAACGATGTGTATACATAAGATTTTACAACGACTACCTAGGTGGGGCACAAACCCATAGTAGCCAACAGGTTGACTGTGTGCAATGATCAGTAGGTGCCCATGTCACTTGAGTAATATTTTTGAACAAATCATCTCTGATTCCAATAAAATTGGATTTGCGTGTGCACTTTCTACCGAGTAGATCATAAGACATTAGAAAGACAGAATTCAGATACTTTCAACATGGACTCGATGCCCAAGTTGACTTGTGCCCTATTAACGGCGTCCTGATTAACATATAGTAGACATGCCTATTTTCTAGCGTCAATATTATAAAATTATAGTTTTTATTTATATACATCATTATATTATTTTTTGAATAAGTGTTTGTATATATACATATAATATTGAACGTAGTTTGAGAAAATTATGTTAAAAAAACACTGTAACAATTTGTTAAATACAAAGCAGTAGTTTTGCATTTGTCAAACAATTAAGCCGTGGAAAACTATTATATTAGTACAAAGTTTAAGATTTTATGAAAGTGATATCACATTTCTTATAAAATTTTAGCATAGAATATTATATCCTGTAAAATTACATCAAGAAAATGTTTGGGGCAATGAATCAAATGCAACAAAGAGAAATTTGCGATTAATTAAAAGCAATAATGTCCAAAAAAATATATTTCAGATGACAAAACCCTACAAGTATGACATAGGATAAAAATCCTTTTTCATAAAATATTAATCTTAAATAGAGGTCAAAATGTTAATTCCTATTTTGTAATTTTTATTAAGAAACAATGTAATTAAAATGTCAAAATCATGGAGTAAGAGAACTAATAATTTGACTAAATAATGCACTAAACTAAAGCATAATTGCCGCCGGCGCTAACAACTTCATTGAGTCTTTCTTAAAAATTGTTCTATTTTAATTTCAATATCGTACATTAGAAAATAATAGTATTTAAATTCAATATTTATGTGATGTATAATGGCTCACATGTTCATTATTTTTTAAAGACATCAAAAAATAATATTTTTTTTTTAATAGTGATCTATTTTTATTCTCACCTCAATTCGTCTAACTTCAAATATAAAGAAGTGGAAATTATATAAAATATGAGAAAACTTTTGTGTCTTACAAAAAAGTGTCATTTTTTTATTATTAAATTTATTAAAGTATTTTTTAAGCTTTACATTTTTATGAGATTTTTTTCTCTTATATTTGTAATGTTTAGCTTTCAAAAGATATGTAATTTTTTTTTCTTCTAAACAATTAGTTTCTGAATATTTATGAGTGTTGACGTAAAAATTTAGACATTGATCTCTGAGCTACATTCGCTTGCTAGATTAGCGAGAATAAATTATTCATTAAGTATGCATATGAGAGAGACATGAAATTTATAGTAGTTCACTCCCTATATCACGACAGTAAATGAACTACGTCTACTTCGAATTTTATTTCTCATGAGATGGATAACAAACAAATAGCTATAAGTCTAGATGTTCTAATTTTTAAAGGGAGAAAGTAGAGAGAGATGCTCTGACCTTATGGATACTTTTCCAAACTTAGAAAATGAGTTAGTGGAGCTCTCCTTTGATAGAGGAATGAGGTCCTATTAAATGATAACAAATTAATCCAAAAATATGGAAAAATTTATTGAGGCTATTTTTTACCATAGATGATGATCTAACAGTGAAATTGACTCCAGAATTAGATCGTCAATTTTCAGAGCTTGGTCACTTTTTCAAGACCCACTTTAGGTAAGTTGTAGCTTAAATTTGTAACTCCCTTGGCTTGAAATTTGGAGTCAATAACTACAGAATTGTGATTGAAGTGTGAGCTATGACTTGATATAGCATTGAAGTAGCTTTGAAACGCAAGTTGAATTGCATCAATCAGATCGTTATTGAGTGAGTTATGGCTATTTTACAAGAAGTTGTTGTCGGCTTAGCGCCCAAGTTGACATCCCAACACCCAGGTTGGCATGTTATGTCAACCATGTCAACTTGGATGCAGGATGTGTAGGAAAACATGTTAGAGATGTAGTTTTTGGTGGCTAAGTAATATTTGGACATCACTTAGTCCATTTTTGTATTCTAGCGAAGCTGGTCACCAGTTCTTGGAGATGTTGTTGTTTTGCAAAAACGGGAGCCTCGAAACTATCTGATTCCTAAGTAATTCACCTTGTCGGAAAAGTAAAAATATAAAGTTACAAATTTGACTCTTCTAACTTCATGACTCCCAATTATTGTGAAAAACTAGAGGAATGGTTCAGACGGAATCAAAATTGGATAAGAAAAACCCAACACACTCGGCCATACGTCAACATGGGTGCTATTATGAAGGTCCCAGGATGTCGTTTTGATACTTCAAGGTTTTGGGGCTTGACGATGAGTTATTCTACCTTATTTTTCACCATTTTCGAGAGAATGCTTGGAGCAGTATTAATTTTAACTGATCAAAACTAGCGCACCAGATTCATTGTCAACCTAGGCATTGGGCTCAGTTTTGAAGCCCTTGAAATTGTTGTTTTCTCCCACATTTTACATGTATCTTCATTATTTCTAATGATGGAAAAAATACCAAAAAATCATTTTCTTAGAAAACTTATGTGAAATAACCCAGGTTTACAATATGTAACCCTGGGCGCTAGGCCCAGTGTTAGGTGTCAACTTGGGCGTTGGGTCAAGTTTCAAGCCATCTTGAAGTTCTGTTTGGTCCACAGAAAGAGTTGAATCTAAATTTTTTATGAAAATAAAGAATATGCTTGGAAGACTTTTTTTTTTTTAAAAAAAAAAAAAAAACTCCTTGAAATTTCCCCAGGTTAACAAATGGCAATTTGGGAGATGGGTGAGCACCAGGTGTCAACCTAGGCGTTGGTCCACTGTTCTGGCACCCAAGATGGGTTGTTTCTTCCCGAAAAGCACTTATTTCCACATTTTTAATGAAGTCAAAGAAGATGCATGAGTTATATTTTTTATATGATGCTTAGAAGTGGCCTAGGTTGGTAGATTGTCAATATGGGCACTAGGTGCCCGGGCACCGGGTGTTTGGGGTGCTCAAAATGAAATTTCTTTGATTCTAATTATGATGCCTCAAATATAGTTTTGGTATGTCAAGCTCATGTCCTAATGAAAATTTTGACACATTTTTACTAAGATAGTCTTGGAACTAAAACCATAGGTGCCCCGGTTGATTTCTGTGGTGCAGTTTCGTGTATTTTCAGCTCTCAGGGCCTGGTCTTTGAAGCTTCATGTCTTCATGGTACATAATACTGAAAGATAGTGAGTTGCAAACAACTTATCAGAATGTCAATACACATTTCAGAGTTCCCAGAGTCAACCGTGGTGCAGGGCTAGGGACCGCTCCTAGGTCAACCGCTATGACTTCAGACTACTCAACTCCGCGATGTTTTATTTTTTGCCACATGAAAAATATTGATGTACATGTCACCAAAAAAATTCTTTGTGTTAAAAATTTCCCTCCAAGTCAAGTTCACACTTGTGTGGGGTTGACTTGATGACGTGAACATTTCTCGTTTCTCTCAAAACTACTAGATTGGCATCAATTTTGACAATCTCAGACAATTGTTTCTGTTCTATAAGAATTCCCAATATAATTAGGACTTCAAATTCTCTTGCTCTTTGTGTTTGGGAAATTTCAAAAATTATTAAGTGATGGAAAAGAGGAAAACTCAACATTTTTCACTTATCTTTTAGGCTAATTAGGTTTTTTGCCCAGTGAATTTTGACATGTACCAACTCATGTCCCCTGAACTTTTAAGGTCGTTAAAAATGCCCCCTCAGATATTGAGATTGTTAGATTTAAGGACTTTTATCTAATTTCATTAAATTTTACTATTTCTATGATTGTTTACGTACTAAACCATGCTCCCCAGACTTTGGTATCTACCAAATTGTAACACCCTAACTACCTTAGGCGTATTACGTGATTTTTAAACGTACTGTGCAGCTCGTTGCTAATCAACGAGGTTTATGGAAAAACGTGATTAATTAAAATTTTGCTTTTTGATTAAACTTGTAAAACATATTACAAAAGACTCGGGATCCCGATTATAAAAATATTTACAAAAAGTTTAACTGTTTAACTATTACATCAAAATTAAAGTCGTCAAACGACAGTTACAAAAATCTCAGCCTTGCTGTCCCGAGGATCGTACGCTCCAGGCCTAACCGCCCCGACATGTACAATCTCATAAGCTCGCTCACGGTCCATCAGCTACGGCCTTGCCTTTACCTACACATGAACATAAACTGTGAGTCGACAGACTCAGTAAGAAAAGCATAATAATATCATACATAATACTAACTGCCGTGTCCAACACGATACTGAGTCCCGCTACTGCCATGTCCAACATGGTACTGAGCCACTACTGCCATGTCCAACATGGTACGGAGTTTTGAACGTTCAGGGGACGGTACTATTGACAAGTATCCTCCTGATCGGTCGAACCGGTCATACTCCGGCTGCTGGTCATACTCCAGCCTGTACCGACGGGATAGGTCAATAGCACTGAACCACCAACCAAATGTCAGCCTGATCGGTCGAACCGGTCATACTGCGGCTGTGGTCATACTCCGGCACTGTACCGACGTGACGGGGTTGGATGGTTCGAAGCCTAAATACATAACTAATGTAATCTAGCAGGCTTCCTACATGCACGCTAAACATGTAATCTACATATGCATACCGTTATACTAATCTTACTCGGATTCCGATTTCAGTGTGCCGCCAACCCGACCGGAACCGAAGCCGAGCGGCGGACATCGGCTCCTAAACCATAAAAATCACAACGCTATAAGTGACACGCTAAATCACTTCCCGGGGACTAAAACTTGGAACTAAAAGTTTCCCTATCGATAAAAAGCATGGCAATACCCCTAAAAACCTAAAAACGAGGAAAACTAGGGTTCTGAAAAAATCCCCCAACCGGTAGACCGGTTGCCCAACCGGAATTCCGGTTCTGGGAAATTCAGGACCCCCATCCGGAATTCTGGATGCACAACCGGAATTTCGGTTCCTCGCAGGCAGAAACTTCAAAAATTCATAACTCGACCAATTCAACCCCAATTGGTACCAAACTTTCCAGACCTGCTCTAAACACCCCAAAGAACAAATCTAAGGCCTCAAAACCACCCAGAAACCACATATACAAAAATCACCATTGGAGCTCAAGCTTTGAGTTCCAAACTCAAGCTTGAGCAAATCCACCTAAACATGCATTCCACTAGCTTATATCTACTTAAACTAGCATAATATCACCTCTGAAAACATTTAGAAACAACAGCAACATCACAGAACAGAATGAACCATTTCTTTCAAAAATTTATAACTTTTGCATGGAAAACTCAAAGCTTTAAACAATCAATCCAACATGCTTTCATCATCACATAAACAACCCTAATCTAACATGCTTAAACTCAGAACAACAACCAGATTTCAGCAGCAACAACAACAACTATTCTAGCATGCATTTCATCAATTTTCATAAAAAAAACTCAAGAAAACTAATTAGAAAAAGCAAGACAAGAATTACCTTGATTAGAGACACACTAACAAGCTGAAATTTACTTTAAATTGAAGAGGAAAAATCACCCTAGAAGCTGCCTCAAATGGCCGAAAAGAGAGAGAGAGAGTTGAGAGAGTTTCTTTGAGAAAATGCAATTTTTTTCTAAGTTTGGGAAAAATGAAATAAAAGCTATAAAATCTCATTTTATTCAGCCAACAATTAAACACTTAACCATTTAAATTTTCAAATAAAAAGCTCACATAAGACAAAACACTAATGGGGCAAAAAGACCATTTTGCCCCTCCACCATAAAATCACATAATTCATACTAAAGGGGTATTTTTGGGACATTCTAAATTCCAGGCCATTCCCGACATTCCCAATGTCTAAACCCGTCCCCAAACTACCAACATACTAAGTTGTGATTTCTACTGAGCCAAACGCCGAGTTCCAAAATACCGGACACCGGAAATGCGAAATATAAAAACTACTGATGACATAATCATGCACTTCTGAATTCCATAAATAACAGTAATAAATTATTTAAATAGCTATAAATAATTTCATAATTAAACATAAACAACTGCTAATTTCCAAATTAACTAAGCGGGCTTTACAACTATTCCCCCCTTAAAAGGATTTCGTCCCCGAAATCTAACCTGAATAACTCTGGATATTGAGCTCGCATATCTGACTCTAGCTCCCAGGTGGCTTCTTCCACCTTACTGTTTCTCCAGAGAACCTTGACCAATGCTATGGTCTTATTCCGAAGGACTTTATCCTTTCTATCCAGGATCTGCACTGGTTGTTCCTCATATGACATGTCTGGCTGAAGCTGAAGACTCTCATAACTGAGTATATGAGAGGGGTCTGAAACGTATTTCCTCAACATTGAGACATGGAATACGTTGTGCACTACTGATAAGGCTGGAGGCAATGCTAACCGATATGCCACTTGACCTATCTTCTCGAGAATCTCGAAAGGTCCTGTAAACCTAGGGCATAACTTGCCTCTTTTTCCGAAACGTTTAATCCCCTTCATCGGAGATACTCGCAAAAACACATGTTCCCCTACTTGGAACTTAACATCTCTGCGTTTCGGATCTGCGTAACTCTTCTGTCTGCTCTGTGAGGCAAGCATTCTAGCTTTTATCTTTTCTATTGCCTCATTGGTCCGTTGTACTGAGTCAGGACCTAAATACTTCCTCTCCCCTGTCTCATCCCAGTGGATAGGGGATCTGCACTTCCTACCGTACAACAGTTCATAGGGAGCCATCCCTATCGTACTCTGATAACTGTTGTTGTAAGAGAACTCTATCAACGGTAGATACTTACTCCATGAGCCTTCGAAGTCCATAACACAGGCTCTCAACATATCTTCCAATATCTGAATTGTCCTTTCGAACTGACCATCTGTCTGAGGATGAAATGTTGTACTGAATTTCAGCTTCGTACCCATTGCCCATTGCAAACTTTGCCAAAATTTGGAGGTGAATTTCGGATCCCTGTCCGAAACTATAGACTTTGGTACCCCGTGAAGTCTCACTATCTCCCTGACATATAACTCTGCCAACTGATCCACTGTAAATGTTGTTCTAACCGGCAGAAAATGAGCAGATTTCGTAAATCGGTCCACCACTACCCAGATGGAATCATACATACCCGTGGTCCTAGGTAACCCGACCACAAAATCCATCGTAATATCCTCCCATTTCCATTCCGGTAGGGTTAGAGGCTGCAACAACCCTGCTGGTCTCTGATGTTCAGCCTTGATCTGCTGACAAGTGAGGCATCTCGATACGAATTCTACCAAATTCTTCTTCATACCGCTCCACCAGAAGTACGGTTTCAAATCTTGGTACATTTTGGTGGTGCCGGGATGCAGAGAATATGGAGTAGAATGAGCCTCCTCAAAGATCTCATTTCTAAGTTCCACACTGTTCGGAACACAAACCCTGGCTTTATACAAAAGCATCCCACTATCTGACATCGAAAAGTCTTTGGCTTGACCAGCCAATACCTCATCTCGGATCTTCACTAACTCCGGATCTGTCATCTGAGCGACCTTTATTCTTTCCAACAGATCAGATTGCAGCGTTAAGTTGTGAAGCTGACCTACCACAAACTCAATGCTGGATCTAACCATATCCTCTGCTAGCTGAGGTGAGATCTGAACCATGCTAGCTACTTGCCCGGGACCCTTTCTGCTCAGGGCATCGGCCACTACATTGGCTTTTCCGGGATGATAGAGGATCTCACAATCATAATCCTTCACTAATTCCAACCAACGCCTTTGTCTCATGTTTAAATCTTTCTGAGTAATGAAATACTTGAGACTTTTATGGTCGGTATAGATCTCGCACTTCTCCCCATAAAGGTAATGCCGCCAAATCTTTAGTGCAAAAACCACTGCGGCCAATTCTAAATCATGAGTCGGGTATCGCTGTTCATAATCTTTTAGATGACGGGAGGCATAAGCGATAACCCGATCGGCTTGCATCAATACGCACCCCAAACCCTGTTTGGATGCGTCACAGTAGACTACGAACTTCTCCTTGTCTGAGGGCAAAGCTAGCACCGGAGCAGTAATCAATCTCTGCTTCAGCTCCTGAAAGCTAGCTTCACATTTATCTGACCAGATAAATCGCTGATTCTTCTTTGTAAGCTCGGTTAGGGGCATAGAGATTTTGGAGAACCCCTCCACGAACCTACGGTAGTACCCAGCTAATCCCAAGAAGCTTCTGATCTCTGTCACTGTCTTCGGTCTCGGCCAATCCCTGACGGATTCAATCTTCCTGGGATCCACCTTGATCCCATCTTTACTCACAATATGCCCTAGGAAGGACACCTGAGACAACCAGAACTCACATTTCTTGAACTTGGCGTAGAGCTTATGTTCTCGAAGTCGTTGCAGTACCATCTGAAGATGTAACTCATGCTCCTCTTCTGACTGAGAGTACACGAGGATGTCGTCGATAAACACAATCACACAAATATCGAGGAAATCCTTGAATACTCTATTCATCAAGTCCATGAATGCTGCAGGAGCATTGGTTAGCCCGAATGACATAACCAGAAACTCGTAGTGTCCATACCTAGTGTGGAAAGCCGTCTTTGGAATGTCCTCCTCTCGGATTCTCAACTGATGATAACCCGAACGGAGATCAATCTTAGAAAAGACCGTCTTCCCCTGAAGCTGATCGAACAAGTCATCGATCATAGGTAATGGATATTTATTCTTCACCGTCAACTTGTTCAACTCTCTGTAGTCGATGCACATCCTCATAGATCCATCCTTCTTCTTGACGAACAAAACCGGGGCTCCACAGGGTGACACACTGGGCCGAATGAACCCTATGTCAAGCAACCCTTGGAGCTGAATCTTTAATTCCTTAAGTTCAGCTGGAGCCATCCTATACGGGGCTTTGGAAACCGGATCCACCCCTGGTGCCAAGTCAATCACGAAGTCAATCTCCCGCTGAGGTGGTAACCCTGGAAGTTCTTCGGGAAAAACGTCCAAAAATTCCCGAACCACTCTGATGTCTTCTGGCCGAACGGTGTCTGGCCGAGTGGTGTCCACCACCACGGCCAGAAACCCTAAGCACCCGCCGTGCAATAATTCTCTCGCTGACATAGCCGAGATCACCGGGATCCGAGATCCCTGAACCGAACCCACAAATATAAACGGTTCTTCACTTTCCGGTTGGAAGACCACCATCTTCCTCTTACAGTCAATGCTCGCCGAATATTTAGATAGGAAATCCATTCCTAAAATAATATCAAATTTGACTAAGCTCATCTCTATCAGATCAGCGCTTAACTCTCTACCATCTATCCTGATCGGCATAGACCTAATCCACCTATTGGAGATAACCAATTCTCCGCCAGGTAACAGGGTTCCAAACCCTGATTCATATCTATCAAAGGGTCTACCCAACTTACTAAAGACTCTGGCCGCCACATAAGAATGTGTAGCCCCAGAATCAAACAGCACTGAATAAAGCGAGTTGTTAATAAAAAGCTGACCTGTAACAACTGATGGGATGGCATCTGCATCAGCCTGCGTGATAGCAAACACCCTGGCTGGAGTGGGTATCGCTGGAGCTCTCGGTGCCTCTGGCCGGAGCTGGGGACATTCCCTCTTGAAGTGTCCGGGCATGACACAATGAAAGCATCCCTGACCCTTGCACTCACCCCGATGATGCCTCTTGCAGCTAGGGCACTCGGGATAGGAGAATCGGGTCTCAGTACCACCAGGACGACTCCCTCTGTTCTGGTTCCCCCGGAACCTCTTGTTCTGACTCGAGCCACCGGAAGCAGCGGGTGCCCTCTTCCTCTGATCAATGGCCGAACCACTACTCCCCTTGCTATAGCCTGATGCAGGAGGGGTAGGAGCTCCGCCACTAACCGGAGTACTGGCTGATTCTGACATGCACCCCACTGCGCCCTCAGCTCGCAGTGCCTTCTCCACCATCTGAGCATAGGTGGTGCTGTCGTCCGTGGTGATCATCAGGTCATGCCTGATCTTGGGATTCAACCCGTCCAGATACTTCTCCTTCTTGCTGAAGTCGGTCGGCACAATTCCCGAGGCTAACCTCGCCAACCGATCGAACTGAGTAGTATACTCAGTGACGCTCATGTTCTCCCGCTGGGTCAGGTGAACGAACTCTTTCCTCTTGGCGCTTCTGACCGCCTCATTATAGTATTTCGCATTAAAGAGTTCCTGAAACCTTTCCCAGGTCATGGTGGTGACGTCATGAATCTGAGACACCATGTCCCACCATACCAGGGCGTCCTCCTGGAACTGAAACGTGGCGCACACCACTCTGTCGTTACCAGTGACACCCATGAAATTCAGGATTCTGGTAATCACCGTCAGCCACTGTTCGGCTTTCATCACGTCCGGACCTCCCAGGAATACCGGAGGTGCTTGCTTCCGGAACCGCTCATACAATGGTTCCAATCTATGGGCCGCCACCACTATCTCGGCACAGGCGGCGGGGCAGGTGCCACTGGAACTACGGGCACAGGAACTGCAGGAGCACCCTGCTGTCTCAACCTCTGAATCTCAGGGTCTTGTTCTTCGATCCGGGCTTGCATCTTCGCAAACCGTAACTCCCAGTTCGGGGCTCCCTGATCGGCTGGGGGAGCCTGGGCAGCCTGTGGCGGGTTCTCGTCACCCCGGCCACGAGCCCTGCCTCGGGGACCTCTGCCTCGGCCCCTAGCAGGTGGGGGAAACTGAGCTCCCTGTCCCTGATTCGACCCTACGGAGTTGCCCTGACTCCTGGTAGTCCGCCTGGCGTCCATCTAGTTAGAACCGCCTGCGAAACCAAGAGTTGGCATATCAGGTCGTATTCAAGGCGAGCTTACTAATGCCGCTTAATTTGGAAATTAGAAATGAAACATGCGCCTATTCTACTATCAGGCTACTAACATGCTTCCTAACAGGCTTTCTTTTTCATAACTGAATAAAATAAACTACTAAAGCAATAAAGGCTTACTGAACCGTGAACCGAGCTAACTGCTGATGATGATTGTACATGTCGTGACGATCTTCGGAAGACAACCTGGCGGCTCTGATACCAAATTGTAACACCCTAACTACCTTAGGCGTATTACGTGATTTTTAAACGTACTGTGCAGCTCGTTGCTAATCAACGAGGTTTATGGAAAAACGTGATTAATTAAAATTTTGCTTTTTGATTAAACTTGTAAAACATATTACAAAAGACTCGGGATCCCGATTATAAAAATATTTACAAAAAGTTTAACTGTTTAACTATTACATCAAAATTAAAGTCGTCAAACGACAGTTACAAAAATATCAGCCTTGCTGTCCCGAGGATCGTACGCTCCAGGCCTAACCGCCCCGACATGTACAATCTCATAAGCTCGCTCACGGTCCATCAGCTACGGCCTTGCCTTTACCTACACATGAACATAAACTGTGAGTCGACAGACTCAGTAAGAAAAGCATAATAATATCATACATAATACTAACTGTCGTGTCCAACACGATACTGAGTCCCGCTACTGCCATGTCCAACATGGTGCGAGCCACTTCTTGCCATGTCCAACATGGTACTGAGTTTTGAACGTTCAGGGGACGGTACTATTGACAAGTATCCTCCTGATCGGTCGAACCGGTCATACTCCGGCTGCTGGTCATACTCCAGCCTGTACCGACGGGATAGGTCAATAGCACTGAACCACCAACCAAATGTCAGCCTGATCGGTCGAACCGGTCATACTCCGGCTGCTGGTCATACTCCAGCCTGTACCGACGTGACAGGGTTGGATGGTTCGAAGCCTAAATACATAACTAATGTAATCTAGCAGGCTTCCTACATGCACGCTAAACATGTAATCTACATATGCATACTGTTATACTAATCTTACCTGGATTCCGATTTCAGGTGTGCCGGCCAACCTGACTGGAACTGAAGCTGAGCGGCGGATTACTGGCTCCTAAACCATAAAAATCACAACGCTATAAGTGACACGCTAAATCACTTCCCGGGGACTAAAACTTGGAACTAAAAGTTTCCCTATCGATAAAAAGCATGGCAATACCCCTAAAAACCTAAAAACGAGGAAAACTAGGGTTCTGAAAAAATCCCCCAACCGGTAGACCGGTTGCCCAACCGGAATTCCGGTTCTGGGAAATTCAGGACCCCCATCCGGAATTCTGGATGCACAACCGGAATTTCGGTTCCTCGCAGGCAGAAACTTCAAAAATTCATAACTCGACCAATTCAACCCCAATTGGTACCGAACTTTCCAGACCTGCTCTAAACACCCCAAAGAACAAATCTAAGGCCTCAAAACCACCCAGAAACCACATATACAAAAATCACCATTGGAGCTCAAGCTTTGAGTTCCAAACTCAAGCTTGAGCAAATCCACCTAAACATGCATTCCACTAGCTTATATCTACTTAAACTAGCATAATATCACCTCTGAAAACATTTAGAAACAACAGCAACATCACAGAACAGAATGAACCATTTCTTTCAAAAATTTATAACTTTTGCATGGAAAACTCAAAGCTTTAAACAATCAATCCAACATGCTTTCATCATCACATAAACAACCCTAATCTAACATGCTTAAACTCAGAACAACAACCAGATTTCAGCAGCAACAACAACAACTATTCTAGCATGCATTTCATCAATTTTCATAAAAAAAACTCAAGAAAACTAATTAGAAAAAGCAAGACAAGAATTACCTTGATTAGAGACACACTAACAAGCTGAAATTTACTTGAAATTGAAGAGGAAAAATCACCCTAGAAGCTGCCTCAAATGGCCGAAAAGAGAGAGAGAGAGAGTTGAGAGAGTTTCTTTGAGAAAATGCAATTTTTTTCTAAGTTTGGGAAAAATGAAATAAAAGCTATAAAATCTCATTTTATTCAGCCAACAATTAAACACTTAACCATTTAAATTTTCAAATAAAAAGCTCACATAAGACAAAACACTAATGGGGCAAAAAGACCATTTTGCCCCTCCACCATAAAATCACATAATTCATACTAAAGGGGTATTTTTGGGACATTCTAAATTCCCGGCCATTCCCGACATTCCCAATGTCTAAACCCGTCCCCAAACTACCAACATACTAAGTTGTGATTTCTACTGAGCCAAACGCCGAGTTCCAAAATACCGGACACCGGAAATACGAAATATAAAAACTACTGATGACATAATCATGCACTTCTGAATTCCATAAATAACAGTAATAAATTATTTAAATAGCTATAAATAATTTCATAATTAAACATAAACAACTGCTAATTTCCAAATTAACTAAGCGGGCTTTACACAAATCATGCCCCTCAAACTTTGACATGTTCTTAGTTATGGCCTTTGAACTTTCATCCATGTTAGACTTTTTTTTTACTAAAATTGGAAAAAAAGTCTTTAAATCCAACAACCTCCATAGTTCAGTGGGCATTTTTAACGATCTTAAAAGTTCAGGGGACATGATTTGGTACATGTCAAAATTCAGGAGACAAAAATCCTAATTAACCTATCTTTTATCTTTTCCTTTGAAAACTTAAAATTTTCATGTATTTCTCATGCCATTAGGATTAATTAGATTAAATCCTGCTCCTCTTTGGATATGACATTCGAATTATAGAAAAAAAAAAAGAATAAGAGAAAAGATTTTTGATCTTTTTCCTTTTTAACTCTAAATTCTCCTTAATCTTATTGGCATTAGGAATTGTTTAATTTTTTAAATTTAGAATTCTTATTCTCATAGGAATTTTAAAATTCATTAAGCAAAATGAAGAAGAGAAATGATTATTGATTTTTTCTTATTATTTATCTTTTCCTTTTAAGCTTAAATTTTAAAAGACTCCCAACTGCCTTAGAATTAAGGGATTTAGCTCCACTAAGACAGCTTTCAATCAAATTTTCTCACATTCCACATTGCTTCCCACTCACAAGCCTTTTCGAGAGTCTTTGATTTTTTTTCTTCATCAATTCATCAAGTTTTCTTTATCTGCTGAAGTAGAAAAATTCTATTTTTTTGGAATTTTTTTCCTTCTTCTTCCTTTGTTAAGCTTGTTCCAAGGATTCTAGAACTCTCTAGAAATCATTGAATTTCATATTTAAGACTTTCAAAAGTTCAAAACACTTGAATCTATCTTTTGAAGACCAAGAATAACTTTTCTTCAGTTGTAAGTAATCAAAATTTTGAAGCCACCATCCCTCAGACGAAGAGAAATTGAAGAATTCTTGATGAATCTGATGCACATGTGTCTCAGTTCATTAGATTCAAGCTTATTATGCCAAAATCTAAAAACTTAGACAAGGCACGTGGTGGGAAAGTGAGTGCAACTGAGCTTCTTAAAGCTGCCATTGAAAGTGATTACCCAAGAGATTGGTGTTTCAAGTTGAGACATTTTGTATTCAATACCATCCCTGAACATCAAGTTCAATTGATTAGAGATGATTATCTTCTTCCTGAAATAGTCATTTAAAAACCACGATCTGGATGTCCCAATAGTTTCTAGAATCCTTATTGTACTGCTTTGTTGAAGTTTGATATGAATGTGGGTGCTTACTTACCTTTACACCCAAAATTTATATTAATAGAAAATTTCTTTTGGAGTTAGTCCCTACAAAATAAATTCAAATAGTTACAGAATCCTATCAACCTTCTTAATATTTTACCGCTTAAGAAATTGGCCTTTCCTAACTCCCCTTGAAATTAACTTCCTCTATGACTAGAAAAGAAGTCCAAATTGAAAAGAGGATGGATTTTACCACTTCCATAAATTCAGTCCATACACAGAAAATATGTAACCAAAAGTAACTGCAATCTTTACCATCAAGAATACTTCTACACCCCAGTCCTTCCACCAAGACATATTACCTTCCAAATGGCTGGCCCTCTTAAGAGACCATCTCCATTGATTGACATGAATAGAATAGCAGATATCATGCTTACTGAAATTGATGCATGTTAGAGAGATGGGAAGACTTTGTTTACTGCTAAAAATCTTCACAAAGTTGGGCAGATAATGTCTTGTCAGCGAGTTTATGTAGACACTCGCTTTTCTGATCTTGGTCGATGTCTCTTGAAAAAGATGAAGAGGATGGTCAAAGTGAAACACTCATCATGTATAGGTTATAATTTTATGGTATACAGTTATTTTTAGTGGCTTTAAACATTCAATTATCATGAAAAGAATAATGAAAGTGTGTTGTTTGTTACTTCAATTAGTTTTTATCTTCATTTTCTATTTAAGAAGCTATCTTTTAAGTCTCGTAAAAATGGTTATTTTTAGTTGTATTTATCTAATTAAAATGTTACTTGTTTGCTGTTGGAAAATAAGAGTTAAAGTACCAGTGAAAAGGAAAGGTGGTGAGGACAAAGTGGGCATTGAAGCTGAAACTGGGCTAAATTGCTGAGCAAATGCTGAAACAAATTTAACATTCTAGGCTAACACTCATGTGGTAGCCATTCAAATTCATGGTAACTGGCTGTTGTGGAGAGAGGAGACCAAACTTAGTGGGACAAGAATGGAAATAAATATGCTTCTATTTTACGGTATTACATTGTACGCTAATGACTGAGCAACTAATGAAGTACAACCCCTTTCATCAATTTTGTAAGCTCAACTGCCATTTTCAGAAGGAAGTAACTTTAGAGAAAAAAGAACAAAAAGAGAAGGAGAACCAAAAGGGAACTTTGACTTTAAGAAGGAGAAAGGCAAAAGGAGCCCCCATAATTCTTATTTATAGGATTTGTCTTCTTCTTCTCATCTCTACTCTTTTTATTCCTCTAAATTTCATAAGAACTGAATTGTTGCCATGGATTGTAATACTCTATTTGGGATTATGGTAACTAAAGTATGTATGAGTTGATTTTGTTAAGGCTTGAATGGCTATGAACTCCTATGTTTGGTATGATTAATTTTAAGCATGATTTAACAATTTTGCCTTTGTTCATTCAAGTGAGTTTGCTATCATTTATTTATACTTATTGGCTGTAAGTATTGCTAAGCTACATTTGGTTCTGGAAAGGCTAGATCTAGTAGTTACAAGTTTGATGATGCAAGTGAATTCCTAGGTTTATGATTTTCTTACTAAATGGAATAGGAATATTTAATTACCTAGCATAACTTGAGAATTGATGTTTAACTTTTGTTCTGCAATTAGGTTTGATATAACAATATATTCAACTAAGTAGTAAAACTTAATTTGTGAGTTTTGAAAAAATCTCATAGACATAAGAATTTTTTTTTAACTCTATGCAACTTTGCTGAAACAATGCTAAAGTAATGTTGAAAAATTAGATAGATTTAACATAGGCGAGATTAGATATTCATGTCTATTATTCCATAGATACTTTTTCTTGTAGATAATTTTCCAGTATTTGTTGTTTTATTTTGAGTTTATTTTCATTGTCACCAATTTGTTTTACTTTAATCAATCATCCATTCCTCTTAGTTTATTTTCTTCCAAAAGAACTAAAGTTTTTTATTAGTTGGTTTTACATTTATTTTTATATGTAATCCCTGTGGAGACAATACTCAACTTATTATTATATTACTTGTTGTCGATAGCGTGCACTTGTGCATAAATGTATTTTTCACAACACTAGGACAGTGTCAAAATATGAGAGTTTTGTTTAAAATGACCCAAGATAATAAGGGAAAATATTTGTGTTCTTAGATTAGAATGATGGAAAAGTTACTTCTGCCTGAACTATTCCAGAAAGAGTTGAGGAATAGCAGGTTGTTCATGTTCCATGTTCAGTAGTTTTACCATGTTATCTTGTTTTTCTTCAGTTGTAGTAACCACTTATCTTTTCTTCTTCACTAACAACATGAGTTTCTTAGCTGCCATGGTAGTTCAAGGGGGAAGGTTCATGTACTAAAGAAGACTGAACCACTGGTCAGGGAGGTTGTTTAGGGTATCCTTGCTACTTCTTTTGCTCCTACAAAGAATAGACTTCAGAAGAGGAGTAGACATGCTAACGATGTTTCCCCTACCCAAGATCTTGGCAGAGAGAAGTCTAAAGTTGTTGGAGCTGATGAGGGATCTCTCATTTAGATCTATTCGGATGAGGCAGATAATTTTGTTTCAAACCCTAATTTGGACCTGGTGGAGCAACTGCATGTTCATAGGTCCTAGCTTTTTTCTAATGGTGATGCCTTGATTAGATCCAAGGTTGAATACACGCCATTACAAAAGTTAGTTAGCTCCAAACCTCCACATTTTATTGCCCAAAGATGCTTCACTGATATCTTTAATGTAATAATTTTTCTTGTCATCTCTTGAACTAGCTTTCTTTCACCTATCATCACTTGACTTGCTAGAAAGCTCTCAACTGTACAGGAGCATCCCGTTGTGCAGAAGATTTGGTGGCTAACTTGAAAGAAACTATTGATGCTCTAGAGAAAAGTATGGCTAGAGAAACCATTGATTCTTTAAAGAAACCATTGAAGAAGAATCTGGTCACTGGTCGAAAGAAAACTTCATAGGTTGAAGATTCTTATTTTTTGGCACTTCATGAGAAATATTTAGGTATTACTGAGCTTGAGGATCAAGTTCAACGCCTGAGAGAGCAAGTAACTAATGTGGAGGAGAGGGATGTTGCTAATGTCACTTTTTATGATGCCCTGTATTTTGATGCCATCTATTGTGTTTGGTCTTCTAGTGGATGGGCAAACACATTCAACTAGTGGGCCTTCCCTGAGATAGAGATTCCATTCTTTATAAAGCATTGTGAGTAGTGTTTCAATGCAAATGCTCTCTACAGGATTGATTCTAACGTGAATTGGTTGAAGAAGCTGCAAGGGTTGAAGTCTACAACCTTGAGCTTCCCAAAATTCCTCCTCCTACTAATTTTCTAGTTGCAAGGAATGAGAAACAAGCTAAAGCTGCTATTTTCATAGAAAACTTCTTTGCTTCATAGGACATTGTCTTAGTCCATTTTTCCTTTTCTGTATTTAGCTTTTAGCTTTTGCGTGTTAGTTGGTCATCCTGGCCAGCCTTTCAATGTGGATAAGCCTTAGTAAAATTTTATCAGATTTGTTTAAATTAAATTAAAAATTATTCCAACTTAATAAAAAATTTATTCTAATAGTTGTTTTTTTACTTTATCTGTTACCGCTTAATCATTTAACACTTGCACAGTACACGTGTCTTAAAAAACTTGATCACTAGGAGTAATGTAACTATTTCTTAAAGTTATCTTTACCATGAGAATACTTACATAGATGTGCAATTTTTTTTTGAATTCTCATATAACATAAGGCTCTCGTATACCATAACATAACCTATATGTGCCCCCATGTGATCAAAGAAAGGCCTTGATTGGTCACTTGCCATACCAAATCCCCTAGGCTTTCTTCTGCATGAATTTTAGGAGAGTGTTACACGTGTGAGCAACCTCTGCTTATCTAAAGATTTGTGGCTTGGCAGTGTACTTACTAAAGAAACAACTGAGGTTATCTCAAGACCAACTCTACAAGCTTTATTCAGCGATTAATAGCGTCGTCAAGTCTGTGAGCTGTAAGTGATTAACGTTAATGAAGTACCAAAAAAAGCTTTGTTCAATATTTTTATGCATTAAATTAAATACAATTACATTACTGTGAGCTTAGTTGAAAGAAAAAGTAGCGGATGCAAATTTTTGTTTTTCATCCAAGCTTAGCTCAACTGATCTCGACTACACTAATGTCATGTTTGACTAATATTATAGGTACCATACCTTAGCGATGGACCTCTTAACCTAGAGACAACTTTGTCGCATCTCACAAATTTAAGATGTGATCAATTCATTTGCTCATTGTAAAGTAAATCTCACTGTGAAGAGAACTATTTTGAAGATAGCAACTTTATTGGTAGTACTATCACAGATGCACCTCGTTCCAGTACCTTGGTACTAGCACTGGATTCAAGTTGAAGTCATAGCATGCAAAATTATATGTTTTGGGTTCTAGTGCTTCAGTGACGACATATGGTCCTAAGTACTCTTGCTGATGCGTCTTTCGTGTCTAGGAATACTTGCTGTAACACCATATCTCAAGGTTAAATTCCCTATCTTTAGCCTTAGAGTTGTAGTGTTTTGTGACTCTTTGCTGATAAGTCGCCTTTCGAAGCTCAGTTTCTCCTATTTCTTCAGTTCCATCTAAAGACTCAGTCAACAATTGATGGTTGGTTTGTTGGTCGTATGTTAGTCTCTAATGTGATGGTTGTGTGAACTCTATTGATATCATGGCTTGGTACCCGTAGGTTAGAGCAAAAGGAGTATGGTCAGCTTTTATTTTTTTTATAGTGCGATAAGACCACAATACTTTTGGTAATTCTTCCGACTAATTCCCTTTGGCTTGCAGTAGGCCTTCCTTTAACGTATCCTTAAGAGTTTAGTTGAACTCTTCAACTTGTCCATTTGTTTGTGCATAAGCAACCATTGAAAAACACCTAATGATTCCATGTCTATTAAAAACGTCAGTAAAGAGATCCATGTCAAACTATTTTTCCCTGTCTAACACTATCTTTTGTGGGAGTTTGAAGTGACAAATAATGTTCTGGACCTCAAAATTAAGAATCCTATTTGATGTAATACTGCCTAAGGGTGTTGGAATTAATTTTACCAGGATCTTAGATCTACTCACAAGTATGTTGATTTAACAACCTAAATATGAACTTCTAAAACGATGAACAAAACACATATAAGTTAAGAATAACTTACAGTGATGGCAGCGGAATTAAGTGTCTCCTTCCACTCAGATCTCTAACCCTTGATTCCTGTCTGTAGCAGAGTATAATCAAGATCTGAGCCCGATTCTCCTTCAGTTGGATGTGATCCTTCACAGTCTTCCAAACTATAATTGAGGTACTGAGTCATGTGTGTGGTCACTTCTCTCTCACAAGGGAATTTCAAAATTCTCTCTATTTTTCTCTCTTGAATTCGTGTGATGTTATGCATGCAAGAGAAGAGAGCAAGGGCTGCTATATATAGGGAAAAGGGAGAGCACAACTTTTCAAATAAGCAGTTTCATCTTTTACTGTGTAATTGATTAACTGCCTTATTTAGTGTGATCCACCACTTTCCTATTTTTGCTAGGCTTTGATTAGCAATTACATGGCAATTAAAATTGAAAATAATAATTGGGAAACATGCAAAGGATGGCCGGCCATGGTGTGTTATGGGCCTCACGTGGATTTTGCAGTTTCCTAAATTTTATTTCTATTTCTCCAAAAATGCCATTTTTCCAATTCTAATCATTTAAATGCCAAAACTAATTATTTAATAACTAAAATAGATTATTAAATAATATTGTCATTTAATATATAATTATTAATTAGACATACAAATTCTCTTAATTAATAATTAAACCTAGAAACCCTTTTATTTACAATTTCATCCTTAAACAGTGACAATTCACAAATTAGACATAGTCTAACTTTTAGAATTATAATTGATTAATCATAAATCAATTATAGAGTCTTACAAACAGTATAGTCTCAACTAGAATGGGGACCATGGATTCAATAAGTTGAACCGATTTACCAAAAAAATCCCTAACTTATTAATTCCTTGTTGAATCCACTCTTAGAACTTGAAATTGCACTCTCAGACTTATATAGAGCATATTATATGTTTCACGATATCAATATGCTATCTCATTTAACCATTGCTATAATCTTAATGTGATTAAAAGATCCTCTATATAGATGATTTACATCGAGATGGGACAAATTTACCGTTTACACCCCTCAATGTATTTTGCCCCTTAAAACACTTAGTTACCTGTAAATGATGTTTTAGTGATCTAATATGTAGTCACTGAAACAAGAGCTCATCCATTTACTTCTATTTAACTAAGCTCAAAGGGAATCATCACTTTACTTCTATACACCAGTAGAAGCTATAGATTCTATAGTTATGTTCAGCACTCCCACTCAGTTATGCTATCATGTTCCTAAAATATACGTATCACCCTGACCCAAAAGTAGGCTTAACTAATAAATTAAAGAACATGAATATCACTCCTGAGATTGAGCCTAAGCATATCAGGATTTAGATTCTCTTAATCTAAGATCAACTTCTGATATTGACTTGGAAAGATACAACGGTAAGTTTATAATATCTTATCGAAGTTCAATATCGGTCCAGTCCAATGTATAATCCATACATTCGAAACTAGTATACTTTACCAATGTACTGGAAAGAACATAACACTTACTCCAAGTGTAAGTATACTTCATCGCTGATTATCACATCATTGTAAATCCAAAACACTGATGAACAGGGACCCAATCTTTTGAATCATATAATCACAATCACATTCCACTGTATTGACAATACTGTAATTGTGAATAACTATATGTTCTGGATTTAACTGATTTTGTGCATATATCAAATATATATATTAAACCATAAACATGTAACATACATGTAAACATAAATCACTTCAAAATTCTAAATTGATAACTAATCAGATTGTAATGGGTTTTATTTAGGGCACAAAACCCAACAAAGGGCTCCGCTTCGGCCCATTTGGTGAAGTAATCCACCACCACTATTGCATATTGAACTCTGACTTTCCGCTTAGGTAGCAAACCTATGAGGCCAATTTCCTAGACAACAAATGGCTAGGGAGATTACATACACTTTTGTCAATTTGGGGTAGCTTTAGGTATTTTTGACAATCTTCGACACTTGTCACACTTTTTGACATAGTCCATTGAGTCTTCAGTCATTGTTGGTCAAAAATACCCTTACCTCAATATCTTCTTTGACAGGCTATACCCCTTACCATGGTTTCCACAAATGCCCATACGCACCTCAACTATGAGGAGCTTGGATTCTTCTTTCATGACACACCTCAAAAGTGGCATAGAATATCACTTCTATACATTACTCCATCTATGATGATGAAGCATGCTATTTTTCTCATCTACTTTTTAGCTTCTTTCAAGTGAGTTGGAAGAATACCTTATTCTAAGTATTATGCGATCAAGGTCATCTGTGAAGGATTGTTGTTGATCATGTGGATGGGATCTACATTTGCGTTTAGTTCATGTGGTACTTGTTGGATAGAGTAGTGTTTGAGCTAGGCTAATTGATCTCTAGCTTTGCTAAGTGTGCTACAATGTTTGATCCTCGAGCTTGATACTTGTTGAGAACTGATTAAAAACTAGTTGTCAGTCACTATAGAATTTGAGCGACTCAGCTTTGATTGCTAGTGCTAACCATAGTCTTGCTAGGAGTGCCTCATACTCTGCTTCATCGTTTGTTGCAGTGAAATCAAACCGCAACGCACTGTGATTATTCAATAATCATACGGTAATAGCCTCAATAATTATTAATACATCAAGATGATATTAAATATGAAATTTTTAATAAGTGAGAAACTCTAACCATATTAAAAATTATATTGATTATGGTAATGAATACATGTATATGAGATAGTTGAGAAACATATCCATTAAGAGAAGGATGACTTGGTTATTGAATTCATTAGATGGACATTTGAATTATTATATTTGGATTTGAATTTCAATATGATTAATTCAAAAAATATAATATGTTCTTGATGAAGTAGTAATTATTAGATATCAAATATTCTTTAGAGAATAAAGTGATTGAAACAAAATTTTAGAATTAGACAATGTCTTATTCATTCCAAATTTCAATAGAAACTTGATTTCTGTTTCATGTCTACAATTGCGACAATACAAATTAGATTTTTCAAGTTCTAGTTCTACCATATCTCGAAATGACATTCAAATTTGTGTTGCATCCATGGAACAGGGGCTTTATGTTATAAGACCAGATGAACCATTTGCCCTACATAACGAACTGTTTAAAGTAGCTAAACCTAGAAACCACAAAAAACAAAAGATCGATAATGATGATCAAACCTATCTATGGCATTTACGTTTAGGTCACATAGGCTATGACAGACTCAATAGATTAACCAAAGACGGTCCATTGAAAAATGTCGTCTTAGGTGAATTACCTGTATGCGAGTCTTGCCCAGAAGGAAAGATGACCAAACGTTCTTTATCTGCAAAGGGAGAGCGTGCCAAAGAACCACTAGGCATAGTACATTCAGATCTTTGCGGACCACTGAATGTCAAAGTTAGAGGTGGTTGTGAGTACTTTGTCACTTTCATTGACGATCACTCTAGATATGGTCACATTTTCCTTATGCATAAGAAATCTGAAACATTTGAAAAGTTTCAGGAATTTCTTGCATTGGCTCAAAACCAATTGGGTAAAACATTAAAGATCTTGTGAACTGATAGGGGTGGAGAATATATAGGTATTCAGTTCAAAGATCTTTCGACCGAACTTCGCATTGAATCCCAATTGACTGCCCCGAGCACTCCACAGCAAAATGGAGTTGCAGAAAGAAGAAATCGCACGCTATTGGAAATGGTTAGGTCCATGCTTAGCTACTCAACTCTACCCACGTCCTTTTGGGGATATGCAATTAAGATAGCGACCGACATTTTAAATTTTGTTCCATATAAATCAGTCCCTAAGACACCTTTAGAACTATGGAATGGTCGTACACCTAGTTTACGCCATTTATAGCATCTGGGGGTGCCCTGCTCATGTCTTAAGAAAGAAAGATGGCAAACTTGAAAAGCAAACTGAAGTTTGCATGTTTGTTTGAAATTCTAAAGAGATTAGGGGTGGACTATTTTATAGTCGCAAGGATGATAAAGTCTTTGTTTCCACAAATGCTACTTTCCTTGAAGATGACTATATTAAGAATTTCAAACCACAAAGTAAAGTAGTATTGGAGGAAATGCTTTCTGTATAACTCCTTCTAATGTTCCATCCTCTTCTACTCAAGTTGAGGATAATCCCACTTCCTCAGTTGAACCTTTACAAGTTGATACAACCGAGGGAACTACCACTCAAGTTCCTGTTCAGAAGATCACCGCTCCTCGTCGTAGTGGGAGGGTTTCTACTAAACCATCTCGTTATGGCTTGGATGGTGAAATCAATATGGTCGTTGGTGACAGTATTGATGACGACCCATTATCCTATAAACAGGCAATGGCAAGTCCAGAACGAAATGATGGTCAGTCGGCATGGATTCAGAAATGGATTCCATGAAAAAGAAAAAAGTCTGGGAATATGTAGATGCACCCGATGACTATCGTCTAATCGGATGTAATTGGGTCTACAAGAAGAAAAGAGGCGCTGGAGGCGAAGTCGAAATTTTTAAAGCTAGACTGGTCGCCAAGGGTTACACCCGAAGAGAAGGCGTGGACTATGAGGAAACTTTTAGTCCGGTCGCCATGCTCAAATACATTCGAATACTTGTCTCTATCGCAGCCGCTTTCAATTATGAAATCTGGAGAATGGATGTCAAGACAGCCTTCCTTAACGCAATTCTTGAAGAAACCATCTATATGGAGCAACTAGAAGGCTATGTTCTTCCAGGGCAGGAAAAGAAAGTTTGCAAACTCAATAGGTCTATTTATGGACTTAAGCAAGCTTCTCGCTCCTGGAACAAAAGGTTTGATGAAATCATCAAGACCTACGACTTTCTTCAGAATGAAGATGAACCTTGTGTTTATCAACTCAAGGAAAACCAAGTGGTAGTATTCGTGGTCCTTTATGTTGACGACATTTTGATCATTGGCAACAATGTCAAGAAAATGACTGACATCAAGGAATGGCTAGACACTCAATTCGAAATGAAAGATTTGGGTGAAGCTGCCTATGTTCTCGGTATTCAGATTATCAGAAACCGGAAGAACAAATTCCTTGCTCTCTCTCAAACAACTTACATAGATAAAGTTTTAGAGAGATTGTCAATGACCAACACAAAAGGGGAAACCATGCCTTCTAGATTTGGTATCTGTCTATCTAAGGAACAGTGTCCCACTTATCCTCAAGAGATAGAGAACATGAGAAGGGTTCCTTATGCTTCTGCAGTTGGGAGTTTAATGTATGCAATTCTATGCACTAGACCTGACATCTGTTACGCTTTAGGAACCATGAGTGGGTAACAGACCAATCCATGACAGGAACATTGGAATGTTGTTAAGCATATCATGAAGTACTTGAAGAGTACAAGGAAATTCGTGTTAATCTACAAGGGTAGTGCTTTAAATCCCGTAGGCTATACCGATTCAGATTTCCAGGCATGTCTTGATGATAGGAAATCTACATCTGGGATGGTATTTACCCTTAGCGGTGGAGACGTGGTTTGGAGAAGTGCTAAAAAAACCATGGAGGCAGAATACATAGCTGCTGCAGAGGCTGCAAAAGAACTTGTCTGGCTTAGAAAGTTCTTCACTGGACTCGGTGTCGTCCCTGGAATGGAAAAACTATTGGTTTTGTTTTGTGATAAGACTGGAGCCATAGCCAACAGTACGGAGCCTCTAAGCCACAAGAGAAGCAAGCATATCGAAAGGAAGTATCACATCATCAGAGAATATGTGGCAAGAGGGGATGTACTGGTGGGAAAGGTGGACACAGAGGACAACCTAGCTGATCCATTCACCAAAGTCTTGGCAGGCACTGCATTTGAAAAGCACCGTCAGAATTTAGGATTGATTGAAATGTACTGATTGTTTTATATTAGTGCAAGTGGGAGTTTGTTGGGTTTTATGCCCTAAATAAAACTCCATTTCAATGTAATCTTTATCCTTAAATATCAATAAAGAAACAGAAGTATTTTTCATCACTTTGTGTGTCATTTGGTTCATGTTATCATTTAATTATTTATCTGATTTATAAATTCATCCAAACCCATATCACATTTATATTCTTATTTATTGTGTTGTCAGCACAGTTGAAAGTAATCAAGGTTATGTGATTAAATATATATTCTTGGATTTATCAGTACACAGGGTTTAACTGATATGTGAATCTACAACATAGTTTACTTGCACCTTGGATAAGTGCTATGTTCTTTCCAGAGAATTGGTTAAAGTAAAGCTAGGGTTGGATGCATGGAGTATGCATCGGAAGGGACCGATATTGAACTTTGGTTCAGATATATTAAACTTACCGTAATATCTATTCAATTCAATATCACCTAGTTGATCCTAGATCAAATGATCTTAATCCTGATATGGTTAGGTTCAATCTTAGGAGTATTATACATGTTCTTTGATTTGTTAGTTAAGCCTACATTTTGGTCAGGGCGATACGTACATTTTGGGAACATGGTAGTACAATTGAGTGGGAGCGCTAAACATAGATATGGAATCTATAGCTTCTATCTAGCAAATAGAAGTGAAATGATGATTTCCTTCGAGCTTGGCTAAACAGAGATAAATGGTTGAGTAGTCATTTCAGTTCTCTCAAATATCATTTATACGGGGCTAAGTATTTTAAGGATAAAATACATTGAAGGGTGTAACGGTAATTTAATCCCTATACAATGTAAATCATCTATAGAGGATCATTGATTATTGGGATTATAACAATGGATAATTCATAGCATATCTATATGGTGGAACATATAGAGCGTTCTATATAACTGGGAGTGCAATTCCAAGTTCTATGTGTGGATGCAACAAGGAATTAATAAGTCAGTGAATTTCCCTGGTATGTTAATGGTCTACTTATTGGAAGCTCGGATATATAGGCCCATTGTCCCCATACAAGTTGACACAATACTACTTGTAAGACTCAGTTAATTGATATTGATAAATCAATTATAATTCTAAAACTGGACTATGTCTAGTTTATGAATTTTCACTAAGCAAGGGCTAAATTGTGAAGAAAGAAATTCTAGGGTTTATTTGTTACTTAAGAGACTTTGTTTAATCTAATTAATAAATATATTAAATGACAATATTATTTAATAATTAATTTTTAGTTATTAAATAATTAGAATTGGCATTTCAATGGTTAAATTGGAAAATTGGTATTTTTGAGAAAATGAGATGTAGAAATTATAAAACAGCAAAATTGCAAAAGTGGTGCCCATTATCCTTAACCATGGCCCGCCACTTATGTAGGTCATTTATAATTTATGTTTTCATTATTTTAATGCCAAATAAATCTAACCTAACCCTATGTGGTTGACTATAAATAGGTAGTGATGGCTTTAGGAAAAAGATGATGCATCTTATTCCTTAAGAGAAAAACTGAGTGCCTTCTTCCTAAACCTAGCCACCACTCTCTCTTCCTCCTCTTCACTTCTGAAAAATGAACCCTATAGTGAGTGAGTGAGTGCCCACACACATCAAGTGGTACCTCAATCATAGTGTGGAGGATTGTGAAGAATCTAGATTCAAGAGAAGGACATTCTGGCTCAGATCTTGGTGATACTCTGCAAGAGAAAGGATACAAGGGTTAGAGATCTGAGTGGAAGGACACATTATATTCCGCTTCAACCACTGTAAGGTTTCTTATACTTTATATGTGTTTATTTCATATCGTTTTAGAAGTTCATATTTAGGATGTTAAATAACATACTTGTTAGTAAATCTAAGATCCTGGTAAAATGTTTCCAACAACTGGCTTCAAAGCCATGGTAATTGATTTACTTTCAAGAAATTTGGACTTAAAATGATTTGTGTGTGATTTGGATGGTTTCATGTTGATCTCTGTGTTATTTCAGGATTGACTGATGCTTGGGAAATTTTATGAAAAATAATTGAATATTCGTTTCTTGAATTATTTTTGTTGGATAGTTTGGAAAAAATTAAGCAATTCACTTTCTTACAGAACTTAATTTCGATTTTAATTGAATTAGTCATTATTTTTTAAAGTTTTGAAAAAAGATAGGGTGATCACTCTCCCTCACGCGCGCGGAACCGAGGTTCACTCGGTCAGCAGCGTGTTCGGACAGCATCCGTCCGAAGGAACATGCTCAGGGATGTCTGAAATCCCTCCCTGCATGCGCAGAGATCTTGTCAGCAGCCTTTAGGATATTATGCTAACTTTTAAATTTTGTTATTTTTTTATTTAAATTAAATTATGAAATCAGAAAAAGGATATTAAATTATCATTTTATTTTATTGAATATTTAATTTATAAAATAACATGAAATTTGAAAGATAGTTAGCATTTTTTTTTTGAAAAGATTTTTAGGTTAGTTGAAACCTAATTTTTCAAAATTGTAAGTTTAATTTTAAATTTTATTTATTTATTTATTTAAATTTTTTTAAAACCAAAAATAAATATTTTTTTTATTATTATTTATTTATTTTCAAAATTTTAAATAAATTAATTAATTTAAAATTAAATAAATCCTATATCCAACTATCCTATCCAACTTGTTGCGGGAGTATGTGTTTTAGCTTGATTGTAAGTTTTATAAAACCTGTTATTGCTTGATCTAAATTGCCATGGTTAACTTGTTGACAGATCCAATGATCTGATTTTAACCCATGGTTCAATTGTCAATAGGTCAAGTAAATAATTTGTAACATGTAAATTTTACATTCTTCTTTCATCTGTGTATGACCTAGTAATATGATAGGATCCATCCAAATCCGTGTGCCTGTATGAGCCTATATGTTTACTTTATGTTTAGATGCATATAGGTAGTTCATTTAATTTTTAATTAAGATGAACTAGGTTGCTAAATAAAATGTCACACCATGATAGATTTTATTTAGGCCCATTTAGGTTTTGGGCCTTGTGTGAGAGTTAGGGGGCCAATAGTAGTGAGTACGACATACTGAACCCAGCTCTCCCTCACATGAACAACCCCAACTGTGAAGGCCC
Source organism: Cannabis sativa (assembly GCF_029168945.1). Lineage (NCBI taxonomy): Eukaryota > Viridiplantae > Streptophyta > Magnoliopsida > Rosales > Cannabaceae > Cannabis > Cannabis sativa. Next base: position 29,540,935 of record NC_083606.1, read on the forward strand.
ATTTGCGTGATTTGAATAACTGTACTAGGTTAATTAAATTAGTTTAACCTAATAAAATTTATTAGCAACATAATTAATTTTAAAATAAATGGAATTATTTTTCATTCGTATATTTTGAAATTAATTTAAGAAAAACACACTTAGTTTAATGAAATTATTTCTAGATAAACTATATGTATTTTTCTTGTATTTAATTAAATACGAATTATAACTAACTAGATTCTTTCTGAAGCTTATTTTTTAATTAATTCATTAAATATTCCCATTTAAGTTGTAAATTGGTTATTTCTAACTAATCAACTTAAATTTGAATATCTTTTGAATTTCAAAATTAAGTTGAGGAATTCTAGGAATTGGTTATTGAAGATTCTTAAGATATTTTTTAAGTTGAATTTTTTTAAAAAGATTTTGGATCAACTTAAAATGGAATATCTTTCAAATTGAGTTGGTTACAACTTAATTTGATATTTAATTAAATTTTGTTTGAAAAATAATTTAAGTTAAAAATCTTGTTATTTTGGAACAACTTAAATTAGATTTTTTCAAAATATTTATTTTATTATATTTTATAATTTTCAAAATTTTATATACTTTTATATAATGATTTTCGAAAATTAAATTAAGTTGAAAATTAATTTTTAATTAATTTTGGACCAACTTTAAATTAATTAATTTTCATTATTAAAATATATGGATTAAAATAAATGATTAATTAAAAATACATTTATTTTTAAATAATGAGCTTTAATCAAGAGATAGTCGATCTCCATTGTTTGTCTTACAATAGTTAAATGTTTTCAATATAACCTCGAGACGCTAGACTTCGTCTCCCTTATGGATGCTTATTCGTTGAAAGCATTTAACACCGTAAGATCTCATTTGATAAGTATTTTGTAAGTTTTCGTCTCTATTAGATTCTCCCCTTCGGTGACTACTTAGAGATAAACTTATAGAACATGAAACAATGGTGGGAGCTCATAAAATGAGAATAACCTTGACTCTCGCCAACCAAGACAGCGTTGGATTCTCATTTTGATCGAATAAAAGGTTGCTAAAATCGTTTCCATTTTAGATGAGTTCACTACTCTATTCAACTAATGTTATCTTTGACTATCGCCTACCGGGACGCTGTATTTCATTATGTTGGAAACCTTAGAAAATAAAAATATGTTTGATTTTTAGTATTTTTGCAAACATATTTGATTACTTGTTATTTTCTAAACTTGTGTATGAATTTATTGAACCAAAACCTTACTTCTATTTATTGATATTTGTAGTGCTAATGTACAACCCACATCCCAACACTCATCTAGAAATTGCCTTTAGGAATGAACTTGAAAGTGTGAATAAGACTCCTGGTCAGAGTAATACTTCACACTTGCTCATGATGAACAAGAAATTCCATAAAGCAGCTAACCAGAACAGGGTTGGATACCTAAAGTAGGTAGAAAGCTTTCCTAATTAAGTTATTCTCCCGTAGTATTTAAATTTCTTCCTTGAGAGTTATGGAGCGCTCTTTTTCAAAGAGCCTACGTTTATGTTTTACAAGCTTGAAGTTAACTTTGTCTATGTTGAGGGCATGACAGATGACCTAGGGGCTGATCTCGATGATGTCCTCATGCGACCAAGAAAAAATGTCTTGATTTGTCCTAAGGTAACCCATGAGAATCTAACTCAAAACCTTCGTGAGGTTTGTTCCAATCTCCAGAGGTCTTTGTCGTCTCTCAAGCCTTTGTGGGAGAGGCCTTGCTCATTCTTGTTGGGTTTTATGCCCTAAAAAAAACTCCATTTCAATGTAATCATTATCTTCAAATATCAATAAAAAAACAGAAGTATTTTTCATCACTTTGTGTGTCATTTGGTTCATGTAATCATTTACTTGTTTATTTGATTAATAAATTCATCCAAACCCATATCACATTTATATTCTTGTTTATTGTGTCGCCAGCACAGTGGAAAGTAATCAAGAGTATGTGGTTAACTATATAATCCTAGATTTATCAGTACACAGGGTTTAACTGATATGTGAATCTACAACATAGTTTACTTGCACCTTGGAAAGTGTTATGTTCTTTCCAGAGCATTGGTTAAAGTAAAGCTTGGGTTGGATGCACGGAGTATGCATCGGAAGGGACCGATATTGAACTTTGATTCAAATATATTAAACTTACCGTAATATCTATTCAATTCAATATCACCTAGTTGATCCAAGATCAAATGATCTTAAATATGGTTAGGTTCAATCTTAGGAGTATTATACATGTTCTTTGATTTGTTAGTTGAGCCTACTTTTTGGTCAGGGTGATAAGTACATTTTGGGAACATGGTAGTACAATTGAGTGGGAGCGCTAAACGTAGATATGGAATCTATATCTTCTATCTAGCAAATAGAAGTGAAATGAAGATTTCCTTCGAGCTTGGCTAAATAGAGATAAATGGTTGAGTACTCATTTCAGTTCGTTGAAATATCATTTATACGAGGCTAAGTGTTTTAAGGATGAAATACATTAAAGGGTGTAACGGTAATTTAATCCTTATACAATGTAAATCATCTATAGAGGATCATTGATTATTGGGATTATAACAATGGATAATTGATAGCGTATCTATATGGTGGAACATATAGAGCGTTCTATATAACTGAGAGTGAAATTCCAAGTTCTATGCGTGGATGCAGCAAGGAATTAATAGGTCATTGAATTTACCTGGTATGTACTTGGTCTGCTTATTGGAAGCTCGGATATATAGGCCCATGGTCCCCATACTAGTTGAGACAATACTACTTGTAAGACTCAGTTAATTTATTTTGATTAATCAATTATAATTCTAAAAATGGACTCTGTCTAGTTTATGAATTTTCACTAAGAAAGGGCTAAATTGTGAAGAAAGAATTTCTAGGGTTTATTTGTTAATTAAGAGACTTTGTTTAGTCTAATTAATAAATATATTAAATGACAATATTATTTAATAATTATTTTTTAGTTATTAAATAATTAGAATTGGCATTTAAATGGTTAAATTGGAAAATTGGCATTTTTGAGAAAATGAGATGTAGAAACGATAAAACAGCAAAATTGTAAAAGTGGGGCCCATCATCCTTAACCATGGTCGACCACTTATGTAGATCATTTATCATTTATTTTTTCATTATTTTAATGCCAAATAAATCTTATCTAACCCTAGGTGGTTGACTATAAATAGGTAGTGATGGTTTCAGGAAAAAGATTATGCATCTTATTCCTTAAGAGAAAAACTGAGTGCCTTCTTCCTAAACCTACCCGCCACTCTCTATTCCTCTTCTTCACTTCTAAAAGTCGAGCCCTATAGTGAGTGAGTGAGTGCCCACACACATCAAGTGGTACCTCAATCATAATGTGGAAGATTGTGAAGAATCCAGATTCAAGAGAAGGACAGTCGGGCTCAGATCTTGGTGATACTCTGCGAGAGAAAGGATACAAGGGTTAGAGATCTGAGTGGAAGGAGACATTATATTCCGCTGCAACCACTGTAATGTTTCTTATACTTTATATGTGTTTATTTCAATCGTTTTAGAAGTTCATATTTAGGATGTTAAATAACATACTTGTTAGTAAATCTAAGAGCCTGGTAAAATATTTCCAACAATTTCTCCATGTGTTATAATAGTTGGGGAGGTCTTGTTTGTCCCCTCTGAAGCCTTAAAGCAGAAGAGATATTCTTGGCGAGTTATAACAATGCATTATAGCACTCACGGGTAGTTCCTTAATTGCCAAGGAGACAACTGATACTATCCATTGCTGGGAACTTGACAGACAAGTGGTATACTAAATAGATGGCTTGATGGTTGTAAAGGGCATGCCTTTTGAGCATTTTGTTGTACAGAGACTTCACGTCCACCATTATGAACATGGCCATGATGGTGGTTTGCCTCAGGGCAGTGTCCATATTGAGTAGCAGTTTGATCTTGTCAGATGTAGAAATGTCAGCTCCACTGAAATCATACCTGAGTTATTAGCATGGTTCCAAGTCTTTTAAAGATAAACTCATCCTAAGTCAGGCTTGCTCGAATAGGATGTTTGATTATGCTACATCATCAATCATTACCCTATCCACTATCATATTACCTATTTGAATCTCAACAACTAGGGGATCGTTGTGAGGGTAGCTAACATGATAAGAGTATGATAATCTGAAAGTGATAGGTTCACATCCGTAGTACTGAGACTTTGGAAGATGTTTTGCTACCTCTACAAATTTGATTATTTTTTTTGTCGAAGTGATCTTGCATACCTTTCTAAGGTGTTCCTTGAATATCAAGCTAGGTAACAGACTCCAATCATGATCTCCAACCTGTCTACAACTAGTGCATGCTAGAGAGGTGCATTGCCTCCAGTTGGAGGTTTAGGTTGTACATACTGTTGGGAATATTTTACCGGGATCAAGATTTACTAACAAGTACGTTAAATTAACATCCTAAATATGAATTCTCTAAAACAATGAAATAAACACATAAGGGTTTAAGAAAACCTTACATTGATTGTAGGGGAATATAATGACTCCTTTTTGTTCAAGATCTCTAGCCCTTGATTCTTTCTGTAGCAGAGCATTATCAAGATCTGAACTTGGATCTCTTTCTCTCCTTCAGGGTTTCGTTACCACCGTCTTACTCACTATGATTGAGTACTTGACTTGCTATGTGTGGGCATGTCACTCATTCACTAAGGGTTCGAATAGGTGAAGAACAATGAAGGAGGTTAAAATCACTAAGGAAGGAACTCTCTCATCTAGGTTGGTTGAATAGTCAAGATGACAAAAATTTTAAAAAGTGTCAAGTGGATGAGATGAGAGTATCATGTTTCTTATATATTGTTTCAACTAGGGCTTAGGGTTGAATTATATTGATTAAAAAAATGGGCAAAATAACTTCATGGCCGTACATATTAAATGGACAACATCCTAATTACAATTTTGCCACTTTTTTGAACCACTTATTCTTCTTTTCAATAATACAATATTTTCCGATTCAACCGTACAAATGCCAAAACTATTTATTATATAATTATAATTAATTACTAAATAAAATTTTCATTTATGCAATTTATTAATTAGACTATACAAAGTCTCTTAATTAACAAGTTGACCCCAAAACACCTTTTCTTCACGATTAAGCCCTTGCTTAGTGAAAAGTCATAAATAAGACATAGTCTAATTTTAGAATTATAATTGATTAGTTAAAATCAATTAACTGAGTCTGCAAATTGTATTATCTGAACTAGTGAGGGGACCATGGGCCTATATAACCGAGCTTTCAATAAGTAGATCTAGAATTCACCAAGTGAATTTCCAACTTAATAGTGCCGCCTTTCTCCACTATAGATTTGGAATTGAATACACTCTCAGTTATATAGAACGCTCTATATGTACCACGATATAGATACATTATGATTATCCATTAATACAATCCTAATAATCAAGAATCCTTTATAGATGATCTACATTGAATAGGGACAAATTTACCGTTCTACCCTTCAATGTATGTTATCCTTAAAACACTTAGCTACCTACAAATGATATTTCAATAAACTAATATAATTACTGAAATGAGGCCTCAATCATTTATCTCTATTCAGCCAAGCTCGGAGGAAATCATCGTTTCACTCTATGTTTAGATAGAAATTATAGATTTCATATCTATGATTAGCGCTCCCACTCAACTGTATTATCATGTTCCCAAAATATACGTATCACCCAGACCAAAAGGTAGGCTTAACTAAAAAATGAAAGAACACAAATAAGTCTCTTGAGATCGAACCTAACCATGTCAGGATTGAGATCCATAGACCTAAGATCAACCATTGATATTGACTTAGAAACATATAACTATGACAGTCAGTAGTCCCGTGATCCCTAAGGGGAAACACCGGGTAAGCTGTGCAATCCCACACCGCCTGGGGAAGGTCAAGTGGGATGATTCTGAGACTGTGTAAGTATGGGAGTACACAGTTGAAGAGGGCTTAAATGGATTGATTGGTACTACCTATATCAACAAGGTGCATCTTGTTTTTCGGTAGCCCATCACGAAAGAACTCCACAGTTAAGCGTGCTTGACCTGGGGCAATTTTAGGATGGGTGACCTCCTGGGAAGTTTTCCCAGGAAGCGTGCGAGTGAGGACAAAGCATGCTGAAAACACTCGTGTTGGTCTGTAGGGTCAGTCATCAGTCCATGAAGTAGCCAGAGTGACGTACTCGTGTATAAGAGCCCTTCATTCCGTGGGTGTAAGGACCCAATGGAGGCTTGAAGCGGGGACGTTACAATAACAGTAAGTTTATGATATCTTATCTAAGATCAATATCGGTCCCTTCTAATGTATACTCCATACATCTGATACTGGTAAACTTTGCCAATGCCCTAGAAAGGACATAACACTTATCCAAGGTGTAAGTATACCTATCGCTGATTATCATGCCACTCTAAATCCAGTGAGCTGACAAATCATGTGAATTAAACTTTTGAATATATAATCATGATTATATTCTACTGTGCTGACGACACTATAATAATGAACAAATACATATGTTCTGGACTTAATAAAATTTATACATTAAACATAATACTGAAATAAATCATCTGAACCATGCAACATAAAATGCGATTTCTAATCTTTATTAATTAGTAAATCTGATTATATTGAAATGAATTTTATTTAGGGCACTAAGCCCAACAAACTCCTACTTGCACTTATATGAAACAAAAAAGTGTATTTCAATTAATCTCAACACCTTGATATCCAGATCAAGTGTAGTATGTAGTATTCTCTCTGTCATAGGATCTGACAGATTGTAACCAACACAACCTTTCCTCCACCATTACATTTCTTTAATCACAAAATCCTTGATACTGTGAAATTTCTCTGTATATGTCTACTCCTCTAGGGATACTGGATTCATTACTTTTTGGCAACTACTTCTGCGTTAGTGAGGAAGTAACACTAGTAGTTAATAAATTGTTGGTACAATGCCAAAAACTATATAGAACTTTCCTTAGACTGAATAAGTATCTTTCTTGCAACTTTATTATTCAGTCTCTCTGGTAGACTTAGAGACTTGAAATAGGTTTTTACACTTCTCCAAAATCACTACTCCACCTCAGAGTAATCACCATCTCATCAGCAGACTTTCTAGCACTAAGGCAAGTCTAAAAACCTGATTTGGTGTAGTCTAAGTGTAATATCCCGATAAGCCTAATGGTAAATAATTAGAGTTTATATTATATTATGGGTTAATTAGGTAATAAGTGGGATTATGATCCTACTAATCTATTTCAGCATAAAATTTAATTTTTGCTATAAGTGAGTAAATAAGCGCAATTTATAAATAACGGAGATTTATATATCATGGTAATATGAGCTATATGTGGAATAAAAATATTTTCAGGTCTGGCGACCTTGAAGATCTGATAAGTGGATAAATAAGTGTAATTTGTTAATTACGGAGATTTATTTCAAATACGTGGATATAATATGAGTTATTTGTAAAATAAAAATATTTTCATATTCGCCGACCCTAGAGACTCGATTGGAGGCAAAAAAATGTCAAAATGGTTTTAGTAAGAAATATTGATGGGATTATTGGGATAAATTGATTTTAGAAATATCAAGGTATTTTAGGATACTCGAAGTGGGCTAAATACCCTAGAAATAAAGATTTCTTAGTAGCTAAAAAATAATAAAATAACAATTAAAAATAAAAATTTTATTAATATTATTATTATATTATATTATAATAATTATTATAATCTTAAAATTTTATTATTATTATTGTATTATATATATTATATGTTTTAAAACATATCAGTAACTAAAGAACGAACGAAACCCTCGTTCTCTCCCTTCGACAAAGCTTTCTCGTCCTATATTCATTTTCTTCGATTTTCAACCCAAAACCTAGCGATCTAAGCTCTGGTAGTAGCGGGATAGCAAATCCTTGAAGAGAGAAAACTTAAGGTATGGTTTAATTAAGTTTTAAGCTAAAAATGATTGATTTTATATAGGAGTTCTGTGAATTAGAATAGTTATGGAGATTCTGACTTCGTACAATTGTTCTTTGGTACCTATGGGACTAGTATCAATGTTTACTTGTTGAATTTGAGGTGATTTTGAGTTAGAAATAGAGTATTGAACATTTTAAAGCTTAGTCTGAATGTTAATGGCGTTTTTCATTTAAGGGCTCGATTTTAATTTCTGTTATGCAAGGATGAAAATATTTATGGCATATGTGCGCCTTGTGAAGTTTGGAGTGATTTGGATAAGTTTTGGTAGTGTTTCGGTGAGTGCGAAAATTGGAATTTTCGAGTTTTATAGTTTTTAGAAATTTCTAAGAGATTAGAAATAGTATTTTTATCATAACTTTTGACTCGGGTGTTCATTTTGGACGTTCTATATACCGTTTTGAAGCTTGTGACAAGCTCTACAATATGTTGTATGTTTTAGAGCTAAAATATAAGTTTTATTTTATTGTATTTATACCACGTGGTTCGGTAGAAAACCCTAAATTGTCTTATGTGAATATTAAGCAGTGTTTTGGGATAAACACTTACTGGTTTATCGTTGTTGTGACATAGGCCTGAGATCATCGGGGATAGTTCTCCACTTAGGTTGGCTGAAATGTATGAACCTAGATTAAAGGTAAGAAAAGTATATTGTAGTGCATAGTCCGTTGTATGTAATATAATTAGTATTGTTATGAATTGATTAATATTGAGATATAGTTAATATTGTTATATAATGAAAAGATTGATTGGTTGAATATTCATAAGGTGATGTTATTAAGCATGTGATATATGGGCTCACCTGATTAGGTGATGCGATTTTCCTAGCGACGTACTAGGCGTAAGTACGGGTGTCAGTGATATATGATGAGTAGCGAGCGTAGGTATGAGTGCAATTTTCCTGGCGACGTACTAGGCGTAAGTACGAGTGTCAGTGATATATGATGAGTACCGAGTATAGGTACGAGCTCACCTGATTAGGTGATGAGTACCGACTCAAGTTAGAATTTATGGACAATATTATAATTGCTATTTCAATTTATATTGGTATGAAATATTGTACTCTCAATGGGGGATATCAAAAGATCTAAATGGATTGTGTCTGTATGTCATTTAGTGGTAGTTCATCTGACAGGGTGGATAGATTAGAAAAATAACAATATGAGTTAAATTTGATGGTATTACTAAGTGGAATATAGAACATGAGTAGTTAATGGAGGCATCAATCTAAGTGATACGCTAAATCACTTCCCGGGGACCTAAACTAGGAACAAAAAGTTACCCTATCGATAAAAAGCATGGCAATACCCCAAATAACATAAAATCGAGGAAAACTAGGGTTTCTGAATTTTCCCCAACCGGTAGACCGGTTGCCCAACCGGAATTCCGGTTCTGGGAATTTTCGAAACCCATCCGGAATTCCGGATGCACAACCGGAATTCCGGTTCCTCGCAGGCAGAAATTCAAAATTTCATAACTCAACCAAATCAACTCCAAACAACCTCTAACCTTCTAGACCTGTTCTATAGGACCCAAATAACATATCTAAAGCAATAGCACAACCCAGAATGCACAGAATTGAAAAACACCATGTGAGCTCCAAGCTTTGAGTTCAAACTCAAACTTGGCTAAAGCTCACTAACAGGCCTCAAAACTAGCTCAGAACTTCATAAACAAGCATAATAACACTGCAGAAAACTAACCCTAATTCATGCAAACACTACAGCCACAAATTTCGAAAATTCTCTTTGAAAACAAAACTTTTTAACAAGAAACCTATCCAACTAGAACAAGAATAACTAGCATGCAATTCAACCTAATTAAACATACTTAAATCAACATTTTAAACATGGAAACAACAACAACAATTTACAGCAGCAACAACATCAAAATCATCCATGCATAACTCATATTTTTCATCATATTTTCAAGAAAACTAAAAAGAAGAGCTAGAGAGAACATACCACAACAAGAGTTCACAAAATTAGATTGAAACTAGCTTGAAATCTCAAGAAAATGGCCAGCTTCTTGCTGCTCCAAGAGGGCCGAAATAGAGAGAGAGAGAGAGAGAGAGAGAGAGAGAGAGAGAGAGAGAGAGAGAGAGAGAGAGAGAGAGAGAGAGAGAGAGAGAGAGAGAGAGAGAGTTGAGAGAAAAAGTTTTGCTTTTCTTTTCAAATTTTCTAATTATTTTCCAACTTTGTAAAAATGAAAATAACAAGGATCATTTATTCACTTCAGCCAACAATTAAAATCAAATAACATTTATTTTTCAATTATTAAGTCACAAAAAGACAAACTAACAATTGGGCAAAATGACCATTTTGCCCCTTCACACTAAAATCACATAAATAACACTAAAGGGGTATTTTTGGGAAATTCTAAATTCCCGGCCATTCCCGACATTCTCAATGTCTAATAAACCGTCCCAAACTACTAACATACTAAGTTGTGATTTTACTGAGCCAAACACCGAGTTCCAAAATACCGGGCACCGGAAATGCAAAATTATGAAAACTACTACATGACATAAAAATGTATCCCTGAATTCAATAATAACAGTATAATAATTATTTAAATAGCTATAAATAATTTGCATAATTAAACGTGATTAACTGCTAATTTCCAAATTAAACTAAGTGGTCTTTACAACTATTCCCCCCTTAAAAGGATTTCGTCCCCGAAATCTAACCTGAATAACTCTGGATATTGAGCTCTCATATCTGACTCTAGCTCCCAGGTGGCTTCCTCCACCTTGCTGTTTCTCCAGAGAACTTTGACCAATGCTATGGTCTTATTCTGAAGGACTTTATCCTTTCTATCCAGGATCTGCACTGGTTGTTCTTCGTAACTCATATCTGGCTGCAGTTCAAGGCTCTCATAACTGAGTATATGAGAAGGATCTGAGACGTATTTTCTCAACATCGAGACATGGAATACGTTGTGAACTGCTGATAAAGTTGGAGGCAACGCTAACCGGTATGCCACTTGACCTATCTTCTCGAGAATCTCGAAAGGTCTTGTAAATCTAGGGCATAGCTTGCCTCTTTTCCCGAAACTTTTGATCCCCTTCATCGGAGATACCCGTAAAAACACATGGTCCCCTACTTGGAACTCAACATCTCTGCGTTTTGGATCTGCATAACTCTTCTGTCTACTCTATGAGGCAAGCATTCTAACTTTTATCTTCTCTATTGCCTCATTGGTGTTTGTTTCTACAAATGCTACTTTCCTTGAAGATAACTATATGAAAGACAACAAACCAAAAAGTGAAATTGTATTAGAGGAAATGCTCACAGATACTGTTCCTTCAAATGTACCATCTTCTTCTACTCAAGAAGAGGAACATCCCACTGCCTCAGTTGTAGCAACTGAGAAAACTACTACCAAAGCTCCTGTTCAGAAGGTCACCACTCCTCGTCGTAGTGGGAGGGTTTCTACAAAACCATCTCGTTATGGCTTGGATGGTGAAATCAATATGGTCGTTGGTGACAGTATTGATGACGACCCATTAACCTATAAACAGGCAATGGCAAGTCCGCAACGGAAGCGATGGTCAGCCGGTATGGATTCAGAAATGGATTCCATGAAAAAGAACAAAGTCTGGGAATATGTAGAACCACCTAATGATTTTCGTCCAATTGGATGTAAATGGGTCTACAAGAAGAAAAGAGGTGCTGGAGGCGAAGTCGAAACTTTCAAAGCTAGACTGGTCGCCAAGGGTTATACCCAAAGAGAAAGTGTGGACTATGAGGAAACTTTTAGTCCGGTTGCCATGCTCAAATCCATCTGAATTCTTCTCTCCATAGCTGCCGCTTTAGATTATGAAATTTGGCAAATGGATGTCAAGACAGCTTTTCTTAATGGGCTTCTTCAAGAAACCATCTATATGGAGCAACCAGAAGGTTATGTTCTTCCTGGGCCGGAGAATAAAGTTTGCAAATTAAATAGGTCCATATATGGACTTAAGCAAGCTTCTCGCTCATAACATAAAAGGTTTGATGAAATCATCAAAACCTACGGCTTTCATCAGAATGAAGATGAACCTTGTGTTTACCAACTCAAGGAAAACCAAGTAGTAGTATTCCTGGTCCTTTATGTTGATGACATTTTGATCATTGGAAACAATGTCAAGAAAATGACTCACATCAAGGAATGGCTTGACACTCAATTCGACATGAAAGACTTGGGTGAGGCAGCCTATGTTCTTGGTATTCTGATTGTCAGAAACCGAAAGAACAGATCCCTTGCTCTCTCTCAAACAGCTTACATTGACAAAGTTCTAGAGAGATTTTCCATGACCAATACCAATGGGGAAAACATGCCCTCTAGACATGGTATCCGTCTATCTAAGGAACAGTGTCCTACTGATCCTCAAGAGATAGAAGACATGGCCAAAATTCCTTATGCTTCTGCAGTTGGAAGTCTAATGTATGCTATGCTATGCACTAGACCTGACATCTGCTATGCAGTTGGAATCGTGAGCAGGTATTAGTCAAATCCAGGACGGGTACATTGGAATGTTGTTAAGTATATTTTGAAATACTTAAAGAGTACAAGAGATTATGTATTAGTCTACAAGGGTGGTGCTTTAAATCCCTTAGGCTATACAGACTCTGATTTCCAGGGATGTATTGAAGACAGGAAATCTACATCTGGGATGGTGTTTACTCTTGGGGGTGGAGTAGTGGTTTGGAGAAGTGCTAAACAAACTGCGATTTCGGATTCTACCATGGAGGCAGAATACATAGCTGCGACTGAAGCAGCTAAAGAGGTTGTCTTGCTTAGGAAGTTCTTCACCAGTCTCGGTGTAGTTCCTGGAATGGAAAGGCCTCTAGTCCTGCTTTGTGATAACACTGGAGCTATAGCCAACAGTAAGGAACCTCAGAGCCACAAGAGAAGTAAGCATATAGAAAGAAAGTATCATATTATCAGAGAATATGTGGCAAGAGGGGATGTACTGGTGGAGAAAGTGGATACGCAGGATAACTTAGCTGATCCATTCACCAAAGTCTTGGCAGTAACTTCATTTGAAAAGACCCGTCAGAATTTAGGATTAATTGAAATGTACTGATTTGTTTTATATTAGTGCAAGTGGGAGTTTGTTGGGTTTTATGCCCTAAATAAAACTCTGTTTCAATGTAATCCAGATTATTCAATATCAATAAACTCTTTTCACATGCTTGTCTATCTGATTGCAATGAGACCTCTTGGTATTGCAAGCTTTAATCAGAGGAAGAAGATTAAGCATGAGGGCTCTAACAAAGCTGCTTCTTCAAGTACAATTATCAGACATCACGTTCTATGTGCAAATTGTAATGGAAAGGGACATAAAGAAGAAAAATGTCCCAGGCTTCTAGACAATTCAAACGAAGGTGATGCTTTTGTATTTGAATCATGTGTTTTAGAGAACGACAAATCCACCTGGATTGTTGATTCTGGATCTACTAACCATGTATGTTCTTCATTACAGCTACTTGAAACTTGGGAGAATCTTCACCCAGATGAGTTAAAGCTTAAAGTTGGAAATGGCGAGTTGGTATCAGTTAAAGCAAGAGGAACAGCCCGAATCAAGTTTAATTCTAAGAAGTTTTTACTTTTAGAGAATGTTTTATATATTCCCAATTTTCGTAGAAACTTGATTAGCGTTTCATATTTACAAACACTTTATTATATATTGAATTTTTCGAGTTCAAATTGTTCAATTTCTCGTAATGGATTTCATATATGTGTTGCAAACATGGAACGAGGGCTTTATGTTTTAAGACCTGATACTCAAATCTCACTAAATACTGAACTTTTCAATGTAGCTAAACCTAGAAGCCTTAAGAGAAAAGAGATTGATAATGATGATCAAACTTATCTATGGCATTTACGTTTAGGTCATATAGGTTTTGATAGACTCAATAGGCTAACCAAAGACGGTCCATTGAAAAATGTCGTCTTAGGAGAACTGCTAGTCTGCGAGTCTTGCCTAGAAGGAAAAATGAGCAAACGTTCTTTCTCTGCGAAGGGAGAGCGTGCAAAAGAATCCCTAGGGTTAGTACATTCAGATGTTTGCTGAGCGCTGAATGTAAAAGCCAGAGGACGTTATGAGTATTTCGTCACTTTCATTGACGATTTCTCTAGATATAGTTTTCTTTACCTAATGTAAAAGAAATCTTAAACGTTTGAAAAGTTTCAGGAATTTCATGCTTTGGCTCAAAACCAATTAGGTAAAACATTAAAGATCTTGCGAACTGATAGGGGTGGAGAATCTATGGATATGCAGTTCAAAGATCATTTAATTGAACTTGGAATTGAATCCCAATATACTGCCCCAAGCACTCCACAACAGAATGGAGTTGCAGAAAGAAGAAATCGCACTCTCTTAGAAATGGTTAGGTCTATGCTGAGTTATTCAACTCTGTCTACGTCCTTCTGGGGATATGCTATTCAAATGGCAAACGACATTTTAAATGTTGTTCCATCTAAAGCAGTCCCTAAGACACCCGTTGAACTATGGAATGGTCGTACACCTAGTTTACGCCATTATAGGATTTGGGGGTGCCCTGCTCACGTCTTAAGAAAGAAAGAAGGCAAACTGGAATCGCAAACTGAAGTTTGCATGTTTGTCGGAAATTCTAAAGAGACTAGGGGTAGACTATTCTATAGTCACAAGGATAACAAAGTGTTTGTTTCTACAAATGCTACTTTCCTTGAAGATAACTATATGAAAGACAACAAACCGGAAAGTGAAATTGTATTAGAGGAAATACTCACAGATACTGTTCCTTCAAATGTACCATCTTCTTCTACTCAAGAAGAGGAACGTCCCTTAACCTATAAACAGGCAATGGCGAGTCCGCAACGGAAGGTCACCGCTCCTCGTCGTAGTGGGAGGGTTTCTACAAAACCATCTCGTTATGGCTTGGATGGTGAAATCAATATGGTCGTTGGTGACGGTATTGATGACGACCCATTAACCTATAAACAGGCAATGGCAAGTCCGCAACGGAAGCGATGGTCAGCCGGTATGGATTCAGAAATGGATTCCATGAAAAAGAACAAAGTCTGGGAATATGTAGAACCACCTGATGATTTTCGTCCAATTGGATGTAAATGGGTCTACAAGAAGAAAAGAGGTGCTGGAGGCGAAGTCGAAACTTTCAAAGCTAGACTGGTCGCCAAGGGTTATACCCAAAGAGAAGGTGTGGACTATGAGGAAACTTTTAGTCCGGTTGCCATGCTCAAATCCATCCGAATTCTTCTCTCCATAGCTGCCGCTTTAGATTATGAAATTTGGCAAATGGATGTCAAGACAGCTTTTCTTAATGGGCTTCTTGAAGAAACCATCTATATGGAGCAACCAGAAGGTTATGTTCTTCCTGGGCAGGAGAATAAAGTTTGCAAATTAAATAGGTCCATATATGGACTTAAGCAAGCTTCTCGCTAATGGAATAAAAGGTTTGATGAAATCATCAAAACCTACGGCTTTCATCAGAATGAAGATGAACCTTGCGTTTACCAACTCAAGGAAAACCAAGTAGTAGTATTCCTGGTCCTTTATGTTGATGACATTTTGATCATTGGAAACAATGTCAAGAAAATGACTCACATCAAGGAATGGCTTGACACTCAATTCGACATGAAAGACTTGGGTGAGGCAGCCTATGTTCTTTGTATTGAGATTGTTAGAAACCGAAAGAACAGATCCCTTGCTCTCTCTCAAACAGCTTACATTGACCAAGTTCTAGAGAGATTTTCCATGACCAATACCAATGGGGCAAACATGCCCTCTAGACATGGTATCCGTCTATCTAAGGAACAGTGTCCTACTGATCCTCAAGAGATAGAAGACATGGCAAAAATTCCTTATGCTTCTGCAGTTGGATGTCTAATGTATGCTATGCTATGCACTAGACCTGACATCTGCTATGCAGTTGGAATCGTGAGCAGGTATTAGTCAAATCCAGGACGGGTACATTGGAATGTTGTTAAGTATATTTTGAAATACTTAAAGAGTACAAGAGATTATGTATTAGTCTACAAGGGTGGTGCTTTAAATCCCTTAGGCTATACAGACTCAGATTTCCAGGGATGTCTTGAAGACAGGAAATCTACATCTGGGATGGTGTTTACTCTTTGGGGTGGAGCAGTGGTTTGGAGAAGTGCTAAACAAACTGCGATTTCGGATTCTACCATGGAGGCAGAATACATAGCTGCGGCAGAAGCAGCTAAAGAGGTTGTCTGTCTTAGGAAGTTCTTCACCAGTCTCGGTGTAGTTCCTGGAATGGAAAGGCCTCTAGTCCTGCTTTGTGATAACACTGGAGCTATAGCCAACAGTAAGGAACCTCAGAGCCACAAGAGAAGTAAGAGGGGATGTACTGGTGGAGAAAGTGGATACGCAGGATAACTTAGCTGATCCATTCACCAAAGTCTTGGCAGTAACTTCATTTGAAAAGCACCGTCAGAATTTAGGATTAATTGAAATGTACTGATTTGTTTTATATTAGTGCAAGTGGGAGTTTGTTGGGTTTTATGCCCTAAATAAAACTCTGTTTCAATGTAATCCAGATTATTCAATATCAATAAAGTAACAGAAGTAATTTTTCATTCATTTGTGTATGTTTTGGTTCACTTAATCAATTGCTTGTCTATTTGATTTTTAAATTCATCCAAACCCCTTTTAACATACTTGATCATGTTTATTGTGTTGTCAACACAGTGGAAAATAAGCATGACTATGTGAATAAAGTATTCCTAGATTTATCAGAACACTGGGTTTTACTGATATGACAATCTACAACAGAGTTTACTTACATTTGGAGAAATGTTATGTTCTTTCCAGAACAGAGGTTAAAGTAAAGCTCAGGTTGGATGCATGGAGTATGCATTGGAATGGACCGATATTGAACTTTGAATTAGATTTTGAAACTTACCGTAAATATCTATTCAATTCAATATCATAAGTTGATCCTAGATCACATGATCGAAATCCTGATATGGTTAGGCTCAATTTCGAGAGTATTATTCATGTTCTTTGATTTTTTAGTTAAGCCTAATCTTTAGTCTGGGCAATACATACATTTTGGGAACACGGTAGTGCGATTGAGTGGGAGCGCTAACATAAATATGGAATCTATAGCTTCTATCTTGCGAATAGTAAGCAAAGGGTGATTTCCTTTGAGCTTAACCAAACGAGATAAATGATTGAGTACTCATTTCACTTAGTTGAAATATCATTTAAACAGGGTTAAGTGTTTTAAGGATAAAATACATTGTAGGGTGTTACGGTAATTTAGTCCCTTTACAGTGTAAATCATCCATATATAGGATCATTGATCACATTAGGATTATAACAATGGATAACTAATGATGTGTCTATATGGTGGAACATGTTAGCCCAAGATATGTTTCCAAGAGGGGGGGTGAATTGGAAATTTAAACTAATTTCGGAAAATTAAAACTTTTAACACAAAATTATGCAATTAGTCAATTAATCAAGTAAAAGCAAGTAGTATGGCAAGCAATATATTAAGACAAATAATTAAACTTGTAAAGTAAAGAGTTTAAGGATTAGAAAATGCAAACTCTCGATTTTTACAAGGTTCGGTAGAACTATGCCACCTACGTCCTTGGTCTTCAAAGCTATGGACCTAGCTTTGAGTTCCAATATCGAGCCAAGTTAACGGGCTTGACTAACCCTTACAACCGGGAAATTTTCACCAAGGTATTTCCAAACCTCTTACAATAGTTTCGCACCCCCGAGGACTATTAACCTCTTTCTCGGATTGTTAAAGTGCCAATCTCACTATTTCCGGGTTGTTTACAAAACCGGTGCCAACCTCACCTCAATCACAATATGGAAATGTTTTTGATATACAAGCTAAAATCACTCTAGAAATATGATGATACAATGGAAACCTAGAGTGAAAAGCAAGCACACTTAAGATGAATAAAATCAAATTTTGGCTCAAAGTGTGTGAAAAGTGTTGGTTTGGATTTCAAACTTAGAAGCTCCTTAATCTCACTTAGATAGGTTAGATATATGTAATAAATGCTCAACCAACTTATTTTTTGAAAGAAAAATCGAGTTTATATAGTGTTTGATAAAAAACTAGCCGTTTATAGCCGTTAGCACGTTTCTCGAGGTGGGGTCAGCCATGAACCGGAAGTCCGGATGGGAACCGGAATTCCGGATTGATTGCAACCGGAATTCGGTTGCCATCATTCGGATGACTGACCAGTGGCAAAAGTGCCATTTTTTGGGACTTAAACGCGCATAACTTCTTACTCGATTATCCGATTTCAGAAATTCCAACTTTGTTCTCTTAGTTAAACAAAATGTAATTTAGAAATTCAATCAGAAAAATTTTTGAACTATCGTGTGAGAAAACTTGTTGCACAAGTTAGTGAATGGGCCAAAATTCAAATTTATAAAAACTTAGTGTGCTATGCAAATCACTTTAACAAGACTAAAGTAGATTTATACCATTTAATTTTGAGTAGTCTTGATGTAGAAGAGCCTCCTAGCTTGATTTGCATGTTTTTGATCCCAAGTTGATTTTTCCCGAGAGTTGACCTTGACTTTGACTTTGACTTTGACTTTCGGGTTGACTTTTTGACTTTGGGATTTTGAAGACCTCTTTTGAATAGGGTCTTGAGTTGTTGATCCCTTGATGAATCTTTTGCTCTTGACATGCTTGTTGAGTCCATTTAGTGTTGCTTTTAAAAGTTTGGTAAAAATACCAAAATATTTATTTTCTCTTTTAAATTTGCTACAAAATCAATAAATCATTAGTAACAAATAATAATCAAATATTTGCTAATCATCAAAACAAGGAGATCGAAAAGTTTGAGTTAACAATCTCCCCCTTTTTGATGATATCAAATATTTGATTATTTTGAAAGGGAAAGAAAAGATTTAAGCAAAGTAAGTTGGATTAGCTCCCCCTTAATGTGTGCAAGAAAAAAATTTACCTTTTAATTTTACCTTGCATGAAATTGTAAACTCCCCCTCAATTTTTACTTATGATAAAAGGATTAGATACCAAAAAAAAATTTGAGGTGATGCCAAAAAAATTAATCAATAGTTGTTCTCCCCCTTTTGATTCATCAAAAAGGGTGGCAAGGAATTCACAAAATATAAAGGAAAAGAGAAAAAAAAATAAAAAAAAATAAATAAAAACAAAGCAACATGCCAATGCATTAAAAAAAACATAACATCCAAAATAACATTCAACACAACAAACAAACAACAAAAAAGAAAAAAAATAAAACAAAGAGAAAGGACCAACTAACACAAAGTTAAGAGGCATGAAGCCTTTGCACACAACCAAAAAAAAATAAAAAGAGACTAAATAAGCCAAAAAAAAAAAATAAAATAATGCAAGAACTAGTTTGGTGGGGGGCCAAAGCGATCCATGTATGCCCTCCATTGTGCCATCTCCTCTTGCACATTAGCAAACCCATGCACCATGTCACTCCTCATGGTGTTGATGTCATTTTTGAGGTTGGTGAGTTGTGAGTTGAGATCATTTCGCAAGGTTTGAAATTGGTTGTCAACCGAAGTGTGAAGACGAGTGAAAGCTTCCTCAAGGTTGAATTGGGGAAAAGTAGGCATGGGAGGAGCTTGAGGAGGCATCTCTTCTTCTTCTTCTTCTTCTTCTTCTTCTTCACTTTCACTTGCGGGCAAATTAATTTCTTCATCATCACTCTCCAAATCAATTTGCATTCTTTGCCCTCTTTTGGGTGTGAACACCCATTCATTGTTAAGGAATTTGTAACCCATAGCCTTGAAAGTTTTGGATCCTAGAATGTCACTAGAGGTAGGATCATTTTTCTTTTCATGTAGGGTAGGAATTCCTAAGAGAGGAAAAAGGTAGCTAAGAAGAAAACCAAAGGGAAGTGCCTTAATCATATGAGGCTTGTCCACATCAAGTATGAATTTTAAAATAAGATAGCCTAGGTTGATGGGTGTGGTTTTGGCTATAATGAGATGCATGAGTAATTGATCAATGGAATTGATCTCATCTTGGTGGCCACTTCTAGGAGCAAGATTTGCAACAATAAATTTGTGGAGGATTTTAGCCTCTAAAGTGAGTTGGTGTCTTTTTGGTCTCATAATAAAAGGGCCATCACCACAAATATTCCTAGAACACTCATCAAAGTTAAAAATGGCATCATTTTTGAGAGAAAGTTTGGGTTCAAGTAATATGCCACCATTTGGTGCTCCTAACATGTCATTAAGAGATGCTACATTGAGTTCAAAAGCTACTCCTCTAAGGGTTCCTCTAACACCTAAAGGTTCTAATGTAGGTTTAATACAAGCATAAAAACCTTGAACTAGCCTAGGATACAATGGAGTATTAATTTGAATAAAAGATGTCCATCCTAGGGTATCAAAATGATGACTAAAATCAACACAATCAAGGCTAGGGAGATCACAAATTTTACCTTTGAGAATTTTCCTAGAGGAGAAATCATTGACAAACTTGTTGTGATCTTCATCATTGAAGAAGAGAGTGGGCTCTTGCCTTGCTTTTGCCCTTATTTCCCTTTGTTGAATTGCACTAGCCATTCTCTTGGGAGCTCTTGAGGAGGAAGCCATTGAAGAACACACTTCTCTTTTTTTTTTTTAATTATTGGAAGATGAGAGTGAGGCTTTGAAAGAGAGAATTTTAGAGAGAAAGAGATGGTGGCTGCTGTATTAGGGTTGAAAAAACTGAATGGGGGAGAAAAAATTCGGTGGTAGGGTTTAAAAAGGGAAAAAAATTGCAATAAAAGGACAAAAACACCCCTGTTGCTGATCCTGTGCCATCCGGAATTCCGGATGGTACAACCGGAATTCCGGTTGGTACAGGACCAGAAAAAAGAAATTTCTAAAAGTGTGCTAAAAAATCTAATTTTGACCCAAATGACCCCAAACCAATTCTAATACCTTTAATATGATAAAACAAAATTGCTCAAACAAGAAAATCTGAAAAATAATGAAAAATGACGATTTACGGTAAGTTTTTCGAAAATTGCCAAGAAAACTAGAACCGTACCAAAAATGAGTTTTATGCAACGAAATTGAAAAATTCTTTTTCCAGCAGTTTTATAAAATAAAATGTGAGGTGTACAAACTTACGGAATCAAAAAATGTTGAAAAATGAGAGAGTTTGGCGAAAAACACTCTTTTAGGCCTAAAAATCTAAAAATTCAACAAGTGAGGTACCAAAAATTTGTTTCATGCAAATTTCAATCAAGGCAAACCTATAGGCATACTAAATACACTCTATTTCACATATTCAAGCATATAGACACATAAGAAAATCAAATATGCAAAAATTCACATGTTCACTTGTTTAAAAACAAGTCCAAACTTCACCAAAAATCCACATTTTGACCTATAATTTTAAGTTTTTCAACAAGGATAGTTCATATAGGTCAAGTATCAATAAATTTTCACATCTATGCATATAAATCTCATTAATATCATATTTGGAACAATTATGCATAAATAAGTAAGTAAAGAGATATGAAATTTTTTCATAGCTAGCAAACCTTATATTTCATTTAAGTTGGTCATGCCTAGCTCTCTTCTAATGAAACTAAATCTCTCATCACTAAGAGGCTTGGTGAATATATCCGCTAATTGGAATTCGGTGCTTACAAAGTCTAGCATAATATCACCTCTTTGGATATGATCTCTAAGGAAGTGGTGCCTTATGTCAATATGCTTGGCTCTAGAATGCAATATTGGATTCTTAGAGAGGTTAATGGCACTAGTGTTATCACACTTTATGGGTGTACATTCAAAATCAATATCAAAATCCTTAAGAGTTTGTTTCATCCAAAGTCTTTGTGCACAACAACTACCCGCGGCTATATATTCGGCTTCGGTTGTGGATAGAGCTACCGAGTTTTGTTTCTTGCTAAACCATGACACTAAGGAATTTCCTAAAAAGTGACAAGTTCCACTAGTACTTTTTCTATCCGTCTTACAACCGGCAAAGTCGGCATCCGAGTAGCTAACTATTTCAAAGTTTGAGTTCTTGGGGTACCAAAGTCCTAGATTCATTGTGCCTATCAAGTATCTAAATATTCTTTTAACGGCACTTAAGTGGGATTCTTTAGGACAAGATTGGTACCTAGCACAAAGACCAACACTAAACAAAATATCCGGTCTACTAGCGGTTAAATATAATAAAGAGCCAATCATACCTCGATACTTGGTGATGTCCACATTCTTACCGCTTTCATCTTTGTCCATCTTTATGGATGTGCTCATGGGTGTATTCATGGACTTTGCATTTGCCAAGTCAAACTTTTGAAGAAGATCCTTGATGTACTTAGTTTGACCTATGAATATGCCATCCTTTTGTTGCTTGATTTGAAGTCCAAGAAAGAAATTGAGTTCTCCCATCATGCTCATCTCAAACTCACTATGCATACACTTAGAAAATTCTTCACAAAGAGCATCATTAGTAGCACCAAAAATAATATCATCAACATAAATTTGTACTATAATAATGTCTTTGGATTTTCTTTTTATAAAAAGTGTATTATCCGCTTTACCCATTGAAAAACCATTTGAAATAAGAAAGGTGCTTAATCTTTCATACCAAGCTCTAGGAGCTTGCTTTAAACCATATAAAGCCTTTTTCAATTTGTAAACATGGTTAGGGTATTTATGATTTTGAAAACCGGGTGGTTGAGAGACATAAACCTCTTCCATAATGTACCCATTTAAGAATGCACTTCTTACATCCATTTGATACAAGATAAAATTCTTGTGGCATGCAAAAGCTAACAACATTCTAATGGACTCAAGTCTTGCTACCGGGGCAAAGGTTTCCTCATAATCAATTCCTTCTTCTTGATTGTAACCTTGGGCCACTAATCTAGCCTTGTTACGCACAATGACCCCATGCTCATCTACCTTATTTCTATAGACCCATTTTGTTCCAATCACCGATTGATGTGACGGTCTTGGAACTAACTCCCAAACATTATTTCTTATAAATTGATTTATTTCTTCTTGCATAGCTAGAAGCCAAAATTCATCAACTTCGGCCTCTTTAAAATTCTTTGGTTCAATTTGAGAAATAAAAGCAATGAAATTACATAAGTTTCTAAGGGAGTTTCTAGTAGTGACACCTTGAGAAGGATCACCTAGAATTTGGTCTATAGGATGAGCACTTTTGAATTTCCACTCATGTGGAAGGTTAGAGTTCATACCTTGGCTTTCATTTTCCTTTTCCACGGGTGGTTCCTCTTTGGGAGTTTGTGAAGGAGCATTGGAAGTCTCTCCTATTTCGAGATTTTGAACTTCATCTCCCAAACCTACAACATCATCATCTAAACTTTTGCTCGTAGGCGGGTTAGTCTCATCAAAAGCAACATGAATAGATTCTTCAACAACATTAGTTCTTTTGTTATAAATTCTATAAGCTTTACTATGTGTTGAATACCCTATAAAAATTCCAACATCGGATTTAGCATCAAATTTTCAAAGGTTGTCCTTGGTGTTTAAAATGTAACATTTGCATCCAAAAACTTTAAAATAGCCAATGTTGGGTTTTCTTCCTTTCCAAAGCTCATAAGGGGTTTTATTCATGTTGGGCTGATGATGATTGTGTTGGGTTTTATGCCCTAAATAAAACTCTGTTTCAATGTAATCCAGATTATTCTATATCAATAAAGTAACAGAAGTAATTTTTCATTCACTTGTGTATGTCTTGGTTCACTTAATCAATTGCTTGTCTATTTGATTTATAAATTCATCCAAACCCTTTTCACATACTTGAACATGTTTATTGTGTTGTCAACACAGTGGAAAATAAACATGACTATGTGAATAAAGTATTCCTAGATTTATCAGAACACTGGGTTTCACTGATATGACAATCTACAACAGAGTTTACTTACATTTGGAGAAATGTTATGTTCATTCCAGAACATAGGTTAAAGTAAAGCTCAGGTTGGATGCATGTAGTATGCATTGGAATGGACCGATATTGAACTTTGAATTAGATTTTGAAACTTACCGTAAACATCTATTCAATTCAATATCAGAAGTTGATCCTATATCACATGATCTAAATCCTGATATGGTTAGGCTTAATTTCAAGAGTGTTATTCGTGTTCTTTGATTTGTTAGTTAAGCCTAAAACTTTAGTCTGGGCAATACATACATTTTGGGAACACGGTAGTACGATTGAGTGGGAGCGCTAACATAAATATGGAATCTATAGCTTCTATCTGGCGAATAGTAAGCAAAGGGTGATTTCCTTCGAGCTTAACCAAACGAGATAAATGATTGAGTACTCATTTCACTTAGTTGAAATATCATTTATACAGGGTTAAGTGTTTTAAGGATAAAATACATTGTAGGGTGTTACGGTAATTTAAGTCCCTTTACAGTGTAGATCATCCATATAGACGATCATTGATCACATTAGGATTATAACAATGGATAACTAATAATTTGTCTATATGGTGGAACATATAGAGCATTCTATATACTGAGAGTGCAATTCTGAGTTCTATGTGTGGATTCCACGAAGAATTAATAAGTCAGTGAATTTAAGTGGTAAATTCTAGATCTGCTTATTGGAAGCTCGGATATATAGACCCATGGTCCCCTCACTAGTTGAGATGATATTACTTGTAGGACTCATTTAATTGATTTTAATTAATCAATTAAAAAAATTCTCAAGATAGACTTGTCAGTTTGAGAATTTAGCACTTATTAAGGGCAAAACAGTAAATAGAGATTTGAAGGGCATATTTATTAATTAGGAAACTTTAATTAGTTTTATTATTAATAAAATAAATGATAATATATTATTTGATAATTATTTTTAATTATTAAATAATTAGATTTATCATTAATATGGTTGAACAATGGAATTGGCAATTTTTCACAAAAAGGGAAACTATCAAGTGTAGGAAAAGGAAAGTTGGAAAAGAGGCAAGCCTTGTTTCCACATTGCCTAGGCCGGCCCCTTTACCTTCCTTTTCCCTTTGATTTTCTCAGTTCAAAATGTCAATCATAGCCCTTGGTGGTCTTCTATAAATAGAAGGCAAAGGCTTCAGAGTTTAACACAGCTGTACAAGCTTTTCACAGCATTATTCTGAAAGAATTTTCTCTCACAAAATTCTCTCTGAGCCGCCACCCTCTCTCTCTCTCTATACCTTCACTATTTCGAAATGTATGAGTGCTAGAGTAGTGCCCACACACATCAAGTAATACCTCAATCATAGTGAGGAAGGCTGTGTAGAATTCAGAAACAACAAAGAAGGACTTTTGGGCTCAGATCTTGATTATACTCTGCTACGGAAAGGAATCAAGGGTTAGAGATCTGAGTGGGAGGAGACATATATTCCGCTGCAATCACTGTAAGATTTCTGATACTCTTATGTGTTTAATTTCATATCGTTTTAGAAGTTCATATTTAGGTTGTTAAATCAACATACTTGTGAGTAGATCTAAGTTCCTGGTAAAATAACTTCCAACAACTGGCACCAGAGCCATGGTAATTGATTTGCTTGCAAGAAATTTGGACTTAAAACGATTTGCTTGTTTTTTGGATGGTATCATGTTGCTTTGAGTGTCATATTGATGTTTGAATGTTGTTTGTGAATTCTGGGAAAAATGGTTACTGTTCTTATTCTGTAATTATTTTTGTTGGATAGTTTGGAAAATTCTAAGCAATTTACCTTTTTACAAAACTCGATTTCGATTTAATTTGAATTAGTTATGAATTTTTGAAAATTGGAAAAATCGGGGTGACGAGCAACTCATCACGCGTGCGGAATGGCTGCTTGCAGCCATCCTGCGCCGTGATCTCTCGGTCAAGCACCCTGGATCCGCGCGCGGATGGCCATGCAATGCATGCCATCCGTACATTTCATCCAATTTTCCAATTTTTTCGATTTTTCATGCTATTTCATGGAATTAAATTCTGATTTTTTGTGTAGTTTTGTATATTGATTTTTGTTTTTCAAATTTCAAATCTAATTATCAGAAATAAATTAATTTTAATTTTTAAAATTAATTTTAGATATTAGTGTAATTTGATTTTGAAAATAAAAAAAAAATCAAGTTTTGCTTACCTTTTTCTTATTTCCTTTAAAATTTGATTATTTTATTTTTTTTAAGGTCAGATATTAATTTTTTTTGGTAACTTGACCTTAATTAAAATAAGATCATAATAATCATGATAATTTTAAAAGAGGAAATAATGTATTTTTGTTAACTTTTAAATTTTGTTATTTTTTTAATTAAATTAAATTGTAAAACAAGAAAAGGGTATGTATTTACCTTTTTCTATTTTATTATTTAATTTATTAAATAACATGAAATTTAAAAGGAAAGTTAGCAATTTATTTTGAAATGACATTTAGGTTACCCAAAACCTAATTTTTCAAAACAGTAGGTTTAATTTTATTTTATTTTTCGAAATAAATGATTAAAATTAAATAAATCCTACATCCAACTATCCAAATCTAACCTTGTTGCAGGAATATGTGTTTTAGATTGTTTGTAAGTTTTCTAAAACCTATTATTGCTTGATCTAAATTGCCTTGGTTAACTTGATGATAGATTAGTTGATCTAATTTCAACCAAAGGTTCAATTGACGATAGATCAAGTAAATAATTTGTAACAGGTAATTTTTACAAACTTCTTTCATCTGTGTATGACCTAGCAACATGATAGGATCCATCCAAATGTGTATGCCTGTGTGAGCCTATATGTTTAATTTCTATTATAGATACATATAGGTGGTTGTTGCTAAATAAAATATCATAACTGATAGATTTTATTTAGGCTCATTTAGTTGTGAGCCTATTCAATTAATAACAGTTATTCATTGTAAGGTTAAATTCCTCTCTTTTGGGCCTTGTGTGAGAGTTGGGAGCCTTAGAAGTGGGTGCGACATACTGGACCCAGCTCCCCCTCACATGAACAACCCCAATTGTGAAGGCCCATTTGCCTGATTTGGATAACTGTGATAGGTTAATTATATTAGTTTGACCTAATAAAAGATTGATTAGCAACATAATTAATTTCATTGTTCCTTGAAATTAATTTAAGAAAAACATAGTTTGAATAGTCATATTCTGGAAAGCTATATGTATTTTTCTTGTTTTAATTAAATATGGAATTATAACCATATAAATTCTTTCTGAATCTTAATTTTATAATCTCATTAAATATTCCTATTTAAGTTGAGATTTAGTTAAATCTATCAAATCAACTTAGATTTGAATATTTTTGAATTACCTATTATAAATTAAGTTGAGGAATTTTGGCAATTGGTTATTAAGATTCTTTAGATATTTTTTTAAGTTGATATTTTCTAAATATGGGAACTTAAAATGGAATATCTTCTAAATTAAGTGGTTACTACTTAATTGGTAATATTTAATTAAGTCATTGTTTTGAAGAATATTTTAAGTTGGGTATTTAGATTTTCTAAACAACTTAAATAAGATATTTTTCAAAATTATTCCATTTTTGAAATTTAATTAAAGTTTTTTTTACTTTAATTTGTAATATTTCATTATTGAGATATGGAATATAAATGATTAAACAAAATACATGTTTAAATAATGAGCTTTAATCAAAGAGAAATTCGATCTCCATTGTTGGTTTTACATAGCTATTGTTTTAGTGAGTAATCCTCCCTAATGGAGGAACGTTCATTAGCAAGTTAGCGCCGTTTAATCTCGAAAGATAAGTATTCTTATAGGTTTATTTATATGGTTCATGACCACCCTAATGGTGGCGACTATGTAAGACTTATAAGAATGTGAAACAATGGTAGAAGCTCATAAGATAGAATTGCCTTGACTCTCGCCTAAACGGGACAACGCTGAATTCCAATCTTGATCGAATAAAAGGTTGCTAGAATGTTTGACATTTTAGATTAATTGACAACTCTATTCAATGGATGATGCTTTGACTCTCGCCTAAACGGGACACTGTATCAGTTCGTTGGAAACCTTGGAAAATAAACTATGTTAGATTTAGTATTTTTATAACATAAGTGATTGTTTGTTTTCTGAACCTGTGTATGAATTTATAGAACCAAAACCTTACTTCTGTTTATTGATATGTTGTAGTGTCAATATGAATAACCCTCATCCCGATCCACTCCTAGTTAGTATCTTTGCAAAAGAACTCAATAGTGTGAAAATGCATCATGGTAGTTGCATTAACTCGCACCTATTGTTGATGAATCTGAAATTCCAAAAGGCAAATCTACTAGGAATTGATTTATCAAAGGAACAATGGGTAAAACTCATACTTTATAGTCTTCCTCAGGAGTATAACAGTTTTGTTCTATATTACTTATTGAACAATCCTAACTCCTCCGACATGGACAAACTCGAGTCAGAGTTGAGGGCCCATGAGCGGGATCTGATTGCAATGAGACCTGCTAGCATTGCAAGCTTTAATCAGAGGAAGAAGATTAAGCATGAGGGCTCTAACAAAGCTGCTTCTTCAAGTACAATTATCAGACATCATGTTCTATGTGCGAATTGTAATGGAAAGGGACATAAAGAAGAACAATGTCCCAGGCTTCTAGACAATTCAAACGAAGGTGATGCTTTTGTATTTGAATCATGTGTTTTAGAGAACGACAAATCCTCCTGGATTGTTGATTCTGGATCTACTAACCATCTATGTTCTTCATTGCAGCTGCTTGAAACTTGGGAGAATCTTCACCCAGATGAGTTAAAGCTTAAAGTTGGAAATGGCGAGTTGGTATCAGTTAAAGCAAGAGGAACAGCCCGAATCAAGTTTAATTCTAAGAAGTTTTTACTTTTAGAGAATGTTTTATATATTCCTAATTTTAGTAGAAACTTGATTAGTGTTTCATGTTTACAGACACAATTTTATATATTGAATTTTTCGAGTTCAAATTGTTCAATTTCTCGTAATGGATTTCATATATGTGTTGCAAACATGGAACGAGGGCTTTATGTTTTAAGACCTGATACTCAAATCTCACTAAATACTGAACTTTTCAATGTAGCTAGACCTAGAAGCCTTAAGAGAAAAGAGATTGATAATGATGATCAAACTTATCTATGGCATTTACGTTGAGGTCATATAGGCTTTTGATAGACTCAATAGGCTAACCAAAGACGGTCCATTGAAAAATGTCGTCTTAGGAGAACTGCCAGTCTGCGAGTCTTGCCTAGAAGGAAAAATGACCAAACATTCTTTCTCTGCAAAGGGAGAGCGTGCCAAAGAACCCCTAGGGTTAGTACATTCAGATGTTTGCGGACCGCTGAATGTAAAAGCCAGAGGAGGTTATGAGTATTTCGTCACTTTCATTGACGATTTCTCTAGATATAGTTTTCTTTACCTAATGCAAAAGAAATCTGAAACGTTTGAAAAGTTTCAGGAATTTCATGCTTTGGCTCAAAACCAATTAGGTAAAACATTAAAGATCTTGCGAACTGATAGGGGTGGAGAATATATGGATATGCAGTTCAAAGATCATTTAATTGAACTTGGAATTGAATCCCAATATACTGCCCCTAGCACTGCACAGCAGAATGGAGTTGCAGAAAGAAGAAATCGCACTCTCTTAGAAATGGTTAGGTCTATGCTGAGTTATTCAACTCTGTCTACGTCCTTCTGGGGATATGCTATTCAAATGGCAAACGACATTTTAAATGTTGTTCCATCTAAAGCAGTCCCTAAGACACCCGTCGAACTATGGAATGGTCGCACACCTAGTTTGCGCCATTATAGGATTTGGAGGTGCCCTGCTCACGTCTTAAGAAAGAAAGAAAGCAAACTGGAATCGCGAACTGAGGTTTGCATGTTTGTCGGAAATTCTAAAGAGACTAGGGGTGGACTATTCTATAGTCACAAGGATAACAAAGTGTTTGTCTCCACAAATGCTACTTTCCTTGAAGAGAACTATATGAAAGACAACAAACCGAAAAGTGAAATTGTATTAGAGGAAATGCTCACAGATACTGTTCCTTCAAATGTACCATCTTCTTCTACTCAAGAAGAGGAACATCCCACTCCCTCAGTTGTAGCAACTGAGAAGACTACTACTAAAGCTCCTGTTGAGAAAGTCACCGCTCCTCGTCGTAGTGGGAGGGTTTCAACGAAACCATCTCGTTATGGCTTGGATGGTGAAATCAATATGGTCGTTGGTGACGGTATTGATGACGACCCATTGACCTATAAACAGGCAATGGCAAGTCCGCAACGGAAGCGATGTTCAGCCAGTATGGATTCAGAAATGGATTCCATGAAAAAGAACAAAGTCTGGGAATATGTAGAACCACCTGAAGATTTTCGTCCAATTGGATGTAAGTGGGTCTACAAGAAGAAAAGAGGTGCTGGAGGCGAAGTCGAAACTTTCAAAGCTAGACTGGTCGCCAAGGGTTATACCCAAAGAGAAGGTGTGGACTATGAGGAAACTTTTAGTCCTGTTGCCATGCTCAAATCCATCCGAATTCTTCTCTCCATAGCTGCCGCTTTAGATTATGAAATCTGGCAAATGGATGTCAAGACAGCTTTTCTTAATGGGCTTCTTGAAGAAACCATCTATATGGAGCAACCAGAAGGTTATGTTCTTCCTGGGCAGGAGAATAAAGTTTGCAAGTTAAATAGGTCCATATATGGGCTTGAGCAAGCTTCTCGCTCATGGAACAAAAGGTTTGATGAGATCATCAAGACCTAAGGCTTTCATCAGAATGAAGATGAACCTTGTGTTTACCAACTCAAGGAAAACCAAGTAGTAGTATTCCTGGTCCTTTATGTTGATGACATTTTGATCATTGAAAACAATGTCAAGAAAATGACTCACATCAAGGAATGGCTTGACACTCAATTCGACATGAAAGACTTGGGTGAGGCAGCCTATGTTCTTGGTATTCAGATTGTCAGAAACCGGAAGAACAGATCCCTTGCTCTCTCTCAAACAGCTTACATTGACAAAGTTCTAGAGAGATTTTCCATGACCAATACCAAAGGGGCAAACATGCCCTCTAGACATGGTATCCGTCTATCTAAGGAATGTTGTCCTACTGATCCTCAAGAGATAGAAGACATGGCCAAAATTCCTTATGCTTCTGCAGTTGGAAGTCTAATGTATGCTATGCTATGCACTAGACCTGACATCTGCTATGCAGTTGGAATCGTGAGCAGGTATCAGTCAAATCCAGGGAGGGTACATTGGAACGCGGTTAAGTATATTTTGAAATACTTAAAGTGTACAAGAGATTATGTATTAGTCTACAAGGGTGGTGCTTTGAATCCCTTAGGCTATACAGACTCAGATTTCCAGGGATGTCTTGAAGACAGGAAATCTACATCTGGGATGGTGTTTACTCTTGGAGGTGGAGCAGTAGTTTGGAGAATTGCTAAACAAACTGCGATTTCGGATTCTACCATGGAGGCAGAATACATAGCTGCGGCTGAAGCAGCTAAAGAGGTTGTCTGGCTTAGGAAGTTCTTCACCAGTCTTGGTGTAGTTCCTGGAATGGAAAGGCCTCTAGTCCTGCTTTGTGATAACACTGGAGCTATAGCCAACAGTAAGGAACCTCGGAGCCACAAGAAAAGTAAGCACATAGAAAAAAAGTATCATATTATCAGAGAATATGTGGCAAGAGGGGATGTACTGGTGGAGAAAGTGGATACGCAGGATAACTTGGCTGATCCATTCACCAAAGTCTTGGCAGTAACTTCATTCGAAAACAACCGTCAGAATTTAGGATTAATTGAAATGTACTGATTTGTTTTATATTAGTGCAAGTGGGAGTTTGTTGGGTTTTATGCCCTAAATAAAACTCTGTTTCAATGTAATCCAGATTATTCTATATCAATAAAGTAACAGAAGTAATTTTTCATTCACTTGTGTATGTCTTGGTTCACTTAATCAATTGCTTGTCTATTTGATTTATAAATTCATCCAAACCCTTTTCACATACTTGAACATGTTTATTGTGTTGTCAACACAGTGGAAAATAAACATGACTATGTGAATAAAGTATTCCTAGATTTATCAGAACACTGGGTTTCACTGATATGACAATCTACAACAGAGTTTACTTACATTTGGAGAAATTTTATGTTCTTTCCAGAACATAGGTTAAAGTAAAGCTCAGGTTGGATGCATGGAGTATGCATTGGAATGGACCGATATTGAACTTTGAATTAGATTTTGAAACTTACCGTAAACATCTATTCAATTCAATATCAGAAGTTGATCCTAGATCACATGATCTAAATCCTGATATGGTTAGGCTTAATTTCAAGAGTGTTATTCGTGTTCTTTGATTTGTTAGTTAAGCCTAAACCTTTAGTCTGGCAATACATACATTTTGGGAACACGGTAGTACGATTGAGTGGGAGCGCTAACATAAATATGGAATCTATAGCTTCTATCTGGCGAATAGTAAGCAAAGGGTGATTTCCTTCGAGCTTAACCAAACGAGATAATGATTGAGTACTCATTTCACTTAGTTGAAATATCATTTATACAGGGTTAAGTGTTTTAAGGATAAAATACATTGTAGGGTGTTACGGTAATTTAAGTCCCTTTACAGTGTAGATCATCCATATAGAGGATCATTGATCACATTAGGATTATAACAATGGATAACTAATAATGTGTCTATATGGTGGAACATATAGAGCATTCTATATACTGAGAGTGCAATTCTGAGTTCTATGTGTGGATTCAACGAAGAATTAATAAGTTAGTGAATTTAAGTGGTAAATTCTAGATCGGCTTATTGGAAGCTCGGATATATAGACCCATGGTCCCCTCACTAGTTGAGATGATATTACTTGTAGGACTCATTTAATTGATTTTAATTAATCAATTAAAAAAATTCTAAAGATAGACTTGTCAGTTTGAGAATTTAGCACTTATTAAGGGCAAAACAGTAAATAGAGATTTTGAAGGGCATATTTATTAATTAGGAAACTTTAATTAGTTTCATTATTAATAAAATAAATGATAATATATTATTTGATAATTATTTTTAATTATTAAATAATTAGATTTATCATAAATATGGTTGAACAATGGAATTGGCAATTTTTCACAAAAAGGGAAACTATCAAGTGTAGGAAAAGGAAAGTTGGAAAAGAGGCAAGCCTTGTTTCCACATTGCCTAGGCCGGCCCCTTTACCTTCCTTTTCCCTTTGATTTTCTCAGTTCAAAATGTCAATCATAGCCCTTGGTGGTCTTCTATAAATAGAAGGCAAAGGCTTCAGAGTTTAACACAGCTGTACAAGCTTTTCACAGCATTATTCTGAAAGAATTTTCTCTCACAAAATTCTCTCTGAGCCGCCACCCTCTCTCTCTCTCTATACCTTCACTATTTCGAAATGTATGAGTGCTAGAGTAGTGCCCACACACATCAAGTAATACCTCAATCATAGTGAGGAAGGCTGTGTAGAATTCAGAAACAACAAAGAAGGACTTTCGGGCTCAGATCTTGATTATACTCTGCTACGGAAAGGAATCAAGGGTTAGAGATCTAAGTGGGAGGAGACATATATATTCCGCTGCAATCACTGTAAGATTTCTGATACTCTTATGTGTTTAATTTCATATCGTTTTAGAAGTTCATATTTAGGTTGTTAAATCAACATACTTGTGAGTAGATCTAAGTTCCTGGTAAAATAACTTCCAACAGATTGTACATGTCGTGACGATCTTCAGAAGACAACCTGGCGGCTCTGATACCAAATTTTAGCACCCTAACTAGCATAGGCGTATTACGTGATTTTTAAACATACTGTGCAGCTCGTTGCTAATCAACGAGGTTTATGGAAAACGTGATTAATTAAAATTTTTGCTTTTTAATTAAACTTGTAAAATATTTATACAAAAGACTCAGGATCCCGATTACAAAATCATTTACAAAAGTTAACTGTTTATACAAAATAATTGTCGCCTAGCGACTAGTTACAAAAATAGCCTCGCTGTCCCGATGATCGTACGCTCCAGGCCTAACCGCCCCGACATGTACAATCTTCACTGGCTCGCTCACGGTCCATCAGCTCTAGCCTTGCCCTTACCTACACATAAACATAGCACTGTGAGTCGACAGACTCAGTAAAAAAAGCATAATAATACTCATACATAAATCCCGGTCATGATCAGACGCCCATACCCCTGACCATAACCCTAACTGTCGTGTCAACCACGATACTGAGTCCCCCTAACTGCCGTGTCCAATACGATACTGAGTTCTGAACGTTCATAAGGACGGAACTATTGACAAGTAACAGCCTAATCGATCGAACCGGTCATACTCCGGCTGCTGGTCATACTCCGGCTGCTGGTCATACTCCGACTGCTGGTCATACTCCAGCCTGTACCGACGTGTTACAGTATCAGCCTAATCGGTCGAACTGGTCATACTCCGGCTGCTGGTCATACTCCAGCCTGTACCGACGTGATACGTCAAATAGTACGGAACCACCAACCTAAGTATCAGCCTAATCGGTCGAACCGGTCATACTCCGGCTGCTGGTCATACTCCAGCCTGTACCGACATGATACAGTGTCAGCCTAATCTGTAACACCCTAACTAACTTAGGCGTATTACGTGATTTTTAAACGTACTGTGCAGCTCGTTGCTAATCAACGAGGTTTATGGAAAAACGTGATTAATTAAAATTTTGCTTTTTCATTAAACTTATAAACCATTTTGCAAAAAGTCTCGGGATCCCGATTTATAAAAATATTTACAAACGTTTTCACTGTTCAACTTTTACATCAAAATAAAGTCGTCTAACGACAATTACAAAATCTCAGCCGTGCTGTCCCGAGGATCGTACGCTCCAGGCCTAACCGCCCCGACATGTACAATCCCATAAGCTCGCTCACGGTCCATCAGCAACTGCCTTGCCTTTACCTACACATGCAACGTAAACTGTGAGTCGACAGACTCAGTAAGAAAAGCATAATAATATCATACATAAAACTGACTGCCGTGTCCAACACGATACTGAGTCCCGCTACTGCCATGTCCAACATGGTACTGAGCACTACTGCCATGTCCAACATGGTACTGAGTTTTGAACGTTCAGGGGACGGTACTATTGACACGTAACAACCTGATCGGTCGAACCGGTCATACTCCGCCGTCCGGTCATACTCCACTGTACCGACGTGTTACTATATCCTCCGATCGGGCGAACCGGTCATACTCCGCCGCTGGTCATACTCCGGCTGTCCCGACGGGATACGTCAATAGCACGGAACCACCAACCAAGTGTCGGCTGATCGGTCAAGCCGGTCATACTCCATTCTTGGTCATACTCCGGCTGTCCGACGTGACAGGGTTGGGTGGTTCGAAGCCTAAATACATATCTAATGTAATCTAACAGGCTTCCTACATGCACGCTAAACATGTAAACTACATATGCATACTGTTATACTAATCTTACCTGGATTCCGATTTCAGGTGTGCCGGTCAACCTGACTGGAACTGAAGCTGAACGGCGGATTACTGGCTCCTAAACCATAAAAACCACAACGCTATAAGTGACACGCTAAATCACTTCCCGGGGACTAAAACTCGAAACTAAAAGTTTCCCTATCGATAAAAAGCATGGCAATACCCCTAAAAACCCAAAAACGAGGAAAACTCGGGTTCCGAACAATCCCACATCCGGAAGTCCGGTTGCCCAACCGAATTCCGTTCGGAAATTTCGAACCCCATCCGAATTCCGGATGCTCAACCGAATTCCGGTTCCTCGCAAAGAACCAAAATTTCCCATATCTCGACCAATTTAACCCCAATTGATCCCAAACTTTCCAGACCTCCTCAATAGGTCCCAAATAACAAAACCAAAGCATCAAACCTACCCAGAAACCTCATACACGAAATTCACCATTAAAGCTCAAGCTTTGAGTTCCAAACTCAAGCTTGAGCACAACCAACTAAACAAGCAATCCACTAGCTTAATCCACCTTAAACTAGCATAATATTACCCCGTAAAAACAATCAAAAACATTAACAATAACCCAAAGAACAGATTACACAATTCATCTTCAAAATCACACATTTTGCATAGAAAATTTCCAAACTTTGCACAACCTATCTAGCATGCATTCCAACCTAACTAAGCATAAATAATCCAGCATTTGAACATAAAAATAACAACAATCACAAGCAGCAGCAACACATTCAAAATTAACATGCATTTACTCATAATTTCATCAAAACTCAAGAATTTTAAGAAAGGAAGAGGATGAGCTAACCTAGCTTGCAAAGAGTCTCAAGAATGGATGAAAGTTGCTTGGAAAATCAAAGAGAATTCAGTTCATGCACTCCAAAAGCTTCAGCCGAAAGTTAGAGAGGAAAAGAGAGTGTTTCTTTTTGAAAATTTCTATTTTTCTCTAAGTGTGAAAAATGAAGGAACTTAAAATAGTAATGCCATTTAATTAAAATCATTTCAGCCAACATTTAATAAAATAAACACTTATTTTTCCATTTAATAAATCACATAAAACAACACACTAATGGGGCAAAAAGACCATTTTGCCCCTCCACCATAAAATCATGCAAAACATACTAAAGGGGTATTTTTTTTTTTTTGGGACATTCTAAATTCCCGGCCATTCCCGACATTCCCAATGTCTAAACCCGTCCCCAAAATACTAACATACTAAGTTGTGATTTCTACTGAGCCAAACGCCGCGTTCCAAAATACCGGACACCGGAAATGCGAAATATAAAAACTGCTGATAACATAATTATGCATATCTGAATTCCATAATAAATTATTTAAATAGCTATAAATAATTTCCTGATTAACATAAATAACTGCTAATTTCCAAATTAACTAAGCGGGCTTTACAACTATCCCCCCCTTAAAAGGATTTCGTCCCCGAAATCTAACCTGAATAACTCTGGATATTGAGCTCGCATATCTGATTCTAGCTCCCAGGTGGCTTCTTCCACCTTACTGTTTCTCCAGAGAACCTTGACCAACGCTATGGTCTTATTCCGAAGGACTTTATCCTTTCTATCCAGGATCCGCACCGGGCCGTTCCTCAAAGGACATATTTGACTGAAGCTGAAGGCTCTCATAACTGAGTATATGAGAGGGGTCTGAAACGTATTTTCTCAACATTGAGACATGAAATACGTTGTGCACTGCTGATAAAGCTGGAGGCAATGCTAACCGATATGCCACTTGACCTATCTTCTCAAGAATCTCGAAAGGTCCTGTAAACCTAGGGCATAACTTGCCTCTTTTCCCGAAACGTTTAATCCCCTTCATCGGAGATACTCGCAGAAACACATGGTCCCCCACTCGGAACTCAACATCCCTACGTTTCGGATCTGCGTAACTCTTCTGTCTGCTCTGGGAGGCAAGCATTCTGGCTTTAATCTTCTCTATTGCCTCATTGGTCCGCTGAACTGACTCCGGACCTAGGTATTTCCTCTCCCCTGTCTCATCCCAGTGGATAGGGGATCTGCACTTCCTACCGTACAACAGTTCATAGGGTGCCATCCCTATCGTACTCTGATAACTGTTGTTGTATGAAAACTCTATTAACGGTAGGTATTTATTCCATGAACCCTCAAAGTCCATAACACAGGCTCTCAGCATATCCTCCAATATCTGAATTGTCCTTTCGGACTGACCATCTGTCTGAGGATGAAATGCTGTACTAAATTTTAGCTTCGTACCCATTGCCCGTTGCAAACTCTGCCAAAATTTGGAGGTGAATTTCGGATCCCTGTCCGAAACAATAGACTTCGGTACCCCGTGAAGTCTCACTATTTCCCTGACGTACAGTTCTGCCAACTGATCCACTGAAAATGTTGTTCTGACCGGCAGAAAATGAGCAGATTTCGTAAATCGGTCCACCACTACCCAGATGGAATCATACATACCCGTGGTCCTAGGTAACCCGACCACAAAATCCATCGTAATATCCTCCCATTTCCACTCTGGTAGGGTTAGAGGCTGCAACAACCCTGCTGGTCTCTGATGTTCAGCCTTGATCTGCTGACACGTGAGGCATCTCGAAACGAATTCTACCAAATTCTTCTTCATACCGCTCCACCAGAAGTACGGTTTCAAATCTTGGTACATCTTGGTGGTGCCGGGATGTAGAGAATATGGAGTAGAATGAGCCTCCTCGAAGATCTCGTTTCTCAAGTCCACACTGTTCGGGACACAAACCCTGGCTTTATACAAAAGCACTCCACTATCTGACACTGAAAAGTCTTTGGCTTGACCAGCTAATACCTCATCTCGGATCTTCACTAACTCCGGATCTGTCGTCTGAGCAACTTTTATTCTTTCCAACAGATCAGATTGCAGCGTTAAGTTGTGTAGCTGTCCTACCACAAACTCAATGCTGGACCTGACCATATCCTCTGCTAGCTGAGGTGAGATCTGAACCATGCTAGCTATCTGCCCGGGACCCTTTCTACTCAGGGCATCGGCCACTACATTGGCTTTTCCGGGATGATAGAGGATCTCGCAATCATAATCCTTCACTAACTCCAACCAACGCCTTTGTCTCATGTTCAAATCTTTCTGAGTAAAGAAATACTTGAGACTTTTATGGTCGGTATAGATCTCGCACTTCTCACCATACAAGTAATGCCGCCAAATCTTCAGTGCAAAAACCACCGCGGCCAATTCTAAATCATGAGTCGGGTATCGCTGTTCATAATCCTTTAACTGACGGGAGGCGTAAGCGATAACCCGATCGGCTTGCATCAATACGCACCCCAAACCCTGTTTGGATGCGTCACAATAGACCACGAACTTCTCCTCGTCCGAAGGCAAAGCTAGTACGGAGCAAGAATCAACCTCTCGTTTCGGCTCCCGAAAACTAGCTTCGCATTTATCTGACCAGATAAATCGCTGATTCTTCTTTGTAAGCTCGGTTAGGGGCATTGAAATTTTGGAGAACCCCTCCACGAACCTACGGTAGTACCCAGCTAACCCCAAGAAGCTTCTGATCTCTGTCACTGTCTTCGGTCTCGGCCAATCCCTGACGGATTCAATCTTCCCGGGATCCACCTTGATCCCATCTTTACTCACAATGTGCCCTAGGAAGGACACCTGAGACAACCAGAACTCACATTTCTTGAACTTGGCGTAGAGTCTATGTTCTCGAAGTCGTTGCAGTACCATCTGAAGATGTAACTCATGCTCCTCTTCTGACTGAGAGTACACGAGGATATCGTCGATAAACACAATCACACAGATATCGAGGAAATCCTTGAATACCCTATTCATCAGGTCCATGAATCTTTGCGGGAGCATTGGTTAGTCCGAATGACATAACCAGGAACTCGTAGTGTCCATACCTAGTGCGGAAAGCCGTCTTTGGAATGTCCTCCTCTCGGATCCTCAACTGATGGTAACCCGAACGGAGGTCAATCTTAGAAAAGACCGTCTTCCCCTGAAGCTGATCGAACAAGTCATCGATCCTAGGTAATGGATATTTATTCTTCACCGTCAGCTTGTTCAACTCTCTGTAGTCGATGCACATTCTCATAGATCCATCCTTCTTCTTCACGAACAAAACCGGGCTCCCCAAGGTGACACTCGGGCCGAATGAACCCTATGTCAAGCAACCCTTGGAGCTGAATCTTTAATTCCTTAAGTTCAGCTGGAGCCATCCTATACGGGGCTTTGGAAACCGGATCCACCCCTGGTGCCAAGTCAATCACGAAGTCAATCTCCCGCTGAGGTGGTAACCCTGGAAGTTCTTCGGGAAAAACGTCCAAAAATTCCTGAACCACTCTGATGTCCTCTG
The DNA here is from genome assembly GCF_029168945.1 of Cannabis sativa. Classification (NCBI taxonomy): domain Eukaryota; kingdom Viridiplantae; phylum Streptophyta; class Magnoliopsida; order Rosales; family Cannabaceae; genus Cannabis; species Cannabis sativa. Next base: position 29,580,731 of record NC_083606.1, read on the forward strand.
GCCGAATGGTGTACGGCCGAGTGGTGTCCACCACCACGGCCGTAAACCCTAAGCACCCACCATGCAATACTTCTCTCGCTGACATAGCCGAGATCACCGGGATCCGAGATCCCTGAACCGAACCCACAAATACGAACGGTTCTTCACTTTCCGGTTGGAAGACCACCATCTTCCTCTTGCAATCAATGCTCGCCGAATATTTAGATAGGAAATCCATTCCTAAAATAATATCAAATTCGACTAAGCTCATCTCTATCAGATCAGCGCTCAACTCTCTACCATCTATCCCCGGCATAGACCTAATCCACCTATTGGAGATAACCAATTCTCCGCTGTAACAGGTTCCAAACCCCGACTCATATCTATCATAGGGTCTACCCAACTTACTAAAGATTCCGGCCGCCACATAAGAACGTGTAGCCCCGTAATCAAACAAAGATCGAATAAAACGAGTCGTTAATAAGAATCCGACCCGTAACAACCGATGGGCCGGCATCCGCATCGGCTGCGTGATCGCGAATACCCCGGGCCGGAGTGGGCATCGCCGGAGCTCTCGGTGCCTGCGGCCGGGCCGGGGACATTCCCTCTTGAAGTGCCGGGCATGCCACAATGAAAGCATCCCCGCCCCTTGCACTCTCCCCGATGATGCCTCTTGCGGATAGGGCACTCGGGATAGGAGAAGCGAGTCTCATTACCACCAGACGACTCCCTCGTTCGGTTCCCCCGAACCTCTTGTTCGACTCGAGCCGCCGAAGCGATGGGTGCCCTCTTCCTCTGATCAATGGCCGAACCACTACTCCCCCTGCTAAATCCTGATGCAGGAGGGGTAGGAGCTCCGCCACCGACCGGAGTACTGGCTGAATCTGACATACATCCCACTGCGCCCTCAGCTCGCAGTGCCTTCTCCACCATCTGAGCATAGGTGGTGCTGTTGTCAGTGGTAATCATCAGGTCATGCCTAATCTTGGGACTCAACCCGTCCAGATACTTCTCCTTTCTGCTGAAGTCGGTTGGCACAATTCCCGAGGCTAACCTCGCCAACCGGTCAAACTGAGTAGTATACTCAGTGACACTCATGTTCTCCCGCTGAGTCAGGTGAACGAATTCCTTTCTCTTGGCGCTTCTAACCGCCTCATTGTAGTACTTCGCGTTGAAAAGTTCCTGGAACCTCTCCCAAGTCATGGTGGTGACATCGTGAATCTGAGACACCATGTCCCACCATACCAGGGCATCCTCCTGGAACTGGAATGTGGCGCACACCACTCTGTCGTTGCCGGTGACACCCATAAAGTTCAAGATTCTGGTGATCACCGTAAGCCACTGCTCGGCTTTCGACACATCTGGACCTCCCAGGAATACCGGAGGTGCTTGCTTCCGGAACCGCTCATATAAAGGTTCCAATCTGTGGGCCGCCACTACCATCTCGGCACAGGCGGCGAGGGCGGGTGCCACCGGAACTACCGGCACCGGAACCGCAGGAGCACCCCGCTCGTCTCAACCTCTCGAATCTCGAGGTCTTGCTCTTCGATCCCGGCTTGCATCTCCGCAAACCGCAACTCCCGGTCCGGGCTCCCCGATCGGCCGGAGCCCGGGCAGCCTGTGGCGGGTTCTCATCACCCCGACCACGAGCCCTGCCTCGGGGACCTCTGCCTCGGCCCCTAGCAGGTGGGGGAAACTGAGCTCCCTCTCCCTGATTCGACCCCACTGAATTGCCCTGACTCCTCGTGGTCCGCCTGGCGTCCATCTAGTTAGAACCGCCTGCGAAACCAAGAGTTGGCATATCAGGTCGTATTCAGGGCGAGCTTACTAATGCCGCTTAATTTGGAAATTAGAAATGAAACATGCGCCTATTCTACTATCAGGCTACTAACATGCTTCCTAACAGGCTTTTCTTTTTCATAACTGAATAAAATAAACTACTAAAGCAATAAAGGCTTACTGAACCGTGAACCGAGCTAACTGCTGATGACGATTGTACATGTCGTGACGATCTTCGGAAGACAACACAGCGGCTACGATACCAAATTGTAACACCCTAACTAACTTAGGCGTATTACGTGATTTTTAAACGTACTGTGCAGCTCGTTGCTAATCAACGAGGTTTATGGAAAAACGTGATTAATTAAAATTTTGCTTTTTCATTAAACTTATAAACCATTTTGCAAAAAGTCTCGGGATCCCGATTTATAAAAATATTTACAAACGTTTTCACTGTTCAACTTTTACATCAAAATAAAGTCGTCTAACGACAATTACAAAATCTCAGCCGTCTTTGTCCCGAGGATCGTACGCTCCAGCCTAACCGCCCCGACATGTACAATCCCATAAGCTCGCTCACGGTCCATCGGCAATCGCCTTGCCTTTACCTACACATGCAACGTAAGCGCGTGAGTCGACAGACTCAGTAAGAAAAGCATAATAATATCATACATAAAACTGACTGCCGTGTCCAACACGATACTGAGTCCCGCTACTGCCATGTCCAACATGGTACTGAGCACTACTGCCATGTCCAACATGGTACTGAGTTTTGAACGTTCAGGGGACGGTACTATTGACACGTAACAACCTGATCGGTCGAACCGGTCATACTCCGCATTCTTGGTCATACTCCGGCTGTCTCCGACGTGTTACTATATCCTCCGATCGGGCGAACCGGTCATACTCCTTCTTGGTCATACTCGGCTGTCCCGACGGATACGTCAATAGCACGGAACCACCAACCAAGTGTCGGCTGATCGGTCAAGCCGGTCATACTCCGTGGTCATACTCCGGCACGTACCGACGTGACAGGGTTGGGTGGTTCGAAGCCTAAATACATATCTAATGTAATCTAACAGGCTTCCTACATGCACGCTAAACATGTAAACTACATATGCATACTGTTATACTAATCTTACCTGGATTCCGATTTCAGGTGTGCCGTCAACTCGACCGGAACCGAAGCCGAACGGCGGATTGCGGCTCCTAAACCATAAAAACCACAACGCTATAAGTGACACGCTAAATCACTTCCCGGACTAAAACTCGAAACTAAAAGTTTCCCTATCGATAAAAAGCATGGCAATACCCCTAAAAACCCAAAAACGAGGAAAACTCGGGTTCCGAAAAATCCCCCATCCGGAAGTCCGGTTGCCCAACCGGAATTCCGGTTCTGGAAATTTCTGAACCCCATCCGGAATTCCGGATGCTCAACCGGAATTCCGGTTCCTCGCAGGCAGCAACCAAAATTTCCCATATCTCGACCAATTTAACCCCAATTGATCCCAAACTTTCCAGACCTCCTCAATAGGTCCCAAATAACAAAACCAAAGCATCAAACCTACCCAGAAACCTCATACACGAAATTCACCATTAAAGCTCAAGCTTTGAGTTCCAAACTCAAGCTTGAGCACAACCAACTAAACAAGCAATCCACTAGCTTAATCCACCTTAAACTAGCATAATATTACCCCAGAAAACAATCAAAAACATTAACAATAACCCGAACAGTTACACAATTCATCTTCAAAATCACACATTTTGCATAGAAAATTTCCAAACTTTGCACAACCTATCTAGCATGCATTCCAACCTAACTAAGCATAAATAATCCAGCATTTGAACATAAAAATAACAACAATCACAAGCAGCAGCAACACATTCAAAATTAACATGCATTTACTCATAATTTCATCAAAACTCAAGAATTTTAAGAAAGGAAGAGGATGAGCTAACCTAGCTTGCAAAGAGTCTCAAGAATGGATGAAAGTTGCTTGGAAAATCAAAGAGAATTCAGTTCATGCACTCCAAAAGCTTCAGCCGAAAGTTAGAGAGGAAAAGAGAGTGTTTCTTTTTGAAAATTTCTATTTTTCTCTAAGTGTGAAAAATGAAGGAACTTAAAATAGTAATGCCATTTAATTAAAATCATTTCAGCCAACATTTAATAAAATAAACACTTATTTTTCCATTTAATAAATCACATAAAACAACACACTAATGGGGCAAAAAGACCATTTTGCCCCTCCACCATAAAATCATGCAAAACATACTAAAGGGGTATTTTTTTTTTTTTGGGACATTCTAAATTCCCGGCCATTCCCGACATTCCCAATGTCTAAACCCGTCCCCAAAATACTAACATACTAAGTTGTGATTTCTACTGAGCCAAACGCCGCGTTCCAAAATACCGGACACCGGAAATGCGAAATATAAAAACTGCTGATAACATAATTATGCATATCTGAATTCCATAATAAATTATTTAAATAGCTATAAATAATTTCCTGATTAACATAAATAACTGCTAATTTCCAAATTAACTAAGCGGGCTTTACATAATCGGTCGAACTGGTCATACTCCAGCCTGTACCGACGTGACACAGTCGGATGGTTCGAAGCCAACATACATATCTAATGTAATCTAACAGGCTTCCTACATGCACGCTAAACATGTAATCTACATATGCATACTGTTATACTAATCTTACCTGGATTCCGAATTCAGGTGTGCCGGTCAACCTGACTGGAACTATCTGCGCGGCGGATTACAGGCTCCGAAACCATAAAAATCACAACACTATAAGTGATACGCTAAATCACTTCCCGAGGACCTAAACTAGGAACAAAAAGTTACCCTATCGATAAAAAGCATGGCAATACCCCAAATAACATAAAATCGAGGAAAACTAGGGTTTCTGAATTTTCCCCAACCGGTAGACCGGTTGCCCAATCGCAATTCCGGTTCTGGGAATTTTCGAAACCCATCCGGAATTCCGTATGCACAACCGGAATTCCGGTTCCTCGCTGGCAGAAATTCAAAATTTCATAACTCAACCAAATCAACTCCAAACAACCTCTAACCTTCCAGACCTTTTCTATAGGACCCAAATAACATATCTAAAGCAATAGCACAACCCAGAATGCACAGAATTGAAAAACACCATGTGAGCTCCAAGCTTTGAGTTCAAACTCAAACTTGGCTAAAGCTCACTAATAGGCCTCAAAACTAGCTTAGAACTTCATAAACAAGCATAATAACACTGCAGAAAACTAACCCTAATTCATGCAAACACTACAGCCACAAATTTCAAAAATTCTCTTTGAAAACAAAACTTTTAACAAGAAACCTATCCAACTAGAACAAGAATAACTAGCATGCAATTCAACCTAATTAAACATACTTAAATCAACATTTTAAACATGGAAACAACAACAACAATTTACAGCAGCAACAACATCAAAATCATCCATGCATAACTTATATTTTTCATCATATTTTCAAGAAAAGTAAAAAGAAGAGCTAGAGAGAACATACCACAACAAGAGTTCACAAAATTAGATTGAAACTAGCTTGAAATCTCAAGAAAATGGCCAGCTTCTTGCTGCTCCAAGAGGGCCGAAATAGAGAGAGAGAGTTGAGAGAAAAAAATTTGCTTTTCTTTTCAAATTTTCTAATTATTTTCCAACTTTGTAAAAATGAAAATAACAAGGATCATTTATTCACTTCAGCCAACAATTAAAATCAAATAAATTTATTTTTCAATTATTAAGTCACAAAAAGACAAACTAACAATGGGGCAAAATGACCATTTTGCCCCTTCACACTAAAATCACATAAATAACACTAAAGGGGTATTTTTGGGAAATTCTAAATTCCCGGCCATTCCCGACATTCTCAATGTCTAATAAACCGTCCCAAACTACTAACATACTAAGTTGTGATTTTACTGAGCCAAACACCGAGTTCCAAAATACCGAGCACCGGAAATGAAAAATTATGAAAACTACTACATGACATAAAAATGCATCTCTGAATTCAATAATAACAGTATTATAATTATTTAAATAGCTATAAATAATTTTCATAATTAAACGTGATTAACTGCTAATTTCCAAATTAAACTAAGCGATCTTTACATAGAGTGATGCACTCGTGTATAAGAGCCATCATTTTGTGGGAGTAAGGGCCCAATGGAGGCTTGAAGCGGGGACGTTACCCGGGTAACGTATAAAAGAACGTCAGGATGAATAGTTGTATCACTAAGGTAAGAAGATTACCTAAATTACTTAAGGTGACACGGTAATGATGGAGAGTACTTTATAATTGACTGGATAGTCAATGTGGTTTATAAGGAGACCATTGAAATTCTAGGAAAGGATTACTTTATTAAGCAATTATGGAAAGGCATACTCACCCACAATGGGGAAAAGCTTATGAATTGAGATTCAATTAAATGGACATGTATTTGAGTGATTGGTGAATGTTGGATCACAAAGTAGGTTGTTTATTAAACAACAAGCTATATAATTGAGGGTAAAATAAGTTTTAGAGTGGTTAACCAAGTATGAAGATAGTGATGATTGTAAGAAAGCAATAGTAACGTATGAACTATGGAGTAAAACCTTAGTGGTAATGATGGAAAAAGAACACGAGAGTCTCAGATGTTGATGAATCAGCATCATCAATGAGAAACTGACTATAAGTTAGTTTGGTAATTTTTACCAAGGGGTTATCAATAAAACAGAGAATACCCTAGTTCCCTCGGAACCTCTTGCTCTGACTTGAGCCACCAGGTACAGATGGTGCCTTTCCTTTTTGGTCAGTGGTCGAGTCACTACAACCCCTACCATAACAAAGGGTAGGAGGAGTAGGGGCTCCACCAACAACTTGAGTCCCTCAGGACTCCTAGGTGCACTCAACTGCGCCCTCAGCTCGCAGTGCCTTTCCCACCATATCAGCATAGGTTGTGTTGTCATCAGTGTTAGTCATAAGGTCGTGTTTTATTTTTGGATTTAATCCATTTAGGTACTTCTCTTTTGTGCTAAAGTCGGTTGCCACAATTCCCGAGGCCAACCTAGCCAATCAATCAAACTTAGTTGTGTACTCGGTAACACTCATATTCTCCTTCTGGGTCAGCTGAGTAAATTCTTTCCTCTTTGCACTTCTAACTGCCTCACTATAATACTTTGCGTTGAATAATTCCTAGAATTCTTCGCAGGTAGTGGTAGTAACATCCCGAGTTAGGGAAACCATGTCCCACCAAACTAGGGCATTCTCCTAGAACTGGAATGTGGCACAGGCCACTCTGTCGTTACTGGTGACGCCCATAAAATTCAAGGTTCTTGTAATAACTGTGAGCCATTGCGTGGCTTTCCTCACATCGGGACCTCCCAAGAAGATTGGAGGTGCTTGCCTAGTCAGATCTCGATCATGAATAATTTACTATTTACCGCTTAATTTGGTAATTAAAAGATACGCCTATTCACCTATCAAGCTACTAACATGCTTCCTATCAGACTTTTCTTATAACATACTAATAAAATAAACTACTAAAGCAATAAAGGCTTACTAAAACGTGAGTCGAGCTGATCGCTGATGATGATTGTACATGTCGTGACGACTTTCGGAAGACAACCTGGCGGTTGTGATACTAAATTGTAAAACCCTACTAGTTTATGTGTGTTATTATGATTTTAACTTAATTGTGTAGCCCATTGCTAATCAAAGAGTTTATTGAAAATTGTTAAGAATTAAAACTTTATTTAATTACTTATATACTAAAATAATGACATATATATAACAGAGATCCCATTTACAAAAAAATTTACAAATGTTTTATAGTGCATAATACAAAAGTTATCGCCTAGCGACTAGACAATATACAACCAGCTGCCCCAAAGACTGTACGCTCCAAGCCTAACCGTCTCGACATGTAAAATCTTCATTCGCTCGCTCTCATGACTGCTTAACCTTAGCCTTGTCCATACCTACACATGCAAAATATATTTGTGAGTTGACAGACTCAGTAAGAAAAGCATAATAAAAAACATAACTATAACCCAGATTATAATCGGGTGCCCATACACCCAACCATTAACCTATCCCCGTGTCCGACACTGTATTGAGTAAAGAACATTCAAAGTACTATTGACCATAATATCAGCCTATACTCGGTTCGCTAGTCATACTGATGTGATACTGTCAAATAGTACAGTACTATTGACCATATATAATATCATCCTATACTCGGTACGCTAGTCATACTCTAGTCGTACCGATGTGATACTATCAAATAGTACTTAAGCCAACATACATTCATTGATATCAAATATAATTTTAAATATACTGATACCACTATTCTAATGTAATCTAACAGGCTTAACAAATATGTACGCTAAACATGTAAATACATAAGCATATCATTATACTAATAGAACGGGTGCTTGGTGATAAACTGGTCCCTAAGTCACATTATTTGAAAAACTGATGAGTGACCCACTAAAAATCTTTTCAGGGAAATAAAATGGAAAATAAAAGTTTCCCTATCGATTGATAACATGGCAATACCTTAAATATCACAAAAACAGGAAAAACTAGGGTTCCCAAAACTGCCCAAACCGGCAGACCGGTTCCCCAATTAGAAGACCGGTTCAGTGGGGTTCCTGGGGACCAACCGGAATTCCAGTTCCTACAGGTCCCACTGAACTGGTCGACCGGTTCAGTGCAGGAAACACTCAAAACCTTCTACATTACTCACTTTGATCCCAAACTACACAATAACTTCCAGATCACCAATTTATACCATAATAGATAAAATCCATGCAATAAACAACCCAACATAACCAGAATCAAACTCCGCCACTAGATAGAGAAGCTTGAGTTCATAAACTTAAACCTCTCTCAATACCACAACAACCAACAAGAACAACTTAGAATAACTCAAATAACCTCAATATATCTTCAAAACACAAAAGCAAACAAATCTTAAAACCATAGAACCCTAATTCACAAAACATGCAAGAAAAGTTATCTTGAAACTTAAGAAATCACAAAAGGATGAGCTAGGAAGCTTACCTAGGATTGGAACCTCGACAAAGATGTTAGAATTGCTGAAGAAAACTCTAACCTCTTGCTGGTTTCTAGGGAGCTCGAGAAAGAGAGAGAGCTTGGAGAGAGAAATGGTATTTTCTTGATTTTTTTCGAATTGAATAAAATGATTTATTTTTTGATAATATCTAACTAACATAATGATTTAAAATCAGATTGTTTAACTTATTTAATCTCACTAAAAGGCAAATATTCCTAATGGCAAAAAGACTATTTTGCTCTTACACACCAAAAAGTACATTTATCACCTAGGGGTAACTTGGTCATTTCTAAAACCTCGAATATTTCTGACATTCCCAATGTATATCTAAGTTGCCCCACTAAAACTAAAATACTAAAATATGATTCTATTAGACAAACGTTGCGTTCCAATGTTGTTGGACACAAAACATGAAAAACATAAAATTTCATATATGGCATAAATAATACAACTTGAATTTAATTAAATCTACATAAAAATTATAAATCTTAATTAATAATCTAGTTTCATAATTAAGCCCTAATTATACTAATTCCAAATTAAAACTAAGCAGTCTTTACAAAGAGTTTGTTAGTGACTGAAAACTTAAGATTTAAGATTTTAAGTTGTGAGTTTGTTATTGACTCATAACTTGAAATGAGTTGTGTGTGCATTGTATATAAACATCTTTGTACTCTATTACCAATTAATGAGAAACAATTGACTCATCCCATTCTTTTACTTAGGCTTGTTCATTGGACCACGTCTAATATTTTTAGGTCTATCCAAATCCGATCCAATTATATCTTGGATGTTAGATTTTACTACCCGATCTGATCCAATTATTTTCAGTCATCCAATCAATCCAACATCTATTGGATATTGGATTGGATCGGTTCTATCCACTGGATGTATTTTGTATATTTATTAGTTTAATTTGGATTTATTCAATATATTAGACCTACTATATTTTGGATCAGATTCGATCCATCTAATATTTTAGGTCCAGTATGGATTGGATTGGAATGGATTCATCCAATCCAAGAAAAAAAAGTAAATTTTAGTGTTAATTTTTATTTATACATATATATTTTACGTATAACAATATAAAATTTAATTACTCATTCAAACTAAATAAAAATACTTATTAGTTCGATTTGATGTTGGATGTGGACACCCCATCCAACATCTGATCCGATACGATCATAATTGGATATCCAATATTTGGCGGTCAGTTGTCATTAGATTAAATTGATTTATACATACCCCTACTTTCACTGTCTAAAAATTAATAATATTCGTAATAAAATTTTATAGTTGTTGTAAAATAATATAACATAATATAGAATAGATAAGAAGAAAGAAGAAGAAGAGGAAGAGAGAAAGAGAAAGTGAATGAGAATTTCTGAGTTGTTTATTCCAATGGGGTGTACCCCTATTTATACAAATACAAGAGTGAAATATTAAGAAACTACGAAAAAGAGGAATGTTGATTACAATTAATGGTAATAAATAAAAGATTTGGACATCCACATAATTATTAATATTTATAACACTCCCCCTTAGAGGTCCATAATAACTGCCTTATTAAAAATCTTACTGAAAACTTGATCAAAGGAAAAAGAGTATAGTGTAAACTAACTCCCCCTCATTCAGGCATTTGTGGAGATCTTCTAATCGATGAATTTCGATCTTATCTGCCGTCTTCTCAAATATTGATGTTGGTAATAACTTTGTGAAAAAGTTTTCAAGATTGACAGTTGATTGAATATGTTGAACACCAATATGCATTTTCTTGAAGCGTATAAAGAAGAATTTCGTGAAATGTGTTCTAACTCTATCTCCTTCAATGTACCTCCTTTTAGTTGAGCTATGCAAGCAGTATTATCCACAGAGAATTGCTTGGGTTGATACTTCTTTATTGAGTGCAATCCATATGTTTCCCGAATATGCTATGTCAATGATCTCACTCACACACATTCTCTACTTGCTTATGTTAACATGATTTATAGTTGCCTCGTTAAAAACCTTGCCAGAAAAACCCAGTGGGACAAAATCTGAGCTAGGGAAAAAGAGTACAATATATATTTCACATTCATAATTATTTGCAAGTTGCCTCGTTAAAAACCTTGCCAGGAAAATCCAGTGGGACAAAACCTGAACTAAGGGAAAAAGAGTGCAACATAAATATGTCTCCCCTTCATGCACATATGATCCATAATTCTTTTGGTGATAATAAATTTCATAAGATTATTGTTATCATTTTTAAAATATCACCATATATAATCTTTGATCATATATTTTCTATAACTCTTTCAGAGTATGTATGGACTTCTAAATTATAGATGAGGGGTTCGTGGAACATTAGTCTTTATCCAAGTAATTGTATCATTCATGTGTGTACACAACTTTGTTCGTACGAAAATTTAAAATTTCAAGTAGATATGAACATAACACATTAATGATAATATAAATTTTTATTTGTGACAATGATTGTACTCCAAGACCATATATATATATTTTTGACGTGACCAAGACCATATATTTATTCCATCTTGTTGTATGATGTTAATTTCCATATCAAATGATCATATATCTATAATTCTTGATACATATGAAGTACTTCAGGACTTCAATACTAATGAACAAACTTTATACATTAATATTTCTCGAAATACAAAAGAAATAAAAGCTTGTTCTTCAATTAATCAAAAACTCTTCAAGAGTCTATCACAACGTATAATTTACGTATTTATACTGCATAGACAACCATACATATTTTTCAAACAGTAATTTACTTACATGTCTTTATTTCATACAAAGATCTTTGTCATATAGTGCGTGCGACTTAGAATTTATATCACTTAAGACATGTATTAAATTCTTCTAGAATTTTTAGATAAGGCTTATTTCAAATTCTCACTATATTAGGAGCTCCAAATAAATAATTTTTTGTTGCAACATCTATGTGACGCTTATAAATCCTCATAAAATATATTCCAGGCTATAATCATATCATGATTATATTTTCTCAATATTTAAGCCTTACTTCAATCAATCTCATGTCCATGCAAGCTTTGTACAACAATTCATTATGTACAAATACATATATGCAAATTTCTCATTAGAAATATTTATTTGCACACCCTACAGGTCTTACTTCACTTTATGTGAGTAAATTTGCCTGGACTGCGTCATAATATTTTGGCCAAAAACAAAATGTATGTCGATGATTCTCGACAAATCTAATACCATGATGCTTGCTATCTCATGTTAGTTCATTGCATATGCAAACATTCAACATCTATTGTCGATAAAAATTTCATTATATGATAATTTCCTCCCATATTGACATAACTTATAGAGATCTCTTTAAATTACATATTTTTCAAATATATTTATCATTTATAGGTACCTATATAAAATCACTTTAGGGATTCAATTATGATCAAATGTGTTATGTCTAACTTCTCTTCGGAGTCTCTTCAAGTATCGTTTTCATCACGGTTATCATTTTAATCATCAATACTTTATAACATTAAGGTATCTCCACGAGTACCTCTAGATTTAACAACTTCAGAATAAATCAAATGAATATTTATTAATAATTTCTATATCGTTCATTTACGCTTCAGGCGTTTTCAACTCATTCTAACTCAACTTTGAATAATATTGATTTGCATTTGGTATATATCATTTTGAACTATATTGTTCTTATACACTTTGTGCAAGGATCATTTTTCAAAAATTATCATCGATCCCAACTGCTTCTCTCCCCCTGATCGAGAGAATTTTTAAAAATTGTGATATCTAATAATATTAATATACCTGTAGGGATTTCAATATATCACAATGAATCAATATTTATTTAAACTCATATATACTATATGACATTGAACTTCAGGTTCAGTTTCAAGTTCAATCCTTATGAACTTAATTCATTTCTAAGAATGAGTCATACGTGTATAATTAAAAATACATAAATTTACACATTTTGTAAATGCATGATCATATAATCTTATCACATCGATAAGAAACTATGCAATAAAAATCTAACAATGGTTCAAGATTGTTAAAGAAATATCATTTAAATATTTTCTATGTGCAAATATATGCACATTCTTCTTTTGAGCCTTATAAATAAACAATGAGAAGAATCTTCTGGTTCTTCAACAAAATTTAGTCAAATCTTTTGACAATTTATTGCATATGGTTGATCATGTCAAAATAACTCAATTCATGAACTTCAGGTTCACTATAATTTGTATTTCAATGAAACTTTCAAAAGTAATGTGAATTCATTACAACATAATCATTACAAGTTTCATTTTTATATACACGAATAATATAATTATATTATTCTCCAAAACATATACACTCTTCAGGAGTCACTATTATCAAACTTTATATTTCTTCAGGAATCACTATCATCAATTCAATGATGTGTATAATTTAAAAGATACTTGACAACTTCAGCATGTTATTGTAATGGTCAAATAGATATAACCATAATATATCATTCATTTTTTCTGGTATCTTTTTAACAAGTCGTCTAATTTATTAATAGACTATTCATCAGTCCAATTATCATGACTTGATATATTATATATTTAAATGTACAACAAGTACATATAATAAGTTATTTATTATCACTTTCATAACTAGATAAAAGTTATACATCTAGGTACATACAAAGATATTTTACTACTCAAAGTAGCAATTGTATGTAAGACTTCTTCAGGAAGCTTTTCAAATAATAATTTTGTGATTCTTTATCACTTTGATTATATTGGATCACTAACAAATATTAGTAAATTATATATCCACTTTTGGGCATATGCAAACTGTTATATAGTAACTATATATATACATATCCTGTACCAACAATAGTTTGAAACTATTGATTTCAAGAAATAATAAAATATGTATATATTAATTTGCTTCTGGCATTACCAATATATGTGAAATCTATATTCTTTGAAATAAAATTTCATGTCTATTCATTCTATTTAGGTAATGATATTTAAATATTCTAAATGTACAATAAGTTTGTACAATTCACATTCTATTAAATAATCAAGTATGCTTTTATCTTGATTATAAGTGTCCGTACTACAGGTACACGACCACTATTTATTCGATTCCACACATGATATATAGATTTCATGCACGTTGATTATGTGTGGTATCTCATCTTTTGGTTGTTTCCACTTTTTCTGGAAATATTTGAGTAGTAAATAATGTCATTAATTATTTAAAATCATTACATTCACTTCGGGGAATGACGTTGAACAAGTAGAACATTATTATAAATTTCTTAAAAATTTATTACTTGTTCATCCATAAAAATATAAGAAATTATTCAACAATTTCTTTTACGATATTTCAAAGAATATATGAATGCAATTTTTGCATAGTCTCCAAGATGTATGCAAAATTTAATCTTTAATATATGTCAGATTCAATAATTTTTAACATTGCAAGTAATAACAATGTATAATAACATGACTAATACGAGGAATCCTTAAAAGTAATTGACTTTAATTCATATCATTCTCTGCAGGGAATGATGAACAATAAATACATGCCTCATGTATTTAAATAACATTAGTCATGCTCATTGTTATTCTTATACTTTGATGTTTCAATGCAATTTTCTTAACATTCTTTTTGGGTATTCAAAAGCCACTATAAAATTGCATCAATAATAATCATTTTTAATGATTCTTTAGTTGTATTCACATAAATACAATCATTTTTTTCTTCGATAAATATAAAACATTTACTTTAGGAAATGTTTGTCAAAATCTATATCGATATTAGATTACTTTTCATTGTCCTCAAAGAATACAAGAACATATATATAAATATGTATTCATCTCTTTCATTATATATCCATCAACTTTGTTTTCGAAACCTTTGGGTGTAGTCCGCCCAAAAGGCCATTCACTTAAAAGCGAATGTTCATTTAGTACTTAAAATGGTCACCCGACCTGGTACTTTATTGGTAGTATTTCCTTAAATGTTCTCCATTCCAGTACCGTGGTACTAGAATGAGTTGCATTTTTTTGTCATACTTACTTAATTTGTATGCTCCAGAGTCGAGAACTTCGACCACTTGATATGGTCCTTCCTAATTAGGTCCTAGTACACCTGTCGTGCTGTCTTTGGTGTTTAGGAATACCCTTCTAAAGACCATATCTCCCACGAAGAATTTCTGAGCTTTCACTTGTTTGTTGAAATACCGAGCTACTTTTTGTTGATGGGCTATCAACTTTAAGTTTGTAGTTGCTCGTTTTTCTTCGATTTCATCAAGTGATTCTGGAAGGAGTATGTGATTGGTACCTTGATCGTAGGGCAATCTTCTATGGGAAGGTGGCTCGAGTTCGACGGGCAGCATAGCTTCATAACTGTACGCCATTACAAATGGTGTCTGACCAGCTGCATTTTTTTCGTTGTACGGTATGACCATAGAACTTCGAGGAGTTCTTCTGGCCAGTTTCCTTTGGCATCTTTGAGTTTCTTCTTTAGCATATCGTTCAAGGTTTTGTTGATTGCTTCAACTTGACTCTTTGCTTGAGGATGTGCCACCGCGGAGAAACTTTTGACGATACCATGGTTCGCACAAAAATCAGTGAAAGATTGGTTGTCGAACTGTTTGCCATTATCTGAGACTATTTTGTACGGTAGTCCTAACCAGCATATGATGTTCTTCACTATAAAGTCTTGAACTTTCTTTGATGTAATGGTCGCCAGTGGTTTGGCTTCAGTCCACTTAGTAAAGTAGTCGACTGCTACCACTGCGTACTGCACTCCGCCTTTACCTTTAGGTAATTTCCCGATCAGGTCAATTCCCCAAATGGCAAAGGGCCACGGACTTTGCATCTGTGTCAGCTCGTTGGGCGGAGCTCTTGGTATCTTTGAAAATCTCTGGCATTTGTCGCACTTCTTAACATAGGCTCTCGAATCTTCAATCATCGTTGGCCAGAAGTAACCTTGCCTTAGAATTTTCTTAGATCAACTCTGTTCGGTGGCGTGATTTTCACATAATCCGTCGTGAACTTCAGATAGGAGTCGTGCAGCTTCGTCTTGTGTGACACATCTGAGTAATGGCATCGAGAATCCTCTTCTGTACATGACCCCTTCTACTATGATATACCGTGCTACCTTCCTTCTCATTTTCCGAGCTTCATTTCGGTTATCTAAGAGTTCCCAAGAGTTGAGGTAGGTTGTTATTGGCGTCATCCAGTTTGGGGATATGTCGATCATTTTGATTTCTTTCGTGCCAGTGATGCTAGGCTCTTCAAGGAACTGGATAGGGACCAAGTTTGCCTTGTCACTTACATTGTTGCTTGCCAATCGAGCTAATGCGTCTGTAATTGTATTTTCTTCTCTTGGAATTTGTCTGAGACCGTAGCTTTTGAATTGTGCGAGCAGGTCCTGTATTTTGCTCAGATATGCTATCATCTTTTCTCCCCGAGCCTCGTATTCGCCGGATACATGATTTACCACCAACTATGAATCACTACAGATTTCAATGTGTTCGGCCTTCATTTCCTGGGCTAGCTTAAGTCCAGCGATTAGAGCCTCGTATTCAGCTTCGCTGTTAGATGCCTTGAATCCGAACTTGACGGCAGCGTGCAGGTGTTGCCCCCCAGGCGTGACGAGGGCAATTCCTACACCAGATAGTTGATCTGTTGCCGACCCATCCACATGTAGTTTCCAGGTCGGTTTGTCTTCATTGTTACTTGGCTAAGGTGCTGGCTCGGGGTTGCTTTCTGGTATGCTTTTTTTTTTTGGCTGTGCATTCTACAACAAAGTCAGCCAAGGCCTGGCCTTTGATTGCTGTTCTGGGTTGGAAGTTGATTCTGTACTGACCCAATTCTACCGCCCACTTGAGTAACCATCGAGAAGCATCTGGCTTTTGCAGTATCTGTCGTAGCGGTTGGTCGGTATATACCCGAACAGGATGAGCTTGGAAATAAGGCCTCAACTTCCTTGTTGCTAGAATGAGGCAGTAGACGAGTTTTTCTATCAACGAATATTGGCCCTCGGCCTCGATGAGTCTCTTACTAATGTAATAGACTGGGTATTGTACGTTGTTCTCTTCTCTGATCAGCACGGCACTGAAGGCATGCTCCGTGACAGCTAGGTATATCCCCAGCTCCTCACCGTCCAGAGGTTTAGAAAGTATGGGAGGTTTTTCAAGCTGTGCCTTTAGCTCTTGAAAAGCTCTTTCACATTCTTCTGTCCACTCAAACTTTTTGTTTCCTCACAGGATGTTGAAGAATGGAACACAATTGTCTATTGATTTTGACACGAATCTGCTGAGTGCGGTGATTCGACCAGTTAAGCTTTGCACTTCTTTGGTTTTTGTTGGCGAGTATATATCCAGGAGGGCTTGAATTTTTTCTGGATTGGCTTCAATTCCTCGGGCATTGACGATGAAGCCTAGAAACTTTCCCGAACTGACTCCAAAGGAGCACTTTAAGGGATTTAGTTTCATGTTGTATTTTCTAAGGACTTTGAAGCATTCGTCCAGGTCATCTATGTGCCCCCAGCCTTTCTAGATTTGACGAGCATGTCATCCACGTACACTTCCATATTTCGCCCGATCTGGTCTTTAAACATCTTGTTTACCAATCTTTGGTACGTAGCTCCAGCATTTTTTGGACCAAATGGCATGACTTTGTAGCAATAAAGACCCATATCTGTTCAGAAACTTGTATGTTCTTGGTCTGGCAAATGCATTTTGATTTGATTGTAGCCTAAATAAGCGTCCATGAAGCTTAAAATTTCGTGCCCTGCTGTTGCGTCTACGAGCTGATCGATTCTTGGAAGTGGAAAACAGTCTTTAGGGCATGCTTTGTTGAGGTCTGTGAAATCAATACAAACTCGTCATTTCTTGTTCGGCTTGGGCACGAGTACGGGATTCGCGACCCAAGCCGGGTAAAAAGCTTCAATTATGAAGTTGTTGTTGTGCAGCTTTTCAACTTCATCTTTCAGGGCTACTGCTCGTTCTTTATCCAGCAGCCTTCATTTTTGCTGAACTGGCCGGATGTTAGGATCGATATTCAGAACTTGTGAAATAATAGAAGGGTCGATTCCGATCATATCCGCATGTGACCAGGCAAAAACATCTAGGTTTGCTCTCAAAAATTTTATCAACTCTGATTTTACTTTGAGCAACAAACCCTTTCCAATTTTTAGCTTTCTGGTCGGGATAGCTGGATCGATCTCGATCTATTCTAATTCTTCCACGGGTCTAACATTGTTGCTTGGGTCCCCAAGTCAAGGATCCACATCTTCATCCTCGCCTTGGGAAGTTTCCTACTTGGGAATGTTTTTTCCCTTGTCTGGGCTCTGGCTCGAGGATATTTCCTTCTTAGCCTTGGCCACTGCAAGGTTGTAACATTCCTGAGCAGATAGCTAGTTCCCTCTAAGACACCCCACCCCATTATTTATTGGGAACTTCAGGCACGAGTGAAATATTGATGTGACAGCTTTTAAGTCATACAGGGCTGGTCGGCCAAGCATTACGTTAAAGGCTGAAGGAACATCCAATATTAAGAATTGTGCCATGATAGTTATGCTCGTCGGAGCTTGTCCAGCAGTGAGGGGTAGCCGGATTTGTCCTAGGGGTGCAACTCCTTGACCGGAGAAACCATAGACAGGCTGGAGGCATGGAGTTAGATCCTTGAGTTGGAGTCCCATATTTTCGTAAGTAGCCTTGAACAAAATTTTTGAAGAAGCTCCATTGTCGATCATGGTTCTGGCCACCATTTTATTGGCTATCTGAACTTCCACGACCAGCGGGTGGTTGTGTGGAAATCTAATCTTGACAGCGTCTTCATCATTGAAAGTTATGGTTGGCTCTCCTGCTCGTGGAACTTTGGGCTTACTTTCTTCCACGGCCAGGATGACTTCTTCTTGTTCGTGCTGTGCTGTCTGGGCATATCTCTCTCGAGCTTTGCCCGAATCTCCAACAATGTGCGGGCCTCCAATAATGACTTGTAACTGTCCATCTACTGGTGGAGGTAGCAGATCTTGGTTGTTCTGACCTTGGTTGGTCTTGACATACTTCTACAAGTGCGGATTGTTTTTCTTTATTAGAAATTCAATTTCTCGCTTCAGATTGTAACATTCGTTAGTGTCGTGGTCGTAGTCTCCGTGGAACCGACAAAACTTCATCATGTCCCTTTTGTTGGTATCTTTCTTCATGGGCCCGGGCTTCTTGTACGGGATTAACGACTGAGTTGCCATATATACACTCTCTGTATCTTCATTCAGAATAGTGAATGCAGTGTATTTGGCATGATCACGGGGGGTCTGTCCGGATTTATCAGTGAACTTTCCTTTCTTCCTGTTTCCTTGCTTTTGGTTGTTGCTTGAACGCTTTCCACTTGAGCTTGAATTGTTGGAATAGTTGGGAAGTTGGGCGGATGTTCCAATGGAAGGAGCCTTCGTTTTGCCTGGCTTTTGCTCACCTTCTGCTCGTTGAATGGCTTCTTCGAGCTTGATGAAGCCTTCGGCTCGATCAAGGAAATCACTCATTGAGTCTACTGGCCCGTTCTTCCTTATATCTTTCCAAAGTTCACCGAGGACTTCAATGCCCCCCAGTATCGCGGATAACTTTCCATCCTCGGTTACCCGCGAAACTTTGGTCGCTTCCGTCATGAATCTGCTGATGTATGCCCGGAGTGGCTCGCCTGGTCGTTGCTTTACTTCGACCAAATCTCCCAAATGCAATGGGAGCAGGCGCGAGGAGGAGAATTGCGCATGGAATTCCAAAGAGAAGGTTTTCCATGAACTAAACTTTCTAGGAGCCAACTTGAAATACCATTGCTGTGCGGCTTCCGACAGAGTGGCGTAGAAGATTCTACAGCACACATCGCCCCGTACTCCTTGTAAATCCATTTGCATCTCAAAGTACTTGAGATGGGAAAGAGGATCTTCTCTCCCAGTATACATCTTCCTGTTGGGTTTTGTGCCCTAAATAAAACCCATTTCAATATAATTAGATTTACTTATTAATAAAGATCAGAAATAACATTTTATGTTGCATGGTTCACATGATTTATTTCATGATTATATATATAATGTATGAATTCCATTTAAGTTCAGAACATATGAACTTGTTAATGATTATAGTGTTGTCAGCACAGTGGAATATACTCTTAATTATATGTTCGAAAGTTTATTCCCTGATTTGTCAGAACACTGGATTTAGACTGACATGGTATAATCAACGATAGGTATTCTTACACCTTGGAAAAGTGTTATGTCCTTTCCAGGACATTGGCAAAGTTTACCAGTATCGGATGTATGGAGTATACATCGGAAGGGACCGATATTGAACTTTAATTAGATATATTAGAATTTACCGTAATATCTATTCAATTCAATATCACCTGTTGATCCTAGATCAAATGATCTTAATCCTGATATGATTAGGTTCAATCTCAAGAGTGTTATTCGTGTTCTTTGATTTGTTAGTTAAGCCTACTTTTGGGTCAGGGTGATACGTACATTTTGGGAACACGGTAGTGCAATTGAGTGGGAGCGCTAACATAAATATGGAATCTATAGCTTCTATCTGGCGAATAGAAAGTTAAGGATGATTTCCTTCGAGCTTAACCAAACGAAAATAAATCGTGGAGTACTCATTTCACTTAGCTGAAATATCATTTATACAGGGTTGTGTTTTAAGGATAAAATACATTATAGGGTGTTACGGTAATTTACTCCCTTTATAGTATAAATCATCTATATAGAGGATCATTGATCACGTTAGGATTATAACAATGGATAACTAATGACGTATCTATATCGTGGAACATATAGAGCGTTCTATATGACTGAGAGTGCAATTCCAAGTTCTAAGAGTGGATTCAATAAGGAATTAATAAGTTAGGGAATTTACTTGGTAAATTCGGTTCGATTTATTGGAAGCTCGGTTATATAGACCCATGGTCCCCATACTAGTTGAGACCATACTGCTTGTAAGACTCAGTTAATTGATTTTAATTAAACAATTATAATTCTAAAAGTTAGGCTATGTCTACTTTATGAATTTTCACTAAGCAAGGGCGAAATTGTAAAGAAAAGAGATTCTAGGTTTATTTATTAATTAAGATACTTTATATGTCTAAATTAATAAATATATTAAATGGCAGTATTATTTAATAATTATTTTTAAGTTATTAAATAATTAGAATTGACATTTGAATGGTTAAATTGGGAAATTGGCATTTTTGAGAAAATAGGAATGAAAAATAACAAAATGGGAAAGTTGCAAAGTGAGGCCCAATTTCCTTATATGGGCCGCCCACTATGCATAGGCTTTTACCATTTTATTTTTCCATTATTTTAATGCCACACAATTCTAACCTAAACCTAGAGGGCATTCTATAAATAGAAAGTGTTGGCTTCAGGAAACTTATAACTTTGCACATTGTGTCCTTTAGACAAAAAGCTATGCACCACTTTCTCTCTCTATTTTCTTCTCTAAATTTTTGAATTCCCTTGAGTGATAGAGTAGTGCCCACACACATCAAGTGGTACCTCAATCATAGTATGTAAGACTGTGGAAAATCAACATCAAAGAAGGAGAGAAGGAGATCCAGACTCAGATCCTGATAATGCTCTGCTACAGAAAGGAATCAAGGGCTAGAGATCTGAATGGAAGGAGTCATTATATTCCGCTACACCCAATGTAAGGTTTTCTTAAACTCTTATGCGTTTATTTCATTGTTTTAGAATTCATATTAGGATGTTAATGAAACATACTTGGTAGTAAATCTAGAGCCATGGTAAAATATTTCCAACAACTGGCACTAGAGCCATGGTAATGATTTACTTTCATGTAATATGAATTAAAACGATGTTTTATATGTTTTGTGTTGATTTGGATGGTTTCATGTTGGTTTATGTGCTTATGTGATGAATATATGTGTTGTACGAAATTTTTCCATAAAAAATAATTTTTCTATTTTTGATGATATTTTATTTGGATTCCTTGTGAAAAATTAAGCAATTTTTCGTTTTTACGGAACTCGATTCCGATAAAAATTGAAAGAGTTATGATTTTTTTAAAATCGGGGTTCAATGGTGTCCCCACAAATTGCGATTTTTTTGTGGTTTTTCCTCAAAAATCCAATTTTTCATGGGATTTCCCAAAATTCATTTTTCCAATTTTAAATATTTCTAATTTGAAATATTTCCAATTTTAAAATATTTTCAATTTGGAATTTTTCCAATTTTAAATATTTCAATTTTGGATTATTTCCAATTTTAAATGTTTCCTATAATGGTCAGATTTAAAAATTTGTTAACTTCTTTAATATTTATATATTATTTAATTATAAGATTAGATATTTTGATATTTAACATATTTTAAATTAAAAGATAACTTTGTCTTTTTCTTTAAAATATTATATTAAAATTATCTTATATGACAAATTAAATAATTAATAAATTTGAAATTAACATAGATATTTTTATAGATATACTTACCATAGTATTTTCAAATTCAAAATTTGTTATTTTGTTAAATATTTAATTATTTATAAATTATAAGTTTAAAAAATGATATTTTTCTATATATATCATTTTTTTTTCCTTATTGGAAATTTATAAATCATATCTTGAATATTTAAGTAACTTAGATATTTTGTAGAAATTTGAATATTGCTTAATTTGAGATATTTTGACATATAATTATGGTAATTATTATTTATTTATTATTTTATTCCTAAAATAATAATTATCTAACCAAATTTTTTTAAAAATTGGTTTATTTTATTAAATTATAAGATTTGAAAGTGATTGTAAAGATTCTTTCCTTTCAAATCATTGATCTTATTTGATATTTAATTTAATCTGATTAAAATAAACCTAGATATTTTAAAATTAGTTTCCATTAGTTTTGAGATTTTAAGGTTTGTTTTAACAATCCTAAATTTTCAAAATTTAATTGGTTAGTTTAAGAATAATAATTTAATTATATTAATATCTTATTTCACATTTGTTACATGGACAATGTTTGTTTATTTATTTATATTGTTTATTCAAAAATTTTTAACAAACCTATTATTTATTTGATCTAAATTGCTATGATTAACTTGTTGACATATCCAATGATCTGATTTTAATCATAGTCCAATTGTTAATAGATCTTATAAATAATTTGTAACATGTAAATTTTGTACTTCTTTCATCTGTGTAAACCTAATAACATGATAGGGCCCATCCAAATCATTTGACCTATGTGAGCCTATATGTTTGCTGTTGGGCTTAGATGCATATAGGAAGCCCATTTAAGTTTTACTAAGAAAATGGACTAGGTTGCTAAAATAAAATTTGACATAAGTAATTTTATTTAGGCCCAATTAGATTTGGGCTTATTCAATGAATAACAATTGTTTATTTAAAGGTTAAATTCCTCTCTTTTGGGCCTTGTGTGAGAGTTGGGGGCCAATAGAAGTGGGTACGACATACTGAACCCAGCTTCCCCTCACATGAACTACCCCAATTGTGAAGGCCCATTTGCCTTATTTAAATAATTGTATTAGGTTAATTATATTAGTCTAACCTAATTAAAATTGAATTAGCAACATAATTAACTTTTAAAATATATGAAATTTATCTTTCATTTTAATATTTTAAAGTTAATTTTAGAAAAACACTTAGTTAATGATGTATATTCTAGATAGTTATTTCTATACTAGTTATTATTTCTAATATTAAATAGGAAAATATCATTGATTGTGAAATTAATTGTTTAATAATTAATTTTGGTACAATCTAAGTTTAGTATATTTTCCTAGTATTAAACTAGAATTAATAATTAAGTTTCCTCTATAAGTAATTATTTATTTCTTGAATTTAATACATTTAATTAAATTGAAAATTTAATTATCTGAGTTGATTCTCATCATGATACTTAAATATTGTTATTTTCATGTAATTAAATTAAGGTAGAAAATTATTTTAAGTTTGGAATCTTATTTAAGAATAACTTAAATTTGAATAGTTTTCAAGATATATTTTATTTTATTTTATTAATCTTTTTCCCAAAATTTCGAAATTGCATTTCTTTAATGCAGAAATTTCGAATTTTAATTTGAAAAATGGATTAAAGTTGAAAATTATTTATTTTAATTTTGTACCAACTTAAATCAATGATTTTTTCATTTAATGGTTAATTAAAATAAATGAACTAAAATATATTATAATTAGAAATTGAATTAATTAGTCAATGAAAGTCTAGATAGATATTATCTGTTTTACTTGAAGTATTTTTCTAGTGTATTTAATTAAATAGAAAATTAATATTTAAGTTGATTTTCATCATGATACTTAAATATTTGAAATTTTCCTTTAGTATTTAACTAAATAGGAAAATTATATTTTTTGTTGTAAATTAATTTTATTAATTAATTTTGGGCCAACATAAAATTAAGATAATTTTTCCAGAATTTATTTTTATTTTATTTTAAAGCATTTTCGAAAGTAGTATTCTTACACACTTCATTTTTCAAAATGCAATATATATTTATAGAAAATTAAATTTGAGTTGTAAATTAATTTAAATTAATTTTGAAACAACTTAAATTGAATAATTTTGTAAATATTTATTGGAAATTATCACTAAGATGGAAATAATGTTGGGTTTTATGCCCTAAATAAAACTCATTTCAATATAATCAGATTTACTTATTAATATAGATCAGAAATAACATTTAATATTGCATGGTTCACATAATTTATTTCAAGATTATATGTACATAATGTATGAATTCGTCTGAAACCCTTTTCACATACTTGATCCTGTTTATTGTGTTGTCAACATATTGGAAAGTAAACATGACTATGTGAATAAAGTTTCCTAGATTTATCAGACACAGGGTTTTACTGATATGATAATCTACAACAGAGTTTACTTGCATTTGGAGAAATGCTATGTTCTTTCCAGAGCATTGGTTAAAGTAAAGCTCAGGTTGGATGCATGGAGTATGCATCGGAAGGGGCCAATATTGAACTTTGACTTAGATTTATTAAACTTACCGTAATATCTATTCAAGTCAATATTGCCTAGTTGATCCTAGATCAAATGATCTTAATCCTGTTATGATTAGGCTCAATCTCAAGAGGCTATTCGTGTTCTTTGATTTGTTAGTTAAGCCTACTTTTAGGTCAGGGTGATACGTACATTTTGGGAACACGGTAGTGCAATTGAGTGGGAGCGCTAACATAAATATGGAATCTATAGCTTCTATCTGGAAAATAGTAAGTAAAGGATGATCTCCTTCGAGCTTGACAAAACAAAAATAAATGGTGGAGATCTCATTTCACATAAGCTGAAATATCATTTATATGGGGTTAAGTGTTTTAAGGATTAAATACATTGTAGGGTGTAACGGTAATCTAATCCCTTTACAGTGTAGATCATTCATATAGAGGATCATTGATCAAATTAGGATTATAACAATGGATATCTAATGATGTGTCTATATGGTGGAACATATAGAGCATTCTATATACTGAGAGTGCAATTCTAAGTTCCATGCGTGGATTCAACGAAGAATTAATAAGTTAGTGAATTTAGGTTATAAATTCTTGATCTGCTTATTGGAAGCTCAGTTATATAGACCCATGGTCCCCCCACTAGTTGAGATAATATTGCTTGTAAGACTCATATAATTGGTTTTGATTAATCAATTATAATTCTCAAATTAGATTATGTCTATTTGTGAATTTTTCACTAAGTAAGGGCGAAATTGTAAAGAAAGAGTTTTAGGGGCATATTTGTTAATTATGATACTTTGTATGGTTCAATTAATAAATATGATAAATGACAATATTATTTAATAATTATTTATAGTTATTGAATAATTAGAATTGGCATTTAAATGGTTGAATTTGAAAATTGGCGTTTTTGAGAAAATCAGATGCAGAAAAGATAAAACTGCAAAATTGCAAAAAGTGAGGCCAAAATCCACATGTATAGGGCCAGCCACTTTTTTAGGGTTTTCCCTCTGATATTTTCATTATTTTAATGCCAAATAATTCAAACCTAACCCTAGTGGAATGCTATAAATAGATAGTGAAGGCTTCAGGAAAATAACACTTTTTCTGACTTTTCATTCAGAAAAAACTGAGCCTTTCTCTCTCCCTATCTTTGGCTGACCCTTTCTCTTTCTTCTTCCTCTTCAATTTTGAAAATTACTTAGTGTTAGAGTAGTGCCCACACACAGCAAGTGATACCTCAACCATAGTGAGGAAGATCGTGAAGAAAGACTTTCAGCAAGAAGGAGTTTCAGCACTAAAGAATCAAAGAAAGAGATCCAGGTTCAGATATTGATAATGCTCTGCTACAGAAAAGAATCAAGGGCTAGATATCTGAACGGAAGGAGTCATATTATTCCGCTGCACCCAATGTAAAGTTTCTCATTCTTTATATGTGTTTATTTCATCGTTTTAGAAAGTTCATATTTAGGGTGTTAATCAACATACTTTTGAGTAGATCTAAGTGTTGGGTTTTATGCCCTAAATAAAATTCATTTCAATATAATCAGATTTACTTATTAATATCGATCAGAAATAACATTTAATGTTGCATGGTTCACATGATTTATTTCATGATTATATGTACATAATGTATAGATTCATCTGAAACCCTTTTCACATTCTTGATCCTGTTTATTGTGCTGTCAACACATTGGAAAGTAAACATGACTATGTGAATAAAGTTTCCTAGATTTATCAGACACAGGGTTTTACTGATATGATAATCTACAACAAGAGTTTACTTGTATTTGGAGAAATACTATGTTCTTTCCAGAACAGTGGTTAAAGTAAAGCTCAGGTTGGATGCATGGAGTATGCATCGGAAGGGACCGATATTGAACTTTGACTTAGATTTAATTAAACTTACCGTAGAATCTATTCAAGTCAATATCGCCTAGTTGATCCTAGATCAAATGATCTTAATCCTGTTATGATTAGGCTCAATCTTAAAAGGCTATTCGTGTTCTTTGATTTGTTAGTTAAGCCTACTTTTAGGTCAGGGTGATACGTACATTTTGGGAACACGGTAGTGCAATTGAGTGGGAGCGCTAGCATAAACATGGAATCTATAGCTTCTATCTGGCGAATAGTAAGCAAAGGATGATCTCCTTCGAGCTTGACCAAACGAAAATAAATGGTGGAGATCTCATTTCACATAAGCTGAAATATCATTTATACAGGGTCAAGTGTTTTAAGGATAAAATACATAGTAGGGTGTTACGGTAATTTAATCCCTTTACTGTGTAGATCATTCATATAGAGGATAATTGATCAAATTAGGATTATAACAATGGATAACTAATGATGTGTCTATATGGTGGAACATATAGAGCATTCTATATACTGAGAGTGCAATTCTAAGTTCTATGCGTGGATTCAACGAAGAATTAATAAGTTAGTGAATTTTAGTGCTAAATTCTTGATCTCCTTATTGGAAGCTCGGTTATATAGACCCATGGTCCCCCCACTAGTTGAGATAATATTGCTTGTAAGACTCTTGTAATTGGTTTTGATTAATCAATTATAATTCTCAAATTAGACTATGTCTATTTGTGAATTTTTCACTAAGTAAGGGCGAAATTGTAAAGAAAGAGTTTATAGGGGCATATTTGTTAATTATGATACTTTGTATGGTTCAATTAATAAATATGATAAATGACAATATTATTTAATAATTATTTATAGTTATTAAATAGTTAGAATTGGCATTTAAATGGTTGAATTAGAAAATTGGCGTTTTTGAGAAAATCAGATGCAAAAAAGATAACACTCCAGAATTGTAAAAAGTGAGGCCCAAATCCACTAGTATAGGGCCAGCCACTTTTATAGGAATTTACCTCTGATATTTTCATTATTTTAATGCCAAATAATTCAAACCTAACCCTAGTGGAATGCTATAAATAGATAGTGAAGGCTTTAGGAAAATTACACTTTTCTTCAGACTTTCTGAATCAAAAAAACTGAGCCTTCTCTCTCCCTATCTGGCTGACCACTCTCTCTCTCTATTCTTTCTTGATAATTTCGAAATCCTTAGTGATTAGAGTAGTGCCCACACACATCAAGTGATACCTCAATCATAGTGAGGAAGATCGTGAAGAAAGACATTCAGCAAAGGAGTTTCAGCATCAAAGATTCAGAGAAAGAGATCCAGGTTCAGATATTGATAATGCTCTGCTACAGAAAGGAATCAAGTGCTAGATATCTGAACGGAAGGAGTCATTATATTCCGCTGCACCCAATGTAAGGTTTCTTAAACTTTATATGTGTTTAATTTATCGTTTTAGAAAGTTCTTATTTAGGATGTTAATAAACATACTTGTGAGTAGATCTAAGATCCTGGTAAAATAATTTCCCACAACTGGCCTCAGAGCCATGGTAATTGATTTACTTGCAAGAAATTTGGACTTTAAAACGATTGTTTGTATGTTCTTTGGATGGTATCATGTTGTATTGAGTGTTATTTGATGATTGATTGATGTTTGTAAAATTTTCGTAAAACATAATTGCGATTTTATCTCTAGAATTATTTTTATTGGATAGTATGGAAAAAATTAAGCAAGTTAGCCTTTTACAGAACTTAATTTGGATTTTATTTGAATTAGTTATGATTTTTTGAAGATTTGAAAAAATCGGGGTTGTGCTGATATTTTCCTGCGATCGCAAATCTGTCCGTAAAGTTCACAATTTTTTCGTTTTTCTTCGATTTTTCATGCTTTTTCATGGAATTAACTTCCAATTTTTTGTATAGTTTTGTATTTATACTATTACTATTCCTAATTCAATTCTAATTATCATTTTGAATTAATTTAATATTTTTTAAATTTAATTCAAGATATTAGTGTAATTTGAATTTGAATAGAATTAGTATCTATCTTCTTGCTTAAAATATCTATCTTATTTTAAAATTTGATTATATCTTATCTTATTTTAAATTTAAAATAAGATATTTATAATCATGTAATTTTTAAATGATATAAGATATTTTGCTAATTTTTTAAATTTTGTTATTTTATTTATTTAAATTACATTTAAAATTTGAAAAAGATATTTATTTATCTTTTCTAATTTTTTATTTAATTTTTATTTATAAAATAACATTTAAAATTTAAAAGTAGTTAGCAAATTTTTGAAATGATATTTAGGTTGGTTGAAACCTAATTTTTCAAAAATTGTAGGTTTAATTTTAAATTTAAATTTTTTTTAAATTTCGAATTTTTTCAAATTTTTTTTAAATTTTCGAAATTTTTTTTATTATTTAATTAATTATTTTCGAAATTAAATATTTTATTTAAAATTAAATAAATCCTACATCCAACTATCCAGCTAACCTTGTTGCAGGAGTATGTGTTTTAGCTTGTTTTGTAAGTTTTCAAAACCTATTATTACTTGATTGCAAATAGCCATGGTTACTTTTTGCCAGATCTAATGATCTGATGGCTCCCTTGGTCAAGTTAATAATTTGTAACAGGTATATTTACAATCTTCTTTCATCTGTGTATGACCTAGCAACATGATAGGACCCATCCAAAGTGTGCCTGTGTGAGCCTATGTGTTTAATTTTATTATAGATGCATATAGGTTAATGTTGCTAAAATAAATTATCATAGTTCTTGATAGAATTTATTTAGGCCCATTTAGTTTTTGGGCCTATTCAATTAATAACAGTTGTTCTTATTAAGGTTAAATTCCTCTCTTTTGGGCCTTGTGTGAGAGTTGGGAGCCATAGAAGTGGGTACGACATACCGAACTCCAAGACCCCCTCACACAAACCACCCCAATTGTGAAGGCCCATTTGCCTGATTTGAATAACTGTACTAGGTTAATTAAACTAGTTTAACCTAATAAAATTGATTAGCAACATAATTAATTTCATTTATTTTGAAATTAATTTAAGAAAATTATAGTTTAAAGAATTCTTTATTCTAAGCTAAACTATATGTATTTTCTTGTATTTAATTAAATATAGAATTATAACCATCTAGATTCTTTCTGGAGCTTAATTTAAATTTTTCATTAAATATTCTTATTTAAGTTGATATTTAGTTATCTACAACTAACCAACTTAAATCTGAATATCTTTTGAATTTCAAATTTCAAAATTAAGTTGAGGAATTTTAGGCATTGGTTATTAAGATTCTTTAGATATTTTTTAAGTTAATATCTTTTCGAATATTAACTTAAAATGGAATATTTTCAAATTAAGTGGTTACAACTTAATTTTTGATATTTAATTAAATTTAAATTTGAAAATATTTAAGTTCTAGATTTTTACTAATACAACTTAAATTAGATATTTTTTCAAATTTTGTGGTAAAGATACTTAGTCAAATAAGATATTTTCTAGATAGTTATTTCTAGACTACTTATTATTTCTAATATTACAATAGGAAAATATTATAAATTGTGAAATTAATTATTTAAATAATTAATTTTGGTACAATTTATTTTAAGTATATTTTTCCTAGTATTAAACTAGAGACTAATAATTAAGCCTTCTCTACACTTAATTATTTATTTCTTGAATTTAATACACTTAATTAATTTGAAAATTGAATATCTAAGTTGATCTTTATCATCATACTTAAATATTTCTTTTTCATGACATTTAATTAAATAGAAAATTATTTTTAGTTGAAATTTTTTTTCAACTAAATTTAAATAATTTTCAAAATATATTTTTTCTTTATTTTATTAATCAATTTTCGAAATTGCATTTCTTAAATGCTAGAATTTCGAATTTTATCTTGAAAAATAGATTAAGTTGTAAATTAATTATTTATTTTAATTAATTCTTGGATCAACTTAAATCAATGATTTTTTCATTTATTGATTAATTTAAAATAAATTGAATTAAAGTATATTATTAGAAATTGAATTAATTAGTCAAAGGAAAATCTAGATAGATGATATTTTTGCTTGAAGTATTTTTCTAGTGTATTTAATTAAATAGAAAATTAATATTTAAGTTGATTTTCATCATCATACTTAAATATTTGAAATTTTTCTTATATATTTAATTAAATAGGAAAATTATATTTTTTGTTGTAAATTAATTTTATTAATTAATTTTGGGCCAACATTAAATTAGAATAATTTCTCCAGGATTTATTTTAATATGCATTTTTCGAAAATTGTATTCTTATATACTTTAATTTTTCGAAATGCAATATATATTTATAGAAAATTAAATTTGAGTTGTAAATTAATTTAAATTAATTTTGTAACAACTTAAATTGAATATTTTTCTAAATATTTATTGGAAATTATTACTAAGATGGAAATAATTCATGTTATTTTCATATCCATCTAAGTAAAATTTATAAATATTAAATTAAAATTTATATTTAGAATTTTTTATTCTAAATTGGAAATTTTAATTAAATAAATATATATATATATTTAAAATAAATGAATAAATAAAGAGAATCAAAGAAAATACAACTCACTTTAAATAATGAGCTTGATTATTATTAAGATATTCGATCTCCATTGTTGGTCTTACAAAAGTTAAATGTTTTCAATATAACCTCGAGACGCTAGACTTCGTCCCCCTATGGATGGTTATTCGTTGAACGCATTTAACACCGTAAAATTTCGTTTGATAAGTGTTTTGTAAGTTTTCGTCTCTATTAGACTCTCCCCTATGGTGACTACTTAGAGATAAACTTATGAAACATGAAACAATGGTGGAAGCTCATAAAATGACAATAACCTTGACTCTCGCCTACCGGGACAACGTTGGATTCTTATTTTGATCGAATAAAAGGTTGCTAGAATGGTTTCTATTTTAGATGAGCTGACAACTCTATTCAATAAATGATACTTTGACTCTCGCCTACCGGGACCGTATCGGTTGTTGAAAACCTTGGAAATTATTAAGGATTGTATGTTTTAGTATTTTCACTAGTCATTCCTACTTGCTATATATTTATAATTTCTGAATTGTGTATGAATTTATATTGAACCATGTTATTTTCTGTTATTAAGTTGTAGTTTAATTTCGAATCTTCATTGTTGGTCTAACATGTTTGTTTTTCTAATGAGATAAATCCTTAATGGATTTTCACCATTAGACATACATAATAGTGTAAGATCTCGAAAGATAAATATCGTATATGCAACATCTAGCTGTTCATCAATTGATGACACCTTAGACTAGTATTTTTACGATATGAAACAAGAAGATTGTATAAATAAGATTACTTTGACTTTCACTAATCGAAGCGTCGTTGGATTCTTATTTATAAACGAAATTATCCTAATTCCTCTTAGCTTATTCATTTCGAATTAGCTTCAAAACATATCATTGGATGAATGGTCTATAAATCATTTCATGTCATTCTATATTTTCTCTTAAGAAATTAAATGACGCATATGATTATAATCCCGAAATTCTATTCCCAATTGATATAAATCCTCAATCTTAGAAATCTCCTACTTGTATGAGCAAATCTGACTTAGAGTTTGTATTAGTAGTGGTGGTCCAAGATAGAATTACTCATTATATTTGGTATAAATTTAAGTCCTTGACTTTAATTTTAGATTCCAAACACAAATTTTCTTATATTTCTAATTCCATAATACAATACAGTTACACTTTCTCAAGTGTTCAACATCCATCTTCTATTAATGGATTAAAACTGTATGGAATATGAGTTATGTAATATCCCAGAAAATAAATAATATTTAAATGGACATATTTTATTAAATATGTAATTTCTTGAGAAATGAAGTAGGATTATGATCTTACTTAGGTAATTGTTGAGAAATTAATTAATGAAATACGTTATTTTTGGGCCCGGCAATTGTGGAATTTTAGCTATGTGGTTAGCAATGTCACGACATTAAATGAAAGAATTATTTTGAGAATATCCCGGATTAAGTTAGAATTTTATTAGAATGTCGGATTGGGGAATTAGTAAAATTACCATAAATACCCCTAGGTTATAATTTTAGTTTAAGTTTTTTTTAAGGGTAAATTAGTCATTTTTTTTATGTTTTGACTTTTTGACCTTTGACTTTCTAGTGGCTGATTGTTAGTTTAAAAAAAAAAAAAAAAAAAAAAAGAAGAAGGCAACCTTATTTAAGTTGCTTCCAAGGCAAGAAAGCAAAAATCACACAACTTCAAGCTTTATTTTCTTCTTCCTCTCTTGCCAATCCTTGAAGCAGCTGGAAACCAGGGAAAAACTCATTTCTTTTCTTCAATTTCTTGAGCTAATCTCAACCCTAGAAGCTAGCTAAGTGGAGGTATGATCCTTCTACTCTTCTCCTAATTAATTTCCTTGAGTTTAGTTAGGTTTTGGTAAGGTTTTCATTAAATCCTGAGCTGGGGTATGAACTGAGGTTAGGGTAGGTTCTTAGGGTTGATTTGAAACTTGTTTGAATGAAGATTGAGTGAAATTAAGGGCTGTTCAATTAAATAGGTGTTGAAAGTGATGTTTAAATACAAATTGTCAAGTAAGATGGTGATTTTGAGTTAAATGGTGAATTGTGATTAAATGATGTGTTGAATATGTTATATTTGGTATATTGAACTGTTATGGAAGTGCAAATTAGGTCTGAAATGGTTTTGGTTCGAGCTGGGGGAGAAAAACCAGAAATTTTCGGTACGACGACAATAGGTCGACCGGATTGGTTCTCGTTATATCGAGCCGGTCGACCGATTACAGGGGGAAAATTTCTCGGGTTTTTCTCTGAACCCTGTTTAGCTCGGGGTTGAACCTAGTACCTGCCTTTGAATAATTTTGAGTTATTTGAATTATTATATAGTTGGTGAAGGCTAAGTCTAATCGGTTTTAAATTAGGGTTTTAATCCGGAATATTAAGTTAAGGTATTTATTGTGTTTCAATTGTCGTGACATAGGACCGGGATTGCCTAGCTTGTTTTTCCACCCAGGTCGGCCATATTCTTGACTTCTGAATTAAGGTAAGAAAAGTGGTAAGCACCGTATGTGGTTAAAGATTAATGGATGAATGGAAGTGGCCTTAATTATTATCATGATGCTGATTAAAAGTTTATTAAGCCTAGGTTATGACCTAGGGTTGGAAACGGTTATTACCGTTATGAGTAATTACTCTTGAAACCGCGGTTAGGTTTCTTACTTATCGTTTGCTTTATCGGGCAACGATAGTGACATATTCAGCTCGTATGTGACGAGTGGTAAAAAAGTGGTACTTTATTAAGTACCAGGAATGTGAGGTGTTTAAGGGAATGCTTATTATTATCGAATAGTGAGTAAACATAATGGCATGAGATTAAGTTGATAATCATTTTCTTTCAATTATTGTTTTGATCACTTTCTTGCTGAGTCTCTGTGACTCACTGGTGCTTTATGGTGCAGGTAAAGGAAAGGCTAAAGTCGAGCAACCATGAGTTTATGGTCGCAGCAGCAATGTACATACCGTAGTAGGCAGATTCTTTACAGGATGCTCTATTTTGATTGTATTTTGGAAAATATAAAGCTTATGTTGTAAAATACTTTGAAACCAGTTTGTAAATATTTTGAAAACAGGGGGACCCCGTAATTCATGTTACTTATCTTTTGTTAAACAGTTTAAAGGTTGAGTTTTAACTATCAAAATTTTAATTACCCACACTTTTAGTATAATTACATCTTATATAGTTATTGGTATTTTAAATAAATTGCACACACGTGGCGTCCCTGTTGGACAGGGCGTTACAAGTTAGGTATTCTGTGACCAGGATCCACTTGCAGTATTCTAAGAACTCTTTGATGTAACTAAACCTATGTCATCAAAAGACACTACCACATTTTTTTTAATCTATGGCATTTGTATCTTGTTCATAGTGGATTTGACAAGATCAATCTCTGCAAAGAGTTAATATGCCTATATCCACTGAAAGTAGTTCATCTCATTCGCAGATAGATGTACATTCAGGGGTGGATATGAGTTTTTCGTTGTATTCTTAAAACGATAACTCTAGATTATACCTTTTAGCAAAGAAATTTGAAATGTTTGAAAAATTTCATTAATTTCTAGCAACGGTTAAAACCATTAAGTAAGTGGTTAAAGATCTTGCGAACTGATAGGGGTGGAGAAATAGTTAGTAGATATGCAGTTCAAAGATCATTAAATTGATTTTTGAATTATATCCAAACTTACCTCCCCAGAAATTTCAAGTTGCATATTGATGATTAGTTACTAGTCGTTGCCTAAATCCTTCTATGGTAATACAATTTCAGAATGATGTAATGATTGTATAATTCAAAAATCATTACTAGATTCATGGATGACCTAATCAAAATCTTAAGAAAAGCTAGAACTATTAACCATGGTTTGTTAGCTATTCTAAGTGATTAGGGGTGGACCATCCCATAGTCAATAGATAAGAAAGTGTTTGTTCAAACAAATACTACTTTTCTAAGATAATGACTAAGTCTGAAAACAAGTAGCAAATAAAGGAGATATTTTTCTTGATTCCAAAACTGTTCTATCATCTTATATAACATATGATGATCCCACTGCCTCTGTTGTCTTGTCACAACCGAAGAGATCAATACCATTTAGTTTTCTTAGACATAATTCACGGTGCCTTGTCGTAGTGGGAGAGTTTCTAGGAACTCACCTTCTTATGACTTGGGAGACACTAGTGATTAAAATCCATTGTGAGTTTAAACAAATAATGGATTGTCAAGATAAGAAACTAAGAAGAAGGCCAATAGAACTATGGTTTAATCCATTCACATGGAGTAACCTAAAGTTTTCTATTACAAGGACATAAAAGGAAATTTTAGTTAATAAGTCTATTCTATGGACTTAACAAAACTTCTTGTTCCTAGTATTATAGCTTTGAGTTTATCTAAACCTATGGCTTGTGGTATACCTGGTAATTACTTACTCTAATGCAAGCAACTTACTTTAGTAAGATGCTGAAGCATTTTCTTTCTAATGGCAATCTATAGAAGCTTCACAACTTCTTAGGCATAGATTTTATTTATCTAAGGAAAAGTCTCAACTATTCCAGAAAAGATAAAGCCATGAAAGAATTTCTTATATCAACAGTGAGAGGTCTTAGATATGCTTTTGTATGCCTTAGACCAGACACCTGCTGTTGAGTGGGAGTAATGAGTAGGTATCAGATTAATCCAGGAGAAGAACATTGGAAGACAATCAAGTAAATCTTAAGATTAAGAAGAGGAACTATATGTTAGTCTATAAGAGTGTGTTTAAAACTCTTAGACTACACCACATCAGATTTCGAAATTTGCATATGTGCTAGTAAATATTTCTGATAAGATGGTGGTTACTCTGGGGGTGGAATAGTGATTTTGGAGAAGTGTAAAAACCTATCTGAAGTCTCTAGGTCTACCAGAGAGGGACTGAATGTTAAGGTTGCAGGAAAGGTACTTATTCAGTCTAAGAAAAGTTCTATACATTTTTGGCATCATTCCAAATTGCCTTAAACTACTAGTGTTAATTTCCTGATTAACCAAAAGTAGTTGCCAAAGATATAGAATCCAAAAGATCCCAAGAGAGTAGACATATAGAGAGGAATTTCACATTATCAATGATTTTGTGATTAAAGGAAGAGTAATAGTGGAGAAAAGGTTGTGGTTAATTCAACCTTTCAGATCCTATTACGAGGAGTATACTACTACTACACTTGATTTGTATATCAAGGTGTTGAGATTATTTGAAACGCACTTTTTGCTTTATATTAGTGCAAGTGGGAGTTTGTTGGGTTTTATGCCCTAAATAAAACTCATTTCAATATAATCAGATTTACTTATTAATATAGATCAGAAATAACATTTAATGTTGCATGGTTCACATGATTTATTTCATGATTATATGTACATAATGTATAGATTCATCTGAAACCCTTTTCACATACTTGATCCTGTTTATTGTGCTGTCAACACATTGGAAAGTAAACATGACTATGTGAATAAAGTTTCCTAGATTTATCAGACACAGGGTTTTACTGATATGATAATCTACAACAAGAGTTTACTTGTATTTGGAGAAATACTATGTTCTTTCCAGAACATTGGTTAAAGTAAAGCTCAGGTTGGATGCATGGAGTATGCATCGGAAGGGACCGATATTGAACTTTGACTTAGATTTAATTAAACTTACCGTAGAATCTATTCAAGTCAATATCGCCTAGTTGATCCTAGATCAAATGATCTTAATCCTGTTATGATTAGGCTCAATCTTGAAAGGCTATTCGTGTTCTTTGATTTGTTAGTTAAGCCTACTTTTAGGTCAGGGTGATACGTACATTTTGGGAACACGGTAGTGCAATTGAGTGGGAGCGCTAGCATAAACATGGAATCTATAGCTTCTATCTGGCGAATAGTAAGCAAAGGATGATCTCCTTCGAGCTTGACCAAACGAAAATAAATGGTGGAGATCTCATTTCACATAAGCTGAAATATCATTTATACGGGGTCAAGTGTTTTAAGGATAAAATACATAGTAGGGTGTTACGGTAATTTAATCCCTTTACTGTGTAGATCATTCATATAGAGGATAATTGATCAAATTAGGATTATAACAATGGATAACTAATGATGTGTCTATATGGTGGAACATATAGAGCATTCTATATACTGAGAGTGCAATTCTAAGTTCTATGCGTGGATTCAACGAAGAATTAATAAGTTAGTGAATTTTAGTGCTAAATTCTTGATCTACTTATTGGAAGCTCGGTTATATAGACCCATGGTCCCCCCACTAGTTGAGATAATATTGCTTGTAAGACTCTTGTAATTGGTTTTGATTAATGAATTATAATTCTCAAATTAGACTATGTCTATTTGTGAATTTTTCACTAAGTAAGGGCGAAATTGTAAAGAAAGAGTTTATAGGGGCATATTTGTTAATTATGATACTTTGTATGGTTCAATTAATAAATATGATAAATGACAATATTATTTAATAATTATTTATAGTTATTAAATAGTTAGAATTGGCATTTAAATGGTTGAATTAGAAAATTGGCATTTTTGAGAAAATCAGATGCAGAAAAGATAAAACTGCAAAATTGCAAATAGTGAGGCCTAAATCCACTAGTATAGGGCCAGCCACTTTTATAGGAATTTACCTCTGATATTTTCATTATTTTAATGCCAAATAATTCAAACCTAACCCTAGTGGAATGCTATAAATAGATAGTGAAGGCTTCAGGAAAATTACACTTTTCTTCAGACTTTCTGAATCAGAAAAACTAAGCCTTCTCTCTCCCTGTCTGGCTGACCACTCTCTCTCTCTATTCTTTCTTGATAATTTCGAAATCCTTAGTGATTAGAGTAGTGCCCACACACATCAAGTGATACCTCAATCATAGTGAGGAAGATCGTGAAGAAAGACATTCAGCAAAGGAGTTTCAGCATCAAAGATTCAGAGAAAGAGATCCAGGTTCAGATATTGATAATGCTCTGCTACAGAAAGGAATCAAGGGCTAGATATCTGAACGGAAGGAGTCATTATATTCCGCTGCACCCAATGTAAGGTTTCTTAAACTTTATATGTGTTTAATTTATCGTTTTAGAAAGTTCTTATTTAGGATGTTAATAAACATACTTGTGAGTAGATCTAAGATCCTGGTAACATGATTTCCAACACTAAGATCCTGGTAAAATAATTTCCAACAAATACATTGTAGGGTGTTACGGTAATTTACTCCCTTTACAGTGTAAATCATCTATATAGAGGATCATTGATCACGTTAGGATTATAACAATGGATAACTAATGACGTATCTATATCGTGGAACATATAGAGCGTTCTATATGACTGAGAGTGCAATTCCAAGTTCTAAGAGTGGATTCAATAAGGATTTAATAAGTTAGGGAATTTACTTGGTAAATTCAGTTCGATTTATTGGAAGCTCGGTTATATAGACCCATGGTCCCCATACTAGTTGAGACCATACTGCTTGTAAGACTCAGTTAATTGATTTTAATTAATCAATTATAATTCTAAAAGTTAGACTATGTCTACTTTATGAATTTTCACTAAGCAAGGGAGAAATTGTAAAAGAAAAGAGATTCTAGGTTTATTTATTAATTAAGATACTTTATATGTCTAAATTAATAAATATATTAAATGGAAATATTATTTAATAATTATTTTTAA
Source organism: Cannabis sativa (assembly GCF_029168945.1). Taxonomy (NCBI): domain Eukaryota; kingdom Viridiplantae; phylum Streptophyta; class Magnoliopsida; order Rosales; family Cannabaceae; genus Cannabis; species Cannabis sativa. The sequence continues at coordinate 29,619,736 of NC_083606.1, forward strand.
GTTATTAAATAATTAGAATTGGCATTTGAATGGTTAAATTGGGAAATTGGCATTTTTGAGAAAATGAGAATGAAAAATAAAAAAATGGGAAAGTTGCAAAGTGAGGCCCAATTTCCTTATATGGGCCGCCCACTATGCATAGGCTTTTACCATTTTATTTTTTCATTATTTTAATGCCACACAATTCTAACCTAAACCTAGAGGGCATTCTATAAATAGAAAGTGTTGGCTTCAGGAAACTTATAACTTTGCACATTGTTTCCTTCAGACAAAAAGCTATGCACCACTTTCTCTCTCTCTCTCTCTTTTCTTCTCTAAATTTTTGAATTCCCTTGAGTGATAGAGTAGTGCCCACACACATCAAGTGGTACCTCAATCATAGTATGTAAGACTGTGGAAAATCAACATCAAAGAAGGAGAAAAGGAGATCCAGATTCAGATCTTGATAATGCTCTGCTACAGAAAGGAATCAAGGGCTAGAGATCTGAATGGAAGGAGTCATTATATTCCGCTGCACCCAATGTAAGGTTTTCTTAAACTCTTATGTGTTTATTTCATTGTTTTAGAATTCATATTAGGATGTTAATGAAACATACTTGGTAGTAAATCTAGATCCTCATAAAATATTTCCAACACTTCCACGTTGGCATTTTGAACTTGTGAGGCAGTGGCAGGAGATTGATCTCTGGTGAGAATGGAGTTCCGCGAGCTCGATCTAACTCAAGATCATTATTGCGCTGTCCAGCCATGCCATGAAACATATTTTTTAATTCGTCAAGCTGGGCCTGTATGGCTGGGTTGACCTGCTTGGCATTCTGGACGATTTGGATTATGTCAGCGTCTTTCTGAGCGGGGATTTGAGTACGGGCTCCTGGCTGCACGATTGTTGTAGTATTCTGCTTGTCTGTTCCCCTTCTTCTATTTAGATCGTTCCTTAGGTCATGGGTTGCTCCCAACCTTTCGAACACAGAAGAGCCTGGTTGCCTTAGCGATTGATTCGCTTGGTTGACAGGTGGAATAGCACCATTAGTCTGGTTGGAGCCGTCAGGTATGACTCCTCCTGATGAATTACCGGACAAGGTCTGCTCGCCTACCGCTTGGCCCACGAGTGGAACTCGTAACCGGGGATTGGGCGGCTGACCATTAGTAGTCTGGGAAGTATTCATCGTTGGGTCATCTTCCGTTTCTCCTAGGGGAATGACGTTCGGCGAATGCTGACCTACAGTTTGGTAGGCTCTTCGTATCAGCACGGTGGCTTACCGACTACGATCTTCGATCTCTGCATGGTGAGCCCTTAATGCCTCCATCTCTTTATCTCTCCATTCAGCGAACATACGCCTTTGTTCGTCAAACGTGAGATTGACTGCAGCACGCAGTTCGTCCTGATCATGATGCAGAGTGTTGTTATGACCCTACATGAGTCCGAGCGCGTCACGGAGATTTTGTAATTCAATTGCATCTCCGATGGTCGTCTAGGCGTTGGTTCCAGGCGTAACAATCGTATTATGGATGCCCTGGTTGGGTGCGGAACTTTTATTCCTAGTCTCTTGCACACCAGGCGCAATTCCAGTAATAGGAGCTATTTCACCATTCACCATGCTTCCCGTCTGTCCGTGATTAACAGCAGGCAGAACCCTTGAACTCCCTGGGTCCTGTAATGCAGGATCCAGCGTCTGTGAATTTGCTGGGTCAAACAGGCCTCTACGAGTTTGCACCACCGTGTTGGCGGTTGAGTATCGAATAAAGAGCGATTTGTGATCCTTCTCTCAATGAAAGCACCAAAATGTTGACTTCGCTTTTAGCCAACGACAATGAGTCTATTTTATAAGCGATAAACGATATGTAGTAACAGATATATAATAAAGCAATAATAAGACACAAGAATTTTATAGAGGTTCAGCCCCGAGCAGTTCGGTAATAGCCTAATTCTCGTTATTTGTATTGACTTAAGATCAAGAAAGAAGACTCATTTTCTTATAGCTCTTACAACAGTATCTCTGAATATATAATTCTTAGATAATAATATAGTCTTAGCTTAGCTGCTTTTCGACCGATTCTCTTGCCCAGTGAATATGCATCACTATTTATAGGGCTAGGAAACTTGAGGAGGAAGAGTTTCCTCTCTCGTTACAATGCGTATAAACAGAAAGATCGTGGGATCAATGCTGAATGCAAGGATCGTGGGATTGAGGCTGAGTACACTGATAGTGGGATCGTGTGTATGCCGTATCCACGTAAATTGATCCCTGAGTTATAGGGATTGAGCTGATGACTCATGATGCGAAAGCTGAATTCGCTAAGTGTTGATTGCTCTGCACGGATCGCTGAATATCTTACTCTGGACATGCCAGCGAGGCATCCTACTTGGCCTATCTTCCCGAGCAGATGTTCCAAGTGGACTCCACGTGTCACCATTCATGTGATGCCACGTCAGAGTGCAAAATTTGGGATAACAGGTAGTCCGATGGGGTCCGATGGGGTCCGATGGTCACCTGATGCTACTTTTGTATGTACAAAAACATTAAAAAAAAAAAATGAAAGAAAGAAAAAATTGGTACCAGATCTAGTTCGATGGTGGTCCGATGGTCACCTGATGCTATTTTTTATGTATAAAAACATTAAAAAAAAAAGTTGGTAGCAAATATGGTCCGATGGATCCGATGGGTGGTCCAATGGGTCCGATATGGGGTCCGATTGTGTCTGATGTGGGGTTCGATGGGGTCCGATTGTGTAAATAGGGGAGATGTAAATGGGAGTATTTTAAAGATATTATAGAAATTGTTATATCCTACAAATATTAGTTATTATTTATTTAGGAAAAAATTTTTAACCAAATATAATCATAAAAAATCAAATTTTCCTAATAATAATCAATTCGTATGTACAAATTTAAAAATAATAATCGTGCGTCAGTTGCTGTTTTTTTTTTTTAGCATACGTCAGTTGCTGTTTGAACTACAGTAAAACACCATGTGGGTTACAACTCCCTAATAGGCCAATTCACATGTGATTGTTGATGTTATATATGAATTAACATTTTGGTTAAAAAAAATTTGAAAAAATCCTTACAGATTAGATATACATTTTGATTTTTGTTTAAGGGGTTACTTTATTTTTTATTTGTACTTTAATAAATAATCCATATATTTATTTAAGAAGAGAAGCGTGAAAGTCACCATGTGGCTCTGGTAGTCCATAATGCATGCAGGAATCAAAATGGAGAAGGTGTAAGATTTAAAAATTTGAAGTTGGATCTCTCTTCTCTCATCTCAACATCATATACTAATTAAATAATCATTCTATTTTTCTAATTACCCACTTTTGTCTGCATGCCCCTGTCATTTTTCCAGTCCCAATTTAATCCCAACTGGCAACTAATAAATGTTTTCAATGAAAGGGCCATTGACTCATTTGTCATTTTATTTCCTTATTTTATTCACTCTCCAATTATCGAGGGCATATTTATTAACGACCAAAAACGTGTTACATTTCGAGATAATAATAAACAATCTTAAAGGAACACCCCAAGTTCATGGCTACTCAGGTGGGCCCCACTTTTAGGAGTATCATTCACAAATCACAATATTAATATGAGAAATACTAAATGGTATGGGGCCTAGTACCTTTCTATGTGTCAATATCGATATTGGTCTAACTAAATATTACGCACATCATTATTATATCATATTTTACGAGTAATGATGCATTGATTCAAAATATAAAGTGAAATTCACTCATAACGAATTTTGTAACCATGTTTGAAAAATATAATATGTTTTTGTTTGTCCAATTTTTATTTATATGGTATTTTATATTTTTAAATTTTTTTATTGTACTGAGTTTATTATAACGATTTATGCTATTGTTTGGTTATACTTTTATTTTATAATATTTTAAGGGTAAATACCATTTTGGATCCTCTGTTTCACAAAAGTTAACAATTGGACCCTGTGTTTTGTTAAATGACAAAATGGACCCTGTATTTTCTAAAATAGTACAAATAGGACCCTGAATTGATTTTTTGTCAAAATAAAGTTTAATTATAATCTGATCTAAAAGTGCTATGACAAAACTGTTTACATTTTTTGTATCTGTTCGTATTAAGCATTGTCTTCAAGTTGGTTGTATTAAATGAAAAGTTGTCAAAAATTAAGTTCAGGGTCCTATTTTTACTATTTTAGAAAATACAGTGTCCATTTTGTCATTTAACAAAACACAGGGTCTAATCTGTAACTTTTGCAAAACACAGGGTCCAAAATGGTATTTACCCATATTTTAATTACAAAATAAAAGTACATATTTGTTTTTAAAAATTTATTTTTGAAAAATAAAAATACGTTTTGTAACTATTTTGGTTTTTCAATTGTAAAAACAAAAATCAAAGATGTGTTCGGTAAAGTTTATTTATTTTTTTATTTTTTGATTTTATTTAAATCGGGTCTATGTCTAGGGTGGGATTCAAGTTTGGGTTAGAGGCTAAGTTCAGCGCTAGGGCCGTAGGGAAATTTGCGTAGGGATCTGGTCGGAATCTAAAATATTGATTAAGAAAAAAGACTGTTGTAAAAATTTATTTTTAGAATTTTAATTCTCAATTTAAAAATTTAAAAGTAAAAACAGCTTTATAGAATATGATTTTGAAAAATATTTTTACTTTTTTAATTTTAAAAACAAAAAGCTAATTAAAAAAATGTTACCAAACGCTACTTATATTTTTATAACACTTTGTGTAAACTATCTATCTTTTATATTTAGGTACCAAGTTCAATTAATAAAGGGTATCTTTTTATTTTTATGTTAGTAATTTAATAAAATATGTTTGTTTAAATTGTTTTATCTTTATTATTTTTTTTCACTTACCATATTCTCTTTTAGCAATAGTGTCTTACACTTGTAGTGATTTATTTATCTATATACAATATTTTATATATAATAGAGTATTTATCTTTATTTAATAAATAAAATTTAAAGACCATTGTATATATATAATCATAAAAGACTATTAATAATATTGGTCGAAAGAAATAAATTTACACTCTAACGACTTCGACATTAATTATCCCAATATAGTTGTGTCACTGACAAACAATTTATATACATATAGTTTATTGGATTATCAACTTTTTTGTTTTTGTATCGAGCAAAAAAAAAAAAGTAAAAAAAAGAAATAAAAAATATTTTGTATATAAAGCACAAAATAAAGTAAAGAAAAAAAAAATATATTATAAACTAATCCAAAAGAGAAATAAAATGGCTAAGCTGTTAAGGTAATTATTAACTCCAACTAGTAACAATAGTATATTGTTACGTGCGATGCACGTATGCTATGTTTTAAATTAAATTTTTATATCCAGTATAATGCAGTTTAAATTAAACTACAAATGTTAGTAAAAACATATTGGAAACCATAATAATAAGGTTATAATATCTTTATATATTAAAAGTGCCTATCTAACGGCATTTCTTGGTTTAACATTCTTGGTTTAACAGAATATACTTAAAAATAAAAGAATATTCTGTTAAATTTAACGATTAGGTTTGATCTCCCGTTAAAAAATAAACCCAATAATTAAACCCAAAAAATTAAACAATCTTTTAAATAAACAATCTTTTAAATTAATAATCTCTTTTTAAATTAAAAAAATCATCTTAGCCACATATCTCTCTAACAAACCTATCTTGGGAGAATATTAATAATTTTTTTATTTATTTTTTAAAAAAGAAAAATATAGATAAAATATCTAGAAAAGATAATATAAAAGAAGATTCATTGTGTTGGCTTAGAGATTTTTGGGCTTGAGCTTAAAAAAATAATAAAAAAAAAAGATGAAATGGGCTGTAATTAGTATTTACCTTATATGTTTGTGTTTATTTTTAGTTTTATTTTTAATTTTACCACCAAGAGGAGAAGGTTGAAAAATATTAGAATATGAAAATATTATTGGTGCTTATTAGTAATTTTCCAAAGAATGTGAAAGTCTATAAATATATAGTTGTGTAGCTATTATTAGATATGAAATAGAACTTTTTTCAATTAGAAGATTAATGTACATTTTACTATTAATAACATACATTATTATAACACAATTATGTTTTACTTACTAAATATACTGACACATATTTTATTTTTATAAAACAAATCGTTCAAATAATTATACTATTTTAATTATTAATTAAAATAAAAAACTAAAATATTAAATAAAACTAACACTACGTGGCTTGGCACGTAACAATCACCTAGTATATATATATATATGTATATATATTGTGAAATGAATGAGATTATAATATTAAAAGTATAATAATTTATAAATTTTGTAGGTTTTTGAAAAGAGTAGCCTGAAATATTATTAAATAATAGATATCTTTGTTTCTAATTTTGAAAGTTAATAGAAATAATTCTATTGTATTTAAAAAAAAAATGAATAGAAAGAATATACAAAGTTCAAACAAAACATTACTCAGGGAAAACTAAAATGAAATGTTTATGAAGATTCTTTTAATTTTCTATTTCCTGTAGATAGAATGGTAAAATGTTTGTATTTCACACTTCTCATTTTCTCTGGAACTACATATAACTTCTGACTTTGGTCGAAGTTCATGCCATTTTAGAATGAGATGTGCGCATTCCATATGTTCCAGCTTTTAAAATAATAGCAGCAAGAACATCTTTGACCTGGAAAAACAAATATTACAAAATTAAGAATAACTAACACTTGAAGGAACATTCTCACTACCAAGAAGAAATCTTTGATATATATTACAAATATTACAAAATTAAGAATAACTAACACTTGAAGGAACATTCTCACTACCAAGGAGAAATTTTAGATATGGAGTCAAAAACAGAGCAAAATTAAAATTAATGTGTACAAGTATTCCTAAGAAGCTACCACTGTCAGCCTACCAGAAGTCATGAATTTTAACAATGCTAACTGAAATCTCATCTGCTCATTATAAAACCACCGTCACTCAAAATAGCACAACAAAAGTAACAAAGAAGTATTAAAATTTCATCTGCTCATTATAAAGCCACTGTCACTCAAAATTGCACAACAAAAGTAACAAAGAAGTATTAAAGGTGTAAATTTTACCAAAAGCAATGAGATCGAACACCCCTATTGTCTGAGCAGATTGTCTTATATAAGGAGCGATCTTTGCCTGAAATGAAAAGAAAAAGTAAGTATATTCTGACATTTAGCTTGGACACTGTTGTAAAATAACAGAACTGCAATCGATGAGAAAGAAATGAAATCTGTTTCAGTAGGTGAAATTGAGAGAGAGGCTTTTGTTGTGTTTGCCTGTATGGGTGATGAATGGGTTAATCGTAAAGATTGTTTAATTTTTTGGGTTTAATTATTGGGTTTATTTTTTGAAATTTGAATGAAGCAGTGTAAAAAAAATTTCAAAAATTGTTGTTTGTTAGAGAAATATGTAAGTTAATCGTAAATATTATTTAATTTTTTAGTTTAATTATTGGGTTTATTTTTTGAAATTTGAATGAAGCCGTGTAAAAAAAAATCAAAAATTGTAGGATTTGTTAGAGAGATATGTGGGTAAGATATTTTTAAAAAAATATTGTTTAATTTTTTGGGTTTAATTATTGGGTTTATTTATTTGTTAACATTTAACGTTAACAGTCTGTTAAGTTGATCGTGTAAGGCTAAATAAAAAAAAGAATCGTTAAAACAAGAATCGTTAAACCAAGAATTGCCGTTAGATAGACACTTTTAATATATAAAGATATAGTATTATTATTTTGAATATTAATGAAAATAAATTATAAACTAATAACTAAAATTGATTGTATGTTTGTTGACGATGAGAACTAGTCAACTAACTTGCTAGCTAGAAAATCAAACTCCACTTCAAACTCAGAACTAAGATGAAGAAAAATATGAAATATATAAACTCAAGTGGCTATCTCAAAGTAGAGAGAAAAAATTAAAATTTTCTATTACTCTCAATATGGTGGTGTTAACGCAGATTCTCGTTAACTAAATTTGAGCCTAAAAGTGACAATCTCACATAGAAAAAATAAAAGCTGTAAAATAAAAAAAATGAACGCAAAGGATTTTTTACGCGGTTTCGCAGTTAAAATTCTGCATAGTCCACGAGTCAATTTTATTAGATTTCTGATAGTTTTTCAGGGCATTTTTCGTATAATTTTTTTCCTCCTTTTTTTGATCTTACTTGCCACTATTTATAATTACATAGTGAGCAGTTAATTACAAGGTTGACTGTAATCTTTACAGTGTTTTTTCCTAAAATCATGTAGTATAAATGCGGTTATTATTTGAAAATCACACAGCTGTGATTTTCCCGCTTTTACTGGGTCAAAATGATCGTGTTTAAACATCTCTTTAATTGTTGCGTTCTGGAATGTCTCGACAAGAGCTTGGTTCCAGTGGCCGTGATAGCGAGCTGGAGCCTTTTTTCTTATCCTTCCAAGGTCGACAATATACGCCTTGTTGCTTCTTTGTTTGAAAGCTTAACGCTTCATTTGTAACAATCGCAGTTCTTATTAACAGAGAGTTTCTCGAGGCTCATTTGAATGTTAGCTTCTAACTCGTCAAGATTGTAAGTCTTACTGACAGATGTCTGAAGTTAACTGGTGAAGGTTACAGGAATGGGCCTTCCTATAGCGTGATAGGCATCTCGCTTATTATGTCTCGAGTCCACTCAACCGTCGTAATTAGTTAGTGCATTTTACACAGTCGATATGCGTCGCTTTCGTCTTCCCAGATGTAACGGAGTCGATGTCTCGCCTTATACATCCAATGACATATAGTTTCTCATTAATATACTGAGCAACAGTTTGTATATCTTTTCCTCGCATAAGACCTTACAGTCAGCGAGTTGCAAATATACTTTGCTACCTACACAATTAACGAGTTATTCCATTAAAAGTGATTTCATCGATCCATATTCTCTTTATCTTGACATGTGTCCTCCACTGAGATGGTAGCCGAATTTTGGGTGTAACAGGTGGTTACAAGAAGGGTGTCTACACATTTGGTACCCTGTGTTTTATCTAAATACAAGTTAGGTACCTTGTGTTTTTGTTATCTCTATTGTCGGATGATTTGCACGTGGCAATCACGGAAGGGTGCCACGTCGGATGACATGTTGTTATTTTATGTCTTCCTCTTACTAGGGTTATGGAAGACACTATAAAACTTGGGGAAACGAACCCTGTTATTTTAGGGAAGGAAACGAAAGTTGCACACGCTCCAGGATGGTAGCGAATCAGTTGGTCCAGGAAGGTCTTAGACAAACCTTCAAGGAACTCAATAATACCTAATCTGGAGCTAAACCCGACTGTTACATATCTTCTAACACCAAATTAGATCTTGTCCCCTGCGTCATACCTTGGTAGTGCGCGTATGTGCTCTATAGCTCCTTTTTGCCCAATAGTTTGCTTATACACTAACTTTTCAAGGTGAAACCTTTGGGCGACAAGTGTAGTAAGTCCTACAAATTTGGATGTCACAGCTATGCACCGCACGATTAGGAGGTTCACTAGCCACTGATGGTCAGATTGCCAGGTTGTAATCACTAGCTAAAGAAAACGTGTTGAGTACGGAACCCTAGGTTGGTGAAGGGTATGCCCTCACCCACGCATGTGCCTATAAATACCCCTATTTTTCATGTACAAAGGATGAACATTTTTCTTATTTACAAAAATTCTGCCAAAATTTCTAGAGAGTTTCCATTTTCTATAAGAGAAACAAAATGGAATACAGAGTTATCATTGTAAACACTTGTAATACTCAAATACTTGTCGATAAGGCTAATTCAATATACTCGTGGACTAGGGATTATTAACGCCCAAACTACGTAAAAAACTATTTGTCTATTATTTATTGTTTTTCATTTTCCTTAAGCTATAATTAATCGATGTTTGAAAATCTCAATAAATATTTTAGTGCTTTCATTGAGAGATGAGGGAAGTTTACTGACCATGGTGAATACCCAAAAGGACACAAGCAACAAAACTCCATTGGATAGTGTAATGGAGGAAGCATACTCCCTTGCCTCCGACCTCCAAACAGGCAGTGTTAGAGAAGAAGGCACGACCCGTGTCGAGAATTGAGTGGAGGATGCTGAGAACGTGTTCAACGGCCTTGACAATGACCCGAATCCTTAAGATGGGGATGAAGAAGGTGATGAGGATGACTACGTAAAAGACGGGTACTACAAGGATAATTATTACTATGACCACGAGCCAAACTTATTGTGAGTGAACAAAGAGTTTGAAGCTACTAAGATAGAGTTAGCAGAACAAAGGAAGCTCACCGCAAAAATCAAGAGAATGATGGAACACCTTCTAAACAAGTTTGAAGACTTGGCAGAGTTCGACGATGAACCTTCGGTGGAAGTAATGGTCGAAGAACGCACCCACAAATAAATTGAAGCAAAATCCTTGAATCCTCGAAAGGATAAAGGTAAGGGCAAGGTGGGTGAGCCCCCACAAAAACCCACTCCTAAGCCTCCTCAAGAGGATACAAATCCAGTCGGCCAGCCCTCAAGTATGCAGAAGGCCACTAGTGCTTTCGAGCCTAGAAGCCCTTATGATCCTAGAGGCAAAACTGTGCCACAGGGACAAAGTGCAAAGGTACCTAAGCCTAAAGGGCGAAGGAACCACCCCAGTGATTCAGTTAATCAGGATGGAAGGACAATTGTGGGGTATTATGAGGACAGCAGGTCTACCATAAGCCTCCGATGGCGATTAGATGCCAAGTACAAAAAGTACAAAAGTGAGAAAGCAAGGCCACGTGGGGGTGACCTTAGAAACTACTTGAGTGATAAGATGAGGGGACATTATCTCCCCGAGAGTAAGACAAAGAGATTGTAAGAGTAGATCGATGCTTTGACCAAGTTGGCCAAGTAACAAAGTGGAGCTCTATCGGATTAAGAAGATGAAAATCTGGAACCTTGTGTTGGTGAGCCAGGGGCATTTTAGTAATTATGACCTGAGAAGGGTAAATTGATGAAATTAATTTAATTACGTGCTTAATGGAATTATATTATTATATAGTATGCATGTGTTGTCTTTTCAGGTGTGTTCTGACAGGTTGGCGCGGTATAGTCACAACCGGGTATTTTAGGGCGAACCGGGTTCGGGCTCGAAATGCCATTTTTGAATTGAATTAATTGGCATTTTATTTGATAATGAGAAATCTGAATTTTATTTGGAAATTAATAAGCATGAAATGACTAAATTGCCCATGTGAGTGTATATGCATGCTTTATCGCCCTAGGGGCAAAATGGTCTTTTGACCTTTTATGTTTCATTTAATTTAAGAAATTAATTTTGGAAAATGTAATAGAAATTCTGGTTTGCTTCCCCTCTCACCCAACCCCTCTCTCTCTCTCTAAACCCTATTCTTCTCAATTTTGATTTTTGGAGAAAATTGGTGTGATTTTGCTTGGCTTGGAGCTTGATACTTGGTGATTGTTTGAGTTTAGCCTTGAATTGAGATTTGAGGTAACTTTCTTTGGTTTAATCTTTGGTTTTTAACTGAATTTAATTGTAAGAAGAGCATGAAAAGGGTGTGGTGTTCTTGATTATGCATGTTGTTGAGTTTGATATTTGATCTTGGTAAATTGGGTGTGAATAACATGAATTTGTTGTAGATTTTAATTGTTGAGTTGGTGCTGAGATTTTAGGGTATTTTCTAGGTTTATTTTCATGTCCTGAATTCAGCTTTTGTTTGAGTTTGTTTCTTGAAAATACTTGGGTTTGTTGGAATTTAAGCTCAAGTTCAAGAGCTTGGATTTTATGAGTTAAAGTCATGATTTTGTGTTAAATTGTGGGACTTATTTTTGGTAAATTTAGAGGCGTTTTTAGAGTTTCATTGAGTTTAAAGTTTGATTGTAAACTCTAATTTTAGTTGTGTAAAGCAAGCTTGAGTTCATGGAACTCAAGCTTGGAGCTTTAATGGAACTTTTTGATTTTTAGTGAAATTATTGTGTTTGAGCTGTGGAATATGTTTAATATGACATATGTTGATGCTCTGAAAAGTTTGGTGGTGTGTGGGGAAGATTTGAGTGGGTTATAGGGCCTTAAAAATTGAGATTTTTTGTGTTGTTACTGCCCAGACAACAGGAATTCCAGTTGGTTCAGGGCTGTTCCAACCGGAATTCCGGTTGGACTATATCGGGGAAAATGTTGAATTTTGTTTTGACCATAACTTTTGACTCGGGACTCTGTTTTGGGAGTTCTTTATATCGTTGGAAAGCTCGTTCCGAGCTCTATGTGAAATTCCATGTAAATATTTTATAAATGTGAAATCAGGGGTTAACCCTATTTGTGAAATCTTAGTATTGTAATTAGGATTACCGACACCTGGTCAGGAGCACCCGGGGATTTGGAATCTCTGCTATTGCGGGACAACAGGTAAGACAGTAGTTAGCACGTAGAGTATGCGCAGTGGCGCTTATATTGAGATTGATATATGTGAGTAGTTATAACCGGGATTAGGGTTATTACCCTAATATGAGCGGTTAATAGCCTAGGGTTATTACCCTAGTGATATAAGTGTTGGGTTTTATGCCCTAAATAAAACTCATTTCATATAATCAGATTTACTTATTAATAAAGATCAGAAATAACATTTTATGTTGCATGGTTCACATGATTTATTTCATGATTATATGTGTATATAATGTATGAATTCTTTTTAAGTCCAGAACATATGAGTTGGTTAAAGATTATAGTGTTGTCAGCACAGTGGAATATAATCTTTATTATATGTTCAAAAGTTTATTCCCTGATTTGTCAGAACACTGGATTTAGACTGACATGGTATAATCAGCGATAGGTATTCTTACACCTTGGAAAAGTGTTATGTCCTTTCCAGGACATTGGCAAAGTTTACCAGTATCGGATGCATGGAGTATGCATTGGAATGGACCGATATTGAACTTTGAATTAGATTTTGAAACTTACCGTAAATATCTATTCAATTCAATATCACCTGTTGATCCTAGATCACATGATCGAAATCCTGATATGGTTAGGCTCAATTTCAAGAGTGTTACTCGTGTTCTTTGATTTGTTAGTTAAGCCTATCTTTAGTCTGGGCAATACGTACATTTTGGGAACACGGTAATGCAATTGAGTGGGAGCGCTAACATAAATATGGAATCTATAGCTTCTATTTGGCAAATAGAAGTAAAGGATGATTTCCTTCGAGCTTAACCAAACGAAGATAAATGGTGGAGATCTCATTTCACTTAGGTGAAATATCATTTATACAGGGTTAAGTGTTTTAAGGATAAAATACATTGTAGGGTGTTACGGTAATTTAATCCTGTACATTGTAAATCATCTATATAGAGGATCATTGATCACATTAGGGTTATAACAATGGATAACTAATGACGTGTCTATATCGTGGAACATATAGAGCGTTTCTATATGACTGAGAGTGCAATTCCAAGTTCTAAGTGTGGATTCAATGAGGAATTAATAAGTTAGGGAATTTACTTGGTAAATTCGGTTCGACTTATTGGAAGCTCGGTTATATAGACCCATGGTCCCCATACTAGTTGAGGCCATACTGCTTGTAAGACTCAGTTAATTGATTTTAATTAATCAATTATAATTCTAAAAGTTAGACTATGTCTACTTTATGAATTCTCACAGTTTAAGGATGAAATCGTAAAGAAAAGGGTTTCTAGGTTTAATTATTAATTAAGAGACTTTGTATGTCTAATTAATAATTATTTTAAATGACAATATTATTTAATAATCTATTTTAGTTATTAAATAATTAGTTTTGGCATTTAAATGATTAGAATTGGAAAAGTGGCATTTTTGGAGAAATAGAAATAAAATTGAAGAAACTACAAAATCCAAGTGAGGCCCATATTCCCTATATGGCCAAGCACTTCCTTTGTGTTTCCCAATTATTATTTTTATTTTTTAATTGTCATGTAATTGCTAATCAAAGCCTAGCTATAATAGGAAAGTGGTGGATCACACTAAATAAGGCAGTTAATTGATTACACAGTAATTAAGGAAACTGTTTTATTTGGAAAGTTGTGCTCTCCCTTCTCCCTATATATAGCAGCCCTTGTTCTCTTCTCTTGCACATCATATGAACCATAAGCCACGAAATTAAGAGAGAAAAAGAGAGAAAAATTTCGAAATCCTTGTGAGATGAGTAGTGCCCACACACATCAAGTGGTATCTCAATCATAGTATGGAAGACTATGGAATTTCTGCATCAAAGAAGGAGAAAAGAAGATCCAGGTTCAGATCTTGGTGATGCTCTGCTACAGAAAGGAATCAAGGGCTAGAGATCTGAACGGAAGGAGTCATATTATTCTGCTGCACCCACTGTAAGGTTTTCTAACTTTATATGTGTTTATTTTCATTGTTTTAGAATTCATATTAGGTTGTCAATCCAACATACTTGTTAGTAAATCTAGATCCTGGTAAAATAATTTCCAACAACTGGTACCAGAGCCATGGTAATGATTTACTTTCATGTAATATGAATTAAAACGATGATTGCATGTTTTTGTGTTGATTTGGATGGTTTCATGTTGGTTTATGTGCTTATGTGATGAATGTTAATGTTGTACGAAATTTTTCCATGAAATATATTTTTTCAATTTTTGAAAATATTTTATTTGGATTCCTTGTGAAAAATTGAGCAATTTTTGTTTTTACGGAACTCGATTCCGATAAAAATTGAGAAAGATATGAATTTTGGAAGATTGGAAATCATGGTTGTTGCATGCAGCCTTTCCTGGCAGTTCCCACAAATTGCGAATTTTTGAGGTTTTTTCCCCAAAAATCTAATTTTTTCATGGGATTGTTTCCCAAAATTTATTTTTCCAATTTAAAATATTTCTAAATTGAAATGTTTCCAATTTTAAATATTTTCAATTTGGAATTTTTTCCAATTTTAAATATTTTCAATTTGGAATTTTTTCCAATTTTAAATATTTCTATTTTGGATTGTTTCCAATTTTTAAATATTTCCTATTATGGTCAGATTTAAAAATTTGTTAAGTTCTTTAATATTTATTTATTATTTAATTATAAGATTAGATATTTTGATATTTAAGATATTTTAAATTAAAAGATAGCTTTGTCTTTTTATTTAAAATATTATATTAAAATTATCTTATATGACAAATTAAATAATTAATAAATTTGAAATTAACATAGATATTTTTATAGATATACTTACCATAATGTTTTCAAATTCAAAAATTTGTTATTTTGTTAAATATTTAATTATTTATAAATTATAAGTATAAAAATGATATTTTTTCTATAATATATCATTTTTCCCTTATTAGAAATTTATAAATCATATCTTAAATATTTAAATAACATAGATATTTTTGTAGAGATTTGAATATTGCTTAATTTGAGATATTTTGACATATAATTATGGTAATTATTATTTAACCAAATCTATTTTAAAATTGGTTTATTTTATTAAATTATAAGATCTGAAAGTGATATTGGAGATTCTTTCCTTTTAAATCATTGATCTTATTAGATATTTAATTTAATTTGATTCAAATAAACCTAGATATTTTAAAATTAGTTTCTTTTATTTGGTTAGTTTAAGAATAATAATTTAATTATATTACTATCTTGATTCACATCTGTTACATGGACAATGTTTGTTTATATTGTTTATTCAAAACTTTTTAACAAACCTATTATTTATCTGATCTAAATTGGTATGATTAACTTGTTGACAGATCATGATCCAATGATCTGATTTTAATCATAGTCCAATTGACGATAGATCTTATAAATAATTTGTAACAGGTAAATTTTGTACTTCTTTCATCTGTGTAAACCTAGTAACATGATAGGGTCCATCCAAATCATTTCACCTGTGTGAGCCTATATGTTTGCTTTTGGGCTTAGATACATATAGGGAGCCCATTTAAGTTTTTACTAAGTAAATGGACTAGGTTGCTAAAATAAATTTTGACATAAGGAAATTTATTTAGGCCCAATTAGATTTGGGCTTATTCAATGAATAACAATTGTTTATTTTAAGGTTAAATTCCTCTCTTTTGGACCTTATGTGAGAGTTGGGGGCCATAGAAGTGGGTACGGCATACTGAACCCAGCTCCCCCTCACATGAACTACCCCAATTGTGAAGGCCCATTTGCCTTATTTAAATAATTGTATTAGGTTAATTATATTAGTCTAACCTAATTAAAATTGAATTAGCAATATAATTAACTTTTAAAATATATGAAATTTATTTTTCATGTAATATTTTAAAGTTAATTTTTAGAAAAACACTTAGTCAATGATATATTCTAGATAGCTATTTCTAGTACTAGTTATTATTTCTAATATTAAATAGGAAAATATCATTGATTGTGAAATTAATTGTCTCATAATTAATTTTGGTACAATCTAAGTTTAGTATATTTTCCTAGTATTAAACTAGAATTAATAATTAAGTTTCCTCTTTACTTAATTATTTATTTCTTGAATTTAATACATTTAATTAAATTGAAAATTTCAATATCTAAGTTGATTTTCATCATGATACTTTAATATTGTTATTTTCATGTTATTTAATTAAAGTTGAAAATTATCTTAAGTTTGGAATTTTTATTCAGAATAACTTAAAGCTGAATAATTTTCAAAATATATTTTATTTTATTTTATTAATCATTTCCCAAAATTTCGAAATTACATTTCTTTAATGTAGAAATTTCGAATTTTATTTGAAAAATAGATTAAAGTTGAAAATTATTTATTTAATTTTGGACCAACTTAAATCAGTGACTTTTTCATTTGATGGTTAATTAAAATAAATGAACTAAAATATATTATAATTAGAAATTGGATTAATTAGTCTATGAAAGTCTAGATAGATATTATCTGTTTTGCTTGAAGTATTTTTCTAGTGTATTTAATTAAATAGAAAATTAATATTTAAGTTGATTTTTTAATCATGATACTTAAATGTTTGAAATTTTTCTTAGATATTTAATTAAATAGGGAAATTATATTTTTTGTTGAAAATTAATTTTTATTAATTTTGGGCCAACATAAAATTAGAGTAATTTTCCATGATTTATTTTTATTTTATTTTAAAGCATTTTCGAAAATGCAATATATATTTATAGAAAATTAAATTTGAGTTGTAAATTAATTTAAATTAATTTTGAAACAACTCAAATTTAATAATTTTCTAAATATTTATGGAAATTATTACTAAGATGGAAATAATTCACGTTATTTATCTATCTAAGTATAATTTATAAATATTAAATTAAAATTTATATTTGGAATTTTTCATTCTAAATTGGAAATTTTAATTAAATAAATATATATATTTAAAATAAATGGATTAAAATAAATATTAGAAGAAAATACAAACCTTCATTAAATAATGAGCTTTATTATTATAAGGATATTCGATCTCCATTGTTGGTTTTACATAGCTATTGTTTTAGTGAGTAATCCTCCGTAATGGAGGAACGTTCATTAGCAAGTTAGCACCGTTTAATCTCGAAAGATAAGTAATCTTGTAAGTTTTTTATATAGTTTATGATCACCCTAATGGTGGCGACTATATAAGACTTGCAAGAATATGAAACAATGGTGGAAGCTCATAAGATAGAATAGCCTTGACTCTCGCCTAAACGGGACAACGCAGATTCACATCTTGATCGAATAAAAGGTTGCTAGAATGTTGATCATTTTAGATGAGCTGACAACTCTATTCAATGGATGGTAGCTTTGACTCTCGCCTAAACGGGACACTGATATCATTTTGTTGAAAACCTTGGAAATTATTTAGGATTGTATGTTTTAGTATTTTCACTTGTCATTCCTACTTGCTATATGCTTGATAATTTCTGAATTGTGTATGAATTTATATTGAACCATGCTATTTTCTATTATTAAATTGTAGTTTAATTTCGAATCTTCATTGTTGATCTAACTTGATTTGGTTTTCTAATGAGATAAATCCCTAATGGATTCTCACCATTAGACTAACATAGTAGTGTTAGATCTCGAAAGATAAATATTGTATATGCAACATCTAGTTGTTCATCAATTGATGACACCTTAGACTAGTGTTTTACAATATGAAACAAGAAGATTGTATAAATAAGATTACTTTGACTCTCGCTAATCGGAGCATCGTTGGATTCTTATTTAAAACGAAATTATCCTAATTCCTCTTAGCTTATTCATTTCGAATTAGCTTAATGACATATCATTGGATGAATGGTCTATAAATCATATAAAGTCTTATTTTCTCTTAAGAAATTAGATGACGCATATGATTATATTCCCGGAATTCTATCCCAAAATGATATAAATCCTCAATCTTAGATATCTCCTACTTGTATAGGCAAATCATAGAGTTAGATTAGTAGTGGTGGTACAAGAAAGAATTACTAATTATACAGTTACACTTTCACAAGTGTTTCATAACCATTTTCTTTCAATGGATTTAAACTGTATGAGTTTAGTATTCTGTGACCAGAATCCGCTTGCACTATTCTAAGAACTCTTTGATGTAACTTAAGTCATCAAAAGATACAACCATATTTTATAAATCTATGGCATTTGTATCTTGTTCATAGTGGTTTTGACAAGATCATTCTCTGCAAAGAGTTAATATGCCTATATCCACTGAAAGTAATTTCATCTCATTCGCAGATGGATGTACATTCAGGGGTGGATATGAGTTTTCGTTGTATTCTTAAAACGATCACTCTAGATTTTACCTTATGCAAAAGAAATTTGAAATGTTTGAAAAATTTCATGAATTTCTAGCAATGGTGAAGGTAAGTGGTTAAAGATCTTGCGAACTGATAGGGGTGGAGAAAAAGTTAGTAGATATGCAGTTCAAAGATCATTAATTTGATTTTTGAATTATATCCAAACTTACCTCCAGAGTTATTCAGGTTAGATTTCAGGGACGAAATCCTTTTAAGGGGGGGATAGTTGTAAAGCTCGCTTAGTTAATTTGGAAATTAGCAGTTAATCATGATTATTTATGAAATTATTTATAGCTATTTAAATAATTTATTATACTGTTATTTATGGAATTCAGAAATGCATGGTTATGTTATTCAGTAGTTTTCATATTTTGCATTTCCTATGTCTTGCATTTTGGAACTCGGCGTTTGGCTCAGTAGAAATCACAATTTAGTATGTTAGTAGTTTGGGACTGGTTTTAGACATTGGAAATGTCGGGAATGGCCGGGAATTTAGAATTTCCCAAAAATACCCCTTTAGTATGATTTATGTGGTTTTATGGTGGAGGGGCAAAATGGTCTTTTTGCCCCATTAGTGTTTTGTCTTCTAGTGTATTTATTTTTGAAAAATAAATGTTTATTGATTATTTGTTGGCTGAAATAAGTTAATAAGTGGCTTTATTTCTATTTCCTTCATTTTTACAAAAAAAATACTAAGTATAGAAAAGAAAGAAATTTTCAAAAAAAAACAACTCTCATTCTCTCTCAATTTCGGCCAAGCCTTGGGCAGCAAGGAGCTGGTTTTCTCCATTGATTTTTGCTTGTTGATTCATCTCTTCTTAAGGTCCTTTGCAAGCTAGGTTAGCTCTTGTTCTTCCTTCTTTAATTTCTTGATAAAAATGATGAAAATGGTGATGCATGCATGATGTTTTTAATTGTTGTTGCTGCTGTATGTTGTGGATGTTTTCTGAGGTTTAAAGCATGTTTTTAGATGTTAATGATGCTTCTTGTAGTACTTGATTGTTAGGTTATTTAAGGTTATGGTTTTTTATGCAAAAATAGGTGATTTTTGAAAGTAATGATCTAATCTGTTGCTGTGATGTTGCTGGATGTTTTTATTTATTTTCAGAGGCCTATTTAAGCTTGATTAAGTAGAATTGAGCTAGTTTGATTGCTTGTTAGGTGGTTTTGCTCAACTTTGAGTTTAGAACTCAAAGCTTGAGCTCCAATGGCAAATTTTGTATTTGTGGTTTCTGGGTAGGTTTGATGCCTTGGAAATGTTATTTGGGATGTATGGAGTAGGTCTGGAAAGTTTGAATCAATTTGGGGTTGAATTGGTTGAGATATGAAAATTTGATTGTTCTTCGCCGCGAGGAACCGATTCGGTTGTGCATCCGGAATTCGGATGAGGGTCCCGACTTCCCGTAACCGAATTCCGGTTGGGCAAACCGGCCTACCTTGGGGAATTTTCAGAACCCGTGTTTTTCCTCGTTTTTATGTTTTAGGGGGTATTGCCATGCTTTTTATCGATAGGGAAACTTTTAGTTCCTAGTTTAAGTCCCCGGGAAGTGATTTAGCGTGTCACTTATAGTGTTGTGATTTTTATGGTTTAGGAGCCTATAATCCGCCGCTCAGCTAAAGTTTCAGTCAGGTTGACCGGCACACCTGAATTCGGAATCCAGGTAAGATTAGTATAACAGTATGCATATGTAGATTACATGTTTAGCGTGCATATAGGAAGCCTGTTAGATTACATTAGTTATGTATGTTGGCTTCGAACCATCCAACCCTGCCACGTCGGTACAGGCTGGAGTATGACCAAGAATGAGTATGACCGGCTCGACCGATCAGCCGGCACTTGGTTGGTGGTTCCGTGCTATTGACCTATCCCGTCTGTACAGCCGAGTATGACCAAGAATCGGAGTATGACCGGCTCGACCGATCAGGAGGATACTTGTCAATAGTACCGTCCCTGTGAACGTTCAGAACTCAGTACCATGTTGGACATGGCAGTAGTGACTCAGTACCGTGTTGGACACGGCAGTAGCGGGACCCAGTATCGTGTTGGACACGGCAGTTAGGGTTATGATCAGGGGTATGGGCGTCTGATCATAACCGGGAATATGTATGAGTATTTTTATGCTTTTCTTACTGAGTCTGTCGACTCACAGTTTTACGTTTATGTGTAGGTAAAGGCAAGGCTAAAGCTGATGGGCCGTGAGCGAGCTTGTGAAGATTGTACATGTCGGGGCGGTTAGGCCTGGAGCGTACGATCATCGGGACAGCAAGGCTGATTTTTGTAACTGGTCGTTAGACGACTTTTATTTTGTGTATCAGTTAAACAGTTAAATCTTTTTGTAAATAATTTTATAATTGGGATCCCGAGTCTTTTGTAATATTGTTTTATAAGTTTAATTAAAAAGCAAAATTTTAATTAATCACGTTTTTCCATAAACCTCGTTGATTAGCAACGAGCTGCACAGCATGTTTAAAAATCACGTAATACGCCTAAGTTAGTTAGGGTGTTACAATTTGGTATCAGAGCCGCCAGGTTGTCTTTCGAAGATCGTCACGACATGTACAATCATCATCAGCAGTTAGCTCGTTTCACGGTTCAGTAAGCCTTTATTGCTTTAGTAGTTTATTTTATTCAGTTATGAAAAAGAAAAGCCTGATAGGAAGCATGTTAGTAGCCTGATAGTAGAATAGGCGCATGTTTCGTTTTTAATTTCCAAATTAAGCGACATTAGTAAGCTCTCCTTGAATACGACCTGATATGCCAACTCTTGGTTTCGCAGGCGGTTCTAATCAGATGGACGCCAGGCGGACTACCGGGAGTCAGGGCAACTCAGTGGGGTCGAACCAAGGACAGGGAGCTCAGTTTCCCCCACCTGTAAGGGGCCGAGGTAGAGGTCCCCGAGGCAGGGCTCGTGGTCGGGGTGATGAGAACCCACCACAGGCTGCCCAGGCTCCCCCAGCCGATCAGGGAGCCCAGAATTGGGAGTTGCGGTTTGCGGAAATGCAAGCCCGGATAGAAGAACAAGACCTCGAGATTCGCAGGTTGAGACGCAGCCGCTCCCGCAGCCCAATGCCCGTAGTTCCAGTGGCACCTGCCCCTGCTGCCC
Source organism: Cannabis sativa (assembly GCF_029168945.1). Lineage (NCBI taxonomy): Eukaryota > Viridiplantae > Streptophyta > Magnoliopsida > Rosales > Cannabaceae > Cannabis > Cannabis sativa. The sequence continues at coordinate 29,641,585 of NC_083606.1, forward strand.
AGGCCGAGATAGTAGTGGCGGCCCATAGATTGGAACCTCTGTATGAGCGGTTCCTGAAGCAAGCACCTCCGGTTTTCCTGGGAGGTCCGGACGTGATGAAAGCCGAGCAGTGGCTGACGGTGATCACCAAGATTCTGAATTTCATGGGTGTCACCGGTAACGACAGAGTGGTGTGCGCCACATTCCAGTTCCAGGAGGACGCTCTGGTATGGTGGGACATGGTGTCTCAGATCCATGACGTCACTACCATGACTTGGGAAAGGTTCCAGGAACTCTTTAACGCGAAGTACTACAACGAGGCGGTCAGAAGCGCCAAGAGGAAAGAGCTGCACAGCATGTTTAAAAATCACGTAATACGCCTAAGTTAGTTAGGGTGTTACAAAACTAGTAATGGATTGTCAAGATAAGAAACTAAGAAGAAAGCCAAGAGAACTATGGTTTGATCCATTCACATGGAGTAACATAAAGTTTTCTATTACAAGGACATGAAAGGAAATTTTCGTTAATGAGTCTATTCGATGGACTTAACCAAAACTTCCTGTTCCTAGTATTATAGGTTTGAGTTTATCTAAACCTATGGCTTGTGGTATACCTGGTAATTACTTACTCTAATGCAAGCAACTTACTTTAGTAAGATGCTGGAGCATTTTCTTTCCAATGGAAATCTATAGAAGCTTCACAACTTCTTAGACATAGATTTTATTTATCTAAGGAAAAGTCTCAACTATTCCAGAGAAGATAAAGCCATGAAAGAATTTCTTAAATCAACAGTGAGAGGTCTCAGATATGCTTTAGTATGCCTTAGACCAGACACCTGCTGTTGAGTGGGAGTAATGAGTAGGTATCAGATTAATCCAGGAGAAGAACATTGGAAGACAATCAAGTAAATCTTAAGATTAAGAAGAGGAACTATATACTAGTCAATAAGGGTGGTTTTGAAACTCTTAGACTACACCACATCAGATTTTGAGACTTGCCTGTGTGCTAGAAAGTCAGCTGATGAGATGGTGATTACTTTGGGGGTGGAGTAGTGATTTTGGAGAAGTGTAAAAACCTATCTGAAATCTCTTGGTCTACCAGAAAGAGACTAAATGTTAAAAGTTGCAGGAAAGATACTTTTTCAGTCTAAGGAAAGTTCTAATACATTTGTGGCAGTGTTCCAACTTGCCTTAACTACTAGGGTTACTTCCTGAATAACGAAAGAGTAGTTGCCCAAAAGTATAGAATCCAGTATCCCAAAAGAGTAGACATATAGAGAGGAATTTCACATTATCAAGGATTTTGTGATTAAGGAAGAGTAATGGTGGAGAAGAGGTTGTGTTTAATTCAACCTGTCAGATCCCATTACGAGGAGTTTACTACTAATACACTTGATTGGTATATCAAGGTGTTAATGATTATTTGAAATGCACTTTTTGTTTTATATTAGTGCAAGTGGGAGTTTGTTGGGTTTTATGCCCTAAATAAAACTCATTTCATATAATCAGATTTACTTATTAATAAAGATCAGAAATAACATTTTATGTTGCATGGTTCACATGATTTATTTCATGATTATATGTGTATATAATGTATGAATTCTTTTTAAGTCCAGAACATATGAGTTGGTTAAAGATTATAGTGTTGTCAGCACAGTGGAATATAATCTTTATTATATGTTCAAAAGTTTATTCCCTGATTTGTCAGAACACTGGATTTAGACTGACATGGTATAATCAGCGATAGGTATTCTTACACCTTGGAAAAGTGTTATGTCCTTTCCCGGACATTGGCAAAGTTTACCAGTATCGGATGCATGGAGTATGCATTGGAATGGACCGATATTGAACTTTGAATTAGATTTTGAAACTTACCGTAAATATCTATTCAATTCAATATCACATGTTGATCCTAGATCACATGATCGAAATCCTGATATGGTTAGGCTCAATTTCAAGAGTGTTACTCGTGTTCTTTGATTTGTTAGTTAAGCCTAATCTTTAGTCTGGGCAATACGTACATTTTGGGAACACGGTAATGCAATTGAGTGGGAGCGCTAACATAAATATGGAATCTATAGCTTCTATTTGGCAAATAGAAGTAAAGGATGATTTCCTTCGAGCTTAACCAAACGAAGATAAATGGTGGAGATCTCATTTCACTTAGGTGAAATATCATTTATACAGGGTTAAGTGTTTTAAGGATAAAATACATTGTAGGGTGTTACGGTAATTTAATCCTGTGCATTGTAAATCATCTATATAGAGGATCATTGATCACATTAGGGTTATAACAATGGATAACTAATGACGTGTCTATATCGTGGAACATATAGAGCGTTTCTATATGACTGAGAGTGCAATTCCAAGTTCTAAGTGTGGATTCAATGAGGAATTAATAAGTTAGGGAATTTACTTGGTAAATTCGGTTCGACTTATTGGAAGCTCGGTTATATAGACCCATGGTCCCCATACTAGTTGAGGCAATACTGCTTGTAAGACTCAGTTAATTGATTTTAATTAATCAATTATAATTCTAAAAGTTAGACTATGTCTACTTTATGAATTCTCACAGTTTAAGGATGAAATCATAAAGAAAAGGGTTTCTAGGTTTAATTATTAATTAAGAGACTTTGTATGTCTAATTAATAATTATTTTAAATGACAATAAATTTAATAATCTATTTTAGTTATTAAATAATTAGTTTTGGCATTTAAATGATTAGAATTGGAAAAGTGGCATTTTTGGAGAAATAGAAATAAAATTGAGGAAAATGCAAAATCCAAGTGAGGCCCATATTCCCTCTATGGCCAAGCACTTCCTTTGTGTTTCCCAATTATTATTTTTATTTTTTAATTGTCATGTAATTGCTAATCAAAGCCTAGCTATAATAGGAAAGTGGTGGATCACACTAAATAAGGCAGTTAATTGACTACACAGTAATTAAGGAAACTGTTTTATTTGGAAAGTTGTGCTCTCCCTTCTCCCTATATATAGCAGCCCTTGTTCTCTTCTCTTGCACATCATATGAACCATAAGCCACGAAATTAAGAGAGAAAAAGAGAGAAAAATTTTGAAATCCTTGTGAGATGAGTAGTGCCCACACACATCAAGTGGTATCTCAATCATAGTATGGAAGACTATGGAATTTCTGCATCAAAGAAGGAGAAAAGAAGATCCGGGTTCAGATCTTGGTGATGCTCTGCTACAGAAAGGAATTAAGGGCTAGAGATCTGAACGGAAGGAGTCATATTATTCCGCTGCACCCACTGTAAGGTTTTCTAACTTTATATGTGTTTATTTTCATTGTTTTAGAATTCATATTAGGTTGTTAATCCAACATACTTGTTAGTAAATCTAGATCCTGGTAAAATAATTTCCAACAATAAGTTGAATAAATGCTATGCCATGCTAAGTGTATGACTATATTGAGATTTAAGGATTATGCGATCAAGGCATAATTAGGTTGGACTCGGTAATCAGAACCGAGAAGAACCATTCTAGGGCCTTATTGTATTTAGACGTGTGAGAGCAACACATAGGTCTACGCCACATAGACATAAATATGCATGTGAGCGCAACATGCAGGTCTGTGTCACAAAGACAGATTTGAATGGCATTGTTGGTTATATTATATGATGAGCATATTATTGATATGTTTTATACTGTCTTGCTGGGCTTAGCTCACGGGTGCTCTACTGTGCAGGAAAGGGTAAGACTATTGCTGATCAGCCATGAGTGCAGGAGCTGGACGAAGAATGTACATGTCTGGGCCATATCAGACCAAGTGGGTTGAGGGTCTACCAGTGTTGTGTTTTTGAGACTCTGTTTTGCCGCTTAGGCCGGCTGAAAGAAAAGAACTTGTAATAATATTTTGTAAATGTTTTTTTTTGGATCTCAACTTCTGTAACTTTTAGTTTATAAAGTTTAAAGTATTATAAGTTTATTTTCATTCCTATTGTTATTAAGGTTTAAATTCAGGGCTAATTTTTTTAGTAATCCTGTTTAGGGGATTAGGGTTTTGTAAGTATCTTGGGTAGCGTGCCTAATTATTTAGGGCGTTACAAGCTCCTTCTACAACTGCGCCTAACTTTGCAGCCCAAGTTCTGGCTGCAGCCTTGACTCTTCTCAGAAGCTTGGATCGACATTCTAGATTTACTCTACAGAAAAAATAAAGCAGATCCATTGGTCCAAAATGCCATTAAATAGGCATTAAATGCAGTATCTGGGACCGAGGTAAATCGTATGATGAAATTCCTATCAAGAATTGCGCCGAAGTAAATATCCGTTAATTTACTTACTTTGCTCCAAATGCCTCCTCAGTAAACAGACACTTCACAAACCAATAACACAGTGCCACATGTTGTTTTAAATTCAAAAATGGAATGTTTTCTTCCATAATAAATATTTGGAATTCATAAAACTTTCACCTTTAGCTTCCACCTGTCCATCTGCATAGTTTGAAGCAAGCCTCCACAACCCATAACGTTTTGAAAGCTGGAGGTAAATGCTATCTGTGTTTCTGGTAGCTAGCACATGGATTCTAAGTAAACGTTTAAGGCTCATTAGTGAGCATTAAAAAAAAATTCGCATAATTAACAACAAAATAAAAAAAAAAAATTATGTCTCACACAACAAATTATAAAAAAAAATAAATAAATAATAATAATAAATTAAAACAAGAAAAAAAATTGTATATATAAAGATATTTAATTTTATTTTAGATTATATTTTCTTTATATATAAGAATGGAATATACATTTAAGTTTTGAAATATATATTTATATCATATATATTAAAAATTTAAAAATTTTATTTTTTACATTGAAATATATATATATAAATATGTGTGGATTGGATTAGATCTATTACTTTTACATGTCAACCAACATTTAATCTGCACAAATAAGGATTTTAAATTCTCCATTCCAATCCAATCTGCACAAGTACAGATATCCGCACTTTGCGAATTTGATTGGATTGGATGGGCTATTTCATTAATACCCCTACCCACGAAGACAGGACACGGTTTTAATATCTAGCATCATATGGTGTGGCATCCGTATTAGCATATACAAGGTGTCCCATGGGTCAGGGTTCACCAGATAAGCCTAAAGTCAATGTATTATTTGTAAACTGCCTAATAAAGAAAGAAAGATAACTAGTATGACATCTATAATACTATACATACTCATTGAATCCATCCTGTAAAAGGTTAAAAAAATCATATCTTGTTTGCTCATACAAGAATAGAGTGATCATATCTTACTATAATCCCTTAGACTTGTCTAGCTTCTCATAATAATATTGACTCATCGACTAATGCTCGTTAATACTCTAAACACGTAAGAATCCTTAAGTGTTCTTATTTTACTCTCTTTTGAATTATATTTCTTTAACTTTCATATTTAAATAATTAGTTTCTCAAAAAACTTAGGTGCCGTTTGGTAACACTTTTATTTTCTAATTTTTTAATCACAAAATGAAAGTAAAATTTTTGTTTTTGAAAAAAAATGCGTTCTGTAACTACTTTTGTTTTTTAATTTTAAAGATAGAAAATAAAAGTGTGTTCTGTAAAGTTCGTTTTCATTTTCTTTCTTTTTTTTATTTTATTTACGTGGGGTCTAGGTCCGGAGTCGAATTTGGGTTCAGGTCAAAGGTCGGATTCAACGCCAGGGCCGTGGGGGGATTTGGGTCCAGGTCTGATCAAAGTGCAAAGTATTGATTAAGAAAAAGAAAACTGTTTAAAAAAAAAATATTAAAAGTGACTTTTTTTTTGTTTTTAAAATTTTGATTCTCAATTAAAAAATTGAAAAAGTAAAAACAATTTTATAGAACATGTTTTTAAAAAATATTTTCACTTTTTTAATTTTAAAAACAAAAAATTGATTAAAAAAATTTTACCAAACGCCACCTTAGTAAATAACTTTCTATACATAGAGTGTATTCTTAGAATGAAATTTTTATGTGAGAGCATTATTTTTGTTTTTATTGTAGGACAATTTTATTTGGAAAATTACCAATTATATGTAAACTTAACATTTTTTTTTACAGTTTTACGTTATATTATTTTAATTTCCAATTCTATAACAGACATTTTACATAAATAACATTGTATTACCTTCTCAATTTTGATACTACAACTTTGATGAACTATACTCTTACTGCTACTATGTTGCTGGGCTTATGAGTGTTCCAGTAATGGAAATAGCACCAAAACCAAAAGTTTCACCAAAGTTAAATTTTCAAATAATCAAAACAAAAACAAAGAACACAATCACCTTGGAATTCTTACCTTCTTCAAACACTTCAACTTAAATGCAAAGAAATTTGAAAATTTTAAAAATGAGAATAGTGATTTGGATTTTATGGAAGGAATTGACTATTTACGAATAAAAGATAGCATATTGCTACTAACGATGGAGGTCACTAAAGATAGAGGTTGCCAGTAAAAATGGAGGATGTTGGACTATACTTGCAAGAAATCTGAAGAAGATCAAATTAAAAAAAAAAAAAAAAGTACTTATTCATTCCTGCATTAAAAGATAAAAGACCGTAAACTTAATTAGAACTTTACCTATATTTGTATTTTTAAGAAAAGCCTTTTATATTTCTACATATATTTTCCTTTTATCTTTTCATGTCAACCAACAGAAATGTGCATGCAAGTGGTGTTGGTGATTGTGGGGTGACTTGGCTAAAGGCTGACCCTTTGGAAGCGATGGGCTTTAGTTTTTGGGAAATTTCCGGAGTTGGACACTTGTGGTTTTGCATTTTGGAAAGGACGACTGTTCTGTTTTGTACCACAAAAAGAGTCATATTGGTCAATTCAAAAGCTTTCATGGATTTAATACCCTTTTCTATATTTTTATCTTTTTCCTTTTTGGGTTGTTTACGTATTAAATGACATAGCTTTTGGGTTTATTACTAGAACATTGCTTTTAGCATGATTGAGATGTCCCTTAACACAATTATACTAATAAAAGTATTATATTAAATTATATATGATTTAATATTTAATTAACCATTAACAATATAACATAATGATTAGTTCTATTAGTACTTTTTAGTATTTCTCTTACAAGAAAATTAGTGGAAAATACATCTTGTTTGGCTGTTAAATTAGAACTGTAAATATGCGGACTGAGTTTTTTGATGCAACATGAAATTAGCACGAGTACGATCAAACATAAAAAAAAAAAAATTAAATTTGAGCACGATATTACAAATTTGCATGACACGATAGGATATAGTAAATTCGAAAAGCACGACACGTAAGCACATTTAGACTAATACGAAAACACAAAATATTAAAAAACTTTATTATTTGAAAATGATTATAAAAATAAATACGTATTTATCAATTATAAATAAATTCAAATGATAATAAAATTCAAATTGTAACACCCTAACTAGTATAGGCGTGTCAACGTGATTTTTAACGTACTGTGCAGCTCGTCGCTAATCAACGAGGTTATTGAAAATCGTGAATAATTAAAATTTGCTTATTTAATTAAAAACATATAGTAATACATTATAACATCCCGGGATCCCGTTTACAAAATACATTTATAAAAGTTTGGTATTCATATACAAAAGTTATGTCGCCAAACGACTATACAGCAAAAGCCTCGATGTCCCAAAGATCGTACGCTCCAGGCCTAACCGCCCCGACATGTACAATCTTCACCTGCTCGTACTCACGGCTCCTCAACTTTTACCTTGCCCTTACCTACACATGGAAATAGCACTGTAAGTCGACAGACTCAGTAAGAAAAGCATAACATAAAACATACTAATATCCCGGGTTATAACCAGGTGCCTATACACCCGACTATAACCCTAACTGAGTCAAGAACGTTCTCGACAATGTATGACTAACTGCGAATCCAGCCTATACTCAGTACTCTAGTCGTACTGATGTGGTAGCAGATAATTCATACTATCTGATAGCCTAGCATATATCTGTTGGCATCTCGGTGTAACTCTATGTACACCTCACTGTTGCCCTGATATGCTAATCTGATGGCTATAGATTTGCCTAACATATATCTATTGGTATCACGGTGCAACTCTATGTATACCTCACAGATACCCTGATATGTTATATTGACAACAACTAACATGTACGCTAAACATGTATAAATATATGCATGACATTATACTAATCTTACCTTAATTCCGAATTTAGGTGCGCCGGTCAACCTGAGTGGAACAACTGCTCGGCAAATTATAGGTTCCTAAATCACATCGATAACAACACGAATAAGTGACTCGCCAAATCACAACTGGGACTTGCGTTTTATGCCAAAAGCCTATCTATTGCAACTTAATATGGCAATACCCTAAACTGGCAGGGAATTAATTAACCAGAAACCTGAAACTAGTACGAATCGACGAGTTGAATTTTTTGGGAAACCTACTGTAAAATCCGAGTAAGCGGTTTTACAAGCATTGTAAAACCAGTTAGCCGATTTTACCCAGAAAATGCAAAACATTCCAAACCCAAACCAAATGGATTCCAAACTTAACCAAACTCTCGAGACCTGCATATTATACCCCAAAAGACATATTCTAAGCAATAGAACAACATAACATGCTCAAAATCAAACTTCACCATTAGAGACCAAAGTTTGAGTTCTAAAACTCAAACCTTGTCTAAACATCAAAATAACCTACCAATTAAGTTCAAATCAGCTCAAACCACCATAATATATCATTAGAAAACCCAAACAAACAACTCTAAAAACTTCAGAACCCTAATTCATAATTCAAGTAAAATCTTTTACTTTAAGCTTAAGAAAACTAAGAGAAAAGGTACTAAAGGGGGTTACCTTCAAAAGATCCACCAAGAACAAACTATAATCCACAAAACCCAGCTGAAGAACTCTAAATGTTGCTGGTTCTCTAAGGAACTCGAGAGAGAGAGAGAGAGAGAGAGAGAGAGAGAGAGAGAGAGAGAGAGAGAGAGAGAGAGAGAGAGAGAGAGAGAGAGAGAGAGAGAGAGAAGGCTTTTTCTTGAATTTTCTAACTTTAGGTTAAATGAGATAAAACTAATGTTTATCTAACTAAAGTAAATGACATAATCTGAATAATTAATCAAATATAAGCCCACTAAAGACAAATTAATCTTAGGGCCAAAAAGACTATTTTACCCTTTACTAACCAAAAAGCCATAAAATCACTTACGGGTATTTTGGTCAACTCTAAAATCTCGACTACTCTCGACATTCTCAAAGTTTATCTATATTGCCCCGCTATACAAAAAATACTAAGATGTGATTCTAATAGCCAAACACCGCGTTCCAATGTTGTCGGGCACAAAACATGCAAAATTATGAAATTTCTATATATGGCATAAAAATGCATATGGAATTCAAATAGATCATCATAAATAAATAATTCAATACTAATAAATTATTCGCATAATTAAGCCCTAGTTATCTGCTAATTTCCAAATTAAGGCTAAGCGATCTTTACAATTATCCCCCTTGAAAGGATTTCGTCCTCGAAATCTAACCTGAACAACTCTGGATATTAAGCTCTCATGTCTGATTCTAACTCCCAGGTGGCTTCCTCCACCTTGCTATTTCTCTAGAGTATTTTGACGAAAGCTATGGTCCTGTTTCGAAAGACCTTATCCTTTCTGTCAAGGATCTGAACTGGTTGTTCTTCATATGACATGTCTAGTTGCAGCTTAAGATTTTCATAATTAAGTACATGAGCAGGGTCTGAAACGTACTTCCCTAACATAGAACTGCTGAAATCCTGAAATACGTTATGAACTGCTGAAAGAGCTAGAGGCAAAGCTAATCGATATGCCACTTGTCCAACCTTCTCGAGAATCTCGTAAGGTCCTGTAAATATAGGGCATAACTTGCCTCTTTTCTCAAAATGCTTAATCCCCTTAATTGGAGACACCTGCAGGAACACATGATCCCCTACTTGAAACTCTATATTTTTGTGCTTTGAATCTACATAACTCTTTTGCCTACTCTAAGAGGCAAACATTCTGGCTTTAATCTTCTCAATTGCTTTATTAGTCGATTGTACTGATTCCGGACCTAAGTATTTCTTCTCCCCTGTTTCATCCCAGTGAATGGGAGATCTACACTTCCTGCCATATAACAACTCATAGGGAGCCACTCCTATCGTACTTTGATAACTGTTATTGTACGAGAACTCTATCAATGGTAGGTAATTACTTTAAGAGCCTTTGAAATCCATAACACAGGCTCGTAACATATCTTCCAGTATTTGAATTGTCCTTTCGGATTGTCCATCAGTCTAAGGATGGAAAGTTTTACAGAATTTCAGTTTAGTACCCTTAGTCTGTTACAAACTCTGCCAAAATTTTGAAGTAAACTTCGGATCTCTATCCAAAACTATGGACTTTGGCACACCATGCAGTCTCACTATCTCTTTAACGTACAAATCTGCATACTGATCCACTGGAAAGGTTGTTTTAACAGGTAGAAAATGAGCAGAGTTCGTGAATCGATCTACCACGACCCAAATTGAATCAAACAAACCCGTGGTTCTGGGTAACCCAACCATGAAGTCTATTGTGATATCTTCCCACTTCCACTCAGGTAGTGATAAAGGCTGTAACAACCATGTTGGTCTTTGATGTTCAACTTTGATCTGCTGACAAGTTAGGCATCGCGATACGAATTCTACCACATTCCTCTTCATTCCGCTCCACTAGAAGTAGGATTTAAGATCTTGATACATCTTGGTGGTGCCGGGATGCAGGGAATATGAAGTGGTATGAGCCTCTTCGAGAATTTCATTTCTAAGTTCTGCACTACAAGGAACACAAACCCTAGTCTTAAACAATAGCATCCCACTATATGACACTGTAAAGTCTTTAGCTTGACCAGCTGAAACCTCTTCTCTAATCTTTACTAACTCTGGATCGGTTAACTGAGCAACTTTAATACGTTCTAACAGATCAGGTTGTAGCATCAAGTTATGAAGTTTGCCTACAACAAACTCGATGCTTGATCTGACCATGTCCTACCTGGGGTGAAATCTTAATCGTACTAGTTACCTACCTGGGACCCTTCCTGCTCAGGGTATTGGCCAATACATTGGCGTTCCCAGGATGGTAAAGGATCTCACAGTCGTAATCCTTAACCAACTCTAACCAACGCCTCTGTCTCATATTCAAATCTTTTTGAGTAAAGAAATATTTGAGACTTTTATGGTAAGTATAAATATCACATCTTTCTCCGTAGAGATAATGCCACCATATCTTCAAAGCAAACACTACCGCGGCAAGTTCTAGGTCATGAGTCGGGTACCGCTGTTCATAATCTTTCAACTGACGGGAGGCATAGGCAATAACCTGATCGACGTGTATTAGTACACACCCCAGACCCTGTCTGGATACATCACGATAAACCACGAACTTCTCTTCATCAGAAGGTAGGGCTAACACTGGAGTTGTGATTAACTTTTGTTTCAGCTCCCGAAACTTATTTCACATTTATCCGTCCATACAAAATTTTGATTCTTTTTGGTAAGCTCGGTTAAGGGTATTGAAATTTTAGAAAACCCTTCTACGAACCGAGGATAATATCCAGCCAGACCAAAGAAGCTTCTAACTTCTGTCACTATTTTCGGTCCCGGACAATCTCTGACGGATTCTATCTTTCCTGGTTCCACCTTGATCCCATCTTTGCTAAAAATGTACCCAAGGAAGGACACCTAAAATAGCCAAAATTTGCACTTTTTTTGAACTTGGCATATAACTTATGTTCTCGAAGTCGTTGCAGAACCATCCGGAGATGTTGTTCATGCTCCTCTTCTAATTAAGAGTACACAAGGATGTCGTCGATAAATACAATAACACAAATATCGAGGAAATCCTTGAATACCCTATTCATCAGATCCATGAATTCTGCGGAGCATTGGTTAGTCCAAAAGACATAACCAGAAATTCATAATTTTCATACCTAGTGCGGAAAGCCGTCTTTGGGATGTCCTCCTCTCGGATTCTCAACTGATGATAGCCCGATCGGAGATCAATCTTTGAAAAGACTATTTTCCCCCTGAGGTTGAATTCTCAATTCTTTAAGTTCTGTTGGAGCCATTCTGAAAGGGGCCTTAGAAACCGGTTCTGCTCTAGATGCTAGGTCAATAATAAAATCTATTTCTTCCTGCGATGGTAAACCCAGAAGTTCATTAGGGAAAACGTCTAAAAATTCTCGAACCATCTTAATATCTTCTGGTCAAATTTACTCAGGTTGTGTGGTATCCAATACCACAGCCAAAAACTCTAAACATCAATTCTGTAACAATTTCTTGGCTGTTAGTACTGAAATTACTAGGATCCGAGATCCCTGCACCGATCCAACAAAATAAATGGTTCTTCGCCTTCTGATTGGAGGATTACCATCTTCCTCTTACAATCAATACTGCTGAGTACTTAGATAAGAAATCCATTCCCAGTATAATATCAAAATCTGCTAAACTCATTTCTATTAAGTCATCACTTAACTCTCTATCCTCAATTCTAATTGGCATAGACCTAATCCACCTTTTTGAGAAAACTAACTCTCTGCCAGGCAGTAGGGTTCCAAACCCTATTTCATAACTATCATACGGTCTATCCAATTTACTAAAAATTCTGGCTGCCACATAGGAATGAGTGGCCCCAGAATCAAACAACACAGAGTAATAAGAGTTGTTGACCGAGAGCTGACCTGTTACCACTGAAGGGCTGGCTTCTGCATCAGCCTCAGTTATCGCGAACACCCTTGTCGGAGTGGGTTTTGCTGCAGTCTTTGGTGTTTTGGTCCTGAGCTGGGGACAATCCCTTTTGTAATGCCCTGGCATACCGCACCATAAGCACCCCTGACCTTTACACTCCCCCAGATGGTGCTTTTTGCAACTGGGGCACTCTGGGTAAGTGTATCGAGTTTCATAGCTACCCTAACGATTACCTCGACCCTAGTTACCCCGAAACCTCTTGTTCTGACCTGAGCTGCTGAATGCAGTAGGTGCCTTTCTTTTCTGATTAGTGGTCGAGCCACTACCTCCCCTACTAAAGCTTGATGTAGGAGGAGTAGCAACCCCGCCAATAACCGGAGTCCCTCGAGACTCTAAAGTGCACTCCACTGCGCCCTCAGCTCGTAGTGTCTTAGCCACCATATCAGCATAGGTGGTGTGGCATTAGTAGTGATCATAAAGTCGTGTCTGATCTTTGCATTCAACCCGTCCAGGTATTTCTGTTTCTTGCTAAAATCGGTTGGCACGGTTCCTGAGGCCAATTTTGCCAAGCGATCAAACTGAGTCGTATATTTAGTATTACTCATATTTTCTTTCTGAGTCAGCTGGATGAATTCTTTTCTTTTAGCACTTCTGAATGCCTCATTGTAATACTTGGCATTGAACAGTTCCTGGAACTCTTCCCAGGTCATTGTTGTAACATCATGAGTTAGGAACACCATGTCCCACCATACTAGAACGTCCTCTCAAAAATTGGAATGTGGCACAGGCTACCCGATCATTACCAGTGATGCCCATAAAGTTTAAGATTTTGGTAATCACTGTTAGCCACTGCTCGACTTTCATAACATCGGAACCCCCTAGAAAAATTAAAGGTGCCTGCTTACGGAACCTTTCATACAGGGGTTCCATCCGATTCACTGCAGCTACATGTTCGGCCTAAATAGTAGGGCCAGGTGCCACTGATATTTCTAGAGTAGGGACTGCAGGAGTACCCTGCTGTCTCAACCGTTGAATCTCATCATCTTGTTCATTGATCCTGGTTTGCATCGCTGCAAACCTATTTTCCTAATCTTGGGCAGCCTGGGCAACCTGCGGTGGGTTTACATCACTCCGACCTCGTGCCCTACTTCTAAGGCCTCTACTTAGGCCACATCATTTAGGGGAATACAAACTCCATGACCGCCACTAAATCAGACCAAATTACCGTGACTCCAATATTAGTGAATAGCTAGCATAACTGAATTGATTAACATAACTCTACCAGCATATGAGAGGTTCCTTGAGCTCCAAACTCTGATTCTAGCAGTCATCTTTTCCACCAATATTTCACACTCCTTGCTTGAGATCCTCTTAGCACATATAGGGATACCAAGGTACTTGAATGGAGCTTCTTGCTTGCAAAAGCCTGAAATGTCCACCACTCGCTGAATTTCCCTATCTTCCATGCCACAGCAATAGACAGCTGATTTTGAAGGGCTAGGCTCCAATCTCCATGGCAAAATAAGATCACATCATCTGCAAAACAAAGGGGGTTAAGTTTAAGATCTTTACATCGCTCAAAGTATTTGAACTCCTCCTTTTCCCCTGCTTTTCTCAGTATTTGAGATAAGTATCCCATGCCAAGTATAAAAAGCAAAGGCGACATAGGATCTCCTTGCATTAATCCCCTGCTAGCCTCAAAGTAGCCATGCATAGTCCCATTAAAATCTATCATGGTGTGACATTTTATTTAGTAACCTAGTCCATTTTAGTTAAAATTAAATGGGCTACCTATATGCATCTAAACTCAAAGTAAACATATAGGCTCACACAGGCACACAGATTTGGATGGATCCTATCATGTTACTAGGTCATACACAGATGAATGAAGAATGTAAAATTTACCTGTTACAAATTATTATCTTGACCTATTGACAATTGAACCATGGGTTAAAATCAGATCATTGGATCTGTCAACAAGTTAACCATGGTAATTTAGATCAAGCAATAATTGGTTTTATAAAACTTACAAACAAGATAAAACACATACACCTGCAACAAGTTGGATATAGGATTTATTTAATTTTTAATTTAATTTAAAATAATTTCGAAAATAAATAAATAAATAAAAAATATTTTTTTTAATCGAAATAATTAAATAATTAAATAAATAAATTAATTAAAATTAAACCTATAATTTTGAAAAATTAGGTTTCAACTAACCTAAATATCTTTTTTAAAAAAAAATGCAACCATCTTTCAAATTTCATGTAATTTTTAAAATTAAATATTCAATAAAATAAAATGATAATTTAATATCATTTGTCTGATTTTATAATTTAATTAAAATAAAAAAAAATAACAAAATTTAAAAGTTAGCATAATATCCTATTTATATTCAAAATATCATGATTAAACTAATCTTATTTTAAATTTAAATAAGGTCAATTTATTTAAAAAAATAAAATAATTTAAAAAATATTAATATCTCACATTAAATTTAAAAATAAGATAATATAATCAAATTTTAAAAATAAGATAATTAATTAAGCAAAAAAAGATAGATTTTTACCTATTTTCAAATTCAAATTTCACTAATATCTTAAATTAATTTTAAAAAAAATAATAATTTAATTTTGATAAATAGATTTGAAATTTGAAAAGTAAAAATAAAAAATACAAAACTACACAAAAAATCCGAAATTAATTCCATGAAAAAGCATGAAAAAATGAAGAAAATCGAAAAAAAATGCAAGTTGTACAGATGGTATGCATTGCATACCATCCGCGCACGGAATGGGGAGTGCCAGCCAAGAATCCTCAGCCCTGGAGGCTGCAAGCAGCCTCTCCGCGTGCGTACGAGGATGTTCAGACAGAAATGGAGGCACCCGTCCTAGAAAACTCGGACCTCTCCCTGTCTGAAGCGCGCGTGACCGAGTGATCACTTGGATCCGCGCGCGTATGGGGTGTCTCCACCCCTATCTTTTTTCAAAACTTCAAAAAATCATAACTAATTCAAATAAAATCGAAATCAAGTTCTGTAAAAAGTGAATTGCTTAATTTTTTTAAAACTATCCCAACAAAAATAATTTCAGAACGAAAATTTAATTATTTTTCGTAAAAAATTCACAAATATGAATCAATCATCAAATAACACACAGATCAACATGAAACCATCCAAATCACACACAAATCGTTTTAAGTCCAAATTTCTTGAAAGTAAATCAATTACCATGGCTCTGAGGCTAGTTTTTGGAATTATTTTACCAGGATCTTAGATTTACTAACAAGTATATTGTTTAACATCCTAAATATAAAATTCTGAAACGATATGAAATAAACACATATAAAGTATAAGAAACCTTACAGTGATTGCAGCGGAATATAATATCTCCTTCCGCTCAGATCTCTAACCCTTGTATCCTTTCTGTAGCAGAGTATCACAAAGATCTGAGCTTGAATGTCCTTCTCTTGAATCTGGATTCTTCATAGCCTTACACAATATGATTGAGATACCACTTGATGTGTGTGGGCACTCACTCTTTAACTATAGGCTCGATTTAGAAGAGAGGAAGAGAGAGGAAGAGAGGTTTCGGCTAGGGTATAGGAAGAAGGCTCAAATTTTATCTGAAGGAATGAGATGCATAATCTTTTCCCTAAAGCCCTCACTACCTATTTATAGGAGACCACCTAGGATTAGGTTAGATTTATTTGGCATTAAAATAATAAAAAAATAAATGGTAAATTGTTACATAAGTGGCCGGCCATGATATGGATTGGGCCCCACTTTGCAACTTTGCCATTTTGTCTCTTTTCCATCTCATTTTCTCGAAACGCCAATTTTCCAATTTAACAACTTAAATGCCAATTCTAATTATTTAATAACTAAAAATTAATTATTAAATAATATTGTCATTTAATATATTTATTAATTAGACTAATCAAAGTCTCTTAATTAACAGACAAACCCTAGAAACTCTTTCTTCACAATTAAGCCCTTGCTTAGTGAAAATTCATAAACTAGACATAGTCTAATTTTAGAATTATAATTGATTAATCAAAATCAAATAACTGAGTCTTACAAGTAGTATTGTCTCAACTAGTATGGGGACCATGGGCCTATATATCCGAGCTTCTAATAAGCAGACCCAGAACTTACCAAGTAAATTCACTGAATTATTAATTCCTTGTTGCATCCACTCATAGAACTTGGAATTGCACTCTCAATTATATAGTGTTGGGATTTTATACCCTAAATAAAACCCATTACTATCTCATTTGATTTGTTATCAATAAAAGATTAGAAGTCATTTATGTTTGCATGTTGTTTTCATGTTTGTGGTTAAATATATATATATATATATACAAAATATGTTAAGTCCAGAACATATAGTCATTTACAATTACAGTGATGTCAACACAGTGGAATGTGATTGTGATTATATGCTTCGAAAGACAAAGTTCCTGTTTCATCAGTGCATTGGATTTACATTGATGTGATAATCAGCGATGAAGTGTACTTACACTTTCATAAGTATTATGTTCTTTCCAAAACATTGGCAAAGTATACTAGCTTCGATATTATAATACTTACCGATGTATCTTTCCAAGTCAATATCCCTAGTTGATCTTAGATCAAAAGATCTTAATCCTGTTATGCTTAGGTTCAATCTCAGGAGTGTTATTCGTGTTCTTTGATTTGTTAGTTAAACCTACTTTCTGGTCAGGGTGATACGTACATTTTGGGAACTTGGTAGTATGATTGAGTGGGAGCGCTAAACATAAATATGGAATCTATAGCTTCTATAGGTATTTAGAAGTTAAATGATGATTTCCTTCGAGCTTGGCTAAATAGATGTAAATGGAAGAGCTCTTATTTCAGTGATTATATTTTAGTTCACTAAAATATCATTTACAGGTAGCTAAGTGTTTTAAGGATCAAAATACATTGAGGGGTGAAACGGTAAATTTATCCCTACTCAGTGTAAATCATCTATATAGAGGATCTTTGATTATTGAGATTATAACGATGGTTAAATGTGATGGCGTATCTATATGGTGGAACATATAGAGCGTTCTATATGACTGAGAGTGCAATTCCAAGTTCTAAGAGTGGATGCAACAAGGAATTAATAAGTTAGGGAATTTACCTGGTAAATTCTGGTTCAGTTTATTGAAAGCTCAGAAATATAGGCCCATGGTCCCCATTCTAGTTGAGACCATACTGCTTGTAAGACTCAAATAATTGATTTTAATTAATCAATTATAATTCTAAAATTAGACTACGTCTAGTTTATGAATTTTCACTAAGCAAGTGCTAAATTCTTAAGAAAAGAGATTCTAGGTTTTATTTATTAATTGAAAGACTTTATGTCTAATTAATAATTATATTAAATGGAAATATTATTTAATAATTTATTTTAGTTATTAAATAATTAGTTTTGGCATTTAAATGGTTAGAATTGGAAAATTGGCGGTTTTGAGAAAATAGAAATGAAAATGGTCAAAATTGCAAAATACCAAAGTGAGGCCCATTAATCCATGGTCGGCCACTTAATGGTGATTTTCCAATTAATATTTTAATTATTTTAATGCCCAATAATTCCTAACCTAAACCTAGTGGTGACCTATAAATAGATAGTGATGGCTCACACTTAAAGAGATTGAAAATAAGAAATTTTTGCCTTCAGAAAAATTGAGCCTCCTATCCTTCTGTAGCCGAAACCTCTTCTCCCTCTTTTCTTCTTCAAATTTTCGAACCCTTGAGTGATAGAGTGAGTGCCCACACACATCAAGTGGTATCTCAATCATAGTCTAGAAGATTGTGAAAAATCCAAACTGAAGAGAAGGACATTAGGGCTCAGATCTTGGTGATACTCTGCGACAGACAGGATACAAGGTTTAGAGATCTGAGTGGAAGGAGTCATATTACTTTGCTGCACCCAATGTAAGGTTTCCTAAACTTTATATGTGTTTATTTCATTGTTTTAGAAATTCATATTAGGATGTTAATGAAACATACTTGTTAATAAATCTAGATCCTGGTAAAACATATTCCAACAACGGGCCTCAAAGCCATGGTAATGATTTATGAAATATGAATTAAAACGATGTTTTGCATTGATTTGGATGGTTTCATGTGGTTTATGTGCTTATGTGATGATAGTTTAGAAATTGCAATGTATGTTACTCAAATATTTTTTTTATTTCAATCTGGAATTATTTTTACTGGACAGTAGACAAAAAATTAATAAATTTACGCTTTTACAGAACCTAATTTGGATTTTTTATGAATTAGATATGATTTTTTGAAGTTGAACGAAAATATCAGGTTTTGAATGCACGCGCGCGCGCGCACGGTCCTTAGGGACGCTCGGACACACTCGTGTTGGGTTTTATGCCCTAAATAAAACCCATTACAATCTGATTAGTTATCAATTTAGAATTTTGAAGTGATTTATGTTAACATGTATTTTTCATGTTTATGGTTTAATATACATATTTAATATATGCACAAAATCAGTTAAGTCCAGAACATATATTCATTCACAATTACAGTATTGTCAATACAGTGGAATGTGATTGTGATTATATGATTCAAAAGACTAAGTCCCTGCTCATCAGTGTTTTGGATTTACACTGATGTGATAATCAGCGATGAAGTATACTTACACTTGGAGTAAGTGTTATGTTCTTTCCAGGACATTGGTAAAGTATACTAGTTTCGAATGTATGGAGTATACATTGGACTGGACCGATATTGAACTTGGTCAAAGATATTATAAACTTACCGTTGTATCTTTCCAAGTCAATATCAGAAGTTGATCTTAGATTAAAAGAATCTAAATCCTGATATGCTTAGGCTTAATCTCAGGAGTGCTATTCATGTTCTTTGATTTATTAGTTAAGCCTACTTTTGGGTCAGGGTGATACGTATATTTTGGGAACATGATAGCATAACTGAGTGGGAGTGCTGAACATAAATATGGAATCTATAGCTTCTACTGGTGTATAGAAGTCAAGTGATGATTCCCTTCGAGCTTAGTTAAATAGAAGTAAATGGATGAGCTCTTGTTTCAGTGACTACATATTAGATCACTAAAACATCATTCACAGGTAACTAAGTGTTTTAAGGGGCAAAATACATTGAGGGGTGAAAACGGTAAATTTATCCCATCTCGATGTAAATAATCTATATAGAGGATCTTTAATCACATTAAGATTATAACAATGGTTAAATAAGATAACGTATGTATATCGTGAAACATATAGTATGTTCTATATAAGTCTGAGAGTGCCATTCCAAGTTCTAAGAGTGGATTCAACAAGGAATTAATAAGTTAGGAATTTACTTGATAAATTCGGTTCAACTTATTGGAAGCTCAGCAATATAGATCCATGGTCCCCATTCTAGTTGAGACTATATTGTTTGTAAGACTCTATAATGGATTTATGATTAATCAATTATAATTCTAAAAGTTAGACTATGTCTAATTTGAGAATTCTCACTAAGTAAGGATGAAATTGCAAAGAAAAGGGTTTCTAAGTTTATTTATTAATTAAGAGACTTTGTAAGTCTAATTAATAATTATATTAAATGACAATATTACTTAATAATCTATTTTAGTTATTAAATAATTAGTTTTGGCATCTAAATGGTTAGAATTGGAAAAATGGCATTTTTGGGAAAATACTAATAAAATTGTGGAAACTGCAAAACCCATGTGAGGCCCATTCACACCATGGACGGCCACATGCTTTGTGTTTCCCAATTATTATTTTCATTTTTTATTTGCCAAGCAATTGCTAACCTAAACCTAACAATAATAGGAAAGTGGTGGATCACACCAAATAAGGCAGTTAATCAATTACTCAGTAAAAGAGGAAACTGTTTATTTTGGAAAGTTGAGCTCTCCCTTTCTCTATATATAGCCGCCCCTCTCTTCTCTTTGAACATACTTCTTCATACACGAAATCAAGAGAGAAAAAGAGAGAGAATTTCGAAATCCTTTGTGAGGGAGAAGTGCCCACACACAGCAAACAGTACCTCAATCATAGATTAGAAGACTGTGAAGGATCACATCCAACTGAAGGACATTCGGGCTCAGATCTTGATTATACTCTGCAACAGACAGGAATCAAGGGTTAGAGATCTGAGTGGAAGGAGACACAATATTCCGCTGCCATCACTGTAAGGTTTCTTAACTTTTTATGTGTTTTCTTTATCGTTTTAGAAGTTCATATTTAGGCTGTTAAATCAACATACTTGTGAGTAGATCTAAGATCCTGGTAAAATATTTCCAACAGCTTGGCCATTCAGAGAATGCTGACTGAGATTACTCGGACACGGTCAAATGAGGCTGCTTGCATCCTGTGCCTCAAACTTATTTTCTTCATAACTTTTGATTCAAAAATCGTATTTCATTGAAACAAAAGCCAATTTTTGGTAGAATTTTGTGTAGAATATGAATTTTTAATTAAAAATCTAATTGTCAGAATAAAAATATTATTATTATTATTATTTTTAATTAATTAAAATTAGTTTTAGATATTAGTAGGCTTTAATTTTTGATAATTTGATTTCTCACAAGAATAGCCTTATGGTTAATTTTGAAATTTTAGATTATTTTATTTTTTTTAATAATAAGATCAAATATTAAATTTTTTTTATTATTAAAATTGAGTGATCTTACTTTGATATTAAAATATTATTTTTAAAAATAATCTTGTTCGAATTTCAAAGTTTGCTAGCCATATCATATCTTTTTCAAATTTGTTATTTTCTGAAATATATATTTTAATTAAGATTATAAGATTAGGAATATGTTAGGTTTAACATTCTATCTTATTAGATATTTTTTATTAAAATTATATTTTAGCAAAAATTACATGAAATTTGAAAATTTGGTTAGTTTAGGTTTGAATAGAAATTTTAGGTTTCAAAACCATAAATTTTCAAACTTGTTTTATTTTATTATTTTAATAAAATATTCTAACCATACTAAAATATCTATTTTTTTTTCAATTAGTTTATTTATATAATATTTAAATTTATTAAATTATAAGACTTAGAATATAATATTGAAATATCTAAATTTAAATTTAAAATTTTAGATATTTTATTATATCATCTTATTAGAAATTTTTAAATAAATTTAAATTTTGAATAAACTTGATATTTGAAAAATTGGTTAGATATTTTTTGATTTTTTTGTTAGAATTTAGAAATTTAGGAGTTTGTTGAATTTTGAATTTTTTTTTTCAAATATTCTCCAACAACCTAAATTTAAATTGTAGTTAAGATATTTATTTTAATTTTTTTTAAAAAAAAAAAAAATTAAAATTGAGATATTTTAGCTTACTTTCCAGATATTCTAGATCAGTTACTTGTTTGTTTGTATTGTTCAATTATTATATTATATATATTCAATTTTTTTTTACAAACCTATTATTTATTTGATCTAAATTGTTATGATTAACTTGTTGGCAGATTCAATGATATGATTTTAATCATAGTCCAATTGTCAATAGATCTTATAAATAATTTGTAACATGTAAATTTTACATTTCTTTCATCTGTGTAAACCTAGTAACATGATAGGGCCCATCCAAATCATTTGACCTGTGTGAGCCTATATGTTTGCTATTGGGCTTAGATGCATATAGGAAGCCCATTTAAGTTTTACTAGGTAAATAGACTAGGTTGCTAAAATAAAATTTCACTTAGGTAATTTTATTTAGGCCCAATTAGAATTGGGCTTATTCAATTAATAACAATTGTTTATTTAGGGCTCGTTTGGAACGCCGTATTAGATCGTATTGTATTGTATTATATTGAATTGGATTATATATCATATTTTTATATAATGCTATGTTCAACTTTAATTTATACTAAAATATTATATATTTAGGTGTCCATAAAAGTTAATACCACATATAGTTTTATGTAAAAATATTGCATAAAATACAATTCAATATAATACAATACAATACAATACAACCTAATACGGCGTACCAAACGAGCCCTTAAAGGTTAAATTTCTCTCCTTTGTGCATTGTGTGAGAGGTAGGGGGCCAATAGCAGTGGGTACGACATACTGAACCCAACCCTGTCTCACATGAACTACCCTAATTGTGAAGGCCCATTTTCCTTATTTAAATAATTGTATTAGGTTAATTATATTAGTATAACCTAATTAAAATTGAATTAGCAACATAATAAACTTTTAAAATATATGAAATTTATTTTCATTTTAATATTTTAAAGTTAATTTTAGAAAAAAACTTAGTTAATTGAAATATATTCTAGATAGTTATTTCTAGTACTAGTTATTTTTCTAATATTAAATAGGAAAATATTTTAGATTGAAAATTAATTGTTTTATAATTAATTTTGGATCAATTTTAAATAAAGGATATTTTCCTAGTATTAAATTAGAATTAATAATTAAGTTTCATTTATACTTAATTATTTAATTCTTAAACTTAATACATTTAATCAAATTGAAAATTAAATATCTAAGTTGATTTTCATCATGATACTTAAATATTATTATTTTCATGATATTTAATTAAATAAAAAATTATTTTAAGTTGGAAATTTTTAATTTCACAATAACTTAAATTTGAATAGTTTTCAAAATATATTTTACTTTATTTTATTAATCATTATTTTCGAAATAGCATATATTATGCAAGAAATTTTGATTTTTTTTTTATGAAAAATAGATTAAAGTTAAAAATTAATTATTTATTTTATTTAATTTTGGACCAACTTATATCAATGACTTTTTCATTTAAATGATTAATTAAAATAAATGAATTAAAATATATTATAATTAGAAAATAAATTAATTGAAAGTCTAGATAGATATTATCTGTTTTTGCTTGAAGTATTTTTCTAGTAAAATTTAATTAAATAGAAAATTAATATTTAAGTTGATTTTCATTATGATACTTAAATATTTAAATTTTTCTTTATATTTAATTAAATAGGAAAATTATATTTTAGTTGAAAATTAATTTTTATTAATTAATTTTGGACCAACATAAAATTAGAATAAATTTTCTAGGATTTATTTTTTATTTTATTATAGAGCATTTTTGAAAATTGTATTCTAAATACTTTAATTTTTCGAAATGCAATATATATTTATAGAAAATTAAAGTTGAGTTGCAAATTAATTTAAATTAATTTTGCTACAACTCAAATTGAATAATTTTCTAAATATTTATTAAAAAATTATTACTAAGATGGAAATAATTCATTTTATTTTCATAATCCATCTAAGTATAATTTTATAAATATTAAATTAAAATTTTATTTAGAATTTTATTCTAAATTAGAAATTTTAATTAAATATATATATATTTAAAATAAATAGATTGAAATAAATATTAATAGAAAGTACATTTTAAATAATGAGCTTTATTATTATTAGGATATTCGATCTCCATTGTTGGTTTTACATAGTTATTGTTTTAGTGAGTAATCCTCTCTAATGGAGGAACGTTCTTTAGCAATTTCACGCTGTAGAATCTCGAAAGATAAGTACTTTTTTTGTAAGTGTTTATTTTAGTATAGATCACCCTAATGGTGGCGACTTTTAATAGGGCTTACAAAAGTATGAAACAAAGGTAGAAGCTCATAAGATAGAATAGCCTTGACTCTCGCCTAAACGGGACAACGCTGAATTCTTATCTTGATCGAATAAAAGGTTGCTAGAATGTTTATTATTTTAGATGAGCTAACAACTCTATTCAATGGATAGTAGCTTTGACTCTCGCCTAAACGGGACACTGATATCAGTTTGTTGAAAACCTTAGAAATTATTTAGGATTGTATGTTTTAGTATTTTCGCTTGTCATTCCTACTTGCTATGTGCTAATAATTTCTGAATGAAATTTTGTGTTGAACCTTACTTGATTTTTATTTATTGTTATTTGTAGTATCCCACATGACAATGACCAATCCCATGTTGTCACTATTGACTGATAATAAGCTAAGTGGATCTAACTTCCCTAAATGGAAAGAGAACATTAACATTGCTCTCATTGGTGAAAGTGCCCTGTTTGTGTTAACTGAACCGTCTCCTGAACAGCCGGGTGACAATGCAACCAAAGTTGTAAAGGAAAAGTACGAGCGTTGGCAGAATGCTAACAACAAAGCTCGATACTTCATGCTTTTCAGCATGGTTGACACCTTGATAACAAGGTTTGCAAACACTGTCACGGCTGCAGAAATCATGACTCAGTTAACTGAACTATTAGGAATGGCATCAATCCAGTCTCGCTTTGAAGCGACAAGAAAATTTATCAATGCACGGATGAGTCCTCATCAGAACGTTCGTGATCACCTTCTCCAGATGGCAAGTTATTTCCAAGAAGCTCATAATCATGGAGCTGAAATGGATCAGACAACTCAAGTGAGTCTTATCTTGAATAGTCTGACTCCAGCTTTTCTGCCCTACACTTCAAATTATGTCATGAATAAGAAGGAACAATTCTTTCACACGTTAGTCAATGACCTTCAGACATATGAAAATTTGATTGGTGGACTGCAGAAGAAGGGGCCTAAAGCTCATAATTCTGGAAATGGTAATGGGGTGACTAAGGCTGAGGCAAACTTTGTCTCTACTTCCAAACCCAAGAACAAGAAGAAGTGGAAGAATAGCAAAAAGCCTATTCAAGCTGTGAAAACAGTTAAAAAGAAAAAGGTTGCTACCACTGGTGATACACCAAAAGGAAAATGCTTCTATTGCAATGAAAAGGGACACTGGAAACCCCAATGCCCTAAATTTCTAGCAAAGAAACAAGGTATTTCTTTTCCTATAAACTGATGTGTTTTAGTAAATTATTATCCACTTGGATTATTAATTCTGGACCTACTAACCATGTTTATTTGTTTTTCTTCTTATTTCAGCTCCAGCTGCTTGAACACGGATGCTATCTTAGCGAGTTGAATCAGATGGTTGGACAGAAGGGTGGAGATAGTCCAAGATGAAGATGAAGCTCGAAATTCTTTTATTATTTTTGAATTAATTGTTTTAGTTTCAGAACAATTTGGATTTCAATTATTAGTTTGAGATTTTATTCTCTATTTTTCATATTGTTCCAGACAATTCCTTTATTTTGGAGAATTTTATAATAAAGTTTTCTAATTTTGAAAAAATAAATTGCATTTATGAATTGAGCTTCATTTACTTTATCTTGTATATGCCAGTACCAATTATATTTATATGTTTTAATGATTGTATGTGTATGTGTTTTTATTATTGATACAAATTCAATAGTATTTTCAACTCTTCAAAGAGTTAATACTACATAAACAATCAGAATCTCTGTTCTATGTTTATGAATAATTGTTGATTCTAAAACAATTATTAAGAATTTGTTTAATACAAAGATCTTTTGATTTGATAGAGGTGAAAAAAATTAAGAATAATATGCAGTTCAAC
The DNA here is from genome assembly GCF_029168945.1 of Cannabis sativa. Classification (NCBI taxonomy): domain Eukaryota; kingdom Viridiplantae; phylum Streptophyta; class Magnoliopsida; order Rosales; family Cannabaceae; genus Cannabis; species Cannabis sativa. The sequence continues at coordinate 29,667,738 of NC_083606.1, forward strand.
GATCTTTTATATCGATTGAACTCTGGATTATATTCATAACTCCACATGATCTCTATAACACTTAGGGATGGCTATGATCTCTATATCCCTTAGGGGTGGATCATAATCTCTATATACTTAGGGGTGGACTATACTATTGAAATATGTAGTTCATTTTGAACTCTGGACTATATTCAATACACCACAGTACTCTTTGTCACACATATTTTAAACATGGATGTAATATAATGAATTAGCAAATATTATCAGAATAAATTCTTGATCTTGATTTATGTTCTATTTAATATATTACTGTTGTAATAGAAATGGATACCAATAAAGTTCTTTGACAATGTATCACACTACCTTAATTGAGTGAGAGAATTTTAAAATTCTTTACCCATCTTCATTTGGTTGACACTTGTGATAGGAACTTAAGAACACTACTGAGAAAGTAAATCTAACCATTCATATGGATAGAAATAACTTATCAAAATTATGAGAATAAGATAGTAGAATTTTTGCATAGTCTATTCGAATGACTTGGGCAAAAATTCCTAATCCTCATAAAATTTTATGGTATCTTAATTTGATTACTTAATCTCTTACAAGTATTTTACACTCAATAAATACTAGATTGCTATGTTGATGACTTAATCTAGAAGGAACTTACAGTTTGAGACCAAGATAATATGTCACAACAAGATATCCCTCAAAACAATAGTAAGAAGTTAAATGTACTTTTATGTATGAATTTAACCAGACTCCTACTGTTGAGTGGGAGCCATCTGAGATGTAATCAAACAAGGAACATTAAGGGACAGTCAAGAAAGATTTATGAATGTGACCTATGTGTTAGATAATAAGGATTTATACATTAGTAATCCTTATGTCTACACCAACTCATAAATAATCTGAGATGGTGATTACTCTACGGGTGGATGAGTTATTATAGAAGAGTGTAAAAATCTATCTATAATAATTCAAGCAACATCGGTGAAGATATATAACTTTGTAAATTCAAAATTACCAGAAAGTTATTCAACTGAAGAAAATTCTACACTGTATTATCTCTATTTCATTCTTTAAAAGAATGAGAGATATGTCTTCTGTTTATTTAGATGTACTTAATAAGCAGTAAGGATTTCAGTATCCCTTGATGAGTAATGCATATAGTAAAGATGTTGCATAATATTTTATGAACATAGTTCCAGAAATTTGGGTTGAGTCAAATATACTACACTTGATCTCAAGATCAAGACAATAGATTGATTGAAATGCACAACTTGTTTTATGTTAGTGCAAGTGGGAGTTTGTTGGGGTTTTATGCCCTAAATAAAACCCATTACAATCTCATCTGATTTTTTTATCAATAAAAGATTAGAAGTCATTTATGTTTACATGTTGTTTTCATGTTTGTGGTTAAATATATATATACAAATTCTGTTAAGTCCAGAACATATAGTCATTTACAATTACAGTGATGTCAACACAGTGGAATGTGATTGTGATTATATGCTTCGAAAGACAAAGTCCCTGTTTCATCAGTGCATTGGATTTACATTGATGTGATAATCAGCGATGAAGTGTGCTTACACTTTGCATAAGTGTTATGTTCTTTCCAGAACATTGGCAAAGTATACTAGCTTCGAATGTATGGAGTATACATTGGACTGGACCGATATTGATCTTGGTTAAGATATTATAATACTTACCGTTGTATCTTTCCAAGTCAATATCACTAGTTGATCTTAGATCAAAAGATCTTAATCCTCATATGCTTATGTTCAATCTCAGGAGTGCTATTCATGTTCTTTGATTTGTTAGTTAAACCTACTTTCTGGTCAGGGTGATACGTACATTTTGGGAACATGGTAGTATGATTGAGTGGGAGCGCTAAACATAAATATGGAATCTATAGCTTCTATAGGTATTTAGAAGTTAAATGATGATTTTCTTCGAGCTTGGCTAAATAGATGTAAATGGAAGAGCTCTTGTTTCAGTGATTATATTTTAGTTCACTAAAATATCATTTACAGGTAGCTAAGTGTTTTAAGGATCAAAATACATTGAGGGGTGAAACGGTAAATTTATCCCTACTCAGTGTAAATCATCTATATAGAGGATCTTTGATTATTGAGATTCTAACGATGGTTAAATGTGATAGCGTATCTATATGGTGGAACATATAGAGCGTTCTATATGACTGAGAGTGCAATTCCAAGTTCTAAGAGTGGATGCAACAAGGAATTAATAAGTTAGGAAATTTACCTGGTAAATTCTGGTTCAGCTTATTGGAAGCTCAGAAATATAGGCCCATGGTCCCCATTCTAGTTGAGACCATACTGCTTGTAAGACTCAAATAATTGATTTTAATTAATCAATTATAATTCTAAAATTAGACTACGTCTAGTTTATGAATTTTCACTAAGCAAGTGCTAAATTGTTAAGAAAAGAGATTCTAGGTTTTATTTATTAATTGAAAGACTTTATGTCTAATTAATAATTATATTAAATGGTAATATTATTTAATAATTTATTTTAGTTATTAAATAATTAGTTTTGGCATTTAAATGGTTAGAATTGGAAATTTGGCAGTTTTGAGAAAATAGAAATGAAAATTATCAAAATTACAAAATACCAAAGTGAGGCCCATTAATCCATGGTCGGCCACTTAATGGTGATTTTCCAATTAATATTTTCATTATTTTAATGCCCAATAATTCCCAACCTAAACCTAGTGGTTACCTATAAATAGATAGTGATGGCTCACACTTAAAGAGATTGAAAATAAGAAATTTTTGCCTTCAGAAAAATTGAGCCTCCTATCCTTCTGTAGCCGAAACCTCTTCTCCCTCTTTTCTTCTTCAAATTTTCGAACCCTTGAGTGATAGAGTGAGTGCTCACACACATCAAGTGGTATCTCAATCATAGTCTGGAAGATTGTGAAGAATCCAAACTAAAGAGAAGGACATTCGGGCTCAAATCTTGGTGATACTCTGCGACAGACAGGATACAAGGGTTAGAGATCTGAGTGGAAGGATTCATATTATTTTGCTGCACCCAATGTAAGGTTTCCTAAACTTTATATGTGTTTATTTCATTGTTTTAGAAATTCATATTAGGATGTTAATGAAACATACTTGTTAGTAAATCTAGATCCTGGTAAAACATATTCCAACATATAGAATGCTCTATATGTTCCACGATATAGATACGCTGTTAGTTATCCATTGTTATAATCCCAATAATCAATGATCCTCTATAGATGATCTACATTGTATAGTGATTAAATTACCGTTACATCCTTCAATGTATTTTATCCTTAAAACACTTAGCCACCTATAAACGATATTTCAGTGAACTAAACATAATCACTGAAATGAGTACTCAACCATTTATCTCTATTTAGCCAAGCTCGAAGGAAATCATCATTTCACTTCTATGTCTAGAAAGAAGCTATAGATTTCATATCTATGTTTAGCGCTCCCACTCAATTACACTACCATATTCCCAAAATGTACGTATCACCCTGACCAAAAAGTAGGCTTAACTAACAAATCAAAGAACAAGTATAATACTCTTGAGATCGAACCTAACCATGTCAGGATTAAGATCATTTGATCTAGGATCAACTAGGTGATATTGTATTGAATAGATATTACGATAAGTTTATCATATCTAATTCAAAGTTCAATATCGGTCCCTTCCGATGCATACTCCATGCATCCAACCCAAGCTTTACTTCAATCAATGCCCTGGAAAAGACATAACACTTATCCAAGGTGCAAGTAAACTATGTTGTAGATTATCATATCAGTTAAACCCTTTGTATTGATAAATCTAGGAATATATATATTTAATCACATAATCTTGATTACTTTCCACTGTGCTGACGACACAATAAACAAGAATATAAATGTGATAATAATTTGGATGAATTTATAAATCAAATAAACATATAAATGATAACATGAACCAAATGACGCACAAATAGGTGATGAAAATACTTCTGTTTCTTTATTGTTATTAAAAAGATAAAGATTACATTGAAATAGAGTTTTATTTAGGGCATAAAACCTAACACGGCCAGCCCCCATGAGGTCGCTGGTTTGTCATTTCGTTGTCCCTCCTAAGTACTTAGACTCCTTGCTGGTTGAAAGTGCTGAGTAGATGGCTTGGCCTTCTTGTTGGCGAGCTGTACTCCCACGTGGCATTGATGTTGGCCATGTGGACATGCCACGTTAGGTGGGAAAAAATTAAGATAACACACATTGTGCTAAATTTAAGATTAATCATCACATAATAAATGAGAAAAATACAATAACAAATACACACACAACAATTACAAACAGAGATTTTCAACTACGAAATTACAATAAAGATTATAACAAAAAGAAGAGATAAAACCCAGATAGGAAAAGGGAAAGAAAGAGATGGGTTAGGCTTACTTTAATGGGAGAAGAAACATGGAGACGAGAAGGGCGAGCTGGGCCAACGGTTCTGATGAGAATCTCCACTTTGTTATTATATGCATGGATTTTGTTGTGGTTTAAAGATCAATAGATTAAAGTCCTCAACCAAGGAAAAAAAAGGGAAAATAGAGAGCAAAGAAAAACTTACACAGGGTAAAGGTCGATCGAGTGATTGAGAGGGCTCCGTCATTGTCAAAGAGAGAGAAGACGGGAGAGAACTGAGAAGATTCGAAGTTTCGAACTAAAGAAATTGAGAAAGGTTTTTTTTTTTTTTTTTTTTTAGGAATTTAGGTTTTTTTTTTTTTTTTTTTACATATCTGAAACCTGGTCGAGTTAGGCCCAACCTGAAATAATATGTACCGGACTAGGCTTGGAGCCCGATAAAAACCTGAATCATTCCGGCCAAAGTCGCCCCACCCAAATTGCCATTCCTACTATAATATTAACCAAAAACAAATAGGCACTAATGAAAAAGCAGCCACCTTTGATAAACATGTGTAAAAAAATAACAACTTGTCTAGTTCTTTAATCTATTTCTCCTAGGTTATATAGAAAAATATATTTTCAATACATTATTACATGGAATCATTGGTTTGGTGGTGGAATATACTCCAACCAAAAAAGAAAGGAAAGAAAACTATTCTTATATTTTTTCTTAATAATTTAATCAAAAGATGTCCAAATATAATATATCCAAGTTGAGGAAGGATCATAAATGAGAGAATATGAATTGGTATCTTCTCTCGTCCGTACACTCGTTTCTTATCTCTCTTCCCAAACCAAAGGCTAAAAACTCCGAAACCTACCCAACTAACCCCATACGGTATTTTGCAAAAAAAAAAAAAAAAACCATACGGTAAAAAGCTTTTTGGGTCGAGCAACTCGCATCCTCGGTCTTAATCTTAAGAAAATATTATTTTAAGAAAAAAAAAATAATCTTTTTTTGGTTTGTTCAATAATTGTCTTCTTCTCAAACTAAGGCCACGAAAACTGTACTAGAGACCCGAGGCTGAACTACAACCACAACAATACGTTCACAAACATCTTATCTCTATCTATATAAGGTAGCCTTCTCTACCTCCACTTTCTCCACGACACCAACCAATTTCTCAAACATTTTACCAATTTGCCAAATTTGCCTCCTTTTTCCACAATCTCCTTAGATTCCCATCTGGGTACCATTGAATTCGACCTGAATCTCTTGGACGACGTGTGAAAAGAAAGCATTTTTGGGAATTGCTGTCACCTGGGTTTCTTGTATTTTGTTTAGAGAGAAAAAAAAAACATTTTACTTGTTGGGTTGAGAAAGAGGGTTTTTTTTTGGGATTCGTTGGAAGAAAAAAGAGAAGATAGATTTGAAATCTTTGAGAGGGGTAAGACCCAGGATAGACACGTTGTAGACATCACGGCTATACACAGAGTTTCTCGGCCTCTCATTCATGTCCGCTCTGTACGACGCAGGGGTTGTATAGTTGAGAGCAACCCTTCGCCGCACGGTGGGCGTGGCGCTTTGCCGTCCGAAGGCGGTAGTCCTTCTGACCTTCTCTTCCTTGCGGGTGGTGGTTCTTCATCTTTCTCTACCTACTTAGTATTTTAGATTAGATTGTGTTTTTCTTTTCATCTCTTTAGATTTTAGACTAGTAAGATTAAAAAAAAAAATCTTATTTAGAGCAAGTAAAATCTCCATTGATTTCATTAAGCGAAGTCTGTTTTTTTTGCTGGGGTTTGGGTTAAAGTTGAATTGAGTTGGGTGTTGGGTTGTGTATAATCTACTGATATATATAAACCAAAAAGAAAAAAGAAGCCAAAATGATGCTAAGGATCAAGAGGGTTCCTACTGTTGTTTCGAATTATCAAAAGGATGAGAACGAAGAGGCCCAAAAAGGAGGTTGTGGCCGAAACTGCCTCAGAAGCTGTTGCCTTCCAGGTATTGCTCATACTCTTTTATGAAAAAAGTTTGTATTTTTTTTCTTAAAATAAAATTAAAATCAAATCTTTGTGCCTGCTACTTGGTCAAGGATTGAATTATAGCTGTGTTGTATGCTTAATAGGGTCAAAACTTCCATTATATGCGTACAAGAAGCTAGACAAGGTTTCTTGTGAGGGCTCACCGGAGCAGGTGGAAGAAGAGGCTTCCATTGACTTTCTTGAGTCACTTGTTCTCGGGCAGGTAAACAAGCCAAAAGTTGATGAAGATCGAATTTTCAAACTGTTGATTGTTGTTTGGATGTAGTTGATTGTTGTTTGTTAATATGGTTTGTGTGGTTCCTTGCAGTGGGAGGAACGCGTGCAGAGGGGTCTGTTTCGATACGATGTCACTGCCTGTGAAACCAAGGTCTGTTCTAGATTCCTCATCCTTTTCTCCTCAGTTTTGTTACAATGATCTCAATATCCGAGCTGCATAAGGTCCATATTGAACTTAATGAATTGAATCTGATTTCTTTTGTTTAGGTGATTCCCGGTCAGTATGGTTTCATTGCCCAACTGAATGAGGGCCGCCATCTGAAGAAGAGGCCAACTGAGTTCCGGGTTGATAAGGTCCTTCAGCCCTTTGATGAGAGCAAGTTCAATTTCACTAAAGTTGGACAAGAGGAGGTGCTCTTCCAGTTTGAAGCAAGTGAAGATGGTGACGTCCAGTTCATACCAAATGCACCCATTTATGCTGAGAATTCTCCAAGTGTTGTTGCCATCAATGTATGTTTTTTTTTTTCTTGGTGGATTATTAGTTATAAGAAGTCTTGTGAACGTGGATTTTGAAAAGTTATTGGTTGTTATGTATATCCTAACAGGTCAGTCCTATTGAATATGGGCATGTGCTGTTGATTCCTCGCATTCTTGATTGTTTCCCACAAAGGATTGACCGAGAAAGCTTGTTGCTTGCAATTCACATGGCTGCTGAAGCTGGGAGTCCTTACTTCCGGCTGGGTTACAACAGCTTAGGTGCTTTTGCCACAATCAATCACCTTCACTTCCAGGTTTCAAACTTTATGCCTTGCTCATAGATTCTTGAATTTTATATCTGACATTGATCCTCAGTTTTTGTATTTTTACAAATTATAAGTTACTTAAATGCGGTTTTGATTACTGAACAGGCTTACTATTTGGCTGTACCCTTTCCCATCGAGAAGGCTCCCACCAAGAAAACAACCAGTCTGGATGGTGGTGTGAAAATCTCTGAGATAGTGAACTATCCTGTTAGGGGGCTTGTCTTTGAGGGGGGAAATACTGTGGAGCATTTGTCCAACGCAGTCTCTGATGCCTGCATTTGCCTTCAAGACAATAACATACCATACAACGTCCTTATTGCTGATTGTGGAAACCGGATCTTTGTCTTGCCACAGGTAATTAGTTCAAAATCCTTGAAATATTTCATGACTTCGTCCATTAATATTCAATATATGTTTTTATCGCTTAATTGGTGCAAATACTCATACTCCTGGTATATATAAATGTGCAGTGTTATGCGGAGAAACAAGCTCTTGGGGAAGTGAGTGCTGAGCTTCTGGACACTCAAGTGAATCCTGCTGTGTGGGAAATTAGTGGGCACATGGTGCTGAAGAGGAAGAAGGACTACGAAGAGGCATCTGAGGAAAATGCCTGGAAGCTACTTGCTGAGGTCTCTCTTTCAGAGGAAAGGTTCCAAGAAGTCAAGGCCCTCATATTTGAAGCCATTACTTCTGTTGACCATGGGAGTGAAGATGCAACTCAGGAGCCGGAAGCCAAACCTGATCCTGAAACTATTGAAGAAGTGGATGCCTCTTTCAATAATTCTCGCCCTGATATGGTTGCTGGGACACAAGAATGCCTGGTTCTGCAGTAAAATCACACTTTGATTAGTGGATTAGAACCGTTCCTATTCTTAACTTCTGGTATTTGCTCTTAGTCGTATGGGTTTTGCCTTAGTAGTTCCACATGATGCAAAATCAGTATCTAAATAAGCAAACAGGGTTTGCAGGTTTGTACTGTCATTGTAATCTTGTTTGAGTTTTCTGCATATTTGGCTTTTTGCTTGTTCCCATGTACTTTTTCGTGAGTGTTCATGTAAAATATTTCCAGATTGTTTGCTGGGTCTAAGTGATTATGTATTTGATATTCTTGCAAAGTGTTGTTACCATGTTTATTTGTTTCTTTCATTTTCTTAGATGCTAAGTTAAGGTGAGAAATTAAAGTGAAGCCAAGGTGAGAAATTAAAGTGAAATAGGGTACGATAGTTTGTGATTGACATTCAATATCTTATTAACCATGCTCCACCACCCTCAATGTTAGGAATTATCGTTTTCAAAGGATCTTTCTCAAATTTAATACCTTGCCACTATCTTACCCTTTCTCACATTCACACTCAAAAGTTCCCATAAAAAATATAAAGGACACAACAATTTGTTTATTCTGCTTCCCACAATTATGGGACTTTGTCAGTTTGCAATAATGTGTCTATGATGACTCACATCATCAGCTCAGCTTTCTATTTTTCATTTATATAATATTTAAATAATATACGTTTTGCTATATACATGCTCATTGGAATATTTTTGGGTAAGTATCAATGGATGTTTTGGTAGATTATTTATTTATTTTTGCATTTAGAATAATTTTTTAGTTTAATTTTTTTATCATGTATATTATTGTTATTTTAAAAAGGTTACCGTGCTGATAATAAGATTTAAATATTTTGTTATATGTACTATTTTTTTTATGCACACATGGTAAGTAATTATTTAAATTTTATTTTCGACATTATAAACTATCTAGATTTTTTTTGAAAATTTATACGCAATTATGAAGAAAAAAAATTAGGCTAGAAAACTTTTTTGAATACTAAAACAGATAAGGAGGTCTACTAGAACATCGTTTTAGAGGGTGTACTACATAAATTTTTATTTTATTTATTATCTATTATTAAAAGACTAGATATTATTTATGTTTACCTTAGATGTGGCCAACCGATAGCGGAATCGAATTAATATTGATGCTTGTCACGTGTTACACAATTAGAATTAGAAAGTAAAAGAACACAAATATTTTTATATAGGTTCGGCCCCCTGAGACAGCAGGTAATGACCTACTCCCATTTTAGTTGTATTGATGCCGATAGATAATACTATTCAGATCATTATAGGTGAGATCTGATATAGTTCTCTCAAGGTTACAAAGTAGGAATCAAAGATGGTAAATCTCAAGTGTGGAGAGAAGTTATAGTGGGCGTGAGAGAGAGAGAGAGAGAGAATGAGTTATCAGACCTAGAGCTCTACGACTTAGATCAGACTTAATGACCTAATTCTCACTTAGGGTTTCAGGGTTGAGTTAAGGCTCTTTATATAGGAGAGCTTAAACCCTAATTAACAAATAAAATAAGAAGATATTTACATATTAAATTGGTAAATTATAAATGACTAAAATACTACTTAAAAATAAGTATTTTCATCTACTTTAGTGGGCTGTTTAGGCCCAATTCACAGTTTAGTTTGCAGTCCATATGTAAGGATGTGCACTAAAGTCTTGCCATGCCAAGTTATGGCCATCCATGCACCTGTAGGATGCAGGCTGACAGGCCTTGTGCTATCTAGAAGCTAGCCGGCCATAGGACCGACCAAGGGTGGCCACCCAGCCCCCTTGAGGTGGATGGTCTGTCACTCGTCGTCCCCTTTGAGTATCGGGACCTCCCGTTGGCTAGGATGCTGAGTAGATGACTTGACCTTCTTGTTGGTGAGTTGTACTACCACATGGCGCTAATATTGTTCACGTGGACATGCCACGTCAGGTGGAAAAAATTAGGATAACATTTGCCCCAAGTCCCTGTGCAGACAGTTGTGTGAATAGGGACTTACTAGCTACATTGGAGCTCATGTAGCCTTAATTGAGTAAATATTGTTGCATTTTTAGTCTTTGAAATACCTGCTCTTGACTATCTGATCTCATTTGTTGCAGTAAGTTGACGACTTTATATTTCTACGTGCTTTTTAGTTGAGCAATGTGTGGCAAGTGAAGGAGTAGTCTCACAGAAACTATAAAAGCCTTATGGAGGGAAACTCCTCTTCACTTTTCACTTTTTACTCTCTCACTAGAAAGTAACTTCTGAAGAAGCTCCTCCTTCACTCTAGAGGTCGAACCCACATTGCTCCATCTCCCAGGATTTTTGTGCCGTTTCGATAATCCAAGCTTCTCATTCTCTTCGTCAACGATTTCTTGTAGTGGGTAAGCTTTCTATTCCTACTATTTACTTGATTTAATTGATTTTGCCATGACTGCATGAAGCTTTTCTTCCCTTTGAATGTTTCTTGATTTCCACGTTAGATTGTAATCCTTTCGGTATTTTAATCATATGGTAGTCTTATGATATGTAATGTGTGATTTCTAGACAAAAAAGATATGATTCTGACTTTTGTTGTGATTCTTGGCTCCTTGAGTCACAAAGAACACGAAGAACGTGTTTGAGTTATTGAAAAAAAACACATGTTTGGATCCTGTACACATCCTGGTCGACTAAGGAGGTCTTGTTCAAGACTTGGCTGGCCATGGGTGTTCACCATGGGGTTTGTTCGTCCATAGGGGCATACTTTAAAAGCTGGTCGACCTATGCCTGGAAATGGAATTCCTGGCTGGCCCTAGGCTGGGTCATGGGACCTAGCCAGCCCTTCTAAGGCTTGGGAACCCTGGCTGGTCAAGGCCAAGGTTCCAAGAGGGTGGCAAGTCTTTTGTCCTCTTTTGACCTCGGCTAAGGTCTCGTGACAGCCTTGGAGGCATGTACAACTGTAGTCTTATGCATGGTTCCCCTTGGGAACGCTGTATAGGACTTGGTAGTGAGTCCATTATAGTTAATTGAACAACTTAGTACTCCCTATTTGTCTAAGTAGATGTACTTAAGACGGTACTTCGCTGATACCCAGCCTTGTACAATGTGATTTACCTGGTAAGTACCCTTGGGTACAATGGACTAGAACTTTTTCTGTAGCTTTGTTAGGTTGCTCACCTCGCCTTGTCTCTTCCATGCAAGTGATTCCGAGTGTTGATATGGGGAGGTGACAACTGTTGTGTCATAGGTCCCGCCATCTTTGCTTTTGAGAGAGAGCATTTAGTCTGCCCCCTTACTCCTTTTATGTGATTCTGGACTAACAGTCATGCTAGAAAAACTAATCGTATCATAGGGCACCTCCATATGACTCTCATGTTGCCAGGGTGGCAACGATGGGCAAAGTTAGAGTTGTAGACGAGGCCACGTAGCCACGTGTTTATGGAGATCTAGAGGTCAACCAGACAGAGGTGCCTGAGGTTGACCAAGGGGCTGAAAGTCCTGACATTGAGTTTGAGGTTGAGGAGGATAGGCCAGTTAGAAGGAGGAGATACAAGACCTGTATTGTCCTCTCCAACCTCCCTTTGGGTGGATATGATGCGGATGGGCTACCCCTGAATAGACTAGGCCAACCTTTGGTGTTAGGTATGGATCATGTCTTGATTTAGTCGTTAGAGCCTCAGGTTTTGGATGCTAGATCACAAGGAGATAGGTGGGTCTCTCTTGCATCTATTATTTCCACCGAGACTTTTGGAAGGATAATTGTTAAAGAACTAGTGCGGGGTGTCTAGAGTGAGGTACCCACAAGGGATTAGAGGACACATCGACTTGCTCTCAGTTGGATGGCATGGTCAGAGCACCATATTGAGCAGGGGGCGGTGTTGCCATTACACCAATACTTTCGAGAAATTGTTGCTTACTTTGAGATTTGTTCAACACAAATCACCCCAAAAAGTATAAAATACCTCTCGAGGATGTTTGTTTTATATGCAGAGCTAGGCTGGCCTCAACCTACTCCATATGAGATTTAATAATACTTTGATTTGAAGTCTGCTCCAAAGTAAAACCGGACTGGGTACTTGTACTTTAGTCAGGTCGGCCATCAGTGGTTGGGTGACACCAACAACACAGCTATGTTAAAAGTTGGTGGTTACGCCCAGAACTACTTCATCGCCTAGGATGTCCAAGGGATTCAGCATAGCCACTTTCAACAAGGGCCGACATGCAAGCGCTCCATCCTTACTTTGTAGATGAGGGATTGGGAAATCACATCCGGTCCCTCCCAGTGGACATGAGGAACATAATAGGTTGGCCAATGTAGCCAACTTCTAGAAGTACAACTTGTATCCTCCAGCTTTTGGAGTTGTAGAGGCGGAGGGCCCATTAGTTGTTGTGGATGGAGCCCCAGCTGCTGAGGAAGTCTGTCCTGATTAAGGACAAGTTCCCGCAATAGATGACGATGTGCCTCTGTCCCGAATAGCCCGAGGTCTAGAGAGGAGACAGAGGGCCCTATGCTAGCGCTTGGCTTGTGGGGGCATAGTCGGGGATGCTACTCTTCAAATTAGGCCTGGAGTGTAAAGCCCGCTTAGTTAATTTGGAAATTACCAGTTAATTATGATTATTTATGAAATTATTTATAGCTATTTAAATAATTTATTACTGTTATTTATGGAATTCAGAAATGGATGGTTATGTTATTCAGTAGTTTTCATATTTTGCATTTCCGGTGCCCGGTATTTTGGAACTCGGCGTTTGGCTCAGTAGAAATCACAACTTAGCATGTTATTAGTTTGGGACTGGTTTTAGACATTGGGAATGTCGGGAATGGTCGGGAATTTAGAATTTCCCCAAAATACCCCCCTTTAGCTTGATTTATGTGGTTTTATGGTGGAGGGGCAAAATGGTCGTTTTGCCCCATTAGTGTTTTGTCTTATGTGAGTTTATTAAATGAAATAAATGTTTATTTTATGTGTTTAATTGGCTGAAGTAAAATGGTATAATTGGCTTTTAATTCATTTTTCCTTTCATTTCAACACTTAGTAAAAAAATAGAAAATTTTGAAAAAAGAAACTCTCTCAAGCTCTCTCTCTCTTTTCGGCCAAGGCTTGGCTGCTAGGGCTGGGATTTTTCCTGCTCAATCTTGTGATTTTCATCTTCTTTTTGTGTAATCTAATCAAGGTTTGATCTCTTAGAACTTTCCCTTTGTGTTTTCTTGAAGTTTATGAAAATTTGATGAAATGCATGCATGATAAATTGAAGTTGTTGCTGCTGTGTTTTGTTGTTAATTTCTGTGGTGTAAGCATGTTAATTTGAGGTGAATTAAGCTGTTAGAAATGCATGTATAGTACCTTGTTTCAAGTTTGGAATTTCTAACTCAAAAATATGATTTTTGGTGAAAATGTTGTGAATCTGTTTCTGTGTTGTTGTTATTGTTTTTAATTGTTTTTAGAGGCTTAGTTAAGCTTGATTAAGTAGAATTAAGCTAGTGGAATGCATGATTAGGTGGTTTTGCTCAAGTTTGAGTTTAGAACTCAAAGCTTGAGCTCCAATGGCATTTTTCGTGTTTGAGGTTTCTGGGTTGTTTTAATGCCTTGGAAATGTTATTTGGGATATATGGAATAGGTCTGGAAGGTTTGAATCAATTTGGGGTTGATTTGAGCAAGATATGAAAATTTGATTGTTGTCGCTGCGAGGAACCGAATTCGGTTGTGCATCCGAATTCGGATGGGGGTCCCGACTTCCCGTAACCGAAATTCGGTTGGGCAACCGACCCGCCTTGGGGAATTTTCAGAACCCGTGTTTTTTCTCGTTTTTATGTTTTAGGGGGTATTGCCATGCTTTTTATCGATAGGGAAACTTTTAGTTCCTAGTTTAAGTCCCCGGGAAGTGATTTAGCGTGTCACTTATAGTGTTGTGATTTTTATGGTTTAGGAGCCTGTAATCCGCCGTCACTAAAGTTCCGGTCAAGTTGACCGCAAGCACACCGAATTCGGAATCCAGGTAAGATTAGTATAACAGTATGCATATGTAGATTACATGTTTAGCGTGCATGTAGGAAGCCTGTTAGATTACATTAGATATGTATGTTGGCTTCGAACCATCCAACCCTGTCACGTCGGTACAGTGGAGTATGACCAAGAATGAGTATGACCGGCTTGACCGATCAGTGACACTTGGTTGGTGGTTCCGTACTATTGACGTATCCCGTCGAGACAGCCGGAGTATGACCAAGAAGCCGGAGTATGACCGGTTCGACCGATCGGGAGGATATAGTAACACGTCGGTACAGTGCCGGAGTATGACCAACGCCGGAGTATGAACGGTTCGACCGATCGAGTTGTTACGTGTCAATAGTACCGTCCCTATGAACGTTCGTAACTCGGTACCATGTTGGACATGGCGGTAGTGGCTCGCACCGTGTTGGACACGGCAGTAGCGGGACTCAGTATCGTGTTGGACACGGCAGTTAGAATTATGTATGAGTATTATTATGCTTTTCTTACTGAGTCTGTCGACTCACAGTTCTACGTTTATGTGTAGGTAAAGGCAAGGCTAAAGCTGATGGACCGTGAGCGAGCTTGTGAAGATTGTACATGTCGGGGCGGTTAGGCCTGGAGCGTACGATCGTCGCGACAGCAAGGCTGATTTTTGTAACTGGTCGCTAGGCGACATTTATTTATTTTATGTATCAGTTAAACAGTTAAATCTTTTTGTAAATGATTTTATAATCGGGATCCCGAGTCTTTTGTAATATTGTTTATAAGTTTAATTAAAAAGCAAAATTTTAATTAATCACGTTTTTCCATAAACCTCGTTGATTAGCAACGAGCTGCACAGTATGTTTAAAAATCACGTAATACGCCTATGTTAGTTAGGGTGTTACAAGTTGGTATCAGAGCCGCCAGGTTGTCTTCCGAAGATCGTCACGACATGTACAATCATCATCAGCAGTTAGCTCGTTTCACGGTTCAGTAAGCCTTTATTGCTTTAGTAGTTTATTTTATTCAGTTATGAAAAAGAAAAGCCTGTTAGGAAGCATGTTAGTAGCCTGATAGTAGAATAGGCGCATGTTTCGTTTTTAATTTCCAAATTAAGCGGCATTAGTAAGCTCTCCTTGAATACGACCTGATATGCCAACTCTTGGTTTCGCAGGCGGTTCTAATCAGATGGACGCCAGGCGGACCACCAGGAGTCAGGGCAACTCAGTGGGGTCGAATCAAGGTCAGGGAGCTCAGTTTCCCCCACCTGTTAGGGGCCGAGGTAGAGGTCCCCGAGGCAGGGCTCGTGGTCGGGGTGATGAGAACCTGCCACAGGCTGCCCAGGCTCCCCCCCGATCGGGGAGCCCGGGGTGGGAGTTACGGTTTGCGGAGATGCAAGCCCGGATTGAAGAGCAAGACCTCGAGATTCGTAGGTTGAGACGGCGGGGTGCTCCTGCGGCCCAGGTGCCGTAGTTCCGGTGGCACCCGCCCTGCCGCCTGTGCCGAGATAGTGGTGGCGGCCCATAGATTGGAACCTCTGTATGAGCGGTTCCGAAAGCAAGCACCTCCGGTTTTCCTGGGAGGTCCGGACGTGATGAAAGCCGAGCAGTGGCTAACGGTGATCACCAAGATACTGAACTTCATGGGTGTCACCGGTAACGACAGAGTGGTGTGCGCCACATTCCAGTTCCAGGAGGACGCTTTGGTCTGGTGGGACATGGTGTCTCAGATCCATGACGTCACCACCATGACCTGGGAAAGGTTCCAGGAACTCTTTAATGCAAAGTACTACAACGAGGCGGTCAGAAGCGCCAAGAGGAAAGAGTTCGCTCACCTGACCCAGCGTGAGAATATGAGCGTCACTAAGTATACTACTCAGTTTGATCGGTTGGCGAGGTTAGCTTCGGGAATTGTGCCGACCGACTTCAGCAAGAAGGAGAAGTATCTTGACGGGTTGAATGCCAAGATCAAGCATGATCTGATGATTACCACGGACGACAGCACCACCTATGCTCAGATGGTGGAGAAGGCACTGCGAGCTGAGGGCGCAGTTGGGTGTATGTCGGGACCGCCCGATCTCGGTGAGTGGCGGGGCTCCTACCCCTCCTGCATTAGGCTTTAGCAGGGGGAGTAGCGGTTCGGCCATGGACCAGAGGAAGAGGGCACCCACTGCTTCCGGTGGTTCGAGTCAGAACAAGAGGTTCCGGGGGAACCAGAACAGAGGGAGTCGTCCTGGTGGTACTGAGACCCGATTCTCCTATCCCGAGTGCCCTAGCTGCAAGAGGCACCATCGGGGTGAGTGCAAAGGTCAGGGATGCTTTCATTGTGGCATGCGCGGACACTTCAAGAGGGACTGTCCCCAGCTCCGATCAGAGGCACCGAGAGCTCCAGCGATACCCACTCCAGCCAGGGTATTCGCTATAACTCAGGCTGATGCAGATGCCAGCCCTTCAGTTGTCACAGTCGGCCTTTCTATTAACAACTCGCTATATTCGATCTTTGTTTGATTCTGGGGCTACACATTCTTATGTGGCGGCCAGAGTCTTTAGTAAATTGGGTAGACCGCATGATAGATATGAATCAGGGTTTGGAACCCTGTTACCTGGCGGAGAATTGGTTATCTCCAATAGGTGGATTAGGTCTATGCCGATCAGGATAGATGGTAGAGAGTTAAGTGCTGATCTGATAGAGATGAGTTTAGTCGAATTCGATATTATTTTAGGAATGGATTTCCTATCTAAATATTCCGCGAGCATTGATTGTAAAAGGAAGATGGTGATCTTCCAACCGGAAAGTGAGGAACCATTTGTGTTTGTTGGTTCAGTTCAGGGATCTCGGATCCCGGTGATCTCGGCTATGTCAGCTAGAGAATTGTTGCACGGCGGTTGCTTGGGGTTTCTGGCCGTGGTGGTGGACACCACTCGGCCAGATACCATTCGGCCAGAAGACATCAGAGTGGTTCGGGAATTTTTGGATGTTTTTCCCGAAGAACTTCTAGGGTTACAACCTCAGCGGGAGATTGATTTCGTGATTGACTTGGCACCAGGGGTGGAACCGGTTTCCAAAGCCCCGTATAGAATGGCTCCAGCTGAACTTAAGGAATTAAAGATTCAGCTCCAAGGGTTGCTTGACATAGGGTTCATTCGGCCCAGTGTGTCACCCTGGGGAGCCCCGGTTTTATTCGTCAAGAATAAGGATGGATCTATGAGGATGTGCATCGACTACAGGGAATTGAACAAGCTGACGGTGAAGAATAAATATCCGTTACCTAGGATCGATGATTTGTTCGATCAGCTTCAGGGGAAGACAGTCTTTTCTAAGATTGATCTCCGTTCGGGTTATCATCAGTTGAGAATCCGAGAGGAGAACATTCCAAAGACGGCCTTCCGCACTAGGTATGGACATTACGAATTTCTGGTTATGTCATTCGGACTAACCAATGCTCCTGCAGCATTCATGGACCTGATGAATAGAGTATTCAAGGATTTCCTCGATATCTGTGTGATTGTGTTTATCGACGACATCCTCGTGTACTCTCAATCAGAAGAGGAGCATGAGTTACATCTTCAAATGGTACTGCAACGGCTTCGAGAACATAAGCTTTATGCCAAGTTCAAGAAATGTGAGTTCTGGCTATCTCAGGTGTCCTTCCTAGGGCACATTGTGAGCAAAGACGGGATCAAGGTGGATCCCGGGAAGATTGAATCCGTCAGGGATTGGCCGAGACCGAAGACAGTGACAGAGATCAGAAGCTTCTTGGGTTTAGCTGGGTACTACCGTAGGTTCGTCGAAGGGTTTTCTAAAATTTCTATGCCCCTAACCGAACTTACAAAGAAGAATCAGCGATTTATTTGGTCAGACAAATGCGAAGCTAGTTTTCAGGAGCTAAAACAGAGGTTGATTACAGCTCCAGTACTAGCTTTGCCTTCGGACAAGGAGAAGTTCGTAGTATATTGCGACGCATCCAAACAGGGTTTGGGGTGTGTATTGATGCAAGCCGATCGGGTCATCGCTTATGCCTCCCGTCAGTTAAAGGATTATGAACAGCGATACCCGACTCATGATCTAGAGTTGGCCGCAGTGGTTTTTGCATTGAAGATTTGGCGGCATTACCTTTACGGGGAAAAGTGTGAGATCTATACCGACCATAAAAGTCTCAAGTATTTCTTTACTCAGAAGGATTTGAATATGAGACAAAGGCGTTGGCTGGAATTAGTGAAGGATTATGATTGTGAGATCCTCTATCATCCCGGAAAAGCCAATGTAGTGGCAGATGCCCTGAGCAGAAAGGGTCCCGGGCAAGTAACTAGTATGGTTCAGATCTCACCTCAGCTAGCAGAGGAGATGGTTAGATCCAGCATTGAGTTTGTGGTAGGTCAGCTTCACAACTTAACGCTGCAATCTGATCTGTTGGAAAGAATAAAAGTCGCTCAGATGACGGATCCAGAGTTAGTAAAAGTCCGAGATGAGGTGTTGGCTGGTCAAGCCAAGGACTTTTCAGTGTCAGACAGTGGGATGCTTTTGTATAAAGCCAGGGTTTGTGTTCCGAATAGTGTGGAACTTAGGAACGAGATCTTTGAGGAGGCTCATTCTACCCCGTATTCTCTGCATCCCGGCACCACCAAGATGTACCAAGATTTGAAACCGTACTTCTGGTGGAGCGGTATGAAGAAGAATTTGGTAGAATTCGTATCGAGATGCCTCACTTGTCAGCAGATTAAGGCTGAACATCGCAGACCGAGCAGGGGTTGTTGCAGCCTCTAACCCTACCAGAATGGAAATGGGAAGATATTACGATGGATTTTATGGTCGGGTTACCTAGGACCACGGGTTTATTTGATTCCATCTGGGTAGTGGTGGATCGATTTACGAAATCTGCTCATTTTCTGCCGGTTAGAACAACATTCACAGTGGATCAGTTGGCAGAATTGTATGTTAGGGAGATCGTAAGACTTCACGGAGTACCGAAGTCTATAGTTTCGGATAGGGATCCGAAGTTCACCTCCAAATTTTGGCAAAGTTTGCAGCGAGCAATGGGTACAAGGCTGAAATTTAGTACAACATTTCATCCTCAGACAGATGGTCAGTCCGAAAGGACAATTCAGATATTGGAGGACATGTTGAGAGCCTGTGTTATGGATTTTGAAGGCTCATGGAATAAGTATCTACCGTTGATAGAATTTTCGTACAACAACAGTTATCAGAGTACGATAGGAATGGCTCCCTATGAACTGTTATACGGTAGGAAATGTAGATCCCCTATCCACTGGGATGAGACAGGGGAGAGGAAATACCTAGGTCCAGAGTCAGTATAGCGGACCAATGAGGCAATAGAGAAGATAAAAGCTAGAATGCTTGCCTCACAAAGCAGACAGAAGAGTTACGCAGATCCGAAACGCAGAGATGTTGAGTTCCAAGTAGGGGACCATGTGTTTTTACGGGTATCTCCGATGAAGGGGATTAAATGTTTCGGGAAAAGAGGCAAGTTATGCCCTAGATTTACAGGACCTTTCGAGATTCTCGAGAAGATAGGTCAAGTGGCATATCGGTTAGCATTGCCTCCAGCCTTATCAGCAGTTCACAACGTATTCCATGTCTCGATGTTGAGAAAATACGTTTCGCATCCCTCTCATATACTCGCTTATGAGAGTCTTGAGCTACGACCAGACATGACTTATGAGGAACAGCCAGTGCAGATCCTGGATAGAAAGGATAAAGTCCTTCGGAATAAGACCATATCATTGGTCAAGGTTCTCTGGAGAAACAGCAAGGTGGAGGAAGCCACCTGGGAGCTAGAGTCAGATATGAGAGCTCAATATCCAGAGTTATTCAGGTTAGATTTCGGGGACGAAATCCTTTTAAGGGGGGGATAGTTGTAAAGCCCGCTTAGTTAATTTGGAAATTACCAGTTAATTATGATTATTTATGACATTATTTATAGCTATTTAAATAATTTATTACTATTATTTATGGAATTCAGAAATGCATGGTTATGTTATTCAGTAGTTTTCATATTTTGCATTTCCGGTGCCCGGTATTTTGGAACTCGGCGTTTGGCTCAGTAGAAATCACAACTTAGCATGTTATTAGTTTGGGACTGGTTTTAGACATTGGGAATGTCGGGAATGGTCGGGAATTTAGAATTTCCCCAAAATACCCCCCTTTAGCTTGATTTATGTGGTTTTATGGTGGAGGGGCAAAATGGTCTTTTTGCCCCATTAGTGTTTTGTCTTATGTGAGTTTATTAAATGAAATAAATGTTTATTTTATGTGTTTAATTGGCTGAAGTAAAATGGTATAATTGGCTTTTAATTCATTTTTCCTTTCATTTCAACACTTAGTAAGAAAATAGAAAATTTTGAAAAAAGAAACTCTCTCAAGCTCTCTCTCTCTTTTCGGCCAAGGCTTGGCTGCTAGGGCTGGGATTTTTCCTGCTCAATCTTGTGATTTTCATCCTCTTTTTGTGTAATCTAATCAAGGTTTGATCTCTTAGAACTTTCCCTTTGTGTTTTCTTGAATTTTATGAAAATTTGATGAAATGCATGCATGATAAATTGAAGTTGTTGCTGCTGTGTTTTGTTGTTAATTTCTGTGGTGTAAGCATGTTAATTTGAGGTGAATTAAGCTGTTAGAAATGCATGTATAGTACCTTGTTTCAAGTTTGGAATTTCTAACTCAAAAATATGATTTTTGGTGAAAATGTTGTGAATCTGTTTCTGTGTTGTTGTTATTGTTTTTAATTGTTTTCAGAGGCTTAGTTAAGCTTGATTAAGTAGAATTAAGCTAGTGGAATGCATGATTAGGTAGTTTTGCTCAAGTTTGAGTTTAGAACTCAAAGCTTGAGCTCCAATGGCATTTTTCGTGTTTGAGGTTTCTGGGTTGTTTTAATGCCTTGGAAATGTTATTTGGGATATATGGAATAGGTCTGGAAGGTTTGAATCAATTTGGGGTTGATTTGAGCAAGATATGAAAATTTGATTGTTGCTGCCTGCGAGGAACCGGAATTCCGGTTGTGCATCCGGAATTCCGGATGGGGGTCCTGAATTCCCGAACCGAATTCGGTTGGGCAACCGGTCTGCCGGTTGGGGAATTTTCAGAACCCGTGTTTTTCCTCGTTTTTATGTTTTAGGGGGTATTGCCATGCTTTTTATCGATAGGGAAACTTTTAGTTCCTAGTTTAAGTCCCCGGGAAGTGATTTAGCGTGTCACTTATAGTGTTGTGATTTTTATGGTTTAGGAGCCTATAATCCGCCGCTCAGCTAAAGTTCCAGTCAGGTTGACCGGCACACCTGAATTCAGAATCCAGGTAAGATTAGTATAACAGTATGCATATGTAGATTACATGTTTAGCCTGCATGTAGGAAGCCTGTTAGATTACATTAGATATGTATGTTGGCTTCGAACCATCCAACCCTGTCACGTCGGTACAGGCTGGAGTATGACCGAATGAGTATGACCGGTTTGACCGATCAGTCGACACTTGGTTGGTGGTTCCGTACTATTGACGTATCCCGTCGGTACGAGTGGAGTATGACCGGCGGAGTATGACCGGCTCGACCGATCGGGAGGATATAGTAACACGTCGAGACAGCCGGAGTATGACCAAGAATGGAGTATGACCGGTTCGACCGATCAGGTTGTTACGTGTCAATAGTACCGTCCCTATGAACGTTCAGAACTCAGTACCATGTTGTACATGGCAGTAGTGGCTCAGTACCGTGTTGGACACGGCAGTAGCGGGACTCAGTATCGTGTTGGACACGGCAGTTAGAATTATGTATGAGTATTATTATGCTTTTCTTACCGAGCCTGTCGACTCACAGTTCTACGTTTATGTGTAGGTAAAGGAAAGGCTAAAGCTGATGGACCGTGAGCGAGCTTGTGAAGATTGTACATGTCGGGGCGGTTAGGCCTGGAGCGTACGATCATCGGGACAGCAAGGCTGATTTTTGTAACTGGTCGCTAGGCGACATTTATTTATTTTATGTATCAGTTAAACAGTTAAATCTTTTTGTAAATGATTTTATAATCGGGATCCCGAGTCTTTTGTAATATTGTTTATAAGTTTAATTAAAAAGAAAAATTTTAATTAATCACGTTTTTTCATAAACCTCGTTGATTAGCAACGAGCTGCACAGTATGTTTAAAAATCACGTAATACGCCTATGTTAGTTAGGGTGTTACATGGAGGCTCGAACTCTGCTTGACCTACTCGCCCTTGTTTGCATCTAGAGGCAAGGGCAAGGCGGTTGTTAAGGATTGAGATGATTCCTCTAACGAGGATGATGGTATTTGATAGTTGATTGTGTTGGAAATATTTTACCAGGATCTAGATTTACTAACAAGTATGTTTCATTAACATCCTAATATGAATTCTAAAACAATGAAATAAACACGTATAAAGTTTAAGGAAACCTTACATTGGGTGCAGCGGAATATAATGATTCCTTCCGTTCAGATCTCTAGCCATTGATTCCTTTCAGTAGCAGAGCATCACCAAGATCTGAACTTGGATCTCTTTCTCTCCTTCTTGAGTCTGATTCTCCTTCTTGTTGATTGGATTCTTCACAATCTTCCACACTATGATTGAGATACCACTTGATGTGTGTGGGCACTCACTCATTCACTCAAGGTTCGAAAATTTAGAAGAAGAAAAGAGAAGAGAAGTGGCGACTTAGAATTTTCTCTGAAGGAATGAGATGCATCATCAATCTCTTTCTCTTAAGCCATCACTATCTATTTATAGGTAACCACCTAGGTTTAGGTTAGATTTATTTGACATTAAAATAATAGAAAAATAAATGGTAAATTCTTAGTGTGGCCGACAATAGGATGTTATTGGGCCCCACTTTGCAATTTTGTCATTTTGTCATTTTTCCATCCCATTTTCTCAAAAACGCCAATTTTCCAATTCATCCACTTAAATGCCAATTGGAATTATTTAATAACTAAAAATTAATTATTAAATAATATTATCATTTAATATATTTATTAATTAGACATATAAAGTCTCTTAATTAATAAATAAAATCTAGAATCTCTTTTCTTCACAATTTTGCCCTTGCTTAGTGAAAATTCATAAACTAGACATAGTCTAACTTTAGAATTATAATTGATTAATTAAAACCAATTAACTGAGTCTTACAAGTGGTATGGTCTCAACTAGTATGGGGACCATGGGCCTATATAACCGAGCTTCCAATAAGCAGATCAAGAATTTACCAAGTAAATCCACTGACTTATTAATTCCTTGTTGCATCCACACATAGAACTTGAAATTGCACTCTCAGTCATATAGAACGCTCTATATGTTCCACGATATAGATACGCTATGAATTATCCATTGTTATAATCCCAATTTGATCAATGATCCTCTAATAGATGATCTACATTGTATAGGGACTAAATTACTGTTACACCCTTCAATGTATTTTATCCTTAAAACACTTAGCTCCGTATAAATGATATTTCAGCGAAGTGAAATGAGTTCTCAACCATTTATCTCTGTTTAGCCAAGCTCGAAAGAAATCATAGTTTCACTTCTAAATACCTATAGAAGTTATAGATTCCATATTTATGTTTAGCGCTCCCACTCAATTGCACTATCATGTTCCCAAAATGTACGTATCACCCTGACCCAAAAGTAGGCTTAACTAACAAAATCAAAGAACATGAATAATACTCTTGAGATCGAACCTAATCATGTCAGGATTAAGATCATTTGATCTAGGATCAACTAGGTGATATTGAATTGAATAGATAATACAGTAAATTTATCATATCTAATCAAAGTTCAATATCGGTCCCTTCCAATGTATACTCCATACATTCGATACTGGTAAACTTTGCCAATGCCCTGGAAAGAACATAACACTTATCCAAGGTGTAAGCATACCTATCGCTGATTGTTATGCCAGTCTAAATCCAGTGAACTGACAAATCAAGGAATGAAACTTTCGAACATATAATCAAGATTATATTCCACTGTGCTGACAACACTATAATCATTAACAAATACATATGTTCTGGACTTAATAGAATTTATAATCATGAAATAAATCATGTGAACCGTGTAACATAAAATGTTATTTCTGATCTTTATTAACTAGTAAATCTGATTATATTGAAATGAGTTTTATTTAGGGCACAAAACCCAACAAACTGTTGGAAATTATTTTACCAGGATCTTAGATCTACTCACAAGTATGTTGATTAACACCCTAAATATGAACTTCTAAAACGATTATGAAATAAACACATATAAAGTATTAGAAACCTTACATTGGGTGCAGCAGAATATAATGACTCCTTCCGTTCAGATCTCTAACCCTTGTATCCTTTCTGTCGCAGAGTATTATCAAGATCTAAACTTGGATCTCTTTCTCTCCTTCTTTAGTGCTGAAACTCCTTCTTGTTGAATGTCTTTCTTCACGATCTTCCTCACTATGATTGAGGTAACACTTGCTGTGTGTGGGCACTACTCTAACACTAAGTGATTTCGAAATTTCAAGGCTCAGTTTTTTCTCTGAAGGAAAAAGTAGAAAGTTAAGTGTACATTTCCTAAAGCCTTCACTATCTATTTATAGCATTCCACTAGGGTTAGGTTCGAATTATTTGGCATTAAAATAATGAAAATATCAAATGATAAATGTTATAAAAGTGGCCGGCCCTAGCAATGTGGATTTGGGCCTCACTTTTGCAATTTTGCATTTTTATCATTTCTACATCTCATTTTCTCAAAAACGCCAATTTTCTAATTCAACCATTTAAATGCCAATTCTAACTATTTAATAACTATAAATAATTATTAAATAATATTGTCATTTATCATATTTATTAATTGAACCATACAAAGTATCATAATTAACAAATATGCCCCTAAAACTCTTTCTTTACAATTTCGCCCTTACTTAGTGAAAAATTCACAAATAGACATAGTCTAATTTGAGAATTATAATTGATTAATCAAAACCAATTATATGAGTCTTACAAGCAATATTATCTCAACTAGTGGGGGGACCACGGGTCTATATAACCGAGCTTCCAATAAGTAGATCAAGAATTTATAACCTAAATTCACTGACTTATTAATTCTTCGTGGAATCCACGCATAGAATTTAGAATTGCACTCTCAGTATATAGAATGCTCTATATGTTCCACCATATAGACACATCATTAGTTATCCATTGTTATAATCCTAATTTGATCAATGATCCTCTATATGAATGATCTACACTGCAAAGGGATTAGATTACCGTTACACCCTACAATGTATTTTATCCTTAAAACACTTAACCCCGTATAAATGATATTTCAACTTATGTGAAATGAGTACTCCACCATTTATTTTCGTTTGGTCAAGCTCGAGGGAGATCATCCTTTACTTACTATTCACCAGATAGAAGTTGTAGATTCCATGTTTATGTTAGCGCTCCCACTCAATTGCTCTACCGTGTTCCCAAAATGTACGTATCACCCTGACCCAAAAGTAGGCTTAACTAACAAATCAAAGAACACGAATAACCTCTTGAGATTGAGCCTAATCATAACAGGATTAAGATAACAGGATTAAGATCATTTGATCTAGGATCAACTAGGCGATATTGACTTGAATAGACATTACGGTAAGTTTAATAAATCTAAGTCAAAGTTTAATATCGGTCCCTTCCGATGCATACTCCATGCACCCAACCTGGGCTTTACTTTAACCAATGCTCTGGAAAGAACATAGCATTTCTCCAAATGCAAGTAAACTCTGTCGTAGATTATCATATCAGTAAAACCCTCTGTCTGATAAATCTAGGAAACTTTATTCACATAGTCATGTTTACTTTCCAATGTGTTGACAACACAATAAACAGGATCAAGTATGTGAAAAGGGTTTCAGATGAATTCATACATTATGTACATATAATCATGAAATAAATCATGTGAACCATGCAACATTAAATGTTATTTCTGATCTATATTAATAAGTAAATCTGATTATATTGAAATGAGTTTTATTTAGGGCATAAAACCCAACACAAACTCCCACTTGCACTAATATAAAATTAAAAAGTGCATTTCAAATAATCTCAACACCTTGATATACAAATCAAGTGTAGTATGTAGTACACTCTCCGTAATAGGATCTGACAGGTTGTATTAAACACAACCTTTCCTCCACCATTACATTTCCTTAATCACAAAATCTTTGATATTGTGAAATTCCTCTCTCTATATGTCTACTCTCTTGGGATACTGGATTCTTTACTATTGGCAACTACTTTTGTGTTAGTCAGGAAGTAACACTAGTAATTAAGAAATGTTGGAACAATGCCAAAAATGTATAGAACTTTCCTTAAACTGAATAAGTACCTTTCCTGCAACTTTAACATTCAGTCTCTCTCTTGTAGACTTAGAGACTTCAAATAGGTTTTTACACTTCTCCAAAATCACTACTCCACCCCAAGAGTAATCACCATCTCATCAGCAGACCTTCTAGCACTAAGGCAAGTCCAGAAATGTGATTTGGTGTAGTCTAAGAGTATCAAATACACCCTTTATTGACTAACATATAGTTCCTCTTCTTGATCTTAAGATTTACTTGATTGTCTTCCAATGTTCCTTTATTGGATTAATCTGATACCTACTCATTACTCCCACTCAACAGTAGGTGTCTGGTCTAAGGCATACTAAAGCATATCTAAGACCTCTCACTGTTGATTTAAGGAATTATTTCATGGCTTTATCTTTTTTTTTGAATAGTTGAGACTTTTCCTTAGATAAATAAAATCTATGTCTAGAAGTCGAGAAGCTTCTATAGATTGCCATTAGAAAAGAAAATGCTTCAGCATCTTACTAAAGTAAGTTGCTTGCACTAGAGTAAGTAAATTACCAGGTTTACCACACGCCATAAGTTTAGATAAACTTAAACCTATAATACTAGGAACAGGAAGTTCTGTTAAGTCCATTGAATAGACTTATTAACGAAATTTCCTTTCATGTCCTTGTAAAAGAAAACTTTTGGCTGTCCCATATGAATGGTTTTAACCATAGTTCTCTTGGCTTTTCTTCTTAGTTTCTTATTCTAACAATCCATTACTTGTTTAAACTAACAATGGATTTTAATCACCAGTGTCTTCAAAGTCATAACGGGGTGAGTTCCTTGAAACCCTCCCACTACGACAAAGTACCGTGACTTTTGTCTAAGAATCTAAATGGTATTATCCTCTTCGGTTCTGTTAAGACAACAAAGGCAGTGGGATCATCATATGAAGAATAAGATGATAGAACACTTTTGAAATCAAGAAAAATATCTCCTTTATTTGCTACTTTATTTTCAGACTTAGTCATTTTCTTAGAAAAGTAGTATTTGTTTAAACAAACACTTTCTTATCTAATGACTATGGGATGGTCCACCCCTAATCACTTAGAATAGCTAACAAACATGCAAACCTTGGTTAACAGTTCTAGCTTTTCTTAAGATTACGATTAGGTCATCCATGAATCTAGTAATGATTTACGCTAAGTACACAACCATTCCATCATTCTCAAATTTTCCTTTCACTAGGGTATTTCCCTAGAAGGACTTAGGCAACGACTAGTAACTAATCATCAATATGCAAATCGAATTTTTGGGGAGGTAAGTTTGGATATAATTCAAAAAATCAACTTAATGATCTTCGAACTACATATGTACCAAATATTTCTCCACCCCTATCACTTCGTAAGATCTTTAACCACTTACCTTAATGGTTTTCACCATTGCTAGAAATTCATGAAATTTTTCAAACATTATAAATTTCTTTGCATAAGGTAAAATCTAGAGTGATTGTCTTAAGAATATAACGAAAACTCATATCCACCCCTGAATGTACATCCATCTGCGAATATGATGATTATACTTTCAGTGGATATAGGCAATTAACTCTTTGCAGAGAAGGATCTTGTCAAAACCATTATGAACAAGATACAAATGCCATATATTTATAAAATATGTGGTTGTGGTCTTTTTATGACTTAGGTTAAGTTACAATAAAGATTTTTAGAATAGTCCAAGTGGATCCTAGTCACAGAATACTAAACTCATATCCATACTTTAACATACAGTTTGAATCCATTGATAGAAGATGGATATTAATCACTTGTGAAAGTGTAACTGTATTGTATTCTGGAAATGGAAATATAAAATCTCTATTTGGAATCTAAAGTTTAAAGTCAAAGACTTAAATTTATACTAAATATAATGAGTAATTCTTCTTTCTTGGACCACCACTACTAATTTAACTCTAAGTCTGATTTGCCTAAAGTAAGCAAATACAAGTAGGAGATTCTAAGATTGAGGATTTATATCATTTCGGGATAGAATGTCGGGAATATAATCATATGCGCTATTCAATTTTTTAAGAGGAAAAAGAATGACATTATATGATTTACAAACCATTCATCCAATGATATATTATTTAAGCTAATTCGAAATGAATAAGCTACGAGGAATAAAGGATAATTTCGAATTTAAAATAAGAATCCAACGATGTCCCGATTAGCGAGAGCAAAGTTATTCTTACTTTTATAAACTTCTTGTTTTATATTGTAAATACTTGTTTAAGGTGTCATCTATTGATGAACAGCTAGATGTTGCATTTACAATATTTATCTATCGAGATCTAACACTATTATGTTTGTCTAATGGATGACAATCCATTAGGGATTTGTCCCATTAGAACAACAAGCCAAGTTAGACCAACAATGAAGTTCGAAATTAAACTACAATTTAATAACAGAAAATAACATGGTTCAATATAAATTCACACACAATTCAGAAATTATTAAACATATAGCAAGTAGGAATGACAAGCGAAAATACTAAAACATACAATCCTAAATAATTTCCAAGGTCTCCAACAAACTGATACAGTGTCCCGGTAGGCGAGAGTCAAAGTATCATTCATTGAATAGAGTTGTCAGCTCATCTAAAATGGATACCATTCTAGCAACCTTTTATTCGATCAAAATAAGAATCCAGCATTGTCCCGGTAGGCGAGAGTCAAGGTTATTCTCATTTTATGAGCTTCTACCATTGTTTCATACTTCGTAAATTTATCTCTAAGTAGTCACCGTAGGGGAGAGTCTAATAGAGACGAAAACTTACAAAATACTTATCATAAGAGATCTTACGGTGTTAAATGCTTTCAACGAATAACCATCCATAAGGTGGACGAAGTCTAGCGTCTCGAGGTTATATTGAAAACATTTAACTATTGTAAGACCAACAATGGAGATCGAATATCCTTATAACTAAAAGCTCATTATTTTAAAGAGTTGTATTTTCTTTGATATTTATTTTAATATATGTATTTATTTAATTAAAATTTCCAGTTTAGATTAAAATTCTAAATATAAATTTTAACTTAATATTTATAAAATTATACTTCGATGGATATGAAAATAAAATGAATTATTTCCATCTTAGTAATAATTTCCAATAAATATTTAGAAAATTATTCAATTTAAGCTGTATCAAAATTAATTTAAATTAATTTACAACTCAAATTTAATTTTCTATAAATATATATATTGCTTTTCGAAAAATTGAAATATATAAGAATACAATTTTCGAAATTGCTTTAAAATAAAATAAAATAAATCCTGAAAAAATATTCTAATTTATGCTGGTCCAAAATTAATTAAATAATTTTCAACATAAATATAATTTTTCCTATTTAATTAAATATTTAAGAAAAATTTCAAATATTTCAGTATCATGATTAAGAATCAACTTAAAAATTAATTATCTATTTAATTAAATATCACTAGAAAAATACTTCAAGTAAAACAGGTAATATCTATCTAGACTTTCATTGACTAATTAATTCATTTTTTAATAATAATATATTTTAGTTCATTTATTTTAATTAATAATTAAATGAAAAAATTATTGATTTAAGTTGGTCCAAAATTAAAATAAATAATTTTCAACTTTAATCTATTTTTCAAATAAAATTCGAAATTTTTCTGCATTTAAAAAAATGTAATTTCGAAAATAATGAAAAAAAATTATTAATAAAATAAAATAAAATATATTTTGAAAATTATTCAAATTTAAGTTATTCTGAAATAATATTTCAAACTTAAAATAATTTTCTATTTAATTAAATATCATGAAAATATTAATATTTAAGTATCAAGAATAAAATCAACTTAAATATTTAATTTTTAATTTAATTAAATGTATTAAATACAAGAATTAAATAATCAAGTATAAAAGAAACTTAATTATTAATTCTAATTTAATACTAGGAAAAATATTCTATAATTAAGTTGGTCCAAAATTAATTAAAATAAATAAATAATTTACAACTTAAAATATTTTCCTAATTAAATATTAGAAAATATAACTAGTACTAGAAATAACTATCTAGAATATATATCATTAACTAAGTGTTTTTCTACAATTAAGTTTAAAATATTAAATGAAAAATAAATTCATATATTTTAAAGCTAATTATGTTGCTAATTCAATTTTAATTAGGTTAGACTAATATAATTAACCTGATACAATTATTTAAATAAGGCAAATGGGCCTTCTCAATTGGGGTAGTTCATGTGAGGGAGAGCTGGGTTCAGTATGTCGTACGCACTGCTATTGGCCACCTAACTCTCACACAAGGCCCAAAGGAGAGGAATTTAACCTTTAAATAAACAATTGTTATTCATTGAATAAGCCCAAATCTAATTGGGCCTAAATAAATTTACTTATGTCAAAATTTATTTTAGCAACCTAGTCCATTTACTTAGTAAAACTTAAATTAGCTTCCTATATGCGTCTAAGCCCAATCACAAACATATAGGCTCACACAGGTCAAATGATTTGGATGGGCCCTATCATGTTACTAGGTTTACACAGAAAAGAAGTACAAAATTTACCTGTTACAAATTATTTATAGGATCTATTGACAATTGGACTATGATTAAAATCAGATCATTGGATCTATCAACAAGTTAATCATAGCAATTTAGATCAAATAAATAATAATTTGTTAAAAAAAATGAATAAACAATATAAAATTAAACAAACATTGTCCATGTAACAAATGTGAAATAAGATATTTATATAATTAAATTATTATTTTAAACTAACCAACTAAATTTTGAAAATGTAGGGTTGTTAAAACAACCTTAAAAATCTCAAAATTTAAAATTAAAAAAAAAATGAAAACTAATTTAAAATATCTAGGTTTATTTTTGAATTATTTTTATCGAATTAAATTAAATGTAAAATAACATAAATGATTTGAAAAAAATATCTTCAATATCATTTTTAAATCTTATAATTTAATAAAATTAAAATAATAAAATAAACCAATTTTAAAATAGATGTGGTTAGATAATTATTATTTTAAGAGTAAAATAATAAATAAATAATAATTATCCTAATTATATGTCAAAATATCTCAAATTAAGTATTATTCAAATTTCTACAAAAACATATAAATTATTTAAATATTTAAAATAAAATTTATAAATTTCCAATAAGTGAAATGATATAAAATAATAAAATATCATTTTTAAACTTATAATTTATAAATAATTAAATATTTAATAAAATAACAAACGTTTGAATTTGAAATATTATGGTTAGAATATCTATAAAAATATCTAGGTTAATTTCAAATTTATTAATTATTTAATTTGTCATATAAGATAACTTTAATATAATATTTCAAATAAAAAAGATAAAGTTATCTTTTAATTTAAAATATGTAAAATATCAAAATATCTAATCTTATAATTAAATAATATATAAATATTAAAGAAATTAATTAATTTTTAAATCTGACCATAATTTAAAAAATAAAATAATCAATTTTTAAATTTAAACCTCAAAATATCAAAATTAATAATTATCTATTGAAAAATAAATATTATTAATTTAAAATATGATATTTAAGTTCAAATATATTAAAAAAAATATTTTATTTTAAATTAGGGGTTTGAAAATTGGAAAAAATCAGAATTTGGGAAAAAATCTCATGAAAATCGGGTATGGGAGTGAGCTGGCAGCTAGGCTGCACGCTGTAGCCGTAGGAGGCTACAAATGGCTCGGACGCCCGCGCGGAGGGAGGAGCCATGCCGAGGAAACTCGGTGGATGCAGGGTCACGCACGGGCGTGTGCAGCATCCTGGGGGGTGAGACGCGGCTTCAGACAAGGTTTTGTTTGAGAAGCACACGTGCGTGGAGGTGTCTTGTCCGAGCGCCTGCTGCTCAGGAGCATCCACTCGACACCATGAAACATGATTTTTACAAAATTCATATCTTTTTCAATTTTTATCGGAATCGAGTTCTGTAAAAACAAAAATTTCTTAATTTTTCACAAGGAATTCAAATAAAATATTTTCAGAAATAAAATATAATTATTTCTATGGAAAAATTCTGTAAATCACATACATTCATCACATAAGCACATAAACCAACATGAAACCATCCAAATCAACACATATCATCGTTTTAATTCATATTTCATGAAAGTAAATCATTACCATGGCTCTGAGGCCAGTTGTGTTGGGTTTTATTGTTGGGTTTTATGCCCTAAATAAAACTAATTTCAATATAATCAGATTTACTTATTAATATAGATCAGAAATAACATTTAATGTTGCATGGTTCACATGATTATATGTACATAATGTATAGATTCATCTGAAACCCTTTTCACATACTTGATCCTGTTGTCAACACATTGGAAAGTAAACATGACTATGTGAATAAAGTTTCCTAGATTTATCAGACACAGGGTTTTACTGATATGATAATCTACAACAGAGTTTACTTGCATTTGGAGAAGTGCTATGTTCTTTCCAGAGCATTGGTTAAAGTAAAGCTCAGTTTGGATGCATGGAGTATGCATCGGAAGGGACAGATATTGAACTTTGACTTAGATTTAATTAAACTTACCGTAAAATCTATTCAAGTCAATATCGCCTAGTTGATCCTAGATCAAATGATCTTAATCCTGTTATGATTAGACTCAATCTTGAAAGGCTATTCGTGTTCCTTGAATTGCTAGTTAAGCCTGCTTTTAGGTCAGGGTGATACGTACTTTTTGGGAACACGGTAGTGCAATTGAGTGGGAGCGCTAGCATAAACATGGAATCTATAGCTTCTATCTGGCGAATAGTAAGCAAAGGATGATCACCTTCGAGCTTGACCAAACGAAAATAAATGGTGGAGATCTCATTTCACATAAGCTGAAATATCATTTATACGGGGTCAAGTGTTTTAAGGATAAAATACATAGTAGGGTGTTACGGTAATTTAATCCCTTTACTGTGTAGATCATTCATATAGAGGATAATTGATCACATTAGGATTATAACATTGGATAACTAATGATGTGTCTATATGGTGGAACATATAGAGCATTCTATATACTGAGAGTGCAATTCTAAGTTCTATGCGTGGATTCAACGAAGAATTAATAAGTTAGTGAATTTTAGTGCTAAATTCTTGATCTACTTATTGGAAGCTCGGTTATATAGACCCATGGTCCCCCCACTAGTTGAGATAATATTGCTTGTAAGACTCATGTAATTGGTTTTGATTAATCAATTATAATTCTCAAATTAGACTATGTCTATTTGTGAAATTTTCACTAAGTAAGGGCGAAATTGTAAAGAAAGAGTTTATAGGGGCATATTTGTTAATTATGATACTTTGTATGGTTCAATTAATAAATATGATAAATGACAATATTATTTAATAATTATTTATAGTTATTAAATAGTTAGAATCACACATCAAGTGATACCTCAATCATAGTGAGGAAGATCGTGAAGAAAGACATTCAGCAAAAGGAGTTTCAGCATCAAAGATTCAGAGAAAGAGATCCAGGTTCAGATATTGATAATGCTCTGCTACAGAAAGGAATCAAGGGCTAGATATCTGAACGGAAGGAGTCATATTATTCCGCTGCACCCAATGTAAGGTTTCTTAAACTTTATATGTGTTTAATTTCATCGTTTTAGAAAGTTCATATTTAGGATGTTAATCAACATACTTGTGAGTAGATCTAAGATCCTGGTAAAATAATTTCCAACAACTGGCCTCAGAGCCATGGTAATTGATTTACTTGCAAGAAATTTGGACTTTAAAACGATTGTTTGTATGTTTTTTGGATGGTATCATGTTGTATTGAGTGTTATTTGATGATTGATTGATGTTTGTAAATTTTCGTGAAACATAATTGCGATTTTGTTTCTGAAATTATTTTTATTGGATAGTATGGGAAAAATTAAGCAAGTTAGCCTTTTACAGAACTCAATTTCGATTTTATTTGAATTAGTTATGAATTTTTGAAGATTTGAAAAAATCGGGGCTGTGCTGAAATTTTCCTCCGATCGCGAAACTGTCCGTACAGTTCACAATTTTTTTCGTTTTTCTTCGATTTTTCATGCTTTTTCATGGAATTAACTTCCGATTTTTGGTATAGTTTTGTATTTATACTATTACTATTTCTAATTCAATTCTAATTATCATTTTGAATTAATTTAATATTTTTTTAAATTTAATTCAAGATATTAGTGTAATTTGAATTTGAATAGAATTAGTATCTATCTTCTTGCTTAAAAATCTATCTTATTTTAAAATTTGATTATATCTTATCTTATTTTAAATTTAAAATAAGATAATTATAATCATGTAATTTTTGAATGATATAAGATATTTTGCTAATTTTTTAAATTTTGTTATTTTATTTATTTAAATTACATTTAAAATTTGAAAAAGATATTTATTTATCTTTTCTAATTTTTTATTTAATTTTTATTTATAAAATAACATTTAAAATTTAAAGGGTAAATACCATTTTGGACCCTGTGTTTTGTAAAAGTTACTGATTGGACCCTGTGTTTTGTTAAATGACAAAATGGGTCCTGTATTTTCCAAAATAGTAAAAACAGGACCCTGAGCTTAATTTTTGACAACTTTTTTTTTTTAATATAATCAACTTGAAAACAATTCCTAATACGAACAGAAACAGAAAATATAAAACAATTTTGTGATAATACTTTTAGATCGGATTAAAATTAAATTTTATTTTGATAAAAAATCAATTCAGGGTCCTATTTGTACCATTTTAGAAAATACAGGGTCCATTTTGTCATTTAACAAAACAGAGGGTCCAATTGACAACTTTTGCAAAACACAAGGTCCAAAATGGTATTTACCCAAATTTAAAAGTAGTTAGCAAATTTTTGAAATGATATTTAGGATGGTTGAAACCTATTTTTTCAAAATTGTAGGTTTAATTTTAAATTTAATTTTTTTTAAAAAAAATTTCGAATTTTTTCAATTTTTTTTTTAAATTTTCGAAAATTTTATTTTATTATTTAATTAATTATTTTCGAAATTAAATATTTAATTTAAAATTAAATAAATCCTACATCCAACTATCCAACTAACCTTGTTGCAGGAGTATGTGTTTTAGCTTGTGTGTAAGTTTTCAAAACCTATTATTACTTGATTGCAAATAGCCATGGTTACTTTTTGCCAGATCTAATGATCTGATGGCTCCCTTGGTCAAGATAATAATTTGTAACAGGTATATTTACAATCTTCTTTCATTTGTGTATGACCTAGCAACATGATAGGACCCATCCAAAGTGTGCCTGTGTGAGCCTATGTGTTTAATTTGATTATAGATGCATATAGGTTGTTGTTGCTAAAATAAATTATCATAGTTCTTGATAGAATTTATTTAGGCCCATTTAGTTTTTGGGCCTATTCAATTAATAACAGTTGTTCTTATTAAGGTTAAATTCCTCTCTTTTGGGCCTTGTGTGAGAGTTGGGAGCCATAGAAGTGGGTACGACATACTGAACCCAGCACCCCCTCACATGAACCACCCCAATTGTGAAGGCTCATTTGCCTGATTTGAATAACTGTACTAGGTTAATTAAACTAGTTTAACCTAATAAAATTGATTAGCAACATAATTAATTTCATTTATTTTGAAATTAATTTAAGAAAATTATAGTTTAAAGAATTTTTTTTATTCTAAGCTAAACTATATGTATTTTCTTGTATTTAAGTAAATATAGAATTATAATCATCTAGATTCTTTCTGGAGCTTAATTTAAATTTTTCATTAAATATTCCTATTTAAGTTGATATTTAGTTATCTTCAACTAACCAACTTAAATCTGAATATCTTTTGGATTTAAAATTTCAAAATTAAGTTGAGGAATTTTAGGCATTGGTTATTAAGATTCTTTAGATATTTTTTAAGTTAATATCTTTTCGAATATTAACTTAAAATGGAATATTTTAGATATTTTTTAGGTTAATATCTTTTCGAATATTAACTTAAAATGGAATATTTTCAAATTAAGTGGTTACAACTTAATTTCTGATATTTAATTAAATTTAAATTTGAAAATATTTAAGTTCTAGATTTTTTCTAATACAACTTAAATTAGATATTTTTTTCAAATTTTGTGGAAAAGATACTTAGTCAAATAAGATATTTTCTAGATAGTTATTTCTATACTACTTATTATTTCTAATATTAAATTGGAAATATTATACATTGTGAAATTATTTATTTATTAATTAATTTTGGTACAATTTATTTTAAGTACATTTTTCCTAGTATTAAACTAGAGATTAATAATTAAGCCTTCTCTACACTTAATTATTTATTTCTTGAATTTAATACATTTAATTAATTTGAAAATTAAATATCTAAGTTGATTTTTATCATCATACTTAAATATTTCTTTTTCATGACATTTAATTAAATAGAAAATTATTTTTAGTTGAAATTTATTTTTTCAACTAAATTTAAATAATTTTCAAAATATATTTTTTCTTTATTTTATTAATCAAATTTCGAAATTGCATTTCTTAAATGCTGGAATTTTGAATTTTATTTGAAAAATAGATTAAGTTGTAAATTAATTATTTATTTTAATTAATTCTTGGATCAACTTAAATCAATGATTTTTTTCATTTATTGATTAATTTAAAATAAATTGAATTAAAATATATTATTAGAAATTGAATTAATTAGTCAAAGAAAAATCTAGATAGATGATATTTTTGCTTGAAGTATTTTTCTAGTGTATTTAATTAAATAGAAAATTAATATTTTAAGTTGATTTTCATCATCATACTTAAATATTTGAAATTTTTCTTATATATTTAATTAAATAGGAAAATTATATTTTTTGTTGTAAATTAATTTTATTAATTAATTTTGGGGCCAACATTAAATTAGAATAATTTTTCCAGGATTAATTTTTTTATTTTAACATGCATTTTCGAAAATTGTGTCCTTGAATACTTTAATTTTTCGAAATGCAATATATATTTATAGAAAATTAAATTTGAGTTGTAAATTAATTTTGTAACAACTTAAATTGAATATTTTTCTAAATATTTATCGGAAATTATTACTAAGATGGAAATAATTCATGTTATTTTCATATCCATCTAAGTAAAATTTATAAATATTAAATTAAAATTTATATTTAGAATTTTTCATTCTAAATTGGAAATTTTAAATAAATATATATATTTAAAATAAATAAATTAAAAAAAGAGAATCAAAGAAAATACAACTCACTTTAAATAATGAGCTTGATTATTATTAAGACATTCGATCTCCATTGTGGGTTTTACACCGCGTTTGTTTTAGTGAGTAATCCTCCCTAATGGAGGAACGTTCATTAGCAATTTCGCACAGTTTAACCTCGCATGATAAGTAGTTTGTAAGTGTTTTGTATGGTATAGATCACCCTAATGGTGGTGACCATACTTGACTTGCAAATTATGAAACAATGGTGGAAGCTCATAAGATAGAATTGCCTTGACTCTCACCTAAACGGGACAACGCTGAATTCCAATCTTGATCGAATAAAAGGTTGCTAGAATGGTTATCATTTTAGATGAGCTGACAACTCTATTCAATGGATGATGCTTTGACTCTCGCCTAAACGGGACACTGTATCAGTTTGTTGAAAAACCTTGGAAATTATTTAGGATTGTATGTTTTAGTATTTTCACTTGTCATTCCTACTTGCTATATGCTTATAATTTCTGAATTGTGTATGAATTTATATTGAACCATGTTATTTTCTGTTATTAAGTTGTAGTTTAATTTCGAATCTTCATTGTTGGTCTAACATGTTTGTTTTTCTAATGAGATAAATCCCTAATGGATTTTCACCATTAGACATACATAATAGTGTTAGATCTCAAAAGATAAATATTGTATATGCAACATCTAGCTGTTCATCAATTGATGACACCTTAGACTAGTATTTTTACAATATGAAACAAGAAGATTACATAAATAAGATTACTTTGTCTTTCGCTAATCGAAGCATCGTTGGATTCTTATTTATAAACGAAATTATCCTAATTCCTCTTAGCTTATTCATTTCGAATTAGCTCCATAATATATCATTGGATGAATGGTCTATAAATCATTTCATGTCATTATATTTTCTCTTAAGAAATTAAATGACGCATATGATTATAATCCCGAAATTCTATTCCCAATTGATATAAATCCTCAATCTTAGAAATCTCCTACTTATATGGGCAAATCTGACTTAGAGTTTGTATTAGTAGTGGTGGTCCAAGATAGAATTACTCATTATATTTGGTATAAATTTAAGTCTTTGACTTTAATTTTAGATTCCAAACAGAAATTTTCTTATATTTCTAATTCCATAATACAATACAGTTACACTTTCTCAAGTGTTCAACATCCATCTTCTATTAATGGATTAAAACTGTATGGAATATGAGTTAGGTATTCTGTGACCAGGATCCACTTGCAGTATTCTAAGAACTCTTTGATGTAACTAAACCTATGTCATCATAGACACTACCACATTTTTATTAATCAATGGCATTTGTATCTTGATCATAGTAGATTTGACAAGATCAATCTCTGCAAAGAGTTAATATGCCTATATCCACTGAAAGTAGTTCATCTCATTCGCAGATGGATGTACATTCAGGGGTGGATATGAGTTTTTCGTTGTATTCTTAAAACGATCACTCTAGATTATACCTTATGCAAAGAAATTTGAAATGTTTGAAAAATTTCATTAATTTCTAGCAATGGTTAAAACCATTAAGGTAAGTGGTTAAAGATCTTGCGAACTGATAGGGGTGGAGAAATAGTTAGTAGATATGCAGTTCAAAGATCATTAAATTGATTTTTGAATTATATCCAAACTTACCTCCCCAGAAATTTCGAGTTGCATGTTGATGATTAGTTACTAGTCGTTGCCTAAATCCTTCTATGGTAATACAATTTCAGAATGATGTAATGGTTGTATACTTAATGTAAATCATTACTAGATTCATGGATGACCTAATCAAAATCTTAAGAAAAGCTAGAACTGTTAACCATGGTTTCTTAGCTATTCTAAGTGATTAGGGGTGGACCATCCCATTGTCAATAGATAAGAAAGTGTTTGTTCAAACAAATACTACTTTTCTAAGAAAATGACTAAGTCTGAAAAACAAGTAGCAAATAAAGGAGATATTTAATTCTTGATTCCAAAAGTGTTCTATCATCTTATATAATATATGATGATCCCACTGCCTCTGTTGTCTTGTCACAACCAAAGAGGTTAATACCATTTAGTTTTCTTCGACATAATTCACGGTACCTTGTCGTAGTGGGAGAGTTTCTAGGAACTCACCTTCTTATGACTTGGGAGACACTAGTGATTAAAATCCATTGTGAGTTTAAACAAGTAATGGATTGTCAAGATAAGAAACTAAGAAGAAAGCCAATAGAACTATGGTTTAATCCATTCACATGGAATAACCTAAAGTTTTCTAATACAAGGACATAAAAGGAAATTTTCGTTTATAAGTCCATTCAATAGACTTAACAAAACTTCCTGTTCCTAGTATTATAGGTTTGAATTTATCTAAACCTATGGCTTGTGGTATACCTGGTAATTACTTACTCTAATGCAAGCAACTTACTTTAGTAAGATGCTGAAGCATTTTCTTTCTAATGGCAATCTGTAGAAGCTTCACAACTTCTTAGGCATAGATTTTATTTATCTAAGGAAAAGTCTCAACTATTCCAGAAAAGATAAAGCCATGAAAGAATTTCTTATATCAACAGTGAGAGGTCTTAGATATGCTTTTGCATGCCTTAGACCAGACACCTGCTGTTGAGTGGGAGTAATGAGTAGGTATCAGATTAATCCAGGAGAAGAACATTGGAAGACAATCAAGTAAATCTTAAGATTAAGAAGAGGAACTATATGTTAGTCAATAAGAGTGTGTTTAAAACTCTTAGACTACACCACATCAGATTTCGAAATTTGCCTTTGTGCTAGAAAATCTTTCTGATAAGATGGTGGTTACTCTGGGGGTGGAATAGTGATTTTGGAGAAGTATAAAAACCTATCTGAAGTCTCTAGGTCTACCAGAGAGGGACTGAAAGTTAAAGTTGCAGGAAAGGTACTTATTCAGTCTAAGGAAAGTTCTATACATCTTTGGCACCATTCCAAATTGCCTTAAAATACTATTGTTAATTTCCTGATTAACCAAAAGTAGTTGCCAAAGATATAGAATCCAGTATCCCAAGAGAGTAGACATATAGAGAGGAATTTCACATTATCAATGATTTTGTGATTAAAGGAAGAGTAATGGTGGAGAAAAGGTTGTGGTTAATTCAACCTTTCAGATCCTATTACGAGGAGTTTACTACTACTACACTTGATTTGTATATCAAGGTGTTGAGATTATTTGAAATGCACTTTTTTGTTTTATATTAGTGCAAGTGGGAGTTTGTTGGGTTTTATGCCCTAAATAAAACTCATTTCAATATAATCAGATTTACTTATTAATATAGATCAGAAATAATATTTAATGTTGCATGGTTCACATGATTTATTTCATGATTATATGTACATAATGTATAGATTCATCTGAAACCCTTTTCACATACTTGATCCTGTTTATTGTGCCGTCAACACATTGGAAAGTAAACATGACTATGTGAATAAAGTTTCCTAGATTTATCAGACACAGGGTTTTACTGATATGATAATCTACAACAGAGTTTACTTGCATTTGGAGAAGTGCTATGTTCTTTCCAGAGCATTGGTTAAAGTAAAGCTCAGGTTGGAGGCATGGAGTATGCATCGGAAGGGACCGATATTGAACTTTGACTTAGATTTAATTAAACTTACCATAAAATCTATTCAAGTCAATATCGCCTAGTTGATCCTAGATCAAATGATCTTAATCCTGTTATGATTAGGCTCAATCTTGAAAGGCTATTCGTGTTCCTTGAATTGTTAGTTAAGCCTGCTTTTAGGTCAGGGTGATACGTACTTTTTGGGAACACGATAGTGCAATTGAGTGGGAGCGCTAGCATAAACATGGAATCTATAGCTTCTATCTGGCGAATAGTAAGCAAAGGATGATCACCTTCGAGCTTGACCAAACGAAAATAAATGGTGGAGATCTCATTTCACATAAGCTGAAATATCATTTATACGGGGTCAAGTGTTTTAAGGATAAAATACATAGTAGGGTGTTACGGTAATTTAATCCCTTTACTGTGTAGATCATTCATATAGAGGATAATTGATCACATTAGGATTATAACAATGGATAACTAATGATGTGTCTATATGGTGGAACATATAGAGCATTCTATATACTGAGAGTGCAATTCTAAGTTCTATGCGTGGATTCAACGAAGAATTAATAAGTTAGTGAATTTTAGTGCTAAATTCTTGATCTACTTATTGGAAGCTCGGTTATATAGACCCATGGTCCCCCCACTAGTTGAGATAATATTGCTTGTAAGACTCATGTAAATTGTTTTGATTAATCAATTATAATTCTCAAATTAGACTATGTCTATTTGTGAAATTTTCACTAAGTAAGGGCGAAATTGTAAAGAAAGAGTTTATAGGGGCATATTTGTTAATTATGATACTTTGTATGGTTCAATTAATAAATATGATAAATGACAATATTATTTAATAATTATTTATAGTTATTAAATAGTTAGAATTGGCATTTAAATGGTTGAATTGGAAAATTGGCATTTTTGAGAAAATCAGATACAAAAGGTGTTAAAATTGCAAAATTGCAAAAAGCAAGGCCCAATCCACTAAGTGTATGGCCGACCAC
The DNA here is from genome assembly GCF_029168945.1 of Cannabis sativa. NCBI lineage: Eukaryota > Viridiplantae > Streptophyta > Magnoliopsida > Rosales > Cannabaceae > Cannabis > Cannabis sativa. The sequence goes on from NC_083606.1 coordinate 29,710,131, forward strand.
CTATGTAGGTATTTTAAGTTGATTTTTTCATTATTTTAATGCCATATAATTCAAATCTAACCCTAGTGGAATGCTATAAATAGATAGTGAAGGCTTCAGGAAAAACTACTTCTTCTGATTCAGAAAAACTGAGCCTCTCTCTCTCCCTATCTTTAGCTGCCACTTCTTCTTTCTCTTCCTTTGAATTTCGAACTACCTTAGTGTATGAGTAGTGCCCACACACATCAAGTGATACCTCAATCATAGTGAGGAAGATCGTGAAGAAAGACATTTAGCAAAAGGAGTTTCAGCATCAAAGATTCAGAGAAAGAGATCCAGGTTCAGATATTGATAATGCTCTGCTACAGAAAGGAATCAAGGGCTAGATATCTGAACGGGAGGAGTCATATTATTCCGCTGCACCCAATGTAAGGTTTCTTAAACTTTATATGTGTTTAATTTCATCGTTTTAGAAAGTTCATATTTAGGATGTTAATCAACATACTTGTGAGTAGATCTAAGATCCTGGTAAAATAATTTCCAACATTTATGCCCTAAATAAAACTCTTTACATTCTGATTAGTTATCAATATAAGAAATTTGAAGTGCTTGATGTTTGCATGAATTTTACATGCTAATGGTTTAATATGTTTAATATGTTTATTACATTCATACACACAAAATCAGTTAAATCCAGATCATATGTTTATTCACAATTACAGTATCGTCAACACAGTGTTATTGGATTTACACTAATGTGATAATCAGTGATGATGTGTACTTACACTTGGAGTAAGTGTTATGTTCTTTCCAGGACATTAGTAAAGTATACTAGTTTCGAATGTATGGAGTATACATTGGACTGGACCGATATTGCAACTAAGTTAAGATATTACAAACTTACCGTTATACATATCTTTCCAAGTCAATATCAGTAGTTGATCTTAAGATTAAAAGAATCTAAATCCTGATATGCTTGGGCTCAACTCAGGAGTGCTATTCATGTTCTTTGATTTATTAGTTAAGCCTACTTTTGGGTCAGGGTGATACGTATATTTTGGGAACATGATAGTATGATTGAGTGGGAGTGCTGAACATAAATATGGAATCTATAGCTTCTATCGGTGTATAGAAGTCAAGTGATGATTCCCTTCGAGCTTAGCAAATAGAAGTAAATTGATGAGCTCTAGTTTAACTGACTAATTATTAGATCACTAAACACCATTTACAGGTAGCTAAGTGTTTTAAGGGGCAAAATACATTGAGGGGTGAGAACGGTAAAGAAATCCCATCTCGATGTAGATCATCTATATAGAGGATCTTTAAATCACAATAAGATTGTAACAATGGTTAAATGAGATAGTATATTGATATCGTGGAACATACAATATGCTCTATATAAGTCTGAGAGTGCAATTCTAAGTTCTAAGAGTGGATTCAACGAAGAATTAATAAGTAGGAATTTAGTTGGTAAATTTGGTTCACTTATTGGAAGCTCAGCATATAGATCCATGGTCCTCATTCTAGTTGAGAACATTCTGCTTGTAAGACTCATTAATTGATTCGTGATTGATCAATTATAATTCTAAAGTTAGACTATGTCTAATTTTATGAATTTTCACTAAGCAGGGGTGAAATTATAAAGAAAAGAGTTTTCTAGGTTTATTTATTTATTAATAGACTTTATATGTCTAATTAATAATTAAATTAAATGATAATATTATTTAATAATCTATTTTAGTTATTAAATAATTAGTTCTGGCATTTAAAAGGTTAGAATTGGAAAATTGGCGTTTTTGAGAAAATAGAGATAAAATTTGATAAAACTGCAAAATCAAGTGAGGCCCAATACTACACCATGGCCGGCCACTTATTGTGGGATTTCAAATTAATATTTTCATTATTTTAATGCCAAATAATTCCTAACCTAAACCTAGTAGTTGCCTATAAATAGAAAGTGATGGCTCAGTCAAATTACAAGTTTTTTGAATAAGCCTTTCTGACAGAAATTTCTCTCTTCAGAAAAACTGAGCCTTCCCCACTTTCTATACTTGGCTGAAACCCTCTCTCTTCTTTTCCCTTCATCAATTTCGTGACCCTAGTGAAAGAGTGAGTGCCCACACACAGCAAGCAGTAACTCAATCATAGATTGGAAGATTGTGAAGGATCAAACTTGAAGAAGAAGGACATTCAGGCTCAGATCTTGATTATACTCTGCTACAGAAAGGATACAAGGGTTAGAGATCTGAGTGGAAGGAGACATTAATTCCGCTGCATCAATGTAAGGTTTTCTTAACTTTATATGTGTTTAATTTATCGTTTTAGAAAGTTCATATTTAGGGTGTTTAAACAACATACTTGTGAGTAGATCTAAGATCCTGGTAAAATATATTCCAACAACTGGCCTCAGAGCCATGGTAATTGATTTAATTACATGAAATTTGGACTTTAAAAGGATTGTTTGTTTGTTTTTGGATGGTATCATGTTGTATTGAGTGTTATTTGATGATTAATTGATATTTGTAAATTTTCGTGAAAGATAATTGCGATTCTGTTTCTGGAATTATTTTTATTGGATATTATGGAAAAAATTAAGCAAGTTAGCCTTTTACAGAACTCAATTTCGATTTTATTTGAATTAGTTATGATTTTTTGAAGATTCGAAAAAATCGGAGCTGTGCTGAAATTTTCCTGCGATCGCGAAAACTGTCCGTACAGCTCACAATTTTTTCGTTTTTCTTCGATTTTTCATGCTTTTTCATGGAATTAACTTCCAATTTTTTGTATAGTTTTGTATATATACTATTACTATTCCTAATTCAATTTTAATTATCATTTTGAATTAATTTAATATTTTTTAAATTTAATTCAAGATATTAGTGTAATTTGAATTTGAATAGAATTAGTATCTATCTTCTTGCTTAAAAATCTATCTTATTTTGAAATTTGATTATATCTTATCTTATTTTTAAATTTAAGGTCAGATAAAAAATCAAATCATTTTTAGATATTTTGACCTTATTTAAATTTAAAATAAGATAATTATAATCATGTAATTTTAAATAGATGTACGATATTTTGCTAACTTTTAAATTTTGTTATTTTATTTATTTAAATTAAATTTAAAATCTGAAAAAGATATTTAACTTATCTTTTCTAATTTTTATTTAATTTTTATTTATAAAATAACATTTAAATTTTAAAAGTAGTTAGCAAATTTTGAAATGATATTTAGGTTGGTTGAAACCTAATTTTTCAAAATTGTAGGTTTAATTTTTAAATTTTTTTTAATAATTTTTTTTAAAATTTCGAAAATAAATATTATTTTATTTTATTTTTATTTTCGAAAATTAAATTATTTTTTAATTAAATTTTTTTTAATTATTAATTTAAAAATTTTTTTATTTAAAATTAAATAAATCCTACTTCCAACTATCCAGCTAACCTTGTTGCAGGAGTATGTGGTTTTAGCTTGTGTGTAAGTTTTTTAAAACCTATCATTACTTGATTGCAAATAGCCATGGTTACTTTTTGCCAGATCTAATGATCTGATGGCTCCCTTGGTCAAGTTAATAATTTGTAACAGGTAAATTTTACAATCTTCTTTCATCTGTGTATGACCTAGCAACATGATAGGATCCATCCAAAGTGTGCCTGTGTGAGCCTATATGTTTATTTTGTTTTAATATAGATGCATATAGGTTGTTGCTAAATAAAATGTCACACCATGATAGATTTTATTTAGGTCCATCTAGTTATTGGACCTATTCAATTAATAACAGTTATTTATTTTAAGGTTAAATTCCTCTCTTTTGGGCCTTGTGTGAGAGTTGGGAGCCATAGAAGTGGGTACGACATACTGAACCCAGCACCCCCTCACATGAACTACCCCAATTGTGAAGGCCTATTTGCCTGATTTGAATAACTGTACTAGGTTAATTATATTAGTTTGACCTAATAAAATTGAATTAGCAACATAATTAACTTTTAAAATATATGAAATTTATTTTCATTTTAATATTTTAAAGTTAATTTTAAGAAAAACACTTTTAGTTTAGATATTATTTCTAGACAAACTATTTGTATTTTTCTTGTATTTAATTAAATATAGAATTTTAACTAACTAGATTCTTTCTGGAGCTTATTTAATTAAATATTCCTATTTAAGTTATAAATTAGTTGTATCAACTGATTTTTCTCATCTAACTTAAATTTGAATATTTGATTTAAATTTTAAATCAAGTTGAGGAATCCTAGGCATTAGTTATTAAAGATTCTTAAGATATTTTTAAGTTAATATCTTTTCGAATATTAACTTAAAATGAATATTTTAGATATTTTTTAGGTTAATATCTTTTTCGAATATTAACTTAAAAAAATATCTTCAAATTAAGTGGTTACAACTTAATTTTTGATATTTAATTAAATCTAAATTTGAAATTATTTAAGTTTTAGATTTTTTCTATATAACTTAAATTAGATATTTTTCAAATTTTTGGAAAGATACTTAGTCAAATAAGATATTTTCTAGATAGTAATTTCTAGACTACATATTATTTCTAATATTTAAATAGGAAAATAATATACTTTGTGAAATTAATTATTTAAATAATTAATTTTGGTACAATTTTATTAAGTATATTTTTCCTAGTATTAAACTAGAAATAAATAATTAAGCCTTCTCTACACTTAATTATTATTTCTTGAATTTAATACATTTAATTAACTTGAAGAATCTAAATATCTAAGTTGATTTTCATCATGATACTTAAATATTTCTTGAATTTCATTATTTTAATGCCAAATAATTCCTAACCTAAACCTAGTAGTTGCCTATAAATAGAAAGTGATGGCTCAGTCAAATCACAAGTTTTTTGAATAAGCCTTTCTGATAGAAATTTCTCTCTTCAGAAAAACTGAGCCTTCCCCACTTTCTATACTTGGCCAAAACCCTCTCTCTTCTTTTCCCTTCATCAATTTCGTGACCCTAGTGAAAGAGTGAGTGCCCACACACAGCAAGCAGTAACTCAATCATAGATTGGAAGATTGTGAAGGATCAAACTTGAAGAAGAAGGACATTCGGGCTCAGATCTTGATTATACTCTGCTACAGAAAGGATACAAGGGTTAGAGATTTGAGTGGAAGGAGACATTAATTCCGCTGCATCAATGTAAGGTTTTCTTAACTTTATATGTGTTTAATTTATCGTTTTAGAAAGTTCATATTTAGGGTGTTTAAACAACATACTTTTGAGTAGATCTAAGATCCTGGTAAAATATATTCCAACAAGTTGTTGGAAATGTTTTACTAGGATCTAGATTTACTAACAAGTATGTTTCATTAACATCTTAATATGAATTCTAAAACAATGAAATAAACACATATAAAGTTTAAGGAAATCTTACATTGGGTGCAGCGGAATATAATGACTCCTTCCATTTCCTTCTGTAGCATGGCATCACCAAGATCTGAACCTGGATCTATTTCTCTCTTTCTTGAGTCTAATTCTCCTTCTTGTTGATTAGATTCTTCACAATCTTCCACACTATGATTGAGATACCACTTGATGTGTGTGGGCACTCACTCATTCACTCAAGGTTAGAAAATTTAGAAGAAGAAAAGAGAATGGAAGTGGCGGCTTAGAATTTTCTCTAAAGGAATGAGATGCATCATCAATCTCTTTCTCTTAAGCCATCACTATCTATTTATAGGTAACCACCTAGGTTTAGGTTAGATATATTTGGCATTAAAATAATAGAAAAATAAAGGGATTATTTCACAAAAACATAAAAACAACAAAAAAATTACAAAAATACGGTTTCACGGAATTTTAACATTTTTACGATTTTTTTGATTTTATTTACAGAAAATACGGTCTTTTTATGTTGTAATCTTGTTAATTTGTTGTTGATTTTTTGTTATATGTATGTTATTTTTTGTTGTTATTTTGATGTTACTTTCATGTTACTTTTATGTAGTTTTCTTGTTAATTTTGTGTTATTTTTTAGAAAACCGTAAAAATGTAAAAAAAAAATAATTCTTAGAACGTAAAAATGTAATTATTTTACAAAAAATGGTGCCTTATGTAATTATTCCAAAAATAAATGGTAAATTCTTAGTGTGGCCGGCCATAGGATGTTATTGGGCCCCACTTTGCAATTTTGCCATTTTATCATTTTTCCATCCCATTTTCTCAAAAATACCAATTTTCCAATTTAACAACTTAAATGTCAATTCCAATTATTTAATAACTAAAAATTAATTATTAAATAATATTATCATTTAATATATTTATTAATTAGACATATAAAGTCTCTTAATTGATAAATAAAACTTAGAATCTCTTTTCTTCACAATTTTGCCCTTGCTTAGTGAAAATTCATAAACTAGACATAGTCTAACTTTAGAATTATAATTGATGAATTAAAATCAATTAACTGAGTCTTACAAGCAGTATGGTCTCAACTAGTATGCGGACCATGGGCCTATATAACCGAGCTTTCAATAAGCAGATCAAGAATTTACCAAGTAAATCCAATGACTTATCAATTCCTTGTTGCATCGACGTATAGAGCTTGGAATTGCACTCTCAGTCATACATTGTATAGGGACTAAATTACTGTAAAGACTGCTTAGCTTAAATTTGGAAATTAACAGATAGTTAGGGTTTAAATATGAAAATTAGTTATTAGTTATTAATTCTAAATTATTAATCTATGATGTTTTATTTGAATTCAGAATGAATTTAATATGTCATATATAGAAATTTCATATTTTTACATGTTCAGTGTTCGGCAACATTGGAACGTGGTGTATGGCGTAGTTGAATCACATCTTAGTATTTTAGTATAGCGGGGCGATTTAATTAGACATGGAGAATGTCGAGAACAGTCGGGAATTTAGAATTTCCCAAAATACCCTTTGTACCTTTTTATGTTGTGCTAGTATGGGAGGGGCAAAATATTTTGTCCTTTAGTGGACTTAGCTACATTTAGTAATCTGATTTTTAGTAGTGTAATGGCTGATATTGTTTGGTAAAAAACCACTATCTCATTTATAAGAAAATTAAAGAAAAGGAAAAAAAAAATCATTTCACTCTCAATTCTCTCTCTCATTTTCGAAACCCATAGAACCAACTAGGGTTGGGTTATCTTCAACAGCTCTAGGGGATTTCCAGGTAAGTTTCAAGTGAATCCAAACCAAGGTAAAGATTTTGCAACCTCCTTTTTGGTTTTTTGAAGTATAAGGAAAGAAAGTTTATGCATGCTTTGTAATTTTGTTGATGTGGCTGCTGTTAGAGTTTAGTTTTGTTTTCTAAAGCTTAATTATGTTTAGGTACATGGATTTAAGCAGGTTTTGTGGTTGTTGGTTGAAGTTAATCAAGTTTGGAGTTTTGAACTCAAACTTTGGTCTTTAATGGTGAAATTTGATTTTGAGGTTCTGTAGTTGTTTCGTTGCTTGGGTTTTGTTCTTTATGGTCTAAATAACAGGTGTGGAAAATTTGGCTTGAATTGGGGTTGATTTGGTTGAGATATGGAAATTTTGGTCTTTCCTGCACTGAACCGGAATTCCGGTTCAGAGGGGCTTGTAGGAATCGAAATTTCGGTTGGCTCCGAATAATTTTTTCCCAGAACCGGAATTCCGGTTGGGGAACCAGTCTACCGGTTGGGGCAGTTTTGGGAACCCTAGTTTTTCCCATTTTCGTGTTGCTTAGGGTATTGCCATGTTATTAATCGATAGGGAAACTTTTAGTTTCAAGTTTAAGTCCCCAGAAAGTGATTTAGCATGTCATTCACCTACGTTATGATTGATGTGATTTAGGAGCCTGTAATTCGCCGAGCAGTTGTTCCACTAAGGTTGGCTGGCACACTTGAATTCGGAATCAAGGTAAGATTAGTATAATGTCATGCATATGCTTATACATGTTTAGCGTACATGTTAGTTGTCGTCAGAATAACATATTAGATATATGTTAGGCAAATTTTATATAGCCATCAGATTAGCATATAAGGGCAACAGTGAGGTGTACATAGAGTTGCACCGAGATGCCATCAGATATATGCTAGGCTATCAGACAGTATGGACTAACTGCTATCACATCGGTACGATTAGAGTACTGAGTATAGGCTGGATTCGCAGTTAGTCATACTCTTTCAAGAACGTTCCTGATTCAGTTAGGGTTATGGTTAGGTGTATAGGCGCCTGATTATAACCCGAGATTTTAGTATGTTTATTATGTTATGCTTTTCTTACTGAGTCTGTCGACTCACAGTGTTATTGCTATGTGTAGGTAAGGGCAAGGCTAAAGCTGAGGAGCCGTGAGAGCGAGCAGATGAAGATTGTACATGTCAGGGTGGTTAGGCTTGGAGCGTACGATCCTCTGGACACCAGGGCTTTTGTATTTTGTCGATAGGCGACAAGTATTTTGCAATTATGTAGTAAACTTTTGTAATGGTATTTTGTAAACGGGATCCCGGAAGTTTATAAAATTTATTTATTATGTTTTAATTAAATAAGAAAATTTTTAATTATTCACGTTTTCCGATAACCTCGTTGATTAGCAACGAGCTGCACAGCATGTTAAAAATCACGCTAACACGCCTATGCTAGTTAGGGTGTTACAATTTGGTAGCAGAGCCGCCAGGTTATTTTTCGAAGATCGTCACAACATGTACAATTATTATCAGTAGTCAGCTTGTTCCACGGTTCAGTAAGCTTTTATTGCTTTAGTAGTTTTCTTTAATAGTATGATTTAAAAAAGCTTGTTAGGAAGCATGTTAGTAGCCTGATAATAAAATAGGCGTATGTTTTTTATTTCCAAATAAGTGGCATTAGTAAGTTCTCTTTGATCATGATCTGCCCAGACTTGCTCTTGGTTACGCAGGCTACTCAGATTAGATGGATGCCAGGCAGAATACTAAGAGCCAGGGCAACTCGGTTGGATCAAATGAAGGTCAGGGAGCTCTGATTCCCCCAAATGTTCGGGGCCATGGTAGAGGTCCCAGGGGCAGGGCACGTGGTCGGGGTGATGCTAACCCGCCACAGGTTGCCCAGGCTGCCTAAGTTGCTCAGGATGCCTAGAATTGGGAAAATAGGTTTGCAAAAATGCAAACTAGAATCAATGAACAAGAAGAAGTGATTCGATAGTTAAGACAGTAGGGTGCTCTTGCAGTGCCTGTTCCAGAAATACCAGTAGCTCCTGCCCCTACTGTGCAAGCCGAACCGGTGGTTGCAACGAACCGGATGGAACCTTTGTATGAAATGTTCCGTAAGCAGGCACCTCCAGTCTTCCTGGGAGGTTCAGATGTTATGAAAGCCGAGAAATGGCTAACTGTGATCACCAGGATATTGAATTTCATGGGCGTCACTAGAAATGATAGGATGATCTGTGCCACTTTTCAATTTCAAGAAGATGCTTTAGTTTGGTGGGACATGGTGTCCATGATACATGATGTTACTACAATGACTTGGGAGAAATTCTAGGAGTTACTCAATGCCAAGTACTATAATGAGGCAGTCCGAAGTGCCAAGAGAAAAGAATTCACCCATTTGACTCAGAAGGAAAACATGAGTGTTACTGAGTATACGACTCAGTTTGATCGCTTGGCGAGGTTGGCCACAAGAATTGTGCCAACCGATTTCAGTAAAAAGGAAAAATTCTTGGATGGGTTAAATGCAAAGATTCGACATGATTTGATGATTATTACTGACGACAAAACCACCTATGCTGAAATGGTGGATAAGGCACTGCGAGCTGAGGGCGCAGTAGGATGTATGATAGAGTCTGGTGGGACTCCGGTTGTTGGCGGAGCTCCTACCCCTCTTGCATCAGGTTTTAGCAAGGGAGGTAGTGGTTCGGCCATGGACCAGAAAAGGAAGGCATCCACTACAACCAGTGGCTCGGGTCAGAACAAGAGGTTCTAGGGGAACCAGGGTCGAAGCAATCGCCAGAGTGGTACTGAGACCCGATACACTTACCCAGAGTGTCCCAACTGTAATAGGCATCATCTGGGGGAGTGTAAAGGGCAGGGGTGCTTTCAGTGTGGCATGTTAGGGCATTACAAGAGAGATTGTCCCCAACTCAGATCTAAGGCACTAAAGACTCCAGCGAAACCCACTCCAGTAAGGGTATTCGCCATAACTCAGGCTGATGCAGAAGCCAGCCCTTCTGTGGTAACAGGTCAGCTCTCGGTCAATAACTCTTATTTCTCTGTGTTGTTTGACTCTGGGGCCACTCATTCTTATGTGGCAGCCAGAATCTTTTTAAATTGGATAGACCGCACGATAGTTATGAATCAGGGTTTGGAACCCTATTACCTGGCGGAGAGTTAGTTATCTCCAAAAGGTGGATTAGGTCTATGCTGATCAGGATTGACGATAGGGAGTTAAGTGCTGACCTAATAGAAATGAGTTTAGCAGATTTTGATATCATACTGGGAATGGATTTCTTGTCCAAATATTCAGCCAGTATTGATTGTAAGAGGAAGATGGTAATCTTCCAACCAGAAGGTGAAGAACCGTTTATTTTTGTTGGTTCGGTTCAGGGATCTCGAATCCTGGTGATTTCCATCTTATCAACCAAAGAATTATTGTGTGATGCATGTCTAGGGTTTCTGGCCGTGGTATTGGATACCACTCAGCCTGACTCTGTTCGGCCAGAAGACATCAAGGTGGTTTGGGAATTTCTATATGTGTTTCCTGATGAACTTTTGAGTTTTCCACCTCAGCGGGAAATTGATTTTGTAATTGATTTGGCACCTGGAGCAGAACCGAATTCTAAAGCCCCTTATAGAATGGCTCCAGCTGAACTTAAAGAATTGAAAATCCAACTCCATGGGTTGCTTGAGATAGGGTTTACTCGGCCTATCGTGTCACCCTGGGGAGCTCCGATACTGTTTGTCAAGAAGAAAGATGGGTCTCTAAGAATGTGCATCGACTATTGGGAGTTGAATAAGCTAACAATCAAGAATAAATATCCCTTACCTAGAATCGATGATCTTTTTGATCAACTTCAGGGGAAGACGGTCTTTTCAAAGATTGATCTCCGATCGGGTTATGATCAGTTGAGAATCCGAGAGGAGGACATTCCGAAGACAGCTTTCCGTACTAGGTATGGACGTTATGAATTCCTGGTTATGTCATTTGGACTAACCAATGCTCCTACGAAATTCATGGATCTGATGAATAGGGTATTCAAGGATTTCCTCGATATCTGTGTGATTGTGTTTATCGACGACATCCTTGTGTACTCTCAATCAGAAGAGGATCATGAGTTACATCTTCGCATGGTTCTGCAACGGCTTCGGGAACACAAGCTTTATGCCAAATTCAAGAAGTGTGAATTTTGGTTATCTCAGGTGTCCTTCCTTGGGCACATTGTTAGCAAAGATGGGATCAAGGTAGATCCAGGAAAGATAGAATCCGTGAGAGATTGGCCAAGACCAAAAACAGTGACAGAAGTTAGAAGTTTCTTGCGTCTAGCCGATTATTATCGTCGGTTTGTTGATGGGTTTTCTAAAATTTCAACCCCTTAACTGAGCTTACTAAAAAGAATCAGCGTTTTGTATGGTCAGACAAGTGTGAAGCTAGTTTTCAGGAGCTCCAGTGTTAGCTTTGCCTTCCAAAAAAAGAAAAGTTTGTGGTTTATTGTGATGCATCCAGACAGGGTCTGGGATGCGTGGTGATGCAAGCCGATCGGGTTATCGCTTATGTCTCCCGTCAGTTGAAAGATTATGAGCAGTGATATCTGACTCATGACCTAGAATTGGCCGCGGTAGTGTTTACTTTGAAAATTTGGCGGCATTATCTCTATGGAGAAAGATGTGAAATTTATACCGACCATAAAAGTCTCAAATATTTCATTACTCAGAAAAATTTGAATATGAGACAAAGGCGTTGGTTGGAGTTGGTTAAGGATTACAATTGTGAGATCCTTTACCACCCTGGGAAGGAAAATGTAGTGGCCGATGCCCCGAGCAGGAAGGGTCCTGGGCAGGTAGCTAGTATGATTCTGATTTTGCCTCAGTTAGCAGAGGATATGGTCAGGTCTAGCATTGAGTTTGTTGTAGGCAAGCTTCACAACTTGACGCTGCAATCTTATCTGCTAGAACGAATTAAAGTCGCTCAGATGACTGATCCAGAATTAGTAAAAATCAGAGAAGAAGTTTCAGCTGGTCAAGCCAAAGATTTTACTGTGTCAGACAGTGGAATGTTATTGTTGAAAGCCAGGGTTTGTGTTCCAAATAGTGTGGAACTTAGAAACAAAATTCTCGAGGAGGCTCATACCACTCCATATTCCCTAAATCTCGACACTACCAAGATGTATCAGGATCTTAAACCTTATTACTGGTGGAGCGGAATGAAGAAGAATGTGGTAGAATTCTTATCGAAATGCTTAACCTGTCAGCAGATTAAGGCTGAACATCAGAGACCAGCAGGGTTGTTCCAGCCTTTAACTTTACCTGAGTGGAAGTGGGATGACATCACGATGGACTTTGTGGTTGGGTTACCTAGAACCACGAGTTTGCTTGATTCTATTTGGGTTGTGGTAGATCGATTCACGAAGTCTGCTCATTTTCTACCTGTTAAAACAACCTATTCAGTGGATTAGTTAGCAGATTTGTATGTCAAAGAAATAGTAAAGCTACATGGTGTGCCAAAGTCCATAGTTTCGGATAGGGATCTGAAGTTTACCTCCAAGTTTTGGCAAAGTTTGCAACAGGCTATGGGTATGAAACTAAAATTTAGTACAGCATTCCATCCTCAGATAGATGGACAGTCTGAAAGGACGATTCAAATATTGGAAGATATGTTACGAGCCTGTGTTATGGATTTTGAAGGCGCTTGGAGTAAGTATCTGTTGGAAATATTTTACCAGGATCTAGATTTACTACCAAGTATGTTTCATTAACATCCTAATATGAATTCTAAAACAATGAAATAAACACATATAAAGTTTAGTAAACATTACATTGGGTGCAGCGGAATATAATGACTCCTTCCGTTCAGATCTCTAGCCCTTGATTCCTTTCTGTAGCAGAGCATAATCAAGATCTGAACCTGGATCTCTTACGACCTTCTTTGATGCTGATTCTCCTTCTTGTTGTTTGGATTCTCCTACTGACTTACACACTATGATTGAGATACCACTTGATGTGTGTGGGAACTACTCTATCACTCAGGGATTTCAAAATTCGAAGAGAAGAAAAGAGAGAGAGGGCGGCGCATGGCTTTTTCTGAAAGGAACAATATGCAAAGTTATGAGTTTCCTGAAGCCAATACTTTCTATTTATAGAATGTCATCTAGGTTTAGGTTAGAATTGTATGGCATTAAAATAATGGAAAAATAAAATGGTAAACCCTTTGCATAGTGGGCGGCCATACAGGGAAATTGGGCCTCACTTTACAACTTTCCCATTTTGTTATTTTTCAATCCGATTTTCTAAAAAATACCAATTTTCCAATTCAACCATTTAAATGCCAATTCTAATTATTTAATAACTTAAAAAATAATTATTAAATAATATTTCCATTTAACATATTTATTAATTTAGACACATAAAGTCTCTTAATTAATAAATAAACCTAGGATCTCTTTTCTTTACAATTTCGCCCTTGCTTAGTGAAAAGTCATAAACTAGACATAGTCTAACTTTAGAATTATAATTGATTAATTAAAATCAATTAACTGAGTCTTACAAGCAGTATGGTCTCAACTAGTATGGGGACCATGGGCCTATATTTCTGAGTTTCCAATAAGTCGAACCGAATTTACCAAGTAAATTCCCTAAGTTATTAATTCCTTATTGAATCCACACTTAGAACTTGGAATTGCACTCTCATTCATATAGAACGCTCTATATGTTCCACGATATAGATACGCTATTAGTTATCCATTGTTATAATCCTAATTTGATCAATGACCCTCTAATAGATGATCTACATTGAATAGGCACTAAGTTACAGTTACACCTTCAATGTATTTTGTCCTTAAAACACTTAGCTCCGTATAAATGATATTTCAGCGAAGTGAAATGAGATCTCCACCATTTATCTCTGTTTAGCCAAGCTCGAAGGATATCATTGTTTCACTTCTAAATTCCTATAGAAGTTATAGGCTCCATATTTATGTTAGTGCTCCCACTTAATTATACTATCATGTTCCCAAAATGTACGTATCACCCTGACCCAAAAGTAGGCTTAACTAACAAATCAAAGAACATGTGTAGTACTCTTGAGATCGAACCTAACCATATCAGGATTAAGATCATTTGATCTAGGATCAACGGGTGATATTGAATTGAATAGATATTACGGTAAATTTTAATATACTTAATCAAAGTTCAATATCGGTCCCTTCCGATGTATACTCCATACATTCGATACTGGTAAACTTTGCCAATGTCCTGGAAAGGACATAACACTTTTCCAAGGTGTAAGAATACCTATCGCTAATTATACCATGTCAGTCTAAATCTAGTGTTCTGACAAATCAGGGAATAAACTTTCGAACATATAGTTAAGATTATATTCCACTGTGCTAACAACACTATAATCATTAACAAATTCATATGTTCTGGACTTAAATAAAATTCATACATTATATATATAAACATGAAATAAATCATGTGAACCATGCAACATAAAATGTTATTTCTGATCTTTATTAATAAGTAAATCTGATTATATTGAAATGAGTTTTATTTAGGGCACAAAACCCAACAGTATCTATCGTTAATAGAGTTCTCGTGCAACAACAGTTATCAGAATACCATAGGCATGGCTCCCTATGAACTGTTATATGGAAGAAAGTGTAGATCTCCCATTCACTGGGATGAGACAGGGGAGAAGAAATACCTAGATCCAGAATCAGTGCAGCGGACCAATGAGGCAATGGAGAAAATTAAAGCTAGAATGATTGCCTCTTAGAGTAGACAAAAGAGCTATGCAGATCCGAAACGCAAAGATGTTGAGTTCCACGTAGGGGATCGCGTGTTTTTACGAGTATCTCCGATGAAGGGGATAAAGCGTTTCGGGAAAAGAGGCAAGTTATGCCCTAGGTTTACTGGACCTTTCGAGATTCTCGAAAAGGTTGGACAAGTAGCATATCGATTAGCTTTGCCTCCAGCTCTTTCAGCAGTTCATAACGTATTCCATGTCTCTATGTTGAGAAAATATGTTTCTGACCCAGCTCATGTACTTAGCTATGAGAATCTTGAGCTACAACCAGATATGTCTTATGAGGAACAACCAGTTCAAATCCTTGACAGAAAGGATAAGGTTCTTCGGAAAAAGACCATAGCTCTAGTCAAAGTACTCTGGAGAAATAGCAAGGTGGAGGAAGCCAACTGGGACTTAGAATCATACATGAGAGCTCAATATTCAGAGTTTTTCATGTTAGATTTCGAGGACGAAATCCTTTTAAGGGGGGATAGTTGTAAAGACCGCTTAGCTTAAATTTGGAAATGAGCAGATAATTAGGGTTTAAATATGAAAATTAGTTATTAATTCTAAATTATTAATTTATGATGTTCTATTTGAATTCAGAATGCATTTTATATGTCATATATAGAAATTTCATATTTTTGCATGTTCAATGTTCGGCAACATTGGAACGCGGTGTATGGCTTAGTTGAATCACATCTTAGTATTTTAGTATAGCGGGGCGATTTAATTAGACATGGGGAATGTCGAGATTAGTCGGGAATTTAGAATTTCCCAAAATACCCTTAGTACCTTTTTATGTTGTGCTAGTATGGGGGGGGGGCAAAATGGTCATATGCATTTTGTCCTTTAGTGGACTTAGCTACATTTAGTAATCTGATTTTTTAGTAGTGTAATGGCTGATATTGTTTGATAAAATACCACTATCTCATTTACAAGAAAATTAAAGAAAAGGAAAAAAAATTCATTTCACTCTCAATTCTCTCTCATTTTTTAAACCCATAGAACCAACTAAGGTTGGGTTTTCTTCAGCAACTCTAGGGGATTTCCAGCTAAGTTTCAAGTGAATCCAAGCCAAGGTAAAGCTTTTGCAACCTCCTTTTTGGTTTTCTTGAAGTGTAAGGAAAGAAAGTTTATGCATGCTTTGTAATTTTGTTGTTGTGGCTGCTGTTAGAGTTTAGTTTTGTTTTCTAAAGCTTAATTATGTTTAGATACATGGATTTAAGCAATTTTTGTGGTTGTTGGTTGGCGTTAATAAAGTTTGGAGTTTTGAACTCAAACTTTAGTCTTTAATGGTGAAATTTGATTTTGAGGTTCGGTTGTTGTTTTGTTGCTTGGGTTTTGTTCTTTATGGTCTAAATAACAAGTCTGGAAAGTTTGGCTTGAATTGGGGTTATTTTGATTGAGATATGGAAATTTTGGTCTTTCCTGCACTGAACCGAAATTCCGGTTTAGAGGGGCCTGTAGGAATCGAGATTCCGGTTGGCTCCGAGGAATTTTTTCCCAGAACCGGAATTCCGGTTGGGGAACCGGTCTACCGGCTGGGGCAGTTTTGGGAACCCTAGTTTTTCCCATTTTCGTGTTGTTTAGGGTATTGCCATGTTATTTATCGATAGGGAAACTTCTAGTTTCAAGTTTAAGTCCCCAGAAACTGATTTAGCATGTCATTCACCTACGTTATGATTGATGTGATTTAGGAGCCTGTAATTTGCCGAGCAGTTGTTCCACTAAGGTTGGCTGGCACACTTGAATTCGGAATCAAGGTAAGATTAGTATAATGTCATGCATATGCTTATACATGTTTAGCGTACATGTTAGTTGTCGTCAGAATAACATATTAGATATATGTTAGGCAAATTTTATATAGCCATCAGATTAGCATATAAGGGCAACAGTGAGGTGTACATAGAGTTGCACCGAGATGCCATCAGATATATGCTAGGCTATCAGACAGTATGGACTAACTGCTATCACATCGGTACGATTAGAGTACTGAGTATAGGCTGGATTCGCAGTTATTCATACTTTTTCAAGAACGTTCCTAATTCAGTTAGGGTTATGGTTAGGTGTATAGGCGCCTGATTATAACCCAGGATTTTAGTATGTTTATTATGTTATGTTTTTCTTACCGAGTCTGTCGACTCACAGTGTTATTGCTATGTGTAGGTAAGGGTAAGGCTAAAGCTGAGGAGCCATGAGAGCGAGCAGATGAAGATTGTACATGTCGGGGCGGTTAGGCCTGGAGCGTACGATCCTCGGGACACCTGGGCTTTTGTATTTTGTCGCTAGGCGACAAGTATTTTGTAATTATGTAGTAAACTTTTGTAATGGTATTTTGTAAACGGGATCCCGAAAGTTTATAAAAGTTATTTATTATGTTTTAATTAAATATGCAAAATTTTAATTATTCACATTTTCCAATAACCTCGTTGATTAGCAACGAGCTGCACAACATGTTAAAAATCACGCTAACACGCCTATGCTAGTTAGGGTGTTATAATTATCGTTACACCCTTAAATGTAGTATATCCTTAAAACACTTAGCTCCGTATAAATGATATTTCAGCGAAGTGAAATTAGTACTCAACCATTTATCTCTATTTAGCCAAGCTTGAAGGAAATCATCGTTTCACTTCTAAATACCTATAGAAGTTATAGAATCCATATCTATGTTTAGCGCTTCCACTCAATTGCACTATCATGTTCCCAAAATGTACATATCACCCTGACCCAAAAGTAGGCTTAACTAACAAATCAAAGATCATGTATAATACTCTTGAGATCGAACCTAATCATATCAGGATTAAGATCATTTGATCTAGGATTAACTAGGTGATATTGAATTGAATAGATAATACGATAAATTTATCATATCTAATCAAAGTTCAATATCGGTCCCTTCCAATGTATACTCCATACATTCGATACTTGTAAACTTTTCCAATGCCCTGGAAAGGACATAACACTTATCCAAGGTGTAAGCATACCTATCGCTGATTATCATGCCAGTGTAAATCCAGTGAACTGACAAATTAGGGAATGAAACTTTCGAACATATAATCAAGATTATATTCCACTGTGCTGACAACACTATAATCATTAACAAATACATATGTTCTGGACTTAATAGAATTTATAATCATGAAATAAATCATGTGAACCATTCAACATAAAATGTTATTTCTGATCTTTATTAACTAGTAAATCTAATTATATTGAAATGGGTTTTATTTAGGGCACAAAACCAAACAGATTGCACCATCATTTATATTCTTGTCTTGCATTGAATATTTGTAACTTGTATTTATACTTTTCTACTTTCTTTTTCCAGCTATGTCTTCCAAGTTAAGAGGTCTAGCTGGTGGACCTTCAGAGGAGCCTTCGGGTCGTCTAAGGGCCAAGGTGGCCCAGAACACTCATGCTAGAAATGCTGCTGGATCATCTCTTCCTCCTCCTTCACCAGGGCCTGCCCCTATCAGGCAACCCATGATGGATGACCCTCTAGCAAGGAGGGAACGACCTTTAGTAGGGGCGCCCCGAAGCCTAGTCAGGGAGAAACCTCAGCATAGGGTAGAGAGCCATGGAGGTGGCTCATAGGCGTTTAGAGAGAGCCTTTCCTTCTGTGGATGATTAGCTTTAGGAGCTTGATGACATTGAGCCAGATAGACTCTCTTCTGCTGGCCCTCGAGATTTGGCTGCAATGAGTTGCACACTTAACTTTACTCATTTTCTAGCATTATTATAGGATGGCTGACTATTATGACTGTTAAATGGAGTTGGCCAACCAATGTCGTGTCTTTAAGGGGTTAGTTGGCCTTAGCAGCTTTGTGGAAGGGCCAACTGGCTAGTGTTGTCTTCTGACACTAATTTTGACCTTATTTTGTTTTCAAGCCTTCATGAAGTTCAGCCTTTCAATTGACAACTCTAATGGGTCGTCGAGTGCTCTTCATGAGCAGATAAAGACCTTGGAAGCATATCTCTTAACGAAGGAGGCTAATCTCATGGCGAAGGGCCAGGCTTTAGCTGAGATGGAGGTTCTTGGCCTACTGAGCCAGAACATGATTTCTGGTTTGGATACCATGCTTGGCACTAGGAATCAAGAGAACACCATGCAAGCTGCTAACATCTCCAAGTTGGATACTGACCTCACGGGGTGTGATGAGAAGTTAAGGGTAGCCCTCGATGGCCAACAAGCAATAAAGGACGAGTACATCAGCTTATCTTCGAAACTCTTCCATGAGTTTAAGCTACATAACACCAACATTGATCTTTCATACATGGGGGATGCTTCTTTCTTGGAGAGCACACTGGCCCAAGGAAAGGCGCTATTCGAGAGCCGTTAGAAGCAAACCAGATTACTGTCTCGCCAGAGGGATCTTCTTTGGGGAAATCTGATGAAGAGATGGCTGACCCACCTGCTGAGGAGGTGGCTGGCCAGGGCCTTGACTTGGTGGCCAGCCAGCTTATGTAGGCTATGGTTGGCCCACACTCTAGTGATCTAGACTTTGCAGGTTCCAATTCAACCCCACCTACACCTACACACATGTAGTTTCAGCTTATTAGTAATTCAACTTTATGGTTTTATAGTATAAACGTTGTTTTCATGTTCTGTATGGCCTATGGGCCTTTTACTTTTTGAACCCTACTTATTTTCAGCCCCAAGGCTTTCATCTTCGTACTCTTGGCCTATAGGCACTCTATTTTTGAACATTACTATTGTTTAGCCCTGTTTCTTTTTATCATGGATTGTGAGACCGACTAGGCGGTCTTTAATCATGGCTATCTTCTTATAGCCTTGATATATAATTATCTTGATTTACTTTTCTTTATGTCAAGCCGAAGTATGCTTGCACCTGACTCAGAGGTAGGTTTAGTAGCTTATTTTGAGCGTTAAAATTTCTCTGCATAAGTTCTCTATGCTAACTCGATGTATTGTATAGTGTGGGTGCCCCCAAGTGAGCACGCAGACTTATGGTCTCGTGGTCAAATGCAATTCACCAAGTTTCATAGACCTTGCCTGGGAATTTTCTTGGGGTACTACCTGTTGCACGCATGTGGAACTGAAAAACAATAATTTTAAGAAGTTAATCTTATTAGTAAGTGGTTTAGACACAATAATTTGAACATAAACATAGTTTTTTACTCATTAATTGGTCATTGTTGCTGTGCAACGTACATAAATTGAATCTATAAGCTTATATAACAAATTTTTGCTTCTAGGTATCAAATGGCTACGCCTACTTGACTTACATAGCAGAGGCCACCATTGAAGAATGATGGGAGGTCACGCAAAAGAAGGTTGTGGGTACTCGCTCTTTTACACTCTAATGTTGGGTTGGTAGAACTGCTACTACAAAGTAGTGTTCTGTAAGCTGGTTACTAATAGTATTTGTGAAGGTTCCGTCCATTCAAATATCTTGGTAGGAGAATGAGCTCCATGTTCTCGTTGTACCTTCCCAGCTTGTAGGCTCCCTTACTAGTTATCTTTGTAACTTGATAAGGGCCTTCCCAAGTTGGTCTGAACACTCATGTTGTTGTATCTTTGGTATTGAAGAAAACTCTTCGAAGCACTAGGTCTCCTATGAAGAATTTCCTGTCCTTAACTTATTTATTGAAATGCCTTGCAACCTTAGCTAGTAGGCCTAAAACTTTAGGTTGACTTGATCTCTTCTTTCTTCTACTTCATCAAGGGACTCTGCCAGCAGGATGTTGTTTGTATCTTGGTCATAGGTTGTCCTCCTGTGAGACGGTGGCACCAGCTCTATAGGCAACATTGCCTTATAGCCATAAGCTAGAGCGAATGGAGTTTTCCTAGTGTCTGTCTTCTCAGTAGTTATGTGAGACCATAAGACCTCTGGGTGCAATTCGTGCCAGTTTCCTTTTGCTTCCTCAAGGCACTTCTTCAAGGTGTCCTTGAGGGTTTTGTTGACAACTTCTACCTATCCATTTGCTTGAGGATGGGCCACGACAGAGAAGCTTTTGATGATGCCATGTTTGTTGTAGAAATTAGTGAACATGTCACTATCGAACTGCTTTCCATTGTTTGACACAATCTTTAGCGAAAGTCTGAATCGACATATGATGTTCTTGACAACAAAGTCAAGAACTTTTTTGGAGGTGATTGTTGCCAGGGGTTCAGCTTCTGCCCACTTGGTGAAGTAGTCTACTGCGACTACAGTAAATTGTACCCCTCCTTTTTCCTTTGGGAGTTGACCAATAAGGTCTATCCCCCATGATGTGAAGGGCCGAGGAGACTGCATCATCGTGAGCTCATTGGGTGGAGCTCTTAGAATCTTTAAGAATCTCTGGCACTTGTCACATCTTTTGACGTATTCCATTGTGTTTTTGATGATTATTGGCAAAAAGTACCCATGTTAGAGTATCTTTTTGGATAGGCTTTGCCCCTTGGCATGGTTGCTGTAAAAGCCTTCGTGAACTTCTATCATTAGTCGCTCGACCTTAGCCTTGGCGACACACCTTAAGAGCAGGATTGAGAAGCTCCATTTGTACATTAGTCCATTTAGGATTAGATACCTAGCAGCCTTTCTTCTTATCTTTTTTGTTTCATTCTTGCTTTCTGGCAAGGCTCCAATTCGGAGGTAAGCTGTAATAGGTGTCATCCATGTTGGACTGTATTGGCATGTCAACTTCTTCAAAGATGATAATGCTTAGTTCCTTTATGAACTGTATTGGCACTAGGTTTGCCTTATTGGCAATGGTTCCGCTTTCAAGACCGGTAAGTGTATCTATGTAGCATTCTATTCTCTGGGGATCTGCCTAATTGTATAGCCTTTGAGCTGACTTTGCAAGTCTTGGATCTTGCTCAAGTAGGCAACCATTTTTTCACCTCAAGTTATTTATTCTCCTAGGACTTGATTGACGACTAATTGAGAGTCACTGAATATGTCGAGGTGGTTAGCCTGTACTTCATGTGCTAGCTTGAGGCCAGTTATTAAGGCTTTGTATTCAGCCTCACTGTTTGAGGCTTTGAAGCTGAATTTTATTGCTTCGTGCAACTTTTGCCCCCAAGTGTTATAAGGACAATGCCTGCACCAGACAATTGGCCTGTGCAACTTCCGTCAACATGGAGTTTCCATGTTGGTTCTTTAGGTTTTTGCTGTTGCTCTTGCTCTTGCTTCTTTTCTGGCTCTTTCTTTTCTCCTAAATCTTGAAAGATGTCAAGAAATGAGTTTGAGCACTCAACCATGAATTCTACAAGTGCTTAACTTTTTATGGCCATTCTTGGTTGATATGTGATGTCTAATTGGCCAAGTTCAATGGCCCACTTGAGTAGTCGATGTGATGCCTTAGGTTTTTGTAAAACCTACCGCAATGGTTGATCAGTGTACACCTTTATCGGGTGTGCCTGGAAGTATGACCTTAACTTTCTGGAAGCCAAGAGCAAGCTGTAGGTCAGCTTCTCCATGAGTGGGTACCAACTTTCTGCATCGATTAGTCTCTTGCTTTTGTAGTATATAAGGTGTTGTACACCATCTTCTTCTCTTGTGAGGACATCACACAACATGTTCTGTGACTGCTAGGTACACGCTAGCTCTTCATTGTTAAGGGGTTTTGACAAAACAGGTGGTTGAGCCAATTGTTTTTTAGCTCCCAAGATACTTTTTCACATTCTTCTATCCACTCAAATTTTTTGTTGCCTCTGAGAATGTTGAAGAAGGGTACACATTTGTCTGTGGATTTGGACACAAATTTGCTTAGTGCAGCAATGCGTCCTATTAGGCTTTGTACTTCCTCAGTGGTAGTGGGCGACTTCATGCCTAAAAGGGCTTGGATCTTGTCCGGGTTTGCTTCAATTCCCCTAGCATTGACTATGATGCCAAGGAATTTTCCCGGGCCTACTCCTAAAGAACATTTGAGGGGGTTGAGCTTCATGTTGTAGTTGTGGAGGATTTTGAAGCATTCGTTTAGGTCCGCCACATGCCCCTAGCCTTTTGAAATTGACAAGCATGTCATCCACATACACCTCCATGTTGCAGTTGATAAGATCTTTGAACATTTTGTTCACAAGCCTCTGATACGTGGCCCCTGCATTTTTCAGCCCAAAGGGCATGACATTGTAGTTATACAGGCCTAAGTCTGTCATGAAGCTTGTATGCTCCAGATTTGGTGGATGCATCTTTACCTGGTTGAAACCTGAATACGCGTCCATGAAACTTAAGATTTTATGGCAAGATGTGACATTTACAAGCTGGTCAATTTATGGAAGCAGAAAGTAGTCCTTTTGACTTACTTTGTTCAGGTTAGTGAAGTCGATGTACACTCTTCACTTTTTGTTGGGTTTGGGTACCAGCACAGGGTTGGATACTCAAAGTGGATAGAATGCTTCCGTTATGAAGTCATGGGCTCGTAGCCTCTCGACTTCATCTTTGAGCACTTGGGCACATTCTTTGTCCAACAACCTCCTCTTCTGTTGCACATGTTAGATGTTGGAATCAATGTTGGGAGCATGTGTTGGGTTTTATGCCCTAAATAAAACCCATTTCAATATAATCGGATTTACTTATTAATAAAGATCAGAAATAACATTTTATGTTGCATGGTTCACATGATTTATTTCATGATTATATCTATAATGTATGAATTCCATTTAAGTCCAGAACATATGAATTTGTTAATGATTATAGTGTTGTCAGCACAGTGGAATATAATCTTAATTATATGTTCGAAAGTTTATTCCCTGATTTGTCAGAACACTGGATTTAGACTGGCATGGTATAATCAGCGATAGGTATTCTTACACCTTGGAAAAGTGTTATGTCCTTTCCAGGACATTGGCAAAGTTTACCAGTATCGGATGTATGGAGTATACATCGGAAGGGACCGATATTGAACTTTGATTAGATATATTAGAATTTACCGTAATATCTATTCAATTCAACATCACATGTTGATCCTAGATCAAATGATCTTAATCCTGATATGATTAGGTTCAATCTCAAGAGTGTTATTCGTGTTCTTTGATTTGTTAGTTAAGCCTACTTTTGGGTTAGGGTGATACGTAAATTTTGGGAACACGGTAGTGCAATTGAGTGGGAGCGCTAACATAAATATGGAATCTATAGCTTCTATCTGGCGAATAGAAAGTAAAGGATGATTTCCTTCGAGCTTAACCAAAAAAAATAAATGGTGGAGTACTCATTTCACTTAGCTGAAATATCATTTATACAGGGTTAAGTGTTTTAAGGATAAAATACATTGTAGGGTGTTACGGTAATTTAATCCCTTTACAATGTAAATCATCTATATAGAGGATCGTTGATCAAATTAGGATTATAACAATGGATAACTAATGACGTATCTATATCATGGAACATATAGAACGTTCTATATGACTGAGAGTGCAATTCCAAGTTCTAAGAGTGGATTCAATAAGGAATTAATAAGTTAGGGAATTTACTTGGTGAATTCGGTTCGACTTATTGGAAGCTCGGTTATATAGACCCATGGTCCCCATACTAGTTGAGACCATACTGCTTGTAAGACTCAGTTAATTGATTTTAATTAATCAATTATAATTCTAAAAGTTAGACTATGTCTACTTTATGAATTTTCACTAAGCAAGGGTGAAATTGTAAAGAAAAGAGATTCTAGGTTTATTTATTAATTAAGATACTTTATATGTCTAAATTAATTAATATATTAAATGACAATATTATTTAATAATTATTTTTAAGTTATTAAATAATTAGAATTGACATTTAAATGGTTAAATTGGAAAATTGGCATTTTTGAGAAAATGGGAATGAAAAATAACAAAATGGGAAAGTTGCAAAGTGAGGCCCAATTTCCTATTCTGGCCGCCCACTATGCAAAGCCCTTTACCATTTTATTTTTTCATTATTTTAATGCCATACAATTCTAACCTAAACCTAGAGGGCATTCTATAAATAGAAAGTGTTGGCTTCAAGAAACTCATAACTTTGCACATTTGTTTCTTTCAGAAAAAGCCTACACGCCACTTTCTCTCTCTTTTCCTCTCTAACAATTTCGAAACCCTTGCGTGATAGAGTAGTGCCCCCACACATCAAGTGGTACCTCAATCATAGTATGTAAGACTGTGGAAAATCAACATCAAAGAAGGAGAAGAAGAGATCCAGATTCAGATCTCGATTATGCTCTGCTACAGAAAGGAATCAAGGGCTAGAGATCTGAATGGAAGGAGTCATTATTATTCCGCTACACCCAGTTTAAGGTTTTCTTAAACTCTTATGTGTTTATTTTCATTGTTTTAGAATTCATATTAGGATGTTAATGAAACATACTTGGTAGTAAATCTAGATCCTGATAAAATATTTCCAACAGCATGGGTCATCACAAAAGGGTCAATGCCGACCATATCTACATGTGACCATGTTAAAAGGTATAGGTTCGCCGTTAGAAATCTTATCAATAATGATTTTATTTCTGGCACAAAACCTTTCCCAATCTTTAGTTTTCTAGCTAGAGAAGTGGGATCAACCTCCACCTCCTCCAACTCTTTTACAAGTCCGAAATTATTTGTAGGATCCCCAAAGCGAGGATCTATGTCTGTGTCCCCATTTTGGGCTGGACTTCATTGCCCTTTGCTGGGCTCTTCCTTAGAGCTTTTGGCGGGCATCTTCTCCTTCTTGGCTTTAGACAAGGCTAAGTTGTAACAGTGACAGGCAGATTGTTGGTCTTCCCTTAAACATCCTATCCCATGCCTTGTTGGGAATTTCAAGCAGAGGTGGTAGATGGATGTTACTGCCTTCAGGTTGTATAGGGCTGGTTAGCATATCATTGCATTGAAAGCTGAGGGAACGTCAATTACGACGAACTGTGCCATTAGAGTTTTGGTGGTTTGATTTTCTCCAGCAGTGAGGGGTAATCTGATATAGTTGATGGGTGCGATTCGTTGGCCGAAGAAGCCACACACCACTTGATTGCAGGTTGCCAAATCAGTTTGTTGGAGCCCCATGTTTTTGTATGTTGATTTGAAAATAATGTTGGAGGAGGCTTTATTGTCTCTTGGAATCCAAAGGTCTCCTTTTCTGCCTCTTCGCTGGGTAGCTTGGATCAACATTTAAATGATGGCAGATAATATTAGGGCCGATCCCTATCGTATCTTCATGGCTCCAGGCGAATTGATCCTGGTTCGCCTTCAAAAAACTTATTAGCTTCTATTTAAGCTGCTCGTCTAGGTTCTTCCCAATGTATACACACTTTGTGGGATTTCCTGGGTCGAGAATAACCTCTTCCAATTCCTCAATAGGTTTCTCTCATCTTGAACTTGGGGATCAAGATCTTCGTCTTTCTTTTCATTTTCTTTTGCCAAGATCGCCATCAATTAATGACCGACTTTCCTATGTTGTAGCTTAATGCGATAGCAATTGCGAGCCAACATGTGGTTGCCATGCACCACTCCCACGTCTTCTGGTGTTTAGAATTTCAAGGATAGGTGCTTGATCGAACTGATTGCTCCTAGTCTGATCAGTGCTGGTCGACCCAACAATATGTTATAAGCCAATGGCAAGTCGACAACTAAGAAGTCTTGCATATCAGTGGCAGATAGGGGTGTCTCGCCTAAGGTTAATGCGAGCTCGATTATGCCAAGACTGGCAATGCTGTCTCCGGTGAATCCGCAAAGATTCACCATACAAGGCCTTAATTTGGCTTTTTCGAGCCCCATCTTCCGTAGAGTCTCCTTATAAAGGATATTTACCAAGCTCCCATTGCCTATTAACTCTCTCTTGATCCTTTTATTGATGAGTTGAATGGTAATCACCAATGGATCGACGTGAGGATACCTCACGTTTTTCTCGTCTTCCTCCGTGAATATAATTGGAGGTTCCTCGGTTTTCACCTTCTTGGAAGGTTGTGGGGCAAATGCTGACTGCTCGTTCTTTATCTCTTTCACGTATCTTTTCTGGGCGTTATTGCTTTCCCCTGCGATATGTGGCCCTCTCAAAATAACCAGGATGTCCTCCCCCTCAACAGGAAGAGGTTGTAACCCTTGGTTGTTTGGGTTATTGGGTAGACTGGGTTAATTGTATCTGTGGCCCTATCTTTTCACGTACTGTTTAAAATGTCCTCGAGCGATGAGAGTTTCTATCTCATCTTTCAATTGGCGACATTCGTCGATCGTATGCCCAATATCCTTATGGAATTTACAATACCTAGTAGGATCTCTTTTGCTCCTCACATTCCTCATGGGCTCAAGCTTGCCGAAGGCAACCTTTTGCTCATGTGCGAGGTAAATACTCTCCCGAGTTTCATTAAGCTCAGTAAAAATAGTATACATTGGCATGTGCTTATCGTGCTTCTTCTATTTCTTTTTATCCTTCGACAGTTCCTTAATATTGTCCTTTCTCTTCGAACCAGAAGCGCCTGAGTTATCAATTCTCCTGGAAACAGGACTTGTTGAAACATTGCTGGGTTTTCTTTCCGAGCTTGTTTTCAACAAATTCATTTCCTTTCGGGCTTCTTCCTTTCGAACGAATACCTGAGCCCTTTCGTTGAACTCAGTGATGCTTCTTACTGGATATGTAACGCCTTGTCCAACAGGGACGCCACGTGTGTGCACTTTATTTAAAATACCAATAATTATATAAGATGTA
The DNA here is from genome assembly GCF_029168945.1 of Cannabis sativa. Classification (NCBI taxonomy): domain Eukaryota; kingdom Viridiplantae; phylum Streptophyta; class Magnoliopsida; order Rosales; family Cannabaceae; genus Cannabis; species Cannabis sativa. The sequence goes on from NC_083606.1 coordinate 29,737,649, forward strand.
ATTATACTAAAAGTGTGGGTAATTAAAATTTTGATAGTTAAAACTCAACCTTTAAATTGTTTAACAAAAGATAAGTAACATGATTTATGGGGTTCCCCTGTTTTCAAAATATTTACAAACTGGTTCAAAGTATTTTACAACATAAGCTTTATATTTTCCAAAATACAATCAAAATAGAGCATCCTGTAAATCGGGCTCGCTACCGGTATGTACATTGCTGCTGTGACCATAACTCATGGTTGTTCGACTTTAGCTTTTCCTTTACCTGCACCATAAAGCACCAGTGAGTCACAGAGACTCAGCAAGAAAGTGACTAAAACAATAATTGAAAGAAAATGATTATCAACTTATTCTCATGCTATTATATTTACTCACTATTCGATAATAATAAGTATTTCCTTAAACATCATACATTCCTGGTACTTAATAAAGTACCACTTTTACCACTCGTTACATACGAGCTGAATATGTCACTATCGTTGCCCGATAACGCAAACGATAAGTAAGAAACCTAACCGCGGTTTCAAGAGTAATTACTCATAACGGTAATAACCGTTTCCAACCCTAGGTAATAACCTAGGCTTAATAAGCTTTAGCCAACATCATAATAATAATCAAGATCACCTCCATTCATTCATTGATTTTTTAACCACATATGGTGCTTACCACTTTTCTTACCTTAATTCAGAAGTCAAGAATATGGCCGACCTGGGTGGAAAAACAAGCTAGGCAATCCCGGTCCTAGGGTGCAAGGTTAGCTTGGAGATGAAATTTAGCTCTGAAAATTGATGTTGGCTGAAGCAAACCAATCCCTCTAGTGGCTGGTTCAGATTGCTCGAAGGAAAAGGAGAAGAAGATGGAGAAAAAGGAGTTACTTGCCTTGGAAGAAAGCTTCTCCTTTCTTTTAAAAAAAATGCTTTGCTTTTTTTTTTTTAAAATTTCTTTCCTTAAATAAACATAGGCAGCAGCAAAGAAAAAAGGAAAAAAAGACAAAAAAAAGTTTTCTTGAATTCCTAATTTACCCCTCTCACACAATTTTTTTAAAAGAAAACCCTAGGGGCATTTTGGTAATTTTACTAATTCCCCATTCCGACATTCTAATAAAATTCTAACTTAATCCGGGATATTCTCAAAATAATTCTTTCATTTAATGTCGTGACATTGCTAACCACATAGCTAGAATTTCACAATTACTGGGCCCAAAATAACGCATTTTCATTAAATAATTTCCCAACAATTTACCTAAGTAAGATCATAATCCTACTTCATTTTCCAAGTAATTACATATTTAATAAAATATGTCCATTTAAATATTATTTATTTTCTGGGATATTACAACTATCCCCCACTTATAGAAATTTCGTCCTCGAAATTTACCTGAAAAGTTCGGGATACAACTCCCGCATCTGCGACTCTAATTCCCAAGTCGCTTCTTCAACTTTGCTGTTCCGCCACAACACTTTGACTAGTGAAATAGTCTTGTTTCGCAACACCTTTTCTTTCCTGTCTAAGATCTGTACTGGTTGTTCTTCATATGACAGGTCGGTTTGAAGCTCAATGTCTTCATAACTTAAGATATGAGTTGTATCAGATACATATTTCCGAAGCATCGAGACATGAAACACGTTATGAACCCCAGATAAAGCAGGAGGTAGAGCCAACCGATAAGCTACCTGACCTACTTTCTCAAGAATCTCAAATGGACCAATAAATCTGGGACTCAACTTTCCTTTCTTCCCGAACCTTCGAATTCCCTTCATTGGGGACACCCGAAGAAAAACAAAATCCCCAACTTGGAATTCAACATCTCTACGCTTTGGATCCGCGTAGCTTTTCTGTCTACTTTGGGAAGCAAGCATACGAGCTCGAATCCTTTCAATAGCCTCGCTCGTTCTTTGGACAGCTTCAGGTCCAAGATACCTACGTTCACCAGCCTCATCCCAGTGAATAGGTGATCGACATTTCCTTCCATAAAGCATCTCATACGGAGCCATGCCAATGGTACTCTGATAACTATTGTTATAAGAAAACTCAATCAGAGGTAGGTACTTGTTCCAAGAACCTTCAAAGTCCATTATACATGCCCTCAACATATCCTCAAGTATCTTGATAGTTCTTTCAGACTGACCATCAGTTTGAGGGTGAAAAGCTGTACTGAATCTCAACTTAGTACCCATTGCTTGCTGTAAACTTCCCCAGAACTTGGATGTAAATTTTGGATCTCGATCTGAAACTATCGACTTTGGGGCACCATGAAGTCGAACTATTTCCTTAATATACAAATCAGCATATTGATCCACTGTATACGTTGTCCTCACCGGGAGAAAGTGAGCAGACTTCGTATATCGATCCACTATCACCCAAATAGAATCATAATACCCTACTGTTCTGGGTAATCCCACCACAAAATCCATGGTGATGTCTTCCCATTTCCATTCAGGAATCTTTAGAGGTTGAAGCAAACCTGCCGGCCTTTGGTGTTCTGCTTTAATTTGTTGACAGGTTAAGCATTTTGACACATATTCAACAATATCCCTCTTCATACCCGGCCACCAGTATAAAGCTTTCACATCATGATACATCTTGGTTGTTCCCGGGTGTAAGGAGTAAGGTGTAGTATGAGATTCATCAAGAATCTCTTGTCTGATTTCTTTATCAACCTAAGATACGTATCTCGTTTTTGTATCGCAACAACCCATCAGATAAGCACGAAAAGTCTCTTGCCAATCCAGCCTCTAACTTCTCCTTATGTCCCTGTAGCTCAAGGTCACCTTGTTGGGCTACTCTAATTCTTTCCAACAGATTAGATTGTATGGTGATATTAGCAAGTTTTCCAATTACAAATTCAATTCCCGCTCTCGTCATGTCCTCAGCCAACTTGGCTGAAATTTCCTTTAGTTCACAAACTTGCCCTGGTCCTTTCCGACTTAGAGCATCCGCTACCACATTTGCTTTACCAGGGTGGTAGAGAATCTCGCAGTCATAATCCTTGACCAGTTCTAACCATCGTCGTTGCCTCATATTTAAATCCTTCTGAGTGAAAAAGTACTTGAGGCTTTTGTGATCTGTATAAATTTCACACTTCTCACCGTACAGATAGTGACGCCAAACTTTTAATGCAAAGACAACCGCTGCTAATTCAATATCATGGGTAGGATATCGTTGTTCATACTCCTTCAATTGCCTGGATGCATAAGCAATCACTTTCCCTGACTGCATAAGAACACAACCTAACCCTTGTTTGGACGCATCACAATAAATCACGAACTTTTCGTCACCTTTTGGTAAGGTTAGCACAGGAGCGGTAATCAACCTTTGCTTCAATTCCTGGAAACTACCTTCACACTTGTCAGTCCAAACAAACTTACAATTCTTTCGGGTCAACTCAGTTAAAGGCGTAGAAATCTTTGCAAATCCCTCAACAAACCTTCGGTAATACCCTGCTAACCCCAGGAAACTTCTAACTTCAGTTGCTGACTTAGGTCGAGGCCAGTCACGCACTGCTTCAACCTTTACTGGATCCACTAAAATACCATCTTTACTCACCACATGCCCCAAGAAACTCACCTGAGGTAACCAAAATTCACATTTCTTAAATTTGGCATACAACTCATGCTCCCTGAGACGTTGTAATACCATTCGAAGATGTCTTTCGTGAGTCTCTTCCGAGTCTGAATAAATTAGAATATCATCGATAAAGACAATGACAAAATCATCCAGAAAATCTTTGAACACTCGGTTCATCAAGTCCATAAATCTTTGTCCGGGCATTTGTTAATCCGAAGGACATTACCAGGAATTCATAATGACCATACCGGGTCCGAAAAGCTGTCTTGGGAATATCCTCCTCCCGAATCCTCAGTTGGTGATAACCAGATCGAAGATCAATTTTAGAAAAGACAGTTTTACCCTGCAACTGATCAAATAAATCATCTATTCTTGGCAAAGGGTACTTGTTCTTCACTGTTAATTTGTTTAACTCCCGATAATCTATACACATTCGTAATGTTCCATCTTTCTTTTTCACAAACAAAACTGGTGCACCCCAAGGTGAAGTACTAGGTCTAGTAAATTTCAAATCCATCATCCCCTGTAATTGAACTTTTAGCTCTTTCAGCTCTGCAGGTGCCATCCTATAGGGAGCTCTCGATACAGGCTCAGCTCCTGGTATTAAATCAATCTCAAAATCAATTTCACGTTTTGGTGGCAACCCTGGTAACTCTTCTGGAAACACATCCAGAAATTCTCGAACCACTGGGACATGCTTCGGTCCCGCTAGTGGTTCCCTGGAAATATCTATAACACTTGCCAAGAAACCAATGCACCCCTCACACAACAAATCCCTTGCCTTAAGGGCTGAAATTAAGGGAATCCGAGATCCTTGCATCTTACCCACAAATACAAAAGGGTCCTCGCCCTCAGGCTGAAAAGTTACCATCTTCCTTTTACAATCAATGGTGGCGTTGTATTTAGCAAGCCAATCCATCCCCAAAATAACATCAAAATCCTCCAGATTTAATTCTATCAGATCAACTGATAACTCTCTTCCTTCCACAAACACTGGAAGGGATCGAACCCACCCGCCGGAGATAACCAACTCCCCGGTAGGCAACAAGGTTCCAAAACCTCTAGAAAGCACATCACTAGGTTTATTCAACAAGCTCAATTATTCTACTTGAAATATAAGAATGCGTCGCACCGTAATCAATTAATACGATCAATAAAGTACCGGCAACGAGCCGACTGTCACAGTAGATGGACCAGCATCAGCCTCAGCTTGAGTCATGGCAAACACTCGAGCAGGAGTGGGTGTATCATCCTTCTTTTGCTCTAACCGTAGCAATTGTGGGCAATTTCTCTTCATATGACCCACCATTCCACAGTGGAAACAGGCCCTAGCCTGACACTCGCCCAGGTGATGCCTTTTACACCTTGGACATTCAGGAAAAGTCCGCCAGTTTTCATTCCCACTACGACGGAAACCTTGGTTACCCTGGAATCTTTTGTTTGGGCTGCGCCGATGTTTCACTAGGTCTTTTCTGCGGTCACCAAAATCGGTACCCCTTCCCGAACCGGCACACTCGATTGTTTCCATGAATCTCTTCGGCAATATTTTTCTTTCGTATCCGAGCCTCTGCACCCTCGAAACTAAAGCCAACTCAACTATCCGAGCATAAGTTCGGGCAACCCCGGTTGTTTAGAAGCAACAATCACATCCCGGCGATGTGTTCATCCGGCCCCGAATAAACTTGGCTTTTCTAGCGGCTTCGGTAGCCACCTCATCCGAGGCAAACTTTGCCGATCGATCAAACTTAGTAGCATATTCGTCACGGTCATACTACCCCGAGTTAACCGTATAAACTCTTCGCCTTTGCTGCCTTAATAGACTCATTATAATACTTTTCAAAAAATAAGGCCCGAAAAGTTTCCCAGGTCATATTATTCAGGTCATGGCCCTGAGATACAATCTCCCACCAAATACGGGCATCATCTCGTAGCATATAGGTAGCACACCTGACCCGGTCATTATCTTCAACTCGCATAAAATCGAAAATGGATGTTATCATACTCATCCATTGCTCTGCTTTGAGTGGATCAGCACCACCCTCAAACACTGGCGGGTTCTGCTTTCTGAACCGTTCATATAATGGTTCCAAACGATTTCACGCATCCGTGGCACTACTAGAGGTGCCGAGGATCGGGATTCGATTTAGAGCAGTGAGCTCGCCGCTCTCTTAATTCTCTCGATTTGCTCACCCCGCTCGCCGAATAGTTTCTTGCATAGCAGCATATAACTGTTCCCAATTAGGTGGTGGTAAAGGGTTCTCACCCTCACCGGCAGCCCCGAGCCCAGCTAGCTCGCGGGCACCCCTACCAGTCCGCCTTGGGTGCATAACTATACACCTGCGATCACATTCCAAGTAATAACAATACTGATAAGTATTTCCATATATTATAATCCTTCCCACAACATTCTGATATCGACATAATTCAGGTAATCAGGTAATCAGAAAATTAGCAAACTATCTTTTAACTTAAAACTTACTAAACCATGAGTCGATCAGGTCCTTGCAGCCAATGTACATATCAAACCAGTCTTCAGGATCTAAAAACCTTGGCGCTCTGATACCATGTTGTAACGCCCTGTCCAACAGGGACGCCACGTGTGTGCACTTTATTTAAAATACCAATAATTATATAAGATGTAATTATACTAAAAGTGTGGGTAATTAAAATTTTGATAGTTAAAACTCAACCTTTAAATTGTTTAACAAAAGATAAGTAACATGATTTATGGGGTTCCCCTGTTTTCAAAATATTTACAAACTGGTTCAAAGTATTTTACAACATAAGCTTTATATTTTCCAAAATACAATCAAAATAGAGCATCCTGTAAACTGGGCTGCCTGCGGCTGGTATGTACATTGCTGCTGTGACCATAACTCATGGTTGTTCGACTTTAGCTTTTCCTTTACCTGCACCATAAAGCACCAGTGAGTCACAGAGACTCAGCAAGAAAGTGACTAAAACAATAATTGAAAGAAAATGATTATCAACTTATTCTCATGCTATTATATTTACTCACTATTCGATAATAATAAGTATTTCCTTAAACATCATACATTCCTGGTACTTAATAAAGTACCACTTTTACCACTCGTTACATACGAGCTGAATATGTCACTATCGTTGCCCGATAACGCAAACGATAAGTAAGAAACCTAACCGCGGTTTCAAGAGTAATTACTCATAACAGTAATAACCGTTTCCAACCCTAGGTAATAACCTAGGCTTAATAAGCTTTAGCCAACATCATAATAATAATCAAGATCACCTCCATTCATTCATTGATTTTTTTAACCACATATGGTGCTTACCACTTTTCTTACCTTAATTCAGAAGTCAAGAATATGGCCGACCTGGGTGGAAAAACAAGCTAGGCAATCCCGGTCCTAGGGTGCAAGGTTAGCTTGGAGATGAAATTTAGCTCTGAAAATTGATGTTGGCTGAAGCAAACCAATCCCTCTAGTGGCTGGTTCAGATTGCTCGAAGGAAAAGGAGAAGAAGATGGAGAAAAAGGAGTTACTTGCCTTGGAAGAAAGCTTCTCCTTTCTTTTAAAAAAAAATGCTTTGCTTTTTTTTTTTAAAAAATTTCTTTCCTTAAATAAACATAGGCAGCAGCAAAGAAAAAAGGAAAAAAAGACAAAAAAAGTTTTCTTGAATTCCTAATTTACCCCTCTCACACAATTTTTTTAAAAGAAAACCCTAGGGGCATTTTGGTAATTTTACTAATTCCCCATTCCGACATTCTAATAAAATTCTAACTTAATCCGGGATATTCTCAAAATAATTCTTTCATTTAATGTCGTGACATTGCTAACCACATAGCTAGAATTTCACAATTACCGGGCCCAAAATAACGCATTTTCATTAAATAATTTCCCAACAATTTACCTAAGTAAGATCATAATCCTACTTCATTTTCCAAGTAATTACATATTTAATAAAATATGTCCATTTAAATATTATTTATTTTCTGGGATATTACAGGATAACCTTGTAAGTCATCCCACAACTCGCCCCTACGGTTAATGGATCAGTAGAGATCCCCCGCCTGAAGGGCTGTAAGTTATGTGTTGTCATCCAAATTCCTAACCCTAGCCGCAGCCGTGCTAAAACGACTTAAGTATGCCTTAAGTGTCTCACGGGGCTGCTGCTTTATATTGGTTAGGGAGGCCGCTTTAGGTCGTCTATGTTTCTTGAAATCCCTGGGCAGCTGCTCCTAGGAATTTATTGAATGATGAGTAAACTTGTTAAACCAGCTACTCGCTGCTCCAACAAACGAGGTGGGGAACAAAATACAACGTAAATTGTTAGTCACATTACTCGCTCGCATTATTGTGTTAAACTTACTCAAATACGAGACCGGATCAGTGGTTCTGTCATATGACGAGACATGCGAGTTTTTGAATCCCGAAGGAAAAGGGGTATTCATTATATCTGGATGATACAACTCAAGCTCCTCATCTAATCGTATCCAGATTGTCTCCCTAGTTCCCCCACTTGATACCTCCTGAACTTGTCCTCCAGCTCGTTTATCCGCAATTAGATGGGATCCTCTTGCTTTGGACCAAGCTGTTGGCGAAGGTTAGGTTTCTTCTGATTCAAGTGCTCTCGCAGATCCAGTTAGGAGTAATTACTAGTAGACCTCATCTTACTCACAGATCATGTCCTACTCGCGGATAAACTGGTTCCCGTACTTTCTCGATCATTAGCTTGTTAAGTACTTTCTCCTCTTCGAGTTGATCGACTGTGGGTTCTTTACCGCCTCGAGGTCACACTTGCTTCTTCACGCTCTGTTCTTTCCCTCTGAGTGTGGTTCATCGTATTTCCCCCATTAAGGTCTGTACGAGTCCTCGCTCTATGGGTTTGGGAAGAATACTGGTGATTTCTCGCAGGTGACCTACGTTCTCCCGATTGAGTCCCAAGACTCTCCTCATTGTCATGAGGAATTTCTTGTTCATTAGTTTCCGGTTGCCTCTCATCTGGCTGTTCATTCTAATTTTCAGGGGGTATCTCATTTTCCCTAGGTTGTTCTTCCGGGGCATTTTCTAGTCTCCTGGTTCGTGAGCCACGAGGCCTGCCTCGTAGTCTTCTCACTCCAGGTTCAAGTTGATTTTGAGCATTCTTCCCCTGTGCCACCATGGCCGAGGCTGCATCACGCTCTAATTCAGCGTTCTGACGTTGTGCCTCTTCCAGATGGCGTCTTAGGCAGCGGTTTTTCATTTCATAAGTACCTTCTCCAATAGACTGGGCACCTCCACGATTGAGCTCTTCATCCCTTGTCCCAGGGTTATGGCCACTCCCACACTGAGTTCTCCTCGAGTGTGTTGTCCGCGTACTAGGAACAACGCTGGGTTGGGTCCTCCAGGAATGTGTGGTCTGTGTGTTGGGGCCACCCTCAGGTTGAGTCCTCCTAGAACGGGTGGTTCGTCTGGATCGCGGGTTGGTAGAGCTTTTGGAGCCCATGGGCTCTTTCCCAAAATGATGGTTAGTTTCCTCATGTGGGGTATTAACATTTTCTGGATTTTCAGCCATGAAGAAGGTAGTTTTTCTTTAAAAGAAGAGAAGGTTTTTCTGAGCTTCTTCACAGAGGCTCTCAATGAAAGCACCAAACTGTTAACGTAGATTTTCGTTAACAAAATTTGAGCCTCGCAGTAACAATTTCACACAGAAAACATAAGAGATATAAAAGTAAAAGTATGAACACAGGGTTTTTTACGTGGTTTTGCAGTTAAAATTCTGCATAGTCCACGAGTCAATCTTATTTAGATTTCTGATTGTTTTTCAGGGCCTCTTTTGTATGAGTTTTTCCATCCCCCTTTTTTGATCTTTCTTGCCACTATTTATGATTACATAGTGGGCAATTAATTACAAAGTTGACTGTAATCTGTTTACAACAATCATCCCTAAAATCATGGGGTTTGATTACATATCATGTAGTGTAAATGCGGTTATTGCTTGAAAATCATGTTGGATATATTTTACCAGGATCTAGATTTACTAACAAGTATGTTTCATTAACATCCTAATATGAATTCTAAAACAATGAAATAAACACATAAGAGTTTAAGAAACCTTACATTGGGTGCAGCGGAATATAATGACTCCTTACGTTCAGATATCTAGCCCTTGATTCCTTTCTGTAGCAGAGCATTATCAATATCTAAACCTGGATCTCTTTCTCTCCTTCCTTTGATGCTGATTCTCCTTCTTGTTGGACGGTTTTCCACAGTCTTACACACTATGATTGAGATACCACTTGATGTGTGTGGGCACTCACTCATTCACTCAAGGATTTCAAAAATTTAGAGAAGAAAAGAGAAAGGAAGAGGTTCGGCCTATAGAGAAAAGATAGAGGCTCAGTTTTCATCTGACAGAAGTTCACAAAGTTAAGTGTGAATGAGAGCCATCACTATCTATTTATAGGTAACCACCTAGGTTTAGGTTAGAATTATTTGGCATTAAAATAATGAAAAAATAAATGATAAAAGCCTATAAGTGTGGTCGGCCATGGGCCTTGGATAATGGGCCTCACTTATGCAATTTTGCTGTTTTATCATTTTTGCATCTTATTTTCTCAAAAACGCTAATTTTCAAATTCAACCATTTAAATGTCAATTCTAATTATTTAATAACTAAAAATTAATTATTAAATAATATTGTCATTTAATATATTTATTAATTAGACATATAAAGTCTCTTAATTAATAAATAAACCTAGAATTCTCTTTTCTTTACAATTTCGCCCTTGCTTAGTGAAAATTCACAAAGTAGACATAGTCTAACTTTAGAATTATAATTGATTAATCAAAATCAATTAACTGAGTCTTACAAGCAGTATGGTCTCAACTAGTATGGGGACCATGGGTCTATATATCCGAGCTTCCAATAAGTAGATCAAGAATTTATATCTTAAATTCACTGACTTATTAATTCTTCGTTGAATCCACGCATAGAACTTAGAATTGCACTCTCAGTATATAGAACGCTCTATATGTTCCACGATATAGACACGTCATTAGTTATCCATTGATATAATCCTAATGTGATCAATGATCCTCTATATAGATGATTTACACTGTAATGGGATTAAATTACCGTAACACCCTACAATGTATTTTATCCTTAAAACACTTAACCCTGTATAAATGATATTTCAGATAAGTGAAATGAGATCTCCACCATTTATTTTCGTTTGGTTAAGCTCGAAGGAAATCATCATTTACTTTCTATTTGCCAGATAGAAGCTATAGATTCCATATTTATGTTAGCGCTCCCACTCAATTGCACTACCGTGTTCCCAAAATGTACGTATCACCCTAACCCAAAAGTAGGCTTAACTAACAAATCAAAGAACATGAATAACACTCTTGAGATTGAACCTAATCATATCAGGATTAAGATCATTTGATCTAGGATCAACAGGTGATAATGAATTGAATAGATATTACGGTAAATTCTAATATATCTAATCAAAGTTCAATATCGGTCCCTTCCGATGTATACTCCATACATCCGATGCTGGTAAACTTTGCCAATGTCCTGGAAAGGACATAACACTTATCCAAGGTGTAAGAATACCTATCGCTGATTATAGCATGTCAGTCTAAATCCAGTGTTCTGACAAATCAGGGAATAAACTTTCGAACATATAATTAAGATTATATTCCACTGTGTTGACAACACTATAATCATTAACAAATTGATATGTTTAGGACTTAAATAGAATTCATACATTATGTACATATAATCATGAAATAAATCATGTGAACCATGCAACATTAAATGTTATTTCTGATCTATATTAATAAGTAAATCTGATTATATTGAAATGAGTTTTATTTAGGGCATAAAACCCAACAAACTCCCACTTGCACTAATATAAAACAAAATGTGCATTTCAAATAATCTGAACACCTTGATATACAAATCAAGTGTAGTAGTTGTAAACTCCTCGTAATAGGATCTGAAAGGTTGAATTAAACACAACCTTTTCTCCACCATTACTCTTCGTCAATCATAAAATCATTAATAATGTGAAATTCCTCTCTATATGTCTACTCTCTTGGGATACTGGATTCTATACCTTTGGCAACTACTTCTTGGTTATTCAGGAAGTAACACTGGTAGTTTAGGCAATTTGGAATGGTGCCAAAAATGTATAGAACTTTCCTTAGACTGAATAAGTACCTTTCCTGCAGCTTTAACATTCAGTCCCTTCCTGGTAGACCTAGAGACTTCAGATAGGTTTTTACACTTCTCCAAAATCACTATTCCACCCCCAGAGTAATCACCATCTTATCAGAAAGATTTTCTAGCACAAAGGCAAATTTCGAAATCTGATGTGGTGTAGTCTAAGAGTTTTAAGCACACCCTTATTGACTAACATATAGTTCCTCTTCTTAATCTTAAGATTCACTTGATTGTCTTCCAATGTTCTTCTACAGGATTAATCTGATACCTACTCATTACTCCCACTCAACAGCAGGTGTCTAGTCTAAGGCATACAAAAGCATATCTGAGACCTCTCACTGTTGATATAAGAAATTCTTTCATGGTGAAGTTAACTGGGTGAAGTTACTGGAAGCCTTCCTAGAGCGAGTTAGGCACCTCGCTTACTAGGTCTCGAGCCAACACGACTGTTACACTTAGCTTGTTCATTATACAATAAGTGCTTTCCGCAGTTGACATGTATCGCTTTCGTCTTCCAAGATGTAATGTACTCGATGCCTTGTTATTCACATTCAGCGACATATGGTTTCTCGCTAATATACTAAGCAACAGTTAGTATATTGATCCCTCGCATAAGACCCTACAGTCAGCAGGTTACAAATATACTCTGATACTTACGTAATTAATGAGTTATTTCATAAAAAAGCGATTGCATCGATCCATATTCCCTTTATCTTGACACGTGTCCTCTACTAAGATGGTAGCCGAATTTTGAGTATAACAACTACATTGTAGATTATCCTATCAGTTAACTCCTGTGTACTGATAAATCATAGAAATACATTTAATCACACAATCTTTATTAGTTTCCACTGTGTTGACAGCACATTAAACAAGAATATTAGTGTGATAAGGATTTGGAGGAATTTATAAATCAAATAAATAAATATCACATGAACCAAATAACACATGAAATAAGTAATGAAAATAAATCTGTTTCTTTATTAATAATTGAATAGAAAAGATTACATTGAAATAGAATTTTAGTCATTACCTGCTAACTAAGGGGGTCGAACCTCTATAAAATCCTTGTCTTATTTACTTTACTGTTCTTGTTGTAACACGTAGAAAATATTAGATTCATATGACCCCGCTGTCGATTGATCACTTTTTAAGGTCAACAGTAATAACTCCAAGAATAGAATATAAGAGCAAAAGACCATTTTGCCATTTACTTCACTAAGAAGTAACCTAACCACTTAGGGGTAAAATGGTCCAAAACCATAACCTCGATAAAACCCTACATTCCAAATGTCTAATTATCTTGCCTCGCTAATTCAAGATAGTCAACCGTATCTAAGTGACTTTGTTGGCACTATCATCGCATTCCATTGTTACCAAGCATAAAACTTAAAAATTATAAAATTTCACATATAACATATATTTTTTTTTTTTGGATAAATAATGGAATTTTATTAATGGCAATCAACTAAATAATTACTTGCAATCCAATCAGGACATCTTTCTATTGGAGACACGACCAGGATTAGAATTAAAAAAAAAATGAGCTAAATAATCAGCCGCCTAATTCCCAGATAGTTTGAGAAAAAATTAAAATAAAATCAGATGAAAAAGATTGTAGCATCACAATTAACCTTAAGAACACCTATATTCTATTTCATCTACCGCTTAGAAGACACAACAATAGAAATTGTTGTAGTAGGTTCATTAAACCTCGTAGCTTGAGCACTCAACTATTGTGTAAGGTACGTAACTGCACTACTAACAACCCCTTCAGTCACGAAGAACTTGTTATTCTCAACTACTAACAATGATTTGATGGGCCATTGATTAACAAATAAGAACCAACAACGAAACAAACAAAACCATGTCACACAGACAAGACTAAAATACTCAAAACCATGTCACAGAGAGGCAAGACAAAAATGCTCAAAACTATGTAATAGAGACAAGACTAAAATACTCAAAATCATATCATAGAGATAAGACTAATTATAGTATCGAAAGTCGAATTATAGTAGCAAAATACAATCCTAACCAAGCCACACCTAAGCCCAAGGAAGGTCAGCGGGCCTGGCTAGAGAAAAAAGATAACCTCTAATAAATATAGATTTAGGAATGAAAAGCCTTAATTTTTCTCCTATTATAAACCCTTGTGCCTTCTATCCATATATAACATATTTAATACACCTAGAATTCAAATATATCTTTGTAATTAAAAAATTATTTTTATATGGCCTATTTCTGATAATAAGCCCTATAAACTACTAAGAACACATAATCATAAATTAATAATTAAATTATTAATTTTCTGTTAATTCTTATGATTTAATTATACGGTCTATCACATTTAATTATTTAAAATATTCTTTATCTTAAGTCTAATTAAGTTTTATTATTTTATTAAGTAACAAGTCGAAGAGCTATTTTACACGGCTTATGATCACTAAACAATTAGGAATATAGTGAATATTATGAAAATATTAAATATGTTGAATTATTATTATTTTTTATGGAAAAAAATGGATCTATTCTTTTTGACTTTGGGAGAGGGGATTGTGGATTCGAACTTGACATCTTCTTTTTGTGAGCAGAAGTGTGGAACCATTAAAGTATGACTATGACTAAAATGGATCTATTGAATTGAGCATTGTTATTGGTAGGAGTATACGTTGGTCGGTTTGGTCGGTTTATGGTACATTTTATTCAACCCAATATAAAGATCGGGTTACAAAAATATAAGTGCAACCCGCCCAATTAAGAAAAAAGAAAATATTAACCCGCCTAATAAAATTGCTTGATTTGGTCGGGTTAGCCTGTCCAAACCGACTACTAATATTTTTCTTTTTATTTTTACATTCAATTGTTATATCTTAATTAATTGTAATAATAAGACAAATATATATACAGATTGAATTTCAACCTATTTCAAAAAAAAAAAAAAATTAAATAAACCATAATAAAAAAAAATATATATTAGTTTCAATTTTGTATTTTTTAAATAGTCATATAAATTAGATAATCTATAAATATATATAATAAAAACTTATAAAAATATATAAAAATCCCTCATAATCGGGTTGATCGAGTTAGTTCGGGTTGATATTATTTTCAACCCGTCCAATATAAAGATTGTGCGAGTTATATTTTTGTCAGGTTTTTCGGTTTGCATTTTTGTCGGGTTATCTCAATTTGGTTTGGCGAGATTATTTGGTTTGGACGGTTTACAAAAATTTATGTACAACCCTAGTTATTGGACACCAATAGTATATGAGACTCGATACTTAGTTACACTAATAACGGTATCATACTGAGGAGGGTATTTTTTTTATTGAATTTGAACCATTTAATTTTGGGAAATTTACATGTGAATACGTGTTTATCCATTTAATTCTAATAATAACTTGATGTGTCTAATTATTGATATAAACGACATTTTATACCTTCTCTTTAATTTAAACTATATTAGATGGGCTATTAAACATGCTGAAGGGATTAAGGTGAAGGGATTGATGAGGGAATTTGATGACGTCAGGGAGTACTAATGTGATGTGCATCAATTATCTTTTTTATATTATGTTTAATTTTATTTGTTCTTTTTTGTGAACAACCTATTTTTTTTTACTCTACATATATATTATAAATATTTAGATTCAAAATATTTTCTCTTTCCTCACTTTTTTATATTTAAATTTTTTTTTTCGGCTACACTAATAATTATTTAGTCTCAAAAACTACACCATTATAATCTACTATTTAAAATGATTATTTTGATACATGAAAATCATATGTTTTTTCACTAGCCGAAATCAAAGGTTATTTTAGTTTCGTTCAGATTTTTTTTTTTCAAAAGTTTCTTTTATATTTAGTATACCAAGTAGACAATATTCAAATTATGAATTATACTAAATAAAATTATTTTATGTTTATGTTTACTTGTTAAATAAAATAAAATTATTTTATGTTTATGCTTACTTGTTAAATAAAATAAAATAATATTATTGCGATCTACTTTTCAATGTAATCATTATGTTTGATTATAGTTTATTCTGTATTGAAAAAAATAAAATATTGTTCTAATAAACAGAAACTAGTAGGTTTATTGACATATTTAATGGTAAACTATAAGAAATGAGATGAATTATTGTTCTAATATACGAAAAAGAAGAATGAAAATTTATTTCAATATACTAAAATAAAATAATAGATTTGTTAGCATATACGATGGTAGGCTATACAAAAAATATAAACAAAGAATGAAAATTTATTTCAATATGCCAAAGTAAACAATATGCCAAAATAAACTAATAAGTTTATTTGACATATATCAGTATAGACATATTTGATTACAGGATTTTTGGTCTGATCATTATCTTTTTATTTAAAATTGATGATTTTATCAAAAGTAACCAATTGGTATCTTATCGAAATCATAACTAATTAGTCCCAAAAAAATATCGTATTTGTAATAATTTAAAAGTTATTTGTAACTTTATTCTTTATTTAACTAATCAAAATGCATATATTAATTTACATTTATAAAAAAGAAATTTTTACATCAAAAATTTAATTTACACAATTTATTACAAAAAAACCCCTACACGCCTACATCAACTTTTTTACTTACCATCTTTGTTTTATTACTAAAATACCACTTACTCATCATTCCATGCACAGACACGTGTGCCATCCCCATCACACATCAATCAAATCCCACTCTCTTCCCTCTCTTTTTTTCTTTTCTTTCAATTTCATTTTCAATTTTTCCTTCTGTTTTTTTTTTTTTTTGTTGTTTGGAAGATCAATAACCTCCATTCATAAGCTTAACCACCCATTATTCATCACGTTTTTTCCCTCTCGTTTTTTGTTCATCCAAAAAATTTCAACTCCCACTCAACCCACGATTTCTCAACTGTTTTCCCCTCTCAGTTTCATCTTTTTTCAAATTTATTTATAAGATGGCAATCACTCGTTCATCATCATCACCTTCTCCAGTTCTCAAACAAAAATCGAAAAATGGGCAAGAAAACTTTGGCTAACAAATCCAAGGGTAAACGCCCGATCCTTGAAGAGTATGATTCTGATTTTGATGCTCCTCTGACCAAGCGTGGGAGGCCACATTCTTCGAAGAAAACGAAGCTCAACGTGGAGGAGCAAACGGTTCCAGAAATTTCTGGGAAAAAAACTAGTGCCTCTGCTGAAGATCGAACAGAGGTTGGTTTTCAGTTTCATTCTTGTTTCCCCCTTTTTCAACATTTACACTTTTCCCAGATTTTTGCATTTTTTTGTTCATTCTGCTTTGTGTAATTTTAGGGTTTCATTTTGAACATTTCGTTTTATGTTGTTTAATTTTTTAGTTCTTTATTGTTGGTTTTGAGCAATTTATTTTGTTCTTTTCTCGGTTTGGTTTTTAAATTTGATTTTGTTTTCTTTATTTTCAGTGTTTATTTGTGCTTTAGGTTCTCTGTATTTTGTTTTCGTTTTTAGTGTGTACAATCAATCGTACGTAGTTTCTTATTAGTTTTTTTATAGTTTAATGTTGTTATGTTTGATGTGTTTTTCGATTTTCATTAGGTTCAGTTGTTTGCTGTTATTTTTTAGGTTTCAAAACGATTTCAGATCTTTGCTGTTTATTTTTTGTATAGTTGTATCTGTTTGGTAGTTTGTTTGTAGTTTGTTTATAGTTTTATTGTAGTTTTCATACTGTATTATTCACGATTAATAATTTATTGTGGCCATTTTGGTTATGTTGCAGGTTTGGGACTACAAATTTAGTCCTTCTGATTTCTATAGATCTAAGTGTGTATACACTAGTGTTTTTTCTGTGATAGATAATATTAAGAACACTTTGTCTGTTAATTTGCTTTCTATGTTTCGTGAAACTCAGTTTGGCCATTTTCTAGATATGCCTGAGTTTGTTTTTCATCCGCAAGTTGTCCATAGTTTATTACTGAGGGTAGTTTTCCAGCCCAATCCTAAAGAGTTTTGGGCTAAGGTTGTTGGCCGTTGCATACAGTTTAGTGCTGAGGAATTTTATTTGATTTCTGGAATTGATTGTTTCGGTGATTGCAACAAGTTGTTGTTTTCACAGGAAACAAATCAGTTGGTAGAAATCTGTTTTCGTGGTGTAAAAACCATTGACCACAAAGCCATTGAGGATGCTTTTTTGGGTAGTCGGTGGGGTTTGGATGAGTCCCTTGGTTTGAAAATGGATGTTTTGTATTTTATTCAGTGTTTTCTTCTTAGTAATACTCCTGATAAAGAAGTATCTAGGTTTGATCTAAATGTTGTGGATAGCGGTCGGTGGGACGAGTATTGTTGGGGTAGGGAATCCTTTGAATTGACAATTGATTCATTCAAAGGTAGAATTCAGCATGGGATTATTATGAAAAATAGGAAGGCAGAGAAGGGAGGCCAGTATGATGGTTGGTATAGGGCTTTGGGATGTCCTTGGGTTTTTACGGTTTGGTTTTATGAATGTTGTCCTGCTATGGTGAACTCTTTCTGTAAAAGAGTTTCATCTTCTATTCCAAAGATTCTGAACTGGAGCAACACCATTGTCACCAAAAATCCAACTCTTCGAGACTTGAAGGGCAAGATTTTTGATTTGCCGTTGGACAAGGTAATTTACAGTTTCTTTACTGTTTCTTTTCAGTTTTATTTATGTTGTTAATTTTTAGTTTTTTAAATTGTTTTTATATTTTCATATTATGTTTGATTATGCTGTTCAGTTGAAGATCAAAAACATGTGTCCTACTGATGAAGAGAGGCAGAAGCTTCAACTTGACGGTTTATTTCTCGATGAGTCTATTGATGACCGTGGTGTAGCGAAGCAATCCTTTGAGAGTGGGTCATCTTCAAAGAAATCTGATTCACCGATATTGATTTGATGAAATCTAAGTTGGAGATGGTCATTTCGAATCAATCATCATTGGTCGAAGACTTCATATCCTTGAGGTGTTTTGTTGATCTTAATTTCAAGTCCGTAATGACTGTAATTAAGGATATTCAGGAGAAGGTTAATGTCATTCATCGTCGTCTTTCTGGTGAGGTATTTATTCATATTTTATTGTTTAGGTTTTTTCATATTTTTTTTTAGTTTCTTTACTGTTTCATTTAAGTTTCATTTATGTTGTTTGATTCAGGAAAAGTCGTCTGATGAATTAGTAACTCAAGATTTTGATGATGATGGTGATGATGGTGATGATGATGATGCTAAGGATGATGAGAAGCAACTGCCTGATCCAGAAAATATTGATTCGGACTCCGACGATGGTGGTGAGTTGGTTAAAGTTGGTGGTGATGCTGATGATGCTGACAAGGTTGTTACTGATGTTGCCCCTGCTGATGTGAATCCATCTGAGGTTGTTGGAGGGAGTGATAAAAATGCTAAGGATGTTGAGAAGCCAAAGGGCGATGAGTCTCGATTAAAGGGGGACGATTTCTTTGATGGGTTAAGCCAGCTTGAAATAGATGATGATCAAGTTGTGTTGGCTGGCTTGGAGGCTGTTGGTAAAATCCATGTAAGTGTATTTTTAATTGGTTGCAAGAAAATTAGGTTTCTTTTTGGTTGCTCAATAGTTTTTAGTTTGTTTTGCAACTGTTTAAATGCATTCTTTCTTTTTTAGGTCCCTGCACCCAATCCAGATGTTGTTGGTCAAAAGTCAGATGCCCTTCATACTGATGAAGAAACTGAGGACACTGTCTCTGATACACCTCTTTTGGATAAGAGGAAGCGTGCTCCGGCCTTGAAATCTCCTTTTGTTGATTTCGGGTCTGCTGATGTGGGGAGCACTCCAATGGAGCTTATGTCCTCAGGTTCTCAATCAGCTGGGGATGATAGGGATTTTAAAATGGTGACTTATGTGAAGGGCCTTTATGCTCTTAATGATGCGTTTGCTGATCCCGTATCTCCCGAGATTGAGGCAAAATTTGACGCTTGGATTGGTCAAGCATTGCTTAAACATCCTAGGGGACTGTTTTTATTAAATCTGTTTTTGTATTCTGTTTTATTTTTCAGTTTTATTCTGGTTTTAATGCTATTTTTTGTTGTTTTAGGCATTACAATTGTTATGTTGATGGTGCAAAGAAATTTACCCCGGGTTTTAGGCTAGGTGTTGATTATGTGGAGGATAAAACTTGGTTTTATCATTTGGCTACATGCGACATGTTTATAAATGACTCGGTAAAGTTTCCAATTTCCATTGTAGTTATGATAGTTTGTTTTCAGTTACTTTGTAAATGTTTTTAAGTTTTGATATTGTATTACAGTTTTTTAACATTTGTTCAACCTTTTCATTTGTGTTTCTGTGTTGTTTTTGTTTCAGCATATGAACACCATATTCTATTACCTTAGGAGAAAAGGTAAATATTCTTCCGCTGTGACGTTGAATTTTGCGACAACTGATTGTCTCTTTGATGATTCCATCCAAGCTTTGTACCACAAATATAACAAAGCCAAGTCAATGACGACTAAGATGTCACACATTCACGCTGCCCACCCAATAGCGCATTACATCTGAGGTTTGCGCATTCCCTGTTCTAAGCCTTGGTATGAAGCCGATCATGTGTTATTCATCATCAATCTAAGAAGGGAAAGTCATTGGGTGTTTGGTCGTCTTGACTTGAATGAAAGGATTCTGTTTCTGTATAATTCTTTGAGGACTGCGAAAATGAATGTTGCAGCTAGGAATGCCATGAAGGCTTATTCTGTGTTGTTGCCTTTTTTTTTTTATTTACTTGGTTTCTGGAAGAATAGGTCACATGCTCCTCCTTTAGGTTCTGACCCTACAGCTCCTTTAAGAATCGTGGAGATTAGTGGTCTGCCGTCTCAGCAGAAAAAGTGAGTGTTTCTTTTAAGTTTATTTTATGTTGTTTTTTAGTTGCTAAACTGTTTATATTTTTTCTGTTTTTATAGTGATTGCGGAGCATATGTTGCTGCATTTGCCGAGTTCTTTATCCACGGAAAGGATGTCCCTGCGGACTTTGATATCGAAGTTTATCGTACTTGGCTTGCTGCACTTTTCTTCTCATATGGCCAAAGGAAAATTGATGAAAGCATAGATAGCGAGGATGAGAAACAAAGCAAGTCTTCTAAGGCTTCTAAATTGAAAAAAATAGGATCTTTTATTTGTTGGAATTTATTTTATCGGGATCTTAGATCTACTCACAAGTATGTTGTTTAAACACCCTAAATATGAACTTTCTAAAACGATAAATTAAACACATATAAAGTTAAGAAAACCTTACATTGATACAGCGGAATTAAAGTCTCCTTCCGCTCAGATCTCTAACCCTTGTATCCTTTCTGTAGCAGAGTATAATCAAGATCTGAGCCCGAATGTCCTTCTTCTTCAAGTTTGATCCTTCACAGTCTTCCAATCTATGATTGAGTTACTGCTTGCTGTGTGTGGGCACTCACTCTTTCACTAGGGTCACGAAATTGATGAAGGTAAAAGAGAAGAGGGATTTCGGCCAGGTATAGAAAGTAGGGAAGGCTCAGTTTTTCTAAACAGAGAAATTTCTGTCAGAAAACTAATGAAAGCATGTGATTTGACTGAGCCATCACTTTCTATTTATAGGCAACTACTAGGTTTAGGTTAGGAATTATTTAGCATTAAAATAATGAAAAAATCAATTTGAAACTCCACAAATAGTGGCCGGCCATGGTGTGTTAGTGGGCCCCACTTGATTTTGCAGTTTTAATAAATTTTATTTCTATTTTCTCAAAAACGCCAATTTTTCAATTCTAACCTTTTAAATGCCAAAAATAATTATTTAATAACTAAAATACATTATTAAATAATATTGTCATTTAATTTAATTATTAATTAGACATATAAAGTCCATTAATAAATAAATAAACCTAGAAACTCTTTTCTTTACAATTTCACCCCTGCTTAGTGAAAATTCATAAAATTAGACATAGTCTAACTTTAGAATTATAATTGATCAATCACGAATCAATTAATGAGTCTTACAAGCAGAATGTTCTCAACTAGAATGGGGACCATGGATCTATATGCTGAGCTTCCAATAAGTGAACCAAATTTACCAAGTAAATTCCTACTTATTAATTCTTCGTTGAATCCACTCTTAGAACTTAGAATTGCACTCTCAGACTTATATAGAGCATATTGTATGTTCCACGATATCAATATGCTATCTCATTTAACCATTGTTATAATCTTATTGTGATTTAAAGATCCTCTATATAGATGATCTACATCGAGATGGGATTTCTTTACTGTTCTCACCCCTCAATGTATTTTGCCCCTTAAAACACTTAGCTACCTGTAAATGGTGTTTAGTGATCTAATAATTAGTCAGTTAAACAAGAGCTCATCCATTTACTTCTATTTGCTAAGCTCGAAGGGAATCATCACTTGACTTCTATACACCAGTAGAAGCTATAGATTCCATATCTATGTTCAGCACTCCCACTCAATCATACTATCATGTTCCCAAAATATACGTATCACCCTGACCCAAAAGTAGGCTTAACTAATAAATCAAAGAACATGAATAGCACTCCTGAGTTGAGCCTAAGCATATCAGGATTTAGATTCTTTTAATCTTAAGATCAACTACTGATATTGACTTGGAAAGATATGTATAACGGTAAGTTTGTAATATCTTAACTTAGTTGCAATATCGGTCCAGTCCAATGTATACTCCATACATTCGAAACTAGTATACTTTACTAATGTCCTGGAAAGAACATAACACTTACTCCAAGTGTAAGTACACATCATCGCTGATTATCACATTAGTGTAAATCCAATAACACTGATGAAACAGGGACCAAGTCTTTTGATACATATGATCACAATTACATTCCACTGTGTTGACAATACTGTAATTGTGAATAAACATATGATCTGGATTTAACTGATTTTGTGTGTATGAATGTAATAAACATATTAAACCATTAGCATGTAAAATTCATGCAAACATCAATCACTTCAAATTTCTTATATTGATAACTAATCAGATTGTAAAGAGTTTTATTTAGGGCATTAAACCCAACAAACTCCCACGTGGGAGTTTTTGCGTCATTTTTGAACCGACTCAAATAGTCTTACAACTGACGCTAATCTTGCGTCAGTGAGTAAACGACGTAAAATTTATGGGTTCTTTAATAGCGTCGGTTTTTAAATTTTACCGACGTCAGAACTGACGCAAAATCTAGTTTTTGTAGTAGTGCACTTGCACTAATATAAAACAAACTGTGCAAATAGGTCAATCTGATGTCTTGATCTTCAGATCAAGTGTAGTATATTTGAATCCACCCAAACTTCTGGAAACTAGTTCATAAATTCACTTATGAAACATCCTTTACTATATGCTTTACTTATCAAGGGATACTGAAATCTTTACTGTTTTAAAAGTACATCTGAATTAACAGAAGACATATCCCTCATATTTTAAAATATGTAATTGAGATAATACAGTGTAGACTTATCTTCTGTGATATAACTTTCTTGGACTTCGAATACACAAAGTTATAATTCTTCTCTGGTAGAGCT
This sequence comes from Cannabis sativa, assembly GCF_029168945.1. Lineage (NCBI taxonomy): Eukaryota > Viridiplantae > Streptophyta > Magnoliopsida > Rosales > Cannabaceae > Cannabis > Cannabis sativa. Next base: position 29,760,934 of record NC_083606.1, read on the forward strand.
TGAATTATTATACAATAATTCCTCCACCCCCAAAGTAAGCACCATCTCAAGAATTTCGAAATTAGATGGTGAGATACAAGGATAACTGATACACAGTTCCTTAATATCTAACATATAGATCACTTTCATAAATCTTTCTTGAATATCTTCTAATGTTCCCTATTTGATTACATCTCAGATAGCTCCCACTCAATAGCAGATGTCTGGTTAAATAATACTTTTAACCTCTGATTGTTTGGAGAGTTACCTAGTTGTGACTTTTGTATTAGTCTGAAACTTTTAGTTAAGACTAAGTCATCAACATAGCAGACTAGTATTTGAAGTGAAAAATACATGCCAGAGATAAAGTAATCAAAATTAAGATACCATTAAATTTTATGAGGATTAAGAATTCGTGGTTCAAGTCATTCGAATGGACTGAACTAGAGTTCTTTATCTTATTCTCATAATTCTGATAAGTTATTCTTATCCATGTGAATGGTTAGATTTGCTTTTCAGTATTGTTCTTAAGTATCTATCACAAGTGTCAACCTGATGAAGATGGGTATAGAACTTTAAAATTCTCCCACTCAATTAAGATAGTGTGAAACTTTATCAAAGAACTTTCATAGGTATCAAACTTTTACTTACAATAGTAAAATCGAAATGGAACATACAATCAAGATCAAGAATTTATATTGACAATAGCTGACTCATTATATTACTTCCATGTTTAAAGAAGATATGTGTTACATAGGGAATTGTGGAATAGACTCCACCCCTAAGAATATACATATAGGGTACTTGTGGATAACCTCCACCCCTAAGTATATAGAGATTATGATCCACCTTTAAAGGTTGTAAAGATCATGATTCTCTAAGTGTGATAGAGTTTATGTGGAGTTGAATACTATCCAGAGTTCATTAGATATAAAAGATCGTTGAACTGCATAGTTTTCTTAACTTTTCTCCACCCCTATCAGATCATAAGATCCTTTTATTAAACAAATTCTTAATAATTGTATTAGAATTAACAATTATTAATAAACATAGACATAATTTCTAGTGTTTATTTAATATAACTCGATGAAGAGTTGTAAATATAATAGAATTTGCATCAATAATAAAAACACTTACACATACAAACATACAAATATAATGTGGTAATAATTGATGAAGATAAAATAAATGAAGCTCAATCTCATAAATTGCAATGGTGATTTCGAAAATAAAGAAACTTTATTAATAATAAAATAAAAATTTATTGCAACAATATGAGAAAAACAGGGATAAATATCCCTAACTAAAATTTGAAATCCAAATTGTCTTTAAACTAAAACAATTAATTCAAAAAATAAATTGAAGAGCTTCATCTTCATCTGGACGATTTCACCCTTGGTCCAGCTTGCTGATCCAACTCAATTGAGTTCAAGTAGCTTGGCCAATCAGAAGAAGAAAACAAATAAACAAAGTTAGTCCAGAATCATAAATCCAATTGGATAACAATTCACTAAACTCTTAAAGTTTATAATTAGAAATACCTTGTTTCTTTGCAAGAAGTTTAGGACATTGGGGTTTCCAATGACCTTTCTCATTGCAGTAGAAACACTTTCCTTTAAGTGTAGCATCACCAGAAGGAACAGCCTTTTTATTCTTCATGGCTTTTGTTCGCTTCTTGGTGTTCTTCCACTTTTTCTTCGATTTGGGCTTCGAAGCAGAGGCAACATTTGCTTCAGGTTTCATCGTTCCATTACCATTTCCAGGATTATGAGGTTTGCTCCCTTTCTTCTTGGGTCCTCCAATCAAATTTTCATAAGTTTGAAGGTCATTGACTAATTGATGAAAGTCAATTTCCTTCTTATTCATGACATAATTTGAAGTGTATGGTAGAAATGCTGGAGTCAGGCTATTCAAGATAAGACTTACTTGAGTAGCACTGTCCATTTCAGCACCATGATCCTGGGCTTCTTGGAAATAACTTGGCATAAGGAGAACATGGTCACGCACGTTTTGATGAGGTTCCATCCGTGCATTAATGTACTTCTTAGTCGCGTCAAAGCGTGACTTAAGTGATGCCTTACCGAATAGCTCATTTAACTTCGTCATAACTTCAGCAGCCTTCTCAGTTTTAGAAAACCGAGTTTTGAAGGTGTCAACCATGCTAGAAAGCATAAAGTATAGAGCTTTGTCATTTGCTTTCTGCCAACGCTCATACTTTTCTTTCACAGCTTTGGAAGCATTGTCCCCAGGCACTTCAGGTGACAGCTCAGTTAAAACAAACAAGGCACTTTCTCCTATGAGAGCAATATTAATGTTCTCATTCCACTTATTAAAGTTAGATCCATTCAGCTTGTTTTCAGTCAACAGTGATAACATGGGATTCATTTTGATAATACAGGATACTACAAAATAATAGAAATCAACAAATAGAAATTTAATAATGGTTTAACACAAAATCAATTCAGAAATTATAAGCACATAGCAAGTAGGAATGATATGAGAAAATACTTAAAAATTCAATCCTAAATAATTTCTAAGGTTTTTCAACAAACTGATATCAGTGTCCCGTTTAGGCAAGAGTCAAAGCTACCATTTATTGAATAGAGTTGTCAGCTCATCTAAAATGTTAAACATTCTAGCAACCTTTTATTCGATCAAGATTGGAATCCAGCGTTGTCCCGTTTAGGCGAGAGTCAAGGCTATTCTATCTTATGAGCTTCTACCATTGTTTCGCAATTTGCAAGTCAAATATGGTCGCCACCATTAGGGTGATCTATACCATATAAAACACTTACAAACCACTTATCATGCGAGATTAAACGGTGCGAAATTGCTAATGAACGTTCCTCCATTAGGGAGGATTACTCACTAAAACAAACGCGGTGTAAAACCCACAATGGAGATCGAATATCTTAATTATAATAAAGCTCATTCTTTAAAATGTATTTTCTTTATTATTCTAATAAATAAATTCTCATTAAATTCGAAATTAAGAATTGAAATTCAAAAATAAGAATTTAATATAATATTTATAAAATTATACTTAGATGGTGATTGAAATAAAATTAATTATTTTCATCTTAGTAATCATCTTAAATATAAATATTAAGGAAATTAATTTAAGTTGAATTAAATTAAATAATTTGCAACTTAAAAATATCCTTTGAGAATATATTTATTGAGTTCGAAAATTTAAAGTATATAAAAGAAATATACTATTTTCGAAAATAATAAAAATAGAAAAGAAATACTTCAAGCAAAAAATATCACCTATCTAGATTTTCTTTTGACTAGTTAATTCAATTTCTAATAATATATATATTTTAAATTCATTTATTTTAAATTAATCAATTAAATGAAAAAATTATTGATTGTAGTTGGTCCAAGAATTAATTAAAATAAATAATTAATTTACAACTCAATCTATTTTCCAAAAAAAATTCGAAAATATTGCATAATTAAAATGCAAATTTCGAAATTGATTAATAAAATAAAGAAAAATATATATTTTGAAAATTATTTAAATTTAAGTTGAAAAAATTAAATTTCAACCTAAAAAATAATTTTCTATTTAATTAAGTGTCATGAAAAATCAATAAATATTCAAGTATCATGATTAAAATCAACTTAGATATTTAGATTTTTCAAGTTAATTAAATGTATTAAATTCAAGAAATAATAATTAAGTGTAGGGAAGGCTTAATTATTAATTTCTAGTTTAATACGAGGAAAAATATACTTAATAAAATTGCACCAAAATTAATTATTTAAATAATTAATTTCACAAAGTATATTATTTCCCTATTTAAATATTAGAAATAATAAGTAGTCTAGAAATTACTATCTAGAAAATATCTTATTTGACTAAGTATCTTTTTAAAAATTTGAAAAATATCTAATTTAAGTTATATAGAAAAAATCTAAAACTTAAATAATTTCAAATTTAGATTTAATTAAATATCAAAAATTAAGTTATAACCACTTAATTTGAAGATATCTTTTTAAGTTAATATTCGAAAAGATATTAACCTAAAAAATATCTAAAATATTCCATTTTAAGTTAATATTCGAAAAGATATTAACTTAAAAAATATCTTAAGAATCTTTAATAACTAATGCCTAGGATTCCTCAACTTGATTTAAAATTTAAATAAAATATTCAAATTTAAGTTAGATAAGAAAAATCAGTTGATACAACTAATTTATAACTTAAATAGGAATATTTAATTAAATAAGCTCCAGAAAGAATCTTAGTTAGTTAAAATTCTATATTTAATTAAATATAAGAAAAATACAAATAGTTTGTCTAGAAATAATATCTAAAACTAAAAGTGTTTTTCTTAAAATTAACTTTAAAATATTAAAATGAAAAATAAATTTTCATATATTTTAAAAGTTAATTATGTTGCTAATTCAATTTTATTAGGTCAAACTAATATAATTAACCTAGTACAGTTATTCAAATCAGGCAAATGGGCCTTCACAATTGGGGTAGTTCATGTGAGGGGGTGCTGGGTTCAGTATGTCGTACCCACTTCTATGGCTCCCAACTCTCACACAAGGCCCAAAAGAGAGGAATTTAACCTTAAAATAAATAACTGTTATTAATTGAATAGGTCCAATAACTAAATGGACCTAAAGAAAATCTATCATGGTGTGACATTTTATTTAGCAACAACCTATATTTATCTATATTAAAACAAAATAATCATATAGGCTCACACAGGCACACTTTGGATGGATCCTATCATGTTGCTAGGTCATACACAGATGAAAGAAGATTGTAAAATTTACCTGTTACAAATTATTAACTTGACCAAGGGAGCCATCAGATCATTAGATCTCGCAAAAAGTAACCATGGCTATTTGCAATCAAGTAATAATAGGTTTTGAAAACTTACACACAAGCTAAAACCACATACTCCTGCAACAAGGTTAGCTGGATAGTTGGAAGTAGGATTTATTTAATTTTAAATAAATAATTTCGAAAAATAAATAATTAAATAAATATAAATAAATATTTTAATTTTCGAAAAATAAAATTTCAAAAAAATATTTTTAATTTCGAAAATAAAATAAAAAATAAATTTAAATTTCGAAATTATTTAAAAAATAAATATTTAAAATTAAACCTACTATTTTGAAAAATTAGGTTTCAACTAACCTAAATATCATTTCAAAAATTTGCTAACTACTTTTAAAAAATTAAATGTTATTTTAAAAATAAAAATTAAATAAAAATTAGAAAAGATAAATGAAATATCTTTTCAGATTTTAAATTTAATTTAAATAAATAAAATAACAAAATTTAAAAGTTAGCAAAATATCTTACATCTATTTAAAATTACATGATTATAATTATCTTATTTTAAATTTAAATAAGGTCAAAATATCTTAAAAAGATTTAATTTAAAAATATTTAAAATTTGACCTTAAATTTAAAAATAAGATAAGATATAATCAAATTTAAAAATAAGATAGATAATTAAGCAATAAGATAGATATTTACTATTTTAAAATTCAAATTACACTAATATCTTGAATTAAATTTAAAAAATATTAAATTAATTCATAATGATAATTAGAATTGAATTAGGAATAGCAAATCCATGAAAAAGCATGAAAAAACGAAGAAAAACGAAAAAATTGTGAGCTGTACGAACAGTTTTCGCGATCGCAGGAAAATTTCAACACAGCTCCGATTTTTTCGAATCTTCAAAAAATCATAACTAATTCAAATTAAATCGAAATTGAGTTCTGTAAAAAGGTAACTTGCTTAATTTTTTCCATACTGTCCAATAAAAATAATCCCAGAAACAGAATCGTAATTATTTTTCACGAAAATTCACAAACATCAATCAATCATCAAATAACACTCAATACAACATGATACCATCCAAAAACAAACAAACAATCGTTTTAAAGTCTAAATTTCTTGTAAGTAAATCAATTACCATGGCTCTGAGGCCAGTTGTTGGATATTTATTTTACCAGGATCTTAGATCTACTCACAAGTATGTTGTTTAAACACCCTAAATATGAACTTTCTAAAACGATAAATTAAACACATATAAAGTTAAGAAAACCTTACATTGATGCAGCGGAATTAATGTCTCCTTCCACTCCTCTAACCCTTGTATCCTTTCTGTAGCAGAGTATAATCAAGATCTAAGCCTGAATGTCCTTCTTCTTCAAGTTTGATCCTTCACAGTCTTCCAATCTATGATTGAGTTACTGCTTGTTGTGTGTGGGCACTTACTCTTTCACTAGGGTCGAAATAGATGAAGGAGAAAAGAGGAGAGAGGGTTTCGGCCAGGTATAGAAAGTGGGGAAGGCTCAGTTTTTCTGAAGAGAGAAATTTCTGTCAGATTACTAATGAAAGCATATGAAAGCATGTATTGTGACTGAGCCATCACTTTCTATTTATAGGCAATTACTAGGTTTATGTTAGGAATTATTTGGCATTAAAATAATGAAAATATTAATTTGAAATCCCACATTAAGTGGCCGGCCATGGTGTTGTTTTGGGCCTCACTTGATTTTGCAGCTTTATCAAATTTTATCTCTATTTTCTCAAAAACGCCAATTTTCCAATTCTAACCTTTTAAATGCCAAAACTAATTATTTAATAACTAAAATACATTATTAAATAATATTGTCATTTAATTTAATTATTAATTAGACATATAAAGTCCATTAATAAATAAATAAACCTAGAAACTCTTTTCTTTACAATTTCACCCCTGCTTAGTGAAAATTCATAAAATTAGACATAGTCTAACTTTAGAATTATAATTGATCAATCACGAATCAATTAATGAGTCTTACAAGCAGAATGTTCTCAACTAGAATGGGGACCATGGATCTATATGCTGAGCTTCCAATAAGTGAACCAAATTTACCAAGTAAATTCCTACTTATTAATTCTTCGTTGAATCCACTCTTAGAACTTAGAATTGCACTCTCAGACTTATATAGAGCATATTGTATGTTCCACGATATCAATATGCTATCTCATTTAACCATTGTTATAATCTTATTGTGATTTAAAGATCCTCTATATAGATGATCTACATCGAGATGGGATTTCTTTACCGTTCTCACCCCTCAATGTATTTTGCCCCTTAAAACACTTAGCTACCTGTAAATGGTGTTTAGTGATCTAATAATTAGTCAGTTAAACAAGAGCTCATCCATTTACTTCTATTTGCTAAGCTCGAAGGGAATCATCACTTGACTTCTATACACCAGTAGAAGCTATAGATTGTTGGAAATTATTTTACCAGCATCTTAGATATACTCACAAGTATGTTTATTAACATCCTAAATAAGAACTTTCTAAAACGATAAATTAAACACATATAAAGTTTAAGAAACCTTACATTGGGTGCAGCGGAATAATATGACTCCTTCCGTTCAGATGTCTAGCCCTTGATTCCTTTCTGTAGCAGAGCATTATCAATATCTGAACCTGGATCTCTTTCTCTGAATCTTTGATGCTGAAACTCCTTTGCTGATGATCTTTCTTCACGATCTTTCTCACTATGATTGAGGTATCACTTGATGTGTGTGGGCACTACTCATACACTAAGGTAGTTCGAAATTCAAAGAAAGAGAAAGAAGAAGTGGCAGTTAAAGATAGGGAGAGAGAAGGCTCAGTTTTTTCTGATTCAGAAGAAGTGTCAGGAAAAAGTCTTATTTTCCTGAAGCCTTCACTATCTATTTATAGCATTCCACTAGGGTTAGGTTTGAATTATTTGGCATTAAAATAATGAAAAAATCAACTTAAAATACACACAAAGGTGGCCGGCCATACACTTAGTGGATTGGGCCTTGCTTTTTGCAATTTTGCAATTTTAACACCTTTTGTATCTGATTTTCTCAAAAATGCCAATTTCCTAATTCAACCATTTAAATGTCAATTCTAACTATTTAATAACTATAAATAATTATTAAATAATATTGTCATTTATCATATTTATTAATTGAACCATACAAAGTATCATAATTATCAAATATGCCCCTATAAACTCTTTCTTTACAATTTCGGCCTTACTTAGTGAAAATTTCACAAATAAACATAGTCTAATTTAAGAATTATAATTGATTAATCAAAACCAATTACATGAGTCTTACAAGCAATATTATCTCAACTAGTGGGGGGACCATGGGTCTATATAACCGAGCTTCCAATAAGTAGATCAAGAATTTAGCACTAAAATTCACTAACTTATTAATTCTTCGTTGAATCCACGCATAGAACTTAGAATTGCACTCTCAGTATATAGAATGCTCTATATGTTCCACCATATAGACACATCATTAGTTATCCATTGTTATAATCCTAATGTGATCAATTATCCTCTATATGAATGATCTACACAGTAAAGGGATTAAATTACCGTAACACCCTACTATGTATTTTATCCTTAAAACACTTGACCCCGTATAAATGATATTTCAGCTTATGTGAAATGAGATCTCCACCATTTATTTTTGTTTGGTCAAGCTCGAAGGTGATCATCCTTTGCTTACTATTCGCCAGATAGAAGCTATAGATTCCATGTTTATGCTAGCGCTCCCACTCAATTGCACTACCGTGTTCCCAAAAAGTACGTATCACCCTGACCTAAAAGTAGGCTTAACTAACAATTCAAGGAACACGAATAGCCTTTCAAGATTGAGCCTAAACATAACAGGATTAAGATCATTTGATCTAGGATCAACTAGGCAATATTGACTTGAATAGATTTTGCGGTAAGTTTAATTAAATCTAAGTCAAAGTTCAATATCGGTCCCTTCCGATGCATACTCCATGCATCCAACCTGAGCTTTACTTTAACCAATGTTCTGGAAAGAACATAGTATTTCTCCAAATACAAGTAAACTCTTGTTGTGGATTATCATATCACTAAAACCCTGTGTCTGATAAATCTAGGAAACTTTATTCACATAGTCATGTTTACTTTCCAATGTGTTGACGGCACAATAAACAGGATCAAGTATGTGAAAAGGGTTTCAGATGAATTTATACATTATGTACATATAATCATGAAATAAATCATGTGAACCATGCAACATTAAATGTTATTTCTGATCTATATTAATAAGTAAATTTGATTATATTGAAATGAGTTTTATTTAGGGCATAAAACCCAACAAACTCCCACTTGCACTAATATAAAACAAAAAGTGCGTTTCAAATAATCTCAACACCTTGATATACAAATCAAGTGTAGTAGTAGTAAACTCCTCGTAATAGGATCTGAAAAGTTGAATTAACCACAACCTTTTCTCCACTATTACTCTTCCTTTAATCACAAAATCATTGATAATGTGAAATTCCTCTCTATATGTCTACTCTCTTGGGATACTGGATTCTATACCTTTGGCAACTACTTTTGGTTAATCAGGAAATTAACACTAGTAGTTTAAGGCAATTTGGAATGGTGCCAAAAATGTATAGAACTTTCCTTAGACTGAATAAGTACCTTTCCTGCAACCTTAACATTCAGTCCCTATCTGGTAGACCTAGAGAATTCAGATAGGTTTTTACACTTCTCCAAAATCACTATTCCACCCCCAGAGTAACCACCATCTTATCAGAAAGATTTACTAGCACAAAGGCAAATTTCGAAATCTGATATGGTGTAGTCTAAGAGTTTTAAACATACCCTTATAGACTAACATATAGTTCCTCTTCTTAATCTTAGGATTTACTTGATTGTCTTCCAATGTTCTTCTCCTGGATTAATCTGATACCTACTCATTACTCCCACTCAACAGCAGGTGTCTGGTCTAAGGCATACAAAAGCATATCTAAGACCTCTCACTGTTGATATAAGAAATTCTTTCATGGCTTTATCTTTTCTGGAATAGTTAAGACTTTTCCTTAGATAAATAAAATCTATACCTAAGAAGTTGTGAAGCTTCTATAGATTGCCATTAGAAAGAAAATGCTTCAGCATCTTACTAAAATAAGTTGCTTGCATTAGAGTAAGTAATTACCAGGTATACCACAAGCCATAGGTTTAGATAAACTCAAACCTATAATACTAGGAACAGGATGTTTGTTAAGTCCATAGAATAGACTTATTAACTAAAATTTCCTTTTATGTCCTTGTAATAGAAAACTTAAGGTTATTCCATGTGAATGGATTAAACCATAGTTCTATTGGCTTTCTTCTTAGTTTCTTATCTTGACAATCCATTACTTGTTTAAACTCACAATGGATTTTAATCACTAGTATCTCCCAAGTCATAAGAAGGTGAGTTCCTAGAAACTCTCCCACTACGACAAGGCACCGTGAATTATGTCTAAGAAAACTAAATGGTATTGATCTCTTCGGTTGTGACAAGACAACAGAGGCAGTGGGATCATCATATGTTATATAAGATGATAGAACACTTTTGGAATCAAGAATTAAATATCTCCTTTATTTGCTACTTGTTTTTCAGACTTAGTCATTTTCTTAGAAAAGTAGTATTTGTTTGAACAAACACTTTCTTATCTATTGACAATGGGATGGTCCACCCCTAATCACTTAGAATAGCTAACAAGCCATGGTTAACAGTTCTAGCTTTTCTTAAGATTTTGATTAGGTCATCCATGAATCTAGTAATGATTTACATTAAGTACCCAACCATTACATCATTCTGAAATTGTATTACCATAGAAGGAATTAGGCAACGACTAGTAACTAATCATCAACATGCAACTCGAAATTTTTGGGGAGGTAAGTTTGGATATAATTCAAAAATCAATTTAATGATCTTTGAACTGCATATCTACTAACTATTTCTCCACCCCTATCAGTTCGCAAAATCTTTAATCACTTACCTTAATGGTTTTAACCATTGCTAGAAATTAATGAAATTTTTCAAACATTTCAAATTTCTTTGCTAAAAGGTATAATCTAGAGTTATCGTTTTAAGAATACAACGAAAAACTCATATCCACCTTTGAATGTACATCCATCTGCGAATGAGATGAACTACTTTCAGTGGATATAGGCATATTAACTCTTTGCAGAGATTGATCTTGTCAAATCCACTATGAACAAGATACAAATGCCATAGATTAAAAAAAATGGTAGTGTCTATTGATGACAAGGCTTTAGTTACATCAAAGAGTTCTTAGAATACTGCAAGTGGATCCTGGTCACAGAATACCTAACTCATATTCCATACAGTTTGAATCCATTAATAGAAGATGGATATTAAACACTTGAGAAAGTGTAACTGTATTGTATTCTGGAATTAGAAATATAAGAAAATTTCTATTTGGAATCTAAAATTAAAGTCAAAGACTTAAATTTATACCAAATATAATGAGTAATTCTATCTTGGACCAGCACTACTAATACAAACTCTAAGTCAGATTTGCCCATACAAGTAGGAGATTTCTAAGATTGAGGATTTATATCAATTGGGAATAGAATTTCGGGATTATAATCATATGCGTCATTTAATTTCTTAAGAGAAAATATAATGACATGAAATGATTTATAGACCATTCATCCAATGATATATTATGGAGCTAATTCGAAATGAATAAACTAAGAGGAATTAGGATAATTTCGTTTATAAATAAGAATCCAACGATGCTTCGATTAGCGAAAGACAAAGTAATCTTATTTATGTAATATTCTTGTTTCATATTGTAAAAATACTAGTCTAAGGTGTCATCAATTGATGAACAGCTAGATGTTGCATATACAGTATTTATCTTTCGAGATCTTACACTATTATGTATGTCTAATGGTGAAAATCTATTAGGGATTTATCTCATTAGAAAAACAAACATGTTAGACCAACAATGAAGATTCGAAATTAAACTACAACTTAATAACAGAAAATAACATGGTTCAATATAAATTCATACACAATTCAGAAATTATAAGCATATAGCAAGTAGGAATGACAAGTGAAAATACTAAAACATACAACCCTAAATAATTTCCAAGGTTTTTCAACAAACTGATACAGTGTCCCGTTTAGGCGAGAGTCAAAGCATCATCCATTGAATAGAGTTGTCAGCTCATCTAAAATGATAACCATTCTAGCAACCTTTTATTCGATCAAGATTGGAATTCAGCGTTGTCCCGTTTAGGCGAGAGTCAAGGCAATTCTATCTTATGAGCTTCCACCATTGTTTCATAATTTGCAAGTCAAGTATGGTCGCCACCATTAGGGTGATCCATACCATACAAAACACTTACAAACTACTTATCATGCGAGGTTCAACGGTGCGAAATTGATAATGAACGTTCCTCAATTAGGGAGGATTACTCACTAAAACAAACGCGGTGTAAAACCCACAATGGAGATCGAATATCTTAATAATAAAGCTCATTATTTAAAAAGAGTTGTATTTTCTTTGATTCTCTTTATTTATTCTATTTATTTTAAATATATATTTATTTAATTAAAATTTCCAATTTAGAATGAAAAATTCCAAATATAAATTTTAATTTAATATTTATAAATTTTACTTAGATGGATATGAAAATAACATGAATTATTTCCATCTTAGTAATAATTTCCAATAAATATTAAGAAAAATATTCAATTTAAGTTGTTACAAAATTAATTTAAATTAATTTACAACTCAAATTTAATTTTCTATAAATATATATTGCATTTCGAAAAATTAAAGTATATAAGAATACAATTTTCGAAAAATGCATATTAAAATAAAAAAAAAATAAATCCTGGAAAAATTATTCTAATTTAATGTTGGCCCAAAATTAATTAATAAAATTAATTTACAACAAAAAATATAATTTTCCTATTTAATTAAATATATAAGAAAAATTTCAAATATTTAAGTATGATGATGAAAATCAACTTAAATATTAATTTTCTATTTAATTAAATACACTAGAAAAATACTTCAAGCAAAAATATCACCTATCTAGATTTTCCTTTGACTAATTAATTCAATTTCTAATAATATATTTTAATTCAATTTATTTTAAATTAATCAATAAATGAAAAAATCATTGATTTAAGTTGATCCAAGAATTAATTAATATAAATAATTAATTTACAACTTAATCTATTTTTCAAGATAAAATTCGAAATTCTAGCATTTAAGAAATGTAATTTCGAAAATTGATTAATAAAATAAAGAAAAAATATATTTTGAAAATTATTTAAATTTAGTTGAAAAAATAAATTTCAACTAAAAATAATTTTCTATTTAATTAAATGTCATGAAAAAGAAATATTTAAGTATGATGATAAAAATCAACTTAGACATTCAATTTTCAAATTAATTAAATGTATTAAATTCAAGAAATAAATAATTAAGTGTAGAGAAGGCTTAATTATTAATCTCTAGTTTAATACTAGGAAAAAATATACTTAAAATAAATTGTACCAAAATTAATTATATAAATAATTAATTTCACAATTTATAATATTTCCTATTTAATATTAGAAATAATAAGTAGTCTAGAAATAACTATCTAGAAAATATCTTATTTGACTAAGTATCTTTTCCACAAAATTTGAAAAAATATCTAATTTAAGTTGTATTAGAAAAAATCTAGAACTTAAATATTTTTCAAATTTAAATTTAATTAAATATCAAAAATTAAGTTGTAACCACTTAATTTGAAAATATTCCATTTTAAGTTAATATTCGAAAAGATATTAACTTAAAAAATATCTAAAGAATCTTAATAACCAATGCCTAAAATTCCTCAACTTAATTTTGAAATTTGAAATTCAAAAGATATTCAGATTTAAGTTGGTTAGTTGTAGATAACTAAATATCAACTTAAATAAGAATATTTAATGAAAAATTTAAATTAACTTCCAGAAAGAATCTAGATGGTTATAATTCTATATTTAATTAAATACAAGAAAATACATATAGTTTAGCTTAGAATAAAAAATTCTTTAAACTATAATTTTCTTAAATTAATTTCAAAATAAATGAAATTAATTATGTTGCTAATCAATTTTATTAGGTTAAACTAGTGTAATTAACCTAGTACAGTTGTTCAAATCAGGCAAATGGGCCTTCACAATTGGGGTGGTTCATGTGAGGGGGTGCTGGGTTCAGTATGTCGTACCCACTTCTATGGCTCCCAACTCTCACACAAGGCCAAAAAGAGAGGAATTTAACCTTAATAAAAATAACTGTTATTAATTGAATAGGCCCAAAAACTAAATGGGCCTAAATAAATTCTATCAAGAACTATGATAATTTATTTTAGCAACAACAACCTATATGCATCTATAATAAAATTAAACACATAGGCTCACACAGGCACACTTTGGATGGGTCCTATCATGTTGCTAGGTCATACACAGATGAAAGAAGATTGTAAATTATACCTGTTACAAATTATTATCTTGACCAAGGGAGTCATCAGATCATTAGATCTGGCAAAAGGTAACCATGGCTATTTGCAATCAAGTAATAATAGGTTTAGAAAACTTACACACAAGTTAAAACACATACTCCTGCAACAAGGTTAGTTGGATAGTTGGATGTAGGATTTATTTAATTTTAAATTAAATATTTAATTTCAAAAATAATTAATTAAATAAATAAAAATAAAAAAAAATTCGAAATTTTTTTAAAAAATTTGAAAAAATTCGAAATTTTAAATAAAAATTTAAAATTAAACCTACAATTTTTGAAAAATTAGGTTTCAACCAACCTAAATATCATTTCAAAAATTTGCTAACTACTTTTAAATTTTAAATGTTATTTTATAAATAAAAATTAAATAAAAAATTAGAAAAGATAAATAAATATCTTTTTCAAATTTTAAATGTAATTTAAATAAATAAAATAACAAAATTTAAAAAATTAGCAAAATATCTTATATCATTTAAAAATTACATGATTATAAATATCTTATTTTTTAAATTTAAAATAAGATAAGATATAATCAAATTTTAAAATGTTGCTCCAAAATTCGCCCAAAATACGTGGACCAGTCAAGAGGGGACACGTGGATCAGATAACTTGGAGAGATTTGCTAAGTCTTTTTATGCCACCAGGAAGCGCTATTAGCATGGGTCCCGGAGGAGACACCCGGAGTACAAGTTACTCCTGGAAGCTAGTATAGCATGAAGGCCCTCCGGGATGTGTCAGGTCTCTCCCGAGAAATCAAGTCGCATTTAATGCTGCATGGGAGGAAGCATGTTGGGACTGTAACACGCAATAAAGTCTGACGGCACAACCCCCGAACAGCAGCGCTACAGTAATGATCATTTAAGTCTAGCGACGGCTACTCTGCGAAGAGTCACGTCAATCATAAGACAAAAAGGGCATTCTCCATAAAAACCCTACAGCACCTAGGGATTTGACCATGCATCACCCATGGTATATTCATCGGAAATGCCCAACTTTATGGATACTTACAGACACATGTGTAAGAACAATTCTAGGGATTACCCCACCAAAACACTATAAATACCCCCTCAAAGCTCATTTAATGGGGTCGGAGGATCTTGGTTTGCAACAGAGCAAGAAGAGAAAAAACTCACCAAGAACATTCTCTGTATTTAAGAGAAAAACATTCTCTCAAGTGTAGAATCTGTATTAAATATATCCATTAATAGCAGTGGCTCGTGGACTAAGGCTCATTAACGCCCCAACCACGTAAAAAGTCTTCATCTCACTTTCTTACAGCTCCTATTATAATTATATTTTAATAGTTGCCGAAAATCTCGGTCAACATTTTGGTGCTTTCATTGAGAGCTGAGGAAAGCTGCTTCACAACAAGCATTTAACTTCACGATAATGGTGGAGACAAGAGCTACACGTCATCCTCGCCCTCTAGAAGACGCTCAAGATCCCAATGAGGAAGATGTAGCCTCAAGGGCAGCAGAGGAGTCCGAGGAAGAAGAAGAAATAGTTCCCGAGGAAAACCACGAGGAACACCTCGATGAGTATGCTTATGATGATGGAAGCTACCAAGAGCTGGTGCTCCTCAGACAAAAAGCTATCGATCATGAAGCTGAGATCGAAGCTCAGAAAGTGCAAAATCAAAAAATGCATGAAGTGATGCTAGCCATGCAGAAAGCCATGGAGGCAGCTGGTATTCACGTGCATCCCAAGGCGATGGCCGCTGGACTCGACGGGGAGCCAGCGACGTCTTCGCCTAATTCCCAGCAGCAAAGGCCTAGGGAACCTAGCCCTATAAGGCACCCTGCTGAGAAAAACCAAACAAAAAACCCTACTTCTGCCCCTGGTCGAAAGAAAAAGGCGCAGGATCCGCGAAAGGTCCGCTCGGATTTCCCTAAAGGGAAAGGTCCGCAGAGGGGCAAGCCCCAAAGAGGGAGTCTTGGCCCTCAGGATCGAGGGGACCGAAAAAGCGTTTCCGTGCACCAGGAACCAGGGGGTAGAGGAAGAGGAGGACAGAGATGTCCACCCATTGATCTGAGAAATCAAATCAATGGGAATCAAGGTGACCTCCGGGATCACCTTGACCAAAAAAGATACAGACCCGTAGTCTCCTCGGGTACTGTAAACGAAGGGATTATGGCAGAACTTGCCATACTTCGAAAAGATATTGCTCGAGTCTCCCGGAGGCAGAAGGGAGATGATTCCGACTCGGACAGTGAGGATCGGGAGCCTTGTGCCAAACATATCCTGGAGGCGGAGCTCCCTAAAAACTTCAAAATGCCCGAAATGGCAGCATATACTGGGAACTCCGACCCCAGTGATCACTTGTCACGATTCAACCGAGTCATGACAGTCATGCGGGTCAGCAATGACGCCAAATGCTTATGCTTCCCCCTCACTCTGAGCGGATCGGCAGAGGAATGGTTCAAGAAATTGGAACCAGGATCGGTGGGATGTTGGAACAAACTCCAAACCAACTTCCGGAGACAATTTGTCGCCGCCAGGAAGGTCAACTTGGAGGTTAGTGCCTTGACCAACATCAAGCAACTGCCCACCGAGACCTTGAAGAATTACATCAAGAGGTTCCGAGAGGAAGCCTCGAAGACCAAGAAGGTCGACGACGGACAACAGCTTGCGCTTCTCCAAGCAGGAATCCGCACTGGGACTCCCTTCTGGAACGAATTACAGCAAGAAGGCGCTGCTAGCCTTCAGGACTTCCAGAAGCGAGTCCAAAAATATATTAACCTCGAAGAAGCCCAGATCGTGGCTTACGGAGGCTATTATCCCACCGGGATAGCAGGATACATGCCAGGAGTATCGCCCTCGGGTACTGTCCCGACCGCGACCCCTCCGATAAGTGGCATACAGTTTTCTGCTACTCCCGGATACAGCCAGGGCCAAGCTTTGCCCCCGGCATCTTCCCATTACGGCAACCCGTCCGGGGTGAATGGACGGGCTCCTTCACAGGCTGCCCCGACCGCTAGCTTAACAGGCCCTACCCAGGGGTCGAGGAGCAAAAGGTCTTCCAAGGGCAGCACCCGAACGGGAGAGAAGCGCCAAAAGAAGGGGTACACACCCTAATACACCCAGTACACAGAGCTCACGGACTCTCAGGAACGTGTATATTTTGCCACAAGGCAGAATACGCACTACCGGAGACCCCAGCCATTGTACAGAGACGCCTCCGGAGAGATCCGAGTAAAAGGTGCGAATACCACAACGACATTGGCCACAGCACCAATGAGTGTAAAAATCTCAAAGATGAGATTGAGAATCTGATCCGTTTGGGCCACCTCTATGAGTGGATCAAAAATAGGTTGCCCCACCTTAATCCGGGGCAGGTGGCAGGGGGTATGCCTTCGGGAACACCAGGGGGTACAGCAGGAGTATTGCCTCCAGCTGCTCCCGCAGGTGACACCCAGCATATACCCGGACTACCGCCCCGGCCTAATGGACGGGTAGCCATGATCTCCGGAGGTCCCCATATCGAAGGAAACACTCAAAAGGAGCGAAAGAGATATGCCGAGGCCGCAAGACACAGTGAGGTGTGGGAGGTCACTCAACTCCCAGCTCAAAGGCCTCGGCTAATGGACCAACCCATAACGTTCACGGAAGAAGACGCCAAGACGGTGCGTTTTCCTCATCACGACCCGCTGGTCATAGAGACCCCCATCGCAAATAAAGTGGTGGCTAGGGTCCTGATTGACAATGGAAGTTCCGTGAACTTGCTCTTCAAAGAAGCCTTCACTGCGATAGGGTTGACCGACCGGGACCTCTCTCCTAGTGGATCGCAGCTCACAGGGTTTAACGGGACAACGCTAATCCCGATGGGAAAAGTCAGGCTCCCAGTTACCCTATGCCCGGATACCCCCCAAAGCACATTCAAGTATTGCACCTTCGTGGTGGTAGACTGTCCAACAGCCTACAACGCAATTTTAGGTCGACCGGCCCTCGTCGACTTTGGTGCAATAACTTCAATCCGACACCTATGCCTAAAATTCCCTACCCAAGAAGCCGGAGTCGGAACGGTGAGGGGAAATCAAGGAGAGGCCAGGCAATGTTACAATGTTGCCACCCACTTGCCAGTACTCATGGTCCGGGGGCCCCCTGAGATAGAGAAGGCTGAAGAAGACGAGCTGGATCCTCACATAGGATCCGAAAGGGTCGTAGAACCAATGGAGGACGTCGAAGAAATACCAGTGTGCGACGACGACTCCACCAAAGTACTCCGGATAGGGAGAAGCCTAGATCCGGAGGAAAAAGATAAAATAATAAAAACACTGAAGGGCGCCATCGACATTTTTGCATGGCGCCAAGAAGACATGACCGGCATCAGCCCTCATGTCATCACCCATGTACTCAATGTCAACCCGGACATGCCCCCTGTACAGCAAAAGAGACGCCCGCTCGACTCGGTGAAAGCCGAGGCCTTAGAGAAAGAGGTGGATAAACTTTTGTCCAATAGCATGATCCGCGACGTATACTATCCGGAATGGCTGGCCAATCCGGTCCTGGTGCCCAAGCCAAACGGGACTTGGCGGGTTTGTATAGATTTCACAGATCTAAACAAAGCCTGCCCAAAGGACTGCTTTCCGCTGCCCAGGATCGACCAGATGGTGGACGCCACGTCCGGATTTAAGCTGCTGTCTTTCATGGATGCCTATGCTAGGTACAACCAAATAAAAATGCATACGGCAGACCAGGAGTGCACTAGCTTCAGGACCGATAAGGGGGTATACTGTTACCTAGTCATGCCTTTCGGACTGAAAAACGCCGGAGCAACCTATCAAAGAATGGTTAACCGGATGTTTAAAAGCCTCCTGGGACGAAACATGGAAGTATATGTAGACGACATGCTCGTCAAATCCAAAGCATGCAAATGACCATGCAAGCGACTTAGAGGAATGTTTCGAAGTCGTCCGGAGATACGGCATGAAACTCAATCCAAAAAAATGCACCTTCGGGGTCAAGTCGGGAAAATTCCTGGGCTTCATAGTCAGCCAAAGGGGGATCGAGGCGAACCCGGAGAAAAATAAGGACGTGCAAAGTTTGACCGGAAAGGTAGCCGCACTGAGCCGCTTTATCTCACGGTCCACGGACAAGTGCATACCCTTCTTCAACATACTGAAGAAATGCCAAAAGTTCGAATGGACAGATGAATGCGAGGAGGCATTCAAAAGGTTAAAAGACCACATGGCCAAACCTCCTATCCTATCAAAACCCGTCCTTGGAGAAGACTTGTTCCTTTACTTGGCCGTCTCCGAGCATGCGGTCGATCGTCGCACCGGTCCGGAGGAAGAAAAAATTCAGCACCCCGTGTACTACGTTAGTAAACGCATGGTAGGTGCCGAGACAAGGTACCCGGTTATTGAAAAATTAGTATTCTGCCTCCTGATGGCATCAAGGAAGTTGAGACCATACTTCCAAGCCCATCCGATCAGAATTTTGACCAATCATCCACTCCGGCAAGTTCTCCGTAAGCCCGAAGCATCCGAAGACTCCTCAAGTGGGCAATGGAGCCGAGTCAGTTCGACTTACATTATGTGCCCCGGATTTCCATAAAAGGCCAAGCCTTGGCGGACTTCATCACCGAATGTAATGAAGCCGAGGCAACAGCCAATACACCGGAGCCACCCATCCCCACTTGGAGAGTATTTGTGGATGGAGCTTCTAATGAGAATGGTTCAGGAGCCGGAGTGGCTATGATATCACCTACTGGGTTGCGGCTCCAGGCAGCACTCCGGTTCAACTTCACAGCTTCGAACAATGAAGCCGAATATGAGGCCCTGATAGCAGGGCTAAAATTGGCCAAAGCTGTAGGAGCCAAGAGGGTGGAAGTCTACAGCGATTCTCAGCTGGTCGTAAACCAAGTTTCCGGAGAATACCAAACTCGCGGCGAAAGGATGGCCGCGTACGTAACAATAGTCCGAGAACTGCTCCACGAGTTCACGAACTATAAAATAGAAAGAATCCCCCGAGAAAAGAACGCTCACGCGGACTGTCTGGCTAAGTTAGCCTCGGACAGCGAAATCGAAGAGCTGGGGGTAGTACCAGTGGAACGCTTGGCGAGCCAAGCATCAAAATAAAAGAGACCACACAAACGGTTGGGCAAGAACCCGGTGGATGGTCCCCATCATAAAGTACATAACCACGGGTGAGTTGCCCCAAGAGAGGGCACCTGTCTCGAAAGATTCGCATCGGTGCTCATCGTTATGTAATGATGGATCAAATTCTCTACCGGAGAGGACTCAGCATGCCTTATTTAAGGTGTGTATCGGACCCTGAAGCTAGACAAATCATGCTGGAGGTCCATGAAGGGTTCTGTGGAGACCATACGGGAGGACCCAGCCTCTCAAAGAAAATATTGAGGCAGGGATACTTCTGGCCAACAATGAAAAAAGATCGTATAGACTATGTCCAAAAGTGTGACTCGTGCCAAAGGTACGCGAACATACCGAGAGCTCCTCCAAATGAGATCACTTTGATGACCGGCCCACGGCCCTTCGCGGTCTGGGGAATAGATCTCATCGGGTCTCTACCTACGGGAAAAGGAGGGGTAAAGTATGCAATAGTAGCAGTGGACTACTTCACCAAGTGGACAGAGGCTGAGCCTATGAAGACAATAACTGCTAAAAAGGCGTTGGACTTTGTTATCAAAAACATAGTGTGTCGATACGGCTTGCCTCACAAGATAGTCTCAGACAATGGAAAGCAATTTGATTGCGAGGAATTTACTGACTTTTGCAACCAACACGGAGTGGTAAAAAGCTTCTCCGCGGTAGCCCGGCCTCAAACAAACGGCCAGGCGGAAGCGATCAATAAAATCCTAAAGGTCACCTTGAAAAAGAAGCTGCCGGCCTATAAAAATAACCGGCCCGAAGAATTGCCAAGGGTATTGTGGGCCTACCGGACGACCCCCAGATCCACAACCGGTCACTCGCCGTTCTCAATGGCGTACGGTTGTGAAGCAATGGTCCCGTGGAAACATTATTCCCGTCCCACGGGAGGACGACTTATGATCCGCCACCAATCGTGCCCCGCTCCAAGAAGCTCTGGATCAAGTCGAAGAACTCCGGGATGAGTCCCAAATACGGATGGCCGCTTATCAAAAGAAGGTGACCAAGTATTTTAACTCCAAGGTTAAAAATAGAAAATTCGCTATTGGGGATATGGTCCTAAGAAGGGTTTTCCCAGCCACCCAAGAACCCGGAGTGGGGGTACTTGGACCAAATTGGGAAGGACCATATGAAATCGAGGACGAAATCGGTTCTGGCACTTACAAACTGAAAAGAATGGACGGAACTACTGTCCCAAGAGCCTGGAATGCCGATCACCTCAGAAAATATTACCAATAGCGAATTAAACTTAGATTTTGTTCAAAGGGTTTGTACCGTCCAAATGTATGCCTCCTCTATATTAAATAAAACTGAGTGCCTTAAAAACAAAGTTTCTATGCCACTCAGGGGGGTACTAGGGTATACCGCACGGACAAACAAAAACAAACTAAGTAAAATATCCTGACCCAAAGGGCAGGTCAATAAAAAAAAAAAATATCCTGACCCAAAGGGCAGGTCAATCTATCTAAGTAAAATATCCTGACCCAAAGGGCAGGTCAAAAAATATGCGCAAAAAATAAAGAGCGTAAGTATAAAAACCCTGAGCCAAAGGACAGGTTGAAATATATAAGTGTGAAAAAAAAAGATCGCATATATATATAAATAAAAAAAAATATCCTAGCCCGAAGGGTAGGTCATACACATGTAAATGGCCCGGGGACAGGCCTTAAGATATAATTGTCTCCCCTTCAAATAAAAGCTGCCGCCTATATGTAAATTGTTCTAAGGCAGCAGCAAATATGTACAAACAAAAAAAAAGTTATAAGAAGAACGGGTAGAATGCGGGTCAATAATACGGCGGCTCGGTCGGCCGCGGCGAAGACGAGGTCCAATCCGTGCCTCAAGCTCAGCATCAAGCCTCTTCTTCTTTTCCCGAAATTTGGCAATCATGTCCTCGGGTTTGGGATAAAAAGTAAGCTTGATACTCTGATCATTGGTGGCCCAAGCCATGTAGACACCATCATCAAAGCGCTTCGGGCACCGGGCGCAGGAGACAGGAGAAAGGAGCTCGGCCCTCTTGGCCTTCCTGGTAGACTGATCTTTGTAGTCCCGAAGCTCCTTCAACTCCGCAGCTAGAGCGGCCTTGGATTCGATATCCGACTGGTGAGTCTCCTCTAGAGACCTCACCTTGGCGGCCATTTCATCCAAAGCCTCCCTAGCCTCCCGAAGATCTCGCCTGGCCTTCTCGGCAGCCTCGGTTTGAGCCCTTAGTTCCTCCTGATGATGGGCCTCCATCCTGCCTCTCCGCTGGGCCTCGGCCTGGATCATGGCCTCCGCTCGAGCCTCCTCCGGTGGCCTCCTCTTCCTTGGCCTTGGCCTTCTCTTCCTTGGCCTTGGCCGTCGCTTCCTCGGCGCTCGGCAGCCTCCTGGTAGATCTGCCTCTCCGCTGTGAGGTCTTGGAGGACCTTCCTGACGTCGTTCATGTCCCCAAAGTCGGACAGAGCGAAGCCATGGTTTATGATGTTCCTGGAGAGGCGACCAGCCTCGGCAGCAAGCTGAACCATAACGAGGTATAAGGAAAAATTTCTCAAAGGAAGAAAACAAAATACAAACAACAAAAAGGAAACGCAAAAAATTGCAAAGTACTTACCACTGTGAGGGAATGGCTGAGGTCCTGGACCTGGAAGATGGAGTTCAGGGAAGCGCAAGTGGCAAACTGCTTGGGCGCACAGCGTGTAAGCTGAGAAGCGAACTCACCGGTCATTTCCGCGGCAAAGGGAGCCAAAGTGGGCCCTAGGAGGGGACGGAACCAGTCCGTTAAAGGGTCCAAGTTGAGGTTCCACGGATCATGATAGTCCGGATGGTTGATGCTCGCCTCAACCTCAGCTCGCAGAATCCTCCTAAGGGCCTCCACCTCGGCATACCCCCGGGAGTACTCGTCCATAGCGTAGTTGTGTTTGGCTATGCGAAGCTCCTGCCTCACCTCATCCCCCGGAATCGGGGTAAGATCAATGTGAGGAGGAGCAGGATTTTCCTCCATCGGGGAAACCCCGCCGTCTAGGCCATGAGCAGGAGTGTCGGCCCTCCGAGGCCTCTTCGGCTCGTCCTGGGCAATCATCTTGCCCTTACGCTTGCGAATCAGAGCCACTTCAGGCTCCTCCTCGTCCTCCTCTGATACCACTGGAAGGGCTTGAGGCTCTCCAGTACCCTCGGCGGCTTCCTCCGAGAAGTCCCACCCTTTCCCTTGGCCTTCTCCCGGAAGCACCTCCTCGTCATCCACTAAGTCAATGGTTTCGGGGGGAGCGCCGGAAGGAACCTTCAAGGAAGGAGCCGGGGGAGAGGGGTGAAAGCCGGAGGAGCCACGGGAGTATGAACCCCGCAAGCCGTTCCAGGATGGCATCCATGGAGGTA
Source organism: Cannabis sativa (assembly GCF_029168945.1). NCBI lineage: Eukaryota > Viridiplantae > Streptophyta > Magnoliopsida > Rosales > Cannabaceae > Cannabis > Cannabis sativa. Next base: position 29,784,754 of record NC_083606.1, read on the forward strand.
CCTGTTCCAATAAAATAAGCAAGTGTTAGAAGTTCGTGAGAAACCGCTTATAAAAGGTGCGGACAAATAAACTACTCCTACCCGGACTTCCTAATTCGGCCCTAGCAAAGTCCCGAACTTTAATGCCGGGCGGCATCATCTCCAAGATAACCGTCCGAGGGCCGAAACCACCGGACGCTATGTAAGCCGACGGACCTAAGGGAATAGGTTCCGGAGGGCCGGAGCCCATCCGGGACCGACCTAGGTAATCTCCTAAGTTCGTAAAATAAAATTCCTTCAAATGATCCCCCCACCGGGTCGACGGCATCTTAAACCTACGGAGACGCTCGTCAAACCCTAGGGGCCTATGACTGGTATATTCATCAACGGGAGGAACATAGCGAATTATCAAGGGAGACTTACCACCGGCACCGGAAGTGCTAGCACCGGGAGCACCCGAGTTTGATTCGGGGGCTGAAGGCTGAGGCCGGGAAGTCTGGTTCTCAGAAGAACCTTCAAGACGAAGGGGCCTCCCGGCGGAAGGACCCCCAATCTCTTCTTGAAGTATCTTGTCAAAAAATTTAGCTTCGGACTTCCCGCCAATGGCTTGGCTCCTTCGCACCACCGGACTCCCCACGCGAAGCCCTCTCCCAGAGGCAGCCTGGGCCTTAGAATACGCCTTCTCCTGGGCCTTCTGGTAGAGATAATCTTGGTACTTCTTCTCTGCCGTAGCAATGAGCTCATCCCGGAAGGCCTTCTCCGCAACCGGCGCCCTCACATTGGGGCAGATGACCTTTGAGAGGTTGGAGTCATCCACGGATTGATGAGAAAGGATAAGTTTAGCCTTCCTGCAATTCTCCATGGTGACCAGGCCCCCGACATCAAGATCGGCATGGTCGTAGGAGGCGAAGGCTTGGGCCCTTCGAAGGAAAGCCTGAGTGGGGAGCGTCCGCTGGTAAGGTGGGATCCGCACCCACTCCGTGAGAAGCTCCGGGTGGTCCACGGCCCTGAACCCGGACGAAAAGAAAAAGCGGTGGCGGTACTCCTTAACATGAGTCTGCCTATTATATGGAACCATCCCCTCGTTAGCAGGGTGGATCCGGAACCCATAAAAACCATCCTTAAGTTTGTCCCCTTTCTTGGGGACGGATACAAGTTCATAAAAATATAAAATTTCCGCCGGCCGGGAGACCCCCGGCCGCGGGCGGTGTAAAAATAAATAAGCCCGAGAGCAAAGCGGTAAGCTTGAGGAATAAGTTGGTATGGCGCAAGGCCGACAAATACAAGAAAATTCACAAAGTAATCTTGGAGCAGGAGCATGGCACCGGCCATCAAATGGGTCTGACTCCAAGCCCCGAAGCCGTCATAGTTGTGATTAGGCGTCTCCGAGTCACGAGGAGGCCGGTGGAAGGTCCCTGAGGTAGAGGGTTTGATCCCAGCCACATTAATAATGTTCTCCAGCTGGTGAGGGCAAGTCAGGGTCGATCGAAGCTCGGCCGCTTCCCAACCAGTTGCGCGGGACTTGTACCCCTCCTGGGCAACGGGTCCCAGAGAAACCTCCTCCAGGGTGGCTATGTTTTTACCTTTCTTCTTCGAAGATTTCGAGCCGGAAGCAGACATTTTATGTTCTGAGAAAAACAAAAAGAAAAAACCCAGCAGTTAGGCCCCATACCAAACCCTAAATCAGGAAAAAGGGAGTGGGGGTCCCCTAACCGCTGGAAAGAGGCCCCCTCCGGACACGTGTCACACAGGAAACTGCTGAAGAGAATCCCTGAACAAGTGTCGGGTGCAGTAAAATCGCAGAAAAGTGGTTTTGCAAAAAGGAAAAGAAAAGAGAAAAGCCTTCCTATGCCCTAAGCAATTGTTAAACGAAGAACACATGGCCTTCTTCAAACAAAGCTGTATGCCTACAACAGAGGCATGGCAATGGCGACTCTACAACTAACACAGTAAACATAAAGCAGAACTCGAAGAACTTAAACACTCACACACCCAGAAGCCTCTAAGTGCGAACCCAGAAAACAAACGAAGTAAATGTAAGCATGTTATTATCTAAAGATGCAAGAAACTTACAGTCGATTGTTGAACTGGGGGTACTGAGTGTGGTTGAGTGAGAGTTGAGAAGCACTGGCAAAATCGAACACTGGAAAATTAAAAGAAGTGTTTAAGTGTTAAAGCAGTTTGTGCTACTTTGAGGAATTTTCTCTCTGAGAAATTCGAGCAGAAATGGCAAGGAATGGAAAGTAACCGAAATGAAGGAAAGGTGGTGGTTTTTATAGACAAAAGCGCATGAGGAACAGGCGTCTTCACCTACCAATCACACGGTGGGGGAAACGCACGATTCGAATTCCCAAAAGATCAACGGACTAGATCAATCTACCATTGAGGCGGTGGAAACGTTTGAGTATCCGTCTGACACCATCAATGCGCCGCATCAATCATGGGGCGTGAAACGAATCGACCTCTGCAAAAGTGAATCGCCGCATTTAATGCCATTATTAGACACACCTCCACGCGCCCCCAAGTCGTATCAGAAGACCGAGGAGGCGGCTGGAAACATTCCTGCAAAAAAGCATATTGCTGCATTAAATGACATCATTTAATTTGCCCCCACGCGCTCGAGGCTCGAGCTAGGGAAACGAGGGGTCAACCGGAGACACTCGAACAAGCCTTGGTTTATTTTTACTAAGTAAACAAGGCTTGGGGGGTAAATGTTGCTCCAAAATTCGCCCAAAATACGTGGACCAGTCAAGAGGGGACACGTGGATCAGATAACTTGGAGAGATTTGCTAAGTCTTTTTATGCCACCAGGAAGCGCTATTAGCATGGGTCCCGGAGGAGACACCCGGAGTACAAGTTACTCCTGGAAGCTAGTATAGCATGAAGGCCCTCCGGGATGTGTCAGGTCTCTCCCGAGAAATCAAGTCGCATTTAATGCTGCATGGGAGGAAGCGTGTTGGGACTGTAACACGCAATAAAGTCTGACGGCACAACCCCCGAACAGCAGCGCTACAGTAATGATCATTTAAGTCTAGTGACGGCTACTCTGCGAAGAGTCACGCCAATCATAAGACAAAAAGGGCATTCTCCATAAAAACCCTACAGCACCTAGGGATTTGACCATGCATCACCCATGGTATATTCATCGGAAATGCCCAACTTTATGGATACTTACAGACACATGTGTAAGAACAATTCTAGGGATTACCCCACCAAAACACTATAAATACCCCCTCAAAGCTCATTTAATGGGGTCGGAGGATCTTGGTTTGCAACAGAGCAAGAAGAGAAAAAACTCACCAAGAACATTCTCTGTATTTAAGAGAAAAACATTCTCTCAAGTGTAGAATCTGTATTAAATATATCCATTAATAGCAGTGGCTCGTGGACTAAGGCTCATTAACGCCCCAACCACGTAAAAAGTCTTCATCTCACTTTCTTACAGCTCCTATTATAATTATATTTTAATAGTTGCCGAAAATCTCGGTCAACATAAAATAAGATAGATTTTTAAGCAAGAAGATAGATACTAATTCTATTCAAATTCAAATTACACTAATATCTTGAATTAAATTTAAAAAATATTAAATTAATTCAAAATGATAATTAGAATTGAATTAGGAATAGTAATAGTATAAATACAAAACTATACCAAAAATCGGAAGTTAATTCCATGAAACAGCATGAAAAATCGAAGAAAAACAAAAAAAAATGTGAACTGTACGGACAGATTTGCGATCGCAGGAAAATATCAGCACAGCCCCGATTTTTTCAAATCTTCAAAAAATCATAACTAATTCAAATAAAATCCAAATTAAGTTCTGTAAAAGGCTAACTTGCTTAATTTTTTCCATACTATCCAATAAAAATAATTCCATAGATAAAATCGCAATTATTTTTCACGAAAACTTTACAAACATCAATCAATCATCAAATAACACTCAATACAACATGATACCATCCAAAGAACATACAAACAATCGTTTTAAAGTCCAAATTTCTTGCAAGTAAATCAATTACCATGGCTCTGAGGCCAGTTGTTGGAAATTATTTTACCACGATCTTAGATCTACTCACAAGTATGTTTATTAACATCCTAAATAAGAACTTTCTAAAACGATAAATTAAACACATATAAAGTTTAAGAAACCTTACATTGGGTGCAGCGGAATAATATGACTCCTTCCGTTCAGATATCTAGCCCTTGATTCCTTTCTGTAGCAGAGCATTATCAATATCTGAACCTGGATCTCTTTCTCTGAATCTTTGATGCTGAAACTCCTTCGCTGATGATCTTTCTTCACGATCTTCCTCACTATGATTGAGGTATCACTTGATGTGTGTGGGCACTACTCATACACTAAGGTAGTTCGAAATTCAAAGAAAGAGAAAGAAGAAGTGGCAGCTAAAGATAGGGAGAGAGAAGGCTCAGTTTTTTCTGATTCAGAAAAAGTGTCAGGAAAAAGTCTTATTTTCCTGAAGCCTTCACTATCTATTTATAGCATTCCACTAGGGTTAGGTTTGAATTATTTGGCATTAGAATAATGAAAAAATCAACTTAAAATACACACAAAGGTGGCCGGCCATACACTTAGTGGATTGGGCCTTGCTTTTTGCAATTTTGCAATTTTAACACCTTTTGTATCTGATTTTCTCAAAAATGCCAATTTCCTAATTCAACCATTTAAATGTCAATTCTAACTATTTAATAACTATAAATAATTATTAAATAATATTGTCATTTATCATATTTATTAATTGAACCATACAATGTATCATAATTAACAAATATGCCCCTATAAACTCTTTCTTTACAATTTCGCCCTTACTTAGTGAAAATTTCACAAATAGACATAGTCTAATTTGAGAATTATAATTGATTAATCAAAACCAATTACATGAGTCTTACAAGCAATATTATCTCAACTAGTGGGGGGACCATGGGTCTATATAACCGAGCTTCCAATAAGTAGATCAAGAATTTAGCACTAAAATTCACTAACTTATTAATTCTTCGTTGAATCCACGCATAGAACTCAGAATTGCACTCTCAGTATATAGAATGCTCTATATGTTCCACCATATAGACACATCATTAGTTATCCATTGTTATAATCCTAATGTGATCAATTATCCTCTATATGAATGATCTACACAGTAAAGGGATTAAATTACTGTAACACCCTACTATGTATTTTATCCTTAAAACACTTGACCCCGTATAAATGATATTTCAGCTTATGTGAAATGAGATCTCCACCATTTATTTTCGTTTGGTCAAGCTCGAAGGTGATCATCCTTTGCTTACTATTCGCCAGATAGAAGCTATAGATTCCATGTTTATGCTAGCGCTCCCACTCAATTGCACTACCGTGTTCCCAAAAAGTACGTATCACCCTGACCTAAAATTAGGCTTAACTAACAATTCAAGGAACACGAATAGCCTTTCAAGATTGAGCCTAAACATAACAGGATTAAGATCATTTGATCTAGGATCAACTAGGCGATATTGACTTGAATAGATTTTACGGTAAGTTTAATTAAATCTAAGTCAAAGTTCAATATCGGTCCCTTCCGATGCATACTCCATGCATCCAACCTGAGCTTTACTTTAACCAATGTTCTGGAAAGAACATAGTATTTCTCCAAATACAAGTAAACTCTTGTTGTAGATTATCATATCACTAAAACCCTGTGTCAGATAAATCTAGGAAACTTTATTCACATAGTCATGTTTACTTTCCAATGTGTTGACGGCACAATAAACAGGATCAAGTATGTGAAAAGGGTTTCAGATGAATTTATACATTATGTACATATAATCATGAAATAAATCATGTGAACCATGCAACATTAAATGTTATTTCTGATCTATATTAATAAGTAAATCTAATTATATTGAAATGAGTTTTATTTAGGGCATAAAACCCAACATAGATTCCATATTTATGTTCAGCACTCCCACTCAATCATACTATCATGTTCCCAAAATATACGTATCACCCTGACCCAAAAGTAGGCTTAACTAATAAATCAAAGAACATGAATAGCACTCCTGAGATGAGCCTAAGCATATCAGGATTTAGATTCTTTTAATTTTAAGATCAACTACTGATATTGACTTGGAAAGATATGTATAACGGTAAGTTTGTAATATCTTAACTTAGTTGCAATATCGGTCCAGTCCAATGTATACTCCATACATTCGAAACTAGTATACTTTACTAATGTCCTGGAAAGAACATAACACTTACTCCCAGTGTAAGTACACATCATCGCTGATTATCACATTAGTGTAAATCCAATAACACTGATGAAACAGGGACCAAGTCTTTTGATACATATGATCACAATTACATTCCACTGTGTTGACGATACTGTAATTGTGAATAAACATATGATCTGGATTTAACTGATTTTGTGTGTATGAATGTAATAAACATATTAAACATATTAAACCATTAGCATGTAAAATTCATGCAAACATCAATCACTTCAAATTTCTTATATTGATAACTAATCAGATTGTAAAGAGTTTTATTTAGGGCATAAAACCCAACACAATGGAGATCGAATATCTTAATAATAATAAAGCTCATTCTTTAAAATGTATTTTCTTTATTATTCTAATAAATATATTCATTAAATTCGAAATTTAGAATTAAAATTAAAAAAATAAGAATTTAATATAATATTTATAAAATTATACTTAGATGGTGATTTGAAATAAAATTAATTATTTCCATCTTAGTAGTAATCTTAAATATAAATAATAAGGAAATTAATTTAAGTTGTATTAATTTAAATTAATTAGCAACTTAAAAATTTTCTTGAGAATATATTTATTGTATTCGAAAATTAAGTATAAAAATTATACAATTTTCGAAAATAATAAATTCATAGAAAAATACTTCAAGCAAATATATCACCTATCTAGATTTTCTTTTGACTAATTAATTCAATTTCTAATATTATATATATATATATTAATTTTTATTATTTTAAATTAATCAATAGATGAAAAAATCATTGATTTAAGTTGGCCCAAGAATTAATTAAAATAAATAATTAATTTACAACTCAATCTATTTTTAAAAAAAAAATTCAAAATTATTGCATAAATAAAATGCAATTTTTGAAATTGATTAATAAAATAAAGAAAAAAAATATATATTTTTTGAAAATTATTTAAATTTAAGTTGAAAAATTAAATTTCAACCTAAAAATAATTTTCTATTTAATTAAGTGTCATGAAAAATAAATAAACATTCAAGTATCATGATGAGAATCAACTTAGATATTAAATTTTTCAAGTTAATTAAATGTATTAAATTCAAGAAATAAATAATTAAGTCTAGAGAAGACTTAATTATTAATTTCTAGTTTAATATTAGGAAAAATATACTTAAATAAAATTGTACCAAAATTAATTATTTAAATAATTAATTTCACAATTTATGATATTTTCCTATTTAAATATTAAAAATAATAAGTAGTCTAGAGATTACTATCTAGAAAATATCTTATTTGACTAAGTATCTTTTCAACAAAAATTTGAAAAATATCTAATTTAAGTTATATAGAAAAAATCTAAAACTTAAATAATTTCAAATTTAGATTTAATTAAATATCAAAAATTAAGTTGTAACCACTTAATTTGAAGATATCTTTTTAAGTTAATATTCGAAAAGATATTAACCTAAAAAATATCTAAAATATTCCATTTTAAGTTAATATTCGAAAATATATTAACTCAAAAAACATCTTAAGAATCTTTAATAACTAATGCCTAGGATTCCTCAACTTAATTTAAAATTTAAATAAAATATTCAAATTTAAGTTAGATAAGAAAAATCAGTTGTTACAACTAATTTATAACTTAAATAGGAATATTTAATTAAATAAGCTCCAGAAAGAATCTAGTTAGTTAAAATTCTTTATTTTATTAAACACAAGAAAAATACAAATAGTTTGTTTAGAAATAATATCTAAAACTAAAAGTGTTTTTCTTAAAATTAACTTTAAAATATTAAAATGAAAATAAATTTTCACATATTTTAAAAGTTAATTATGTTGCTAATTCAATTTTATTAGGTCAAACTAATATAATTAACCTAGTACAGTTATCCAAATCAGGCAAATGGGCCTTCACAATTGGGGTAGTTCATGTGAGGGGGTGCTAGGTTCAGTATGCCGTACCCACTTCTATGGCTCCCAACTCTCACACAAGGCCCAAAAGAGAGGAATTTAACCTTAAAATAAATAACTGTTATTAATTGAATAGGTCCAAAAACTAAATGGACCTAAATAAAATCTATTATGGTGTGACATTTTATTTAGCAACAACCTATATGCATCTATATAATAAAATAAACACATAGGCTCACACAGGTACACACTTGGATGGATCCTATCATGTTGCTAGGTCATACACAGATGAAAGAAGATTGTAAAATTTACCTGTTACAAATTATTAACTTGACCAAGGGAGCCATCAGATCATTAGATCTGGCAAAAAGTAACCATGGCTATTTGCAATTAAGTAATAATAGGTTTTGAAAACTTACACACAAGCTAAAACCACATACTCCTGCAACAAGGTTAGCTAGATAGTTGGAAGTAGGATTTATTTAATTTTAAATAAATAAATTTCGAAAATAATTAAATTAAATAAATAAATAAAATAAATATTTAATTTCGAAAAATAAAATAAAATTAAAATTTAATTTTCGAAAAAATTAAAGAAAAATTATTTATTTTCGAAAATAAAAAAAATATTATTAATTTAAATTTCGAAATTATTAAAAAAAATATTTAAAGTTAAACCTACAATTTCGAAAAATTAGGTTTCAACTAACCTAAATATCATTTCAAAATTTGCTAACTACTTTTAAAAATTAAATGTTATTTTCTAAATAAAAATTAAAAAAGATAAATCAAATATCTTTTTCAAATTATAAATTTAATTTAAATAAATAAAATAACAAAATTTAAAAGTTAGCAAAATATCTTACATCTATTTAAAATTACATGATTATAGTTATCTTATTTTAAATTTAAATAAGGTCAAATTAATTTAAAAAAAGTTTAATATCTGACCTTAAATTTAAAAATAAGATATGATATAATCAAATTTAAAAATAAGATAAATAATTAAGAAAAAAGATAGATATTTATCAATTTCAAATTCAAATTACACTAATATCATGAATTAAATTTAAAAAATATTAAATTAATTCATTATGATAATAAGAGTTGAATTAGGAATAGTAAATATATAAATACAAAACTACACAAAAAATCGGAAGTTAATTCCATGAAAAAACATGAAAAAAATTGAAGAAAAACGAAAATTTTGGGAGCTGTACGGACGGTATCCGTTGCATACCGTCCGCGCGCGCACTCAGGGTGACTGGCTGAGTAACCTCGGCGGACAGGGGTGATTGCAGCCTTCGCGCGCGCATAGGTGGGGTTCAGACAAGTGATCCGCACGCGCATGAGGGATTCAGACAGCAAGCTCAGTCGTTGCTGTCTGAATCCGCGCACTCGTGTAGGTGCACAGTCACCTTATCTTTTTTTCGATTCTTCAAAAAATCATAACTAATTCAAATTAAATCGAAATTGAGTTCTGTAAAAAAGTAACTTGCTTAATTTTTTCCATAATATCCAATAAAAATAATTCCAAAAACAAAATTTCAATTATTTTTCACGAAAATTCACAAACATCAATCAATCATCATATAACACTCAATACAACATGAAACCATCCAAATAACAAATAATCGTTTTAAAGTCTAAATTTCTTGCAAGCAAATCAATTACCATGGCTTTGAGGCCAGTTGTTGGAATTTATTTTACCGTGATCTTAGATCTACTCACAAGTATGTTGTTTAAACACCCTAAATGTGAACTTTCTAAAACGATAAATTAAACACATATAAAGTTAAGAAAACCTTACATTGATCCAACGGAATTAAAGTCTCCTTCCGCTCAGATCTCTAACCCTTGTATCCTTTCTGTAGCAGAGTATAATCAAGATCTGAGCCCGAATGTCCTTCTTCTTCAAGTTTGATCCTTCACAGTCTTCCAATCTATGATTGAGTTACTTCTTGCTGTGTGTGGGCACTCACTCTTTCACTAGGGTCACGAAATTGATGAAGGGAAAAGAGAAGAGGGATTTCGGCCAGGTATAGAAAGTAGGGAAGGCTCAGTTTTTCTGAAGAGAGAAATTTCTGTCAGAAAACTAATGAAAGCATGTGATTTGAGTGAGCCATCACTTTCTATTTATAGGCAACTACTAGGTTTAGGTTAGGAATTATTTGGCATTAAAATAATGAAAAAAATCAATTTGAAACTCCAAAAATAGTGGCCGGCCATGGTGTGTTAGTGGGCCCCACTTGATTTTGCAGTTTTAACAAATTTTATTTCTATTTTCTCAAAAACGCCAATTTTCCAATTCTAACCTTTTAAATGCCAAAACTAATTATTTAATAACTAAAATAGATTATTAAATAATATAGTCATTTAATTTAATTATTAACTAGACATATAAAGTCCATTAATAAATAAATAAACATAGAATCTCTTTTCTTTACAATTTCACCCGTGCTTAGTGAAAATTCACAAATTAGACATAGTCTAACTTTAGAATTATAATTGATCAATCACGAATCAATTAATGAGTCTTACAAGCAGAATGTTCTCAACTAGAATGGGGACCATGGATCTATATGCTGAGCTTCCAATAAGTGAACCAAATTTACCAAGTAAATTCCTACTTATTACTTCTTCGTTGAATCCACTCTTAGAACTTAGAATTGCACTCTCAGACTTATATAGAGCATATTATATGTTCCACGATATCAATATGCTATCTCATTTAACCATTGTTATAATCTTATTGTGATTTAAAGATCCTCTATATAGATGATCTACATCGAGATGGGATTTCTTTACCGTTCTCACCCCTCAATGTATTTTGCCCCTTAAAACACTTAGCTACCTGTAAATGGTGTTTAGTGATCTAATAATTAGTTAGTTAAACAAGAGCTCATCCATTTACTTCTATTTTCTAAGCTCGAAGGGAATCATCACTTGACTTCTATACACCAGTAGAAGCTATAGATTCCATATTTATGTTCAGCACTCCCACTCAATCATACTATCATGTTCCCAAAATATACGTATCACCCTGACCTAAAAGTAGGCTTAACTAATAAATCAAAGAACATGAATAGCACTCCTGAGTTGAGCCTAAGCATATCAGGATTTAGATTCTTTTAATCTTAAGATCAACTACTGATATTGACTTGGAAAGATATATATAACGGTAACTTTGTAATATCTTGACTTAGTTGCAATATCGGTCCAGTCCAATGTATACTCCATACATTCGAAACTAGTATACTTTACTAATGTCTTGGAAAGAACATAACACTTACTCCAAGTGTAAGTACACATCATCGCTGATTATCACATTAGTATAAATCCAATAACACTGATGAAACAGGGACCAATTCTTTTGATTCATATGATCACAATCACATTCCACTGTGTTGACGATACTGTAATTGTGAATAAACATACGATCTGGATTTAACTGATTTTGTGTATAAAAGTAATAAACATATTAAACCATTACCATGTAAAATTTATGCAAACATCAATCACTTTAAATTTCTTATATTGATAACTAATCAGATTGTAAAGAGTTTTATTTAGGGCATAAAATCCAACATTATTTTGGTGACTATTTTGTGTTATTGGTTGAATCTATTATCAGACAATAGTTAGTGTTATTGTTTGAATGTATGTATTATATTTAATTTTATACTCTGGACCTGGTTTAAAACTTTTAGGATATTTGACATTTAGTCCTTATAATATGTTTATTGTATAGGTTTGTATTTCCTAAAGTTGTATGTTTTTTTAATTGTTCAAGTTTTTATATACGGTCGCACAACTATGGAGAAACTATTATCCAACTGAATACAAACAATGTTTTTATATTTCTAAATTGTGCTATGAATGTATTTTTATTCTTTGTTTTTCCATTACTCCTTTTTCCTTTATTTAGTTATGTTTTATCAATTCTTACCTGACTGCTTTTAAAACTATAAAGAAGAAAATATTCTGGTACTTAATATTTACGAAGTGTCGCAACTGTAACAAAACGATTTTGCAACTATTAAAAAACTGTTTCAAATTTCATAAAAATGAAATCCCATGTATTTAGAACATAACATATCAACCTGTTTGAATTTGCACACAGAATTAAACAATTCAAATATTTCATATGTATCTATTTTATTGCTTGATTGTTGCATGTCTTTCGATTGTGTCCGTGTTGACCACATTTGCTGCACCTGTTATGTTTTTTTGTATCCCATTCAGATAAAAACCTTTGTTTCCTTGGTCTTCCATATCTTATTTTCTGGTTTGGTGGTAGAACAATGATATCTTTTATGTTTTGTGGCACATCCCATGTTGTGTGATTGTGTACCGGATATGTTGAGCCGCTGTATGTTTCAAGCCATGTTCTTGTGGTGTAATAACCTGAACAGTAGTTGTAAACATTCAAGTTCATCTCTTTTATAACAGCAAGCGCATGAGCACACGGTAACTCGTCAAGTTGGAATATGTTGCAACTGCATGTTTTCTCCTTGAGGTTGATGACCCATGATCTGGTTAGTTCAACGACTTCGAACATGGTCTCGTTTATTGGTTTTACCTGCGGATTAAGTAAATTTATAAAACTGTTATTATGTATAACAACGGCAAGCAAACTATTAAGAAACTATAATGCAACTAAAATATTAAACAGTTTATTACATTTTCTGTCAATGAGTCCACAAAGTTGTTGACTAATTTCTTCTCTGTTGTAGGTGTTAAAAATGTTGTTGTTTTCTGTGCTTTTTTCCTGTTTGTGTATGTCCATTGTTGTATCAAAGCTCTCAATGACTCCATCAGTGTTGTGATTGGTAGCTCTCTAGCTGCTAAGTTTGCTGCATTTAGAGATTCAGCAATATTTGAAGTCATAGTTGAATACCTGTTGTTTTTGCAGTGGTATCTTGACCATTTGTGGTATCCAACTTGTTGTAAATATGGTCTGACACGGATGTCCAAGCTGTCCAACTCGCTCATATGGTATTCAAATTTCCTCTCTGTGTATGCTCTGGCTGCAGCAAAGAATGGTTTATCCAGCTTGCTTGCATTCTTCTTGAAGGTTGCTTTTAGGTTGCTTAACAGGTGGTATACACAATAGCAATGTGTGATTTCTAGAAATACTTGAGCAGCTGCCTTAATTATGCTCTCATGTCTATCTGAGATCAAGCACTGTTCCTCTCTAATCCCATATGTTTCTCTTACTTTTGTGAAAAACCATTGCCATGAGTTGTTGTTTTCTGAATCCACAACAGCAAAAGCTAGTGGAAAAATGTGCCCATTTGCATCTTTTGTACAAGCAGAGAGCAATGTACCTCCATATGTTGATTTAAGGAAAGTTCCATCAACAACTATTATAGGTTTGCATTTCTTCCATCCTTTTATTGAAGCATCCTGTGCGACAAACAAGTACTTGAAGCTGTTGTCATCCTCTGTTTGCATGTGCACTATTGTCTTGGGATTAGTTTTTTGCAACATGTGCAAAAAAGCAAGACGGCTTGTATGATTCGTTGGCTTTTCCTCGTAATTCTTCTTGCGCGTGCTCTTTGCTTCTCCATGCTTTCATGTAGTTCATTCTCACCCCATACTTGTGTTTCATTTCTCCTCTGATGTCTTGTGGCGTTTGAGTTGTTTTTATGTTGGTAAACCGTGGCTTGATGTAGTTTCCAATCAATTTCGTTGTAGCTTGTCTTTTGTCGGCAAATCTTATGTTTAGATCACAAGTGCGTATCACCTTTCTGTCGTACTTTCGAATGATGAATGACTTTGTTGGCCCGTTTACGGATCTTTGTTAGTGCCCACTTGCATTTTGGATCCAAACAACAAATCTTGTATGTTCTTGCACATGATTTTTTCACTCTGAATTGGAAGTTGTTCCTAATTGCATAGAAACCAAGCACACTCTGCAGTGTTTCTTTGTCTTTGTATATTTGTGCTTCTTCTATTTCAGGATGTTGCGGATCTGTGATTAGTAGTTCGTCATAATCTGTGATTTCTGGTTCCTTATTTTTGTTGTTTTCCAGTTGCTCAACCATCTCCTCTGCCACAAGTTTTGCATAGTCCATGAAGTCAAAACTTTCTCCCCCAAATTCCGGTACTGTAGCTTCAATTATATATTGTTGATTTGTTGAGTCTTCTGTTGTTGCTGCATTGTATTCGATCGGTTGGAAGGCGCTTGTATGTGTAATTAATGAATTGTCATTTCCCAAGAATGATACATTGATGGTTGTTGTTGGGTTGTGGATGACATTCACACACAATGGGTATGTTGTGAAGTCGGGGTCCTTCAGTTTGAGTTGTATGTAGAAATGCAGGCTTTGATCATCCTTTATCCTTAATGGTTGGTATCCTTCCTTCACTTGATATTTCAGTTGCAAAACAGTGTTTTCTTGGTTACACTCCAGGACATCTTTGAGTTTCAGTTGCAAATCTTCATAGTTACAATTGGCTGAAATGTAATGTCCACTGGCTTCATAATTTTCATAATTCATTCGATCATCGAATTGTCCATTGTAGAAGACTAGGAAAGGAATGTCTTTCCTTTCCTGTGTTTTTGCAATGGTTATTAGTGCGAGGCAACGAATTTTAAAACTGGTTTGATTCTGTTATGAAATAGAGTACAAACTTACTTCTATCTCTGTCCCTTTGTTCAAGCATTGTATTTCCTGTCCTGATTCCTGCTTTTGCCATTTTTGTTGTTGTTAATAAACTACAAAGAAACGAGAATAAAACTATTAAGAAACTTCAACAAATATTTCAGTAACTAATCATTTCTCAAACTGTTTTATCCTCTATCTTTTCCAAAATAAATTCATGCAACTGTAAATCAACTTAAAAACCACAATTCTTTTCTCAAAATTACATAGTTCTTACTCATTGTCACTTTTCATCATGTTTATTTGAATCAAATCAATTTCCAATTATTATAAAACTAATTTGCCACCATTTACATAAATCGTACCTTGTATATATGCTAGCTTTTGGTACTCGTCAATTGACACTTCTGCATGATTTGTAAACCATTTTAAAACGATAATGCAACTGTAAGGCAATGCAAAAAATTAAAAAAAGCCTTATTAGTATCATGTGATTCCTTAATTAGAATCAGTTCTTGTTTTTTGTTGTTAGAATCTGAATTTCCTGTTGTACACCAGTGAATCAACCAGAATGCAACTGTGTATGACGTATATCATTGTTGAAAAAAATTTCATTTCATACCTTTTTTTGGATTTCAGGGGGAGCTCCAGATCTGTTCAATACAGATTTACATTGCTTCAATCTTGATTTTCGACGCTCGTTTGAGTGATATTGCACGATAAAAAACCGAAATCAAATGTTTAATTTCGGTTTCTCCACGGTTTTCTGGTCTTTTTTTTTTTAAAAAAATTTCTGTTTAGATCCTTGGATTTGTTCGTTTCCTATTGAAATTCGCCGGAATTTATGGTTGTTCTACGCTCGATCTGGTTTCATTCTGGTTGCGTAGCCGACTGCATCGATGGAGGTTCCTTCATCGTCTCCGTTCGTGACGTGCGGCTGAAAGTATAGGTCAGGTGGTATTTTTGTAATATATTCAATGTGGGCTGTACAAATGTTGATTGGGCTGGCCCACAGTATTTTTGTAATATTTTACCCTTTTTGGAATTTTCCTATTTTTTTCCCTTTAAAAAATATGAGTGACTTAAACATTCATGATATATAATTATTTTAAAATACCGTTTACTAAAATGGTAGTTTACTGAATGACAATTCATTATTTTCAAAAATAATTTTGAAAGTTACTCAAATATATTAATATAACCTAAATAATTAATTGATCATTAAATTGCATACATGTAAGTTTTAGAAGTAACCAAAATGTATCTCAAATTATAAAATATAAAAGTAATATTTTTTTTATGAAAAGTTATTTATTGGTTTATTATGAACATTATAAGTAACCAAAATGTTACTTCTAAAATGCAAGAAAATTAAAAAAAAAAATCGGGATTAGTTTTATTCATGCATATTATTTTGAAATTAAGGTATTTTATAATGACGTGACAAAAGATATTATTATAATTGAAATTTATTAAATTATTTTTATAATTATTTTATATTTTACGTATACTTTTAAAAAAATCCCTTTAATTTTCAATAGGCATTTTCTCTCTAAAAAAAAAAATGAAAGCGACATGTTCTTAAATCGTTTCAACGATATGTGTTTCTGAAGTCAAAAAGTGACGTTTTTGCACCAAAAGTGCTAAACGCAGAAAAACCCTTGCCTGTTACGATTGTCGTTTTGGGTTAGGGTTTTCTGAAACTTCTCCACTATTCTTTCTCAGCCTCAGCTCTGTACGTCCATGGAGTTCGACGGTGGAGACGCCTCTCAAATTACTCGCGAAATAGAAACTCTCAAAGCCACTAGGACCGACATAGACAGTCGAATATCAGCCCTGGAAACTCAGCTTCACGAGATTAATCTTAGTCATGAGAAGAACGCCGTCCTTAACGATGGCTCTTGTCCCCCGATTTCGACCGTTGTTTCGGGCTTCGGTCACGAGTTATCGTCCGATATGATTTATCGTTACAGTCGGCACCTTTTGCTTCCTTCGTTTGGAGTCCAAGGTTCTTGTAAATATATACTTCATATACATAATTCACATAGATATATGTATACGTATGTACTGCATAACACTTTCATTGATTTGCTTATCTAATGTTTTAGTCTGACAGTAAACACGCTACGCAGTGCCGTCTGTTTGATTAAAACTGAACCTTCCAAGTTTCAATATTTGATAGAGTAATGATTGGACACTCGATATAAATTACTAATTCAAGACAAATTATATGTTTTTGTTTTAAAAAAAATTGTAATATCTCTTAATGGGTAGTTGTCAATTTTGTTGTAGGGCAGTCGAATCTCTTAAAGTCATCCATTGTAGTGGTTGGAGCTGGTGGGTTGGGCTCGCCTGCTCTGCTGTATCTTGCTGCTTGTGGTGTTGGTAAGATTTCTATCTCTAGTCTAGGGAGTTGAAAAGAAGATTAGAATACCCTTTTGATTGATATACATCAATTAGCATTTGTTACCACTGTAATTGCTGCAATTTGAACTATTCTGAGTTATCAAGCACTCATTTCTCTTTTGGTTATTATTTGTAGGCCGATTGGGAATTGTCGATCATGATGTGGTTGAGCTTAATAATATGCACAGGCAGGTACAAATTGGCAACCTCCACAACTGTTGGGATGTTTCTAACTTAAAATGCACTTGTTTTGTCTATTTTGTAAGAGAGGGTGATACTCTCAATACGGGAATGATTTCTTGTTTAGATCTTTACATTAGTGAAAATTTTGTAATTATCTTTTCAGTGACATTATTTCTTTATGCTACTAAGGAATGAGCGCAATTGTTTGCGTTCCCTTGGATCGCTAATTGTAAAAAGCTAACTTCAGCTTTTTTTCTTTAGATTATTCATACCGAACAGTATATTGGTCAGCCAAAAGTAAAATCAGCTGCTGCTGCTTGTCGATCGTATGTTTTTATGCCTTTTTTCAATGTTTAATTTCCAGAATTTCTTTTCTGAGTTCATGGTATATTTTTTCCTTTATACTTTCTGACATTTTCTTCATTCAGGGTCAACTCTTCTATTAAAATTGTGGAACACACAGAAGCTTTACGCACCTCCAATGCTTTGGAGATTCTTGGCCAGTATCCCTTATGTTGTTAGGTGTTACTACTTTTAAAATCTTAATCTAATCAGCTGAAAGTTGTGATTTCCCTAATTAATGACATTTCTCAGATATGATATTGTAGTAGATGCAACTGACAATGCACCTAGCCGTTACATGATTAGTGATTGCTGCGTGGTATTAAGGAAGGTAAATTTAATC
The DNA here is from genome assembly GCF_029168945.1 of Cannabis sativa. Taxonomy (NCBI): domain Eukaryota; kingdom Viridiplantae; phylum Streptophyta; class Magnoliopsida; order Rosales; family Cannabaceae; genus Cannabis; species Cannabis sativa. The sequence continues at coordinate 29,802,766 of NC_083606.1, forward strand.
TGACGATGAGGAAATCAATGCTTTATTTCCTTCACTAGGACCTATGGCTTGAAGGTCCTTAACTGGGAGAGGTTCCATTGGTCCAGCTCCAACTTTATTGGGATCTTTAATTGTGGTTGTTTGGTTCATATTTTGTATATAGATGGCTATTATGATCTTTACACCCGAACTTTTACAACTACCAAATCGTGCTCTCACAACTCTTTTGCCAGTTAAAAATTCCTCTCAAACTATTATAACTACCAAATCGTGCCTTCTCAACTTTTTTTCCCATTAGAAATTCCTCCCGAAATATTGGACTTTTGTTAAGTTTTATCCCATGCGGCTAACAAAATGCTTATGTGGTAGCCATATGATAAAATTTAACAAAAATCTTATATTTCAGCATTGTGAATAGTTTGTAAGGAATTTTTAACGAGAAAAAAAATTCAGGCGGCACTATTGGTAGCAGTAATGGTTTGGGGGCATCCTAGATAGCCAATAAAGAATATAATGTTACTAATATTTGTAGCAAACACAACTTCACACTCGAATAACTGAATTTCTCTGTTGCTTCAAATATCAAAATAACTAATAAGTCTGTCTTCCAAAATGCAGAAACTCAAATGTTGTTGTACAATTTAGCATCATTGCATTATCTAAAGCTTGCTTGTTTTTGTTTTTCTAGATGATTTAACTGGTAAGTTGTTTGGATGCAGCCTCTTGTATCTGGTGCTGCACTGGGACTGGAAGGTCAGGTACCTAATGCAGCAGGCTTTCCACTCTGTCCTAACACTGAAAATATTATTTATAAACTAGGATTATGCTTTAAATTGTAATTATTTTTCATGCGAAATTCTCGAAATTTCCAACAACTTGTCCATATATATTATGCAGCTCACAGTGTACAATTACAACGGTGGTCCATGCTACCGATGTTTATTTCCCACTCCACCACCTTCAACAGCATGCCAAAGATGCGCTGACAGTGGTGTTTTGGGAGTTGGTGAGTCATTGTTGAAACACAATTTCACTGGTTCATTATTAATTGGTTGAAAGTTGAAACTAGTGTAAAGTAAATGAGTTCATGAAATAAATAAGGGTAGGTATACAAGTGGATTTTTCTAACAACCAGCAGAGGAAAACATATTTATGACATAGTTTCCAAACTTGTTGCATTAGTTCACAAGTGATTATTTTTTTTTGTTTTTTTTTGAGAAAAGGTGCCCAAGTGATTGAGACATGGAAATTATGCACATTTTAACAGCTAGAACATCATGCAAAGTTTTTTTGTTAAATTTAATTCTAATCTTTTTCAGATCCTGGAGTCTTACTTACATTTATGTTTCTTTATTTCAGTGCCTGGTGTAATTGGCTGCCTCCAAGCTCTAGAGGCAATTAAGATTGCAAGTGCAGTTGGTGAACCTCTCTCAGGAAGGATGCTTCTTCTTGATGCATTGTCAGCACGAATTAGAATTGTATGTTTTTCTTAAGATAAAAATCTTCATCTTGATGCATTGATAGGAAATATTAAATCTTGTGCGAAAGGTGAAAAGTTAACTAGACAAGATAGAACTTTTTTTTTTGCTGCAATGAAAAAAAAAAGGATTAGTGCCACTTGAGTCTAGCTAAGGTGATGTGGTGTGTGTTGTGTTAGATGTTTGGGGTTCAACCTAGCTGGACTAATTTAACAAATGGGATCTACTAACTCTTTGTTGAGCTTGGATTTTAGGGAGGAAAATAAATTTATTCCAAGCGATTTCATTTCTTTTTTTTTTTTTTTAAGATTCAAACCATAAATGGTCATATATATGAGATAGGAATTTAATCTTGTCAAATTGATACTTTGCAAAGAAAGAGCCAAACAATAGCAACAATGGATACAACTGATATATTGGTATTGAAAAACAAAGTGAACAAGGTAGCTGGTATTCGAGAGACCCAACACTTTCCCAAGAGCTAATGCTCACTTAGCCAAACAATTCTATCCCCTCCCCTTCACTACTCTATATAGCACAAATCCCTCTCTTTACAATTACTCAATTACCTATCAATACCGGTTGCCCAAAATTCATCTTTTCCTCAAGATAGCTGCAAACTTTGTAGGCACAAACCTTGCTCGACCTCTGTCAAAGAACCAAGCCAACAAATGAATTTGGTGAGCCACTTACGTGTCGTACCGATGAGGAATGCTTGCTGGTGACCATTTGTGGCACACCTCAAACTGAAAGCTTGCTTACTGCAGCAAAGGGTTGGTTATGGATTCCTTTGATATATGCTTATCCTCTTTCAAAGAACCAATGAACAAATCTTGCCCAGACCAACCATTCTCGAGAAGACGTTGGAACAAGAAACTTTGGCCATTGCCCTTTTTCAAAAATCCAGCGAGTAGTTTTGTAATCCCCTCCTCGTCATACAATGAATCTAAAGTTATAACCCAGCTAGTAGATGCATTTGGTGAGCCACTGCCATGATGTGCTCATAAGGTGACCTTTGGTAACACATCTATTAAATGCAAAGCGAAAACTGAGAGTTTGTTAGTGCGTCCCCTGTCAAAAACCCAAAAGCAACCACTCTCGATGGATGAATGAGAGAAACAAGATATACACACCCAAAATCCATATCTATGCTTCCAATGGAATACTTTAGTACATATTTTTTTGTTGGTGCTCTTGCCCAAAACCAATAAAAAAGTAAAAAGGGATAAGAGAAAAAATTCCTAGGAATTAGGGATTGGAAGATTGAGTTTTTATCTTGGGTTGACACAACCACTATGTTTCTCTTTCCTTCGTCAAAATCCATGTCGATGTACTCCCTTTCTCATTGAAGTAGAATTTTGATCGTTTTCCCTTCCCTCTTGCCACCCTTACGGCGGCAGTCACCACCTGAATAGTTGCCGAATTCCCTAGGTTTACGTTTGCCAATCACAATCCCTCACTTGTGATCGTGCGATAAATTGAAGTCGTACTTGGCTAGATCCCACGTTGCTAATATGTGATCTAAATTAAACCATCGACCTTTTGTCTTTCTTACTAGGCCAACCTCATGGGTTTTTATCAGTCTTAGGTCAGGAGAGAATCACCCAAAATCTTAGTGCCTCAGTAACAATTGCTATTTCCCCGCGATTTTGACCGACATTACGAGAAGATCTTGCTGCTCTAGTTTGGGAATCGCGGTCGCCCACGTGGCTTATCTGGCGAGAAGAGTGTCTTTGGCACTGTTTGTCGTTCTTCTTCAGCGTCATCTCCGACACCTCTTCCTTCTCCAGCCACCGACCATATTCATATGCTGAAACATGATCCACATGTCAATCTCTTATACCACTCATCCTTCTCTTTACCAATTTGAAGTTGTGACTTTAGTTGTTCCACTATTAGTGCTTTGATAACCACATCTGATAGTGTCTGCAGTCTATGTTGTTGCACCTTAACTGTGAATTTTGCCTTGAATTTTCCAAAGAAAAAGTCATCGGAATACCAGGCAGCTGTGTCGCAATCTGATTGAACTGAACCCAAAACTCTGTCACATAATCATCGTATCGAAGCACCATCAACTTATTGTACGGGTCATCTTCTATTCGACTACAACAATTAATGATCGTGGTTAGAAACTCCAACCAGTTTGTGATCAGATCTTATTCTTCTACTGCTTGAAACCATCACCAAGAAACTCCTTTCAGACATGCTTTAGCAACCAGGACTTTCATGCTTTCATGAATCCACTAACAACGAAAATACTCTTCAATGTTAGTGATCCATGCAAATGAATCATTGCCGTGAAAAATGGGCTTTGAGTTCTCCATGGCCATCAGAATGATGTGATCTATTTACTTGCAACAATGGAAAATACAACCGATAACAAGGTAGTTGGGTGTTCGAGAGACCTAACACTCTCCCAAGAGCTAATGCTCGCTTAACCAAACAATTCTCTCCCCCCTTGACTACTCACTCATATATATAGCACAAATCCCTCCCATTACAATTACTCGATCACCCTCTTTATTTATCCTAAAGCCTATCAATATAATATTTTGGCTTTTAGAAAGTTCGAGAGTTAAATTTAATGTAATTTTATCAAATTTAGATTTTTATAGATATATGCAAAGAATCTCATGATTTTTTCTCTCAAAATTTTTCTCAGGTAAAATTTGAATTCAAATTCAAATTATCGCAATACTTACCAGGCAGCTGTATTGGAATTCTAATTGAACTAAACTCAGAAATCTATTACAAAATCATCATATTGAAGTAGGACTGAGCATAAAATTTATAAACCCAAAAAAATTGTTCAAACCGATCTACCAAACACCATTGGAATTGAAACCGAAAAAATCGCTTACGGTTAAAACTGCTATTGAACGGTCGGTTTTTTTCGATAATGAAACGACCAAAGAAACTGAAATCGACCATTAGTTTAGGTTTATTAATTTGTTAAGTTTAAACTTTTTGACTTTATTATATGTATATGGTACACTATTTGATAATTATAATAATATATATTAACATTATATTAGTGTACATAGATTAAAAAAAAGTTATTATACTTAATATTACTATTCTCTTTCTCCAACTCAACCCACTCACTCGACTCTCTTCTGTCGTCTCTCTCCATTTTCCATCCAAGGCCAAGTCCCAAAGCTGCTTCTCTCTTCCATACATTCATATTCTCATTTCTCATTTTGTCTCACAAATTACAATATCTCATTTTCTCAAAAATTTCAAGCAGCCTTTTTCCTCTATAACTCAATATCTCTTTGAACAATTAATTTGCGTGGTTGTAATTGTAGAATGCAGAATAATAGCACATAATAGATTTGATTATATTTTTCAAAGACAAAAAAAAAAGGTTTGGTTTTGGCGGTTTGAACTGACCAGACCGCGATTCACATTGGTCGCTTCTAAAAAGGTTTCTGGATTGGTCAGTCGATTTTCAGATTGCACCAATTCAAGTCGAAAACCGAAATTTGAATTTTTATATGAGAAAAAACTGACCAAATTGACCGATGCTCAGTTCTATATCGAAGCGTCTTCAACTTATCGTACGAATCATCTTTGTTTCTACTGCAGCAATTAAAGATCTTAAAAACTCTAACCAACTCCTTATCGGATCTTATTCTTTTACCGCTTGAAACCATCGCCAAGAAACTCCTTGAGACGTGCTTTAGCAACAGGGACCTTCATGCTTTCACGAATCCGATAACGAAAATACTTTTCAATGCTAGTGACCCATGCAAATGAAATGGATCATTACCGCGAATAATGGGTTTTGAGTTCTCCATGGCCGGATTGACCTGCTCTAATACCATTTGATTGGAATTTGATCCAGTCAAACTGATACTTTGCAAAGAAAGAGCTAAACAATAGTAGTTGAGTATTTGAGAGACCTGTCTCTCTTCCAAGATCTAATACTCAACCAAACAATTCTCTCCCCTCCTCCTCTAACTACTCATTCATATATATAGCACAAATCTCTCCCATTACAATTACCCAATCACCCTTATTATTTATCCTAAAGTCTGTCAATATAATATTTTGTTTTCAAAAAGTTTGACAGTTAAATTTAATGTAGTTTTATCAAATTTAGATTTTTATAGATATATGCAAAGAACCTCATGATTTTTTCTCTCACAAAATTTCTCTTGTAAAAGTTGAATTCAAAGAAAGCCCAACTGTTTTTGTAAAAGAATTGCTAAAAAGACAATTGTTTGAATATGAGTAGCGTTTTGTTAGATAAATAAGTTTGGGTGATCTGATTTTGCTATGGCCTCATTTTGTCCCACATTATGTTCTAATCAAATAACAGACTTCTACCATATTTTATTTATTGCTTTATTTCTCAGCTCCCTCTTTTGTGTTATGTGTACTTATGAAGTGTAATTTGCAATGTAGGTCACCATCAGGGGAAGGTCATTGCAATGTGAAGTCTGTGGTGAAAATTCATCATTCACTAACAAAAAATTTAAGGAATTTAATTATGAGAAGTTCACTCAGACTCCACTGTCTTCGGTACACATTTACTACCTTTTCCTTTTGTCTACTAACTAAGTAATAATTACGGATACTCTAATATGGGCGTTCAATTTTTGCAGTCACCTATGAAATTAAATTTACTTGAGGAAGATTCCAGAATAAGCACCACAGAATTAAAGGAGAAAATAGTTAAAGGTGAAGCATATGTATTGGTTGACGTTCGTCCAGAACACCATTTCAAGATTGTTTCTCTTCCTGGGTCCTTGAACATCCCTCTCCGAAGTTTGGAGGCTAGGCTTCCTGAAATCTCTTCAGCTTTAGAGGAAGAGAGTAATAAAGCAGGGTCTGGTTCAGGTGCCCAATTATATGTAATGTGTAGACGAGGTAATGATTCTCAGAGGGCTGTTCAGTCCCTTCACAAATTGGGTTTCACTTCAGCCAAGGATATCCTTGGGGGACTAGAGGGTTGGGCCAGGGATGTGGATCCAAACTTGCCTATGTATTAGCAGATTTACTTCTTCTTGGTACTTCTTAATTGATGAACAATGTAGACTTGAAAGACTAATATATTTATATGTTTTTTTTGGCTACATATTTTGTTAATTATGAACTAACTATAGTTTTGGTATGTAATTTATTTTATGCATCTGCACATGCTCTCATCATATTAAAAAAAAGCTTCTATAGAATGATATTTTTATTGCTTCTGATAGTTATAGTTTAAAGTACCAAGAAGCTTAAATTTATTAATCCTATAGCATCACTTTAACTTGAGCAAAAACTCACAGTTAACAAAACAGGTTTAAACGACAACGCTTTGCCTCACCACCCAACTAGCAAGAGTTTAAGGAGAGCCATTCTGATATAGAGGCCATTCTTTGCTTGTCGAAAATAAGCAGTCCTTGGATCCGAATCAACATCAACAATAATTTAAAATTGTTAATGTTCGGAAAAGAAAGACCAAATTGTAATGTCAGTAAAACAGTAACATAAAATGCTAAGCTAAAGCTGTCTTACACAGCTAAAAGACATGTTCAGTTGGTTGCCAATTATTTGACCATGTTAACATTCAAATATAGACAGCTCAACTGGTGTTACGATGGCATTTTAACACTAGCAGGATTTTTTCAATAGCTATACATATCACTCAAAGTCAAAAGTACATTCTTTGATCTCACAAGCAGAATTAGATTACCGTAATTGAGAGGCCAATAATCTGATAAGACAGTTCAACCAAAGAACCAACAGAAGAGGCCAAGATATGAGATCTACTTTAAAGAAGACTTGCTGATATAAGGGAGGGTCTATCGACATGATGATCAACTTAGTTTCTCAGGAACTAGGACAAATCTTCCCTTGATAGGGGGAGGACTGACCTTTCCTCAATGGTCAAATGGCGAAAATAGCCAAATCTTGGCAACTAGCGGTATGGGGGGCCGACCAGGGATCTTTGGCTTGGCAACAACACCCATTGTACAGCTAATGGCCATCGAACCATCAACAGGAGCATCGTTGGCTGACTAGAGTACAACACTTCCTCCCCAAGGGGAGTGAGGTGCCTAGAGGTTTATCTTCAACTGACAAGGACTGAGAGCGGGTGGAAACACCCAAAATGGCGATTCAATAAGTGAAACTGATAACTTCAGACATCTAGATCCACTAAACTCTAGAAATTGGTGTGATATACCTCCTGTCAACACATCCAACATCAGTTGACTGTAGGATCACTGGCGGCCAGACCCTGCCCTTTGTAGTTCTGGCTGACCATGGAGGAATACTAGGCGGCCACACCCTAACCAATTCAGGTCTGGCCAGCCAAGCACAACTGCCAGGTGTAGGCCTGGCTTGCCAAGGTCAGCTCTCGTACTTGGGAATGGCTGACCAGAGTGTACAATTTAGCACAGGTCTAGCCGACCTTCACCATACCCTCTCAAAGGGTATAGCCGGCCAGCCCCTTGTTGGGTTTTCTGCCCTAAATAAAACCCATTTCAATATAATCAGATTTACTAATTAATAAAAGATTAGAAATCATTTTATGTTGCATAGTTCACATGATTTATTTCATGATTATATATTTAATGTATAAATTCTATTAAGTTCAAAACATATATATATATATATATATATGTTCATGATTATAGTGTCGTCAGCATAATAGAGTATAATCATGATTATATGCTCAAAATTTAATTCCCATGATTTGTCAGTTCACTAGATTTAGACTGGCATGATAATCGGCGATAAGGTATACTTACACCTTGTATAAGTGTTATGTCCTTTCCAGGGCATTGGCAAACTTTACCAGTATTAGATGTATGGAGTATACATTGGATTGGACCAATATTGAACTTGGATAAGATATCATAAACTTACCATTATATCTTTCTAAGTCAATATCACTGGTTGATCTTTGGTCTATTGATCGTAATCCTGATATGGTAGGTTGAGCTTAGTTGTATTATTTATCTTCATCAAGTTGTTCATGGAAGCTAACCAATGGTTCTAACGGATACTTACATCTTGGGAACATGGTAGTTCAATTGAGTGGGAGCACTGATCATAGATATAGAATTTATAACTTTTATAAGTATTTAGAAGTGAAACGATGATTTCCTTCGAGCTTGGCTGAATAGAGAGAAATGATTGAGATCTCATTTCAGTAATTATATTAGTTTACTGAAATATTATTTATAGGTAACTAAGTGTTTTAAGGATAAAATACATTGAAGGGTAGAGCGGTAAATAAGATCATCTTTACAGGGATTGTAAACAAAATATGATGTAAAACCAACTAATTACAACTTATTGTAAAAGGAAAAATATTCAATTTTAAAATAATTGTAATTAAACCTGCCTAAAATAACACTACTATTACTAGAAAATTGCTTACAAGAAATGTAATATATTAAAAAGTGGCTTGAATAACTAATCCCCACTAGTCAAGTTTTTCCCAATTGCTACAGGCTTGCTATAGCATTACTTTAGCAATTTTGCACAGAGATAACATAAATTCTTCTATGTTTTTGAAAATTTTCCAAAACTCACCAATTAAGTTCTACTACTTAAATCAATATATTCCTATATCAACCAGATTGAAGAACAACATTTAAACATCAATTTTCAAGTTATGCAAGGCAAATAAAATATTCCTATTCCATTTACTAAGAAAAACCTAATACTAGGAATTAATTTGCTTCATCCAAGTTGTAACTACTAGATCAAGCCTTTCTAGAACCAGATCTAGCTTAGTAAATTGTTACTCATGGCCAAAAAATAACAATTAATAAACAACAAGCTTACTTGAATGAACAAAGGCAAAGTTGCTAAAATTTGCTTAAAATTAATCATACCAAACATAGGGGTTCATAGCCATTCAAGCCTCAAGAAGTCTAGCTCATGTTCAAATCAAAAAATAAAATCTAAAATCGAAATTATTCATCCAGAGATCATCAGAAACCCGAAGAACAGATCCCTTGCTCTCTCAAACAACATACATTGATCAAGTGTTAGAGAGATTCTCAATGACAAATACCAAAGGGGCAGTGATGCCTTCTAGACATAGTATTCGTCTATCTAAGGAACAGTCTCCCACTGATCCTCAAGAGATAGAGGACATGAGAAGGGTTCCTTATGCTTCAGCAGTTTGAAGTCTAATGTATGCAATGTTATGCACTAGACCTGACATTTGCTATGCAGTAGGAATTGTGAGCAGGTATCAGACAAATCTAGGGGAGGAACATTGGACTGCAATTAAGCATATTATGAAGTACTTGAAAAGTACAAGGCATTATGTGTTAATCTACAAGGGTGGTGCTTTAAATCCCATAGACTATACCGACTCAAATTTCCAAGCTTGTCTTGATGATAGGAAGTCTACATCTGGGATGGTATTTACTCTTGGGGGTGGAGCAGTTGTTTGGAGAACTGCTAAACAAACCGCAATGTCAGACTCTACCATGAAGGCCGAATACATAGTTGCTGCCGAGGCTGCTAAGGAACTAGTATGTTTTAGAAAGTTTCTTTCAGGACTTGGTGTTGTTCCTTGAATGGAAAAACCACTGGTTTTACTTTGTGATAACACTGGAGCTATAGCCAACAGTAAAGAGCCTCAAAGCCACAAAAGAAGCAAACACATAGAGAGAAAATATCATATCATCAGAGAATATGTTGGAAGAGGGGATGTACTGGTGGAGAAAGTGGATACAGAAGACAACTTAGTTGATCCATTCACCAATGTTTTGACTGTAACTACATTTGAAAAGCACACACTAAATTTAGAATTAATTGAGATGTACTGATAGTTTTATGTTAGTGCAAGTGAGAGTTTGTTGGGCTTTGTGCCCTAAATAAAACTCTATTTCAATGTAATCTTTTCTATTTAATTATCAATAAAGAAACAAATTTATTTTCATTACTTATTTTGTGTGTTATTTTGTTCATGTGATCATTTATTAATTTATTTGATTTATAAATTCATCCGAATTCTTATCACATTGATATTCTTGTTTATTGTGTTGTCAACACAGTGGAAAGTAATCAAGATTGTGTGATTAAATGTATTCTTATGATTTATCAGTACACAGGGTATAACTGATAGGATAATCTACAATGTAGTTTACTTGCACCTTGGAAAAGTGATATGTCCTTTCCAGGGCATTGATTAAAGTAAGCTTGGGTTGGATGTATGGAGTATGCATCGTAAGGGGCCGATAATGAACTTGAATCAGATATGATAAACTTACCGTAATATCTATTCAATTCAATATCACCTAGTTGATCTTAGATCAAATGATCTCAATCCTGAGATGGTTAAGTTCTAGTCCAGTTGCATTATTTGTGTTCTTAAGTCTGTTCGTTAAAGTTGACTTAATGGCTCTTCTCGTGACATATAGGTTAAGGACATGGTAGTTCAATTGAGTGGGAGCGCTAATCATAGATACAAAATCTATAGCTTCTATCCGGATATAGAAGTCAAACGATGATTTCCTTCGAGCATGGCTTAATAGAGATAATGTTGGGTTTTGTGCCCTAAATAAAACACATTTTAATATAATCAAATTTACTAATTAATAAAGAACAGAAATCACATTTTATGTTGCATGGTTCACATGATTTATTTCATGATTGTTTAATGTATAAATTCTATTAAGTCCAGAACATATGTATTTGTTAATGATTATAGTGTTGTCAGCACAGTGGAATATAATCTTGATTATATATTTGAAAGTTTAATTCCCTGATTTGTCAGTTCACTGGATTTAGACTGGCATGATAATCAGCGATAGGTGCGCTTACACCTTGGATAAGTGTTATGTCCTTTCCAGGGCATTGGCAAAGTTTACCAGTATCGGATGTATGGAGTATACATTGGAAGGGACCAATATTGAACTTTGATTAGATATGTTAAATTTACCGTAATATCTATTCAATTCAATATCACCTAGTTGATCCTAGATCAAATGATCTTAATCCTGATATGTTTAGGTTCGATCTCAAGAGTATTATACATGTTCTTTGATTTGTTAGTTAAGCCTACCTTTTGGTCAGGGTGATACGTACATTTTGGGAACATGGTAGTACAATTGAGTGGGAGCGCTAATCATAAACATGGAATCTATAGCTTCTATAGGTATTTAGAAGTGAAACGACGATTTCCTTCGAGCTTGCTAAATAGAGATAAATGATAGAGCGCTCATTTTAGTGACTATATTAGTTCACAATAATATCGTTTATAGGTGGCAAGTATTTTAAGGATAAAATACATTGAAAGGGTGTAACGGTAATTTTATCCCTATGCAATGTAGATCATCTATAGAGGATTATTGATTATTGAGATTATTACAATGGATAATTAATAGCGTATCTATATCGTGGAACATATAGAGCGTTCTATATGACTGAGAGTGCAATTCCAAGTTCTATGCGTGGATGCAACAAAGAATTAATAAGTTAGTGGATTTACTTGGTAAATTCTAGTCTGCTTATTGGAAGCTCGGTTATATAGGCCCATGGTCCCCATACTAGTTGAGACCATACTGCTTGTAAGACTCAGTTAATTGATTTTGATTAATCAATTACAATTCTAAATTTAGATTATGTCTAGTTTATGAATTTTCACTAAGCAAGGGCAAAATTGTGAAGAAAAGAGATTCTAGGTTTTATTTATTAATTAAGAGACTTTATTCGTCTAATTAATAAATATATTAAATGACAATATTATTTAATAATTAATTTTTAGTTATTAAATAATTGGAATTGACATTTAAGTGGTTAAATTGGAAAATTGGAGTTTTTGAGAAAATGGGATGGAAAAATTGTTGGAAATTATTTTACCAGGATCTTAGATCTACTCACAAGTATGTTGATTAACACCCTAAATATGAACTTTCTAAAACGATGAAATAAACACATATAAAGTTTAGTAAACCTTACATTGGGTGCAGCGGAATATAATGACTCCTTTCGTTCAGATATCTAGCCCTTGATTCCTTTCTGTAGCAGAGCATTATCAATATCTGAACCTGGATCTCTTTCTCTGATTCTTTAGTGCTGAAACTCCTTCTTGCTGAAAGTCTTTCTTCACGATCTTCCTCACTATGATTTAGGTATCACTTGCTGTGTGTGGGCACTACTCTAATCACTAAGTGGTTCGAAAATTCAAGGAAGAAGAAAGAGAGAGAAGTGGCAGCTAGGTAAAGAGAGAGAAGGCTCAGGTTTTTCTCTGAAGGAAAAAGTAGAAAGTTTAGTGTAAATTTCCTGAAGCCTTCACTATCTATTTATAGCATTCCACTAGGGTTAGGTTTGAATTATTTGGCATTAAAATAATGAAAATATCAGTTTAAAAAATCATTCCAAGTGGCCGGCCATGTAGTGTAATGGGCCTTACTTGGATTTTGCAGTTTTCTCAATTCTGCATCTGATTTTCTCAAAAACGCCAATTTTCTAATTCAACCATTTAAATGCCAATTCTTACTATTTAATAACTATAAATAATTATTAAATAATATTGTCATTTATCATATTTATTAATTGAACCATACAAAGTATCATAATTAACAAATATGCCCCTAAAACTCTTTCTTTACAATTTCGCCCTTACTTAGTGAAAAATTCACAAATAGACATAGTCTAATTTGAGAATTATAATTGATTAATCAAAACCAAATATATGAGTCTTACAAGCAATATTATCAACTAGTGGGGGAACCATGGGTCTGTATAACCGAGCTTCTAATAAGCAGATCAAGAATTTATTACCTAAATTCACTGACTTATTAATTCTTCGTTGAATCCATGCATAGAACTTAGAATTGCACTCTCAGTATATAGAATGATCTATATGTTCCACCATATAGACACATCATTAGTTATCTATTGTCATAATCCTAATTGGATCAATGATCCTCTATATGAATGATCTACACTGTAAAGAGATCAGATTACCGTTACACCCTATGTAAAGACCGCTTAGTTTAATTTGGAAATTAGCAGTTAATCATGTTTAATTATGAAAATTATTTATAGCTATTTAAATAATTATTTATACTGTTATTATTGAATTCTGAAATGCATTTTATGTCATTTAGAGATTTTCATAAGTTTGCATTTCCGATGCCCGGTAACATGGAACTCGGTGTTTGGCTCAGTAAAATCACAACTTAGTATGTTAGTAGTGTGGGACGGTTTATTAGACATTGGGAATGTCGGGAATGGCCGGGAATTTAGAATTTCCCAAAATACCCCTTTAGTGTTATTTATGTTATTTTAGTGTGGAGGGGCAAAATGGTCATTTTGTCCCAATGACGTTTTGTCCTTTAGTGGACTTAGTAAGTGGAATTATGTGATTTATTTGATGTTAATATTGGCTGAAATAAGATTTGGATGGTTTATTTTCTCATTTTTATTCAAAGTAAAAAGTTAGAAAAATTGGAAAACTCTCTCTCATTTCCTCTCTCTTTCTGCCTCCTTGTGCAGCAAGGATTCTTGCCATTTTCCTTTGATTTTCAAGCTCTTTTATTTTCAATCTAAGTGTGCTTCAAGTGCTTGGTAAGACTTTTGTACCTTGTTCTTTTAATTTCTTTAATTTTGATGAAAAAGATGATGTTGCATGCTTAGTTTAGGTTGTGGTTGCTGCTGTGATTTTGTTGTTATTTTCAGAGATTTAAGCATGTTTATTTGAGGTTAATTAAGCTACTTGTGGTGCATGATAGTTAGGTTGATTAGAGTTATGGATTTTCTATCAAAAGCTTAAGTTTTCAAAGAGGAATTTTCGAAATTGTTGATGTGATTGTTGCATGAGCTTGTGTTTATTTTCTGCTGCTTTAGTGAGCATGTTTAGGTAATTTTAATCAAGGTTTGATGCTTGTAGGTGAGCTTAAGCCAAGTTTGAGTTTGAAACTCAAAGCTTGGAGCTCACATGGCACTTTTTGTATCTGTGCATTCTGGGCTGTTTTAGTGCTTTGGATTTGTGCTATAGGGTATTTAGAGCAGGACTGGAAGGTTTGGGGTTAATTGGATTTGATTTGATGAAGTTATGAATTTTTTGAGTTCTGCATGCGAGGAACCGGAATTCCGGTTGTGCATCCGGAATTCCGGATGAGGGTTTAGGAATTCCCAGAACTGGAATTCCGGTTGCAGAACCGGTCTACCGGTTGGGGAATTTTCAGGAACCCTAGATTTCCTCATTTTTATGTTATTTGGGGTATTGCCATGCTTTTTATCGATAGGAAAACTTTTAGTTCCTAGTTTAAGTCCCCGGGAAGTGATTTAACGTATCACTTATAGTGTTGTGATTGTTATGGTTTAGGAGCTTGTAATCCGCCGCACAGTTCGTTCCAGTCAGGTTGACCGGCACACCTGAATTCAGAATTGAGGTAACATTAGTATAACAGTATGCATATATAGATTACATGTTTAGCGTGCATGTAGGAAGCCTGTTAGATTACATTAGATATGTATGTTGGCTTCAAACCATCCGACTGTGTCACATCGGTACAGGCTAGAGTATGACTAGCAGCTGGAGTATGACCAGTGTACCGAGTATAGGCTGACACTGTATCACATCGGCACAGGCTAGAGTATGACTAGCAGCTGGAGTATGACCAGTGTGCCGAGTATAGGCTGATACTCGGGTTGGTGGTTCCGTACTATTTGACGTTGTTAAATGCCAAAATATTACATATTTTATAGTGTAAAAATACAAAATAAAATTAATTCTTTATAATATTTTCAAGAAATTAATGCAATATATTATTATATTGAAAATATTTTATTTAAGATTAATTTTATCTTTGTTTATAAATAATAATAGTATTTATGGCATAATTGAGAAAAAGAAATAAAAAATTAAGAAAATGCATTGTTTTTATTTAAAGAAATACAAATTAATTAAATTTTAAATAAATATTTTCATTAAAATTATTGTGATATATTTTAAGTTGAAAATATTTTGTTTGGATTTAATTTTGTTTGTGTTTGATTGAGAAAATAGAATTTGTGAAAAGAGTGGAAAAGAAATAAAAAGATGATAAAAATGTGGCCCAAGCACATAAAAAAATGGCATTTTTGAAGCACAAACAAAGGTCCAGCCCAATAGGCCCAACCGACCCTTTTTGCATTCCAAGGGACAGCCCCGCCACGTGGCGGGCTGTCATTCGTGCGACCGAAGCATAAAGGAGCAGCAGCTCCTTTTTCCCTCTCCCTTCCTCACGCGCGCGTGAAGCGCACGGCCCGTCCTGGGCCTTTCGTTTGCTCCACTCGCCAGCCACGCGGCTGGCTCTCCTTCGGTCCGGCACCCCAACAACACACCAAAAGTCAAACTTGCTCCACTTTCAGCCAATAAGAGCGAGACACGTGTCCAATGACACAACAAATTCAGCCAACACCACCTTTCTCCACTTGCCACGTGTCCACATGCAACCAATCCGACAGTGACACGTGGCAGCTCCGGATTAGTTTATTTTATTTGCAAAAATACCCACATGCAATTTGTAATAAGTTTAATTGCGCATTAGTCCTTTTACCCTTCTATAAATAGAAGCTTAGGTTTTTAGAATACAGTTACAGTTTCAGTTTCAGACAGAAAAATCCAGAGAAAACGCTCAGAGCGCTCAGTGTTAGTTTACCGCTTTCTTAGTTAGTTTTCTTATGGGTTTCTAAGTTCCCTTATTATTAAGGAGGACGATGAAACCTAGTGTATTTAATTAAGTATTTATTTTTATTTTGATTCTCAGTACAATATATGCTTATGATTTTCGCTTCTTAAAATAATTTCTTTCATCTTTAATATCAAGTATTTTTGATAGTTAGAAATTATTTATGCTTGGTTCCATATTTTATTAAAAATAATATTCTTTGATTTTTTGTATTTACATTAAATTGTTTCACATTTAATGCTTAGAAGTTATAATTTTAAAGCGAAGGAAAATCTATTTTTTTATTAGAAAATAATTGGTTTGATTACTGATTAAATTATGAGAATCAATATAAACATAAATATTTTTATTTACACTTAAGTGGATTCTGAACCCTTAATAATATCCCAAAATATTTTTAAAAATATTTGTTACTGTCATTTTTATCATTTAAACACTTTATTTTATTTTGTTACCAAAAACCTCACCATTTTCGGAACTAGGTTAGAGTTTTATTAGCTTAGATTAAATAAGTATTTTCTTTGATTTCACGCAATTCCCATGGGTTCGACCTCGTTCTTCACAATCTCAATACTACAATAAAGATTCGTGCGCTTGGGAGTTGATGAATGTAAAACGTACCATTTCGGTATACAATAGACGTATCACATCAGTACAGGCTAGAGTATAACTAGCAGCTGGAGTATGACCAGTGTACTGAGTATAGGCTGATACTGTAACACATCGGTACAGGCTAGAGTATGACTAGCAGCTGGAGTATGACCAGTGTACCGAGTATAGGCTGTTACTTGTCAATAGTACCGTCTTATGAACGTTCAAGACTCAGTATCGTGTTGGACACGGCAGCTAGGGTTATGGTCAGGGGTATGGGCGTCTCATCATGACTCGGGATTTATGTATGATTATTATTATGCTTTTCTTACTGAGTCTGTCGACTCACAGTGCTATGTTTATGTGTAGGTAAGGGCAAGGCTAAAGCTGATGGACTGTGAGAGCGAGCCGGTGAAGATTGTACATGTCGGGGCGGTTAGGCCTGGAGCGTACGATCCTCGGGACAGCAAGGCTATTTTTGTAATTAGTCGCTAGGCGACAAGTATTTTGTATAGACAGTAAATTTTTGTAAAAGGTTTTGTAATCGGGATCCCGAGTATTTTGTATAAATATTTTACAAGTTTAATTAAAAAGCAAAATTTTTAATTAATCACGTTTTCCATAAACCTCGTTGATTAGCAACGAGCTGCACAGTATGTTTAAAAATCACGTAATACGCTTATGCTAGTTAGGGTGTTACAATTTGGTATTAGAGCCGCCAGGTTGTCTTCCGAAGATCGTCACGACATGTACAATCATCATCAGCAGTTAGCTCGTTCTACGGTTCAGTAAGCTTTTATTGCTTTAGTAGCTTATTATTTATTTTAAAATAAGAAAAGCCTGATAGGAAGCATGTTAGTAGCCTGATAGTAGAATAGGCACATGTTTTGTTTTTAATTTCAAAATTAAGCGACATTAGTAAGCTCTCCTTGATTATGACCTGATGTGCCAACTCTTGGTTTCGCAGGCGGTTCCGACTAGATGGACGCCAGGTAGAAAACCAGGAGCCAGGGCAACTCAGTAGGGTCGAATAAGGGTCAGGGAGCCTAGTTTCCCCCGCAAGTTAGGGGCCGTGGTAGAGGTCCCAGGGGAAGGGCTCGTGGTCGGGGTGATGAGAACCCGCCACAGGCTGCCCAGGCTACCCAAGCCGAGCAAGAAGCCCAGAATTGGGAAACTAGGTTTGCTGAAATGCAAGCCAGAATTGAAGAGCAAGACCTAGAGATTCAGAGATTAAGGCAGCAGGGGGCTCCTGCAGTGCCTGTGCCAGAAGTTCCAGTGGCACCCGCCCCTGCTGCTCAGGCCGAATCGGTAGTAGCGGCAAACAGAATGGAACCCTTGTATGAAAGGTTCCGGAAGCAAGCACCTCTGGTTTTTCTGGGAGGCCCAGATGTCATGAAAGCCGAACAGTGGCTAACAGTGATCACCAGAATACTGAACTTTATGGGTGTCACCGGGAATGACAGAGTGGTGTGTGTCACCTTCCAGTTCCAAGAAGACGCTCTTGTCTGGTGGGACATGGTGTCTCAGATCCATGACGTCACCACCATGATCTGGGAAAGGTTCCAGGAACTCTTCAACGCAAAATATTATAACGAGGCAGTCAGAAGTGCCAAGAGGAAAGAGTTCACCCACCTGACCCAGCGGGAGAATATGAGCGTGACAGAGTATACCACCCAGTTCGACCGGTTGGCGAGGTTAGCCTCGGGAATAGTGCCAACCAATTTCAGCAAAAAGGAGAAGTATCTGGACGGGTTAAATATGAAGATTAAACATGATTTGATGATCACCACCGACGACAAGACCACCTATGCTGAGATGGTGGAGAAGGCACTGCGAGCTGAGGGCGCAGTTGGATGTATGTCGGAGTCAGCTAGTACTCCAGCGAGTGGCGGGGCTCCAATCCCTCCTGCATCAGGCTTTAGCAGGGGAGGTAGTGGTTTGGCCATGGACTAGAAGAGGAGAACATCCACTGCATCCGGTAGCTCGAGTCAGAACAAGAGGTTCCGGGGGAACCAGAGTAGAGGTAGCCGTCAGGGTGGTGCAGAGACCCGGTTTTCTTATCCTGAGTGCCCCAGTTGCAAAAGGCACCATCAGGGTGAGTGCAAAGGTCAGGGATGCTTTTAGTGTGGCATGCCCGGACACTTCAAGAGGGATTGTCCCTAGCTCCGATCAGAGGCACCGAGGGCTCCGGGGAGACCCACTCCAGCTAGGGTATTTGCCATCACTCATGCTGATGCAGATGCCAGCCCCTCAGTTGTAACAGGTCAGCTTTCAGTTAATAACTCGCATTACTCAGTGCTGTTTGATTCTGGGTCCACACATTCTTATGTGGCAGCCAGAGTATTTAGTAAATTGGATAGACCGTATGATAGATATGAATCAGGGTTTGGAACCCTTTTACCTGGCGGAGAGTTAGTTATCTCCAAAAGGTGGATTAGGTCTATGCCGATCAGAATAGATGGTAGAGAGTTAAGTGCTAACTTGATAGAGATGAGCCTAGTAGAGTTCGATATTATTTTAGGAATGGATTTCCTATCGAAATATTCGCCTAGTATTGATTGCAAAAGGAAGATGGTGATCTTCCAACCGGAAAGTGAGGAACCATTTGTGTTTGTCGGTTCAGTTCGGGGATCTCGGATCCCGGTGATTTCGGCCATGTCAGCTAAGGAGTTATTGCATGGCAGTTGTTTAGGGTTTCTGGCCGTGGTGATGGACACCACTCGGCCAGATACCATTCGGCCAGAGGACATCAAGGTGGTTTGGGAATTTTTAGATGTTTTTCCCGAAGAACTTCAAGGGTTACCACCTCAGCGGGAGATTGACTTCGTTATAGATTTGGCACCAGGGGTGGAACCGGTTTCCAAGGCTCCATATAGAATGGCTCCAGCCGAACTTAAGGAATTAAAGATTCAGCTCCAGGGGTTGCTTGACATAGGGTTTATTCGGCCTAGTGTGTCACCCTGGGGAGCGCCGGTTTTATTCGTCAAGAAGAAAGATGGAACTATGAGGATGTGTATCGATTACAGAGAATTGAACAAGTTAACAATGAAGAATAAATATCCATTACCTAGGATCGATGATCTGTTCGATCAACTTCAGGGGAAGACGGTCTTTTTCAAGATTGATCTCCGCTCGGGTTATCATCAGTTCAAAATCCGAGAGGAGGACATTCCGAAGACGGCTTTTCGTACTAGGTATGGACATTATGAATTCTTAGTTATGTCGTTTGGACTAACCAATGCTCCTGCAGCGTTTATGGATTTGATGAATAGAGTATTCAAGGATTTCCTCGATATCTGTGTGATTGTGTTTATCGACGACATCCTTGTGTACTCTCAGTCAGAAGAGGAGCATGAGTTACATCTTCAGATGGTATTGCAACGGCTTCGGGAGCACAAGCTTTATGCCAAATTCAAGAAATGTGAATTTTGGCTATCTCAGGTGTCCTTCTTAGGGCACATTGTTAGCAAAGATGGGATCAAGGTGGATCCCGGGAAGATAGAATATGTCAGGGATTGGCCGAGACCGAAGACAGTGACAGAAATTAGAAGCTTCTTGGGTTTAGCTGGGTATTATCGTAGGTTCATGGAAGGGCTTTTTGAAATTTCAACACCCTTAACCGAACTTACAAAGAAGAATCAGCGGTTTGTCTGGTCAGACAAGTGCGAAGCTAGTTTTCAGGAACTGAAACAGAGATTGATTACCGCTCCAGTGCTAGCTTTGCCTTCAGACAATGAAAAATTTGTAGTTTATTGCGATGCATCCAGACAGGGTTGGGGTGTGTGCTGATGCAAGCCGATCGGGTTATTGCTTATGCCTCCCGTCAGTTAAAGGATTATGAACAGCGATACCCGACTCATGATCTAGAGTTAGTCGCGGTGGTTTTTGCATTGAAGATATGGCGGCATTACCTTTACGGAGAAAGGTGTGAAATCTATACCGACCATAAAAGTCTCCAGTATTTCTTTACTCAGAAAGATTTGAACATGAGACAGAGGCGTTGGTTGGAATTAGTGAAAGATTATGATTGTGAGATTCTCTATCACCCTGGGAAGGCCAATGTAGTGTCCGATGCCCTGAGCAGGAAGGGTCCCGGGCAGGTAGCTAGCATAGTTAAGATCTCACCTCAGTTAGCAGAGGACATGGTTAGATCCAGCATCGAGTTTATGGTAGGTCAGCTTCACAACCTGACGCTGCAATCTGATCTGTTGGAAAGAATTAAAGCCGCTCAGATGACTGATCCAGAGTTAGTGAAGATCAGAGATGAGGTTTTGGCTGGTCAAGCCAGGGATTTCTCAGTGTCAGACAACGGGATGCTTCTGTATAAAGCTAGGGTTTGTGTTCCGAGTAGTATGGAACTCAGAAATGAGATCTTTAAGGAGGCTCATTCTACCCCTTATTCTCTGCATCCCGGCACCACTAAGATGTACCAAGATCTAAAACCGTACTTCTAGTGGAGCGGTATGAAGAAGAATTTGGTAGAATTCGTATCGAGATGCCTCACTTGTCAGCAGATTAAGGCTGAACATCAGAGACCAACAGGGTTGTTGCAACCTTTAACCCTACCTGAATGGAAGTGGGAAGATATCACGATGGATTTCGTGGTTGGGTTACCTAGAACCACGGGCTTATTTGATTCCATCTGGGTAGTGGTGGATCGATTCACGAAATCTACTCATTTTCTGCCTGTTAGAACAACATTTACAGTGGATCAGTTGGCAAAATTGTACGTTAAAAAGATTGTAAGACTTCACGGGGTACCGAAGTCTATAGTTTCGGATAGGGATCCGAAGTTCACCTCCAAGTTTTGGCAGAGTTTGCAACGAGCAATGGGTACAAAACTGAAATTCAGTACAACATTCCATCCTCAGACAGATGGTCAGTCCGAAAGGACAATTCAGATATTGGAGGACATGTTACGAGCCTGTGTTAGGGATTTCGAAGGCTCTTGGAATAAATACCTACCGTTGATAGAATTTTCTTACAACAACAGTTATCAGAGTACGATAGGGATGGCTCCCTATGAACTGTTATACGGTAGGAAGTGTAGATCTCCCATCCACTGGGATGAGACAGGGGAGAGGAAATACTTAGGTCCGGAGTCAGTGCAGCGGACCAATGAGGCAATAGAGAAAATAAAAGCTAGAATGCTTGCCTCACAGAGTAGACAGAAAAGTTATGCAGATCCAAAACGCAGAGATGTTGAGTTCCAAGTAGGGGACCATGTGTTTTTGCGAGTGTCTTCGATGAAGGGGATCAAACGTTTCGGGAAAAGAGGCAAGTTATGCCCTAGATTTACAGGACCTTTCGCGATTCTCGAGAAGATAGGTCAAGTGGCATACCGATTAGCATTGCCTCAAGCTTTATCTGCAGTTCACAACGTATTCCATGTCTCGATGTTGAGAAAGTACGTTTCAGATCCCTCTCATATACTCAGTTATGAGAGCCTTGAACTGCAGCCAGATATGTCTTACGAAGAACAGCCAGTGCAGATCCTGGATAGAAAGGATAAAGTCCTTCGGAATAAGACCATAGCATTGGTCAAAGTTCTCTGGAGAAACAGCAAGGTGGAGGAAGCCACCTGGGAGCTAGAGTCAGATATGAGAGCTCAATATCCAGAGTTGTTCAGGTTAGATTTCGGGGACGAAATCCTTTTAAGGGGGGAATAGTTGTAAAGACCGCTTAGTTTAATTTGGAAATTAGCAGTTAATCATGTTTAATTATGAAAATTATTAATAGCTATTTAAATAATTATTTATACTGTTATTATTGAATTCTGAAATGCATTTTATGTCATTTAGAGATTTTCATAAGTTTGCATTTCCGATGCCTGGTAACATGGAACTCGGTGTTTGGCTCAGTAAAATCACAACTTAGTATGTTAGTAGTGTGGGACGGTTTATTAGACATTGGGAATGTCGGGAATGGCTGGGAATTTAGAATTTCCCAAAATACCCCTTTAGTGTTATTTATGTTATTTTAGTGTGGAGGGGCAAAATGGTCATTTTCCCCCAATGATGTTTTGTCCTTTAGTGGACTTAGTAAGTGGAATTATGTGATTTATTTGATGTTAATATTGGCTGAAATAAGATTTGGATGGTTTATTTTCTCATTTTCATTCAAAGTAAAAAGTTAGAAAAATTGGAAAACTGTCTCTCTCTTTTCCTCTCTCTTCTGGCCTCCTTGTGCAGCAAGGATTCTTGCCATTTTCCTTTGATTTTCAAGCTCTTTTCTTTTCAATCTAAGTGTGCTTCAAGTGCTTGGTAAGACTTTTGTACCTTGTTCTTTTAATTTCTTTAATTTTGATGAAAAAGATGATGTTGCATGCTTAGTTTAGGTTGTGGTTGCTGCTGTGATTTTGTTGTTATTTTTTAGAGATTTAAGCATGTTTATTTGAGGTTAATTAAGCTACTTGTGGTGCATGATAGTTAGATTGATTAGAGTTATGGATTTTCTATGCAAAAGCTTAAGTTTTCAAAGAGGAATTTTCGAAATTGTTGTTGTGATTGTTGCATGAGCTTATGTTTGTTTTCTGCTGCTTTAGTGAGCATGTTTAGGTAATTTTAATCAAGGTTTGATGCTTGTAGGTGAGCTTAAGCCAAGTTTGAGTTTGAAACTCAAAGCTTGGAGCTCACATGACACTTTTTGTATCTGTGCATTCTGGGTTGTTTTAGTGCTTTGGATTTGTGCTATAGGGTATTTAGAGCAGGACTGGAAGGTTTGGGATTAATTGGATTTGATTTGATGAAGTTATGAATTTTTTGAGCTCTGCCTGCGAGGAACCGGAATTCCGGTTGTGCATCTAGAACTGGAATTCCGGTTGCAGAACCGGTCTACCGGTTGGGGAATTTTCAGGAACCCTAGATTTCCTCGTTTTTATGTTATTTGGGGTATTGCCATGCTTTTTATCGATAGGGAAACTTTTAGTTCCTAGTTTAAGTCCCCGAGAAGTGATTTAACGTATCACTTATAGTGTTGTGATTGTTATGGTTTAGGAGCCTGTAATCCGCCGGGCAGTTCGTTCCAGTCAGGTTGATCGGCACACCTGAATTCAGAATTGAGGTAAGATTAGTATAACAGTATGCATATATAGATTACATGTTTAGCGTGCATGTAGGAAGCCTGTTAGATTACATTAGATATGTATGTTGGCTTCGAACCATCCGACTGTGTCACATCGGTACAGGCTAGAGTATGACTAGCAGCTGGAGTATGACCAGTGTACCGAGTATAGGCTGCCACTGTATCACATCGGCACAGGCTAGAGTATGACTAGCAGCTGGAGTATGACCAGTGTGCCGAGTATAGGCTGATACTCGGGTTGGTGGTTCCATACTATTTGACGTATCACATCAGTACAGGCTAGAGTATGACTAGCAGCTGGAGTATGACCAGTGTACTAAGTATAGGCTGATACTGTAACACATCGGTATAGGCTAGAGTATGACTAGAAGCTGGAGTATGACCAGTGTACCGAGTATAGGCTGTTACTTGTCAATAGTACCGTCTTATGAACGTTTAGGACTCAGTATCATGTTGGACACGACAGTTAGGGTTATGGTCAGGGGTATGGGCGTCTGATCATGACTCGGGTTTTATGTATGATTATTATTATGCTTTTCTTACTGAGTCTGTCGACTCACAGTGCTATGTTTATGTGTAGGTAAGGGCAAGGCTAAAGCTAATGGACCGTGAGAGCGAGCCGGTGAAGATTGTACATGTCGGGGCGATTAGGCCTGGAGCGTACGATCCTCGGGACAGCAAGGCTATTTTTGTAATTAGTCGCTAGGCGACAAGTATATTGTATAGACAGTAAATTTTTGTAAAAGGTTTTGTAATCGAGATCCCGAGTATTTTGTATAAATATTTTACAAGTTTAATTAAAAAGCAAAAATTTTAATTAATCACGTTTTCCATAAACCTCGTTGATTAGCAACGAGCTGCACAGTATGATTAAAAATCACGTAATACGCCTATGCTAATTAGGGTGTTACACCCTACAATGTATTATATCCCTAAAACACTTAACCCCGTATAAATGATATTTCAGCTAAGTGAAATGAGATCTCCACCATTTATTTTCCTTTGGTCAAGCTCGAAGGAGATCATCCTTTACTTACTATTTGCCAGATAGAAGCTATAGATTTCATGTTTATGTTAGCGCTCCCACTCAATTGCACTACCGTGTTCCCAAAATGTACGTATCACTCTGACCCAAAAGTAGGCTTAAATAACAAATCAAAGAACACGAATAGCCTCTCGAGATCGAGCCTAATCATAACTGGATTAAGATCATTTGATCTAAGATCAACTAGGCGATATTGACTTGAATAGATATTACGGTAAGTTTAATAAATCTAAGTCAAAGTTCAATATCGGTCCCTTTCGATGCATACTCCATGCATCCAACCTGAGCTTTACTTTAACCAATGCTCTGGGAAGAACATAGCATTTCTCCAAATGCGAGTAAACTCTGTTGTAGATTATCATATCAGTAAAACCCTGTGTCTGATAAATCTAGGAAACTTTATTCACATAGTCATGTTTACTTTCCAATGTGTTGACAACACAATAAACAGGATCAAGTATGTGAAAAGGGTTTTAGATGAATTTATACATTATGTACATATTGTTGGAAATTTATTTTACCTGGATCTTAGATCTACTCACAAGTATGTTGTTTAAACACCCTAAATATGAACTTTCTAAAACGATAAATTAAACACATATAAAGTTAAGAAAACCTTACATTGATGCAGCGGAATTAATGTCTCCTTCCACTCAGATCTCTAACCCTTGTATCCTTTCTGTAGAAGAGTATAATCAAGATCTGAGCCCGAATGTCCTTCTTCTTCAAGTTTGATCCTTCACAGTCTTCCAATCTATGATTGAGTTACTGCTTGCTGTGTGTGGGCACTTACTCTATCACTAGGGTTCGAAATTGATGAAGGGAAAAGAGAATAGGGATTTCGGCCAGGTATAGAAAGTGGGGAAGGCTCAGTTTTTCTGAAGAGAGAAATTTCTGTCAGAAAGGCTAATATTCAAAGATGTGTATTTGACTGAGCCATCACTTTCTATTTATAGGCAACTACTAGGTTTAGGTTAAGAATTATTTGACATTAAAATAATTAAAATATTAATTTGAAAAACCTCATTTAAGTGGTCGGCCATGGTGTGTTAGTGCGCCCCACTTGATTTTGCAGTTTTATCAAATTTTATCTCTATTTTCTCAAAAACGCCAATTTTCCAATTCTAACCTTTTAAATGCCAAAACTAATTATTTAATAACTAAAATACATTATTAAATAATATTGTCATTTAATTTAATTATTAATTAGACATATAAAGTCCATTAATAAATAAATAAACCTAGAAACTCTTTTCTTTACAATTTCACCCCTACTTAGTGAAAATTCATAAAATTAGACATAGTCTAACTTTAGAATTATAATTGATCAATCACGAATCAATTAATGAGTCTTACAAGCAGAATGTTCTCAACTAGAATGGGGACCATGGATCTATATGCTGAGCTTCCAATAAGTGAACCAAATTTACCAAGTAAATTCCTACTTATTAATTCTTCGTTGAATCCACTCTTAGAACTTAGAATTGCATTCTCAGACTTATATAGAGCATATTGTATGTTCCACGATATCAATATGCTATCTCATTTAACCATTGTTATAATCTTATTGTGATTTAAAGATCCTCTATATAGATGATCTACATCGAGATGGGATTTCTTTACCGTTCTCACCCCTTAATGTATTTTTCCCCTTAAAACACTTAGCTACCTGTAAATGGTGTTTAGTGATCTAATAATTAGTCAGTTAAACAAGAGCTCATCCATTTACTTCTATTTGCTAAGCTCGAAGAGAATCATCACTTGACTTCTATACACCAGTAGAAGCTATAGATTCCATATTTATGTTCAGCACTCCCACTCAATCATACTATCATGTTCCCAAAATATACGTATTACCCTGACCTAAAAGTAGGCTTAACTAATAAATCAAAGAACATGAATAGCACTCCTGAGTTGAGCCTAAGCATATCAAGATTTAGATTCTTTTAATCTTAAGATCAACTACTGATATTGACTTGGAAAGATATGTATAACGGTAAGTTTGTAATATCTTAACTTAGTTGCAATATCGGTCCAGTCCAATGTATACTCCATACATTCGAAACTAGTATACTTTACTAATGTCCTGGAAAGAACATAACACTTACTCCAAGTGTAAGTACACATCATCGCTGATTATCACATTAGTGTTAATCCAATAACACTGATTAAACAGGGACCAAGTCTTTTGATTCATATGATCACAATCACATTCCACTGTGTTGACGATACTGTAATTGTGAATAAACATATGATCTGGATTTAACTGATTCTGTGTGTATGAATGTAATAAACATATTAAACATATTAAACCATTAGCATGTAGAATTCACGCAAACATCAATCACTTCAAATTTCTTATATTGATAACTAATCAGATTGTAAAGAGTTTTATTTAGGGCATAAAACCCAACACATATAATCATGAAATAAATCATGTGAACCATGCAACATTAAATGTTATTTTTGATCTATATTAATAAGTAAATCTGATTATATTGAAGTGAATTTTATTTAGGGCATAAAACCCAACAAAAATGATAAAATGGCAAAATTACAAAGTGGGGCCCAATCCACATCCTACGGCCGGCCACTTAGTGTGAATTTTACTATTTATTTTTCTATTATTTTATTGCTAATTAAATCTGACCTAAACCTTGGTGGTTACCTATAAATAGATAGTGATGGCTCACACTTAAAGATTGATGATTGATGAAATTTCTTGCCTTTAGGAAAAGTTGAGCCTCATATTCTATACCATAGCCGAAACCACATCCCTCTCTTTTCTTCTTAAAATTTTCATACCTTGAGTGATAGAGTGAGTGCCCACACACATCAAGTGGTATCTCAATCATAGTGTGTAAGACTGTGAAGAATCCAATCAACAAGAAGGAGAATCGGGCTTAAGAAGGAGAGAAAGAGATCCAGGTTCAGATCTTGATAATACTCTGTTACAGAAAGGAATCAAGGGCTAGAGATCTGAACGGAAGGAGTCATTATATTCCGTTGCACCCAATGTAAGGTTTTCTTAAACCCTTATGTGTTTATTTCATTGTTTTAGAAATTCATATTAGGATGTTAATGAAACATACTTGTTAGTAAATCTAGATCCTGGTAAAATATTTTCAACAGATAAATGGTTGAATACTCATTTTAGTGATTATATTAATTCACTGGAATATTATTTATAGGTAGCTAAACATTTTAAGGATAAAATACATTGAAGGGTGTAACGGTAAATTAGTCCCTACTCAGTGTAGATCATCTATAGAGGATCATTAATTATTAGAATCATATCAAATAGATAATCTCATAGCTTATCTATATCGTGGAACATATAGAGCGTTCTATATAATTGAGAGTGCAATTCCAAATCTATAGTGGTGCAATAAGGAATTAATAAGTTAGAGAATTTACTTGGTAAATTCTAGATCTGCTTATTGGAAGCTCGGTTATATAGGCCCATGGTCCCCATACTAGTTGAGACAAACTGCTTGTAAGACTCTAGTTAATTGATTTTAATTAATCAATTATAATTCTAAAATTAGACTATGTCTAGTTTATGAATTTTCACTAAGATATGGCTTGATTGTGAAGAAATAGAATTTTAAGCTTTATTTGTTAATTAAGAGACTTTGTGGAGTCTAATTAATAAATAATATAAATGAAAATTTTATTTGATAATTAATTTTAATTATTAAATAAATAATTTTGGCATTTATAGGATTGAAATTGCAAAAAGTGGTATTTATGAAAAATAGATAAATGGATGAGAAAATGGTAAAAATCTAACTAGTGATGGACCCACATAGGGGCCGACCACTAAGTCCTATTTTTGCTATTATTTTATCATTTTTTTATTTTAAATAATTTAATCCTAACCCTAAGTGAACTAGTTTAAAAAGAAAGAAAGGTCTCATTATCCAATTAATGGTGCTAGTTTTCATTCTGTCAGACAACTAGTATTTTGAGACTTCTTCTTCTTCTTCTTTTCTCTCTACTATTTCGAAATTCTCAGTATTCTTCACCATCAAAATTCGAGCCTTAGTGATTGAGTGCATGCCCACCCATAATAAGTTAGTCCTCAATCATAGTGTGTAATGCTGTGAAGAATTCAAACAATTGAAGGAGTGTCAGGCTCAAATCTTGATTATACTCTACTACAGAAAGGATACAAGGGTTAGAGATCTGAGCAGAAGGAGTCATTTAATTCCAGTGCAACCAATGTAAGGTTTCAAATACCTTTTATATGTTTATTTTATATCGTTTTAGAAGTTTATATTTATGATGTTAATAACATATGTTTTAGTAAATCTAGGTCCTGATAAAATATATTCCAACAGCAGGATGCCCTATTTGTCGGGTTGAGGAGGAATCGATGGAACGCCTTTTTCTTTCATGCAACTTGGCCTTTCATTTATGGGGTCGTCTCCTTGGGGTATCTTTCGTATCTATGGTACTGACATTGGCATGCGGGACTAGGTTAAATTCCTATGGGGCTTAAAAAACCAAGGCATTAACACTGATGAAGTTTTTTTATGCTTCGTCTGTTGTCAACACCATTTGGCAGGTTTGAAACGACAATGTACACAATAATAAGCTAGATAATGTTAAACAATGCATTGACTCTATTCATATCTCTTATGAAATTATTGTGCTTCCCTCTTCCCGACTTCTTTCCTGACTTTGTTGGATGTTTGTCACCCTCCTCCTCAAGATTGACTCAAATTGAATTGTGATGTTAAAGTAAGGATGGAAAGCATGTGTATTGCAGTAGTAGCAAGGAACCATCTTGGCGAGGTGGTTTGGGTACAAACAAAACTTTTGGAGTTTTCTGATGCTCTGTGTGGGGAAGCGGCTGCCTACAGTTTGTCTTTGGAAGTAGCTAAGACAAAAGCTACAAGTTATTATTGTGGAGAACAAGTCTAGGGTGGTTATTAATACTTAATGGAAAGAATTCCCGTTGGATGCTTGTGAACTATTCTTCATTTTGTAATAGAACCTCTCCTTATTTTGTGAGTTGTATTTTATTTAGTATCAATAAATTTTGTAATTTTATAGCTTATAATGTGATAAAATGAGTTTTTACCCACCAGTGATATGATTATTTACATATTTCCATTCAAGTCTAATCTTTATCTATATATATATGCACATTTTTATTTTAAAAAAGTTTATTTCCATGTTTTAGTTTTTTTTGTTTTTTTTTTGTTTTTCCAGCTTTTGAAATATTTATTTATTTATTCATATTTTTCTAATTGAGATTAAAAATGCCCATTTTTTTACTTGGCGTATTTTCCAAAATTTTCCATATAATTTTTTTTTTTTTGAAAAGTAAAATATTTAGGAAAATTCTACAATGCACCCCCTTAAAATAGATATATATTGATGCATCCCTATCTGTTTTAGCATCCGAAATAATTTTTTAGTCAAATTTTTACTCATGGTCATGTACGTTATAGTTATTTAAGACATCCTGCAAAATTTTAAGAAGTTTGGAAAAGTTTAACACACCGAAAATTATGTTCAAACAGTGTGTTGCACGCGTGACTATTTTATTTTATACGCGTGTAAAATAGACTATTTGAATATTGTTTTCTATATTATAAATTATTCCGAATTTTTCAAAATTTTGTAGGATATCTTAAATAGCTATAACGTACATGAATATGAAAAAAAATTAGACTAATTTTTTTTTCTGGCGAAATAAGTTAAAGGTACATCAGTACATTCCTTTTAAGGGGGTGCATTATAGAATCACCCAAACATTAATAATTAAAAAAAAAAGTAAATATAAGAAAACATACAACTCCTTTTCCCCTAATCCCAGCCGCCCACTCCATCTTCTCTTAATCGATTCTCTCTTACTCACCCGTCACCAGCACCATCACAGTCAGGGTTTTCTTCTCAAACCCACTCCACCGGTGTCGACTCCTCACCCACCGGTTCCACCTCCAATGCTCTCTTTCTGAAGCAGGTCAAGGTTAGAGAACCAATTCGTTTGTTTTGTTTCTTTCTTAACGTTCATTTATTCTCTGTTCTGTGGTGCTCTTTAAATTTGTGTTCTACAGTTTATAGTCTTGCATTTTTATCGACTTCCTTGATATTAATGAGTAATAACATGTTGAAGCACTTTGTACCCTGTAAATGTTTTTGTTTGGTATATATGTATATTTTGTGATGTAATTTAGGTTTTAGTTGCATATTGCTTGAGAATTGGAATTATTATCGTTGTTGTTGTAATTTTATTTGTGTATGCTCCGATCGAAAACGGATTCCGTTTAGTTTGACTTGTAGATATTTTTTTGGTTCTATCTTATGTTCTAATTTGGGTTGTATTCATTATTGGATTGGTAGCAGTAGGGCATAGCTCTCTATTCTAATTTAATTGCCTTTTCCTTTTGGGATTTTGTTAGTGTATGAGAAAGATAGAAATGTTTTGTTAGTGTTGATAGTTCCCCTTTTTCTCAAGGTGTTTGGAAGTTCGATTTTGATGCTGAAAGAGAAAAGTAATAAAATGTAAGAAAAATAAAAAATGATAGAGAAATGCTTTACACTATGTTTTGATGCGAAAAAAAAAATTAAGTAAAAGTGTAGGAAAAATAAAAATGTAAAAAATAAATAAAAACTAATTTGTGAAGTTCCATACGAAATTTTTTGCTCAATCAAATCTTTTCCGGTATAATTCTTTCTATATTATTATTATTATTATTTTATATTTCACATTTTTTTTTTCTACATTTTCTTTACCTATTTCTTTCCCCACCAAATCCAACATCCAAACACAGTGTAACGCATTTTGAAAATTTTATTTTGGTCGTCTCCACCAGGATCCGAAATTACTAGATGTAGTTAAATGCACCTTTAGATTTTGCTCAAGACTTAGGCACCTCCCCTTCTTCATGTAATTAGAAGTGCCACTATTAATTAGAGAGAGAATTAACTTGAAAATCTAATTTAAATTTGATAAATTGATGACTACGAGTAATATAATTAAACTTACCTTAGGAGTATTGGCGAAACTTGACAATACATTGTAAGATTTTTGAATATCTAATTTTACAGTAAGATAGTACAGAAAAACAAGAATAAGTTTTTTGTATTGATGAATATTGATCGCATATTTGGCATATTTGTTAACTTTTTTCTGGAAGTGAATAAGTTTCCTGCATTTGCTTATTCTTAGTATGATGAGAATACAATACAGCCAGCCTTCTTTCTACTCTATAGATTAATAATTTTTTGTGTAAGCAAACAAAGGAGAGAGTTGTGTATGTCTCCCACTGTTTAGAAAAGGAAGGGCGCGTATATGATGGGTCTTTAACTATTTTTAGTGATAAAATACCAAATTAGCTTTTGTATGAAGATAATGAGTTGAACTTTGTAATTTTTGCTTTATTTGATGAAGATTTTGTTGCTTTGTGGATGTTGATGAGCAGGAGAATAATCCTTTATGAACTGCTTTCTGAATAAATACAATGATTTGTTGCAGGTTTAGAGAAAAATGAGGAAAGGGTTACATCCTCAGATGCAATGGATATCGTATGTAACACAGAGTGGCAGATTGATGCACATTATGATGACTAAAATACACCATGTTGGCAAAGTCTACCACTTGAAAGCAAAACGCCAAATGGCTGAGAGCGTTGGGCAGATTGCCAAGTTTAGGCAGCGTTATGAGAAACAAGCGCCTGGGAATTCTGAAAGTTGATTTCATCAGAGTTTGTAGTTTAAAAATGTTTTAGTTGGCTATCTTTTGAATAAATATGAACCCTACTGAGTGCAGTGAAGCACCACTTTTTGATGTACTCTTTGGTGCTTTTTTTCTCATTTTATTCTCATATTGTGAGTGATTTCTGCTGAGTCTTCAAAGGTTATATGAAGTTTTGGATTTTTGAGTTATGTACTTAGTTGAAATAATTTTTGTTCGAAAGGCTTCTATTTTGTATTTCAGCTTTTATTGTGCTCAAGTATTGAAAAATGAAAATAACAACTGACATTTCACTTCTTATACTTAGGATTGCAAAGTTAAACGTTGAAAGCCATATAAAAGGAAGGGTAAAAGTTTAGGTCCTGCAATAGATTATAATAATTTAACTGCATTTAGGCCATAATTTTTCCTTTATTTGTTATATCAAATATCTGTTAACCGTTTCAGAATTTGTATCAAATATATGATTTTCATTTTCTGCTAAGATATTCAATTCATTCATAATCTCTTGATCAGTTATTGTTGCTACTTTCAATTTATGGCATTAAACTTGCTTAACCATGTGATGGGTGGGTTGCTTTCTCAGCTTTACGCGTTTTGTTTATCCATTATTTTATTTGGGTCTGAAGTTTTTTTTTGATGGGTCTCAAAACTTAACTCATGATGTAGAACGTTTCTTCATCCCTCCCCATAACTTAAGCCAGGTAAAAAGTTTCTCACTACTGTAAATGCAAAGGTAACAAAAATACTTCAGGTTGAACAATGAGGCTTAACTCTTCAGGTGGAAGCCCTTACAAATCATAATAATCTCGAGAAAAGGACATAGAATGGTCATTAAAAAAATCTGCTTACTGATTTGAATATCAGTTTTCAATCACGCTATTAATCACAATCATTTTATAATTATAGAAATGCATAACACCTCCCCTTCTTCATGTAATTAGAAGTGTCATCAAACAACATGTCTACCTTCCACAACACGAGTAGAAGTGAAAAAAAGCATGATCTCATAAAAATAAAAGTAAAAACTATCACTATACTCCTTGTCACCATTATATATCACGAAGGGAGCTTCGAGTCTTGTTGTGCATCATAGAGCTATGCTAGCCAATGCTAAAATTACCATCTTATTGCTATTGTTTGTGATAGTAGTAGAAGTAGATTCAAATAAGCCACAAACCTATGATGGATTACGACCAAATTACACCATGGATGGATCACTCTCATCCTCGTGGCTAAAGAAAACAAATAAACCACGAGACACCGGTTGCAGGAAGCGACCATGGATATGCAGCCAAGGTGAAAGGCCACCAAGACAAAGATGCTGTAGAAATGTGTGTATTGATGTCACTTCCGACGTAAACAACTGCGGCTTGTGTGGAAGAAGGTGCCCCTTCACATGGCAATGTTGCAATGGGCGTTGTAGAAATACAAATTTTAATCCTTTTAACTGTGGAAAGTGTGGACACAGATGCCCTTTTAAAGTTCGTTGCAGATTTGGAATGTGTGGTTATGCTCAGCCACCAAAGCCACCGTTCCCACCTTGGCCACCAAAGCCTCCACTCCCGCCTCGGCCACCACGTCCTCCAAAGCCTCCATTCCCACCCCGACCACCTTTCCCCTTTCCGCCATGGCCACCTCGTCCTCCATTCCCCTTTCCGCCATGGCCGCCTCATCCTCCAAAGCCTCCAATCCCACCAAAGCCAAGACACCCTCCCCCACCAAAGGATGATTTGTGAATTAAGTTCTCAATTGAATTGCTGTCCTGTAGTAACTATCTTCATGCAGTTATGTTAACGTTGTTCTCAGCTTTGTCTGCTTAATGAATTCTTTGTTATTAAGGATTTTAACTATCTTCCAGCTTTTTTCTTTTCGTGTGAAAAATCTCTTAGATCCGTTATAAGGCGGTTCGCTATCTTTTTGAAATTCAACATTTTTTTTTTGAGGCAACATTAATAAGCAATGAAGTCGTGCAATAAGAAGACAAGACGACCTAAACAGAGTCTTGATAAGTGATTACTTACTTCAAGTTGGGGGGTCGCATCAACTACATCAATAGCTAGATAGGATGAACATGAAATTAATGATTGGAAAAAATCGTTTACTTGCAACAAAATTTTGAATATGTCAAAACAGGTTTTACTATATTTACTACGACTATTATGAACAGAGGAAGTTGGGACTTATAATCTTGAATTATTGTCTAGAAAAACTTCATATATTGCCCTACTTGTAAACTTGTTCTTATTAAATCAAAAATTAAGCTACAATACATCAAATGGAAATTGGAACTTGGGAAACACTTCTTATTCAACGTTAATTATTTAACCACTCATCACCTTGTCTTCTCAGGTGAAATAGTATGGCTACCTGTATTGATTCAAGTAAAAGGGAAAAGTTCTAGTCATCCTTGAGAAGACACCAGATCATCATCTCTTACGGCACCAGGCTGTTGGTCCCTGTCTTTGTTGACAGATTCAGGCTTAGGTTCACCCAAAGTGGCCTCTTCAGCTCCATCAAATGTCTTATCATCAAACACTGAATGGTCAGCCTTTCGGAGCCTCTCCTCAGCCATCTTTTCTATTACCTCTGCTGTTGAAGGTGCTCTTTCTTCTGTACCACTTTCATGCCTATCCTCGTACCCTTTGCTTCCTTGGCTGTATTTCTGTACCAACACCAACGCGTATATATTTTACTTACACACTTTTATAATTTCTAATTTGTGCAATAAAAGGCATCTTTATATACCCTTAAACTTTCACAAGATCTATCACACACAGACACCCAACCAAAAAAAAAAAAAAAAAAAAGACAAGACTTTATAAGGTTGGCTCATACACATGAAATACTACTAAACTAGTTTATAGTTAATTCTAAAAGATAATATGCAGAAGAAACGACTTAACTCCTAATCACACTATAAAGGGTACTTTTTAGTTATTGTCGGTATATGTTCGTCTGTGGTATACTGATCATATTCTACAATTTGGCTCGTAAACAATGTCACATATCATAAACTCATTCTAGGTTCAGAGAACTGATTTGTTTAGCTACTGATATATACTGATTTCTAATTCTAAACAACAACAACAACAACAATGACCAAATAATGTTGCGGCTTATTAGTTATTAAATATCAGTTTATATAGTTAATGACATTAGAAGTACCTTGAAGATGGGATTATAGAGACATGGGGTTAAGGGCCTGGTTAGGGACACTTTTGTTTTCGATAAGGTCGTATTTAGAATAAAGATATAGCCAGCTGCTCCCATCGTTTGTATATGAACAAGTTTCTAGCAAAAAAAAACAACAAACACTAGAATTTTTTTGCTTTTAGTAGCACTAGATTTTTTTTTTTTTTTTTTTGAGAGGAAGGATGCCCTAGGAAGAAAGTAACGCTAGAAATTGAGAGAACCGAATGCGAAATATTGAAGTACTAATTAACTATTTATATATAAACATTTTATTTGATAGAGTTACATGGAGGAACACGTGGCATAAATTCAGAGCAGTCTACGTGTTGCTCAGCAGATTCGCCAGTTCACTGATGCCATGCAAGCTATGGGAGTTCAATTAATAATTTAGAAGGCAACTAATTCGCGTCTTTTATAATGGTTATAATTTTTTAGGTTACTAAATTTTTGTATTAATAAGTGAAATAATGTATGCTTAATTTATGGTATAAATAATTAAATTTAATTTTTAGTTGTAGATAAATATTTGAATTTAATTTTTATTTAAGTTATTTGAGTGTAATTGTGTAAGTTAAATATAAGTATTTATTTATAATTGATGTTAAATTTAAGTATTTATTTATAATCGAAAATTAAATTTGTTGTCCTTGAATTTGGGTCAACTGACAATGGAGCTTTATTTATTATCAATAATGACCACGTGGAAATTGTAATAGCAAATAATAAAGTGACACAATGATTTATTGTTTAGTGGGTAATGACCTACTCTCTTTTTTATTGTATTGATTCTGGAAATAATAATATGCATATTACAAGCTTAAATCTTGTAATGGTGAAAACAAATTTAGAACAATTGAGAGAAATAGACTAAGTGCTGCACTAGAGAGGAATGGCGTGTGAGAGAGAGAGAGAGAGAGAGAGAGAGAGAGAGAGAGAGAGAGAGAGAGAGAGAGAGAGAGAGAGAGAGAGAGAGAGAGAGAGAGAGAGAGAGAGAGAGAGAGAGAGAGAGAGAGAGAGAGAGAGAGCTTTAGAGACTTAGTATTCAGGTCCATTTTATAAGTTCCTCCCCAGATCGTGGAGACAATTTCTCTCCAAATTGTGGACTTATATTGTTCGGGACGGTGTGCCTGACACGTTGCCCACTGGTTGGACAACTCTTTCAGTTGGAGATTTCCGTGCAGCTGAGACTACTATCACTGTTACCAGACACTCCGAGCCAAATCCTACCATGGCTAGGACAAAAAATGTGTTGTAGGGCACCTCCTCAAAACCCTCATATTGTTGAGTTGATGACAAGAGGGAGGGTCTGTCATGTCGAGGAGGCTAAATAGCCTTAAGTTGAAGAGCCAGAGGCCGACCAGGAAGAGAACCTGTGGCCGAGCAACCCATGGTCGACC
The DNA here is from genome assembly GCF_029168945.1 of Cannabis sativa. Classification (NCBI taxonomy): domain Eukaryota; kingdom Viridiplantae; phylum Streptophyta; class Magnoliopsida; order Rosales; family Cannabaceae; genus Cannabis; species Cannabis sativa. Next base: position 29,839,890 of record NC_083606.1, read on the forward strand.
AGGGTGAGGAGACTTCAGCCAATCCAGGTAGTGAATCTGAAGTCGAGCAGGCCGAATCTTCTGCCAGGCCAACTACTTTCAAGAGCCAGTATAAGACTTACATTGTGATCTTGGGCAATCCCTTGGGCTCTTATTGTTGAAACTTATTTTACCAAGATCTAGATTTACTAACATGTATGTTTGATTATAAATCTAATATCTTAAATATGAATTCCCTAAAACAATGAAATAAACACATAAAAGATTAAGAAATTCTTACAATGATGGCAACAGAATAATATGACTCATTCCATTCAGATCTCTAGCCCTTGATTCCTGTCTGTAGCAGAGCATTATCAAAGATCTGAACCTGGATCTTCTCCTTCAGTTAATAGTTTGAACTACACAATCTTCCTCACTATGCTAAGTATTGCTTTGACATGTGGGCATATTCTCAATCACTATAGGCTTCAAAATTATTGAGAAGAAGAAGAAGAGATTCAAAAATAGAAGAGGCTCTCTGACCCGAACCCGAATTCGACCCCAGACCTAGACCCGACTCGAACCCCCCCCCCCCCAAGCCCTAGCGCTAAACCCAGCCTCTGACCCAAACCCGAATTCGACCCTAGACCTAGACCCGACTTAAATAAAATCAAAAAATAAAAATAAAAATGAATTTTACAGAACACATTTTTATTTTCTGTTTTTAAATTGAAAAACAAAAGTGGTTACAGAACGCATTTTTATTTTTCAAAAATAAAATTTTTACTTTCATTCTGTGATTAAAAAATTAAAAAACAAAAGTATTACCAAACGACACTCCAAATTATCTTTCTTAATTAAAAAAAATTAATAAAACAAATTAATTTAAAAGATATACGTATCTAAACAAAATTATGACAATAGTACTTAAGTAATCAATTTTGTTATAATTAATTATTAGTATAAAACAATTAATAGCAAAATTGGTAAGTAAAATTCTATTTTTTTTAAAAAAAATAAAATAAATACCTATATAAAAATAATTTAAATTAACTTTTAAAAAATAAATAGTATTAATTTAAAATTAAAAATTAATAAAATTTATTAATTATTAATATTATTTTTTTTAAAAAAATAAATATATAATTAAATATTATTATAATATGTATAATATTTTAATTGTATATAAACAGTTCTATCGTAAAAATATAGACTTTATATTTTAATAACTACATTATTTAAAATAAAAAAGCTTCCATACAGTAAAGAAATGCTAAATAGTCTTAGCCTATATAAATATATTTATTTATTTTTACAAGTTCGACAATCACTTTCCCCTTCTGTTTTTTTCTCGTTTTTCAGTAAAACAAATCAGTTCTAAGATATAAAAGATCATGCCTTTTTGCTAGGCTTATCAATGATACAAGTATACAGCACTAGATAAAATTAAGCAAAGTGAACAGGGACTTCCGATCTAATTACTAATTTCATCGTTTATTTGGATATTCCCTTGGTCCAAATATAGTTGAACCGATTCTCACATTAGTGCTGCCCATTTCAATCTGCATTATCATAATATGTGAACCTTTTATTAGTAGGAAGTACAAAAGAAGCAACAAAGCGTTTAACAAGAAAACTCAAAAGAACATGAAAACGCAGAGCATATACCGCTTGCTCAAAGTCACCAGACATGCCCATTGAAAGTTCACACTGCTCTTCTGTAAACCCAAGTGCCTTGCACACCTCAAGTCTGCAGTTCGACAATGTCTAATTGATTGACATGAATTAGTGTAAATAAATGAAATTGTAGAAAGATCATAACATTGTGAATTTTCATTTCTGATTCTGAGATAGAAAAGTTGAAGTTTTAAGTACAAAAGATACAAACTCATACTCAAAGTCCAATAGAGGGTTAGAGGAACTAGTTACCCTAAAGTTCTCTGGAGTTGATGTGTAGTCCGGCATCCCGATTGTCATTAACCCAGAAAACTGTAGATTTGGGCAGTGCAATTTGACATGTTTTGCAAGCTCAACAACACCAGAAGGGTCAACACCAGATTTTGCTGCCAAAAATGTCAAAACTATTTTATATTACTTTTGTTATCTTAAATAGGGTACAAAACTATTATCTGGTGAAGCATTGTATTGATTATATTGAATAATACAGAGATCTAGTATGGCTCGACTGTGATCTTGGCAACATTTATTTTTCTGTAATCTAGGCCGCAAGGAGAAAATTCTCCTAGGTGAAAGTCAGCTATTACAATATTGGCATAAAAAACGCCTACGTATGGAACTTAGTTTAACCTTGATCGTCTCTATTTGTTTGAAACTCAAATCTTTCATTTTAAACTCCACAATTAATTGCATTTCATATGATTGATTTAGAAAACTTCACCAAGCAAATTTCAACAATCATATTTGGGCATCATGTAAGAAAGAATACCAAAACAAAGACCGTGGGAGTTTCAACAATTGTAGAGAATTTTTATAAATGGCCAAAAGCTAGTACCAATTAAAAGGTCAATATGGGTTAGAAGAGACAATGTCATTATGCTGGATCATGACACATCTTCATCTTCGAGGATTCATAATTCTATTTCCACTGTTATTAGATGACTTTTTAATCTCTAAAGAACCTCTCTCATACTAAAAGAACAAAGACTAGGAATTAAAATCCTTTGATCAGTCCTAGTTGAGCCATGGGCATGAATCTAATTTGAGATTTGATGGTTGCAATAGACTGTTTCTTAATTGGTTCAATGGACATCAATGTGGCTTCATGAATTTTTATGAGATTTCCATAGCTGTGGTCAAAAAAGAAAAAGGTGGCATCAACCACATACATGGCTTTCTTTGCGACAGTCACCCTAACCTTTTATAGACTTAATATTCAAAAGCCATAGAAATATAATGACCAATATTTTGTAGATGCTACAAAATGATACCAAACTTAGACTAGGCATCATTTAATATTTCTTCAAACTCAAAGTTCCAGGTGCTGAGTTGCACTTTATGTTATGGCAAAAAGATGCAGTTCAATGGCACTAATCTCTCTTTCTTTCTTGAAACTAACATTCTTGCTAAACCTTAAAATATTTAGAGACTAAGGAATTATAGCAATTACAATGCAAATGCCCAGTTGGGACCCGAACCTCAGATTTTGTGGATTTACTCCATCTGCTACAATTCTTGGGCTGTATGGAATTATGGAGCTAATCTTGACAGAGTCCTAAGTCATCAACATTTCAAAAAATACAAATATGGAGAAATTATAATCTTTACTCACATGGTTCTCCACTGGTATTCACTTGGACTAAAACCTTCAAAGGATTCATTGATAGGCTTGACACTGCATTGTCAAGATGATTTGCAATCTAAAGATTATAAATAAATGTCAAAATACGGTAGTTGTGAGTGTACTTGTTTGTTGAATACATTAGAAAGTACATTTGTATAAAGAAATCAATTGAAGCTTAAAGACCAAAGATTATCCTCTTTTTAATCCATCTAGAATAGCTATTCAATGCATGTCAAAAGAAAAAAAAAAACTATTGAATAATATATCTTCTTACCTTCTCACTGTGCACACCCTGAACCATGCTTATATTAGGCACTCCAGCTGCAAAAAATTAATAAATCTATGGCCTCAAAATCATACCCTAATGTACTAAAAGGAAAATAAAAAAGCAAATATAAGATCTGTATTACCATTTTTTAAGCATTATATCCTCAAAATTAAACTTTTCTGCTCTATAACAACAAAGCTTTTATTTTAGAGTTACAAATTACAAACTGCCCAAAAGGACATAAAATATTTAAGATTTGGAATAATCAAACCCAACAATTTGACCATTAAAATGATCGTTCAAATCATAGCTTCGCTTTAATTATCAGGCCAACATTCCAACTGTTAAATCAATTAAAGTTTATATTATGATTTGAAGAAAAACTGAACAAACCCAGAAGAGATTTCACTTTGTTGCTCTGTAAATGTCCAATAAAATGCCATTCTATGTCATCAGGAAGCTGTTCAAAAACAAAACAAAAAGATCAAAAAAGAGTATTTTTGTTCATACAAAGACCAACATGTTAAAAAGGAAAAAAAAATACTTGAAAATGATATATATATATATATATATATATATATATTTGTAGAGGGAGACCTGAGGAGCTTTCTCGAGAATCTCCTGAACGTAGTTTTCACCAAAGCATCTATGGCCGGAGTCATACACCTGACGGATGAGAGAAAGGGGCTTGGTTTTGGAAACAGCCACAACCCGAACCTCTTCCGCCGTTCGACCAGACCTCTCCGCTGCTTGCCGAACTCGGACCATAACTGACCGTAGAGCAACCAAAGCTACTCTCTCCCCCACCGGAGCAGCCATGCAAAAAATGTTCAGAATTATACGCTCCTAGACCGCCAAAGCTTTAGATCTTCTCTTCGAACGCTATCCATCCTGCATTGGTTTACAGGAAATCTGAGTAGTCATATTAAATTGTGGCCAAGAAAAAAACATTGGGAAAATTACATTTACAAACGATATTTTTATCTAATTTACAGAATTACCGTTGCTCATTTCACTTTATAAATATAACGTGCAAGAATTTCAAATCTATAACACGGTATAAAATAGGAGTCAATACCTTCTCTTAATCTTCTATTTGCTTTATTTTAATTAATTTTCTTTTTTTATCTTTATCTCTTTTTTACAATTTTTTTTGTTTTAAAAAAATTCTAACTATATTAATAATTGTTTGAGATTAAAACTTAAACCGTGGTGTCTAACTTTTCAAAATAATAATTTTTATATGTAAAAACATATATTTTTCAAAGAAAATGACAAAATTAAATGCAACTTATTAGCTTTTTTTTTTTTTTCCCTATTTATTTGGTAAACAAAAAAGAAAGGAATAATTACATAAGGCACTATTTTTTTGTAAAATATTTATATTTTTACGTTCAAAGAATATTTTTTTACATTTTTACGGTTTTTCGAAAAATAACACGAAAACAACATAAAATCAACAAGAAAACAACATAAAAGTAACATGAAAATAACATACATATAACAAAAAATTAACAACAAATGAACAAAATTTCAACATAAAAAGACCGTATTTTATGTAAATAAAATTAAAAAAATCGTAAAAATGTTTAAAATTCCGTGAAACCTTATTTTTGTTGTTTTTGTGTATTTGTGAAATTAACCCAAAAAGAAATAATCAACCTAAGTAAAATTTAATATACCAACTAATTTATTATTTATACATATATTCTAACTCTTTTTCTCTCTTCATAATAATTTTTTTAAAAAAATACTTTGTTTAAATCTTTTAGTTACTATTTTGTTAACAAAATATAAAATAAACTAAAAAGATGATACTTTAATTTAAAATATTTTTTTTTTTATGATGAAAAAAATATACACTTTTCACATATTAAAATAATATATTAAAAAGTAAATTATGATAGTATTATTTTTGAGCCAAAATAATTAGTGGTGTAATCAGAATTCTTAATTTTTTTTCATGAACATTTTTTTAAAAAAATTATTGAGTGAGAGAAATGTATAATCCTTTTTAGAAAAAAAAAAGCACAGAAAGGAAAAAATAAAAAAGACATCTAATGGTTTCTCAATTAAATAAATAAAAAATGTAAACATTTAATGCACATGTTTCTAAGTTTTTTTTATTGTTAGGCACTCATAATTAAAGATAGGTATTCTTTGCTGGCACCTTAAAGATTGTTAATTGTTTGTGTAAGGTTATTATTGTAAATAATTTTCTAATTATGTATATTAGTGAAAAAATCCCAAACACATTTGGGCTGATTTTACAATGTACCCTTCTACAAAGATATATTGATCTACCCTCTACTTATTTCGGCATACAAAAGAAATTTTGAGAGATTTAGAATAATTTATAATTAAAAAAATAATGTTCAAACAGTCTATTTTATACGCGTATAAAATAAAACAATCACGCGTGCAACACACTGTTTGAACGCAGTTTTTGGCATGTTAAACTTCCCTGAATTTCTTAAAATTTTATAGGATGTCTTAAATAATTATAATTTATAAGACCATAAGAAAAAATTTAACTAAAAAATTCTTTTGGATACTAAAATGAATAGAGATGTATCAGTGCATCCCTTTTAAGAGGGCGCATTATAGAATTTTCCAAACATTTTTATCCTCCCAAAACCTAAAATTACTCTAATAATCAGATTTACTAATTAAAGAAAGATCATAATTCATTCTATGTTGCATGGTTCACATGATTTATTTCATGATTATACTTAATGTATAAATTCTATTAAGTCCAGAACATATTTATTGTTGGGTATATTTTAACAGGATCTAGATTTACTAATAAGTATGTTGATTAACATCCTAAATATGAATATCTCTAAAACAATGAAATTAAACACATAAGGGTTTAAGAAAATCTTACATTGGTTGTAGCGGAATATAATGACTCCTTTCGTTCAAGATCTCTAACCTTTGATTTCTTTCTGTAGTAGAGTATTATCAAGATTTGAACCTGGATCTCTTTCTCTCCTTCGGGTTTGGTTACCACCGTCTTACTCACTATGATTGAGTACTTGACTTGCTATGTGTGGGCATAACACTCTATCACTCAAGGTTCGAATATGGTGAAGAACAATGAAGGAGGTTGAAATCACTATAGAAAGTGCTCTCTCATCTACTAGTTGTCAGAGAATGAAAAATAGATTTGGTAGGTTGAATAGTCAAGTTGACAAGAGGATGAGATGAGAGCACCATGTTATTTTTTATAGTGTTTCAACTAGGGCTTAGGACTGAATTATATGGATTAAAAAGAATAAAAGATTGGGCAAAAATCAACACTAGGGCCGGCCATAAAGGGACCAATCTCTAGTTACAATTTTGTCACTTTTTTCAACCACTTATTCTTCTTTCAATAATACCATATTTTCCAATTCAATCCTATATATACCAAAACTATTTATTTAACAATTATAATTAATTATCAAATAATATTGCCATTTATATTATTTATTAATTAGACCATACAAAGTCTCTTAATTAACAAATTGACTACAAACCTCTTTGCTTCACAATTAAGCTCTTGCTTAGTGAAATTCATAAATAAGACATAGTCTAATTTTACAATTATAATTGATTAATTAAAATCAATTGACTGAGTCTACAAGCAGTATTATCTCAACTAGTGAGGGCACCATGGGCCTATATAACCGAGCTTTCAATAAGTAGATCTAGAATTCACCAAGTAAATTTTCTAACTTATAAATTCTGCATTGTGCCACTATAGATTTGGAATTGAATATCACTCTCAATTATATAAAACGCTCTATATGTACCACGATATAGATATGTTATGATTAATCATTGTTACAATCCTAATAGTCAAAGATCCACTATAGATGATCTACACTGACTTGGGACAAATTTAACGTTCTACCCTTCAATGTATTTGTCCTTAAAATACTTAACTTCCTATAAATGATATTTCAGTAAACTAGTATAATTACTTAAATGAGATCTAAATCATTTATCTCTATCAAGCCAAGCTCAAAGGGAATCATCGTTTCACTTTTAAATACTTATAGAAGCTATAGATTCCATATCTATGATCAGCGCTCCCACTCAATTGAACTACCATGTTCCCAAGATGTACATATTCGTCAGAACCATTGGTTAGCTTACACGAATAACTTGAAGAACATAAATAATACAACTATGTTGAACCTAACCATATCAAGATTAAGATCCATAGACCTAATATCAACCATTGATATTGACTTAGAAAGATATAACGGTAAGTTTATGATATCTTATCCAAGATCAATATTAGTCCCTTCTAATGTATACTCCATATATTCGATACTGGTAAACTTTGCCAATGCCATGGAAAGGACATAATACTTATCCAAGGTGTAAGTATACCTTATCGCCGACTATCATGCCAGCCTAAATCCGGTGAACTAACAAATCATTGGAATTACACTTTTGAACATATAATCATGATTATATTCCACTGTGCTGACGATATTATAATCATGAACAAATATATACATATTTATATATATTCTGGACTTAATAGAATTTATACATTAAACATAATCATGAAATAAATCATGTGAACTATGAAACATAAAAGCGATTTCTAATCTTTTATTAATAGTAAATCTAATTATATTGAAATGAGTTTTATTTAGGGCACAAAATCCAACAAACTCCCACTTGCACTAATATAAAATAAAAAGTGCAATTCAAATAATCTCAGCACCTTGATATCCAGATCAAGTATAGTATGTAGTGTTAATTCCATTTTTGGCATATTTAATTGACAAAAATATTTTATTATTTATTGTATATTTTCGGCTGGTATACATTAATATGGTTTCCTATTTGGTGTATTCAAACTTGAAAGGAAAGTTGTCTAGCTTTCCTATTTTTGAAAAAAAGGTAAAAATGGTAAGTTTGGTTACCCATTTCGTTTTTATCTAACCAGCTGTGTAATCTGATCTTGTGTTGAGTTTCCCATTTTCTTAGATCAGGTTTCTTGAAGAGAAAACCGGAGCTAAACTTTCCTTTTCTATAAAAGGAAAGTTGTAGTTACTGCCCACGATTCTGTAGGTACAGAAACGGAAATTCCTGGACTGATTGAAGAATTATTTTAGGGAAGTTTCTAGTGGGTTGAGGTCTTGTTCAGACCGAATGTAAGCTGTCTATGAGATGTATATTCATTATAAATACATCTTATAGCTGCTAGGTTTTGCATCTCTTTCATACACTTAGAATAGCTTTCATATCTTAAGGAAAGAGTGTCTTTGTTTAGTACCTCTCTTGGTACCTCTCTTGTATCTTTGAATTTCATTCATATCTTTAGAAAAGAGAGTCTTTGATTTGTAGAGAAGAGTTGTTCTACTCTTACTCTGTTTATTTGTTGTTTGTATTGTCTTGAGTCTGTATTCAAGTCTACAACGAAGAAGAACATCAGTGCACCTTCGGGAGAAGGGTATTTACAAGCTTTCGGGAGATTGCTTTTGAAGTCTTGCATCGGGAGGATACAAGCACACAACCTTCGGGAGATGGTTGTATAGGCTTTCGGGAGATAGCCTTTAAGCCTTGAATCGGGAGGATTCAAGCACTCTTCAAGGTGATCGAAGGGAGTTCGAGCACTTGGAGTTTTATCAAGATTCGGTTAGTAGGTGGAATACATCAAGCTTGCGACATACAATAAGAGGGAGTCTATTTATGCATAAGTCAATTACTTTGTATTTTTAATACCGATCTAATGAATCTTATCTCTGGGCGTGGCCCCGTGGACTAGTAACAATCTGAAAGGATTGTTGAAACCACGTACAAAAATCTTGTGTGTTTTTACTTTTATGCACTGTTTGTTTTTACGGGTTTCTCTCGAGTTACGGAGTTGCATTCGTAACTACGTAAAAGCGTTTTCGGTACGCTTTATTATTCCGCATTTAATTAATCATTTAATTAAATAATCAAACTGGGAATATTAAAATACGGAATTTCAATTGGTATCAGAGCGAGTCACTAAACTCTTAGTGAGATCTTGAGGTTATTCCGTTTAATTTGTTTTGTGTGAGATGTCTTTGTTTGCAGAAGGAAGTTCCATCTCTAGACCTCCTCTATTGAATGAGTCGAATTATACTTATTGGAAGGTCAGGATGAGAGCATTCATCAAATCGCAAGATGAGAAGGCATGGAGAGCTATTCTTACAGGTTGGTCTCAACCTACTGAAAATGATGAAAAAGGTAATACTCAGGTAAAATCTGAACTCAGTTGGACCACTGAAGATGAAAAATTGTCTGGTTATAATAATAAAGCTTTACATGCTATTTTTAATGGTGTTGGTGAAGGTTTTATTAAATTAATCTCATCTTGTGAATCTGCAAAGGAAGCATGGGAAATCCTTCAAATTCAATTTGAAGGTACTCCTGATGTAAAGAGATCACGATTTACCATGTTGCAAACTAGATTTGATGAATTGAGAATGTCGAATACCGAAACTTTAAATGATTTTTATGAAAGATTATCCGATATTTCTAATGAGTTCTTTGCCTTGGGAGAAAAATTAGATGAATCTGTCTTGGTTCGAAAAATTGTTCGAGTTCTTCCTGACAGGTTTGATACAAAATTGCTTGCAATGGAAGAGGCAAAAGACTTTGGCAAAATGAAGGTTGAGGAACTCATGGGATCTTTAAGAACTTTTGAGTTGAATCAACGGATCAAGAAAAAGAGTAAGCAAAGTCTCTCGAATGAGAAAATCAATGATAATGCTTTCAATGATTCTGAAATTATTGTTTCTGATGATGAAAATGATGATGAAATGGCCTTGTTAGCAAAAAATTTCCAAAGATACATGAAATCTGTTGGAAATAAAATGAACTTTTCAAAGAACTCAAATGGTAACATTTCAAGTAACAATCCCTCTAAACCTTTTTCATCTAACAAAAGTATTCGTTGCAGAGAGTGTGAAGGGTATGGTCATATTCAATCTGAATGTGCCAATACCTTAAAGAAAAATAAAAAGGGATTGAATGTTACTTGGAGTGATGATTCTGAAAGTAGTGAAGATAAAAAAGAAAAAGTTGCTCTAACAAGTGTTTTGTCAAGAAATTTGCAAGAAAAAGGAAAATTCATGTGCATGAATAATACCTCAATCGATGACAACAAGGAAGAATCTAGATCCGAATCAGATGAGTCAGAAATTGATGAGAATTCTATGGTTGAATCCTACAAGGTAATATTTGGTAAGTTGATGGAAAAATGTGTTGAAAATCGCTCCCTGGTTAAAGATAATAAAGTCTTGTGTAACAACATTAATGAGTTGGAAGATAAACTTAAATGTTGTGAATCTGAACTATCTTTAAAAGAGTCTAAAATTATTTCTTTAACCAAGGAACTTGATAACATTAAAAAGAATGTGAAAATGCTAAATCCAGGTTCCACCATCTTTGAAAAAATTCAAAAATCTGGCCAAACCAATCATGTTGGTCTGGGTATGTTTTCTAATCAACCTAATTCTAATACCACTTTTGTAAATCTAATAGTTTTGTTTCTGGAAGAACTATTTCTACCTCGCAGGTTTCTGTCTCTACAAAGAAAGCACTCGTCATTACGGAAAAGAAGCACCACGGTAAGTTTGACAATTCTAAAGGGAATGGAAGACGTTTCATCCCTATTTGCCATTTTTGTGGGAGAAAAGGTCACATTCGACCTAAATGCATCACTATGCAAAACATGTTTAAATCTAATTACCTTGGAAATAAACATGTTTTACAAAAACAAAAATGGGTTGTCAAAAATAAATGCTTGGTAGGTTCTTCTTGTTTTAAAACTATTGCTACTAACATGTGGTACTTTGATAGTGGGTGTTCTAGACACATGACAAGTAAAAAAGAATATCTTGAGAACATCAGACCAATGCAGTGTGAAGAAGTTACTTTTGGTAACGGTCTTGTTGGAAAAGTCATAGGGATAGGAACTCTCAATTTCGAAGGGCTTCCTAGATTGAAGAATGTCATGTTGGTTGATGGACTAAAAGCTAATCTTCTTAGCATTAGTCAAATTTGTGATCAGGGTTATACTGTGAGCTTTGATAGTAATCATTGTTATGTGTATAATATTCTTTGTGAAATTGTCTTGCAAGGGTTCAGATCTAATGATAACTGTTACACCATCACTACCTATGCTACTTGTCACTCTGTTATTAACACCACTGATTTATGGCATGAAAAACTTGGTCATATTCATTTTAAAAATCTGAGGAGATTGTCTAATGCAGGAATTGTTCAAGGATTACCTAAATTAGGTAAGGAGTCCTTGGGAAAATGTAGACCATGTCAGCTTGGTAAGCAACTGAAAATTTCTCATAAGAGTGTTTCTGATGTGAATACTTCCAGAGTTCTCGAACTCCTACATATGGACTTAATGGGTCCAATCCAGGTTGAAAGCTTGAATGGTAAGAGGTATATTTTTATGTGTGTTGATGATTTCTCTTGGTTTTCATGGGCAGAATTTTTTAGAGAAAACATTGATACTTTTGATGTTCTTAAGTATCTTTGCTTGAAATTAAAAGTTCAAAAAGATTGCAACATTGGTAAGATAGTTCGTGGTAAGAGTAATCATGGAAAAGATTTTGAAAATACTGTGTATGGTAAATTGTAAATCCTATGGTATTTTTCATAATCTTTCTGCTCCTAAAATCCCACAACAAAATGGAGCGATTAAGGATTCCCACCTTCTTGATCATGTTTTAGACAAGGCTTTGTATGGCATGAAACAAGCACCCCGTGCTTGGTATGAGCGTCTATCTGAGTTTTTACACTCTCATGGTTATAGAAAAGGAAATGTTATTAAAACACAGTTCATCACACACATTCAATTTGATATTATTTTTTCATATGTTGATGATCTTGTTTTTGGAACTACTTCTAACTCTGAAGTGCAGGTTTTTGTTTCCCAAATGCAAAAGGAATTCGAAATGAGTATGGTAGGTGAACTCACTTATTTTCTCGGTCTTCAAGTGAAGCAATCAGATGAGGGAACTTTTGTCACTCAAAGCAAGTATGCAAAGAATTTGGTGAAAAAATTTGGCCTTGAAAAAGCCAAACATACCAACACTCCCATGAGCACAACTTTGAAATTAAGCAAAGATGAACAAGGAGTAAAGGTAGATCAAACTTTGTATCGAAGTATGATAGGAAGTTTGCTTTATCTTACTGCTAGTCGTCCTGATATTTGCTATAGTGTTGGTGTTTGTGCACGTTATCAGGCTAATCCCATGGAATCCCATCTTTCTGCTGTGAAAAGAATCATTCGCTATGTAAATAGCACTATTGATTTTGGGATTTGGTTTTCAAAAGACACTAATTCTAACCTTGTTTGCTTTAGTGATGCTGATTGGGCAAGTAATGCTGATGATAGAAAAAGTACTAGTGGTGGATGTTTCTATCTTGGAAACAATTTGGTTTCATGGCATAGCAAGAAGCAAAACTCAATCTCTCCGTCCACAAGCAGAGGCCGAGTACATTCTTTGCGGGTAGTTGTTGTACCCAATTGTTATGGATGAAACAAATGATGGCAGATTATGGGTTTGATTTGAAAACTTTAACCATTTTTTGTGATAACACTAGTGCTATAAACATTTCTAAGAATCCTGTTCAACACTCTCGCACTAAGCACATAGACATTCGTCATCACTTTATTAGAGAGCTTGTGGAGAATAAAATTCTTGTCTTAGAATATGTTGAAACTAGCAAACAAATTGCAGATATTTTTACTAAAGCTCTTGACTCGGTCCGATTTATTTCTCTAAGGAAATCCTTAGGGGTTTGTACTGTTTAATGCTTTTATTTTTCCATAATCCTTGATATTTGAGTTGTCTTAGAGTTCATAATGTCTTGTCTTTGTCCTAGAAGAAAATTTCAACCTTATAAGAATTTCAGTCATTATTTTATTGCTAATGTTGTAATATTATGATGTCATACAGGTTTGTCAGGAAAATTGTCCACTCCTCACAGGAATATTCAGGTTCATCAAACAGTGTTATGTAAGCTACCATTTTCGAATGTTGTTGTTCAAAAACTGTGTGTTCAAGCTCCATTGGATGAATAGAGCTACCTATCTCAATGTGTGAAAGCCATCTCTGAGTAAGTTGGAACTATGTAATTAGGAGTTATGTAGAAGATACGCTACCATTGAAAAGGGCTACCATTGAGGTAGTGTGACAGCGTCTCCTATGGGTACAATTTATCAGAAAAAGTCTTTTTGACAAATTGGGCAATGTTCCCTGCTTACACTTTCACACACTAATGCTTGACACAGTTTGTGGTAAAATTTGTTTATTCTCGAAAATGGTGTTATAAAGCTATTACATACTGTTTGATGTGCTTTAATATTCTTGGTGATGGAGTCAATTTTTCCTGTGAACCGGTATGACCTCATTCTATTACTTCATTAGTTTGATAAAATAATTTCTGATTATTCTTATGAGTTTGATTTTTTCATCAGGGACAAAGACAAATGGACATTGTGAATTCTAGTTGCAAAAATATCAAGGTTATTTTATTTTTTCTGTCTTTTAATCAAAAAAAAAAAAACAAAACAAAAAAAAAAGGTTCGTGATCGAGTTGTCAAGTGAGCTTTGTTAAAAATTTTGTTATTTTTTTGTTATGTTTCATTATGTTTTTAGACACAATTTTTGCTCTTAAGTGGTGATTAGTGCTTTTGTGTCTTGGTGTGTTCTCTTGTTCCCTTTTTGCAATTTTTCTTTGGGGGGCATTTTTTTAAAAAATAAAAGAAAAAGGGGGGCATATTTTTTTTCTATTTTTTTCGAATTCATTTTCGAAGCCTTGTATATATTTTTTCTTTTATTTTTTTTCATTTTATGGAAACATGTTTTAATTGTATTTATTTATTTAGAATGTTTCCTTTATTTGTGGAGATTTGGTCTTTTTTGTGTTTATAGGAAACTTGTACTTAAATAATTAATTTTATTTTTGGTTTCCTTTTTGGTGGCAATTTCGGATTTGGTGGGGTTTTTACTTCTTAGATTTTGTGGGAATATTTGGTTTCCTTTTTCCATTTAAGGAAACATTGATCACATTTGAAAAACCTTTCTTTGGTTTCCTTTTTTCTTTCCACACGTGGGTCAAAGGTAAGGAAGTTACCTTCCTTTTCAGTTTTTTTTTAATTGGGTATTTAAAATTGAAAGTTATATATTCTCAACTACCCATAAACCCACGATCACCACTTTCTCTTCTTCTTCTATTTTTTTCTCAAAGGTCTAACATTGTTCAAAGTGTAAGAGGGTTTGTGTTCTAGGGTTTCAAAGAAAAATGGCCAAAACTAAGAATGCCCAACCATCAAAGAAGCCCACTCGTGGATCTGCTTCTGCTTCTCCGGTGACTCCGCCCGCGCCGCCTGCTCCAGCAACCGGAGCTTCTGGTTCGTCATCTGTTCCGATGAAAACTGCCAGAAAGTCGAAGACCAAAGCTTGAAAGTCGACTTACAACCTTGCTTCCCTTGGTGTTACTGTTGAACCTGATGCTGCTTCTGCTTCTACAGAAATGGCTGAATTCAACTTGTGTTTGGGGAGAATGGAGACAAGTCAAGCCTTACTTCTCAGGAAGATGGACAACATCATGAAATACTTCCGACCCAATGATGATGAATAAGTGGTTCAATTCTCTATCTCTTGCTTTTTATTTGTGAATGCTTAAACTACTATGTCCTTGTTCATGGTTTTTGTTATCTTTGGCTCCTTGATAGACAAAAAGGGGGAGTAGTACTTATTTTTTGTGGATTATGTGTTACAACTCTGGATCCTTGTTTTTAGGGGGAGTTGTCTTGTTTGTGGTTTAACACTTTTCCGTTTAAAAAGTTGTGTTCTTCGGTTTGTAAGCTTTTCCGTCCAAAAAAAGTTCTATGTTTTATGTGTTAGAGAGCTTTCATGCAGGGGGAGTATTTTCTATACTCTTGTATCTTTAAAAAGCTATTTGCTTTGGTTTCTAACACTTGATGCAGGTTTTCTCATAATAAAATGTTTTGTCAATCAAAGTGCCAAAGGGGGAGATTGTTAATTCCATTTTTGGCATATTTAATTGACAAAAATATTTTATTATTTATTGTATATTTTCGGCTGGTATACATTAATATGGTTTCCTATTTGGTGTATTCAAACTTGAAAGGAAAGTTGTCTAGCTTTCCTATTTTTGAAAAAAAGGTAAAAATGGTAAGTTTGGTTACCCATTTCGTTTTTATCTAACCAGCTGTGTAATCTGATCTTGTGTTGAGTTTCCCATTTTCTTAGATCAGGTTTCTTGAAGAGAAAACCGGAGCTAAACTTTCCTTTTCTATAAAAGGAAAGTTGTAGTTACTGCCCACGATTCTGTAGGTACAGAAACGGAAATTCCTGGACTGATTGAAGAATTATTTTAGGGAAGTTTCTAGTGGGTTGAGGTCTTGTTCAGACCGAATGTAAGCTGTCTATGAGATGTATATTCATTATAAATACATCTTATAGCTGCTAGGTTTTGCATCTCTTTCATACACTTAGAATAGCTTTCATATCTTAAGGAAAGAGTGTCTTTGTTTAGTACCTCTCTTGGTACCTCTCTTGTATCTTTGAATTTCATTCATATCTTTAGAAAAGAGAGTCTTTGATTTGTAGAGAAGAGTTGTTCTACTCTTACTCTGTTTATTTGTTGTTTGTATTGTCTTGAGTCTGTATTCAAGTCTACAACGAAGAAGAACATCAGTGCACCTTCGGGAGAAGGGTATTTACAAGCTTTCGGGAGATTGCTTTTGAAGTCTTGCATCGGGAGGATACAAGCACACAACCTTCGGGAGATGGTTGTATAGGCTTTCGGGAGATAGCCTTTAAGCCTTGAATCGGGAGGATTCAAGCACTCTTCAAGGTGATCGAAGGGAGTTCGAGCACTTGGAGTTTTATCAAGATTCGGTTAGTAGGTGGAATACATCAAGCTTGCGACATACAATAAGAGGGAGTCTATTTATGCATAAGTCAATTACTTTGTATTTTTGATACCGATCTAATGAATCTTATCTCTGGGCGTGGCCCCGTGGACTAGTAACAATCTGAAAGGATTGTTGAAACCACGTACAAAAATCTTGTGTGTTTTTACTTTTATGCACTGTTTGTTTTTCTGGGTTTCTCTGGAGTTACGGAGTTGCATTCTGTAACTACGTAAAATCGTTTTCGCACTCGCTTTATTATTCCGCATTTAATTAATCATTTAATTAAATAATCAAACTGGGAATATTAAAATACGGAATTTCATGTAGTATTCTCTCTGTAACAGGATCTGACAAGTTGTATTCAATACAAACTTTTCTCTACCATTACATCTCCTCAATCACATAATCCTTGATATTGTGAAATTCCTCTTTATATGTCTACTCCTCTAGGGATACTGGATTCTTTACTATTTGGCAACTACTTTTGTGTTAGTAAGGAAGTAACACTACTAGTTAATAAATTGTTGGTACAATGCCAAAAACTGTATAGAACTTTCCATAGGCTGAATAAGAATCTTTCCTGTAACTTTATCATTCAGTCTCACTGGTAGAGTTAGAGTCTCCAGATAGGTTTTTACACTTCTCCAAAATCACTGCTCCACCCCAGAGTAATCACCATCTCATCAATAGACTTTCTAGCACTAACGCAAGTCTAGAAACCTGATTTGGGGGTAGTCTAAGAGCATTAAAATACCACCCTTATTGACTAACATATAATTCCTCTTATTGATCTTATGCTTTACTTGATTGTCTTCGAATGTTCATTTCTTAGATTAATTTGATACCAACTCATTACTCCCACTCAACAGCAGGTGTCTAGTCTAATGCATTGCAAAGCATACCTAAGACCTCTCACTATTGATCCTAAGGAATTCTTTTCTTGGCCCTTATCTTTTTCTGGAATAGTTGAAACTTTTCCTTAGATAAATAAAATCTATGTTTAGAAGTTGAAACGCTTCTATAGATTTCCATTAGAAAAATGCTCCAGCAACTAACTAAAGTAAGTTGCTTGCACTAGAGTAATTAAGTTACCAGATATACCACAAGCCATAGGTTTAGATAAACTCAAACCTATAATACTAGGAACAGGAAGTTTTGTTAAGTCCATTGAATAGACTTATTTTCAAAATTTCTTTTATTGTCCTTGTAATAGAAAACTTTTGGTTATTCCATATGAATGGTTTTAACCATAGTTATCTTGGCTTTGTTTCTTAGTTTCTTTTTCTGACTATCCATTACTTGTTTAAACTAACAATAGATTTTTATCACAAGTGTCTTCCAAGTCGTAACAGGGTGAGCTCCTTGAAACCCTCCTACTACGACAAGGTACCGTGACTATCTGTCTAAGAACATAAGTGGTATGGGCCTCATCGGTTGTGTCAAGACAACAGAGGCAGTGGGACCATATTATGCACAATAAGATGATAAAACACTTTTGGAATCAAGAAAAAAATATCTCCTCTACTTTGCTACTCTGTTTTTAGACTTAGTCATATTCTTAGAAAAGTAGTATTTTTTGAAACAAACACTTTCTTATCTTAATGATCGTAGGATGGTCCACCCCTAATCACTTAAAATAGCTATCAAACATGCAAACCTTAGTTAACAGTTCTAGCTTTTCTTAAGGTCGCGATCAGGAGACCCATGAATCTAGTAATGGTTTACACTAAGTATACAACCATTCCATCATTCTAAAATTTTCCTATAACTAGGGTATTTCCCTAGAAGGACTTAGGCAACTATTAGTAACTAATCATAGACCTTTCACTATCATTAACATGAAAATTGAATTTATGGGGAGGTAAGTTTGGATACAATTCGAAATTCACCTTAATGATCTTTGAACTACATATCCACCAAATATTTCTCCACCCCTAGTAGTTCTCAAGATCGCCAACCACTTACCTTAATAGTTTTTCACCATTGTTAGAAATTTATGATTTTTCTTAAACATTTCAAATTTCTTGGCCTAAGGTAAAATCTAGAGTGATCGTCTTAAGAATATGACGATAACTCATATCCACCCCTGAATGTACATCCATATTTTCGAATATAGATGATCTTACTTTCAAGTGGATATTTGCATATTTTCTCTTTGCAAAGAATCATCTTGTCAAAACTGCTATGAACAAGATGCAAATGCCATATATATCTTAATGTGCTGTGGTCTTTTGATGACTTAGGTCTAGTTACAATAAAGAGTTTTTAGAATAGTCCAAGTAGATTCTGGTCACAGAATACAAAACTCATATTCCATACATTAACATACAATTTGTATCCATTGACAGAAAATGGATATTAATAACTTGTGAAATTCATATTGTATTTTCTAATGTATTCTAAGAAACTGAAATAAAAATATAGTTGCAGATTAGAGGGACGTCCATCAGATGGCAGTAAATTATTGATTGTGTGATAGACTTGCCCTTGGCTTCGGAAAGTATATATTCCTTTATTCCTTCGACACATCGATTTGTCGTAAGTAACTCCCATTGATGTAAAAGCAAATTTATTGTTGTAAGTTCGAATGTATGTTCGAAAATGTGTAGATTCTTCGCTCCTGGAAGTAAACAATTCATAAATTTCATTCGGCACATCGTTTGTTGCGAGATAAATTTTTCCATTGGCACAACAAAAGCCTGTTGTTTCATAAATGAAACGCTTTGCTTTGCAATGTTTGCATCGAGGGACGGATGGTAGAGAAAATGCTTCAGATGGCACCTCTTTTAGCAATTGACGAAATTGAGTTGAGGAATGAAGATGGAGACCTTTTTTATTGTAAAAAAAAAATAATTAAGTATCAAATTCCAACTCACATAACATATTGATTTTATTATAAATTGAGAGTGTCCCTTACCCCTACGAGGTCTTGTCATTCTTTTATTGTAGGTTGGTCCCCCGACAATTCATTTGGGTTCTGATTATATATATTAATATTAATAAAAAACAACATCTAAAATAATCATATGGAGTTTCATCACGTGAAGGAAGTAGCAGAGTTTTGAAAAAAAAAATATGGGTCAAATGCAAACCTGATTGAAATTGACATTGCCCGAAGATGATGAATTTACAAATGAATTAGTTTCACAATCGACATTGGTAGAAACATTATCTCCACAAGAAGATTCATCTTCATTTATGGTAGTGTGAGTAGTATCATTTTGCAGTCTTTTTGATGATTATTGAAGAATATCTTCTTCAACAATACTTGCATAGTCAGAAAGAAAATTTGAATGTTGTTAACTTGACGTTCCCGTATTCTCAACAATATATGTGTGAAGATCAATATGACTGGGTTTACTACTTACACTAATTCGATTGATCTTCAATGCTTTTTGTTTAGCATATCTCTCTCTTTGTTTTTTTTTTACATATTTCTTTCTTTTTTTTCGATTGGAAAATCTTTATATGGAATCCTCTTTGAAGGTTCTCTGTCACGATCTTGTAAAATTAAATTATGAACATTAATGTATTAGTTTCTCTTAAACAAAACACATTTTTAAGTTTTAGGTATTTTGTGTATGACATCTTACCATGTGTCATTATGCTAATGTAGAAAATATATGTTTCAATTGTAAGAATCCAATCTATACAAGTAAAAAAAGATGGTGTAATAAAGTAATTGCAGACATTAAATTTAAATAATAATAATACAGAAAATCCATACTTACATGAAACGGTTTGATCAAAAAAGAAAAACTCTATATGATTAAATATAGTATAGAGTTTTATTTTTGAATAAAGATACATATCACTTACTGCTAGAGTTTTATTAAGCTCTCTTAACCCAATAAACTCATTTTTCTTATACTAGGCTATGGAGTTTGGGGCGTAAAGAAACTTTCATTTTATATTTTCTCATTTACCCAATAAACTTTAATAGGCCTTCAATAATATTTGGACAATATCCATTATTCACAATGAATTGTTACAACTACTTTCTTTTTATATTTTCTTTTAATTTACGATCAATCAATGTCATTACTGTTTCTGAAATTTAATAGAAACGATAGAAACGAAATTGATAATAATAATATAGCATAAGAACGAAATGTGAGAGAGATGCATGATGAAGATATATTCTTCTTAAAAGAAACAAATGAAGAAGCGATGAATATTAACATTAAAATTTCATATTTATCTTTATTCCAAAAAAAAAAAAAATTGATAAAAAAAAATATGATATTAAAATGATATTAAAGTGATGAATATTAACATTACTTGGGAGAATAAGCAGAGAGAAAAATCTAGAGAAGAAGAGAAGTGGTGTAACGGCCAACAAAAAAAATTAGAGGGTATGTGATTCTGTTATATATATTGGGATGGAAAAAGAGAGAGAAGAGACGAGATATAAATGGATTTTTGGTTGATGAGATATATTGTTATTCTCAGCTAGCTCTGATATAAATTAGAATAGGAATGCCCAAATTATAATAGGAAAAAGAATATATTACAACAGCAAAAACCCAATCGTATTGATATAGTAAATGTACAACAGTAAAAACCTAATCTTATTTTTTAGATTTAATGGGATTCAAAAACCCAATCGTATTGATATAGTAAATCCACCTTCAAGCCCCAACTACTCTCCTCTCCTGTTTGGCTCCACAAAAAATCCAATCATTGCACATCCAAAATCATACAAAATAAAACAATCACATCCCACATCCAAAATCACACAAAATAGAAAAAAAAATCCAGCATTTCATTCTCAATAACATAACAATTGAACCTAAAACCTAAAATCAAATTTAAAGTCTTACCTTGCTCGTTATAGGCTATGGAGGTGACGGTGGAGGCTGAGGAACGGCTTCGAACGCGAATCACAAGAAAAAAACAACATTATACAAACCAATTTATATAGAAATAATACTCAATAAACGAAACTCCAGATCCCAATTATATAATCAAAACTTACCTTTATATAATCAAATATCAGTTCGAATCTATCGCCGTTATTGCTCTTATCTGCACGACTGCGTTTGGTAATCAAATATTAATGAGATTTGTTTTATTTTTATTTTATTATTTTGTTATATATAAATAATATTTTATTATTTTATTAAATATAAATAAAAAGTTACCCATAAATTTCTCATAAACCAATTCAGTTATATAGACACATTTTAAATATAGAATAGATATTGATAAGTTAGAATAATTTAAATATTAGATTGAGTTTTGTAAATGAAAGAAAAATGAGTTAATATGATTGATACATTCTTGCAAAAGTAAAAGAGTTGTGAGGTTGGATATACCTGTGTATAGTTTTGGTTGGGTATGCCTACGGATTGAGTTGTAATTTTTTAGTTTGATTAACAATTTTTTTTTCTTTATAAAAAAAGAAAAATCTATGTTGCGCAATAGAAATATAGAATCTCCAACATGTATGAACCAAGCAAGCCTATGTTTTTGAATGTTAGAAAATCAGTAGCTTCCCTAGTTCGATGTTGCAAGTAATCATGACATTGTACACCAACACACAAACCAGAGACAAAGAAAGTCAAGTGGGCCAAAGTTTCTTAAAAAGAGAAGAAAAAAAAAATAAAAATTAGAACAAAAGCTAACGTCAAACACGTTGTTCGAGTTATCGTTGATTTACAATTACAACAATGCCACCGTGGGGCTCGCCAATACACGGTCTTGATCCAATTCCACAGAACTGTTGCAACACTAGACAAAGCATTATTGAGTGAATCTATGCTCTGTATGGATTTTACTTTTTACAGCAAAAGTACAGGAACTGCCCAACTGTCCAGTAGACACTTTTTGAAGCCGGTAATCTTGAAGTTTCAAACTTTTTTCTGAAAGCATCTGCCGTGATTTAAACCATACGTAGTGAACAATAACAAAGGTATAGAGTGTATAGATATGCATATAACTTCTCCTGAACTCATCTAAAGAGAATAATGTTTACTTCTAGTTTTATCTATGCTTTACTTCAAGGCTTATAACTAGTTCCTTTAACATATATGTACAAAAATAGAGATCAATAGGATATAGACAAAAAAATATGTTTGCCTCTACCAAATCACTCATTCTTTTATTGGCTTTTCACTCCCTTCTCTTCAAATTTGGTGAGTCCACTCCTTGCAATAACGGTTTCAAAGATATCATCAAGAAGAAAAACATTCCAAGTTGCAGAATACTACCCACTTTTAAAGCTGAATTTGGCTGGAAATACCGCCGAAGCACTGAAAATAAAACTACCAAAATTGACATCATATTTGGGATTAGCGACGAGTATGCAAAAGTGGAATGGATTGCGTGGGGCTTGAACCCCGGACACAGGCCAGAGATGGTTGGAACCAGGGCCGTGATTGGCATTCGGCAGAGTAATGGTACAGTACAAGCCAATCTATACAATATCACTAGCAACAACAAGGTTGGTTGTGAGCTCCTTCCTTCGAATGTTGAACTTTTTAAAGCTGAATTCCGAGTCCAAGAAATGACAGGGGAAGTCTCATCCTCATACATAACAATATCTGCGACACTTGAACTTAATAATCAGCTCTACAATGTTGAGAAGTTGAACCATGTTTGGCAAGTTGGCTATCATGCTGATCTTGAAAGATTGGTGCCTAGAATACATCATTTTTCTCTTCAGAATTTTGACAGCACTGAGACCTTTAACATGACTTGCGAAGGGGATACTCTAGGCGTTGGACACAACCAGCGTTACTTTAGAACGGTAATTGTTTTAATTTTAACTCTTCTTTAGCTTTTTAAAACACAACAATGTCATCATAACTTTGATCAATGAAACTTGATTTTCCTGTTTGCTCTTATGGTTTCTTGAGTTAAGAATAATTGTTATTTTCTTTGTAGTTATTCAACCTTAGAGAATTTGTTTACTTTGAGTCATGTTATAGACTTTAGAACCTTCCACTCTATGTTTTACATGCTTCTTGATCCTTTTATCTTGAGATATCTTCCTAATTCTGTGTATGATTTGTGTGATGTGTTTTCGTCCTAGAAATTCAATGACTTTTTTCTTTCTATTTATTGTGTGTACAGGTTCATGGGATTTTGAACATGGTGGGTTGGGGTATATTGTTGCCTGTTGGGGTCATTGTGGCGAGGTACTTCAGGAAATTTCCAGTGAGATGGAATCATTGGTTCGGTGTTCATCTAGGGTGCCAAATTGTTGGATACATACTTGGCACAACTGGTTGGGGAATTGGACTTTGGCTTGGAAGGGCTTCAAGACATTACACTTTTAAAACTCATCGACTCCTTGGGATATTCATTTTCACCTTCACCACCTTGCAGGTAAACCATCTCACGTAAATATTAATTTCAATTTTGTAGATTGTGATAAGATAGTGAGCTGACATTAAGGCTATATATATATATTTATATATTGGCTGGTTTAATTTTGTAGATGTTGGCATTAAGATTAAGGCCAAAACCCCATGATGATTATAGGAAATATTGGGACATGTACCATCACTTTCTGGGGTATGCCTTGCTGGCAGTGATCTCAGTAAACATGTTCCAAGGGATTGCCATTTTGAAGCCAAACACCACATGGAAATGGGCTTACATTGCTATTCTTGCGGCATTGGGTGTTGCTACTTTGACACTGGAGATTGTAACTTGGACTAAGTTCATTAAAGAGAAGAAAACCAAAAGGAAGAACAATAATGACTCAAATCGAGAAAACCAGCAAAGCCAGTCTGCCACCGATAATAATGCCACTAAGTAGCAACTTATTCAAATGGTGTTGTGCTTTTTTGTCCCCCCGCCCCCTTCTTTTTTTCTTTGTTCTCTTCTCGTTCCATGAAATGTAATTAGAAAGTATGTGATAAATTAATAAGAAACATTTTATCTGTTGATGCTATTTCTTAATGTATTGCCAATTGGATAGTGATTCATATGATTTCTTAGTCAATAAAAAAATCATTTTATTTTTAAGATTTATCAAATCAAATCAAGCCAAAATAAACGGATCTGAAAAATTCAATCCAAAATGTAAAGTGCACGCTAGTTTGAAAAATTAAAATGCGTAAAATAATTTTTGATCCAGGTTGATATTTTGTTAACCTAGGCTATTTCTAATTGCTTTTTAGAAGTATTCCGTACGTATTATTCTCTGTTTTTGCAAATAATTGAGATATGAGTGTTTTCGGGAATCAAACGGAGCCATTTAGTAATGAAAAGCTAGACCCAGCGCTTATGTTGACAATTTATCGACTTAGGATATTTCCAATCATTTTTCTTGAAAAATATTTCGGGCATCTTTTATGTCTTTAGAAATAACAAAGATACAAGTGTTTTCAGGGAGCAAACGAGATTTTTTGAGGGTCAAAACAGGGACCCAGCGCCCAGGTTGACATGGGCATTGGGCCTTGCGCCCAGGTTGACATGCAACCTGCTTTGCAGGTTTCCACTCCTCAAACATAAATTATGCTCTGAGCATTCTTCTTATTATGGTCAAAAATAAGTTAGGAGACCTCGTTTGCAATCTTAAAGGCATTCGAAGTATCAAAACGAGCCCTGGGAAGCACCCAACACCCAGGTTGATGTGTGACCTAGTGCGCTTGGTTCTGCTTATCAGAATCTAATTCTGTCTTGACCATCAGACTATTTTTTCGTAGTAAGCGAGAGCTACGACTTGTGATAGGTCAAATTCACACTTTCACATTGTTGGAAATATTTTACCACGATCTAGATTTACTACCATGTATGTTTCATTAACATCCTAATATGAATTCTAAAACAATGAAATAAACACATATAAAGTTTAGGAAACCTTACATTGGGTGTAGCGGAATATAATGACTCCTTCCGTTTAGATCTCTAGCCCTTGATTCCTTTCTATAGCAGAGCATCACCAAGATCTGAACCTGGATCTCTTTCTCTCCTTCCTTTGATGCTGATACTCCTTCTTGTTGATTAGATTCTTCACAATCTTCCACATTATGATTGAGATACCACTTGATGTGTGTGGGCACTCACTCTATCACTAATGGCTGAAATTATTTAGTGTGAAGAAAGGCTTAGTGTTTCGAATTGAAGAAGAAAGAAGAAGGAAGAGGTCTCATCTAGGTTTTTAGCTTTGGAGGCATTAGTTGGATAATGAGACCATAACCTTCCTTTTATACTATTCTTCAATAGGGTTAGGGTTGAATTAAATGGATTAAAAAAGAATAAAATATTGGGTAAAAAGACCTCTTGGCCGTACACAATAAGTGGACCAATCTCTAGTTACAATTTTGCCACTTTATTTCAACCACTTATTCTTCTTTTCAATAATACCATATTTTTCAATTCAAACCTATAAATGGCAAACTATTTATTTAATAATTAAAATAACTATCAAATAAAATTTTCATTTATAATTTTTATTAATTAGACTCCATAAAATCTCTTAATTAACAAATAAACCCCAAAACACTATTTCTTCACAATCAAGCCATAACATAGTGAAAATTCATAAACTAGACATAGTCTAATTTTAAAATTATAATTGATTAATTAAAATCAATTAACTGAATCTTACAAGCAGTATGGTCTCAACTAGTATGGGGACCATGGGCTTATATAACCGAGCTTCCAATAAGTCGAACCGAATTTACCAAGTAAATTCCCTAACTTATTAATTCTTTATTGAATCCACACTTAGTACTTGGAATTGCACTCTCAGTCATATAGAACGCTCTATATGTTCCACGATATAGATACGTTATTAATTATCCATTGTTATAACCCTAATTTGATCAATGACCCTCTAATAGATTATCTACATTGAATAAGGACTAAATTACCGTTACACCTTCAATGTATTTTATCGTTAAAACACTTAGCTCCATATAAATGATATTTCAGCGAAGTGAAATGAGATCTCAACCATTTATCTCTATTTAGCCAAGCTCAAAGGATATCATTGTTTCACTTCTAAATTCCTATAGAAGTTATAGACTCCATATTTATGTTAGCGCTCCCACTCAATTGTACTATCATGTTCCCAAAATGTACGTATCACCCTGACCCAAAAGTAGGCTTAACTAACAAATCAAATGACATGTATAATACTCTTGAGATCGAACCTAACCATATCAGGATTAAGATCATTTGATCTAGGATCAACAGGTGATATTGAATTGAATAGATATTACGGTAAATTTTAATATATCTAATCAAAGTTCAATATCGGTCCCTTCCGATGTATACTCCATACATCCGATACTGGTAAACTTTGCCAATGCCCTGGAAAGGACATAACACTTATCCAAGGTGTAAGAATACCTATCGCTGATTATACCATGCCAGTCTAAATCTAGTGTTTCGACAAATCAGGGAATAAACTTTCGAACATATAATTAAGATTATATTCCACTGTGCTGACAACACTATAATCATTAACAAAATCATATGTTCTGGACTTAAATAGAATTCATACATTATATGTATATAACCTTGAAATAAATCATGTGAACCATGCAACATAAAATGTTATTTCTGATCTTTATTAATAAGTAAATCTAATTATATTGAAATGGGTTTTATTTAGGGCACAAAACCCAACAAACTCCCACTTGCACTAATATAAAACAAAATGTGCATTTCAAATAATCTCAACACATTGATGTACAGATCAAGTGTAGTAGTAGTATACTCCTCGTAATAGGATCTGGCAGGTTGAATTAACCACAACCTTTCCTCCACCATTACTCTTCCTTAATCACAAAATCCTTGATAATGTGAAATTCCTCTCTCTATATATCTACTCTCTCAGGATACTAGATTCTATACTTTTGGCAACTACTTTTTGGTTTATCAGGAAACAACACTAGTAGTTAAGATAAGTTGGAACGGTGCCACAAAGGAATAGAACTTTCCTTAGACTGAATAAGTACCTTTCCTGCAACTTTAACATTTAGTCTCTCTCTGGTAGACCTAGAGACTTCAGATAGGTTTTTACACTTATCAGCAGACTTTCTAGCACAAAGGCAAGTCTCGAAATCTTATGTGGTGTAGTCTAAGAGTTTAAAACACACCCTTATCGACTAACATATAGTTCCTCTTCTTAATCTTAAGATTTACTTGATTGTCTTCAAATGTTCCTCTCCTGGATTAATCTGATACCTACTCATTACTCCCACTCAACAACAGGTGTCTGGTCTAAGGCATACTAAAGCATATCTAAGACCTCTCACTGTTGATTTAAGGAATTCTTTCATGGCTTTATCTTTTCTGGAATAGTTGAGACTTTTCCTTAGATAAATAAAATCTATGCCTAGAAGTCGAGAAGCTTCTATAGATTGCCATTAGAAAGAAAATGCTTGAGCATCTTACTAAAGTAAGTTGCTTGCATTAGAGTAAGTAATTACCAGGTATACCACAAGCCATAGGTTTAGATAAACTCAAACTTATAATACAAGGAACAGGAAGTCTTGTTAAGTCCATTGAATAGACTTATACACGAAAATTTTCTTTCTTGTCCTTGTAATAGAAAACTTTAGGTTATTCCATGTGAATGGATCAAACCATAGTTCTATTGGCTTTTCTTCTTAGTTTGTTATCTTGACAATCCATTACTTGTTTAAACTCACAATGGATTTTAATTACTAGTGTCTTCCAAGTCATAATAAGGTGAGTTCCTAGAAACCCTCCCACTACGACAAGGTACCGTGAATTATGTCTAAGAAAATTAAATGGTATTAACCTCTTCAGTTGTGTCAAGACAACAGAGGTAGTGGGATCATCTTGTATCGAATAAGATGATAGAACACTTATGGAATCAAAAAAAAAAATTATCTCCTTTATTTGTTACTTTATTTTTAGACTTAGTCATTTTCTTAGAAAATTAGTATTTGTTTAAACAAACACTTTCTTATCTATTGAATATGGGATGTTCCACCCCTAATCACTTAAAATAGCTAACAAACATGCAAACCATGGTTAACAGTTCTAGCTTTTCTTAAGATTTCAATTAGGTCATCCATGAATCTAGTAATGGTTTACACTAAGTACCCAACCATTGCATCATTCTGAAATTGTATTACCATAGAAGGATTTAGGCAACGACTAGTAACTAATCACCAATATGCAAATCGAATTTCTAGGGAGGTAAGTTTGGATATAATTCAAAAATCAATTTAATGATCTTTGAACTGCATATATACTAACTATTTCTCCACCCTATCAGTTCGCAAGATCTTTAACCACTTACCTTAATGGTTTTTCACCATTGCTAGAAATTCATGAAATTTTTCAAACATTTCAAATTTCTTTGCATAAGGTATAATCTAGAGTGATCGTTTTAAGAATACAACGAAAAACTCATATCCACCCCTGAATGTACATCCATATGCGAATGAGATGAACTTACTTTCAGTGGATATAGACATATTAACTCTTTGCAGAGAATGATCTTGTCAAAACCACTATGAACAAGATACAAATGTCATAGATTTATAAAATATGGTTGTGTCTTTTGATGACTCAGTTTTAGTTACATCAAAGAGTTCTTAGAATAGTGCAAGTTGATCCTAGTCACAGAATTTCAAAATCATATTCAATACTAACATACAGTTTGAATCCATTGATAGAAAAAAGGTTATTAAAGACTTGTGAAAGTGTAACTGTATAATGATTAATTCTTTCTTGGACCACCACTACTAATCTAACTCTAAGTCTGATTTGCCCATACAAGTAGGAGATTTCTAAGATTGAGGATTTATATCATTTTGGGATAGAATTTCGGGAATATAATTGTTGACCGAGGTTTTCGGCAACTATTAAAATATGATTATAATAATGAGCTGTAAGAAAGTGAGATGAAGACTTTTTACGTGGTTGGGGCGTTAATGAGCCTTAGTCCACGAGCCACTGCTATTAATGGATGTGTTTAATACAGATTCTACACTTGAGAGAATGTTTTTCTCTTAAATACAGAGAATGTTTTTGGTGAGTTTTTTCTCTTCTTGCTCTTTTGCAACCAAGATTCTCCGACCCCATTAAATGAGCTTTGAGGGGGTATTTATAGTGTTTTGGTGGGGTAATCCCTAGAATTGTTCTTACACATGTGTCTGTAAGTATTCATAAAGTTGGGCATTTCTGATGAATATACCATGGGTGATGCATGGTCAAATCCCTAGGTGCTGTAGGGTTTTTATGGAGAATGTCCTTTTTGTCTTATGATTGACGTGACTCTTCGCAGAGTAGCCGTCGCTAGACTTAAATGATCATTACTGTAGCGCTGCTGTTCGGGGGTTGTGCCGTCAGACTTTATTGCGTGTTACAGTCCCAACACGCTTCCTCCCATGCAGCATTAAATGCGACTTGATTTCTCGGGAGAGACCTGACACATCCCGGAGGGCCTTCACGCTATACTAGCTTCCAGGAGTAACTTGTACTCCGGGTGTCTCCTCCGGGACTCATGCTAATAGTGCTTCCTGGTGGCATAAAAAGACTTAGCAAATCTTTCCAAGTTATCTGATCCACGTGTCCCCTCTTGACTGGTCCACGTATTTTGGGCGAATTTTGGAGCAACATTTACCCCCCAAGCCTTGTTTACTTAGTAAAAATAAACCAAGGCTTGTTCAAGTGTCTCCGGTTGACCCCTCGTTTCCCTAGCTCGAGCCTCGAGCGCGTGGGGGCACATTAAATGATGTCATTTAATGCAGCAATATGCTTGTTTGCAGGAATGTTTCCAGCCGCCTCCTCGGTCTTCTGATACGACTTGGGGGCGCGTGGAGGTGTGTCTAATAATGGCATTAAATGCGGCGATTCACTTTTGCAGAGGTCGATTCGTTTCACGCCCCATGATTGATGCGGCGCATTGATGGTGTCAGACGGATACTCAAACGTTTCCACCGCCTTAATGGTAGATTGA
Source organism: Cannabis sativa (assembly GCF_029168945.1). NCBI lineage: Eukaryota > Viridiplantae > Streptophyta > Magnoliopsida > Rosales > Cannabaceae > Cannabis > Cannabis sativa. The sequence goes on from NC_083606.1 coordinate 29,870,275, forward strand.
TCTGGTCCGTTGATCTTTTGGGAATTCGAATCGTGCGTTTCCCCCACCGTGCGATTGGTAGGTGAAGACGCCTGTTCCTCATGCACTTTTGCCTATAAAAGCCACCACCTTTCCTTCATTTCGGTTACTTCCCATTCCTTGCTATTTCTGCTCGAATTTCTCAGAGAGAAAATTCCTCAAAGTAGCACAAACTGCTTTAACACTTAAACACTTCTTTTAATTTTCCAGTGTTCGATTTTGCCAGTGCTTCTCAACTCTCACTCAACCACGCTCAGTACCCCCAGTTCAACAATCAACTGTAAGTTTCTTGCATCTTTAGATAATAACATGCTTACATTTACTTCGTTTGTTTTCTGGGTTCGCACTTAGAGGCTTCTGGGTGTGTGAGTGTTTAAGTTCTTCGAGTTCTGCTTTATGTTTACTGTGTTAGTTGTAGAGTCGCCATTGCCATGCCTCTGTTGTAGGCATACAGCTTTGTTTGAAGAAGGCCATGTGTTCTTCGTTTAGCAATTGCTTAGGGCATAAGAAGGCTTTTCTCTTTTCTTTTCCTTTTTGCAAAACCACTTTTCTGCGATTTTACTGCACCCGACACTTGTTCAGGGATTCTCTCCTGAGTTTCCCAGGTGACACGTGTCCGGAGGGGGCCTCTTTCCAGCGGTTAGGGGACCCCCACTCCCTTTTTCCTGATTTAGGGTTTGGTATGGGGCCTAACTGCTGGGTTTTTTCTTTTTGTTTTTCTCTAAACATAAAATGTACGCACGGCTCGAAATCTTCGAAGAAGAAAGGGAAAAACATAGCCACCCTGGAGGAGGTTTCTGCGGGACTGTTGCCCGGGGAAGGGTACAAGTCCCGCACCACTGGTTGGGAAGCGGCCGAGCTTCGATCGACCCTGACTTGCCCTCACCAGCTGGAGAACATCATTAATGTGGCTGGGATCAAATCCTCTACCTCAGGGACCTTCCACCGGCCTCCTCATGACTCGGAGATGCCTAATCACAACTATGACGGCTTCGGGGCTTGGAGTCAGACCCATTTGATGGCCGGTGCCATGCTCCCGCTCCAAGATTACTTTGTGAATTTTCTTGTATTTGTCGGCCTTGCGCCATACCAACTTATTCCTCAAGCTTACCGCCTGCTCTCAGGCTTATTCATTTTTTACACCGCCCGCGGCTGGGGGTCTCCCAGCCCGGCGGAAATTTTATATTTTTATGAACTTGTATCCGTCCCCAAGAAAGGGGACAAACTTAAGGATGGTTTTTATGGGTTCCGGATCCACCCTGCCAACGAGGGGATGGTTCCATATAATAGGCAGACTCATGTTAAGGAGTACCGCCACCGATTTTTCTTCTCGTCCGGGTTCAGGGCCGTGGACCACCCGGAGCTTCTCACGGAGTGGGTGCGGATCCCACCTTACCAGCGGACGCTCCCCACTCAGGCTTTCCTTCGAAGGGCCCAAGCCTTCGCCTCCTACGACCATGCCGATCTTGATGTCGGGGGCCTGGTAACCACGGAGAATTGTAGAAAGGCTAAACTTATCCTTTCTCATCAATTTGTGGATGACTCCAACCTCTCCAAGGTCATATGCCCTAATGTGAGGGCGCCGGTTGCGGAGAAGGCCTTCCGGGATGAGCTCATTGCTACGGCAGAGAAGAAATACCAAGATTATCTCTACCGGAAGGCCCAGGAGAAGGCGTACTCTAAGGCCCAGGCCGCCTCTGGGAGAGGGCTTCGCGTGGGGAGTCCGGTGGTGCGAAGGAGCCAAGCCATTGGCGGGAAGTCCGAGGCAAAATTTTTTGACAAGATTCTTCAAGAAGAGATTGGGGGTCCTTCCGCCGGGGGGCCCCTTCGTCTTGAAGGTTCTTCTGAGAACCAGACTTCCCAAACTCGGGTGCTCCCGGTGCTAGAACTTCCGGTACCGGTGGTAAGTCTCCCTTGATAATTCACTATGTCCCTTCTGTTGATGAATATACCAGTCATAGGCCCATAGGGTTCGACGAGCGTCTCCGTAGGTTTAAGATGCCGTCGACCCGGTGGGGGGATCATTTGAAGGAATTTTATTTTACGAACATAGGAGATTACCTAGGTCGGTCCCGGATGGGCCCCGGCCCTCCGGAACCTATTCCCTTAGGTCCGTCGGCTTACATAGCGTCCAGCTGGTTTCGCCCCTTGGATAGTTATCTTGGAGATGATGCTGCCAGCATTAAAGTTCGGGACTTTGCTAGGGCCGAATTAGGAAGTTCGGGTAGGAGTAGTTTATTTGCTGCACCTTTTATAAGCAGTTTCTCACGAACTTCTAACACTTGCTTATTTTATTGGAACAGGTACCTCCATGGATGCCATCCTGGAACAGCTTGTCGGGGTTCATACTCCCGTGGCTCCTCCGGCTTTCACCCCCTCTCCCCCGGCTCCTTCCTTGAAGGTTCCTTCCGGTGCTCCTCCCGAAACCATTGACTTAGTGGATGACGAGGAGGTGCTTCCGGGAGAAGGCCAAGGGAAAGGGTGGGACTTCTCGGAGGAAGCCGCCGAGGGTACTGGAGAGCCTCAAGCCCTTCCAGTGGTAGCAGAGGAGGACGAGGAGGAGCCTAAAGTGGCTTTGATTCGCAAGCGTAAGGGCAAGATGATTGCCCAGGACGAGCCGAAGAGGCCTCGGAGGGCCGACACTCCTGCTCATGGCCTAGACGGCGGGGTTTCCCCGATGGAGGAAAATCCTGCTCCTCCTCACATTGATCTTACCCCGATTCCGGGGGATGAGGTGAGGCAGGAGCTTCGCATAGCTAAGCACAACTACGCTATGGACGAGTACTCCCGGGGGTATGCCGAGGTGGAGGCCCTTAGGAGGATTCTGCGAGCTGAGGTTGAGGCGAGCATCAACCATCCGGACTATCATGATCCATGGAACCTCAACCTGGACCCTTTAACGGACTGGTTCCGTCCCCTCCTAGGGCCCACTTTGGCTCCCTTTGCCGCGGAAATGACCGGTGAGTTCGCTTCTCAGCTTACACGCTGTGCGCCCAAGCGGTTTGCCACTTGCGCTTCCCTGAACTCCATCTTCCAGGTCCAGGACCTCAGCCATTCCCTCACAGTGGTAAGTACTTTGCCATTTTTTGCGTTTCCTTTTTGTTGTTTGTATTTTGTTTTCTTCCTTTGAGAAATTTTTCCTTATACCCCGTTATGGTTCAGCTTGCTGCTGAGGCTGGTCGCCTCTCCAGGAACATCATAAACCATGGCTTCGCTCTGTCCGACTTTGGGGACATGAACGACGTCAGGAAGGTCCTCCAAGACCTCACAGCGGAGAGGCAGATCTACCAGGAGGCTGCCGAGCGCTAGGAAGCAGTGGCCAAGGCCAAGGAAGAGAAGGCCAAGGCCAAGGAAGAGGAGGCCACCCGGAGAGAGGCTCAGGCGGAGGCCATGATCCAGGCCGAGGCCCAGCGGAGAGGCAGGATGGAGGCCCATCATCAGGAGGAACTAAGGGCTCAGACCGAGGCTGCCGAGAAGGCCAGGCGAGACCTTCGAGAGGCCAGGGAGGCTTTGGATGAAATGGCCGCCAAGGTGAGGTCTCTAGAGGAGACTCACCAGTCGGATATCGAATCCAAGGCCGCTCTGGCTGCGGAGTTGAAGGAGCTTCGGGACTACAAAGATCAGTCTACCAGGAAGGCCAAGAGGGCCGAGCTCCTTTCTCCTGTCTCCTGCGCCCGGTGCCCGAAGCGCTTTGATGATGGTGTCTACATGGCTTGGGCCACCAATGATCAGAGTATCAAGCTTACTTTTTATCCCAAACCCGAGGACATGATTGCCAAATTTCGGGAAAAGAAGAAGAGGCTTGATGTTGAGCTTGAGGCACGGATTGGACCTCGTCTTCCACCGCGGGCTGACTGAGCTGCCGTATTATTGACCCAGATTCTACCCGTTCTTCTTATAACTTTTCTTTTTTTTTTGTTTGTACATATTTGCTGCTGCCTTGGAACAATTTACATATAGGCGGCAGCTTTTATTTGAAGGGGAGACAATTATATCTTAAGGCGTGTCCCCGGGCCATTTACATGTGTATGACCTACCCTTCGGGCTAGGATATATATTTTTTTTTATTTATATATATGCGATCTTTTTTTTTTCACACTTATATATTTCAACATGTCCTTTGGCTCAGGGTTTTTATACTTACGCTCTTTATTTTTGCGCATATTTTTTGACCTGCCCTTTGGGTCAGGATATTTTACTTAGATTGACCTGCCCTTTGGGTCAGGATATTTTACTTAGATCGACCTGCCCTTTGGGTCAGGATATTTTACTTAGATTGTTTTTGTTTGTCCGTGCGGTATACCCTAGTACCCCCCTGAGTGGCATAGAAACTTTGTTTTTAAGGCACTCGGTTTTATTTAATATAGAGGAGGCATACATTTGGACGGTACAAACCCTTTGAACAAAATCTAAGTTTAATTCGCTACTGGTAATATTTTCTGAGGTGATCGGCATTCCAGGCTCTTGGGACAGTAGTTCCGTCCATTCTTTTCAGTTTGTAAGTGCCAGAACCGATTTCGTCCTCGATTTCATATGGTCCTTCCCAATTTGGTCCAAGTACCCCCACTCCGGGTTCTTGGGTGGCTGGGAAAACCCTTCTTAGGACCATATCCCCAATAGCGAATTTTCTGTTTTTAACCTTGGAGTTAAAATACTTGGTCACCTTCTTTTGATAAGCGGCCATCCGTATTTGGGACTCATCCCGGAGTTCTTCGACTTGATCCAGAGCTTCTTGGAGCAGGGCCTGATTGGTGGCCGGATCGTAAGTCGTCCTCCTGTGGGATGGGAATAATGTTTCCACCGGGACCATTGCTTCACAACCGTACGCCATTGAGAACGGCGAGTGACCGATTGTGGTTACGGGGTCGTCCGTAGGCCCACAATACCCTTGGCAATTCTTCGGGCCGCTTATTTTTACGGCCGCAGCTTCTTTTTCAAGGTGACCTTTAGGATTTTATTGACTGCTTCCGCCTGGCCGTTTGTTTGAGGCCGGGCTACCGCGGAGAAGCTTTTTACCACTCCGTGATGGTTGCAAAAGTCGGTAAATTCCTCGCAATCAAATTGCTTTCCATTGTCTGAGACTATCTTGTGAGGCAAGCCGTATCGACACACTATGTTTTTGATAACAAAGTCCAACGCCTTCTTAGCGCTATTGTCTTCATAGGCTCGGCCTCGTCCACTTGGTGAAGTAGTCCACCGCTACTATTGCATACTTTACCCCTCCTTTTCCCGTAGGTAGAGACCCGATGATATCTATGCCCCGTACCGCGAAGGGCCGTGGGCTGGTCATCAAAGTGATCTCATTTGGAGGAGCTCTCGGTATGTTCGCGTACCTTTGGCACGAGTCACACTTTTGGACATAGTCTATACAATCTTTTTTCATTGTTGGCCAGAAGTATCCCTGCCTCAATATTTTCTTTGAGAGGTTGGGTCCTCCTGTATGATCTCCACAGAACCCTTCATGGACCTCCAGCATGATTTGTCTAGCTTCATGGTCCGATACACACCTTAAATAAGGCATGCTGAGTCCTCTCCGGTAGAGAATTTGATCCATCATTACATAACGATGAGCCTGATACTGAATCTTTCGAGACAGTGCCCTTTCTTGGGGCAACTCACCTGTGGTTATGTATTTTATGATGGGGACCATCCAGCTGGGTTCTTGCCCAACCGTTTGTGTGGTCTCTTTTATTTTGATGCTTGGCTCTGCCAAGCGTTCCACCGGTACTACCCCGGCTCTTCGATTTCGCTGTCCGAGGCTAACTTAGCCAGACAGTCCGCGTGAGCGTTCTTTTCTCGGGGGATTCTTTCTATTTTATAGTCCGTGAACTCGTGGAGCAGTTCTCGGACTATTGTTACGTACGCGGCCATCCTTTCGCCGCGAGTTTGGTATTCTCCGGAAACTTGGTTTACGACCAGCTGAGAATCGCTGTAGACTTCCACCCTTTTGGCTCCTACAGCTTTAGCCAATTTTAGCCCTGCTATCAGGGCCTCATATTCGGCTTCATTATTCGAAGCTGTGAAGTTGAATCGGAGTGCTGCCTGGAGCCGCAACCCAGTAGGTGATATCATAGCCACTCCGGCTCCTGAACCGTTTTCATTAGAAGCTCCATCCACGAATACTCTCCAAGTGGGGATGGGTGGTTCCGGTGTATTGGCTGTTGCCTCGGCTTCATTACATTCGGTGATGAAGTCCGCCAAGGCTTGGCCTTTTATGGAAATCCGGGGCACGTAATGTAAGTCGAACTGACTCAGCTCCATCGCCCATTTGAGGAGTCGTCCGGAGGCTTCAGGCTTCTGGAGAACTTGCCGGAGTGGATGATTGGTCAAAATTCTGATCGGATGGGCTTGGAAGTATGGTCTCAACTTCCGTGATGCCATCAGGAGGCAGAATACTAACTTTTCAATAACCGGGTACCTTGTCTCGGCCCCTACCATGCGTTTACTAACATAGTACACGGGGTGCTGAATTTTTTCTTCCTCCCGGACCAATGCAGCACTGACCGCATGCTCGGAGACGGCCAAGTAAAGGAACAAGTCTTCTCCAAGGACGGGTTTTGATAGGATAGGAGGTTTGGCCATGTGGTCTTTTAACCTTTTGAATGCCTCCTCGCATTCATCTGTCCATTCGAACTTTTGGCATTTCTTCAGTATGTTGAAGAAGGGTATGCACTTGTCCGTGGACCGTGAGATAAAACGGCTCAGTGCGGCTACCTTTCCGGTCAAACTTTGCACGTCCTTATGTTTCTTGGGGGATGGCATGTCCAGGAGAGCTTGGATTTTCTCCGGGTTCGCCTCGATCCCCCTTTGGCTGACTATGAAGCCCAGGAATTTTCCCGACTTGACCCCGAAGGTGCATTTTTTCGGATTGAGTTTCATGCCGTATCTCCGGACGACTTCGAAACATTCCTCTAAGTCGCTTGCATGGCTGTTGCATGCTTTGGATTTGACGAGCATGTCGTCTACATATACTTCCATGTTTCGTCCCAGGAGGCTTTTAAACATCCGGTTAACCATTCTTTGATAGGTTGCTCCGGCGTTTTTCAGTCCGAAAGGCATGACTAGGTAACAGTATACCCCCTTATCGGTCCCGAAGCTAGTGCACTCGGGTCCGCCGTATGTATTTTTATTTGGTTGTACCCGGCATAGGCATCCATGAAAGACAAGCTTAAATCCGGACGTGGCGTCTACCATCCGGTCGATCCCGGGCGGCGGAAAGTCCTTTGGGCGAGCTTTGTTTAGATCTGTGAAATCTATACAAACCCGCCAAGTCCCGTTTGGCTTGGGCACCAGGACCGGATTGGCCAGCCATTCCGGATAGTATACGTCGCGGATCATGCTATTGGACAAAAGTTTATCCACCTCTTTCTCTAAGGCTTCGGCTTTCACCGAGTCCAGCGGGCGTCTCTTTTGCTGTACAGGGGGCATGTCCGGGTTGACATTGAGTACATGGGTGATGACATGAGGGCTGATGTCGGTCATGTCTTCTTGGCGCCATGCAAAAATGTCGATGGCGCCCTTCAGTGTTTTTATTATTTTATCTTTTTCCTCCGGATCTAGGCTTCTCCCTATCCGGAGTACTTTGGTGGAGTCGTCGTCGCACACTGGTATTTCTTCGACGTCCTCCATTGGTTCTACGACCCTTTCGGATCCTATGCGAGGATCCAGCTCGTCTTCTTCAGCCTTCTCTACCTCAGGGGGCCCCCGGACCATGAGTACTGGCAAGTGGGTGGCAACATTGTAACATTGCCTGGCCTCTCCTTGATTTCCCCTCACCGTTCCGACTCCGGCTTCCTGGGTAGGGAATTTTAGGCATAGGTGTCGGATTGAAGTTATTGCACCGAAGTCGACGAGGGCCGGTCGGCCTAAGATTGCGTTGTAGGCTGTTGGACAGTCTACCACCTCGAAGGTGCAATACTTGAATGTGCTTTGGGGGGTATCCGGGCACAGGGTAACTGGGAGCCTGACCTTTCCCATCGGGATTAGCGTTGTCCCGTTAAACCCTGTGAGCTGCGATCCACTAGGAGAGAGGTCCCAGTCGGTCAACCCTATCGCAGTGAAGGCTTCTTTGAAGAGCAAGTTCACGGAACTTCCGTTGTCAATCAGGACCCTAGCCACCACTTTATTTGCGATGGGGGTCTCTATGACCAGCGGGTCGTGATGAGGAAAACGTACCATCTTGGCGTCTTCTTCCGTGAACGTTATGGGTTGGTCCATTAGCCGAGGCCTTTGAGCTGGGAGTTGAGTGACCTCCCACACCTCACTGTGTCTTGCGGCCTCGGCATATCTCTTTCGCTCCTTTCGAGTGTTTCCTCCGATATGGGGACCTCCGGAGATCATGGCTACCCGTCCATTAGGCCGGGGCGGTAGTCCGGGCATATGCTGGGTGTCACCGGCGGAGCACTCGGAGGCAATACTCCCGCCGTACCCCTGGTGTTCCCGAAGGCATACCCCCTGCCACCTGCCCCGGGTTAAGGTGGGGCAACCTATTTTTGATCCACTCATAGAGGTGGCCCAAATGGATCAGATTCTCAATCTCATCTTTGAGATTTTTACACTCATTGGTGCTGTGGCCAATGTCGTTGTGGTACTCGCACCTTTTACTCGGATCTCTCCGGGAGCTGTCTCTGTACAATGGCTGGGGTCTCCGGTAGTGCGTATTCTGCCTTGTGGCAAAATATACACGTTCCTGAGAGTCCGTGAGCTCTGTGTACTGGGTGTATTGGGGTGTGTACCCCTTCTTTTGGCGCTTCTCTCCCGTTCGGGTGCTGCCCTTGGAAGACCTTTTGCTTCGCGACCCCTGGGTAGGGCCTGTTAAGCTAGCGGTCGGGGCGACTGTGAAGGAGTCCGTCCGTTCACCCCGGACGGGTTGCCGTAATGGGAAGATGCCGGGGCAAAGCTTGGCCCCGTCGTATCCGGAGTAGCGTAAACCGTATGCCACTTATCGGAGGGGTCGCGGTCGGGACGCACCCGAGGGCGATACTCCCGACATGTATCCCGCTATCCCGTGAGATAATAGCCTCCGTAAGCCACGATCCGGGCTTCTTCGAGGTTAATATATTTTTGGACTCGCTTCGGAAGTCCCGAAGGCTAGCGGCGCCTTCTTGCCGTAATTCGTTCCGGAAGGGAGTCCCGGTGCGGATTCCTCGCTGGAGAAGCGCAAGCCGTTGTCCGTCGTCGACCTTCTTGGTCTTCGAGGCTTCCTCTCGGAACCTCTTGATGTAATTCTTCAAGGTCTCGGTGGGCAGTTGCTTGATGTTGGTCAAGGCACTAACCTCCAAGTTGACCTTCCTGGCGGCGACAAATTGTCTACGGAAGTTGGTTTGGAGTTTGTTCCAACATCCCACCGATCCTGGTTCCAATTTTTTGAACCATTCCTCTGCCGATCCGCTCAGAGTGAGGGGGAAGCATAAGCATTTGGCGTCATTGCTGACCCGCATGACTGTCATGACTCGGTTGAATCGTGACAAGTGATCACTGGGGTCGGAGTTCCCAGTATATGCCGCCATCTCGAGCATCTTGAAGTTTTTAGGGAGCTCCGCCTCCAGGATATGTTTGGCACAAGGCTCCCGATCCTCACTGTCCGAGTCGGAGTCATCTCCCTTCTGCCTCCGGGAGACTCGGGCAATATCTTTTCGAAGTATGGCAAGCTCTGCCATAATCCCTTCGTTTACAGTACCCAAGGAGACTACGGGTCTGTATCTTTTTTGGTCAAGGTGATCCCGGAGGTCACCTTGATTCCCATTGATTTGATTTCTCAGATCAATGGGTGGACATCTCTGTCCTCCTCTTCCTCTACCCCCTGGTTCCTGGTGCACGGAAACGCTTTTCCGGTCCCCTCGATCCTGAGGGCCAAGACTCCCTCTTTGGGGCTTGCCCCTCTGCGGACCTTTCCCTTTAGGGAAATCCGAGCGGACCTTTCGCGGATCCTGCGCCTTTTTCTTTCGACCAGGGGCAGAAGTAGGGTTTTTTGTTTGGTTTTCCTCAGCAGGGTGCCTTATAGGGCTAGGTTCCCTAGGCCTTTGCTGCTGGGAATTAGGCGAAGACGTCGCTGGCTCCCCGTCGAGTCCAGCGGCCATCGCCTTGGGATGCACGTGAATACCAGCTGCCTCCATGGGTTTCTGCATGGCTAGCATCACTTCATGCATTTTTTGATTTTTCACTTTCTGAGCTTCGATCTCAGCTTCATGATCGATAGCTTTTTGTCTGAGGAGCACGAGCTCTTGGTAGCTTCCATCATCATAAGCATACTCGTCGAGGTGTTCCTCGTGGTTTTCATCGGGAACTATTCCTTCTTCTTCTTCCTCGGACTCCTCTGCTGCCCTTGAGGCTACATCTTCCTCATTGGGATCTTGAGCGTCTTCTAGAGGGCGAGGATGACGTGTAGCTCTTGTCTCCACCATTATCGTGAAGTTAAATGCTTGTTGTGAAGCAGCTTTCCTCAGCTCTCAATGAAAGCACCAAAATGTTGACCGAGGTTTTCGACAACTATTAAAATATGATTATAATAATGAGCTGTAAGAAAGTGAGATGAAGACTTTTTACGTGGTTGGGGCGTTAATGAGCCTTAGTCCACGAGCCACTGCTATTAATGGATGTGTTTAATACAGATTCTACACTTGAGAGAATGTTTTTCTCTTAAATACAGAGAATGTTCTTGGTGAGTTTTTTCTCTTCTTGCTCTTTTGCAACCAAGATTCTCCGACCCCATTAAATGAGCTTTGAGGGGGTATTTATAGTGTTTTGGTGGGGTAATCCCTAGAATTGTTCTTACACATGTGTCTGTAAGTATCCATAAAGTTGGGCATTTCCGATGAATATACCATGGGTGATGCATGGTCAAATCCCTAGGTGCTGTAGGGTTTTTATGGAGAATGTCCTTTTTGTCTTATGATTGACGTGACTCTTCGCAGAGTAGCCGTCGCTAGACTTAAATGATCATTACTGTAGCGCTGCTGTTCGGGGGTTGTGCCGTCAGACTTTATTGCGTGTTACAGTCCCAACACGCTTCCTCCCATGCAGCATTAAATGCGACTTGATTTCTCGGGAGAGACCTGACACATCCCGGAGGGCCTTCACGCTATACTAGCTTCCAGGAGTAACTTGTACTCCGGGTGTCTCCTCCGGGACTCATGCTAATAGCGCTTCCTGGTGGCATAAAAAGACTTAGCAAATCTTTCCAAGTTATCTGATCCACGTGTCCCCTCTTGACTGGTCCACGTATTTTGGGCGAATTTTGGAGCAACAATAATCATATGCGTCATTTAATTTCTTAAGAGAAAATTTAGATTGACATGAAATGTTTTATAGACCAAACATCCAATAATATGTTATTGAGCTAAATCAAAATGAATAAGCTAAGAGGAATTAGGATAATTTCGTATTTAAATAAGAATCCAACGATGCTCCGATTAGCGAGAGTCAAAGTAATCTTATTTATACAATCTTCTTGTTTCATATTGTAAATACTAGTCTAGGGTGTCATCAATTGATGAACAACTAGATGTTGCATTTACAATATTTATCATTCGAGATCTAACACTATTATGTTTGTCTAATGTTGACAATCCATTAGGGATTTGTCCCATTAGAAAAACAAACCAAGTTAGACCAACAATGAAGATTCGAAATTAAACTACAATTTAATAACAGAAAATAACATGGTTCAATATAAATTCATACACAATTCAGAAATTATTAAACATATAGCAAGTAGGAATGACAAGTGAAAATACTAAAACATACAATCCTAAATAATTTCCAAGGTCTTCAACAAACTGATATCACTGTCCCGTTTAGGCGAGAGTCAGTGATACCATCCATTGAATAGAGTTGTCAGCTCATCTAAAATGATAAACATTCTAGCAACCTTTTATTCGATCAAGATTGGAATCCAGCGTTGTCCCGTTTAGGCGAGAGTCAAGGCTATTCTATCTTATGAGCTTCCACCATTGTTTCATACTTTTGTAAGTCAAATACAGTCGCCACCATTAAGGTGATAAATATTATATAAAACACTTTCAAATAATATTATCTTTCGAGGTTCTACGGCGTTAAATTGCTAATGAATGTTCCTCCATTAGGGAGGATTACTCACTAAAACAAGAACTATGTAGAACCAACAATGGAGATCGAATGTCCTAATAATAATAAAGCTCATTATTTAAAGTATATTTTCTTCTAATATTTATTTTAAATATATATTTATTTAATTAAAATTTCTAATTTAGAATGAAAAATTCTAAATATAAATTTTAATTTAATATTTATAAATTTTACTTAGATGGATATGAAAATAACATGAATTATTTCCCTCTTAGTAATAATTTCCAATAAATATTTAGAAAAATATTCAATTTAAGTTGTTTCAAAATTAATTTAAATTCATTTACAACTCAAATTTAATTTTCTATAAATATATATTGCATTTCGAAAAAAATGAAGTATTTAAGAATACAATTTTCAAAATTGCTTGTCAAAATAAAATAAAAATAAATCCTGAAAAAATTATTCTAATTTTATGTTGGCACAAAATTAATTAATAAAATTAATTTACAACAAAAAATATAATTTTCCTATTTAATTAAATATTAAAAAAAATTTAAAATATTTAAGTATCATGATTAAGAGTCAACTTAAATATTATCTTTCTAATTAATTAAATACACTAAAAAAAATACTTCAAGCAAAACAGATAATATCTATCTAGACTTTCATTGACTAATTAATTCATTTTCTAATTAAATATATTTTACTTCATTTATTTTAATTAATCATTAAATGAAAAAATTATTGATTTAAGTTTGTCCAAAATTAAAATAAATAATTTTCAACTTTAATCTATTTTTCAAATAAAATTCAAAATTTCGGCATTTAAGAAATGCAATTTCGAAATTGTGGGAAAAAGATTAATAAAATAAAATAAAATATATTTTTGAAAATTATTCAAATTTAAGTTATTCTGAAATAAGATTTCAAACTTAAAATAATTTTCAATTTTAATTAAATAACATGAAAATAATAATATTTAAGTATCATTATGAAAATCAACTTAGATATTTTAATTTTCAATTTAATTAAATGTATTAAGTAAAAGAAATAAATAATTAAGTGTAGAGGAGACTTAATTATTAATTCTAGTTTAATACTAAGAAAAATATACTTAACTTAGATTGTACCAAAATTAATTATTAAATAATTAATTTCACAATCTATGATATTTTCCTAATTAAATATTAGAAAAAATAACTAGTTCTAGAAATAACTATCTAGAATATATTTCATTTACTAAGTATTTTTCTAAAATTAACTTTAAAATATTAAATGAAAAATAAATTTCATATATTTTAAAAGTTAATTATGTTGCTAATTCAATTTTAATTAGGTTACACTAATATAATCAACCTAATACAATTATTTAAATAAGGCAAATGGGCCTTCAGAATTGGGGTAGTTCATGTGAGGGGGAGCTGGGTTCAGTATGTCGTACCCACTTCTATTGGCCTCCAACTCTCACACAAGGCCCAAAAGAGAAGAATTTAACCTTTAAATAAACAATTATTATTCATTGAATAAGCCCAAATCTAATTGGGCCTAAATAAATTTACTTATGTCAAAATTTATTTTTGCAACCTAGTCTATTTACTTAGTAAAACTTAAATGGGCTTCTTATATGTATCTAAGCCCAATAGCAAACATATAGGCTCACACAGGTCAAATGATTTGGATGGGCCCTATCATGTTACTAGGTTTGTACAGATGAAAGAAATAACAAAAATTACCTGTTACAAATTATTTATAAGATCTATTGACAATTGGACTATGATTAAAATCAGATCATTGGATTTGTCAACAAGTTAATCATAGCAATTTAGATCACATAAATAATAGGTTTGAAAAAAAATTTGAATACATAATAATATAATCAAACAATACAAACCATAATAAGTAACTAATCTGGAATATCTGGAAAGTAAGCTAAAATATCTCAATTTTAAAATTTAAAAAAAATTAAATTTTAAAATAAATATCTTAACTAGAATTCAAATTTAGGTTGTTATAGAATATTTGAAAAAATTCAAAATTCAACAAAATTCTAAATTTTCTAAATTCTAACAAAAAATTAAAAAATATCTAACCAATTTTTCAAATATCAAATTTATTCAAAATTTAAATTTATTTAAAATTTCTAATAAGATAATATAATAAAATATCTTGAATTTTAAATTTAGATATTTCATTATTATATTCTACGTCTTATAATTTAATAAATTTAAATAGTACATAAATAAACTAATTAAAAAATAAGATATTTTACATGGTTAGAATATTTTAAAAAAAAATAATAAGTTTGAAAAATTTAAGGTTTGAAACCCTAAAATATCTATTCAAACTAAACTAACCAATTTTTCAAATTTCATGTTATTTTTTCCAAAATATAATTTTAATAAAAAAATGTCTAATAAGATAAAATGTTAAACCTAACATATTCCTAATCTGATAATTTTAATTAATAAAATATATTTCAAAAAATAACAAATTTGAAAAAAAAATGATATGGTTAGCAAACTTTGAAATTTGAACAAGATTATTTTAAAAGATAATATTTTAATATCAAAGTAAGATCATTCAAATTTAATAAAAAATAATATCTGATCTTATAATTAAAATAAATAAAATAATTTAAAATTTCAAAATTAACCATAAGGCTCCTTTGTGAGAAATTAAATTTTCAAAATTCAAAGCGTACTAATATCAGAAACTAATTTTAATTAATTAAAAAAAATAATAATTATTAATTTTATTCTGAAAATTAGATTTTTGATTGAAAATTCAAATTCTACACAAAATTCTACAAAAAATTGGCTTTTGTTTCAATGAAAAATGATTTTTGAATCAAAAGTTATGACGAAAACAAGTTTGAGGCACAAGGGTATGCATTGCATACCCCTGCGCGCGCGGATTGGGGTGTCTGACTGAGCATCAAGGCTGCATGCAGCCTATTTGACCGAGGGACACGAGCGGGACAAGGGTTTGCTTCGAACAAGGCTTTGTCTGAAGGGATTTTGTCCCATGCGCGCGCGCCAGTGTGCTTTCAAACCCTGATATTTTTCGTTCAACTTTAAAAAATCATAACTAATTCATAAAAAATCCAAATTAGGTTCTATAAAAGCCTAAATTTATTATTTTTTTTGTCTACTTTCCATAAAAAATAACTCCAGACCGAAATAAAAAATATTTAAGTAACATATACTGCGATTTCTAAACTATCATCAAATAAGCACATAAACCACATGAAACCATCCTAATCAACACATAACATCGTTTTAATTCATATTTCATGAAAGTAAATCATTACTATGGCTCTGGTGCCAGTTTTTGGAAATATTTTACGAGGATCTAGAATTACTACCATGTATGTTTCATTAACATCCTAATATGAATTCTAAAAGAATGAAATAAACACATATAAAGTTTCGGAAACCTTACATTGGGTGCAGCGAAATATAATGACTCCTTTCGTTCAGATTTCTAGCCCTTGATTCCTTTCTGTAGCAGAGCATCACCAAGATCTGAACCTGGATCTCTTTCTCTCCTTCCTTTGATGTTGATACTCCTTCTTGTTGATTGGATTCTTCACAATCTTCCACACTATGATTGAGATACCACTTGATGTGTGTGGGCACTCACTTTATCACTAATGGCTGAAATTATTTAGTGTGAAGAAAGGCTTAGTGTTTCGAATTGAAGAACAAAGAAGAAGGAAGAGTTCTCATCTAGGTTTTTAGCTTTGGAGGCATTAGTTGGATAATGAGACCATAACCTTCCTTTTATACTATTCTTCAATAGGGTTAGGGTTGAATTAAATGGATTAAAAAAGAACAAAATATTGGGCAAAAAGACCTCTTGGTCGTACACAATAAGTGGACCAATCGCTAGTTACAATTTTGCCACTTTATTTCAACTACTTATTCTTCTTTTCAATAATACCATATTTTTCAATTCAAACCTATAAATGGCAAACTATTTATTTAATAATTAAAATAACTATCAAATAAAATTGTCATTTATAATTTTTATTAGTTAGACTCCATAAAATCTCTTAATTAACAAATAAACCCCAAACACTATTTCTTCACAATCAATCCATAACATAGTGAAAATTCATAAACTAGACATAGTCTAATTTTAGAATTATAATTGATTAATTAAAATCAATTAACTGAATCTTACAAGCAGTATGGTCTCAACTAGTATGGGGACCATGGGCCTATATAACCGAGCTTCCAATAAGTCGAACCGAATTTATCAAGTAAATTTCCTAACTTATTAATTCCTTATTGAATCCACACTTAGAACTTGGAATTTTACTCTCAGTCATATAGAACGCTCTATATGTTCCACGATATAGATACGTTATTAATTATCCATTGTTATAACCCTAATTTGATCCATGACCCTCTAATAGATGATCTACATTGAATAGAGACTAAATTACTGTTACACCTTCAATGTATTTTATCGTTAAAACACTTAGCTCCATATAAATGATATTTCAACGAAGTGAAATGAGATCTCAACCATTTATCTCTACTTAGCCAAGCTCGAAGGATATCATCGTTTCACTTCTAAATTCCTATAGAAGTTATAGACTCCATATTTATGTTAGCGCTCCTACTCAATTATACTATTATGTTCCCAAAACGTACGTATCACCCAGATCCAAAAGTAGGCTTAACTAACAAATCAAAGGACATGTATAATACTCTTGAGATCGAACCTAACCATATCAGGATTAAGATCATTTGATCTAGGATCAACAGGCGATATTGAATTGAATCGATATTACGGTAAATTTTAATATATCTAATCAAAATTCAATATCGGTCCCTTCCGATGTATACTCCATACATCCGATACTGGTAAACTTTGCCAATGCCTTGGAAAGGACATAACACTTATCCAAGGTGTAAGAATACCTATCGCTGATTATACCATGCCAGTCTAAATCCAATGTTCTGACAAATCAGGGAATAAACTTTCGAACATATAATTAAGATTATATTCCACTGTGCTGACAACACTATAATCATTAACAAAATCATATGTTCTGGACTTAAATAGAATTCATACATTATATGTATATAATCATGAAATAAATCATGTGAACCATGCAGCATAAAATGTTATTTTTGATCTTTATTAATAAGTAAATCTAATTATATTGAACTGGGTTTTATTTAGGGCACAAAACCCAACACACATTTGATCCTTTCAACAAGGCTGGATATCGACAAAATTTGAAAGTTTCGAGTCTACTCGATTTTACCAAAAAGTGACATCTTCAAAAACTGATGAACAACTTCATCAAAACAATGAATTTGACTTAGTGATGTCAACATATCACTTAGACATCAAAAAATACAAGTCTAGGATGTTTTTCCACTTACCCATCGTCCAGGTTGTCGCCAAGATGTGAACTTGGGCGCTGGATGTCAACTTGGGTGTTGGGTGCTAAAAACCTTCAGTAAAAAAGCCATACTTCCCTCAATATTGATTTAATTGACATGATTCAACTTGCATTTAGAAGCTATTTCAAAAACTGATCAAGTCGTGTATCGCACCCATATCACTATTTGTTAACCTAGAAACTTAACCTGGTGATGTGGACATCAATGTTTGACTCGTAGCATGAAGGATGACATCATTAAGTTTAGTAGACCCGAGTCATAGCATTCAACTTGGGAGGGGACCCTAGCCCTACGCCCAGATTGACTCTAGGATCTCCAAGATCGAAGTTAGGACTTCAATAACTTGAATCCAACCCACTATCTTTTAGTATTTTTTACCATGATGACGTGAAGCAACCTAATACAAGGTCCAAGAGCTAAAATTACACAAACCTGAAACCCGAAAGCCAACATGGGCACCTAGGGTTTCCAATCAGCGCCCAGTTTGACATCCTCAACTAGAGTTTTAGTTTTCGGGACTGTCCTAGTGACAAGTGGCTAAAAATTACATTGGGACATCAACTAGACATACCACATACATATTTGAGGCATTAGAATAAAATTCGAATCAACTTGAGGTTGACAATCTATCTATCTAGGCACCTTCCAAGTGTCTGATCAAAGATTTGACTTTTGTATTGAATCTAGCTTCATCAAAACTGGGAAATAGGTCCTTCCAAAGGAAAAATAACAAATTCTGGGCATAAATAATAGGGCCAAGCGCCCAGGTTGACAATTTTCTAACCTAGGCCACAAAAAATGGAGTTTTTCAGGAATTCTTTCGAGCATCATTTCTATCTTCATAAAATATTAAGAATCAACTATTTTTGGGGACTCAACAAAACATTCAAAGGGGCAGAAGAGGAACCTAGTGCCCAGGTTGACACTGGGAGCTGGGCCCTGCGCCCATGTTTACATTTTGTCAACTTGGGTTGTTTCCAATTCAGTTCAACAAAAAGTTCTCAAAGAAATTTCAGTGTCATAAAAAATAACAAAGATTCAAGTAAACTTAAGGAGAAAACCACAAACTCGAGTCCTTGGAAACAGGGCTAGTGCCCATGTTAACAATCAACCTAGGACACTGCATCAATTACTCAAACTCTAAATCGAATGCGATCATTGAATTCATCATGGTAAAAAATGGGCAAGAAGACCCTCTTCAAGTTTAGATGCCTTGGAAGTATCAAAAATAGAATATCAAAAGCTCAGTTTAAAGGCCTCAAAGCCTAGCTCAACAAATGGCCTAGTTCGTTGGGTTCTGCTTATCCGAATCTTATGCCGTTTCGATTGCCCGTCAAGTTTTTCACAAGTGCAATGATCCATTAAGTTAGATCAATCAAATTTGCACCTTCAAATTTGGCTCTCGGTAATGAAGAGTTTTGTGTCTTCCATTTCAATAAAATAGCAACATCTCCGAAAATTGGTGACCAACTTTGCCAGAACCTATAAAAGGACTAAGGGTGTCAAACCATCACTAAGGAATATCAAAGGACTTCCCTTGGATGTCTCTACACTTGAAAGCATCTAGGTTGATGTCAAATGTCAACCTGGGCGCTAGAATGTGAATGTAGGCACTGGATGTCAACCTGGGCATTGGATGTCAACTTGGGTGTTGGGACTTGAACTACCTTCATTAAAACAACCATAACTCGCTCAATTTTTTATCTCATTGATGCGATACAAATTGCTTTTGAAGATATTTAAGCACTATCAACTCATTTCTCAAACTCCAGTCAAAATTTTGAAGTCATCATCATCAAAATTCACCCCAAGAGAGTTACGAAAATAAGCTCTGGGTAAATCATAGGGAACCCGGTGGGCATCAAAAATTAGCCATCACCACGAGAAGCTAATTTTTACCATTAGATCATCATCAATGATGGAAAACACTTTATTTGTTTGTTTTCTGGTATTTTTATGGGCTTCCTTCACCTATAAAGGAGAGCTCCCTTAGCTGATTTTTCACATTTAGAAAACTACCCATAAGGTTAGAGCTTCTCTCTCTAGAATTCAAAGCTTCAGATACTTAAACACTTGCTGTAATTATCATCTCGTGAGAAATAGAAACTTGAGGTAGATGTAGCTTCATTACTATCGCGATATAGGGGTGAACTACTATAAATTGATGTGTCTCTCATTAATTACTTAACAAACATTTCAATCTCACCAATCTAGCGAGCGGGGGTGGCTTAGAGGTCTAGTATAGATTGTTGAGTCAACATTTTGATGCTTTCATTGAGATTCACAGCTCAAGAAAGTCATTAATCAAGATGGCTTCAAAAATTTGTACAAGGGTTGACAGAAAAACTCCAACAGTTGGCCAAACAACTAGGGGCACGCCAGTTGATAGAATTGGAGCTAAGATTATTTCTGCACCCCAGGCGCTAGGAGGAGGCCTCGGAACTAGCTCTTCAACGCGTCCTCCAAGGCCACCACCACTAGCTCCCGAGACTGGCACCAATGAATAGATCCCACCTAGGGAGCCGCACATGGAGATAGAAGACCCTTAGGACACCAATCCTTAAGTAGCTCACAATAAGCAACATGAATGGTTTCAACAGTAGTATGTGGAAAACTAGAAGAACATCGAAAGCCAACGCATTGAGAAAGAACAGCAGAGAGGTAACCTATCTTATTGGATTAGAGAAGCTTATCGCTCGAATTTCAAAAATACTTCCCATAGAGGTATTTTTGAGTTGGTGAGAGAGACAACCCGACGACCAGATGGTCACGTGGGAACTAGTGTCTAAGGCAAAACCCTGAATGCTTAGAACATCACTACTACACTTGGTAACCTAATAGGCCCTAGGCAGACACCAGGAGTGGAGACCTCCCAGAGAGAAAGTACCTTCAATTAAGAGGCATATTGGACTTATGCTCGAGGGTGGCAACCAATGGACCAGGCCTTGAGACCCTACAAGGGGAAAGGGACCTGCTATTCAACCTAAAAGAAGTAGTAGGAGACACTACTTTGAAATCAAAAGCTACAAAATCTGGCAAGTAAGGACCAATGAGCCACTTCATACTCGAAAGTACTTTTGAGATAAAAGATGGGAGTTGTGACTTTACTTCGCCAGTGGCCCCAATGGCCAACATTATGATTACTTCCCTCTAGTACATGGAGAGGAATTAAACTTGAGCGACCAATTCAATTCTCTTTGCACTTGTGATCCTACTGAAGACTACTTTGAGGGAAGTAGCCACTACAATAGTCTGGTTGAACAATCTCAGAGTAGGTAATCCCGAGATGATCTTAAGTTCATTCTGGGGGCTTTTCCAGAGTCCCCTTCATGACCTCGTGGTCAAGAGACAACTATACGACCCAGGTCAACCGGAGTACAAGAATGACCTAGAAGACAAAGAAACCTACGTGATCACTTAAACAATAAAAGAAAAGTGGATGTGGGAACTTCTATAGAAGACCCTATCCGTGTAATAGAAGATCCATCTAGGATGCAGACCACCATTCACAGGGTCAATCGGCTAGAGTTTGGAACCTTAGCTTCTTTAGTGAAGGGGATCACGACACCTAAGTTTTCTAAATTCGAGCTCAATAGAGATGATGCTCACCACTCTCCGAATGAATCAAAGCTCTTCCCATTCCTCCAAAATTCAAGAACCCTTTTTGGCATCAATACACAAGGAAAAAAGATCCACTATCTCACATCCACTAGTTTGAAGTGCGGACCGATCTACAAGGTGTGAAAGATGACGTCAGGTGTAGAATTTTCCATGCTACACTAACAGGCCTAGCACAATGGTGGTACCTTAAGCTATCCCTTGGATAGATCGACTCATGGAAAGATATAGTGGATGTTTTTGGTAACCAGTTTGCTCCTTCCCGAAAATGCCAAATCGAGCCCAATGATTTGTTGGGTGTTAAGCAATAGAAAAATGAGCCCGACAAGGACTACATACAACGGTTCTTAGAGGTAGCTACTAAGACCAAAACTCTTACCGAGGATGCAAGGGTTGTGGCACTCATAATTGGGATCAAGGAGATGAGTCCTCTATTGTCCAACTTTCGTCTTAAGGCGGTGTACACCATGAATGACTTCTTAGATAGAGTAGATGGCTTCATCAAACTTAAAAAAGTTGTCACCCGAGCTAAGGGCTCAAAGGGTGGGAAGAAGAAGTTGCCAGACACTGAAGCCCCTACTATTGAGGCGCAAGGTAATGGGAAAAAATGGAGGTTCGAAAGGAGTAAAGAGAGCCAAAAATGGTGGCAAGCAAGGTAACTCCCCCAAAGGAAAGAAGCCTAAAACTAGGGAGAAGCCCTTAAGAGATTATGAGCCTCACTTCACCACCTACTCAATTCTCTTAGCTCTAAGAGATGAGATATATACACACACTTAGTCAACAGTGTCGTATTGCAAACCTCTTCGTTTCAAAGAGTCAGAGATAAGAGAATTGATACAAATTTTATCATTACCACAACACTTATAGTCATGATACAAATGAGAGTAATAGTTGTTGGACGAGATATAATTTCTCATCAAATAGAAACATGTTGCTCTTTAGCGGTATGTACGACCTAAAGCTCTAGCTAGGGGGAATGCTCCACTCCAGCCTGCACCTATTACCAGTAGGTTAGAGATTGTGATTGGAGGCGCTCCCTTATCTAGGAATTCAAGGAAGGCCTTAGAAAGGTATGCAAGAGCAAGTTGACATGAACCAAGAGCCAAAGTCCTAGAGGTAGCAGTATGTCCTCCAAAGTCTCAATGCTACAGATGTGAACCAATCACCTTTAGAGAATTTAACTCTTATCATGTTAGCCACCCTCACAACAATCCTTTAGTTTTTGAGGTCAAAATAGCTAATATGATGGTGTCTAGGGTAATGATCAATGATGAAGCATCATCAAACATCCTATTCAAGCAAGCCCTGCTCATGATGGGCTTAACTTTAGAAGACTTGGAACCATGCGAACAACTAACGTATGGTTTTAGCGGAGCTGACATTCCTCCATGTAGCAAGATCAAGCTAACACTTATAGTCAGCATTGCCCCAAGGCAGACACCCATCACGGCCACATTTATAGAGGTGCATGTGAAGTCTCCGTTAAACGTGATGCTTGGAAGGCCTACCCATTATGACCTTTGAGTCATCTCCTCAGAATACCACTTGTCCGTCAAGTTCCTAACAACGAGTGGTATCGAATGTCTCGAAAATCAAGGAACTGCCTGCGAGTGTTACAACGCATCATTGTCACTCGCCAAGAAGACCTCATCTGCTGCTATGACTTCAGAGGGGATGAACAAGACCTCTTTTACTGTTATAATACCAAGGGGATGAGTGTTGGAACTTGTTTTACCAAGATCTAGATTAACATGTATGTTTGATTATATTCAATAATCTCATATCCTAATCATGAATGTCCTAACACAATGAATTAACACACATATAAAGTTCTAGAAAATGTTACATTAGTGGTAGAAGAATATTAAGGCTCCTTCCATTCAGATCTATAACCCTTGTTCCTTTCTACCGTAGAGTATTAACAAGATCTGAACCTAGATCTTCTCAGGTAATGGAATTCTTCACAATCCTCCACACTATGATTGAGTATTGGCTTGATATGTCTGGGCAAGGTACTCTTCACTATAGGGTACTTTGAAATTTAGAAGAGAGAATAGAGAGAGAATTCAAAATCAATAGAGAGGCTCTTTTTCAGCTATTTGATAGAATAGTCTTAGGAGCTTATGCTGTTAGGTTATGAGCCTATCATTATTTATTTATAGGATTCCTTATACTAAGTCAATTTAAATTATATAGAATTAAAAAATATCAAATAATAGCTAAATAAGCCTTAAGTGGCTCGCCATACTAGTGGACTCCACAAGTTTCAATTTTGCCATTTATTTAACAACTTATCTTTTTCTTTCACAAATGCTATTTTTTAATTTTAACCCTTTAAATATCAAATCTACTTATTTAATAATTATAATTAATTAATAAATAAAATTTCCATTTAACTTATTTATTAACGAGACTTTATAAAGTCTCGTAATTAACAAATAAACCCTAAAATCTTCTTTCTTCTCAATTAAGCCCTTGCTTAGTAAAAATTTCTTAAACAAGACATAGTTTAATTTAAAATTCTAATTAGTTAATTAAAACTAATTAGCTGAGTCTACAATCCAATATTATCTTAACTAGTGTGGGACCATGGGCTTCTATAATTAAGCTTCCAATAAGTAGATCTAGAATTTACTGAGTAAATTTTTGATCTTATTAATTCCTCCTAACTCCACTATAGATTCAAAATTGCACTCTTAATTACATAGAACGCTCTGCATAATACAAATATAGATACGATATTAATTATCCATTGTTATAATCAAAATAATCAAAGATCCTCTATTGATGATTTACATCGAGTATGGACAAATTTATCATTCTACCCTTCAATGTATTTCATCCTTAAAACACTTACCCTTCTATAAATGATTTTTCAGTAAACTAATATAATTACTAAAATAAGAGCTCTTCCACTTATCTCTAGTAAGACAAGATCAAAAGAAATCATCATTTCCCTTCTATGTCTTTAAGAAGCTATAGATTCTGTATCTATGATTATCGCTCCCACTCATGTGTGCTACCATGTTTCCAAGATGTAAGTATTGGCCTGATCCACTTGGTCAGATTTAACAAACAAGTCAAATAATAGAAATAACACAGTTAAGCTAGAACCTAACCATCTCAGGATTAAGATCTATTAAACTAAGATCAACTAAGTGATATTGAGTTCAAAAGATATAACAATAAGTTTATGATATCTTTTTGAAGTTCAATATCAGTCCAGTCCAATGTATACTCCATACATTCGATACTAGTATACTTTACCAATACTCTGAAAAGGACATACTGCTTATTCAAGTGTAAGTAAACTTTATCGCTAATCATCATGTCAGTATAAATCTAGTGCACTGATAAATCATGGGACTTAGACTTTGAAGCATATAATCACAATTAATTTTAACTGTGGTCACATCACTGTAATTGTGAATTACTATAGGTTCTAGATTTATAAGAAATAGTATATTAAACCATAAACATGAAAATAACATGTAAACTTAAATGTCTTTTAATCATCTATTGATAGCAAATAGAATATCTAGAATATAGTCATTTTCGCCATTCAACTTCATAGAAGAAAATAGTATGACATCATAAGCATATGATTTATAAACCATCTGTCCAATGATATACTATCTAAGCAATTCTTAATGAAAAAGATAAGAAGAAAAATAAAGGATAATTTCGATTAAAATAATAATTTAACGATGTCTTGTATAGGCAAGCATCAAAGTTATTCTTATTTTATAAACTTCTTCATTATTTCATATTGTAAAACATTAGTCTAAGCTATCTGTTAGGTTTTATGCCCTAAATAAAACTCTTTACAATCTGATTAGTTATCAATAAAAGAAATTAGAAGTGATTGATGTTTGCATGAATTTTACATGCTAATGGTTTAATATGTTTAAGATGTTTATTACATTCATACACACAAAATCAGTTAAATCCAGATCATATGTTTATTCACAATTACGGTATCGTCAACACAGTGGAATGTGATTGTGATCATATGAATCAAAAGTTTTGGTCCCTGTTTCATCAGTGTTATTGGATTTACACTAATGTGATAATCAGCGATGATGTGTACTTACACTTGGAGTAAGTGTTATGTTCTTTCCAGGACATTAGTAAAGCATACTAGTTTCGAATGTATGGAGTATACATTGGACTGGACCGATATTGCAACTAAGTTAAGATATTACAAACTTACCGTTATACATATCTTTCCAAGTCAATATCAGTAGTTGATCTTAAGATTAAAAAGAATCTAAATCCTGATATGCTTGGTCTCAACTCAGGAGTGCTATTCATGTTCTTTGATTTATTAGTTAAGCCTACTTTTGGGTCAGGGTGATACGTATATTTTGGGAACATGATAGTATGATTGAGTGGGAGTGCTGAACATAAATATGGAATCTATAGCTTCTAGTGGTGTATAGAAGTTAAGTGATGATTCCCTTCGAGCTTAGCAAATAGAAGTAAATGGATGAGCTCTTGTTTAACTGACTAATTATTAGATCACTAAACACCATTTACAGGTAGCTAAGTGTTTTAAGGGGCAAAATACATTGAGGGGTGAGAACGGTAAAGAAATCCCATCTCGATGTAAAACATCTATATAGAGGATCTTTGAATCACAATAAGATTATAACAATGGTTAAATGAGATAGTATATTGATATCGTGAAACATACAATATGCTCTATATAAGTCTGAGAGTGCAATTCTAAGTTCTAAGAGTGGATTCAACGAAGAATTAATAAGTAGGAATTTACTTGGTAAATTTGGTTCACTTATTGGAAGCTCAGCATATAGATCCATGGTCCCCATTCTAGGTGAGAATATTCTGTTTGTAAGACTCATTAATTGATTCGTGATTGGTCAACTATAATTCTAAAGTTAGACTATGTCTAATTTTATGAATTTTCACTAAGTAGGGGTGAAATTGTAAGGAAAAGAGTTTTCTAGGTTTATTTATTTATTAATGGACTTTATATGTCTAATTAATAATTAAATTAAATGACAATATTATTTAATAATCTATTTTAGTTATTCAATAATTAGTTTTGGCATTTAAAAGGTTAGAATTGGAAAATTGACATTTTTGAGAAAATAGAGATAAAATTTGATAAAATTGCAAAATTAAGTGAGGCCCATTACAACACCTAGGCCGGCCACTTAATATGAATTTTCAAATTAATATTTTCATTATTTTAATGCCAAATAATTCTAAACCTAGACCTAGTAGTTGCCTATAAATAGAAAGTGATGGCTCAGTCAAAACATAAGTTTTCAACAAGCCTTTCTGACAGAAATTTCTCTCTTCAGAAAACTGAGCCTTCCTCACTCTTTACCTTGGCCGAAATCTCTCTCTCTCTCTCTTTTCCCTTCATCTTTTTGGTGACCCTAGTGAAAGAGTAAGTGCCCACACACAGCAAGCAGTAACTCAATCATAGATTGGAAGACTGTGAAGGATCAAAGCTTGAAGAAGAAGGAGATTCGGGCTCAGATCTTGATTATACTCTGCTACAGAAAGGAATCAAGGGTTAGAGATCTGAGTGGAAGGAGACATTTATTCCGCTGCATCAATGTAAGGTTTTCTTAACTTTATATGTGTTTATTTTATCGTTTTAGAAAGTTCATATTTAGGATGTTAATAAACATACTTGTGAGTAGATCTAAGATCCTGGTAAAATAATTCCCAACAACTGGCCTCAGAGCCATGGTAATTTGTAACACCCTAACTAACTTAGGCGTATTACGTGATTTTCAAACGTACTGTGCAGCTCGTTGCTAATCAACGAGGTTTATGGAAAAATGTGATCAATTAAAATTTTGCTTTTTAATTAAATTTATAAACCATATTACAAAAGACTCGGGATCCCGATTATAAAATCATTTACAAAAAGTTTTAACTATTTAACTGTTACATAAAATAAAAAGTCGTCTAACGACCAGTTACAAAATTCAGCCTTGCTGTCCCGAGGATCGTACGCTCCAGGCCTAACCGCCTCGACATGTACAATCTCATAAGCTCGCTCACGGTCCATCAGCTATAGCCTTGCCTTTACCTACACATAAACGTAAACTGTGAGTCGACAGACTCAGTAAGAAAAGCATAATAATATCATACATAATTCTAACTGCCGTGTCCAACACGATACTGAGTCCCGCAACTGCCATGTCCAACATGGTACTGAGCCACTACTGCCATGTCCAACATGGTACTGAGTTTTGAACGTTCACAGGGATGGTACTATTGACAAATATCCACCTGATCGGTCGAACCGGTCATACTCCGGCTGCTGGTCATACTCCAGCCTGTACCGACGGGATAGGTCAATAGCACTGAACCACCAACCAAATGTCAGCCTGATCGGTCGAACCGGTCATACTCCGCCGTCGGTCATACTCCAGCCTGTACCGACGTGACAGGGTTGGATGGTTCGAAGCCTATATACATAACTAATGTAATCTAGCAGGCTTCCTACATGCACGCTAAACATGTAATCTACATATGCATAATGTTATACTAATCTTACCTGGATTCCGATTTCAGGTGTGCCGGTCAACCTGACTGGAACTGAAGCTGAGCGGCGGATTACTGGCTCCTAAACCATAAAAATCACAACGCCATAAGTGACACGCTAAATCACTTCCCGAGGACTAAAACTTGGAACTAAAAGTTTCCCTATCGATAAAAAGCATGGCAATACCCCTAAGAACATAAAAACGAGGAAAACTAGGGTCCCTGAATTTTCCCCAACCGGTAGACCGGTTGCCCAACCGAAATTTCGGTTCTGGAAAATTCAGAACCCTCATCCGGAATTCCGGATGCACAACCGGAATTCCAGTTCCTCGCAGGCAGCAAACCAAATTTTTCATAACTCGACCAATTCAACCCCAATTGGTTCCAAACTTTCCAGACCTGTTCTAAACCATCCCTAGAACATATCCAAGGCATCAAAACCACCCAGAAACCTCAAACATGAAAAATGCCATTGGAGCTCAAGCTTGAGTTCTAAACTCAAACTTGAGCAAAAACACCTAAACATGCATTTCACTAGCTTAATTCAACTTAATCAAGCTTATCTAAGCCTCTGAAAAACAATTAAAAACAACAGCAACATCATAGAACAGATTCACAATAATTTCACCAAGAATCACATTTTTGCATAGAAAACTCAAAGCTTTGAACAACACAACTAGCATGCTTCAAACAACTCAAATAACATCAATTAAACATGCTTTAAGCCTCAGAAATCAACAACCAAACACAGCAATAATAACAGCCACAAAAGCATGCATTTTACTCATCTTTTCACCATTTTTCTCAAGAAAACAAAAGAGGAAAATTAAGAAACACCTACCACAAACAAGAGTTCCAAAGTGATGATGAATTTAGCTAGAAATGGATGGAAAAACCCAGCCCTTTGAATCCCATGCACCAGCCGAAAATAGAGAGAGAATGAGAGAAAATTCTCTTTTTCAAAGTTTTTCTAATTTTTTTACTAAGTGTGAAATGAGAGAAAATAAAAGAATAAGGCCACTTAAACTATTTTATTTCAGCCACTAAAATAAACAAATAACATTTATTTTCCATTTCATAAATTCACAAAAGACAAAATACTAATGGGGCAAAAAGACCATTTTGCCCCTCCACCTTAAAACCACATAAATCATACTAAAGGGGTATTTTTGGGAAATTCTAAATTCCCGGCCATTCCCGACATTCCCAATGTCTAAAACCCGTCCCCAAACTACTAACATACTAAGTTGTGATTTCTACTGAGCCAAACGCCGAGTTCCAAAATACCGGACACCGGAAATGCAAAATATGCAAGCTACTGAATAACATAAATAACAGTATCATAAATTATTTAAATAGCTATAAATAATTTCATAATTAATCATAAACAACTGATAATTTCCAAATTAACTAAGCGGGCTTTACAACTATCCCCCCTTAAAAGGATTTCGTCCCCGAAATCTAACCTGAATAACTCTGGATATTGAGCTCTCATATCTGACTCTAGCTCCCAGGTGGCTTCCTCCACCTTGCTGTTTCTCCAGAGTACCTTGACCAGTGCTATGGTCTTATTCCGAAGGACTTTATCCTTTCTATCCAGGATCTGCACTGGTTGTTCCTCATATGTCATATCTGGTTGTAGCTGAAGGCTCTCATAACTGAGTATATGAGAGGGGTCTGAAACGTATTTTCTCAACATCGAGACATGGAATACGTTGTGCACTGCTGATAAGGCTGGAGGCAATGCTAACCGATATGCCACTTGACCTATCTTCTCGAGAATCTCGAAAGGTCCAGTAAATCTAGGGCATAACTTGCCTCTTTTCCCGAAACGTTTAATCCCCTTCACCGGAGATACCCGTAAAAACACATGTTCCCCTACTTGGAACTCAACATCTCTGCGTTTCGGATCTGCGTAACTCTTCTGTCTGCTCTGTGAGGCAAGCATTCTAGCTTTTATCTTTTCTATCGCCTCATTGGTCCGCTGAACTGACTCAGGACCTAGGTATTTCCTCTCCCCTGTCTCATGCCAGTAGATAGGGGATCTACATTTCCTACCGTACAACAGTTCGTAGGGAGCCATCCCTATCGTACTCTGGTAACTGTTGTTGTAAGAAAATTCTATCAACGGTAGATACTTACTCCATGAGCCCTCAAAGTCCATAACACAGGCTCTCAACATATCCTCCAATATCTGAATTGTCCTTTCGGACTGACCATCTGTCTGAGGATGGAATACTGTACTGAATTTCAGCTTTGTACCCATTGCCCGTTGCAAACTTTGCCAAAATTTGGAGGTGAATTTCGGATCCCTGTCCGAAACTATAGACTTCGGTACCCCGTGAAGTCTCACTATCTCTCTGACGTATAGTTCTGCCAACTGATCCACTGAAAATGTTGTTCTGACCGGCAGAAAATGAGCAGATTTCGTAAATCGATCCACCACTACCCAGATGGAATCATACAAACCCGTGGTCCTAGGTAACCCGACCACAAAATCCATCGTAATATCCTCCCATTTCCATTCTGGTAGGGTTAGAGGCTGCAACAACCCTGCTGGTCTTTGATGTTCAGCCTTAATCTGCTGACAAGTGAGGCACCCCGATACGAATTCTACCAAATTCTTCTTCATACCGCTCCACCAGAAGTACGGTTTCAAATCTTGGTACATCTTGGTGGTGCCGGGATGCAGAGAATACGGAGTAGAATGAGCCTCCTCAAAGATCTCATTTCTAAGTTCCACACTGTTCGGAACACAAACCCTGGCTTTATACAAAAGCATCCCCCTATCTGACACTGAAAAGTCCTTGGCTTGACCAGCCAACACCTCATCTCGGATTTTCACTAACTCCGGATCTGCTATCTGAGCGACTTTTATTGTTTCTAATAGATCAGATTGCAGCGTCAAGTTGTGAAGCTGACCTACCACAAACTCAATGCTGGATCTAACCATATCCTCAGCTAGCTGGGGTGAGATCTGAACCATGCTAGCTACTTGCCCGGGACCCTTTCTGCTCAGGGCATCGGCCACTACATTGGCTTTTCCGGGATGATAGAGGATCTCGCAATCGTAATCCTTCACTAATTCCAACCAACGCCTTTGTCTCATGTTTAAATCTTTCTGAGTAAAGAAATACTTGAGACTTTTATGGTCGGTATAAATCTCACACTTTTCCCCATAAAGGTAATGCCGCCAAATCTTCAGTGCAAAAACCACTGCGGCCAATTCTAGATCATGAGTCGGGTATCGCTGTTCATAATCCTTTAACCGACGAGAGGCATAAGCGATAACCCGGTCGGATTGCATCAATACACACCCCAAACCCTGTTTGGATGCGTCACAGTAGACTACGAACTTCTCCTTGTCCGAAGGCAAAGCTAGTACCGGTGCAGTAATCAATCTCTGTTTCAGCTCCTGAAAGCTAGCTTCACATTTATAGACCAAATAAATCTCTGATTTTTCTTTGTAAGCTCGGTTAGGGGCATTGAGATTTTGGAGAACCCCTCCACGAACCTACGGTAGTACCCAGCTAATCCCAAGAAGCTTCTGATCTCTGTCACTGTCTTCGGTCTCGGCCAATCCCTGACGGATTCAATCTTCCCGGGATCCACCTTGATCCCATCTTTACTCACAATGTGCCCTAGGAAGGACACCTGAGACAACCAGAACTCACATTTCTTGAACTTGGCGTAAAGCTTATGTTCTCGAAGTCGTTGCAGTACCATCTGAAGATGTAACTCATGCTCCTCTTCTGATTGAGAGTACACGAGGATGTCGTCGATAAACACAATCACACAGATATCGAGGAAATCCTTGAATACTCTATTCATCAGGTCCATGAATGCTGCAGGAGCATTGGTTAGTCCGAATGACATAACCAGAAACTCGTAATGTCCATACCTAGTGCGGAAAGCCGTCTTTGGAATGTCCTCCTCTCGGATCCTCAACTGATGATAACCCGAACGGAGATCAATCTTAGAAAAGACTGTCTTCCCCTGAAGCTGATCGAACAAGTCATCGATCCTAGGTAATGGATATTTATTCTTCACCGTCAGCTTGTTCAACTCCCTGTAGTCGCTGCACATCCTCATAGATCCATCCTTCTTCTTGACGAACAAAACCGGGGCTCCCCAGGGTGACACACTGGGCCGAATGAACCCTATGTCAAGCAACCCTTGGAGCTGAATCTTTAATTCCTTAAGTTCACGGAGCCATCCTATACGGGGCTTTGGAAACCGGTTCCACCCCTGGTGCCAAGTCAATCACGAAATCAATCTCCCGCTGAGGTGGTAACCCTGGAAGTTCTTCGGGAAAAACGTCCAAAAATTCCCGAACCACTCTGATGTCCTCTGGCCGAATGGTATCTGGCCGAGTGGTGTCCACCACCACGGCCAGAAACCCTAAGCAACCGCCGTGCAACAATTCTCTCGCTGTCATAGCCGAGATCACCGGGATCCGAGATCCCTGAACCGAACCAACGAATACAAATGGTTCTTCACTTTCCGGTT
Organism: Cannabis sativa; assembly: GCF_029168945.1. NCBI lineage: Eukaryota > Viridiplantae > Streptophyta > Magnoliopsida > Rosales > Cannabaceae > Cannabis > Cannabis sativa. The sequence continues at coordinate 29,902,422 of NC_083606.1, forward strand.
GGAAGACCACCATCTTCCTCTTACAGTCAATGCTCGCCGAATATTTAGATAGTAAATCCATTCCTAAAATAATATCAAATTCGACTAAGCTCATCTCTATCAGATCAGCGCTTAACTCTCTACCATCTATCCTGATCGGCATAGACCTAATCCACCTATTGGAGATAACCAATTCTCCGCCAGGTAACAGGGTTCCAAACCCTGATTCATAACTATCATAGGGTCTACCCAATTTACTAAAGACTCTGGCCGCCACATAAGAATGTGTAGCCCTAGAATCAAACAGCACTGAATATAGCGAGTTGTTAATAAAAAGCTGACCTGTGACAACTGATGGGCTGGCATCTGCATCAGCCTGCGTGATAGCGAACACCCTGGCTGGAGTGGGTATCGCTGGAGCTCTCGGTGCCTCTGGTCGGAGCTGGGGACATTCCCTCTTGAAGTGTCCGGGCATGCCACAATGAAAGCATCCCTGACCTTTGCACTCACCCCGATGGTGCCTCTTGCAGCTAGGGCACTCGGGATAGGAGAATCGGGTCTCAGTACCACCAGACGACTCCTCTCGTTCGGTTCCCCCGAACCTCTTGTTCTGACTCGAGCCACCGGAAGCAGTGGGTGCCCTCTTCCTCTGATCAATGGCCGAACCACTACTCCCCCTGCTATAGCCTGATGCAGGAGGGGTAGGAGCTCCGCCACTAACCGGAGTACTGGCTGATTCTGACATGCACCCCACTGCGCCCTCAGCTCGCAGTGCCTTCTCCACCATCTGAGCATAGGTGGTGCTGTCGTCGGTGGTAATCATCAGATCATGCCTGATCTTGGGATTTAACCCGTCCAGATACTTCTCCTTCTTGCTGAAATCGGTCGGCACAATCCCGAGGCTAACCTTGCCAACCGATCAAACTGAGTAGTATACTTAGTGACACTCATGTTCTCCCGCTGGGTCAGGTGAACGAACTCTTTCCTCTTGGCGCTTTTGACCGCCTCATTGTAATACTTTGCGTTGAAGAGTTCTTGGAACCTTTCCCAGGTCATGGTGGTGACGTCATGGATCTGAGACACCATGTCCCACCATACCAGGGCGTCCTCCTGGAACTGAAATGTGGCGCACACCACTCTGTCGTTACCGGTGACACCCATAAAATTCAGTATCTTGGTGATCACCGTTAGCCATTGCTCGGCTTTCATTACATCCGGACCTCCCAGGAAAACCGGAGGTGCTTGCTTCCGGAACCGTTCATACAGAGGTTCCAATCTATGGGCCGCCACCACTATCTCGGCACAGGCGGCGAGGGCGGGTGCCACCGGAACTACGGGCACAGAACCGGCAGGAGCACCCCGCCGTCTCAACCTCTCGAATCTTGAGGTCTTGTTCTTCGATCCGGCTTGCATCTCCGCAAACCGTAACTCCCGGCCGGGCTCCCTGATCGGCTGGGGGAGCCTGGGCAGCCTGTGGCGGGTTTTCATCACCCCGGCCACGAGCCCTGCCTCGGGGACCTCTGCCTCGGACCCTAGCAGGTGGGGGAAACTGAGCTCCCTGTCCTTGGTTCGACCCCACGGAGTTGCCCTGACTCCTGGTAGTCCGCCTGGCGTCCATCTGATTAGAACCGCCTGCGAAACCAAGAGTTGGCATATCAGGTCGTATTCAAGGCGAGCTTACTAATGCCGCTTAATTTGGAAATTAAAAACGAAACATGCGCCTATTCTACTATCAGGCTACTAACATGCTTCCTAACAGGCTTTTCTTTTTCATAACTGAATCAAATAAACTACTAAAGCAATAAAGGCTTACTGAACCGTGAACCGAGCTAACTGCTGATGATGATTGTACATGTCGTGACGATCTTCGGAAGACAACCTGGCGGCCCTGATACCAAATTGTAACACCCTAACTAACTTAGGCGTATTACGTGATTTTCAAACGTACTGTGCAGCTCGTTGCTAATCAACGAGGTTTATGGAAAAATGTGATCAATTAAAATTTTGCTTTTTAATTAAATTTATAAACCATATTACAAAAAACTCGGGATCCCGATTATAAAATCATTTACAAAAAGTTTTAACTATTTAACTGTTACATAAAATAAAAAGTCGTCTAGCGACCAGTTACAAAATTCAGCCTTGCTGTCCCGAGGATCGTACGCTCCAGGCCTAACCGCCTCGACATGTACAATCTCATAAGCTCGCTCACGGTCCATCAGCTATAGCCTTGCCTTTACCTACACATAAACGTAAACTGTGAGTCGACAGACTCAGTAAGAAAAGCATAATAATATCATACATAATTCTAACTGCCGTGTCCAACACGATACTGAGTCCCGCTACTGCCATGTCCAACATGGTACTGAGCCACTACTGCCATGTCCAACATGGTACTGAGTTTTGAACGTTCACAGGGACGGTACTATTAACAAATATCCACCTGATCGGTCGAACCGGTCATACTCCGCCGTCGGTCATACTCCACTCGTACCGACGGATAGGTCAATAGCACCGAACCACCAACCAAATGTCAGCCTGATCGGTCGAACCGGTCATACTCCGGCTGCTGGTCATACTCCAGCCTGTACCGACGTGACAGGGTTGGATGGTTCGAAGCCTATATACATAACTAATGTAATCTAGCAGGCTTCCTACATGCACGCTAAACATGTAATCTACTTATGCATACTGTTATACTAATCTTACCTGGATTCCGATTTCAGGTGTGCCGGTCAACCCGACCGCAATCGAAGCCGAGCGCTGACATCGGCTCCTAAACCATAAAAATCACAACGCTATAAGTGACACGCTAAATCACTTCCCGGGGACTAAAACTTGGAACTAAAAGTTTCCCTATCGATAAAAAGCATGGCAATACCCCTAAGAACATAAAAACGAGGAAAACTAGGGTCCCTGAATTTTCCCCAACCGGTAGACCGGTTGCCCAACCGGAATTCCCGGCTCGGAAAATTCGTAACCCTCATCGGAATTCGGATGCACAACCGGAATTCCGGTTCCTCGCAGCAAAAACCAAATTTTTCATAACTCGACCAATTCAACCCCAATTGGTTCCAAACTTTCCAGACCTGTTCTAAACCATCCCTAGAACATATCCAAGGCATCAAAACCACCCGTAAAACCTCAAACATGAAAAATGCCATTGGAGCTCAAGCTTGAGTTCTAAACTCAAACTTGAGCAAAAACACCTAAACATGCATTTCACTAGCTTAATTCAACTTAATCAAGCTTATCTAAGCCTCTGAAAAACAATTAAAAACAACAGCAACATCATAGAACAGATTCACAATAATTTCACCAAGAATCACATTTTTGCATAGAAAACTCAAAGCTTTGAACAACACAACTAGCATGCTTCAAACAACTCAAATAACATCAATTAAACATGCTTTAAGCCTCAGAAATCAACAACCAAACACAGCAATAATAACAGCCACAAAAGCATGCATTTTACTCATCTTTTCACCATTTTTCTCAAGAAAACAAAAGAGGAAAATTAAGAAACACCTACCACAAACAAGAGTTCCAAAGTGATGATGAATTTAGCTAGAAATGGATGGAAAAACCCAGCCCTTTGAATCCCATGCACCAAATTGAAAATAGAGAGAGAATGAGAGAAAATTCTCTTTTTCAAAGTTTTTCTAATTTTTTTACTAAGTGTGAAATGAGAGAAAATAAAAGAATAAGGCCACTTAAACTATTTTATTTCAGCCACTAAAATAAACAAATAACATTTATTTTCCATTTCATAAATTCACAAAAGACAAAATACTAATGGGGCAAAAAGACCATTTTGCCCCTGCACCTTAAAACCACATAAATCATACTAAAGGGGTATTTTTGGGAAATTCTAAATTCCCGGCCATTCCCGACATTCCCAATGTCTAAAACCCGTCCCCAAACTACTAACATACTAAGTTGTGATTTCTACTGAGCCAAACGCCGAGTTCCAAAATATCGGACACCGGAAATGCAAAATATGCAAGCTACTGAATAACATAAATAACAGTATCATAAATTATTTAAATAGCTATAAATAATTTCATAATTAATCATAAACAACTGATAATTTCCAAATTAACTAAGCGGGCTTTACATAATTGATTTACTTACATGTAATTTGGACTTTAAAACGATTGTTTGTATGTTCTTTGGATGGTATCATGTTGCATTGAGTGTTATTTGATGATTGATTGATGTTTGTGAAATTTTCGTGTAAAATAATTGTGATTTCGTTTCTGGAATTATTTTTATTGGATAGTATGGAAAAAATTTAGCAAGTTAGCCTTTTACAGAACTCAATTTGGATTTTATTTGAATTAGTTATGATTTTTTGAAGATTTGACAAAATCGCCGTTTGTCGATATTTTCCTGCGATTGCAGAACTGTCCGTACAGTTTCGAATTTTTTCTTTTTTCTTCAATTTTTCATACTTTTTCATGGAATTAACTTCCAATTTTTTGTATGGTTTTGTATGTATACTATTACTATTCCTAATTCAATTCTAATTATCATTTTGAATTAATTTAATTTTTTTTAATTTAATTCAAGATATTAGTGTAATTTGAATTTGAATAGAATTAGTATTTATCTTTTTGCTTAAAAATCTATCTTATTTTTAAATTTGATTATATTTTTTTTTTAAATTTAAGGTCAGATTTTATAAGATATTTATAATATCTTTTAAGATATTTTAAAAATATCTTATCTTTTAAGATTTTTTAATTAAATCTTTTTTAGATATTTTGACCATATTTAAATTTAAAATAAGATATTTATAATCATGTAATTTTAAATAGATATAAGATATTTTGCTAACTTTTAAATTTTGTTATTTTATTTATTTAAATTAAATTTAAAATCTGAAAAGATATTTTATTTATCTTTTCTAATTTTTTATTTAATTTTATTTTTAAAATAACATTTAATTTTTAAAAGTAGTTAGCAAATTTTTGAAATGATATTTAGGTTGGTTGAAACCTAATTTTTCAAAATAGTAGGTTTAATTTTAAATATTTATTTTTAAATTTCGAAATTTAAATTTTTTTATTTCCGAAATTAAATATTTTTTTTTTAAATTTTATTTTCGAAATTAATTAAATATTTTTTTTAATTATTTATTTTTTCGAAATTATTTATTTAAAATTAAATAAATCCTACTTCCAACTATCCAGCTAACCTTGTTGCAGGAGTATGTGGTTTTAGCTTATGTGTAAGTTTTTAAAACCTATTATTACTTGATTGCAAATAGTCATGGTTACTTTTTGCCAGATCTAATGATCTGATGGCTCCCTTGGTCAAGTTAATAATTTGTAACAGGTATATTTTACAATCTTCTTTCATCTGTGTATGACCTAGCAACATGATAGGATCCATCCAAAGTGTGCCTGTGTGAGCCTATATGTTTATTTTGTTTTAATATAGATGCATATAGGTTGTTGCTAAATAAAAATGTCACACCATGATAGATTTTATTTAGGTCCATTTAGTTATTGGACCTATTCAATTAATAACAGTTATTCATTTTAAGGTTAAATTCCTCTCTTTTGGGCCTTGTGTGAGAGTTGGGAGCCATAGAAGTGGGTACGACATACTGAACCCAGCACCCCCTCACATAAACTACCCCAATTGTGAAGGCCCATTTTCCTGATTTGAATAACTGTACTAGGTTAATTATATTAGTTTGACCTAATAAAATTGAATTAGCAACATAATTAACTTTTAAAATATATGAAAATTTATTTTCATTTTAATATTTTAAAGTTAATTTTAAGAAAAACACTTTTAGTTTAGATATTATTTCTAGATAAACTATTTGTGTTTTTCTTGTATTTAATTAAATATAGAATTTTAACTAACTAAGATTCTTTCTGGAGCTTATTTAATTAAATATTCCTATTTAAGTTATAAATTAGTTGTATCAACTGATTTTTCTTATCTAACTTAAATTTGAATATTTGATTTAAATTTTAAATCAAGTTGAGGAATCTTAGGCATTAGTTATTAAAGATTCTTAAGATATTTTTTAAGTTAATATCTTTTCAAATATTAACTTAAAATGGAATATTTTAGATATTTTTTTTGGTTAATATCTTTTCAAATATTAACTTTAAAAAGATATCTTCAAGTTAAGTGGTTACAACTTAATTTGTGATATTTAATTAAATCTAAATTTGAAATTATTTAAGTTTTAGATTTTTTCTATATAACTTAAATTAGATATTTTTCAAATTTTATGAAAAGATACTTAGTCAAATAAGATATTTTCTAGATAGTAATTTCTAGACTACTTATTATTTCTAATATTTAAATAGGAAAATATTATACTTTTGTGACATTAATTATTTAAATAATTAATTTTGGCACAATTTTATTAAGTATATTTTTCCTAGTATTAAATACAAATTAATAATTAAGCCTTCTCTACACTTAATTATTATTTCTTGAATTTAATACATTTAATTAACTTGAAAAATCTAAATATCTAAGTTGATTTTCATCATGATACTTAAATATTTATTGATTTTTCATGACACTTAATTAAATAGAAAATTATTTTTAGGTTGAAATTTAATTTTTCAACTTAAATTTAAATAATTTTCAATATATATATTTTTCTTTATTTTATTAATCAATTTCGAAATTTGCATTTTATGTAATTTTTTTCGAATTTTTTTTTGAAAAATAGATTGAGTTGTAAATTAATTATTTATTTTAATTAATTCTTGGACCAACTCAAGTCAATGATTTTTTCATTTAATTGATTAATTTAAATAAATGAATTTAAAATATATACATATATATATTATTAGAAATTGAATTAACTAGTCAAAGAATATCTAGATAGGTGATATTTTTGCTTGAAGTATTTCTTTTCTATTTTTTATTATTTTTCGAAAATTGTATATTTTATATACTTTAAATTTTCGAACCCAATAAATATATTCTCAAAGGAAATTTTTAAGTTGCTAATTATTTATTTAATTCAACTTAAATTAATTTCCTTAATATTTATATTTAAGATTATTACTAAGATGGAAATAATTAATTTTATTTCAATCACCATCTAAGTATAATTTTATAAATATTATATTAAATTCTTATTTTTGAATTTTTATTCTTAATTTAGAATTTAATGAGATTTATTTATTAGAATAATAAAGAAAATACATTTTAAACAATGAGCTTTATTATTATTATTAAGATATTCGATCTCCATTGTGGGTTTTACACCGCGTTTGTTTTAGTGAGTAATCCTCCCTAATGGAGGAACGTTCATTAGCAATTTTGCACCGTTTAATCTCGCATGATAAGTGGTTTGTAAGTGTTTTATATGGTATAGATCACCCTAATGGTGGCGACCATATTTGACTTGCAAATTGCGAAACAAAGGTAGAAGCTCATAAGATAGAATAGCCTTGACTCTCGCCTAAACGGGACAACGCTGGATTCCAATCTTGATCGAATAAAAGGTTGCTAGAATGTTTAACATTTTAGATGAGCTGACAACTCTATTCAATGGATGGTAGCTTTGACTCTCGCCTAAACGGGACACTGATATCAGTTTGTTGAAAACCTTGGAAATTATTTAGGATTGAATTTTTTAAGTATTTTCTCATATCATTCCTACTTGCTATGTGCTTATAATTTCTGAATAGATTTTGTGTGTTAAACCATTATTAATTTCTATTTGTTGATTTCTATAATTTTGTAGTATCCTGTTTTGTCAAAATGAATCCCATGTTATCACTATTGACTGAAAATAAGCTGAATGGATCTAACTTTAATAAATGGAATGAGAACATTAACATTGCTCTCATAGGAGAAAGTGCCTTGTTTGTTTTAACTGAGCCGTCACCTGAAGTGCCTGGGGACAATGCTTCCAAAGCTGTGAAAGAAAAGTATGAGCGTTGGCAGAAAGCAAATGACAAAGCTCTATACTTTATGCTTTCTAGCATGGTTGACACCCTCAAAACTCGGTTTTCTAAAACTGAGAAGGCTGCTGAAGTTATGACGAAGTTAAATGAGCTATTCGGTAAGGCATCGCTTCAGTCACGCTTTGACGCGACTAAGAAGTACATTAATGCACGGATGGAACCTCATCAAAACGTGCGTGATCATGTTCTCCTCATGTCCAGTTATTTCCAAGAAGCCCAGGATCATGGTGCTGAAATGGACAGTGCTACTCAAGTTAGTCTTATCTTGAATAGCCTGACTCCAGCTTTTCTACCATATACATCAAATTATGTCATGAATAAGAAGGAAATTGACTTTCATGAATTAGTCAATGACCTTCAAACTTATGAAAATTTGATTGGAGGACCCAAGAAGAAAGGGAGTAAACCTCATAATCCTGGTAATGGTAATGGGATGATAAAACCTGAAGCAAATGTTGCCTCTGCTTCAAAACCCAAATCGAAGAGGAAGTGGCACAACACCAAGAAGCGAACAAAAGCCAATAAAAAGGCTGCTCCTTCTGGTGATGCTACACTTAAAGGAAAGTGTTTCTACTGCAATGAGAAAGGTCATTGGAAATCCTAGTGTCCTAAACTTCTTGCAAAGAAACAAGGTATTTCCATTAATAAACTTTAAGAGTTTTAGTGAATTATTATCCAATTGGATTTATGATTCTGGACTAAACTTTGTTTATTTTCTTCTTCTTATAGGCCAAGCTACTTGAACTCAGATGAGTTAGAACAGAAAGCTGGACCAAGGGTGAAATCGTCCCGATGAAGATGAAGCTCTTCAATTTTTGAATTAATTGTTTTAGTTTCAAGACAATTTGGATTTCAAATTTTAGTTAGGGATATTTATCCCTGTTTTTCTCATATTGTTGCAATACATTTTTTTTTTATTATTAATAAAGTTTTTTTTTTTCGAAATTCCCTATTGCAAATTATGAGATTGAGCTTCATTTATTTTATCTTCATCAATTATTACCACATTATATTTGTATGTTTGTATGTGTAAGTGTTTTTATTATTGATGCAAATTCTATAATATTTACAACTCTTCATAGAGTTATATTATATAAACACTAGAAATTATTTCTATGTTTATCAATAAGTGTTAATTCTCATACAATTATTAAGAATTTGTTTAATAAAAGGATCTTATGATCTGATAGGGGTGGAGAAAAGTTAAGAAAACTATGCAGTTCGACGATCTTTTATATCTAATGAACTCTGGATAGTATTCAACTCCACATAAACTCTATCACACTAAGAGAATAGTGATCTTTACAACCTTTAGGGGTGGATCATAATCTCTATATACTTAGGGGTGGAGGTTATCCATAGTACCCTATATGTATATTCTTAGGGGTGGAGTCTATTCCACAATTCCCTATGAAACATATATCTTGTTTAAACATAGAAGTAATATAATGAGTCAGCTATTGTCAATATAAATTCTTGATCTTGATTGTATGTTCCATTTCGATTTTATTGTTGTAAGTAAAAGTTTGATACCTTTGAAAGTTCTTTGTTAAGGTTTCACACTACCTTAATTGAGTGGGAGAGTTACCCATCTTCATTAGGTTGATAATTGTGATAGGTACTTAAGAACACTACTGAAAAGCAAATCTAACCATTCACATGGATAGGTATAGCTTATCAGAATTATGAGAATAAGATAAAGAACTCTAGTTCAGTCCATTCGAATGACTTGAACCAAGAATTCTTAATCCTCATAAAATTTTATGGTATCTTAATTTTGATTACTTTATCTCTGGCATGTATTTTTCACTTCAAATACTAGTCTGCTATGTTGATGACTTAGTCTTAACTTAAAGTTTCAGACTAACACAAATGTCACAACTAGGTAACTCTCTAAACAATCAGAGGTTAAAAGTATTATTTAACCAGACATCTGCTATTGAGTGGGAGCTATCTGAGATGTAATCAAATAGGGAACATTAGAAGATATTCAAGAAAGATTTATGAAAGTGATCTATATGTCAGATATTAAGGAACTGTGTATCAGTTATCCCTGTATCTCACCATCTAATTTCGAAATTCTATGAGATGGTGCTTACTTTGGGGGTGGAGGAATTATTGTATAATAATTCAAGCTCTACCAGAGAAGAACTATAACTTGGTCTATTCGAAATCCAAGAAAGTTATATCACTGAAGATAAGTCTACACTGTATTATCTCAATTACATATTTTAAAATATGAGAGATATGTCTTCTGTTAATTCAGATGTACATTTAAAACAGTAAAGATTTCAGTATCCCTTGATGAGTAAAGCATATAGTAAAGGATGTTTCATAAGAGTATTTATGAACTAGTTTCCAAAAGTTTGGGTGGATTCAAATATACTACACTTTATCTGAAGATCAAGACATCAGATTGACCTATTTGCACAGTTTGTTTTATATTAGTGAAAGTGGGAGTTTGTTAGGTTTTATGCCCTAAATAAAACTCTTTACAATCTGATTAGTTATCAATAAAAGAAATTAGAAGTGATTGATGTTTGCATGAATTTTACATGCTAATGGTTTAATATGTTTAATATGTTTATTACATTCATACACACAAAATCAGTTAAATCCAGATCATATGTTTATTCACAATTACAGTATCGTCAACACAGTGGAATGTGATTGTGATCATATGAATCAAAAGTTTTGGTCCCTGTTTCATCAGTGTTATTGGATTTACACTAATGTGATAATCAGCGATGATGTGTACTTACACTTGGAGTAAGTGTTATGTTCTTTCCAGGACATTAGTAAAGTATACTAGTTTCGAATGTATGGAGTATACATTGGACTGGACCGATATTGCAACTAAGTTAAGATATTACAAACTTACCGTTATACATATCTTTCCAAGTCAATATCAGTAGTTGATCTTAAGATTAAAAAGAATCTAAATCCTGATATGCTTGGGCTCAACTCAGGAGTGTTATTCATGTTCTTTGATTTATTAGTTAAGCCTACTTTTGGGTTAGGGTGATACGTATATTTTGGGAACATGATAGTATGATTGAGTGGGAGTGCTGAACATAAATATGGAATCTATAGCTTCTACTGGTGTATAGAAGTTAAGTGATGATTCCCTTCGAGCTTAGCAAATAGAAGTAAATGGATGAGCTCTTGTTTAACTGACTAATTATTAGATCACTAAACACCATTTACAGGTAGCTAAGTGTTTTAAGGGGCAAAATACATTGAGGGGTGAGAACGGTAAAGAAATCCCATCTCGATGTAAATCATCTATATAGAGGATCTTTAAATCACAATAAGATTATAACAATGGTTAAATGAGATAGTATATTGGTATCGTGAAACATACAATATGCTCTATATAAGTCTGAGAGTGCAATTCTAAGTTCTAAGAGTGGATTCAACGAAGAATTAATAAGTAGGAATTTACTTGGTAAATTTGGTTCACTTATTGGAAGCTCAGCATATAGATCCATGGTCCCCATTCTAGTTGAGAATATTCTGTTTGTAAGACTCATTAATTGATTCGTGATTGGTCAATTATAATTCTAAAGTTAGACTATGTCTAATTTTATGAATTTTCACTAAGTAGGGGTGAAATTGTAAGGAAAAGAGTTTTCTAGGTTTATTTATTTATTAATGGACTTTATATGTCTAATTAATAATTAAATTAAATGACAATATTATTTAATAATCTATTTTAGTTATTAAATAATTAGTTTTGGCATTTAAAAGGTTAGAATTGGAAAATTGGCATTTTTGAGAAAATAGAGATAAAATTTGATAAAATTGCAAAATTAAGTGAGGCCCATTACAACACCTAGGCCGACCACTTAATATGATTTTTCAAATTAATATTTTCATTATTTTAATGCCAAATAATTCTAAACCTAGACCTAGTAGTTGCCTATAAATAGAAAGTGATGGCTCAGTCAAAACATAAGTTTTCAACAAGCCTTTCTGACAGAAATTTCTCTCTTCAGAAAAATGAGCCTTCCTCACTCTCTACCTTGGTCGAAATCTCTCTCTCTCTCTTTTCCCTTCATCTTTTTTGTGACCCTAGTGAAAGAGTAAGTGCCCACACACAGCAAGCAGTAACTCAATCATAGATTGGAAGACTGTGAAGGATCAAAGCTTGAAGAAGAAGGAGATTCGGGCTCAGATCTTGATTACACTCTGCTACAGAAAGGAATCAAGGGTTAGAGATCTGAGTGGAAGGAGACATTTATTCCGCTGCATCAATGTAAGGTTTTCTTAACTTTATATGTGTTTATTTTATCGTTTTAGAAAGTTCATATTTAGGATGTTAATAAACATACTTGTGAGTAGATCTAAGATCCTGGTAAAATAATTCCCAACACTATCATCTTTGGATGTACAACTAGATGTTGCATTTACAAACACATAGCTGTCGATATCTAACACTATTATGTTTGTCTAATTGATGGCAATCCTTTGAGATTTGTCCCATTGAAAACAAAAAACTAAGTTAGACCAACAATGAAGATTCGAAATTGAAACTACAACAATTAATAACAGAAAACAAAATGATTCAATATAAATTTATACTCATTTAGAAATTATCATACATTTAGCATGTAATAAAGACATGTGAAAATATAAAATAAGCACATCTTAAATAATTTCTAAGGATTCCAATAAAGTGATACACTGTCTCGTTTAGGCGAGAGTCAAAGATATGATCAATTGAATAGAGTAGTCAGCTAATCTAAACTGGATACCATTCTAGCAACGTTTTATTCAATCAAGATAAGAATCTGGAATTGTTCCTTTTAGGCGAGAGTCAATGCCATTCTATCTTATGAGCTCTCACCACTGTTTCATACTTTGTAAATTTATCTCTAAGTAGTCACCGTGTGGGAGAGTCTAATAGAGACGAAAACATACAAAATACTTCTCTTTCAAGATCTTTATGGTGTTAAATTTTCAATGTAAGACCATCTATCTGGGGGACGAAGTCTAGCGTCTCGAGATCCTATTAAAATGTTAACCATGTAAGACCAATAATGCAGATCGAATATCCTTATAACTAAAGTTCATTATTTTAAGGGATTGTATTTTCATTTGATACATATTTTAATATATTTATTTTAATTTAATATATTTATTTAATTAAAATTAATAATTTAGATAACTCTAAATATAAATTATAATTTAATATTTATAAATTATATTCGAGGAAGGTTTTAGAATAAAATTTTATTTTCCATCCATAGTATTAATTTTCCAATAAATATTATCAAAATTACTTAATTTAAAATGGTCAAAAATTAATTAAATAATTAATTTTCAACTCAAATTTAATTTTCTATGAATATGTATCTCTAATTAAATTTAAAATCCAATACATTTGAAAAATACATTTTTGAATTACATTAAAATAAAATAAAATAAAATTGGAAAAATTATTCTAATTTATGTTGATCTAAAATTAAATAAATTAATGTTATATCGGAAATTCGACAGGTACTTCAGAACACGTGTCAATCTTAGGAACTATGAACCAGAAAATATAATGTCAATTATATTAATAAATATTAAATGGAATAACTCTTTAAATGCATAATTCAATAGGGTATATTTATAACTCGTAGACCGCACAGTCTTTAGCAAGACAAGGATGTACGAACTATTGATTTACGTATTCACGAAAAACCATTTAGCATCAGAAGACGTAATCGCATGGATGACATCGATAATACATAGCAAGGCATCTACCTCGCAATATGTATAGATGTGTTGACAAGGCGAGTTGGCTGATAAAATACTTAGCGCATAATATACATTGATAATGGATACTGAGACATCCATCTCGCTATAGGAAGGCATGCTCCTGGTAAACTCCAGCTTGCTACCAGGGTTATTGTTGTTATTGAGAACCCCCAAGACATTATTGTCCAGTCTGCGAGGCCTTATGGGCAAAGAGAAGCCCTTAAGTTTGCTTAGTACACTAGTTCTCATGCCATTGTTGGAAGACTTATGAATAAACCAGGTTATTCATGTACCAAGCGAGACGCCCCAGCGAGATACGCTTTGCAGCGTGTCTTAATCCACATCAGTGTTGACCCTTTAAAAACGGTATAAATCATAGTTGTGTGATTTTCAAATAATAACTGTATTTATTTACGTGAAGCATCATTGTAGCCCACAATTTCGGGATGATATCATTGTGAGATTCAAATTTGATTGTAATTAACTGCCAACCTATGTTATTATAAATAGGGGCAGAATGTACGAAAAAAGGGATGGAAAATCCTTGAGAGAAAAAAGAATACACTGATTGTGAAGATTCCTAGTTTTGTATCAGAAAAGTCTCAATAAGATTGACTTGTGGACTATGTAGAGTAAACTGCAAAACCATGTAAAAACTTGGTGTTATTTTTGTTTCTATCATTTTTCTTAGATTTCTATAATTTTTGTGCTAAACTTATAATGAAAATAGGCTCATTATCGTTAACAAAAATTTGCATTAACAGTTTGGTGCTTTCATTGAGAGCCTACGTGAAAAAAGCTCAAAAAAAATCCCTCCAAACAAAAAGAAATTTTTTTCTCCATGGCTGATAATGGGGAAAATGACAACACTCATCCTGAAGATACTACTCATTGCTCTGGAAAAGAGCCAGTGGGCTCCCAGAGGCCCCTTAATTCACGAACAACAAAATCTACACGGTCAACATGTTCGAGAAGTAGCCAACGTGACAGTGACCAAAACCCAGAAACTAGGAATGAAGAACCCAATTCCACAACGAGTGAGGGTGCCTATGACCCCACCAGATATGTACCGTTGGTTGAGTTAGAAAATTGTCAACTCCGTCGATGTTTGGAAGAGGCAAACCAGCAAAACGCTGAGTTGGAACGGGATGCAGCTCCAGCCAAGGCAGCACAGGAAAATAACACAAAAAACCAACCTGATTCTTGAGTGAGGAGGCGACGAGGCAGACCTCGCAATTCATGAACCAAGTGGTAGGAAAAGGCTTAGGAAAACCACCAAAACACTTAGGAGGAGCAACTTAGGGAAATTGGGGATGCACCTGAAGATGAACAACCAGATGACCAGGCACCTCGTCAAGAAGTGCCACGCAGACCCTAGGGATTTACAGCCTAGGGGAATGGAAATCGTGATTTACCACAATCCTCTCGCATGAATGTGAGTAGATGGCAACCACGGACAAGGGAACAATAAATCCCTTGTGGTAACGAGAGAGATCCTAGGACTCAACCTAGGATAGGTGGGTTGCCACCGAGACACCGTAAACATCCTTCTTGAACTGATAGGGAAGGGGCACATGCAAATCCCAGCAGAGGGCATGTATCAACCCGTTCCCAAAGGAGAAGGCTTATACGTGATGAGGCAAGTTCTAGCTTGGGACGTACAAAAACCCGAGATCATAGTTGATCTATGTAATGAGTGGAGAGAAGTCGTCGTAGTAATGATCAAGAGAGACTGGAAAAACTAAAACTGAAAGTTACTCAAGGACGAGTTTTGTAAGTAACTATGATCTACAACGGCTGGATCTTCGTGAGCAATTGAATAAGAAAAAGCCTGACTTACGTCAACAACTCAATCAAAAGTAAGAGGATCCTATCCAATTGCGAATCATTGAGTTGGAGGATAAATTGAAGAGATACCAAGATGGGGAGTATGGGAAACTACCTGGTTACGACTAGGACGAGGAATCTGAGCCCTTTCATCCAGACATCATGAGCGCTGAATTCCCGTAGAGATTTAAAAACCCTCACGTCTCGTCATACGATGGGACTACAGATTCGGTCTTTCACTTAAATAATTTTAATACCATCATGCGAGCCAGTAATGTTACGAAAAAATTACGCTGTATTTTATTCCCTACCTCGCTAGTTGAGGCAGCGAGCAGCTGGTTCAACAAATTCACCCATCACTCGATCACCTCTTGAGAACAGCTGTCTAAAGACTTCAAGAAAAAATTCCAGGCAGCAAAAGATAGGCGACCTCAAGCGTCTTCCCTTACTAACATAAAGCAACAGGCGCTGCGAGGGTTAGAAACTTGAACGACAGTATCCAACTTACTGCTCTTCAAGCAGGGATCACGACTGATCTCTCGACGGCTAGAGGCAAACTGTGGGATGATTTCTAGGGCCGCCCAGTAAAAAACAGCAGCGAGTTCAATGAGAGAACTCTGGTGTTTGTTCGAAAAGAGGAAGCAAGGATAGAGTTGAAGTTATTAAAGACTGGCTCTAGAGGTAAACCCAGCACTATCTCGACAATCACCGACTCGATAAAGGCTGACAATCCAGGAGGCTCTAGCACAAAGAAGAAAGATGACTCTAAGGAATCAACCAAAGATAAGAAAAAACAAAAGAAGCACGACAAGTAGTGCCAATCTACACTATTTATACTGAGCTTAATAAAATTCAGGAAAATATCTACCTCGCACATGAGCACAGGGTCGCATTCTGCAAACCTGAGCCCATGAGACCTTCGAGACACAAAAGAGATGCAACAAAATTTTGTAAATTTCACAAGGACATAGGGCATATGACAAAAGAATGTCGTCAATTGAAAGACGAGATAGAAAGCCTTATCTCGCATGATTACTTCTACCAATATGTGAAGGGACAAGGCAATGGACAAAACCAGCCAAAACGCCCAATAACCCGGACAACCAGAGGTTACAACCTCCTCCTCTTGAAGGAGAGGACATTCTAGTTATCTCGGGAGGTTCACATCTCGCTGGAGAAAGTAATAATGCCCAAAAGAGATATGTCAACGAAGTTAAGAACGAGCAGTCAATTTTTGCTCCAGAATCTTCTAAGAAAGCTAAGACTGAGGAACCTCTAATTGTGTTCTTGGAGGAAGACGCAAAGCATGTGAGGTATCCTCATGTCGACCCACTAGTGATTACAATCTAGCTCGCCAACAAAAGGACAAAAAGGGTGTTGGTGGATAACGGAAGTTCAGCAAATATCCTTTATAAGGATACACTGAAGAAAATGGGACTGGAAAGAGCAAAGTTAAAACCTTGCATGGTAAACATATGCGGATTTATAGGCGACAGTGTCGCCAGTCATGGAATAATTGAACTCCCATTAACTGTGGGTGAGATGCCTTTATCCACTACCATAATGCAAGACTTTCTAGTTGTCGATCTATCATCGGCCTACAACATACTGCTGGGTCGACCAGCGCTAATTGGGCTAGGGGTAGTTAGTTCAATTAAGCACCTATCCCTGAAATTTCAGACACCGATAGGTGTAGGAGTGGCGCGAGGTGACCAACTTCTGGCTCGTGAATGCTACCGCATAGAGCTACAGAATAGAAAAGCTGGTCATCAACTAATGGCTGTTATGACTGAAGAAGGCGAGAAGCAGGATGACGATCTTGATTCTCGGATTCAAGAAGAACGGAACCAATTGAAATCAATCGAGGAATTGGAAGAAGTTATTTTAGATCCAGGAAAACCCACAAAGTGTGTATTTATTGGGAAAAGCCTGGATGAAAAACTAAAATAGCAGCTAATAAGTTTTTTGAGCGCAAACCAGGATCAATTCGCCTGGAGACACTCAGATATGATAAGAATTGGCCCTAAGATTATCTGTCACCACTTGAATATCAACCAAAGTTACCCAGCCAAGAGACAAAAGAGACGACCCTTGGATTCTGAGAGACAAGGGGCACTCAAGTAGGAAGTGGATAACTGGTTAATTAACGACTTTATACGCGAGGCATTCTATCCCTCGTGGATATCCAATCATATCCTTGTCCGAAAACCAAATGGAACCTAGAGAACTTGTATCGACTTCTCAGATTTAAACAAGGCATGTCCAAAGGATTGCTCTCCACTAGCAAGGATATAACCAGATTAAAATGCTCTTCATGGAATATGAACCAGCAAATATAATGGCAATTATATTAATAAATATTAAATGGAATAACTCTTTAAATGCAGAAGTCAATAGGGTATCTTTATAACTTGCAGATCGCACAGTCTTTAGCGAGGCAAGGATGTACGAAGTATTGATTTATGTATTAATGAGAAACCATTTAGCGTCACAAGACATAATTGCAAGGATAACATCGATAATACATAGCGAGGCATGTACCTTGCAATATGTAGAGATGTGTTGACAAGGTGAGTTGGCTGATAAAATACTTAGCGTATAATATACATTATACTAGCTAAGTGTTCTAGCTTGAAGGACATAGATAACGGATAGTGAGCCATCCATCTCGCTATAGGAAGGCATGCTCTTGGTAAACTCTAGCTCACTACCAGGGTTATTGTTGTTATTGAGAACCCCAAAGACATGACTGTCCATTCTGCAAGGCTTTATGGTTAAAGAGCAGCCCTTAAGTTTGCTCAGTACACTAGTGCTCATGCCATTGCTGGAAGACTTATGAATAAACCAAGTTATTCATGTACCAAGCGAGATACGTTTTGCAGCGTGTTTTAATCCACGTCAGTGTTGACCTTTTAAAAAGTAGTTTGAATCACAGCTGTGTGATTTTCGATTTAATTAATTTATTAAAATAGAAATAAATAATTAAGTATTTTTTAATAAAATCAACTTAATTATTAATTCTAATTTAATATTTAAGAAAAATATTCTAATTTAAGTTTTTCTAATATTAATTAATAAATTAATTTCAACTTAAATATATGTTGTAATTAATTATATTCTTGGAATATAAATAAATAATTAAGTATCTTGAATAAAATAGACTTAATTATTAATTTATTAAGTTCTAAGAAATATATTCTAAATTAAGTTGGTCCAAAATTAATTAAAATTAATTTTCAACATTAATATATTTTCCTACATAATTAAATAATAGAATATATAAATTAGTTACTAGAAATTAATTTCATTTATTTTAAAATCAATTATGTTGCTAATTCAATTTTAATTAGGTTAAACTAGTATATTTAGCCTAATACAATTATTTAAAATAGGCAAATGGGCCTTCATAGTTGGGATTATTCATGTGAGGGGGCTGGGTTCAGTATGTCATATCCACTACTATTGGCTCCCTAACTCTCACATAAGGCCCAAAAGAGAGAAAGTTACCTTGGAAAATTATAGCAAATGACCTCAAATCATAGGACTATGTTAGTATATGTCCTCATTTCAAAAAATTATAGCAAATAGCCATAAATCATAGAACTATGTTAGTAAATGTCCTCATTTCAAAACTTGTAGAGAAATGACCCTTTTAAACTATTTATTATTTAGGGTAAATCGTGGCATAAGTACCCAAAGTTTTAGGTTTGTAAGCGGCATAAACCCAATGATTTTTTTAGTAGCATAAGTACCCAATGTTTATAAAACTGTAATTTTCTTCCAGCTTCATCAGTACAGACTCTGTTATTGTCTCAAATAGGACACATATAAGACCCAAATGTTAGATTATTTGGTCTGGACGAAAAATATGTAATATCTGTTACTTCCAAATATTTTTTTAATAAATTTAAAACAAAGCTTGTACTGACGAAAATAGAGAAAAATTACAGTTTTGTAAACATTGGGTACTTATGCCTCTAAAAAAAATCATTGAGTTTATGCCGCTTACAAACTCAAAACTTTGGGTACTTATGCCACTATTTACCCTATTATTTATATTGCCTTTTGTCACATAAAAAATCATTAATTTTTTTTTTCATTTTTTTTTTCAAAAGCAATTTGTTTAAAGATTATGGTATATCTGTATTAGTTTTGTTAAAATCTTTTTTATTTAAAAGTTCTATCATTTTTTTTTAATTTTTTATGAGTTGTTGTGGGTTGTTGGTATATAGATTTTGTTGTACAGTATATTTCTATTTTGTTGTATGGAATATTATTATTCTTAGATGATATTTATTTTTTATTTTGATATGTATAATAGTGGTATATAATTTTAGGGAAAGACTATGGTAGGACCTAGCAAAAGTTTCCTACCGGTAGGGAGCCTTTTTTGACCTTTGATTTTAGATCATGTGATTATTATGATGTATGGTGTATACTCTAATAATATTTAATGGTAATTATTTTTTTTTAAAAAAATTATATTTATAATGAAAAGTTTTATTAATTTTTATTTTGAGTTATTATTATTTTTTTAAAAGTTACTTTGAATTATTTTTATATTGGTATATATTTTTAATAAAGAATTGTTTTTTCTAAACTCATTTTTTTTTTGGCTTTTCATAATTTACTGCTAGTTTTTTTTATGTTCACCCCTATTTTTTTCTTTGTTTTGTTTTTAGACTGTGCGTAGTTCTGGTGTTATTGACTGTTTTTTCAGTAGTTTTTATCTTATTGTTGTTTGGTTACTCTTTTGAGACGCCACTTATAAAAAAAAATTAATAAATTTGGTTAGATATTATTTTTTCTGCCAAAAAAAACTGAGTTTAGGAGGAGCAAGTTGGTACGGTTCCAATTAAACAGCATCTAAAATCATTCAACCGATCCTACATCAAAGAACTTTTGAAAAGAAATATCTATATAAAAATAATTTAAATTAATTTTAGAAAATAATATTAATAATTAAAAAATAAATATTAACAAATTTTTTAATTATTAATATTATTTTATTTTTTAAAATAAATATATTATTAAATATTATTATAATATGCATAAAGTTTTACTAGTATACAAGCAATCTTATAGTATGAATATATACCTTACATCATAATAACTACAAGATCTAAAATCAACGGTAGAAAAAAAGTTCCCTACCGATAGGGAACTTTTGCTAGCACTTACCATAGTATTACCTTATAATTTTATTAGCATAATAAAAATATTTGAATGTATGTATATAATTTTATTGGCCTGCTATATATAGTTTTGATTATTATTTTTATATATTTTGATTGTATGATTATTTATTTTAAATAATACTTAATTAGTTTTTATCTTATTATATACAATGGTAGTATATAATTTTGTTATCATGGTAATATATTTTATTTGCGGTATATAATTTGGTTAGTATCGTATACATATATATAGATATTAGTAATATATAGTTTAATTATTATTACTTTTTGTATATATATTTTGATGAATGGTATATGTATTTTTTATTATATGGTATATAATTTTTTTTTAAATAATATTTAAGTTCTATTTTTTTGTACTTTTGTTGACATGATATATAATTTTACTAGCATCCTATATATTTTTATATCTATGTATTGTTATTAGTATATATTCTTATTGTAAGGTATATATTTTCTGTTATATGGTATATAAATTTTATTGTATTGTAAATCATTTTATTTTAGATAATACATATTTAGTTTTTATTTTTTTTTTTTTTTTTGAAGGCTTTAGTTTTTATTTTATTATACATAAAGGTGATATATAATTTTATTAATATGTTATATACATTTTTTTTTAATAATATTATATTATTTTGTTTTATTTTTTATTGTAGGTATATACGTTTTCTTGTATGGTATATGATTTTTGTTGTCTATAATATATCATTTATTTAAGGGGTAAATACCATTTTGGATCTTGTGTTTTGTAAAAATTACCGATTAGACCCTGTGTGTTGTTAAATGACAAAATGGACCTTGTACTTTTTAAAATAGTAAAAATAGGACCCTGAGTTTAATTTTTGACAATTTTTGTTTTAATATAATCAACTTGGAAACAATTCTTAATACAAACATATTCAGAAAATATAAACAATTTTGTCATAACACTTTTAGATCGGATTATAATTAAATTTTATTTTGACAAAAAATCAATTCAGGGTCCTATTTGTACCATTTTAGAAAATGCAGGGTCCATTTTGTCATTTAACAATACAGAGGGTCCAATTGATAACTTTTACAAAATACAAGGTCCAAAATGGTATTTACCCTTTATTTAAGATGATATTTAGTTTATATTTTATTATATATAAATTTTTTGGTATGTATTCATATTTTAATAGTGGTATTTATAATTTTGTTAGCATAATATATATATTTTGAGTATTAATTTAGTATTGTTTTAATTTTTTTTATAGTATATAATTTGATTACTTCGGTATATTAGTTTTTAGTAATACGATATATCAAATATTGCTATATATATTTAATGATCTAATATATTTATTCATTTTTATTACAATATAATAATAAATACTAAAAAAAATTATATAACTTAATTTTATTATTAAATAAACTAACTAAAGCTAAGAACAAGCAAAGAAACTAACGCCTACGGATCAGCACGGCCATCCACTCACCCAGTGAGCAGGGAACCGTCAAAATTAGACAGGTTAACATTCCCAAACAACTGAGAGTTAACTGCCCAGCGAGCCACACGGTGGGCAACACCATTGAGCCTCCGAGGGATCCACGAAGCCTCCCAAAAGAGAACTAGCTGAAAGCTTTAACTTTTGGACAATTGCTTGGACATTATGGTGTAAGGCCTTGATGTCCATACTGGAAATTGCAGCAATTGCATTCTTTGAGTCGTTTTGGAAAATTACATTTCGGAAGTGCAGTCTATTTGCCTCTTCAGCCCCAAAGCAAAGTGCTGCAATTTCTTCTGCTAGAGGGTCGCAGTAGTTAAGTTTTACTGTGGAGATACTACTAATACTGCCTGCCTCATTGTAGAAGATAACCGCGCCAGCCGATATGTTATCGGTGATAGCCACGTCAGTACTACAGATGGTCCATCCAGGGGGGGGGGGGCGGGAGCCACAGGGGCTGAGGGAGGTTGGAAGTCTCGTGGTGAAGAAGAACCTCCCCAATCCTCCTATCAATTGAAGCAATGGTTTGGTTGATTGGGGAGCTAGTGGAGCCATGGATTATTTTATTTCTCTCTTTCCAAATGCGGTCAAAGATAATGGCCGCACCTTCCAGGAAGACATTGAAATTTAAGCACGTCGATCTCCTAGTGTCTTCCTTGAACAACATTAGCCAATCTTCCCAGTTGGAGATGGAGTATTCATCTGTTTTGAGATGCCAGATGCTCCCAAACCAGATCGCCCTTGCATGTTGACAGGACCAGAACAGGTGCAGAGATTCTTCCTCAGAAGTGCCACAAAAAGGGCAGCTTGAATCATTTACTCTGAATATCAAACTGAGCTTGCTTCGTGTGAGGAGATAATTGGCAAGAATTTTCCACCAAAACATCTTCATTCGGTTGTGGATTTTTGCCCCCCAAATCATACGCCATTTGGAGTTCAAGTTATGGGCATCGTCCATGTTTCTTACCAATCTATAGGCCGATTTGATGCTAAATTTTCCATTAGGTTCTAGAGTCCACATCCAAGAATCAGCTATCGGGTGCATAGGGAGGGTGATATTAAGTATTCTGCTAGCATCATCAGAATGGAACCAGTGTTTCACCCGGTCTTCGTCCCAATGATTACGGACGATGAAGTTACTTACAAGGCTTATGTTGGCCGAGGCATCCTGGCAAGGCTGGGGTTGGAGAGTGCCCTTTGGTACCCATGGATGAAACCAAATAGAAGTAGACTTCCCATCTCCAATTTTCCTGCAAAGTCCTTTGGAGAGATGATCTCTAACTTTTAAAATGCCTTTCCAAAGCAGGGAGTCCGAGGAGTTGGAGTCGATATCCAAGAAGCTTTGGTTTTTTAAGTATTTGGCTTCTACAACTTGGCTCCATAGGCTTGAGTTGTCTCCCATAATTTTCCAAGCCCACTTCATGAGAAAAGCTTTGTTGGTAGCTTTTGTGGAGCGAAATCCCAGCCCTCCACACACCTTGGGACGACAAAGAACATCCCAAGCGATGGAGTGCAAAGTTCTTTTTTCAATCGAGTCTCCCCACCAAAAGTCTTGTAGAGCTTTGTCTACCTTATTGGCAATGGTAATTGGGATCACGTCTAAGGAGGCGACGTAATTGGAAATTACTGATCCCACCGATTTGATTAAGCACATCTTGCCCGCGCTGGATAGGAGCTTCGCTTTCCAACCTTGAACTCGTTGAAGAACTTTATCAACTACATACTGGTTATCCTTGATACGGTTGGCTGAAGTGAAGAGAGGGAGGCCCAAATAAGAAGCATTGTTTGGAATTTTCTTCATGCCCAAGAATTGAGAGATAGCTCGTGATTTGCTCCTTGAGACACCTCTAGTGAATAGAATGGAAGATTTCTGAAAATTGATAGACTGCCCAGACCACTTACAGTACTTGGTCAAGCATTCTACGATAACCTTAGCTTCCTTCATTGTGGCTTGGCCAAATAGCATGATGTCGTCCGCGAACATGAGGTGACTAATGGATAGATTGTTCCTACCCAGTTGGAATCCTTTTAGTCGCCCTCTGTCTTCTTCAAGGGTAAGGAGCCGCGACAGTGCTTCAGCTGCCAATATGAAAAGAGCTGGGGATAGGGGATCTCCTTGCCTCAATCCCCGCTCTGGTTTGAATTTGCCTGCGATGGAGCCATTCAGCAGCAATCTTATTTCCTTAACCCTGATACAAGCCTTTACCCAGTCGGTGAAAGGAGCAGTGAATCCAAGTCTCAATAAGACCAAAATAATGAAATCCCAATCCATCTTATCATACGCCTTTTCCATGTCTAGTTTTATCATCATAAAACCCTTAGACCCTCTTTTTTTCTTCATGGAATGGACGATTTCTCTGGCCATCATAGTATTTTTCGAGATACACCTCCCCCTTACGAACGCTGCATGATTTAGGGAAACAAGCTTCTGCAGTAACTCCCGAAGACGAGAGGCAATCACTTTAGAGATTACTTTATAAGCCACATTGCACAAGGCAATGGGCCTATAATCTTTGGTGTAGGCCGGAGTGTCTCTTTTGGGAACAAGGACTATGGTTGTATCGTTAATGTATTGAGGGAGATCCCCTTGCTGGAAGAAGTAAGACACATGTTTCACTGTGTCCCAATGATGGGAGTAGAAGCTAGGAGGCAAACCATCCGGCCCTGGGGCCTTGTCTTGGCCCATGTCCTTGATTGCCGCATATATTTCTTCCTCACTAGGTAGAGTGTTAAGATCTTCAGACTCTTGAGTGGATATATCCTTTTCAAACAGGTCCTGAGGAATTTCAGATGGGCTCGTGTCCGCCTTCTTGAATAAATCTTTGAAGTTTTGGATGAAACAGTGGGCAATTTCAGTTTGGTTTCGTATCCAGTCACCTCCCTCGGAACCTTTGATGCACTGGATAAAATTCCTTCTCCTTCTGACAATGGTGGAGGCCATAAAAAACTTCGAGCATTTGTCTCCTTCATGAAGCCATTGAACCCGAGACTTTTGCTTCCAATGGATTTCCTCCCTTAGAAGGGCCTCGTTAAGGTTGTTCTTTGCTTCTTGAATTGCATACCAGTTCGAAGGGGTTCTCTTTTCCGTGCTTTCCAACGTAGCTGTGGCATTGTGAACTTGTTGACTAACTTTCTTGAATTGGTTTTTGTTCCACAATGAAAGTTTGCGACAAGTGGCCTGGACCTTTCTATGGAAGTTAATCATTGGATTAAGGTGTAATCTATTGGCCCAGGCTTCCTTGACTACCCAAAAACATCGAGGATCACGCGCCCACATGTTCTCATACTTAACTAGTCTATTCCGACCGCTAACTCCCCCTGTAGTGTCTAGAAGAATTGGCCTATGATCAGAACAAGTGGCTGATAGATGATGAATTACAGCATTTGGAAACAATACTCTCCAGTCCGTCGTGGCCATGCCTCGATCAAGGCGGGCACGCTTCATTGCCGAAGCCCTGAAGGCAGTGGTTGTACCCTTTGCCCAGGTGTAAACGGGGCCAAGAAATCCCAAATCGATAAGACCAGCCCTGTTGACCATACGACGGAAGTCGAAAGCGTATCTTGATGAGTTACCCGGATTAGTATAGTTGATACACTCCCTGTCATGGAGTGTACCATTCATATCACCCATAAGCAATACCGGTTTTGTGTCATTGAGAACCACATCTCCCAATCTTTGCCAATAAACTTTCTTATCCTCATATCTCGGGGGCCATAGATGCCATGTAAGGTCCAAGTGGACCCTGGGGGGTCTGAATTAATTTCAACCGAGATAGTGAATTTGTTCGACGGAAAATTTCTAACTTAGTTTCCAAATTTATGGTCATTTTAGATCTCAGCCCTCTTAAGAATGTAGTGGGCTTGAAAGAGGTTTTGTTACTAAAATTGTCAAATTGTGAGGTCAACTTTTTTTTTTTTTTTTTTTTGAAAGAAGTGAGGTCAACTTTTTACTATGACGATTAAGTATAAATCCACTATTAATAACATTACCTAATTAGTATTTTAAAGAGAAGCAAAATAAAATTTGGTAGGCAGGACGCGGATAAACAAGACTTAAGCTGAGATAAATATGGATAAATAATAATAATAAAAAATTGTGTGTGCATGTCAAAGCTGACCAGCTTATATAATTAAGTTAACTTTCATAGCTATAATATTCCTATGATCTTCCTATACCAAATTGTTGTTATTTACTGCCTGGTTTTTTTCAAAGGAACGATGATATCCTACGTTAATATACCAAATCTTGGATAAAAGAGCACAACAGATTCATGAGGTATAAGAGCACTTACAATAACAAATTTAATAATACAGGATATCAATCATAACTTTTCTTCATGAACAACATAATTCAGATAACATAAATGTATCGATCACTTTAACAAAAATAGTAAACTATATGTTTATATTTATTTATTTCTTATACGAAATTAACTTAACATATTTGGAATTTTCACTATAAATTTTTCTATACATTTAAAATAAGAAATCATGCGGTCTTACAACTAGTGTAGTATTTCACACTTCCTCGGTCTCAAAGACAAGGTCTAAGTTCAAATTCCTCTCCTCATATATAAAAAGAGAATTTTACACTTAATATATTGAGATTTAAAAAAAAAAATTAAAAATATGGCGGTTTTTTATTAGGACACTTTTTATGGCATTTTATGCTTTTTGAGCTTTTTTATGGGAATCAATTTTCCAAATATTTGTAAACAGAAAAAGGAAAGCTCATTGTTATCTAGTTTTTAGCACATTGACGTGACAGGAGGACGTCTCACACCTGAGCGCAGGTAAATATCTCTAGCAGCCTATGCATAATTGATTAGCATCTACAAATGTCGATTACCTGATCAGGGTGGAAGACAGAACATTTGACCAGGTACAAGTGTGTGATGCCGAGCTATTTACAAGAAATTAATTACTTCAGAATTATCTTGTAATTCTTAGACACAACGACAATCCCTATAATCATGGTATTGAATCAGAGAAATATGACAACCCATTGTAGTTTCCTGTTTTGTGTATTGTAATTATGTAATCAATGTAATTTCTTATTTTACACATTGTAAGCAAAAGGAAAATCATCCCTCATGCATTGAGTCCTTATAAATAGTGGCTTAGCCTCACTATGAAAGGGATCGAAAAGAATTTCTTCAAAGAGAGATTCTATAGAGAAAATAATGATCTGAGAGAATTACTCAGAGATCAATTGTAAGAGATTTCAAAGAGGAAATACTTTGTTGTTTCTCTTGAGTTAATACAATACAAGGGGAGTAGGCTATTACCACGCCCACGGGGCCAAATCTCTTTGAAATCTGGACTTCTTTTTACTTTGTCGTTTTTGTTCTCTTTTAATTATATTATTAATCGCTTATTAATTGACTCACAGCCGTTGGCTAAAAGCAAGGTCAACATTTGGTGCTTTCATTAAGAGCAAAAATCCAAGTGTTTTGTCTTAAGTTTTGGCAGGCTTACAGGATGGTTGTACAAACTCGTAGAGGTCTTGCTGATCAGGGTGACCCGATCGTGACAGATGACAACGTGCAAACTCTTAGAAACACGAGAGGACCACCAGGGACAAACCCCGAGCAGGTCAGTACACAACCACCTACTGTGGGCCATGGAGTGACTTCCCCTCTGGCTGGGATCACACCAGTCGTGCAAGAGACTGGGAACACCAGTTCAGCGGCCGATCAATCCACCACCAACACTGAGGTCCCGTCTACCACTAATGCTCAGAGGTTAGTCAAAGATGATGCCGAAATCCAAAATCTCTGAGCAGCCCTTGGGCTATTGCAAGGTCATAATAACGCGTTGCACCATGATACAGAGGATCTCCGTGGCGCTATAAACCTTGCATTCGACGAGTAAAGATGTCAGTTTATAGAATGGAGGGATAGGGAGATGAAAACATTGAGGGCTCAGCAGGCCACCGTATTAATAAGAAGCGCCTACCAAGTTGCCAATAAACAACTGGCATTCGCATCCAGTATCCCTTCGGGCGGATCGGAAGGGTATGCAACTGGGCATACCGCACAAACTCGAAATAGTCAGCCGTCCAATCCACGACCAGAGGTTGAACCTGTGGGCCAAACGGTAGGCTGGCAGATCCTGCCGGACTGTCCCTTTGGTGGAATTATACACAAGAACTTTGCCCCAACTGAAATCTCTGGCCAACCGGCTGGCCAAACAAGTCAGACACCAAGACCATATGGTACTTCAATATTCGATAGGTTGCGCGCCGTACATGACCTCAGGACTGACTTAAATCGAAGAAGGGTCCTAGACGAACAATACGTCCCACCAGCTGTCCAGCCATGCATTCGCATCGAGGATCCGATTCAAAGAGATCCCAATGTGACATAGGTCGGTCAGCAAGCCAAACAAGTTCATCCATTTGTGCCAGCACAACTAGATGAACTTAAAAACATGGTACAAGGCTTGACTGGACCAACACTCACTAATCCTTAACTTGACCGTGCACGCAGATCACCCTTCTCATCGGAGATTGAAGTCCTTGAATTACCCCATAAATTCAAAATGCCAACCTAAAAAATGTATATTGGGAAAGTGGATCCTTTATCACATCTGAAGTATTTTTAGATGCAGATGGATCTGCAAGGGGTAAGAGGTGATGCCCGATATAGAATACTCCCTGCTACACTCGCAAAAGGCGCCCAGCAGTGGTACTTCAAGCTGCCTCCAAGAAGGTTTAATTCATGGAATGCCTTCTCCTCAGAATTCCACGCATAGTTTTTCTCCTCCCGTCCGCTTCCCTTGCATCTAGAAGACCTGGTGGAAATAAAGCAGATGTCAGAAGAACCCCTTAGAGCATATATAAGCAGATTTATGACCGAAGCTACCAAAGTTCAGGGGTTGACCGAAGAAGGAAGGCTAGCCGCAATACTGGGGGGCATTGAGCCACTTGGAGAACTGTGGAATGATATCAAAAGCCTTGTCGTGGGGTTGATGGCTGACTAAAGTGATTAATTAGGGTTTTCAATCTTATTTATAGGTAGTTCGAAAGGAAGAAGTAATCATTTCAATTTAAACATCTCGAATTCTTCCCAAAAGTGTACGTTGTGTACTTATTGTTGGAAAAATAACCGTCTTCACACACAAACATTAATATGCAATTCGAGGTAAAGCTGTCAATCAACATTCATGAGTCGAAATTGAAGAGACCCTTGATCAGAGTCATATCGGTTCATTAATCAACACGTAGGACACACGTCACCAGTTTGGACAAGACTCCAGATCAAGTGAAGTCCACGTGCGACCAGGAAGGTCCTGCATAGACTTGGGGGAAAAATGTTATCCAGTTTTTTGCACATTGATGTGTAGAAAGACCGAGTGACACGCCTCTCACATTTCTGATATTTGGGCAGAGGTAAATGTCCTTAGCAGCCTCTATATAATTCATCAACATCTGCAATTGTTAATTACCCAACGAGGGTGGAAGACATAACATCTAACCAGGTAGAAGTCTACGTTTTTGAGCTACTTACAAGAAGTTATTACATTAAAATGATCTTGTAAAGCTCAAACACGAAGACAATTCCTACAATCGTGGGATTGAATCAGATAAATATGGCAACCTATTCTAGTTTTCTGTTTTGTGTATTGTAATTATGTAATTAATATAATTTCCTATTTTATGCATTGTAAGCTAAAGGGAAACCAGACACACTACAGGAATACTAGAAAAATCATAGCTAAAAAACTCTATTTTTTAAGCTCATCAAGAATTGGTGCCTTGCCACTCCTCATGTTGTTGTGCTTTTCTCCACCTTCTTTAGTATTTGTTTTAGTATCTATTGAAGATTGACTACTGTCTTGACAACAGATAAGAAAATATGAAGGGGGTTGTTTTAGTATCCATATAATAACACCCAGAAACCAGTTTCGTAAATTAATAAAAATGACATAATGGGACATAGAAACCAATTTTTTCAATAAAAAATGAGAAATTAATTTCATTGATTTATGGAAGTGGTTTCTATGTCTTATTATATCATTTTTATTTATATATGACTTTAATTTTATTTATTAGTTATTTTCATCCATATAATAACAACAAATAACAAGTTTCAGAAATTAATAAAATTTACATAACGATATATAAAAACCAGCTACTTTAAGCAAAAATTACATATGTTATTATGTAGAAACTAGTCAGATTGATTCATGTAACTGGTTTCTATGTCTCATTATGTCATTTTTATTTGTATATGACTTTTATTGTATTTTTTCTTAATTTATTTTTAACTGTAGTTGATGATTTAGGATTTTAACATTTTATTTTTGTTATGGTTTTGTATGAGTTCACAAGTTTTGTTACGATTTCAGAGATATTTTTATGATTTTTCTTAAGGTTAAAACTGGTTTCACAAAGTTAACAAGTTTGAAACTGGTTTTACCGGATTCAACGGTTCGAAACTTATTTCACCGGGTTCACAGGTTCGAAACTTATTTCACATGTTTTGAGGGATCTGTAATGGGTTGCTCCATTTTATAATGTTGTCGTAAAAATTTTAATTTCAAGTTTTCTTTTTATTATATATTGTTTCTAGGTTTGAAACTGATTTTTACATATATTCCATTTTTAGATTATTATTATGCATTGTGTGTCGTTTTGATTATATTTGAGATTAGTATTTTTTCTTGGATTTTTTTGTGTGTGTGTTATTTTTTCTTCTTTCATTTGGTTGATTGATTAAATTATCTTCAGTTAACTTTATTATTTATCATTTATATTTTGTTATGATTTTGCATAGTGTCAAAATTAGTTTCAAAGGGTTCACATGTTCAAAATTGGTTTAGTTTTGTAACGTTCAAAATTGGTTTAGTTTTGTAATGAGGTTGCTCCATTTTATGATATTATGGTATATTTTTTTACGTTAAGTTTCTCTTTATTATTTTATTTCTAGGTTCAAAACTCGTTTTCGTACACTTATATTTTATTTTTAGATTATTGTTGTGCATTGTGTGTTGTTTTGATTATATTTGTGAGTATTTTTGGGATTTTTTTTATACATTTGGTTGACTGATAAAATTGGTTTGAGTCAGCTTCATTGTATATCATTTTAGTTTTGTTTTCATAATCTTCATTGTTGTTATGTAACAAAACTAGTTTTTGTTTGGTTTCATAATGTTCATTATTGTTGTATGATGAAACTGGTTTCGATTTTTTTTTTGTTTTTGTTCAAATGGATATATAATTCCTCCAGTAAAATACAATGGAAGATGTTGCTAAAGATTTTAAGTGCTAACTCTGAGAAGAAACTTCCTCCATATCAAGAACAAAAAACATTAAATTGATCCAAGTTCTAAGGATTCATCTTTGGTATATATATAGGTGCACTCTTAATGGGTATTACTCATGAATGGGTAATATTAGAAAATTTTGAGTCTTTATGATTAATTTTTTTATTTAATTAGAAAAATTTCTCATTTTTACATTATATAGGCTGAGATTGGTCCATTAGCTAAAAAAATAATAAAAAAAAGTTTTTGGCAAAAAAGTGATAAAAAAAAGTTGAATTTGACTTAAATATTTTTTCATATAAACATATTTTTGATATAGTGTAAAAAGAAGTATTTTTTTGATATTTTCTTTAATTAAGTAGCTAAATTAAGTATAGAAATTCAAATTTCTCTTTTACTAGCTATTCGCTATCGGAACAAAATCTAATGGTTTCATATTTTTGAAATTAATATTTATAGTTAAATTTGTTTATTACCCATTAATGGGTAATACCCATTTAGAAGTATTCCATACATATATATACTTTTTTTTCGTTTTGAACTATGCTTATTATTTTTTTCAATTTATGTTTTCATAGTTTATATTTTTATTTGCGGTTTTTGAAATTATTTTTTTAGGTGTTCTGCTGTTCTATTTATTTGTTGGTTGTACTAAATAACTGGTTTCTGTGTTTAAATGTTTCTTCTTCTTTTTTTTTTTTAAGAAAATGGTTTCATTGTTCAGATATTTTACTAGCTGATAAACGTAATTGGTTTCTATTAGTCAGATTCTAACGTCTAACTCTGGTGACAACTCCGACATCAAACTCCGGTGACTGTAACAACTCCGATAAATTTTTCGGTGACTTTTTCCGGCCACAATCCCAATTCCGGTGACTTTTTGGCAATAGTAGCATACTCTAGCGATTTTTCCAGTACCGACAATAAACTTCGACGATCACTATAGTCTCAACTGTTTCTATTTTTTTTTTAAAAAAAAATATATGAAGGAAGTTTTAATATTTTTTGTAAGGTAATTCAAATGACATATCTCATATATGTTAAGTTTTTTTTATTTTATATGAAACATTTTGTCCAATTAAGTTTTTTTTTTACCATATTTATCTAAACTAATTTTGTTATTACCATATTTATGTAAATAGCCATATATAAAAAAATAAATACTCTAGCAGTAGAAGCGAAAAATTAAGAGCATGTTTGATATTGTTTTCTGTTTTTTGTTTTCAAAAAATTATTTTTAGAAATGAGAATAAAAAATAGTTTTTGAAGTTTTTAAAAACAAGTCATGTTTGGTTAGTACTTTATAAAAACAATATTAACTAAAAGTGAATTGGTTTTTAAAACAGAAAACAATATTTTGTTGTTTTAAAATTCTTGTTTTTTGTAACTTTGTTTTTTAAAAACTGTTTTAAAAAAACAAGGCCAAACAAACCAAATTGTTTTCAAAAAACAATTTTCTGTTTTTAAAAATCAAAAACAATTTTTTAGTTATGATGCCAAACATGCACTAATGCTCTCACTAAAGAATTTTCTTCCGTGTTAACAAATTATATATGTATCCTAAATAAATTACAATATGAAAAATAAGATTGAAATTTCAATCGGACGTATCCCTATATTATTTTACACACATGTAATAAAATATTGTCAATATTATTTTCTGTGCAGTATAGTATTGAGATAACTTGTGAGAAATAGGCATGATGTCTACAATCAAAATCAGAAAACATCCGTAAAGTAAGAGTAAAATTGAAGCCCCCTAAAAAACTTCTTCTATATAAATATAATATATATATATATATATATATAAAATATATAGGACAATTGGTGACAAAACTCTTTATATGTTTCTCCTTTTTAACTTTTACACTAATTAGTAGCTACTAAGCTTTAATCTCATGTTAAGAGATTTAATAATTAAATAAATATTATATTTGGTGTGATATTATATAAAAAAAAATAGTTAATTAGAATTTTTGCCATGAATTTTAACATGTACCAAATCGTATTTTTTGAACTTTTAAGGTCGTTAAAATACCCCTGAACTGATTTAAGGACCTTTTTCCAATTTTAATAAAAAAATCTAACATGTATAGTAGTGCAGGGACCATGATTTAGCACATGTCAAAGTTAGATATAATTTGGTAGATATTAAAGTCTGGGGAGAATAGTTTAGTATATAAACAATTACTGAAATAATAAAATTGAATAAAATTAGATAAAAGTCCTTAAATTAATCAATAATCTAAATAGTTCAGGGACATTTTCAACAACCTTAAAAGTTCAAGGGACATGATTTTGTACATATCAAAGTTTAGAGGCAAAACTCTCCATCTTTTTTTGTTTTTAATTAACTTTACTTTTGATTATAAATTTGAGATATGAGTTAAATTTAACAATTGAATGTCAATTGAGATTACCATTTTTTTTTTTTAACAACAGTTGAGATTATCATTGTGTACACATGTATACACCTAATAGTAAAACTTAAAAGTTAATTAAAACATGTTATGTGTACACAGGATAAGTTAGCTGGCATTTAATAACAAAATTTAACAGACACTCAAATTTATAAATTGAAGTGAAATTAAGAGAGTATTAGTATAAAAATAATATCAGAAAATTCCGTGTAAAATTAAACCGTCGCCGCTAATTACCTTAATATATATGACATTATAAATATAGTCCATGGGACATGTGTACAATATGAACAGCACTTTGACTATTTATTATCTACTCTCAATAATTTAACAAAACCTTTTTTTGTTCAGTTAGACTTCTCTATTAAACTATATGATATCATAAGTTTCTTTATTCGTTTCAATGTTTGTGTAATATGTTTTGATTCAAAAAACAGAAGCACATGTCTGTCATTAGGTAGAATAAAATCAGCCACTGATTTGGACTCCTCCACTAAAAAAAAGTAGGCTTACACGTACGTGTCAATGGTCAATGCCAATGCCAATCCCAAATTAATTCGCTATAAATACATACAAAAACTCTATTTTCATCACCACCTCTTCAATCAAAGCCATAGAACATATTACTACTTTGGTTCATTCGATACACATATAATTGAAACTCCAGAGATATTTATATATTAGTTAAATATCGAATGAAGATGAAGTTCATAATTACAAAATTATTCTTCATTCTCATAATGGGCTTGTCCAATATGGCAATGTCCCCTAATATTGCTAGTGCAGCATCAATACATCAACAAGACCACGATGATGATCATCATCATAAAAACAACGGAGAAATAGTTTATAATAAAGAATTGTCCTCTTCTTCTTTTTGGAATCAAAAACATGAAGAGGAGCGATTCTTCTGGCCGATAAGGAAGAGGGCGAATAGGCGGCCAACATGCAAGAACATCCCAAGGATTTGTCTGGCCAAGGGCAGCCCAGGGCCGAGTTGTTGCAAGAAGAAGTGCGTTGATTTTGTGAGAGACCGCCATAACTGCGGCAAATGTGGGAAGAAATGCAAATACAATCAGATATGTTGCAATGGCAAATGTGTCAACCACTCTTTTAATAAAAGGCATTGCGGTGGCTGCAACAACAAGTGTAGCAATGGAGGCTTTTGTGCTTTTGGTCTTTGCAGCTATGCATAAAGAGATAATGAAACATCACTAAATATATGTTGTGTAATAAGTTACTATTCCAATTCTTTCATTGTTATACACACGAAAAAAAAAACCCTACCATAGTTAGTCATATATATGTGTGTTTCGTTATTAAATATCTACATTTAGTTTCATTAATTTTTAATGTTGTGAGAGTATCAACATACTAGGGGACGATATTATAACAATTGAAAATTATATATATTCAAAAAATTTATATTTTTATAGTTATTTTTATATATTTTATAATATAAATTAATAATTAACTAGTTATAATACAACTTAAATTATTATAAAAATAAACTCGTTGGTACTTTTTTCTTGTGATTTATATATATAAAAAAAATATTACTAAACTATTAGTCATGCTAAATATTCCTTAAAATATTCTTTGTTATTCAGTTGTGACCATAATTCTCATACTTTCTCTCCTATATGCTTTATAAAAAACTAATTTGGCACATTAGACCCTACTGTGTTTCTCTCATATCAATCTTGTTATCCTAATTTTTGTATTCTGACGTGGCATCACATGATGGTGACACGTGTTGGAATAATTTTACCAGGATCTAGATTTACTACCAAGTATGTTTGATTAACATCCTAATATGAATTCTAAAACAATGAAATAAACACATAAGAGTTTAAGAAAATCTTACAGTGGGTGCAGCGGAATATTATGACTCCTTCCATTCAGATCTCTAACCCTTGATTCCTTTCTGTAGCAGAGCATAATCAAGATCTGAATTTGGATCTCTTTCTCTCCTTCTTGTTGGTGCTGATTTTTCATAGTCTTACATACTATGATTGAGGTACCACTTGATGTGTGTGGGCACTACTCATCACTCAAAGGAATTTCGAGAAACAGAGAAGAAAGAGAGGGAAAGTGGCGGCTTCAGAGTGTTTGTGTGAAAGAAACAATACAGTAATGTGTGTGTGTGTAAAACCTGAAGCCTTTACCTTCTATTCATAGAATACCACACAGGGTTAAGGTTGAATTACTTGGCATTTAAAAATGAAAATTGAAATGATAAAAGGAAACAAAGTGGCTGACCATAGAAAATGGAAACAAGCCTCTCACTTTTGCAACTTTCCTATTTTATCATTCCTAGTTTCCCATTCTCAAAAATTGCCAATTTTCTCATTCAACCACATAAATGTCAAAACTAATTATTTAATAACTATAATTAATTATTAAATAATATATTGTCATTTATTTTATTTATTAATAAAAACTAATCAAAGTTTCCCAATTAATAAATATACCCTTTAAACTCTCTATTTACTGTTTTACCCTTACTTAGTGAAAATTCATAAAGTAGACATAGTCTAACTTTTAGAATTATAATTGATTAATTAAAATCAATTAACTGAGTCTTACAATACAGTATGGCCTCAATTAGTATGGGGACCATGGGTCTATATAACCGAGCTTTCAATAAGTCGAACCAAATTTACCAAGTAAATTCCCTAACTTAATTCCTTATTGAATCCACTCTTAGAATTTTGAATTGCACTCTCAGTCATATAGAACGCTCTATATGTTCCATGATATAGACACGTCATTAGTTATCCATTGTTATAATCCTAATTTGATCAATGACCCTCTAATAGATGATCTACATTGAAGAGGCACTAAGTTACCGTTACACCTTCAATGTATTTTATCCTTAAAACACTTAGCTCCGTATAAATGATATTTCAGCAAAGTGAAATGAGATCTCCACCATTTATCTCTGTTTAGCCAAGCTCGAAGGATATCATCGTTTCACTTCTAAATTCCTATAGAAGTTATAGATTTCATATTTATGGTAGCGCTCCCACTCAATTATACTATCATGTTCCCAAAATGTACGTATCACCCTGACCATAAAGTAGGCTTAACTAACAAATCAAAGAACATGTATAGTACTCTTCAGATCGAACCTAACATATCAGGATTAAGGTCATTTGATCTAGGATCAACAGGTGATATTAAATTGAATAGATATTAAGGTAAATTTTAATATATCTAATCAAAGTTCAATATCGGTCCCTTCCGATGTATACTCCATACATCCGATACTGGTAAACTTTGCCAATGTCCTGGAAAGGACATAACACTTTTCCAATGTGTAAGAATACCTATCGCTGATTATACCATGTCAATCTAAATCCAGTGTTCTGACAAATCAGGGAATAAACTTTCGAACATATAATTAAGTTTATACTCCACTGTGCTGACAACACTATAATCTTTAACAAATTCATATGTTCTGGACTTAAAAAGAATTCATACATTACATACATATAATCATGAAATAAATCATGTGAACCATGCAACATAAAATGTTATTTCTGGTCTTTATTAATAAGTAAATCTGATTATATTGAAATGAGTTTTATTTAGGGCACGTCACTACAAGAAAATAAGTTTTCAGCGACTAGATTTTTTGTGACCAAATCAACTTAGTCACTAATAGTTAGATTTTTCGACTAATTTTTAGTCGTAAATATTTTTAGTCATGAGACAATGTTTAATTAGAACCAAAAAAATCAATGACCAATTTTTTAGTCACTATTTGTTTTATTTAGTGACTAAAATGGTATTTAGTCACTAAAACTGTGGCGCCAAATTATAATAGTGGGGAGACTAATAATTTTTGGTGACTAAAATTATTTAGTCACTAAAAATTTGAAATTTGTGACGAAATAGTTAGTCAGTAAAAGTTAATGATCTTTTACAACTAAAATATTAGTCTTAAAATGTGTGGATAGTGTGACATTGAATTATATTTTACTTATTACAGTTGTTCATATATGTATGGACAATATATAAATATTAGTTTTTTTTTCCTAAATATATTAATGTTAGTTTGATATATTATTTTTAATATAATAAAAATATGAATATATAATATGTTCATATTTTTATTAAAATATTAAACAATAAACAAAGATAATAAATAATATAATTATTTTTTTAAATATTTATTCTCTAAAAATTTTATTGTTGGCGGTAAATTCCAAAATTTTCCCTCCATTTTCAATTTAGTTGAGCTTCTATCCAATAGCACTGACTCAACCTCTCTATCAGCTTTCTCTCACAACCTTAGCTCACCGACTCTCCCTATCCTCACCCCATTCGAACCCTAAACTAACCAAAGAGGTTCATTTTCTCACAGTTATTTCGCACCATCTCTGGCCCTCTAAGATCGATTTTGCACCCAGCCCATGTGCCCCGTCTCTTAGCCCTGCTGATGGGAGTACAATAATTTGCCGGGCTTGGGTTTTGCTTGCTAGACATGTTCCATAACCTTTTCCTGTGTGGTCTAATCCTTTACAAAGTAATCAAACACTTATTCTACGATGATGATATTTTAGAGGTCGAATCCTCCGATTCCAATGCCCTCTTCTCCGTCTCCGATCGATACTCTCTCTCTCTCTCTCTCTTTCTCTCTCTCTCTCTCTCTGTCTCTCTCTATATATATGTATACATAGAACAATTGAAGCACCAATTCACTTCCTTTTAATCTGGGTTTTTCTGTTGTTTACAGACTTAAAAAGCTTTATGGTGGGAAAGTCTATGTTGGACTTCAGATTCCTGATGCTGACACCAACACTCGAGAGAATATCGGTCTGGTTCTTCTCACCAAAGGGTATGCTAATTTCTTCCCTAAAATTATAGACTACAAATTAAATCTTATTAGTGTTATAAATATTAATAATTATGTGGATGTCCAAATCTTTTATTTATTACCATTAATATTAATACATATTTATATATATGTTCTTGTATTCTTTGAGGACAATGAAAAGTAATCTAATATCGATATAGATTTTGACAAACATTTCTTGAAGTAAATGTTTTATATTTGTCAAAAAATATGATTGTATTTATGTGAATACAACTAAAGAATCATTCAAAATGATTATTATTGATGCAATTTTATAGTGGGTTTTGAATACCTAAAAAGAATGTTAAGAAAATTGCATTGAAACATCAAAGTATAAGAATAACAGTGAGCATGACTAATGTTATTAAATACATGAGACATGTATTTATTGTTCATCATTCCCTGTAGAGAATGATACGAATTGAATTCAACTACTTTTAAAGATTGTTTGTATTAGTCATGTTACTATACATTGTTATTACTTGCAATGTTAGAAATTATTGCATGTGACATATATTAAAGATCAAATTTTGCATACATCTTGGAGATTATGCAAAAATTGTATTCATATATTCTTTGAAATATTGTTAAAGAAATTGCTGAGTAATTTCTTTTTATATATGAACAAGTAATAAATTTTTAAGAAATTTATAATAATGTTCTACTTGTTCAACGTCATTCCCCGAAGTGAAGGTAATGATTTTAAATAATCAATGACATTGTTTGCTACTCAAATATTTCCAGAAGAATTGGAAACAACCAAAAGATGAAATAGCACACACAATCAAAGTGCATGAAATCTATATATTATGTGTGAATATGAATAATAGTAGTCGCGTACCTGTAGTACGGACACACTTATAATTAAGATAAAAGTATATTTGATTATTGAATAAGTGTGAATTGTACAAATTTATTGTACATTTAGAATATTTAAATATCATTCCCTAAAAAGAATGAATAGACATGAAATTTTATTTCAAAGAATATAGATTTCACATATATTGGCAATGCCAGAAGCAAATTAATGTATACATATTTTATTATTTCTTGAAATTAATAGTTTCAAACTATTGTTGGTACATGATATGTATATATCTAGTTACTATTTAATTCAGTTTGCATATTCCCAGAAGTGAATATATAACTTACTAATATTTGTTAGTGATCTAATATAATCAAAGTAATAAAGAATCACAAAATAATTATTTGAAAAGCTTCCGGAAGAAGTCTTACATACAATTGCTACTTGGAGTAGTAAAATATATTTGTATGTACATAGATGTATAACTTTTATCTAGTTATGAAAGTAATAAGAAATAACTTATTATATGTACTGGTTGTACATTTAAATATATAATATATCAAGTCATGATAATTAGACTGATGAATAGTCTATTAATAAATTAGACGACTTGTTAAAAAGATACCAGGAAAAATGAATGATATATTATGGTTATATCTATTTGACCATTACAATAACATGATGAAGTTGTCATCTATCTTTTAAATTATACACATCATTGAATTGATGATAGTGATTCCTGAAGAAATATAAAGTTTGATAAACATAATAGTAACTCCTGAAGAGTGTATATATTTTGGAGAATAATATAATTATATTATTCGTGTATATAAAAATGAAACTTGTAATGATTATGTTGTAGTGATTTTACATTACCTTATGAAAATTTCATTGAAATACAAATTATAGTGAACCTGAAGTTCATGAATTGACTTATTTTGACATGATCAACCATATGCAATAAATTGTCAAAGGATTTGACTAAATTTTATTGAAGAACCAGAAGATTCTTCTCATTGTTAATTTATAAGGCTCAAAAGAAGAATGTGCATATATTTGCACATAAAAATATTTAAATTATATTTCTTTAACAATCTTGAGCCATTGTTAGATTTTTATTGCATAGTTTCTTATCGATGTGATAAGATGATATGATCATGCATTTACAAAATGTGTAAATTTATGTATTTCTAATTATACACGTATGACTCATTCTTAGAAATGAATTTAGTTCATAAGGATTGAACTTGAAACTGAAGTTTATTGAACCTGAAGTTCAATGTCATATAGTATATATGAGTTTAAATAAATATTAATTCATTGTGATATACTGAAATCCCTACAGGTATATTAATATTATTAGTATCACAACTTTTAAAAATTCTCTCGATCAGGGGGAGAGAAGCAGTTGGGATCGATGATAATTTTTAAAAAATGATCCTTGCACAAAGTATATAAGAACAATATAGTTCAAAATGATATTTACCAACTGCAAATCAATATTATTCAAAGTTGAGTTAGAATGAGTTGAAAACGCCTGAAGCGTAAATGAACAATATAGAAATTATTAGTAAATGTTCATTTATTTTGCCCCGAAGTTGTTAAATCTAGAGGTACTCATGGAGATACCTTAACGTTATAAAGTATTAAAATGATAACCATGATGAAAACGGTACTTAAAGAGACTCCCAAGAGAAGTTAGACATAACACATTTGATCATAATTGAATCCCTGAAGTGATTCTATATAGGTACCTATAAATGATAAACATATTTGAAAAATATGTAATTTAAAGAGATCTCTATAAGTTATGTCAATATGGGAGGAAATTATCATTTATTGAAATTTTTGTCGACAATAAATATTGAATGTGTGCATATGCAATAAACTAACATGGGATAGCAAGGATCATTGTATTATATTTGTCGAGAATCATTGACATACATTTTGTTTTTGGCCAAAATATTATGACGCAGTCCAGGCAAGTTTACTCACATAAAGTGAAGTAAGACCTGTAGGGTGTGCAAATAAATATTTCTAATGAGAAATTTGCGTATATGTATTTGTACATAATGAATTGTTGTACAAAGTTTGCATAGACATGAGATTGATTGAAGTAAGGCTTAAATATTGAGAAAATATAATCATGATTTGATTATAGCCTGAAATATATTTTATGAGGATTTATAAGCGTCACATAAATGTTGCAACAAAAGGTTATTTATTTGGAGCTCATAATATAGTGAGAATTTGAAATAAGCCTTATCTAAAAATTCTAGAAGAATTTAATACATGTCTTAAGTGATATAAATTCTAAGTCGCGCGCACTATATGACAAAGATCTTTGTATGAAATAAAGACATGTAAGTAAATTATTGTTTGAAAAATACGTATGGTTGTCTATGCAGTGTAAAGACGTAAATTATACGTTGTGATAGACTCTTGAAGAGTTTTTGATTAATTGCAAAACAAACTTTTATTTCTTTTGTATATCGAGAAATATTAAATATATAAAGTTTGTTCATTAGTATTGAAGTCTTGAAGTACTTCCTATGTATAAAGAATTATAGATATATGATCATTTGATATGGAAATTAAGATCATACAACAAGATGGAACAAATATACGGTCTTGGAGTACCATCATTGTCACAAATGAAAATGTATAGTATCATGGATGTGTTATGTTCATATCTACTTGAAATGTTAAATTTTAGTGTGAACAATACAATTAGTTGGATAAAGATTAATGTTCCACGAACCCCTCATCTATAATTTAGAAGTCCATAGATACTCTGGAAGAGTTATAGAAAATATATGATCAAAGATTATATATGGTGATATTTTAAAAGTGATAACAATAATCTTATGAGATCTATTATCACCAAAAGAATTATGGATCATATGTGCATGAGAAGGAGACATATTTATGTTGCACTCTTTTTCCCTTAGTTCAGGTTTTGTCCCACTGGGTTTTCCTGTTAAGGTTTTTAACGAGGCAACTTGCAAATAATTATGAATATGAAATATATATATATATATATATATTGTACTCTTTTCCTTAGCTCAGATTTTGTCCCACTGGGTTTTTCTGGCAAGATTTTTAACGAGGCAACTATAAATCATGTTAACATACTTGTATTTTATGAAGCAAGTAGAGAATGTGTGTGAGTGAGATCATTGACATAGTATATTCGGGAAACATATAGATTGCACTCAATAAAGAAGTATCAAACAATTCTTTATGGATAATACTGCTTGCATCGGTCAACTAAAAGGAGGGTACATTGAAGGAGATAGAGTTAGAACACATTTCACCAAATTGTTCTTTATACGCTTCAAGAAAATACATATTGGTGTTCAACATCTTTAATCAAGTGTCAATCTTGTAAACTTATTCACAAAGTTATTACCAACATCAACATTTGAGAAGACGGCAGATAAGATCAAAATTTGTCGATTAGAAGTCTCCACAAATGCCTAAATGAGGGGGAGTTAGTTTACACTATACTCTTTTCCTTTGATCAAGTTTTCAGCAAGATTTTTAATAAGACAGTTATTATGGACATCCAATGGGGAGTGTTATAAATATTAATAATTATGTGGATGTCCAAATCTTTTATTTATTACCATTAATTGTAATCAACATTCATCTTTTTTCTTAGTTTCCATTTTCCTTAGTTTCTTAATATTTCACTCTTATATTTGTATAAATAGGGGTTCACCCTATTGGAATAAACAACTCAGAAATTCTCATTCACTTTCTCTTTCTCTCTTCATCTTCTTCTTCTTTCTTCTCATCTACTTTATATTATTTTATAACAATTAGTAATTTATTTATTAATAATTGTATTTGATAAATTATAGGTTTTTTTTTTTTTTTAATTTGAAGGATCTTGAATTAATGAATATATAGAGTGAATCACACAAAGAAAGTGAGGCACATAGCGAAAATGGTGAAGTTCACCTCTTTCTCCTTCTTGTACTGTTGTGATGTGGCAGATATGAAATGATGTGGTTCTTCCTTTCTAGTTTGTCTTCAAGTGTCAGGTATGTGATCTACGCGCATTGATTTTCAGTGCTTTGAATAAGTTGAAAGATGGAAATTAAATGATCCCTGATTTTACCTATGCACATTCATTTTTTGGTCTCAGTTATTCATTGTTTATCATCTTCGGTCCCCAGAAGGTGGAAAATTCGCTAGTAATTACTGATCATGTTGATCATGTTCTCTCTCTTTTTTTTTTTTTTTTTTTTTTTCCACAATACAATTTATTTTGATGTGTCTTTTTGTGTTGTTTTGGTGACAAGTATTGGACATATACTATTTTGGTGACAGGTATAGAACTCAGTCATATACTGTTTTATCAGTCAATAATTTGGAGGGGGTCTATATATCATTCTTTGATTGGCCTTGTAAGTTAAATATACATTTTAATTTGAAATTTAAAAGCTCATCATATTTTTTATTACCTATATATATATGATCAATATCTTTTCTGTAATGGGATATAGAGCCATATGATTTATTAGGAATTAATTTAGTTTATGAGATAATTTGGCATTTAGCATAAGAGTAATCCTAAATAGATTTCTGAGGTAACAAATGCAGTTATATATCACAATATTTTGTACCATACAAATAATTAAGGACCTTTTTATTTTTTTAAAGAAATGAGTTCATATGTCAAACTTGAATTTAGAATCGGAATGGTATACACATAAATCACTTTTCCACCACTTTATTCATTGTATTAATCATTTCTTATCTCATAGAATAGTAGTAAGGTACGGTCTTTTGAGTCACCAAGATCTCCCTAATTTCTTAGAACAAAACTTTAAATTATAATATTTTGTATGTACTTAGAATATAATTATTGATTATTCTATTTATTGTCGAAAGACTATTTTAGTACTATATTGTAAGTCTTAGTGTCACTGTTATATGTACGACTATTTTCAATTCATTCTATTTTCTCTATCATTGATAAACTGGTTTGATAGTATTGAATGGATGCAGCAAGATTAGATCTGTCACGTACTAATGGTTATTTTCTATT
This sequence comes from Cannabis sativa, assembly GCF_029168945.1. NCBI lineage: Eukaryota > Viridiplantae > Streptophyta > Magnoliopsida > Rosales > Cannabaceae > Cannabis > Cannabis sativa. The sequence goes on from NC_083606.1 coordinate 29,947,022, forward strand.
ATTGACTTTTCTATTTTTTTCTTGTTTCTCTTACAATGCTCAATGATCAGGACCCATATGATAATTTTCTTTTATTATAATATTAGATTGATTTCAAAGAGAACTTGAGAATGATGAAACAAATTATAGAGCACATACCGTTTTGAATATTAATATTGTACACACTAATTGTACTTAATTTCATACCAATAGACATTGGCATGCTTTGGAAACCTCCGTTAAGTTTGTTCTAAGTTGATTCTTCGTCTAAATTTATATATATTTGTCAATAACTATTACTTAGTCTTGTTTTAAAAATAAATATTTAATATTTTATACCTTCTATGCCTTCTTAAGAATGTGGACTTTGAATTTAAAGGTTGCAAATCATTACTATGGAACACTGGCAGCTATGATGGTGTTTCAATAATTATCAAAAGGTAAATGTTCATATTGCTCTCTTTGCTATTTGATTGTTGGAAGGCCTCAGATTTGGCGCATGTGTTATTAAAGTCTTGTTATAAAGTGTAGAGTTTGTTACAAAATCTGTTATCAGTTGTTAAGTTAGTTAGAATTTCTGTTAGTTGGTTTTGTCTGTTTGTAAGTGTATATAACAGTGTAATTGTTCTCTTGTTTCAATCAATGAAAAATGAGCTCTTCATTCTCTCTGTTTTTTTTGTTCTGTTTCTTGCTTTGTTTCTCTTCAATAACTAAAATGGTATCAGAGGCATTTTGATCTTTTGGCTCTTCTTCTGCTTCATTTCTTCTTACTATTCTCTCTGATCTTTTCTTCTCCATGGCTCGAGGAGGAGGAACTCAAACTCGAAGTAACAACAACAATGGAGTTGCTGCTGGTTCTAATCGTTTTTCAGCTCTGGATGATAGTAGCAAGCTTCCTACGAATGATCCACGAAGCCCTTACTTTCTCTCTAATGGTGATAATGCTTCTTCTTCATTGGTTCCTAAAATCCTTACTGGTGCAGAGAATTACAGCTCTTGGCGTAGGTCTATGATGGTTGCGTTAATGGCGAGAAACAAGTTAAAGTTCATTAATGGCAAATTTCCAGAACCAGATGAAGAGGATGAAGACTATGAATCGTGGATCAGGTGCAATAGCCTCGTTATCTCTTGGATCTTGAACTCCGTTTCACCTGCTATTGCTGACAGCATCATGTATATGGAGGATGCGTCACAGATCTGGAGCGAGTTGCAAGAAAGGTTTCATCAAAAGAATGCTCCTAGAATATTTGAGGTTAAGAGAAATATGCAGAACTTGACTCAGGGCTCGAGTGATGTTACTGCCTATTACACAAAGCTCAAAGGTCTTTGGGATCTCATTCAGGAATACAAACCACAACCGGTCTGCACTTGTGGAGCCTTGAAAGTAATCCAAGAATACCAGGACGAAGATAAGGTACTCGAATTTCTAATTGGATTAAATGAATCATATTTGAATGCTAGATCTCAAATTCTTCTTCAAGATCCCCTTCCTAATGTCAATAAAGCTTTTGCTTGCATAATACAAGAAGAGAAACAAAGAGGAATCATTATTCCTCAAACTGAGAACAATCAGTCCACTAATGAAAATTCCAATCAATTTGCTGGAAGCACTTATGGAAATCGAAGCAACAATAGGTCTGATAATAAATCTGATAACAGATCTGATAATAGGTCTGATACTCAACCAATTTGCTCTCATTGTGGAGTACCTGGACACACTATAACTAAGTGCTATAGAATCCATGGTTATCCTCCTGGTCATCGTTTACATGGAAGATTTCCTAGGGCAACACCTAATCAATCTGGCAACCAGCAAGGGAAATCAACAACCAATTTTACAGCAGGAAATGATAACAGAGAAAATGTTGGAGGGGAGATGGATCTTGCTGCTCAATGTCAAAGACTTGTGCAATTGCTGACACAAAAATTGCAGGAGACAGCTGCACCTTCACCACAAGTTGATCAGCCTGTTGTGTCCAATATTTCAGGTAAAATCACATCTCTTCCTAATTTTAATTGGATCATCGACACTGGTGCTACACATCATGTGTGCTCCAGTCCTTCTTTGTTCCATTCTATAAAATTTGACAGCAAAATTAAATCCGTGGGATTGCCTGATGGTTCTAATACCAAAGTTTCTTTTGTTGGAAGTGTAAATCTGTCAAATATGGTGCTTGATAATGTGTTATGTGTCCCTGATTTTCAGCACAATCTTTTATATGTCTGTGCCTTGTCCAATTCTGCTAACTACTCTTTTTTATTCCTCCCTCCAAAAATGCATTATTCAGGATATCACCAAGAATCAAGTGATTGGGATGGGTGAGAGAGTTGGAAACCTTTATTACATATCTGAGCATAAGGCTCCTACTATTTTTTTCTTTGCTAATTCTAGAATAAGTGATGAAAATCTATGGCATTATAAACTTGGCCATGCTTCTTGTGTAAAGAAACATCCATTGAATAAAAGTTTACACTTTCAATACTCTTATTGTCATGATTTTCATTGCTCTATATGTCATCTTGCTAAGCAAAGAAAATTGCCCATTATTAGCAATCATAATTTGTCCAAACATTATTTTGACCTAATACATATTGATATTTGGGGACCATACAACACTCTTATTGTTGAAGGTTTTAGGTATTTCATAACTATAGTTGATGATTGTTCAAGGTTCACTTGGATTCATCTTATTAAAAACAAATCTGATGCTCAATTTGCTATACCTGCCTTTATACAGCTCATCAAAACTTAATATAATGTTCAAATTAAAGGTGTTAGGTCTGACAATGCCAAAGAGTTACAGTTTCCTACATTGTTCTCATCCTTAGGCATTATACACTACCATTCTTGTGTGCAAAGACCACAACAAAACTCTGTTGTAGAAAGAAAGCGTCAACATTTATTGAATGTTGCTAGAGCCATTCTTCTCCAATCTCACATTCCTTTGCCTTATTGGGGAGATTGCATAAGCACTGCTGTCTATCTCATCAATAGGACTCCCACTCCTAATCTTAAACACAAATCTCCCTTTGAAATCTTGAATTCCAAAGTTCCTAGTTACCAACATCTAAAGGCATTTGTATGTTTGGCTTATGCTTCTACTTTAGGAGCAGGGAGGTCAAAATTTTCTCCAAGAGATACTGCTTGTGCCTTCTTCGGGTATCCTCCCGGAATGAAGGCATACAAATTGCTTGATCTCAATACTAACAAAATTTTTTGCTCTAGAGATGTAATATTTCATGAGCACATCTTTCCTTTTTTGAATCATAACAATCTGCCTTCTGATTTCAAGATTTTTTTCTTGCTGATGCATCTCAAAAGCCTACTGCTACTATTGATTCTTTATCTCATATCACCCCAATCTCAGATATTAGTCCCAACCATCAAAATGCCCCACATATCACTGAACCCGATGCACCAGATATTGATACACCAGCAACTATTCCTGCTTCTAATGTCCATAACAGCCCTGGTCCTAATTTTCATAATGATGTTGCTGATATTCCAGCACCTATTCCTAATACCAGACCTGTTAGACACACTAAAATACCCACTTATTTGCAGGATTACCATTGTTTTTTATCCACTAATAATGTTCAATCTCAGGTATTCAAAGTTTCTACAGATCACCCTATATCTGAAATTATTGATTACAGCAGGCTGTCTTCTTCATTTCGTGCTTTGGTTCTTGCTATCTCAAGTCATTATGAGCCTCAATTTTACCATCAAGCCAAAGGAATCCCAGTGTGGGATAATGCTATGAATCATGAGATCACAGCCCTTGAATCCAATGGGACTTGGATAATTGTTACTCTTCCTGCTGGCCATCATGCCATTGGGTGTAAATGGGTTTATCGAATTAAATACAATGTTGATGGGTCCATTGAAAGGTTCAAAGAAAGGCTAGTTGCAAAGGGTTTTAGTCAAAAAGAAGGGGTTGATTACAATGAGACTTTTGCCCCAGTTGCGAAGCTAGTTTCTGTCAAACTAATCCTTGTTCTTGCTGCCATTAATGGCTGGTTTTTACAGCAATTGGACGTAAATAATGCATTTCTTCACGGAGATTTGCATGAGGAAGTTTATATGACTATCCCTCAAGGGTATAGTCCTAAGGGGGAGCTACCACCTAATGTTGTATGTAAACTTCAAAAATCAATCTATGGCCTAAAACAAGCTTCTAGGCAATGGTTTGAAAAGTTTTCTACAACATTACTTGCTGAAGGCTTTCAACATTCAGCAACTGATCATTCATTATTCATACAACAACAAGGATCAAGCATCATCATCCTTCTTGTTTATGTTGATGATGTGATCATTGCAAGCAACAACATGGCTGCGGTGCAAAGCTTAAAAATCAGATTGAATGACCAATTCAAGTTGAAAGACCTTGGTGAACTCAAGTATTTTTTGGGTCTTGAAATTGCTAGAAATGACAAAGGTATATTTTTGTCTCAAAGACATTATTCCTTACAACTCTTAGAAGATCTTGGACAACTAGGATGCAAGGCTGCCAATACACCTATGGAAGTAAATCTAAAACTAAGCCATGATAGTGAGGATGCTCTAGCTGATCCGAAGCTTTATAGACCAATTATAGGAAAGCTATAGTACCTTACTATCACCAGACCCGACTTAGCTTACACAGTCAACAAGTTGAGCCAATTCCTTGTCACTCCTAGAGCCACACACATGAATGCTGCTCAAAGGGCCTTACAATATGTGAAAGGGACACCAGGACAGGGGCTGTTTTACTCTGCTAAGTCAGAAATTAAATTCCAAGGGTACACAAATGCTGATTGGGCAGCTTGTGTGGACACAAGGAGATCAACAACAGGCTTTTGCATCTTCTTAAGAGATTCTTTGGTCTCTTGGAAAAGCAAAAAGCAGTCCATAGTGTCAAGATCTTCAGCCGAGGCTGAGTATCGAGCTATGGCTAACACTACATGTGAGATTGTTTGGCTTTTGTCCATCTTGAAAGAGTTAAACATCGAGCATGTAGGACAAGCCATTCTACATTGTGACAACAAAGCAGCCCAACAAATTGCTGCAAATCCAGTCTTCCCATCAGAGAACAAAGCATATAGAAATAGATTGTCACCTTGTAAGAGACAAAGTACAAGAAGGAGTGATAAAAACTGCTCACATTTCTAGCAAAAATCAGATAGCCGACATCTGCACCAAGGCCTTACTGCCTAGCCAATTTGAAGTTCTCAAAAGTAAGATGGGGATTTGTAACATTTACTCTCCACCTTAAGGGGGAGTATTAAAGTCTTGATATAAGGTGTAGAGTTTGTTACAAAATCTGTTATCAGTTGTTAAGTTAGTTAGAATTTCTGTTAGTTGGTTTTGTCTGTTTGTAAGTGTATATATGTTGGGTTTTATGCCCTAAATAAAACTCTTTACAATCTGATTAGTTATCAATATAAGAAATTTGAAGTGATTGATGTTTGCATGAATTTTACATGCTAATGGTTTAAATATGTTTATTACATTCACACACACAGAATCAGTTAAATCCAGATCATATGTTTATTCACAATTACAGTATCGTCAACACAGTGGAATGTGATTGTGATCATATGAATCAAAAGACTTGGTCCCTGTTTCATCAGTGTTATTGGATTTACACTAGTGTGATAATCAGCGATGACGTGTACTTACACTTGGAGTAAGTGTTATGTTCTTTCGAGGACATTAGTAAAGTATACTAGTTTCGAATGTATGGAGTATACATTGGACTGGACTGATATTGCAACTAAGTTAAGATATTACAAACTTACCGTTATACATATCTTTCCAAGAAAATATCAGTAGTTGATCTTAAGATTAAAAGAATCTAAATCCTGATATGCTTAGGCTCAACTCAGGAGTGCTATTCATGTTCTTAGATTTATTAGTTAAGCCTACTTTTGGGTCAGGGTGATACGTATATTTTGGGAACATGATAGTATGATTGAGTGGGAGTGCTGAACATAAATATGGAATCTATAGCTTCTACTGGTGTATAGAAGTCAAGTGATGATTCCCTTCGAGCTTAGCAAATAGAAGTAAATGGATGAGCTCTTGTTTAACTGACTAATTATTAGATCACTAAACACCATTTACAGGTAGCTAAGTGTTTTAAGGGGAAAAATACATTGAGGGGTGAGAACGGTAAAGAAATCCCATCTCGATGTAGATCATCTATATAGAGGATCTTTAAATCACAATAAGATTATAACAATGGTTTAATGAGATAGTATATTGATATCGTGGAACATACAATATGCTCTATATAAGTCTGAGAGTGCAATTCTAAGTTCTAAGAGTGGATTCAACGAAGAATTAATAAGTAGGAATTTACTTGGTAAATTTGGTTAACTTATTGGAAGCTCAACATATAGATCCATGGTCCCCATTCTAGTTGAGAATATTCTGCTTGTAAGACTCATTAATTGATTCGTGATTGATCAATTATAATTCTAAAGTTAGACTATGTCTAATTTTATGAATTTTCACTAAGCAGGGGTGAAATTGTAAAGAAAAGAGTTTCTAGGTTTATTTATTTATTAATGGACTTTATATGTCTAATTAATAATTAAATTAAATGACAATATTATTTAATAATCTATTTTAGTTATTAAATAATTAGTTTTGGCATTTAAAAGGTTAGAATTGGAAAATTGGCGTTTTTAAGAAAATAGAGATAAAATTTGATAAAACTGCAAAATCAAGTGAGGCCCAATATAACACCATGGCCGGCCACTTATTGTGGGATTTCAAATTAATATTTTTATTATTTTAATGCCAAATAATTCCTAACCTAAACCTAGTAGTTGCCTATAAATAGAAAGTGATGGGTTATTCACAAAACATGCTTTCACAAGTTTTCACGAGCCTTTCTGACAGAAATTTCTCTCTTCAGAAAAACTGAGCCTTCCCCACTTTCTATACATGGCCGAAACCCTCTCTCTTCTTTTCTCCTTCATCAATTTCGTGACCCTAGTGAAAGAGTGAGTGCCCACACACAGCAAGCAGTAACTCAATCATAGATTGGAAGACTGGGAAGGATCAAACTTGAAGAAGAAGGACATTCGGGCTCAGATCTTGATTATACTCTGCTACAGAAAGGATACAAGGGTTAGAGATCTGAGTGGAAGGAGACATTAATTCCGCTGCATCAATGTAAGGTTTTCTTAACTTTATATGTGTTTAATTTATCGTTTTAGAAAGTTCATATTTAGGGTGTTTAAACAACATACTTGTGAGTAGATCTAAGATCCTGGTAAAATAAATTTCCTACAACTGGCCTCACAGCCTTGGTAATTGATTTACTTGCATGAAATTTGGACTTTAAAACGATTGTTTGTTTGTTTTTGGATGGTATCATGTTGTATTGAGTGTTATTTGATGATTGATTGATGTTTGTGAATTTTTCGTGAACAATAATTGCAATTCTGTTTCTGGAATTATTTTTATTGGATAGTATGGAAAGAATTAAGCAAGTTACTTTTTTACAGAACTCAATTTCGATTTAATTTGAATTAGTTATGATTTTTTGAAGATTTGAAAAAATCGGAGCTGTGCTGAAATTTTTCTGCGATCGTGAAAACTGTCCGTACAACTCACAATTTTTTCGTTTTTCTTCGATTTTTTATGTTTTTTTTTCATGGAATTAACTTCCGATTTTTTGTGTAGTTTTGTATTAATAGATACTATTCCTAATTCAATTCTAATTATCATTATGAATTAATTTAATATTTTTTAAATTTAATTCAAGATATTAGTGTAATTTGAATTTTAAAATTAGTAAATATCTATCTTATTGCTTAATTATCTATCTTATTTTTAAATTTGATTATATCTTATTTTATTTTTAAATTTAAGGTTAGATTTTATATATATTTTTTTAAATTAAATCTTTTTTAAATAATTTGACCTTATTTAAATTTAAAATAAGGTAACTATAATCATGTAATTTTAAATAGATGTAAGATATTTTGCTAACTTTTAAATTTTGTTATTTTATATATTTAAATTAAATTTAAAATCTGAAAAGATATTTAATTTATCTTTTCTAATTTTTATTTAAATGATATTTAGGTTGGTTGAAACCTAATTTTTCAAAATTGTAGGTTTAATTTTGAATATTTTTTTTTAAATAGTTTCGAAATTTAAAATAATATTTTTTTTTTATTTATTTTCGAAAATAAATATTTTTTTATTTTCGAAAATTAAATTATTATTTTTAATTAAATATTTTTTTTAATTAAATATTTTTTTATTTAATTATTAATTTCGAAATTTATTTATTTAAAATTAAATAAATCCTACTTCCAACTATCCAGCTAACCTTGTTCAGGAGTATGTGGTTTTAGCTTGTGTTAAGTTTTCAAAACCTATTATTACTTGATTGCAAATAGCCATGTTTACTTTTTGCCAGATCTAATGATCTGATGGCTCGCTTGGTCAAGTTAATAATTTGTAACAGGTAAATTTTACAATCTTCTTTTATGACCTAGCAACATGATAGGATCCATCTAAGTGTGTACCTGTGTGAGCCTATATGTTTATTTTGTTTTAATATAGATGCATATAGGTTGTTGCTAAATAAAATGTCACACCATGATAGATTTTATTTAGGTCCATTTAGTTATTGTACCTATTCAATTAATAACAGTTATTCATTTTAAGGTTAAATTCCTCTCTTTTGGGCTTTGTGTGAGAGTTGGGAGCCATAGAAGTGGGTACGACATACTGAACCCAGCACCCCCTCACATGAACTACCCTAATTGTGAAGGCCCATTTGCCTGATTTAAATAACTGTACTAGGTTAATTATATTAATTTGACCTAATAAAATTGAATTAGCAACATAATTAACTTTTAAAATATATGAAATTTATTTTCATTTTAATATTTTAAAGTTAATTTTAAGAAAAACACTTTTAGTTTAGATATTAATTCTAGACAAACTATTTGTATTTTTCTTGTATTTAATTAAATATAGAATTTTAACTAACTAGATCATTTCTAGAGCTTATTTAATTAAATATTCCTACTTAAGTTATAAATTAGTTGTAACAACTGATTTTTCTTATCTAACTTAAATTTGAATATTTGATTTAAATTTTAAATCAAGTTGAGGGATCCTAGGCATTAGTTATTAAAGATTCTTAAGATATTTTTTAAGTTAATATCTTTTCGAATATTAACTTAAAATGGAATATTTTAGATATTTTTTAGGTTAATATCTTTTCGAATATTAACTTAAAAAGATATCTTCAAATTAAGTGGTTACAACTTAATTTTTGATATTTAATTAAATCTAAATTTGAAATTATTTAAGTTTTAGATTTTTTCTATATAACTTAAATTAGATATTTTTCAAATTTTTGCTGAAAAGATACTTAGTCAAATAAGATATTTTCTAGATAGTAATTTCTAGACTACTTATTATTTCTAATATTTAAATAGGAAAATATTATACTTTGTGAAATTAATTATTTAAATAATTAATTTTGGTACAATTTTATTAAGTATATTTTTCCTAGTATTAAACTAGAAATAAATAATTAAGCCTTCTCTACACTTAATTATTATTTCTTGAATTTAATACATTTAATTAACTTGAAAAATCTAAATATCTAAGTTGATTTTCATCATGATACTTAAATATTTATTGATTTTTCATGACACTTAATTAAATAGAAAATTATTTTTAGGTTGAAATTTAATTTTTCAACTTAAATTTAAATAATTTTCAAAATATATATATTTCTTTATTTTATTAATCAATTTCGAAAATTGCATTTTATTTATGCAATATTTTCGAATTTTTTATTTTGAAAAATAGATTGAGTTGTAAATTAATTATTTATTTTAATTAATTCTTGGACCAACTACAATCAATGATTTTTTCATTTAATTGATTAATTTAAAATAAATGAATTTAAAAAATATATATATAATATTAGAAATTGAATTAATTAGTCAAAAGAAAATCTAGATAGGTGATATTTTAGCTTGAAGTATTTCTTTTCTATTTTTATTGTTTTCGAAAATTGTATTTTTTATATACTTTAAATTTTCGAACTCAATAAATATATTCTCAAAGGAAATTTTTAAGTTGCTAATTTTCTAATTTAATTCAAATTAAATTAATTTCCTTAATATTTATATTTAAGATTATTACTAAGATGGAAATAATTTATTTTATTTCAATCACCATCTAAGTATAATTTTATAAATATTATATTAAATTCTTATTTTTGAATTTTAATTCTTAATTTCGAATTTAATGAGAATTTATTTATTAGAATAATAAAGAAAATACATTTTAAAGAATGAGCTTTATTATTATTAAGATATTCGATCCCCATTGTGGGTTTTACACCGCGTTTGTTTTAGTGAGTAATCCTCCCTAATGGAGGAACGTTCATTAGCAATTTCGCACCGTTTAATCTCGCATGATAAGTGGTTTGTAAGTGTTTTATATGGTATAGATCACCCTAATGGTGGCGACCATATTTGACTTGCAAATTGCGAAACAGTGGTAGAAGCTCATGAGATAGAATAGCCTTGACTCTCGCCTAAACAGGACAACGCTGGATTCCAATCTTGATCGAATAAAAGGTTGCTAGAATGTTTAACATTTTAGATGAGCTAACAACTCTATTCAATGGATGGTAGCTTTGACTCTCGCCTAAACAGGACACTGATATCAGTTTGTTGAAAAATCTTGGAAATTATTTAGGATTGAATTTTTTTTTAAGTATTTTCTCATATCATTCCTACTTGCTATGTGCTTATAATTTCTGAATTGATTTTGTGTTAAACCATTATTAATTTCTATTTGTTGATTTCTATTATTATGTAGTATCCTGTATTATCAAAATGAATCCCATGTTATCACTGTTGACTGAAAACAAGCTGAATGGATCTAACTTTAATAAGTGGAATGAGAACATTAATATTGCTATCATAGGAGAAAGTGTCTTGTTTGTTTTAACTGAGCCGTCACCTGAAGTGCCTGGGGATAATGCATCCAAAGCTGTGAAAGAAAAGTATGAGCGTTGGCAGAAAGCAAATGACAAAGCTCTATACTTTATGCTTTCTAGCATGGTTGACACCCTCAAAACTCGGTTTTCTAAAACTGAGAAGGCTGCTGAAGTTATGACGATGTTAAATGAGCTATTCGGTAAGGCATCACTTCAGTCACGCTTTGACGCGACTAAAAAGTACATTAATGCACGGATGGAACCTCATCAAAATGTGCGTGACCATGTTCTCCTCATGTCAAGTTATTTCCAAGAAGCCCAGGATCATGGTGCTGAAATGGACAGTGCTACTCAAGTAAGTCTTATCTTGAATAGCCTGACTCCAGCATTTCTACCATACACATCAAATTATGTCATGAATAAGAAGGAAATTGACTTTCATGAATTAGTCAATGACCTTCAAACTTATGAAAATTTGATTGGAGGACCCAAGAAGAAAGGGAGTAAACCTCATAATCCTGGGAATGGTAATGGGACGATGAAACCTGAAGCAAATGTTGCCTCTGCTTCAAAACCCAAATCGAAGAGGAAGTGGAACAACACCAAGAAGCGAACAAAAGCCATGAAGAATAAAAAGGTTGTTCCTTCTGGTGATGCTACACTTAAAGGAAAGTGTTTCTACTGCAATGAGAACGGTCATTGGAAACCCTAGTGTCCTAAACTTCTTGCAAAGAAACAAGGTATTTCCATTTATAAACTTTAAGAGTTTTAGTGAATTATTATCCAATTGGATTTATGATTCTGGACTAACTTTGTTTATTTGTTTTCTTCTTCTTATAGGCCAAGCTACTTGAACTCAGATAAGTTGGATCAGCAAGCTGGACCAAGGGTGAAATCGTCCAGATGAAGATGAAGCTCTTCAATTTATTTTTTGAATTTATTGTTTTAGTTTAAAGACAAGTTGGATTTCAAATTTTAGTTAGGGATATTTATCCCTGTTTTTCTCATATTATTGCAATACATTTTTTTATTTTATTATTAATAAAGTATTCTTTATTTTCGAAATCACCATTGCAAATTATGAGATTGAGCTTCATTTATTTTATCTTCATCAACAATTATCACATTATATTTATATGTTTGTATGTGTAAGTATTTTTTATTATTGATGCAAATTCTATAATATTAACAACTCTTCATAGAGTTATATTAAATAAACACTAGAAATTTTTTCTATGTTTATCAATAATTGTTAATTCTCATACAATTATTAAGAATTTGTTTAATAAAAGGATCTTTTGATCTGATAGGGGTGGAGAAAAGTTAAGAAAACTATGCAGTTCAACGATCTTTTATATCTAATGAACTCTGGATAGTATTCAACTCCACATAAACTCTATCACACTAAGAGAATCATGATCTTTACAACCTTTAGGGGTGGATCATAATCTCTATATACTTAGGGGTGGAGGTTATCCATAGTACCCTATATGTATATTCTTAGGGGTGGAGTCCATTCCACAATTCCCTATGAAACACATATCTTGTTTAAACATGGAAGTAATATAATGAGTCAGCTATTGTCAATATAAATTCTTGATCTTGATTGTATGTTCCATTTCATTTTTACTGTTGTAAGTAAAAGTTTGATACCTTTGAAAGTTCTTTGTTAAAGTTTCACACTACCTTAATTGAGTGGGAGAATTTTAAAGTTCTATACCCATCTTCATTAGGTTGATAATTGTGATAGGTACTTAGGAACACTACTGAAAAGCAAATCTAACCATTCACATGGATAGGTATAGCTTATCAGAATTATGAGAATAAGATAAAGAACTCTAGTTCAGTCCATTCGAATGACTTGAACCAAGAATTCTTAATCCTCATAAAATTTGATGGTATCTTAATTTTGATTACTTTATCTCTGGCATGTATTTTTCACTTCAAAATACTAGTCTGCTTTGTTGATGACTTAGTCTTAACTTAAAGTTTCAGACTAATACAAAAGTCACAACTAGGTAACTCTCTAAACAATCAGAGGTTAAAAGTATTATTTAACCAGACATCTGCTATTGAGTGGGAGCTATCTGAGATGTAATCAAATAGGGAACATTAGAAGATATTCAAGAAGGATTTATGAAAGTGATCTATATGTTAGATATTAAGGAACTGTGTATCAGTTGTCTTTGTATCACACGATCTAATTTCGAAATTCTTGAGATGGTGCTTACTTTGGGGGTGGAGGAATTATTGAATAATAATTCAAGCTCTAGCAGAGAAGAATTGTAACTTGGTCTATTCGAAAATACCAAAAAGTTATATCACTGAAGAAAAGTCTACACTGTATTATCTCAATTACATATTTTAAAATATGAGAGATATGTCTTCTGTTAATTCAGATGTACTTTTAAAACAGTAAAGATTTCAGTATCCCTTGATGAGTAAAACATATAGTAAAGGATGTTTCATAAGAGTATTTATGAACTAGTTTCCAGAAGTTTGGGTGGATTCAAATATACTCCACTTGATCTGAAGATCAAGACATAAGATTGACCTATTTGCACAGTTTGTTTTATGTTAGTGCAAGTGGGAGTTTGTTGGGTTTTATGCCCTAAATAAAACTCTTTACGATCTGATTAGTTATCAATATAAGACTTGGTCCATGTTTCATCAGTGGAATGTGATTGTGATCATATGAATCAAAAGACTTGGTCCATGTTTCATCAGTGCTATTGGATTTACACTAGTGTGATAATCAGCGATGATGTGTACTTACACTTGGAGTAAGTGTTATGTTCTTTCCAGGACATTAGGAAAGTATACTAGTTTCGAATGTATGGAGTATACATTGGACTGGACCGATATTGCAACTAAGTTGTCAATATCAGTAGTTGATCTTAAGATTAAAAGAATCTAAATCCTGATATGCTTAGGCTCAACTCAGGAGTGCTATTCATGTTCTTAGATTAATTAGTTAAGCCTACTTTTGGGTCAGGGTGATACGTATATTTTGGGAACATGATAGTATGATTGAGTGGGAGTGCTGAACATAAATATGGAATCTATAGCTTCTACTGGTGTATAGAAGTCAAGTGATGATTCCCTTCGAGCTTAGCAAATAGAAGTAAATGGATGAGCTCTTGTTTAACTGACTAATTATTAGATCACTAAACACCATTTACAGGTAGCTAAGTGTTTTAAGGGGCAAAATACATTGAGGGGTGAGAACGGTAAAGAAATCCCATCTCGATGTAGATCATCTATATAGAGGATCTTTAAATCACAATAAGATTATAACAATGGTTAAATGAGATAGTATATTGATATCGTGGAACATACAATATGTTCTATATAAGTCTGAGAGTGCAATTCTAAGTTCTAAGAGTGGATTCAACGAAGAATAAATAAGTAGGAATTTACTTGGTAAATTTGGTTCACTTATTGGAAGCTCAGCATATAGATCCATGGTCCCCATTCTAGTTGAGAATATTCTGCTTGTAAGACTCATTAATTGATTCGTGATTGATCAATTATAATTCTAAAGTTAGACTATGTCTAATTTTATGAATTTTCACTAAGCAGCGGTGAAATTGTAAAGAAAAGAGATTCTAGGTTTATTTATTTATTAATGGACTTTATATGTCTAATTAATAATTAAATTAAATGACAATATTATTTAATAATCTATTTTAGTTATTAAATAATTAGTTTTGGCATTTAAAAGGTTAGAATTGGAAAATTGGCGTTTTTGAGAAAATAGAGATAAAATTTGATATAACTGCAAAATCAAGTGAGGCCCAATATAACACCATGGCCGGCCACTTATTGTGGGATTTCAAATTAATATTTTCATTATTTTAATGCAAAATAATTCCTAACCTAAACCTAGTAGTTGCCTATAAATAGAAAGTGATGGCTCAGTCACAAAACATGCTTTCACAAGTTTTCACAAGCCTTTCTGATAGAAATTTCTCTCTTCAGAAAAACTGAGCCTTCCCCACTTTCTATACCTGGCCGAAACTACTCTCTTCTTTTCTCCTTGATCAATTTCGACCCTAGTGAAAGAGTAAGTGCCCACACACAGCAAGCAGTAACTCAATCATAGATTGGAAGATTGTGAAGGATCAAACTTGAAGAAGAAGGACATTCGGGCTCAGATCTTGATTATACTGTGCTACAGAAAGGATACAAGGGTTAGAGATCTGAGTGGAAGGAGACATTAATTCTGCTGCATCAATGTAAGGTTTTCTTAACTTTATATGTATTTAATTTATCGTTTTAGAAAGTTCATATCTAGGGTGTTTAAACAACATACTTGTCAGTAGATCTAACATCCTGGTAAAATAAATTTCCTACAATATAACACTGTAATTGTTCTCTTGTTTCAATCAATGAAAATGAGCTCTTCATTCTCTCTGTTTTTTTGTTCTGTTTCTTGCTTTGTTTCACTTCAATAACTAAAATATGTAAAATACTCAACCACCACATGTTTATTTTTGTTGTGTATATTTGCAAGCTAATTAGGTCTCTATTGTTTGGTGGAAAATTAGACTATCTTCTGACTGTGTTTGAAGGTTCACAAACACAGCTGTTATGTATTCTTAGACACAATTTTGAGCTTTCCAAATAAATAATAGATATATTTTGATTTTTCTCACTAATGGACATACAATAATTAGTTAATGTTCATATGTTGATTCATTTGTTCTTTTCATATATTCATGATTTTTAGAAATCCTAATGAGTATGTGCAAGCTTTTTGCAATGCTGCCACTGAAGTTGCTAACAAAAATTGATGCAAAATACTTGAAGGCCATGCATCTCTCCCTCTACTTGCTCCGTATTTGACAGATTGGCTTGAATACTTTATTTGAAAGAATTCTTGTCCAAACTGTTTAATTTTAGTAGTCCTTTCTCTTTGAAATGTTCTAAATGCATCCATTTCATAATGCTTTGTGACAATTCAGGTATGATATCCTTGTATATTTTGAGCAACTGATTTTTGTCTAGCTAAAGTTTTTCTTTGTTTTAGACATTTAATTTATATTGGTTGATCGAAATATATTTATATAAATGATTAATACTATGCTACTTGTGTTTGATTTATTTCGTCACAAGTTATTGAACACATTTTCCATTTGCCAAGTGGCAGGAAGTATTCTTCTATACCTTGTTGATGTTTAACTAGTGATCTATGTGATTACTTTTCTGTTATAGGTACCA
Organism: Cannabis sativa; assembly: GCF_029168945.1. Lineage (NCBI taxonomy): Eukaryota > Viridiplantae > Streptophyta > Magnoliopsida > Rosales > Cannabaceae > Cannabis > Cannabis sativa. The sequence goes on from NC_083606.1 coordinate 29,963,203, forward strand.
AACTAAAGTACCAGCCTATAATAGAGAGGAGTGGCATGTGTGCAGTGCACGATTGTGGAGTTAGTCATTCCATTGTTCATTGAGTTTGTTCTGTTATTTTGATTGTTTTCCAAAATAAGCCTCTTACTATAGTACTTTTCTATTCCTTACTTTATTGTATCATAGATATTTACTAACATATTTATCTATATAGATGTTTACATTGACAATAGAAATACAAACATGTGTTGGAATTTATTTTACCAGGATCTTAGATCTACTCACAAGTATGTTGTTTCACACCCTAAATATGAACTTTCTAAAACGATAAATTAAACACATATAAAGTTAAGAAAACCTTACATTGATGCAGCGGAATTAATGTCTCCTTCCACTCAGATCTCTAACCCTTGTATCCTTTCTGTAGCAGAGTATAATCAAGATCTAAGCCCGAATGTCCTTCTTCTTTGAGTTTGATCCTTCACAGTCTTCAAATCTATGATTGAGTTAATGCTTGCTGTGTTTGGGCACTTACTCTTTCACGAGGGTCGAAATTTATGAAGGGAAAAGAGAGAAGAGGGTTTCGGCCTATAGAAGAAAATAGGGAAGGCTCAGTTTTTCTGAAGAGAGAAATTTGTGTCAGATCACTAATGAATGTGTTGTTTTGACTGAGCCATCACTTTCTATTTATAGGCAACTACTAGGTTTAGGTTAGGAATTATTTGGCATTAAAATAATGAAAATATCAATTTGAATTTCCACAAATAGTGGCCGGCCATGGTGTGATAGTGGGCCCCACTTGATTTTGTAGTTTTAACAAATTTTATTTCTATTTTCTCAAAAACGCCAATTTTCCAATTCTAACCATTTAAATGCCAAAACTAATTATTTAATACCTAAAATAGATTATTAAATATGTAATGACCGCTCTAGTAATGTGGATTAGAAAAGGCAACTAGCACTAATTTTTATTATTTTATTGTTATTTGTGAATTAATTTAGTTGTGGACCCCAATATTTAGAAATAAATATTAGAGTTATAATTTCTCAATTCCGGAGATTTTATTAAACTCTAGGGGTATTATTTAGCTTATATGTGAAATATGTTAATTTTGTAATTTTTGCTCGGCGACAACGGAAAATGCGATGGATGGCTAGATTGATCACATGGGTAAGTTTAGAACCCTATTTCATAGTGGGGAATATTTTAGAGGAAATAAATTATCGGGATTGAGCGGGGTTATGGAAATTGACCATTTTACCCCTAGTTTCAAAGAAATACCTTAGTTTAAGTCTAAGGGCATTTTTGTCATTTGAAAGGGATAAGAGATAGGTGGCTTTTTGGTTGATTGACACCTAGCAAGGATACTTTCAGCCAAGGATTAGTTAATCCTTTTCCCAATTTAGAAAATCAAAGAAAAAGAAATTTAAAAGAAAGCATTTTCCTCTTGAACTCTCTCTCTCTTTCTATTCGGCTGAGGCAATCAAGGATCAAACTAAGGTTTTTCCTTCCATTTCTGTGAATCTAAGCTAGGATTCAAAGTGGTTTCATCTAAGGTAAGCCCTAGAACTATTGCTTTTGTATTTTTTGAGTTTTTTTCTTAGTTTTAACATGTGATTTTGGGAGTAAGTGGCTGTTAGGTTTTAAAATGTTTAGGGTTCGAATTTTAGGGATTAGTTGAGTTGATTCTAAGCCCTAGCTGCTGGTTTTAATGGCTGTAGATGGTTTTTATGCAATTTTAGGTTTAAAGTTCAAGCTTTGTTCATTAATGGCAACTTGAGTTGTGATGGTTTATTCTGAGAATTACTGCCTGGAAATCATTGTATATGCATTGTATAGGTATACTGGAGAGTTTGGTAAAGATTGGGCTTGATTTGAATTAAGGGGGAAGAATTTTTGGTTCCCAGCAGATGAACCGGAATTCCGGTTCTGGGTGGTCTGTACCAACCGGTCGACCGGTTGGTGACCCAGAACCGGGATGCCGGTTGGGAACCGGTCTACCTGTTGGGGGATTTTCCAGAACCCTAGTTTTGGCCAATTTTGAGTTATTTAGGGTATTGCCATGAAGTCTATCGATAGGGAAACTTTTAGTTTCGAGTTTTAAATCCCGGAAAGTGATTTAGCGAGTCACTCATCTGTATTACCGTTATTGTGATTAGGGCATCCATCTAGCACGTGAATTCCGTTCAGGTCGGCCAGCACACTTGAATTCGGAAAACAGGTAAGAACTGTGTATAATGTATGATGTGATTATCTGAATGTATATATATGTGTTTATATATGCATGCTTGAATTATGTTAAACACTACCAACACTTGTATGAATAAGTTATAGAGTGTATTGGTACAGTGATTGTTGTTAATTTGAGTACGATACAGTGATACCAACACAGGCATAGGAAAATGCTAAGGTGTGTGGTACATCACTCAGTGTTACTCCGTGATCGGGATAAACCCTACCAACACTCGTACAGTGAGGTACGTTGTGTATGTGGTATAGTGGTTGTACCCTGGTATTGAACGTTCATACTCATCTGTTAAGCTTTGTAAATAGGTGTATGGGCGCCTATTTGCAGGTCGGAAATTATATGATATGTTATATGCATTTCTTACTGAGTCTGTTGACTCACAGTTTCTGTTTCCATGTGTAGGTAAAGGAAAGGCGAAGGCTGAACAGGAGTGAACCTGAGCTCGGGTGAGATTGTACATGTCAAGCAGCGCGACCTGGAGTGTTCGGTCTCGGGACATCTGGGAGTTGTATTTTGAAAGTCGCTGTGCGACTTGTAAATCTGTATATTTTGGATTGTATGTTTGAAAAGTAAAGTTTGTAAAGTTTTAAAAATCGGGATCCCGGCACTTGTAAATATTTTCTTAAATTACAAAGTTTAGTATTTAATGCAAAAGTTTTAATTTGACACGTTTTTCGAGAAATTTCTTTGGTTAGCAAAGATTGCATAATTATTGAAAAAAAAGCACTGTAGCGTGCCTTAGCATTAGGGCGTTACAATTTTGGTATCAGAGCCGCCAGGTTTGTCTACCGAAGCTTGCTATGACATGTACAATCTTCATCAAAGAAAGCTCGGTTCACGGTTCAGTAAGCCCGTACTTGTTTAGTATTTTAAATAAATGTGAATGAGAAAGCATGTTAGGAAGCATATTAGATTTAAATTAAATATATTTCTTTAAAAAGAAAAGAAAGTGTGTTGCCTTAAGTTATTAAGAGCGGTGTTAATTTTGATCGCTGTCTAACCTGCCTGGCTAATGGATTCGCAGGCTAAGTCCTATTAAATGGACGCCCCGCGAAATACAAGAAGTCAGGGTGGCATGGTTGAGACCGGAGGCGGTCAGGGGAATCCTCAAAATCCCCGTGGTCGCGGCCGTGGCCGTGCGCGAGCTCGGTGGTGGTCGCCCGTAAATCCACCTCAAGCTCCTCCCGATTGGGAGCAAAGATTTGCGGAGCCGCAAGATAGAATCCGCCGAAGATGAAGAGATTCAGAGGTTGAGGCAGCAGGGTCCTCCTGCCGTGCCTCCTCAAGAAGTTCAGGCCGTTGCAGTTCCAGCGGTGCCAGCAGAACAACCTGTTGTTCGCAACCGTATGGAACCGTTGTACGAAAGATTTCGAAAACAGGCACCTCCAGTGTTTCTGGGAGGCCCTGATGTGATGAAGGCTGAGCAATGGCTTTCGATGATTGAGCGTATTCTCAACTTTATGGGAGTGGTTGGAAATGATCGGGTGACCTGCGCCACTTTCCAGTTTCAGGAAGATGCCCTCGTGTGGTGGGAATTGATAACCCTCACACGGGACGTCACGCTGATGACCTGGGAGGAATTTAGGGAGTTATTTAACTCCAAGTATTACAATGAAGCGGTCCGCAGTGCAAAGCGGAAAGAGTTCACTGATCTAGTTCAGACTGAGGGTATGTCAGTCACTGAGTACACAACGAAGTTTGATCGGTTGGCTAAGCTGGCGGCAGGAATTGTGCCCACGGACTTCAGTAAGAAAGAAAAATACTTAGCGGGTTTAAGTGCAAAAATCCGACATGATCTGGTTATTACCACTACTGAAGCAACCACGTATGCAGATATGGTTGAGAAGGCTTTGAGAGCCGAGGGTGCAGTAAAATTTCTTCAGGAGCCCCGGGTGACTCCGAGTGTTGGTGGAACCCCCACTGTTCCTACTCCTGTTTATGGTAGGGATGGTGGTGACTCCACCACCGAACGAGAAAGAAAAGTTGTTCCACTTCCGGTGGCTCGGGGCAAAGCAAGCGGTTCCGTGGGAACCAAGGCAGGAGGACGCCGGGGTTATTCTTATCCCGAGTGTCCAAGGTGCAAGAAACATCATCCGGGAGAGTGTAACCTAAGACATGCTTCGTGTGGCATGGTGGGGCATTTCAAGAAAGATTGCCCCTGTGCAAAGAAAGAGGAGCCGAAAGCCGAGGTGAAACCGGTTCTGCTCGTGTGTTTGCCATTACCCAAGCCGATGCCGCAGCCGGTCCTTCATTGTGACAGTCGGCTTCCCGTCAACAACTTGTTATTTACAGTATTATTTGACTCGGGAGCTACACGTTCATATGTGGCTACAAGGGTGATTGATCTTTTGGGTAGGCCTTGTGATATTTTAGAAAGAGGGTTTGGAACCCTAATGCCTAGCGGGGAATTGGTTATCTCTAACAGGCGCATTAGGTCTATGCCGATTAGGATCGAAGATAGGGAGTTGAGTACTGACCTTATAGAATTGGAATTAACTGAGTTTGATATTATACTGGGAATGGATTTTCTATCCAAGTATTCGGCCAGTATAGATTGTAGGCGTAAAATGGTGACTTTTCAGCCGGAAGGTGAAGATCCATTTGTCTATGTTGGATCGGTTCAGGGGTCTCGGATCCCAGTTATTTCGGTGTTGAGAGCTAGGGATTTACTATGCAATGGTTGTGTAGGATTTCTAGCAGTAGTATTTGACTCTAGCAGACCTGAAACATTTGGGCCTGAGGTAGTCCGGGTGGTGAAGGATTTTCTTGATGTGTTTTCCGAGGAATTGCCGGGATTGCCGCCACAGCGAGAGATTGACTTTGTAATTGATTTGGCACCTGGAGTCGAACCTGTTTCTAAATCTCCATATAGGATGGCTCCAGCAGAACTCAAGGAGCTTAAGTTACAACTTCAGGGGATGCTTGATATTGGGTTTATTCGACCCAGTGTATCGCCCTGGGGAGCTCCGGTTCTTTTTGTGAAAAAGAAAGATGGTTCCCTCAGAATGTGTATTGATTATCGGGAATTAAACAAGCTGACGATTAAGAACAAATACCCGTTGCCTAGGATCGATGATTTGTTCGATCAGCTTCAGGGAAAGACAGTGTTTTCGAAGATTGATTTACGGTCTGGTTATCATCAACTCAGAATTCGGGAGGAGGAGATACCGAAGACTGCTTTTAGAACCAGATATGGGCACTATGAGTTTCTGGTAATGTCATTCGGATTGACTAATGCTCCTGCGGCCTTTATGGATCTCATGAATAGGGTGTTCAAGGATTTCCTCGATAACTGCGTTATAGTGTTTATCGATGACATTCTTGTATACTCTCAGTCAGAGGAGGAGCACGAGCATCATCTTCGAATGGTGTTACAGCGACTTAGGGATCACAAGCTGTATGCCAAGTTCAAAAAGTGCGAATTCTGGTTGTCTGAGGTGTCCTTCCTGGGTCATATTGTTGGGAAAAATGGAATTATGGTCGATCCAAACAAGATAGAATCAGTGAAGAATTGGCCGAGGCCCAAGTCTGTAACAGAAATTCGAAGTTTTCTCGGGTTAGCAGGGTATTATCGACGTTTCGTCGAAGGATTTTCTAAACTTTCTATGCCCCTAACCGAATTGACCAAGAAAAATCAGAGATTTGTGTGGTCAGATAGGTGTGAATCAAGCTTTCAGGAGTTGAAGCAGCGTTTGATAACAGCTCCGGTGTTAGCTTTGCCATCAGATCAAGAGAAATTTGTTGTGTATTGTGATGCATCCAGACAGGGTCTGGGATGTGTTCTGATGCAAGCTGACAGAGTCATAGCTTATGCCTCTCGTCAACTGAAGGATTATGAGCAGCGTTATCCAACTCATGATTTAGAGCTCGCTGCTGTGGTTTTTGCTTTAAAGATTTGGCGACATTATCTTTATGGTGAAAAGTGTGAGATTTATACGGATCATAAAAGTCTTAAATACTTTTTCACCCAAAAAGATTTGAATATGAGGCAGAGAAGGTGGTTGGAGTTAGTTAAAGACTACGACTGTGAAATACTTTATCACCCCGGGAAAGCCAATGTTGTGGCCGATGCTCTGAGCAGAAAAGGTCCCGGTCAAGTGTGTACTACGGTTATGATAGCTCCTCAACTAGCCTCAGAAATGGTTAGTGCGGGAATTGAGTTCGTGGTCGGGAAATTACATAATTTAACACTCCAATCTGATCTGTTGGAGAGAATCAGAAAGGCACAACTGAAAGATCCCGAGCTAGCTAAAGTTCGAGATGAAGTGGTGGCCGGTCGGCCTAGAGGCTTTTCAGTCTCGAGCAGTGGAATGTTGTTATATAAGGCTCGAGTTTGTGTTCCTAGTGTTGATGAGCTTAAGAAAGAGATACTTGATGAAGCTCACACCACGCCTTATTCGTTGCATCCGGGAACCACCAAGATGTATCAGGATTTGAAACCCTACTTCTGGTGGTATGGGATGAAGAGAGATGTAGTGGACTATGTGTCCAAGTGTTTAACCTGCCAGCAGATTAAGGCTGAACATCAGAGACCGGCAGGGTTATTGCAACCTTTAATCCTTCCAGAATGGAAGTGGGAGGACATCGCAATGGACTTTGTAACTGGGTTACCTAGAACTACAGGGATGTATGATTCTGTATGGGTCATTGTGGATAGATTTACAAAGTCGGCTCACTTTCTACCAGTGAAAGTTACCTATTCAGTGGATCAGTATGCTGAATTGTATGTGAAGGAGATAGTTCGTCTCCATGGAGCCCCTAAATCTATTGTGTCAGATAGGGATCCAAAGTTCACATCGAAGTTTTGGGTGAGTCTTCAGAAGGCTATGGGTACCAAGTTAAAGTTTAGTACAGCCTTTCACCCTCAGACTGATGGTCAGTCAGAAAGAACTATCCAGATTTTGGAAGACCTATTGCGAGCCTGTGTCATGGACTTTGAGGGTTCATGGAGTAAGTACTTGCCTTTAATTGAGTTCTCCTACAACAACAGCTACCAAAGTACAATAGGGATGGCTCCCTATGAGATGTTATATGGTAGAAAATGTCGTTCTCCTATTCATTGGGACGAGACAGGAGAAAGGAAGTACTTGGGTCCAGAATTAGTGCAAAGGACCAGTGAAGCTATTGATAAAATCAAAGCTCGGATACTTGCTTCTCAAAGCAGGCAGAAAAGTTATGCTGATCCGAAGCGCAGAGATGTCACATTTCAGGCAGGGGAACATGTTTTCCTGCGAGTTTCACCCATGAAGGGTATTCGGCGATTCGGGAAGAAGGGTAAGTTAAGCCCTAGGTTCATTGGGCCATTTCAGATACTCGAGAAGGTCGGGCAGGTAGCGTATCGGCTAGCCTTACCACCAGCATTATCAGCTGTTCATGACGTATTTCACATCTCTATGTTAAGGAAATACGTGTCAGACCCGACTCATGTCTTGAGTTATGAAGCCCTTGAACTACAACCAGACTTATCCTATGAAGAGCAACCTGTTCGGATTCTGGATAGAAAAGAAAAAGTTCTTCGCAACAAGACTATTGCACTGGTTAAGGTGCTCTGGAAAAACAGTAAGGTGGAAGAAGCCACCTGGGAATTGGAGTCAGATATGAGGACTCAACATCCAGGGCTATTCAGGTTAGATTTCGGGGACGAAATCCTATTAACGGGGGGATAATTGTAATGACCGCTCTAGTAATGTGGATTAGAAAAGGCAACTAGCACTAATTTTTATTATTTTATTGTTATTTGTGAATTAATTTAGTTGTGGACCCCAATATTTAGAAATAAATATTAGAGTTATAATTTCTCAATTCCGGAGATTTTATTAAACTCTAGGGGTATTATTTAGCTTATATGTGAAATATGTTAATTTTGTAATTTTTGCTCGGCGACAACGGAAAATGCGATGGATGGCTAGATTGATCACATGGGTAAGTTTAGAACCCTATTTCATAGTGGGGAATATTTTAGAGGAAATAAATTATCGGGATTGAGCGGGGTTATGGAAATTGACCATTTTACCCCTAGTTTCAAAGAAATACCTTAGTTTAAGTCTAAGGGCATTTTTGTCATTTGAAAGGGATAAGAGATAGGTGGCTTTTTGGTTGATTGACACCTAGCAAGGATACTTTCAGCCAAGGATTAGTTAATCCTTTTCCCAATTTAGAAAATCAAAGAAAAAGAAATTTAAAAGAAAGCATTTTCCTCTTGAACTCTCTCTCTCTTTCTATTCGGCTGAGGCAATCAAGGATCAAACTAAGGTTTTTCCTTCCATTTCTGTGAATCTAAGCTAGGATTCAAAGTGGTTTCATCTAAGGTAAGCCCTAGAACTATTGCTTTTGTATTTTTTGAGTTTTTTTCTTAGTTTGAACATGTGATTTTGGGAGTAAGTGGCTGTTAGGTTTTAAAATGTTTAGGGTTCGAATTTTAGGGATTAGTTGAGTTGATTCTAAGCCCTAGCTGCTGGTTTTAATGGCTGTAGATGGTTTTTATGCAATTTTAGGTTTAAAGTTCAAGCTTTGTTCATTAATGGCAACTTGAGTTGTGATGGTTTATTCTGAGAATTACTGCCTGGAAATCATTGTATATGCATTGTATAGGTATACTGGAGAGTTTGGTAAAGATTGGGCTTGATTTGAATTAAGGGGAAAGAATTTTTGGTTCCCAGCAGATGAACCGGAATTCCGGTTCTGGGTGGTCTGTACCAACCGGTCGACCGGTTGGTGACCCAGAACCGGGATGCCGGTTGGGAACCTGCTACCTGTTGGGGGATTTTCCAGAACCCTAGTTTTGGCCAATTTTGAGTTATTTAGGGTATTGCCATGAAGTCTATCGTTAGGGAAACTTTTAGTTTCGAGTTTTAAATCCCGGAAAGTGATTTAGCGAGTCACTCATCTGTATTACCGTTATTGTGATTAGGGCATCCATCTAGCACGTGAATTCCGTTCAGGTCGGCCAGCACACTTGAATTCGGAAAACAGGTAAGAACTGTGTATAATGTATGATGTGATTATCTGAATGTATATATATGTGTTTATATATGCATGCTTGAATTATGTTAAACACTACCAACACTTGTATGAATAAGTTATAGAGTGTATTGGTACAGTGATTGTTGTTAATTTGAGTACGATACAGTGATACCAACACAGGCATAGGAAAATGCTAAGGTGTGTGGTACATCACTCAGTGTTACTCCGTGATTGGGATAAACCCTACCAACACTCGTACAGTGAGGTACGTTGTGTATGTGGTATAGTGGTTGTACCCTGGTATTGAACGTTCATACTCATCTGTTAAGCTCTGTAAATAGGTGTATGGGCGCCTATTTGCAGGTCGGAAATTATATGATATGTTATATGCATTTCTTACTGAGTCTGTTGACTCACAGTTTCTGTTTCCATGTGTAGGTAAAGGAAAGGCGAAGGCTGAACAGGAGTGAACCTGAGCTCGGGTGAGATTGTACATGTCAAGCAGCGCGACCTGGAGTGTTCGGTCTCGGGACATCTGGGAGTTGTATTTTGAAAGTCGCTGTGCGACTTGTAAATCTGTATATTTTGGATTGTATGTTTGAAAAGTAAAGTTTGTAAAGTTTTAAAAATCGGGATCCCGGCACTTGTAAATATTTTCTTAAATTACAAAGTTTAGTATTTAATGCAAAAGTTTTAATTTGACACGTTTTTCGAGAAATTTCTTTGGTTAGCAAAGATTGCATAATTATTGAAAAAAAAGCACTGTAGCGTGCCTTAGCATTAGGGCATTACAAAATAATATTGTCATTTAATTTTATTATTAACTAGACATATAAAGTCCATTAATAAATAAATAAACCTAGAATCTCTTTTCTTTACAATTTCACCCTTGTTTAGTGAAAATTCATAAATTAGACATAGTCTAACTTTAGAATTATAATTGATCAATCACGAATCAATTAACGAGTCTTACAAGCATAATGTTCTCAACTAGAATGGGAACCATGGATCTATATCCTGAGCTTCCAATAAGTGAACCAAATTTACCAAGTAAATTCCTATATATTAATTCTTCGTTGAATCCACTCTTAGAACTTAGAATTACACTCTCAGACTTATATAGAGCATATTATATGTTCCACGATATCAATATGCTATCTCATTTAACCATTGTTATAATCTTATTCTGATTTAAAGATCCTCTATATAGATGATCTACATCGAGATGGGATTTCTTTACCGTTCTCACCCCTCAATGTATTTTTTCCCTTAAAACACTTAGCTACCTGTAAATGGTGTTTAGTGATCTAATAATTAGTCAGTTAAACAAGAGCTCATCCATTTACTTCTATTTGCTAAGCTCGAAGGGAATCATCACTTGACTTCTATACACCAGTAGAAGCTATAGATTCCACATTTATGTTAAGCACTCCCACTCAATCATACTATCATGTTCCCAAAATATACGTATCACCCTGACCCAAAAGTAGGCTTAACTAATAAATCAAAGAACATGAATAGTACTCCTGAGTTGAGCCTAAGCATATCAGGATTTAGATTCTTTTAATCTTAAGATCAACTACTGATATTGACTTGGAAAGATATGTATAACAGTAAGTTTGTAATATCTTAACTTAGTTGCAATATCGGTCCAGTCCAATGTATACTCCATACATTCAAAACTAGTATACTTTACTAATGTCCTGGAAAGAACATAACACTTACTCCAAGTGTAAGTACGCATCATTGCTGATTATCACATTAGTGTAAATCCAAAACACTAATGAAACAGGGACCTATTCTTTTGATTCATATGATCACAAACACATTCCACTGTGTTGACGATACTGTAATTGTGAATAAACATCTGATCTAGATTTAACTGATTTTGTGTGTGTGAATGTAATAAACATATTAAACCATTAGCATGTAAAATTCATGCAAACATTAATCACTTCAAATTTCTTGTATTGATAACTAATCAGATTGTAAAGAGTTTTATTTAGGGCATAAAACCCAACAAACTCCCACTTGCACTAATATAAAACAAAGTATGCAAATAGGTCAATCTGATGTCTTGATCTTCAGATCAAGTGTAGTATATTTGAATCCATCCAAACTTCTGGAAACTAGTTCATAAATACACTTATGAAACATCCTTTACTATATGCTTTTACTCATCAAGGGATACTGAAATCTTTGCTGTTTTAAAAGTACATCTGAATTAACAGAAGACATATTTCTCATATTTTAAAATATGGAATTGAGATAATACAGTGTAGACTTTTCTTCAGCAATATAACTTTCTTGTAATCTTGAATCTACAAAGTTATAACTCTTCTCTGGTAGAGCTTGAATTATTATAGAATAATTCCTCTACCCCCAAAGTAAGCACCATCTCATGAAATCTCGAAATGAGTTGGTGAGATACCAGGACAACTGATACACAGTTCCTTAATATCTAACATATAGATCACTTTCATAAATCTTTCTTGAATATCTTCTAATGTTCCCTATTTGATTACATCTCAGATAGCTCCCACTCAATAGCAGATGTCTTGTTAAATGATACTTTTAACCTCTGATTGTTTGGAGAGTTATCTAGTTGTGACTTTTGTATTAGTCTGAAACTTTAAGTTAAGACTAAGTCATCAACATAGGAGACTAGTATTTGAAGTGAAAAATACATGCCAGAGATTAAGTAATCAAAATTAAGATACCATAAAATTTTATGAGGATTAAGAATTCTTGGTTCAAGTCATTCGAATGGACTGAACTAGAGTTCTTTATCTTATTTTCATAATTCTGATAAGTTATACCTATCCATGTGTATGGTTAGATTTGCTTTTCAATAGTGTTCTTAAGCACCTATCACAAGTGTCAACCTAATGAAGATGGGTATAGAATTTTAAAATTCTCCCACTCAATTAAGGTAGTGTGAAACTTTATCAAAGAACTTTCAAAGGTGTCAAACTTTTACTTACAACAGTAAAAAGGAAATGGAACATACAATCAACATCAAGGATTTATATTGATAATAGCTAACTCATTATATTACTCCCATGTTTAAAGAAAATATGTGTTACATAGGGAATAGACTCTACCCCTAAGTATATACATATAGGGTACTGTGGATAACCTCCACCCCTAAGTATATAGAGATTATGATCCACCCCTAAAGGTTGTGAAGATCATGATTCTCTAAGTGTGATATAGTTTATGTGGAGTTGAATACTATCCAGAGTTCATTAGATATAAAAGATCGTTGAACTGCATAGTTTTCTTAACTTTTCTCCACCCCTATCAGATCAAAAGATCCTTTTATTAAATAAATTCTTATTAATTGTATTAGAACGAACAATTATAAATAAACATAGAATTAGTTTCTAGTGTTTATTTAATATCTCTATGAAGAGTTGTAAATATTATAGAATTTGCATCAATAATAAAAACACTTACACATACAAACATATAAATATAATGTGGTAAATATTGATGAAGATAAAGTAAATGAAGCTCAATCTCATAAATTGCAATGGTTGAATTTTGAAAATAAAAACTTTATTAATAAAAAAAAATGTATTGCAACAATATGAGAAAAACAGGGATAAATATCCCTAACTAAAATTTGAAATCCAAATTGTCTTTAAATTAAAAAAATTAATTCAAAAATAAATTGAAGAGCTTCATCTTCATCTGGACGATTTCACCCTTGGTCCAGCTTTCCGATCCAACTCATCTGAGTTCAGGTAGCTTGGCCTATAAGAAGAAGAAAACAAATAAACAAAGTTAGTCCAGAATCATAAATCCAATTGGATAATAATTCACTAAAACTCTTAAAGTTTATAAATAGAAATACTTGTTTCTTTGCAAGAAGTTTAGGACATTGGGGTTTCCAATGACCTTTCTCATTGTAGTAGAAACACTTTCCCTTAAGTGTAGCATCACCAGAAGGAGCAGCCTTTTTGTGCTTCATGGCTTTTGCTCGCTTCTTGGTGTTCTTCCACTTCTTCTTCGATTTGGGTTTCGAAGAAGAGGCAGCATTTGCTTCAGGTTTGTTCGTCCCATTACCATTCCCAGGATTATGAGGTTTACTCCCTTTCTTCTTGGGTCCTCCAATCAAATTTTCATAAGTTTGAAGGTCATTGACTAATTCATGAAAGTCAATTTCCTTCTTATTCATGACATAATTGGATGTGTATGGTAGAAATGCTTGAGCCAGGCTATTCAAGATAAGGCTTACTTGAGTAGCACTGTCCATTTCAGCACCATGATCCTGGACTTCTTGGAAATAACTCGCCATGAGGAGAACATGGTCACGCATGTTTTGATGAGGTTCCATCCGTGCATTAATGTACTTCTTAGTCGCGTCAAAGCGTGACTGAAGTGATGCCTTACCGAATAGCTCATTTAACTTCGTCATAACTTCAGCAGCCTTCTCGGTTTTAGAAAACCGAGTTTTGAGGGTGTCAACCATGCTGGAAAGCATAAAGTATAGAGCTTTGTCATTTGCTTTCTGCCAACGCTCATACTTTTCTTTCACAGCTTTGGATGCATTGTCCCCAGGCACTTCAGGTGACGACTCAGTTAAAACAAACAAGGCACTTTCCCCTATGAGAGCAATATTAATGTTCTCATTCCATTTAGGAAAGTTAGATCCATTCAGCTCATTTTCAGTCAACAATGATAACATGGGATTCATTATGATAATACAGGATACTACAAAATAATAGAAATCAACAAATAGAAATTAATAATGGTTTAACAAAAAATCAATTCAGAAATTATAAGCACATAGCAAGTAGGAATGATATGAGAAAATACAAAAAAAAAAATTCAATCCTAAATAATTTCCAAGGGTTTTCAATAAACTGATATCAGTGTCCCGTTTAGGCGAGAGTCAAAGATACCATCTATTGAATAGAGTTGTCAGCTCATCTAAAATGTTAAACATTCTAGCAACCTTTTATTCGATCAAGATTGGAATCCAGCGTTGTCCCGTTTAGGCGAGAGTCAAGGCTATTCTATCTTATGAGCTACTATCATTGTTTCGCAATTTGCAAGTCAAATATGGTCGCCACCATTAGGGTGATCTTTACCATATAAAACACTTACAAACTACTTATTTTTCGAGATTAAACGGTGCGAAATTGCTAATGAACGTTCCTCCATTTGGGAGGATTACTCACTAAAACAAACGCGGTGTAAAACCAACAATGAAGATCGAATATCTTAATAATAATAAAGCTCATTCTTTAAAATGTATTTTCTTTATTATTCTAATAAATATATTCATTAAATTCGAATTTAGATTTAAAAATTCAAAAAATAAGAATTTAATACAATATTTATAAAATTATACTTAGATAGTGATTGAAATAAAATTAATTATTTCCATCTTAGTAGTAATCTGAAATATAAATATTAAGGAGATTAATTTAAGTTGTATTAATTTAAATTAATTAGCAACTTAAAAATTTCCTTGAGAATATATTTATTGTATTCGAAAAATAAAGTATAATAACTTTATATATTTCGAAAATAATAAAACTTAGAAAGGAAATACTTCAAGGAAAAATATCACTTATCTAGATTTTCTTTTGACTAGTTAACTCAATTTCTAATAATATATTTTAATTTATTTATTTTAAATTAATCAATATATGAAAAAATCATTGATTTAAGTTGGTCCAAGAATTAATTAAAATAAATAATTAATTTACAACTCAATCTATTTTTCAAGATAAATTCAAAAATATTGCATAATTAAAATGCAATTTTCGAAATTGATTAATAAAATAAAGAAAAATATATGTTGAAAATTATTTAAATTTAAGTTGAAACATTAAATTTCAACCTAAAAATAATTTTCTATTTAATTAAGTGTCATGAAAAATAAATATTTAAGTATCATGATGAAAATCAACTTAGATATTTAAATTTTTCAATTTAATTAAATGTATTAAATTCAAGAAATAAATAATTAATTGTAGAGAAGGCTTAATTATTAATCTCTAGTTTAATACTAGGAAAAAATATACTTAAAATAAATTGTACCAAAATTAATTATTTAAATAATTAATTTCACAATTTATAATATTTTCCTATTTTAATATTAGAAATAATAAGTAGTCTAGAAATAACTATCTAGAAAATATCTTATTTGACTAAGTATCTTTTCAACAAAAATTTGAAAAATATCTAATTTAAGTTATATAGAAAAAATCTAGAACTTAAATAATTTCAAATTTAGATTTAATTAAATATCAAAAATTAAGTTGTAACCACTTAATTTGAAAAATATTCCATTTTAAGTTTAAAACTAACTTAAAAAATATCTTAAGAATCTTTAATAACTAATGCCTAGAATTCCTCAACTTGATTTAAAATCTAAATAAAATATTCAAATTTAAGTTAGATAAGAAAAATCAGTTGATACAACTAATTTATAGCTTAAATAGGAATATTTAATTAAATAAGTTTCAAAAAGAATCTAGTTAGTTAAAATTCTTTATTTAATTAAATACAAGAAAAATACAAATAGTTTGTCTAGAAAAAAAATATCTAAAACTAAAAGTGTTTTTATTAAAATTAACTTTAAAATATTAAAATGAAAATAAATTTCATATATTTTATAAGTTAATTATGTTGCTAATTCAATTTTATTAGGTCAAACTAATATAATTAACCTAGTACAATTATTCAAATTAGGCAAATGGGCCTTCACAATTGAGGTAGTTCATGTGAGGGGGTGCTGGGTTCAGTATGTCGTATCCACTTCTATTGCTCCCAACTCTCACACAAGGTCCAAAAGAGAGGAATTTAACCTTAAAATAAATAACTGTTATTAATTGAATAGGTCCAAAAACTAAATGGACCTAAATAAAATCTATCATGGTGTGACATTTTATTTAGCAACAACCTATATGCATCTATATTAAAACAAAATAAACATATAGGCTCACACAGGCACACTTTGGATGGGTCCTATCATGTTGCTAGGTCATACACAGATGAAAGAAGATTGTAAAATTTACCTGTTACAAATTATTTACTTGATCAATGGAGCCATCAGATCATTAGATCTGGCAAAAAGGTAACCATGGGTATTTGCAATCAAGTAATAATAGGTTTTGAAAACTTACAAACAAGCTAAAACCACATACTCCTACAACAAGGTTAACTGGATAGTTGGAAGTATGATTTATTTAATTTAAATAATAAAATTTCGAAAGTAAAATAATTAAAGAAATAAATAATAAAAAAATAATATTTAATTTTTCAAAAAAAATAAAATTAAAAAAAAATATTTTATTTTTCGAAAAATAATATTTATATTTAGTTTCGAAATTATTTAAAATTAAACCCACTATTTTGAAAAATTAGGTTTTAACTAACCTAAATATCATTTCAAAAATTTGCTAACTACTTTTAAAAATTAAATGTTATTTTATAAATAAAATTAAATAAAAAATTTAAAAAAGATAAATTAAATATCTTTTTCAGATTTTAAATTTAATTTAAATAAATAAAATAACAAAATTTCAAAGTTAGCAAAATATCTTAAATCTATTTAAAATTACATGATTATAGTTATCTTATTTTAAATTTAAATAAGGTCAAATTATTTTAAAAAAAATTAATTTAAAAGATTTAAAATCTGACCTTAAATTTAAAAATAAGATAGGATATAATAAAATTTAAAAATAAGATAGGATATAATAAAATTTAAAAATAAGATAGATAATTAAGCAAAAAAAGATAGATATTTACTAATTCAAATTCAAATTACACTAATATCATTAATTAAATTAAAATAAATATTAAATAAATTAAGGGTAAATACCATTTTGGACCCTGTGTTTTGCAAAAGTTACAGATTGGACCCTGTGTTTTGTTAAATGACAAAATGGACCCTGTATTTTCTAAAATAGTAAAAATAGGACCCTGAGTTTAATTTTTGACAACTTTTTTTTAATACAACCAACTTGGAGACAATGCTTAATACGAACAGATACAAAAAATGTAAACAATTTTGCCATAACACTTTTAGATCGGAGTATAATTAAACTTTATTTTGACAAAAAAAAAATCAATTCAGGGTCCTATTTGTACTATTTTAGAAAATACAGGGTCCATTTTGTCATTTAACAAAACACAGGGTCCAATTGGTAACTTTTGTAAAATAGAGGGTCTAAAATGGTATTTACCCATAAATTAATTATGATAATTAGAATTGAATTAGGAATAGTAAATATATAAATACAGAACTACACAAAAAATCGGAAGTTAATTCCATGAAAAAGCATGAAAAAATGAAGAAAAACGAAAAATTTGCGAGCTGTACAGACAGTATGCCAAGCATACTGTCCGCGCGCACAATTGAGGCTGCATGGGCGAGGTTGGGCGGCGCAGAAGGCTGCAAGCAGCATTCTCCGAGCGCGGAGCCCAGAAATTCAGACAAAAAGGTTGTCTGTGCGCGCGCGCGTGAGGAATGCTCATCATCCTATCTTTTTTTCGAATCTTCAAAAAATCATAACTAATTCAAATTAAATCAAAATTGAGTTCTGTAAAAAAGTAACTTGCTTAATTTTTTTCATACTATCCAATAAAAATAATTTCAGAAACAAATATTCAAATATTGTTTACGAAAATTCACAAACATCAATCAATCATCATATAACACTCAATACAACATGAAACCATCCAAATAACAAACAATCATTTTAAAGTCCAAATTTCTTGCAAGCAAATCAATTACCATGGCTCTGAGGCCAGTTGTTGGAATTTATTTCACCAGGATCTTAGATCTAATCACAAGTATGTTGTTTAACACCCTAAATATAAACTTTCTGAAACGATAAATTAAACACATATAAAGTTAAGAAAACTTTACATTGATGCAACAGAATTAATGTCTCCTTCCACTCAGATCTCTAACCCTTGTATCCTTTCTGTAGCAGAGTATAATCAAGATCTGAGCCCGAATGTCCTTCTTCTTTGAGTTTGATCCTTCACAGTCTTCCAATCTATGATTGAGTTACTGCTTGCTGTGTGTGGGCACTTACTCTTTCACTAGGGTCGAAATTTATGAAGGGAAAAGAGAGAAGAGGGTTTCGGCCTATAAAAGAAAATAGGGAAGGCTCAGTTTTTCTGAAGAGAGAAATTTCTGTCAGATCACTAATGAATGTGTTGTTTAGACTGAGCCATCACTTTCTATTTATAGGCAACTACTTGGTTTAGGTTAGGAATTATTTGGCATTAAAATAATGAAAATATCAAATTGAATTTCCACAAATAGTGGCCGGCCATGGTGTGATAGTGGGCCCCACTTGATTTTGCAGTTTTAACAAATTTTATTTCTATTTTCTCAAAAACGCCAATTTTTCAATTCTAACCATTTAAATGCCAAAACTAATTATTTAATAACTAAAATAGATTATTAAATAATATTGTCATTTAATTTAATTATTAACTAGACATATAAAGTCCATTAATAAATAAATAAACCTAGAATCTCTTTTCTTTACAATTTCACCCCTGCTTAGTGAAAATTCATAAATTAGACATAGTCTAACTTTAGAATTATAATTGATCAATCACGAATCAATTAACGAGTCTTACAAGCAGAATGTTCTCAACTAGAATGGGAACCATGGATCTATATGCTGAGCTTCCAATAAGTGAACCAAATTTACCAAGTAAATTCCTACTTATTAATTCGTCGTTGAATCCACTCTTAGAACTTAGAATTGGACTCTCAGACTTATATAGAGCATATTATATGTTCCACGATATTAATATGCTATCTCATTTAACTATTGTTATAATCTTATTGTGATTTAAAGATCCTCTATATAGATGATCTACATCGAGATGGGATTTCTTTACCGTTCTCACCCCTCAATGTATTTTTCCCCTTAAAACACTTAGCTACCTGTAAATGGTGTTTAGTCATCTAATAATTAGTCAGTTAAACAAGAGCTCATCCATTTACTTCTATTTGCTAAGCTCGAAGGGAATCATCACTTGACTTCTATACACCAGTAGAAGCTATAGATTCCATATTTATGTTCAGCACTCCCACTCAATCATACTATCATGTTCCCAAAATATACGTATCACCCTGACCCAAAAGTAGGCTTAACTAATAAATCAAAGAACATGAATAGTACTCCTGAGTTGAGCCTAAGCATATCATGATTTAGATTCTTTTAATCTTAAGATCAACTACTGATATTGACTTGGAAAGATATATATAACAGTAAGTTTGTAATATCTTAACTTAGTTGCAATATCGGTCCAGTCCAATGTATACTCCATACATTCGAAACTAGTATACTTTACTAATGTCCTGGAAAGAACATAACACTTACTCCAAGTGTAAGTACACATCATCGCTGATTATCACATTAGTGTAAATCCAAAACACTAATGAAACAGGGACCTATTCTTTTGATTCATATGATCACAAACACATTCCACTATGTTGACGATACTGTAATTGTGAATAAACATATGATCTAGATTTAACTGATTTTGTGTGTGTGAATGTAATGAACATATTAAACCATTAGCATGTAAAATTCATGCAAACATTAATCACTTCAAATTTCTTGTTTAGATAACTAATCAGATTGTTAAGAGTTTTATTTAGGGCATAAAACCCAACAACATGGTTGTGGACTTGTGGTGCTCAGAGATCATCTTTCAATGTGACTCCCAATAAGCAGTTCAAGCAATACTGGCATCACAGATCATGCCTACAAATTCTCACAGAATGTTTTAAGAGTTTGAGGGCATGCAGGTGTTGGAAATTATTTTACCAGGATCTTAGATCTACTCACAAGTATGTTTATTAACATCCTAAATAAGAACTTTCTAAAACGACAAATTAAACACATATAAAGTTTAAGAAACCTTACATTGGGTGCAGCGGAATATAATGACTCCTTCCTTTCAGATATCTAGCCCTTGATTCCTTTCTGTAGCAGAGCATTATCAATATCTGAACCTGGATCTCTTTCTCTGAATCTTTGATGCTGAAACCTCCTATCTCTTTCTCTGAATCTTTGATGCTGAAACCTCCTTCCTGTTGAAAGTCTTTCTTCACGATCTTCCTCACTATGATTGAGGTATCACTTGCTGTGTGTGGGCACTACTCATACACTAAGAATTTCGAAATATTGAAGAAGAAAAGAAGAGAGGGAGTGGTCAGCCAGATAGGGAGAGAGAAGGCTCAGTTTTTTTTGAATCAGAAGTGTCAGGAAAAAGTGTTAAATTTTAGTGTAAATTTCCTGAAGCCTTCACTATCTATTTATAGCATTCCACTAGGGTTAGGTTTGAATTATTTGGCATTAAAATAATGAAAATATCAGTTTAAATTTCCGACAAAAGTGGCGGGCCCTATACAAGTGGATTTGGGCCTTACTTTTTGCGATTTTGCAGTTTTATCTTTTCTGCATCTGATTTTCTCAAAAACGCCAATTTTCTAATTCAACCATTGAAATGCCAATTCTAACTATTTAATAACTATAAATAATTATTAAATAATATTGTCATTTATCATATTTATTAATTGAACCATACAAAGTATCCTAATTAACAAATATGCCCCTAAAACTCTTTCTTTACAATTTCACCCTTACTTGATTAATCAAAACCAATCACATGAGTCTTACAAGCAATATTATCTCAACTAGTGCGGGGACCATGAGTCTATATAACCGAGCTTCCAATAAGTAGATCAAGAATTTAGCACTAAAATTCACTGACTTATTAATTCTTCGTTGAATCCACGCATAGAACTTAGAATTGCACTGTCAGTATATAGAATGCTCTATATGTTCCACCATATAGACACATCATTAGTTATCCATTGTTATAATCCTAATTTGATCAATGATCCTCTATATGAATGATCTACACTGTAAAGGGATTAAATTACCGTTACACCCTACAATGTATTTATTCCTTAAAACACTTGACCCCGTATAAATGATATTTCGGCTTATGTGAAATGAGTACTCCGCCATTTATGTTTGTTTGGTCAAGCTCGAAGGAGATCATGCTTTGCTTACTATTCGCCAGATAGAAGCTATAGATTCCATGTTTATGCTAGCGCTCCCACTCAATTGCACTACCGTGTTCCCAAAATGTACGTATCACCCTGACCTAAAAGTAGGCTTAACTAACAAATCAAAGAACACGAATAGCCTTTCAAGATTGAGCCTAATCATAACAGGATTAAGAACATTTGATCTAGGATCAACTAGGCGATATTGACTTGAATAGATATTACGGTAAGTTTAATAAATCTAAGTCAAAGTTCAATATCGGTCCCTTCCGATGCATACTCCATGCATCTAACCTGAGCTTTACTCTAACCAATGCTCTAAAAAGAACATAGCATTTCTCCAAATGCAAGTAAACTCTGTTGTGGATTATCATATCAGTAAAATCCTATGTCTGATAAATCTAGGAAACTTTATTCACATAGTCATGTTTACTTTCCAATGTGTTGACGGCACAATAAACATGATCAAGTATATGAAAAGGGTTTCAGATGAATTTATACATTATGTATATATAATCATGAAATAAATC
This sequence comes from Cannabis sativa, assembly GCF_029168945.1. NCBI lineage: Eukaryota > Viridiplantae > Streptophyta > Magnoliopsida > Rosales > Cannabaceae > Cannabis > Cannabis sativa. The sequence goes on from NC_083606.1 coordinate 29,985,000, forward strand.
ATGTGAACCATGCAACATTAAATGTTATTTCTGATCTATATTAATAAGTAAATCTGATTATATTGAAATGAGTTTTATTTAGGGTATAAAACCCAACAAACTCCCACTTGCACTAATATAAAACAAAAAGTGCGTTTCAAATAATCTCAACACCTTGATATACAAATCAAGTGTAGTAGTAGTAAACTCCTCGTAATAGGATCTGAAAGGTTGAATTAAACACAACCTTTTCTCCACCATTACTCATCCTTTAATCACAAAATCATTGATAATGTGAAATTCCTCTCTATATGTGTAACGCTCTGAACCTCAGGAACGCCACGTGTGTGCTTTTATAATCTTATTATCAATAATCTATTAGTTTAGGAAAAGTGTGGTTTAATTCAAAAAAAATATATTATCTTTAATTAAATTTAAAAATAGAAACTTTAGTTCAAAATACTGTCGTAATATGGGGATCCCCTGCTAATAAAATTCTTTTATAACCAATTATAAAACTATTAATACAAGAGTAGGTTATACATCCAATCATAGAAAAAGGGGTGATCCTGCTTCCTGGAAGCCAAGACAACACGATTGATATGTACATTGCTGGGAGACCTCTGACTCGTGGCCAAAAAGAACCGCTAATCTTCTTACCTGCATCATGAAGCACACGTGAGTCATAATGACTCAGCAAGAAAGCTATTAGACAAAAGAAAATTATGGAAAGTGATAGTAGATTTCTTTTCAACAGATTATTCATACCAGTAGATTGTACTCTTTCAACGTATATTTACAATTCAACGTCTATACGAGCAACTCATTACAAAAATAAGAGTATTTATAGCTATACATAATCAACAATCTCAGCATTTCCTAAAACACCTTAATCATGCATTATCATAAATATTCATTTTCAATGCTTCATAAAGCACCCTAGTTCACACATTAGCATATCCACACAATTTCAGTGCTTCATAAAGCACTCCAATCATACATCATTACAACCTGTTTTCTTACATCCCTAAGCCACAGAGACTGTAAGAAAAATGACCAATTTCATAAGCAATTTAACATTTATTCAATCCTACCTTAACAAAAATGTATTCAATTACAACTCATCACATAATAACACTCTTGATTGTTCCACAACTTCATAACCACATAATTTAGGTACTTCATAAAGTACCCCTACCACTCGTTAACCACGAGCTGTATATGTCACTATCGTTGTCCGATACAACAAACGATAAGTAAGAAACCTATCCGCGGTTTCAGGAGTAATTACTCATAACGGTAATAACCGTTTCTTTTACTCAATCATAATCGAGCCACAACGATAATAATCGTTTCATAATACTTCCCTCGATCATAATCGAGTCAAACGATAATAATCGTTTCATAATATTTCCCTCGAACATAATCGAGTCAAACGATAATAATCATTTCATAATATTTCCCTCAATCATAATCGAGACTATCACAATTATAATCGTTAACTACAAACGGTATATAGTACTTTTCTTACCTCAAGTCCAAAGTCAAGTATGTGGGCCGACCTGAGTGGAATGATGCCCGACACTTTCGAGTCCTATGTCACGATAAAGGTAAATCAATAAGGGTCCATTCCAAAACACTGTCTAAAACCCGCATAAAATAACTTAGGGTTTTCTACCAAATCTTATGGTAAAAACACCTTAAAATAAAATACATCTTTTGGCTCTAATCTATGTCTCATACTGTAGAGCTCTTCATAAGCTTCGAAACGGTATATAGAATGTCTAAAACGGACACCCGAGTGAGAAGTTATGGCTAAAATACGAAAATCGGCGATTTCTGAAAATTGACCATCCGGAATTCCGGTTGGCAGCCATGTTCCATCCGGAATTCCGGTTCACAATAGCAGAAACTCGAAAATTTCAGCTCTTCAAAGTCCCAAAACTTGCTCCAAACCTAACCAATTGATCCGAAACTTTACAGAGCAGTATAATAACCATAAGACAACATATTCCAAGCTTCAAAACACAACAATTCAATCTCTAACTCAAAATCACATGTTCAAGTGAAGAAAACTTAATTTTTAGCTTCATCCAATGCAACTCAAGTCAACCAGCCATGGAAACCACCCAAATCAATTTTCAGCATACTCAAAAATCTAAACTAAACATAACCCTAACTTACTTTAACTCCTACAGCTACTGAAACACAAAACCTTACTCCAAAACCAATTAAATTCTTAGAACAAAGCATAGAACTTACCTTGATTGCTTCTAGGTTGTGCTTAGGTTCTACAAGCTACTTCAATTCAAGAGAAATGGTGAAGTTTTGATCCTTTGCTGGCTGGTTTTTGGTTCACACGAAGGGAAGAAGAAGGAGAAGAAGAAAAAGTTGTTTCTTGCCTTGGAAGCTTTTCCCTTAAATAGGGTTTCTTATTATTTTCTTTCTTTTTTTTTTTTTAATAATAGTGGGCAGCCCACAAAGTCTAGAAAGTCAAAATACCTATTATACAAAATGACTAATTTACCCCCAAAGAAATTAAACTTTAAATAACCTAGGGGCATTTTGGTAATTTTCTAACTTTCCCGATTTAACCTAGTTCTCAACATCTTAACCTAGTCCGGTATAATTTCCAATATAACACAATTTCAACAATCGTGACATTTCTGACCATTCTGTCGAGTTCCACAATTGCCAAGCCGAAAATATTTTATTCGAATTATGGTATCTACGATACCCACATCTTTCAATACAATCTCCGTAATTAATCAATTACGCTTTATTATTCATTTACTCATATTTTCCTAATAAACTCGTAATTAGTTTAAGTAGGATTATAATCCTACTCTAATACCCACTTAATCACATATTTAATAAAATATGTCCAATTAAAATATCAATATATTTTTCGGGATATTACAACTATCCCCTCCTTATACAAATTTCGTCCTCGAAATTATTCAAATAACTCAGGATACAGCTCCCGCAACTACGAATTTAACTCTCGAATTGCCTTTCAATCTTGTTATTCTCTCAGGGCACTAAAACTAACGGTATAGTCTTTACTTCGCAACACTTTCTCTTTCAATTCAGAAAATCTATACCGACTGTTCCTCATATGACAAGTCTTTTTGTATTTCAATATTTTCATAACTCCATATATAGATTCCTTCTACCTCATACTCCTGAAACATTGAAGTGCATATTAGAAACCCTAGATAAAGCAGGGAGTATGTTTAGCTAATAAGCTACCCGACCTACCCTTTCTAGAAATTCAGACGGACCGGTTAACCTGAGACTTAACTTTCCTTTCTTCCCAATTTCTGAATTCCCCTCATTGGAACAACCTGAAGAAAGATTAAATTCCCCACTTGAAATTTAATGCCTCTATACTTTAGATCAGTATAGCTTATTCATCCTTTATATAAAGCAACGTGCGAACTTGAAACTTTAAATCGCATCAGTGCCACATTCACAGTACTCTAATAAATGTTATTGTATAAAGACTCATTCAGTGAATGATGTTTACTTCAAGAAACCTCAAAATCTATCACATATGCTTGTCACTGACTCTCTCAGCCTTTAAATGTACACTTTAAATCTCAATCTGAGATAATTACTTTTGAAGCATGACAGAGTTGATCTAGTTTTTTGTCAAATAGATTAGCACAGTAATCCGCTTTAACTGATAAGAAATACTATATTGACTTTGTACACTTATTCCTACTTACTCAAATAGTATCATAGAACCCTACAATTCTATAGTTTCCAACCAGAATGTCTATGGTTACTTCTTTCCATTTCCACTCAAGTATCTTTAGGGTTTGAAATATTCCTACTGGTCTCTGACACTCTGCCTTAACTTGCTGACAGATTGAACACTTGACACATACTCCATAATGTTGTCTTTCATGCCTAGTAGAAGACATTTTACATCGTGATACTCCTCAGTTGTTCCCGAGTGTAAAGAGTATGGTGTAGTACGAGACTCATCTAGAATCTTCTGTTTGGTATCCTTATCGACCGGTACACAAACCGTGTCTTTGTATAAAAAAAAAATCCCTTTTGATGAAATTAAAAGAAAAAGTCCTTTGTTGACCTAGTTTCAAGTCTTTCTTTGTACCCTTGTAGCTCAGAGTCACCCTGCGCTGATACATTAGACTATAGTGTGATAGTAACAAGTTCTCCAATCACGAACTCGATCCCCACTCTATTTAAATCTTCATCCAACTTTGGTAAAATCTTGTCCTTGACCTCTCCAAATTAAAGCATCCATTACAAATTTTCTTTCCTAGATTGATAGAGAATCTCACCGTTAAAAATTTCAATCAACTTTAACTGTCACCATTGTCTCCCATCTTAATTCTTCCAAAAGGAAAGTATTTGAGGCTTTCGTGATCTGTAAGACTTCACATTTTCACCATATAGAAAATGGTTCCCAACTTTTAGTGCAAAACGATTACTGCCAATTCAATATCATGACTAAAATACCACTTCGCATACTCCTTCAATTGGTCTAAGTAATTAGGCAACAACTCTCCTAAACTGTGTCAGAATACAATCTAATCCTTGTATAGAAGTATCACATCAAATCACATTTTCCCCTCACTGACTAACAATGTTAACATTGGTATAATGGTTAATCTCTATTTCAATTCTTTCGATTTGATTCCACTAAGGGCGTTGCCAACCCCCAACAAATATTTTGTAGTATCTTGTTAATTCTAGAAAATCTCTAACCTTCATTGCAAATTTGGGATCAGCAAAACTCGCATTTCTTACATTAAGCACAAAACTTATGCTTCTAGAGACATTACAAAATCATCCAAGGGTGTCTCTCATATGGCTCCCTTGGATCCGAAGAAATCACAATACCCTTAATGAAAACAATTACAAAGTCATCGGTACGAAAACTGTTTTAGGAACATCCTCCTTTCGAGTCTTCAACTGGTAATAACCAGATCGAAGACCGAACCTAGAGAAAATGATCCTTTCTTAAAATTAATCAACATAACATCTATCCTTGACAAAGGAGACTCGTTCTTCACCGTTAATTGGTTTAATCTCCCAGCAGTCAACACCCACTCATAAGGTTTCGTCCTTCTTCCTCACAAACAAAACCTACTCAGGCTAGAAATTTCAAGCCTAATATTTCATGTGATGGATTATTCACCCCTTTCAATTCTGCAGTTACCATCCAACTCAGAACTTTTGGTACAGGTTTTACTCATAGTATCAATTCAATTCATAATGAATTTCCCATTTCATCAATAATCTTGGTAGCTCTTCTGAAAAGGCATCTAGAAGCCTTTGAGCCAAAAATTGTGTCCCAGTTCCACCCGATGTTTCTTTTGCAATATTTGCCACACTAACTGAAAGGTTGGTGCATCCATCCCATAATAAACCTTCAGCCTTAAACGCCATGATCAATAGATTTCAGGACCTTTGATCCTTGCCCAAGAACACGAAGGTCCTCACCTTCTGATATAAAAGTTACCATCTTTCCTTCCTAATTAATATTTGCACTATACTTTACAAGTCAATCCAATCCTCAACATTACCTCAAATCATCTAAATTTAACTCAACCAAAACAACCAACCATTCTCTTACTAGGACCCGTAACCAATGGGTTTTTTTTTTTTTGTCAAGATCATTAAAGTTAACATCCTTTCGCCAATCCAACACTGGACATTTACTTTCATGAATATCTCTCTTCATATTATTTCCTTTGTGATCTAATCCTTACACCCTCAACAGTAAGGGTTAGCTCAATCACCTGAGCATAAAACTAGAAAACTCCTAATTATTTAACCATAATATCTACATTCTGAACAATATACCTGTTCCACCTTAAAGCCTTCCTAGCGGCCTTAGTAGTCGTTGCATTTTAACAAAACTTTGCCAATCGGTCTAGCTTAGTATCATTCTCCATTATTGCGCTGCCCGAAATCAACCATACAGGTTCTACTATAGTGTCACTCAGATAATCTCTTACTTCATAGCATTCATTTGTTCTCAGCCCTGTGGTAGGAAGATTTATACCCACACTACCTACCCCGAGCCTAGTAGGCTCTCAATTTTACTTACTAGATCACCTCAGGTATACCTCCTAGTATACCCGTGATCAATCCTTTCTCATAGTTAAAATCTTTCTAACTAGAATTAATGCTAATAAGCATTACCGCACATGCATAGACATACTTAGCAACCTTATATCAAAAACTTATCACGCTTCTCTAACAACTTTACACATATCAAATAAGAAGACAATTCAAATAATTAGTAAATAAACCACTAATCAACTAACAATCAACACTTACTAAACCAAGAGTCGAACGAGTCTTCGCAGCCAAAGTACATATCAAACCAGTCTTCAGGATCTTTAAACCTTGGTCGCTCTGATACCATGTTGTAACGCTCTGAACCTCAGGAACGCCACGTGTGTGCCTTTATAATCTTATTATCAATAATCTATTAGTTTAGGAAAAGTGTGGTTTAATTCAAAAAAAATATATTATCTTTAATTAAATTTAAAAATAGAAATTTTAGTTCAAAATACTGTCGTAATATGGGGATCCCCTGCTAATAAAATTCTTTTATAACCAATTATAAAACTATTAATACAAGAGTAGGTTATACATCCAATCATAGAAAAAGGGGTGATCCTGCTTCCTGGAAGCCAAGACAACACGATTGATATGTACATTGCTGGGAGACCTCTGACTCGTGGCTAAAAAGAACCGCTAATCTTCTTACCTGCATCATGAAGCACACGTGAGTCATAATGACTCAGCAAGAAAGCTATTAGACAAAAGAAAATTATGGAAAGTGATAGTAGATTTCTTTTCAACAGATTATTCATACCAGTAGATTGTACTCTTTCAACGTATATTTACAATTCAACGTCTATACGAGCAACTCATTACAAAATTAAGAGTATTTATAGCTATACATAATCAACAATCTCAGCATTTCCTAAAACACCTTAATCATGCATTATCATAAATATTCATTTTCAATGCTTCATAAAGCACCCTAGTTCACACATTAGAATATCCACACAATTTCAGTGCTTCATAAAGCACTCCAATCATACATCATTACAACCTGTTTTCTTACATCCCTAAGCCACAGAGACTGTAAGAAAAATGACCAATTTCATAAGCAATTTAACATTTATTCAATCCTACCTTAACAAAAATGTATTCAATTACAACTCATCACATAATAACACTCTTGATCGTTCCACAACTTCATAACCACATAATTTAGGTACTTCATAAAGTACCCCTACCACTCGTTAACCACGAGCTGTATATGTCACTATCGTTGTCCGATACAACAAACGATAAGTAAGAAACCTATCCGCGTTTCGTGAGTAATTACTCATAACGGTAATAACCGTTTCTTTTACTCAATCATAATCGAGCCACAACGATAATAATCGTTTCATAATACTTCCCTCGATCATAATCGAGTCAAACGATAATAATCGTTTCATAATATTTCCCTCGAACATAATCGAGTCAAACGATAATAATCATTTCATAATATTTCCCTCAATCATAATCGAGACTATCACAATTATAATCGTTAACTACAAACGGTATATAGTACTTTTCTTACCTCAAGTCCAAAGTCAAGTATGTGGGCCGACCTGAGTGGAATGATGCCCGACACTTTCGAGTCCTATGTCACGATAAAGGTAAATCAATAAGGGTCCATTCCAAAACACTGTCTAAAACCCGCATAAAATAACTTAGGGTTTTCTACCAAATCTTATGGTAAAAACACCTTATAATAAAATACATCTTTTGGCTCTAATCTATGTCTCATACTGTAGAGCTCTTCATAAGCTTCGAAACGGTATATAGAATGTTTAAAACGGACACCCGAGTGAGAAGTTATGGCTAAAATACGAAAATCGGCGATTTCTGAAAATTGACCATCCGGAATTCCGGTTGGCAGCCATGTTCCATCCGGAATTCCGGTTCACAACAGCAAAAACTCGAAAATTTCAGCTCTTCAAAGTCCCAAAACTTGCTCCAAACCTAACCAATTGATCCCAAACTTTACAGAGCAGTATAATAACCATAAGACAACATATTCCAAGCTTCAAAACACAACAATTCAATCTCTAACTCAAAATCACATGTTCAAGTGAAGAAAACTTAATTTTTAGCTTCATCCAATGCAACTCAAGTCAACCAGCCATGGAAACCACCCAAATCAATTTTCAAAGATACTCAAAAATCTAAACTAAACATAACCCTAACTTACTTTAACTCCTACAGCTACTGAAACACAAAACCTTACTCCAAAACCAATTAAATTCTTAGAACAAAGCATAGAACTTACCTTGATTGCTTCTAGGTTGTGCTTAGGTTCTACAAGCTACTTCAATTCAAGAGAAATGGTGAAGTTTTGATCCTTTGCTGGCTTGTTTTTGGTTCACACGAAGGGAAGAAGAAGGAGAAGAAGAAAAAGTTGTTTCTTGCCTTGGAAGCTTTTCCCTTAAATAGGGTTTCTTATTATTTTCTTTCTTTTTTTTTTTTTAATAATAGTGGGCAGCCCACAAAGTCTAGAAAGTCAAAATACCTATTATACAAAATGACTAATTTACCCCCAAAGAAATTAAACTTTAAATAACCTAGGGGCATTTTGGTAATTTTCTAACTTTCCCGATTTAACCTAGTTCTCAACATCTTAACCTAGTCCGGTATAATTTCCAATATAACACAATTTCAACAATCGTGACATTTCTGACCATTCTGTCGAGTTCCACAATTGCCAAGCCCGAAAATATTTTATTCGAATTATGGTATCTACGATACCCACATCTTTCAATACAATCTCCGTAATTAATCAATTACGCTTTATTATTCATTTACTCATATTTTCCTAATAAACTCGTAATTAGTTTAAGTAGGATTATAATCCTACTCTAATACCCACTTAATCACATATTTAATAAAATATGTCCAATTAAAATATCAATATATTTTTCGGGATATTACAATATGTCTACTCTCTTGGGATACTGGATTCTATACCTTTGGCAACTACTTTTGGTTAATCAGGAAATAAACACTAGTAGTTTAAGGCAATTTGGAATGATGCCAAAAATGTATAGAACTTTTCTTAGACTGAATAAGTACCTTTCCTGCAACCTTAACATTCAGTCCCTTTCTGGTAGACCTAGAGACTTTAGATAGGTTTTTACACTTCTCCAAAATCACTATTCCACCCCCAGAGTAACCACCATCTTATCAGAAAGATTTTCTAGCTCAAAGGCAAATTTTGAAATCTGATATGGTGTAAGTCTAAGAGTTTTAAACGCACCCTTATAGACTAACATATAGTTCCTCTTCTTAATCTTAAGATTTACTTGATTGTCTTCCAATGTTCTTCTCCTGGATTAATCTGATACCTACTCATTACTCCCACTAAACAGCAGGTGTCTGGTCTAAGGCATACAAAAGCATATCTAAGACCTCTCACTGTTGATTTAAGAAATTCTTTCATGGCTTTATCTTTTCTGGAATAGTTGAGACTTTTCCTTAGTTAAATAAAATCTATGCCTAAGAAGTTGTGAAGCTTCTATAGATTACCATTAGAAAGAAAATGCTTCAGCATCTCACTAAAGTAAGTTGCTTGCATTTGAGTAAGTAATTACCAGGTATACCACAAGCCATAGGTTTAGATAAAACTCAAACCTATAATACTAAGAACAGGAAGTTTTGTTAAGTCCATTGAATAGACTTATTAACTAAAATTTCCTTTTATGTCCTTGTAGTAGAAAATTTTAGGTTATTCCATGTGAATGGATTAAACCATAGTTCTATTGGCTTTCTTCTTAGTTTCTTATCTTGACAATCCATTACTTGTTTAAACTCACAATGGATTTTAATCACTAGTGTCTCCCAAGTCATAAGAAGGTGAGTTCCTAGAAACTCTCCCACTACAACAAGGTACCATGAATTATGTCGAAGAAAACTAAATGGTCTTGATCTCTTCGGTTGTGACAAGACAACAGAGGCAGTGGGATCATCATATGTTATATAAGATGATAGAACACTTTTGGAATCAAGAAAAGTATCTCCTTTATTTGCTACTTGTTTTCAGACTTAGTCTTAGAAAAGTAGTATTTGTTTAAACAAAACACTTTCTTATCTATTGACAATGGGATGGTCCACCCCTAATCACTTATAATAGCTAACAAACCATGGTTAACAGTTCTAGCTTTTCTTAAGAATTCGATTAGGTCATCCATGAATTTAGTAATGATTTACATTAAGTATACAACCATTACATCATTCTGAAATTGTATTACCATAGAAGGAATTAGGCAGCGACTAGTAACTAATCATCAATATGCAACTCAAAATTTCTGGGGAGGTAAGTTTGGATATAATTCAAAAATCAATTTAATGATCTTTGAACTGCATATCTACTAACTATTTCTCAACCCCTATCAGTTCGCAAGATCTTTAACCACTTACCGTAATGGTTTTAACCATTGCTAGAAATTAATGAAAATTTTCAAACATTTCAAATTTCTTGCTAAAAGGTATAATCTAGAGTTATCGTTTTAAGAATACAACGAAAAACTCATATCCACCCCTGAATGTACATCCATCTGCGAATGAGATGAACTACTTTCAGTGGATATAGGCATATTAACTCTTTGCAGAGATTGATCTTGTCAAATCCACTATGAACAAGATACAAGTGCCATAGATTAAAAAATATGTGGTAGTGTCTATTGATGACATAGGTTTAGTTACATCAAAGAGTTCTTAGAATACTGCAAGTGGATCCTGGTCACAGAATACCTAACTCATATTCCATACAGTTTTAATCCATTAATAGAAGATGGATATTAAACACTTGAGAAAGTGTAACTGTATTGTATTCTGGAATTAGAAATATAAGAAAATTTCTATTTGGAATCTAAAATTAAAGTCAAAGACTTAAATTTATACCAAATATAATGAGTAATTCTATCTTGGACCAACACTACTAATACAAACTCTAAGTTAGATTTGCCCATACAAGTAGGAGATTTCTAAGATTGAGGATTTATATCAATTGGGAATAGAATTTCAGGATTATAATCATATGCGTCATTTAATTTCTTAAAAGAAAATATAATGACATGAAATGATTTATAGACCATTCATCCAATGATATATTATTGAGCTAATTCGAAATGAATAAGCTAAGAGAAATTAGGATAATTTCGTTTATAAATAAGAATCCAACGATGCTTCGATTAGCGAAAGACGAAGTAATCTTATTTATGTAATCTTCTTGTTTCATATTGTAAAAATACTAGTCTAAGGTGTCATCAATTGACGAACAGCTAGATGTTGCATATACAATATTTATCTTTCGAGATCTTACACTATTATGTATGTCTAATGGTGAAAATCCATTAGGGATTTATCTCATTAGAAAAACAAACATGTTAGACCAACAATGAAGATTCGAAATTAAACTACAACTTAATAACAGAAAATAACATGGTTCAATATAAATTCATACACAATTCAGAAATTATAAGCATATAGCAAGTAGGAATGACAAGTGAAAATACTAAAACATACAATCCTAAATAATTTCCAAGGTTTTTCAACAAACTGATCCAGTGTCCCGTTTAGGTGAGAGTCAAAGCATCATCCATTGAATAGAGTTGTCAGCTCATCTAAAATGATAACCATTCTAGCAACCTTTTATTCGATCAAGATTGGATTTCAGCGTTGTCCCGTTTAGGCGAGGGTCAAGGCAATTCTATCTTATGAGCTTCCACCATTGTTTTAAATTTGCAAGTCAAGTATGGTCGCCACCATTAGGGTGATCCATACCATACAAAACACTTACAAACTACTTATCATGCGAGGTTAAACGGTGCGAAATTGCTAATGAACGTTCCTCCATTAGGGAGGATTACTCACTAAAACAAACGCGGTGTAAAATCCACAATGGAGATCGAATATCTTAATAATAAAGCTCATTATTTAAAGAGAGTTGTATTTTCTTTGATTCTCTTTATTGAATCTTTTTATTTTAAATATATATTTATTTAATTAAAATTTCCAATTTAGAATAAAAAATTCTAAATATAAATTTTAATTTAATATTTATAAATTTTACTTAGATGGATAAGAAAATAACATAAATTATTTCAATCTTAGTAATAATTTCCAATAAATATTTAGAAAAATATTCAATTTAAGTTGTTACAAAATTAATTTAAATTAATTTACAACTCAAATTTAATTTTCTATAAATATATATTGCATTTCGAAAAATTAAAATATTCAAGGATACAATTTTCAAAAATGCATGTTAAAATAAAAAATTAATTCTGGAAAAATTATTCTAATTTAATGTTGGCCCAAAATTAATTAATAAAATTAATTTACAACAAAAAATATAATTTTCCTATTTAATTAAATATATAAGAAAAATTTCAAATATTTAAGTATGATGATGAAAATCAACTTAAATATTAATTTTCTATTTAATTAAATACATTAGAAAAATATTTCAAGCAAAAAAAATATCACCTATCTAGATTTTCCTTTGACTAATTAATTCAATTTCTAATAATATACTTTAATTCATTTATTTTAAATTAATCAATAAATGAAAAAATCATTGATTTAAGTTGGTCCAAAAATTAATTAAAATAAATAATTAATTTACAACTTAATCTATTTTTCAAGATAAAATTCGAAATTCCAACATTTAATGCAATTTCGAAATTTGATTAATAAAATAAAGAAAAAATATAATTTTGAAAATTATTTAAATTTAGTTGAAAAAATAAATTTCAACTAAAAATAATTTTCTATTTAATTAAGTGTCATGAAAAAGAAATATTTAAGTGTCATGATGAAAATCAACTTAGATATTTAATTTTCAAATTAATTAAATGTATTAAATTCAAGAAAGAAATAATTAATTGTAGAGAAGGCTTAATTATTAATCTCTAGTTTAATACTAGGAAAAAATATACTTAAAATAAATTGTACCAAAATTAATTATTTAAATAATTCATTTCACAATTTATAATATTTTCCTATTTTAATATTAGAAATAATAAGTAGTCTAGAAATAACTATCTAGAAAATATCTTATTTGACTAAGTATCTTTTCCACAAAATTTGAAAAAATATCTAATTTAAGTTGTATTAGAAAAAATCTAGAACTTAAATATTTTTCAAATTTAAATTTAATTAAATATCAAAAATTAAGTTGTAACCACTTAATTTAAAAATATTCCATTTTAAGTTAATATTCGAAAAGATATCAACTAAAAAAATATCTACAATATTCCATTTTAAGTTAATATTCGAAAAGATATTAACTTAAAAAATATCTAAAGAATCTTAATAACCAATGCCTAAAATTCTTCAACTTATTTTGAAATTTTAAATCCAAAAGATATTCAGATTTAAGTTGGTTAGTTGTAGATAACTAAATATCAACTTAAATAGGAATATTTAATGAAAAATTTAAATTAAGCTCGAGAAAGAATCTAGATGGTTATAATTCTATATTTAATTAAATACAAGAAAATACATATAGTTTAGCTTAGAATAAAAAATTCTTTAAACTATAATTTTCTTAAATTAATTTCAAAATAAATGAAATTAATTATGTTGCTAATCAATTTTATTAGGTTAAACAAGTTTAATTAACCTAGTACAGTTATTCAAATTAGGCAAATGGGCCTTCACAATTGGAGTGATTCATGTGAGGGGGTGCTGGGTTCAGTATGTCGTACCCACTACTATGGCTCGCAACTCTCACACAAGGCCCAAAAGAGAGGAATTTAATCTTAAAATGAACAACTGTTATTAATTGAATAGGCCCAAAAACTAAATGGGCCTAAATAAAATCTATCAAGAACTATGATAATTTATTTAGCAACAACAACCTATATGCATCTATAATGAAATTAAACATATAGGCTCACACAGGCACACTTTGGATGGGTCCTATCATGTTGCTAGGTCATACACAGATGAAAGAAGATTGTGAAAATTACCTGTTACAAATTATTTACTTGACCAAGGGAGCCATCAGATCATTAGATCTGGCAAAAAGTAACCATGGCTATTTGCAATCAAGTAATAATAGGTTTTGAAAACTTACACATAAGCTAAAACACAAACTCCTGTAACAAGGTTAGCTAGATAGTTGGATGTAGGATTTATTTAATTTTAAATTAAATTATTAATTTCGAAAATAATTAATTAAATAAAATAATTTTCGAAAATTTTAAAAAATATTTAAATTTAAAATTAAACCTACAATTTTGAAAAATTAGGTTTCAACCAACCTAAATACAGAACTACACAAAAAATCGGAAGTTAATTCCATGAAAAAGCATGAAAAATCGAAGAAAAACGAAAAAATTGTGAGCTGTACGGACAGTTTTCGCGATCGCAGGAAAATTTCAGCACAACCCCGATTTTTTCGAATCTTCAAAAAATCATAACTAATTCAAATTAAATCAATTGAGTTCTGTAAAAAATTGACTTGCTTAATTTTTTCTATACTATCCAATAAAAATAATTCCAAAAACAGATATTCAATTATTTTTAACGAAAATTAACAAACACCAATCAATCATCAAATAACACTCAATACAACATGATACCATCCAAAAACAAACAAACAGTCGTTTTAAAGTCCAAATTTCTTGCAAGTAAATCAATTACCATGGCTCTGAGGCCAGTTATTCGAATTTATTTTACCAGGATCTTAGATGTACTCACAAGTATGTTTATTAACATCCTAAATAAGAACTTTCTAAAACGACAAATTAAACACATATAAAGTTGAAGAAACCTTACATTGGGTGCAGCGAAATATAATGACTCCTTCCGTTCAGATATCTAGCCCTTGATTCCTTTCTGTAGCAGAGCATTATCAATATCTGAACCTGGATCTCTTTCTCTGAATCTTTGATGCTGAAACCTCCTTCTTGCTGAAAGTCTTTCTTCACGATCTTCCTCACTATGATTGAGGTATCACTTGCTGTGTGTGGGCACTACTCATACACTAAGAATTTCAAAATATTGAAGAAGAAAAGAAGAGAGGGAGTGGTCAGCCAGATAGGGAGAGAGAAGGCTTAATTTTTTCTGAATCAGAAGTGTCAGGAAAAAGTGTTAAATTTTAGTGTAAATTTCCTGAAGCCTTCACTATCTATTTATAGCATTCCACTAGGGTTAGGTTTGAATTATTTGGCATTAAAATAATGAAAATATCAGTTTAAATTTCCTACAAAAGTGGCGGGCCCTATACAAGTGGATTTGGGCCTTACTTTTTGCGATTTTGCAGTTTTATCTTTTTTGCATCTGATTTTCTCAAAAATGCCAATTTTCTAATTCAACCATTTAAATGCCAACTCTAACTATTTAATAACTATAAATAATTATTAAATAATATTGTCATTTATCATATTTATTAATTGAACCATACAAAGTATCATAATTAACAAATATGCCCCTAAAACTCTTTCTTTACAATTTCGCACTTACTTTGTGAAAATTCACAAATAGACATAGTCTAAATTGAGAATTATAATTGATTAATCAAAACCAATCACATGAGTCTTACAAGCAATATTATCTCAACTAGTGCGGGGACCATGGGTCTATATAACCGAGCTTCCAATAAGTAGATCAAGAATTTAGCACTAAAATTCACTGACTTATTAATTCTTCGTTGAATCCACCCATAGAACTTAGAATTGCACTCTCAGTATATAGAATGCTCTATATGTTCCACCATATAGACACATCATTAGTTATCCATTGTTATAATCCTAATTTGATCAATGATCCTCTATATGAATGATCTACACTGTAAAGGGATTAAATTACCGTTACACCCTACAATGTATTTATTCCTTAAAACACTTGACCCCGTATAAATGATATTTCGGCTTATGTGAAATGAGTACTCCACCATTTATGTTTGTTTGGTCAAGCTCGAAGGAGATCATCCTTTGCTTACTATTCGCCAGATAGAAGCTATAGATTCCATGTTTATGCTAGCGCTCCCACTCAATTGCACTACCGTGTTCCCAAAATGTACGTATCACCCTGACCTAAAAGTAGGCTTAACTAACAAATCAAAGAACACGAATAGCCTTTCAAGATTGAGCCTAATCATAACAGGATTAAGAACATTTGATCTAGGATCAACTAGGCGATATTGACTTGAATAGATATTACGGTAAGTTTAATAAATCTAAGTCAAAGTTCAATATCAGTCCCTTCCGATGCATACTCCATGCATCTAACCTGAGCTTTACTCTAACCAATGCTCTAAAAAGAACATAGCATTTCTCCAAATGCAAGTAAACTCTGTTGTGGATTATCATATCAGTAAAATCCTATGTCTGATAAATCTAGGAAACTTTATTCACATAGTCATGTTTACTTTCCAAGTGTTGACGGCACAATAAACATGATCAAGTATGTGAAAAGGGTTTCAGATGAATTTATACATTATGTATATATAATCATGAAATAAATCATGTGAACCATGCAACATTAAATGTTATTTCTGATCTATATTAATAAGTAAATCTGATTATATTGAAATGAGTTTTATTTAGGGCATAAAACCCAACAGCAGGTGCCTTCACATTTTTTTTGTTTACTTATTGTATTGCTATTTTCTTTGTTGTTCATTTAATTTGGTTTCTATTGGGTACTTTATTTTATTTTTCTTCTTCGTAACTCTGATTCATTGAGTGTGCTGTTTTAATGTTTATGGACAGAGTACAATTCAAGGATTATAATGTAATTTAAATTTTTATGATTGACATTGTAATTTTTTATGTAATGAATAAAATTTTATAATGTTATTAAAATATAGCTTTGAATAATTTATTTTTAATATATAATTTAAATGAACATACTCTAAATTAGATCATCTATATATGGACGATGTAGATCATCTATATAGAGGATCTTTTAAATCACAATAAGATTATAACAATGGTTAAATGAGATAGCATATTGATATCGTGGAACATATAATATGCTCTATATAAGTCTGAGAGTGCAATTCTAAGTTCTAAGAGTGGATTCAACGAAGAATTAATAAGTAGGAATTTACTTGGTAAATTTGGTTCACTTATTGGAAGCTCAGCATATAGATCAATGGTCCCCATTCTAGTTGAGAACATTCTGCTTGTAAGACTTAATAATTGATTCGTGATTGATCAATTGTAATTCGAAAGTTAGACTATGTCTAATTTGTGAATTTTCACTAAGCATGGGTGAAATTGTAAAGAAAAGAGATTCTAGGTTTATTTATTTATTAATGGATTTTATATGTATAGTTAATAATTAAATTAAATGACAATATTATTTAATAATCTTTTTTAGTTATCAAATAATTAGTTTTGGCATTTAAATTGTTAGAATTGGAAAATTTGCGTTTTTGAGAAAATAGAAATGAAATTTGTTAACACTGCAAAATCAAGTGGGGCCCAGTATCACACCATGGCCGGCCACTATTTGTGGAAATTCAAATTGATATCTTCATTATTTTAATGCCAAATAATTCCTAACCTACACCTAGTAGTTGCCTATAAATAGAAAGTGATGACTCAGTCAAAACAACACATTCATTAGTTATTTGACAGAAATTTCTCTCTTCAGAAAAACTGAGCCTTTCCTATTTTCTATACCTTGGCCGAAACCCTCTTCTCTTTTCCTCTTCCTAAATTTCGACCCTAGTGAAAGAGTGAGTGTCCACACACAGCAAGCAGTAACTCAAGCATAGATTGGAAGATTGTGAAGGATCAACTCAAAGAAGAAGGACAATCGGGCTTAGATCTTGATTATACTCTGCGACAGAAAGGATACAAGGGTTAGAGATCTGAGTGGAAGGAGACATTAATTCCACTGCATCAATGTAAGGTTTTCTTAACTTTATATGTCTTTAATTTATCGTTTTAGAAAATTCATATTTAGGGTGTTAAACAACATACTTGTGAGTAGATCTAAGATGCTGGTAAAATAAATTCCAACAACTGGTATCAGAGCCATGGTAATTGATTTGCTTGCCAGAAATTTGGACTTTAAAACGATTGTTTGTTATTTTGATGGTTTCATGTTGTATTGAGTGTTATATGATTATTGATTGATGTTTGTGAAATTTCATGAAAAATAATTGAAATTTTGTTTCTGGAATTATTTTTATTGGATAGTATGGAAAAAATTAAGCAAGTTACCTTTTGCAGAACTAAATTTTGATTTAATTTGAATTATTTATGATTTTTTGAAGATTCAAAAAAAGATAAGGTTGATGTGCATCCTCACGAGAGCGCGGAACCGAGTGCACCTCGGTCTCACGCGTATTCGGACAGGATTTTGTTCGAGCTACGCGCGTGGGTGTCTGAAGACACCCCATTCCGCGCGCGGATATGCTGCACGTCTCCCATTCCACCGAGGTTTCTCGGCCAACAACTGAGTGAGCGCGTGCGAACGGTATGCGTTGCATACCGTCCATACAGCTCACAATTTTTTCGTTTTTTCATGAATTTAAGTTCCGATTTTTTGTGTAGTTTTGTATTTATATATTTACTATTCCTAATTCAATTCTAATTATCATAATTAATTTATTTAATATTTTTTTTAATTTAATTAATGATATTAGTGTAATTTGAATTTGAAATTAGTAAATATCTATTTTTTTTTTTTGCTTAATAATTTGTAACAGGTAAATTTTACAATCTTCTTTCATCTGTGTATGACCTAGCAACATGATAGGACCCATCCAAGTGTGTGCCTGTGTGAGCCTATATGTTTATTTTATTATATAGATGCATATAGGTTGTTGCTAAATAAAATGTCACACCATGATAGATTTTATTTAGGTCCATTTAATTTTTGGACCTATTCAATTAATAACAGTTATTTATTTTAAGGTTAAATTCCTCTCTTTTGGGCCTTGTGTGAGAGTTGGGAGCCATAGAAGTGGGTACGACATACTGAACCCAGCACCCCCTCACATGAAATACCCCAATTGTGAAGGCCCATTTGCCTGATTTGAATAACTGTACTAGGTTAATTATATTAGTTTGATCTAATAAAATTGAATTAGCAACATAATTAACTTTTAAAATATATGAAAAATTTATTTTCATTTTAATATTTTAAAGTTAATTTTAAGCAAAACACTTTTAGTTTTAGATATTATTTCTAGACAAACTATTTGTATTTTTCATGTATTTAATTAAATAAAGAATTTTAACTAACTAGATTCTTTCTGGAGCTTATTTACTTAAATATTCCTATTTAAGTTATAAATTAGTTATTTTAACTGATTTTTCATATCTAACTTAAATTTGAATATTTTATTTAAATTTTAAATTAAGTTGAGGAATCCTAGGCATTAGTTATTAAAGATTCTTAAGATATTTTTTAAGTTAGTTTTAAACTTAAAATGGAATATTTTTCAAATTAAGTGGTTACAACTTAATTTTTGATATTCAATTAAATCTAATTTTGAAATTATTTAAGTTCTAGATTTTTTCTATACAACTTAAATTAGATATTTTTCAAATTTTTGTTGAAAAGATACTTAGTCAAATAAGATATTTTCTAGATAGTTATTTCTAGACTACTTATTTTTTCTAATATTTAAATAGGAAAGTTTTATACATTGTGAAATTAATTATTTAAATAATTAATTTTGGTACAATTTTATTTAAATATATTTTTCCTAGTATTAAACTAGATATTAATAATTAAGCCTTCTCTACACTTAATTATTTATTTCTTAAATTTAATACATTTAATTAAGTTGAAAAATTTAAATATCTAAGTTTATTTTCGTCATGATACTTAAATATTTATTTTTCATGACACTTAATTAAATAGAAAATTATTTTTAGGTTGAAATTTAATTTTTCAACTTAAATTTAAATAATTTTAAAAATATTTTTTTTATTAATCAATCTCGAAAATTGCATTTTAATTATGCAATTTTTTTAATTTATCTTGAAAAATAGATTGAGTTGTAAATTAATTATTTATTTTAATTAATTCTTGGACCAACTTGAATCAATGATTTTTTCATCAATTGATTAATTTAAAATAAATGAATTAAAATATATTATTAGAAATTGAATTAACTAGTCAAAAAGAAAATCTAGATAAGTCATATTTTTGCTTGAAGTATTATTTCTAAGTTTTATTATTTTCAAAATTTGTATAGTTTTTATACTTTATTTTTCGAATACAATAAATATATTCTTATGGAAATTTTTAAGTTGCTAATTAATTTAAATTAATACAACTTAAATTAATTTCCTTAATATTTATATTTAAGATTACTACTAAGATGGAAATAATTAATTTTATTTCATCACCATCATAGTATAATTTTATAAATATTATATTAAATTCTTATTTTGGATTTTTTTTTTAATTCTAAATTTGATATTTAATGAATATATTTATTAGAATAATAAAGAAAATACATTTTAAAGAATGAGCTTTATTATTATTAAGATATTCGATCTCCATTGTTGGTTTTACATCGCGTTTGTTTTAGTGAGTAATCCTCCCTAATGGAGGAACGTTCATTAGCAATTTCGCACCGTTTAATCTCGAAAGATAAGTAGTTTGTAAGTGTTTTATATGGTATAGATCACCCTAATGGTGGCGACCATATTTGACTTGCAAATTGCAAAACAATGGTAGTAGCTCATAAGATAGAATAGCCTTGACTCTCGCCTAAACGGGACAACGCTGGATTCCAATCTTGATCGAATAAAAGGTTGCTAGAATGTTTAACATTTAAGATGAGCTGACAACTCTATTCAACAGATGATAGCTTTGACTCTCGCCTAAACGGGACACTGATATCAGTTTGTTAAAAAACCTTGGAAATTATTTAGGATTATTTTTTTTTTAAGTATTTTCTCTTATCATTCCTACTTGCTATGTGCTTATAATATCTGAATTGATTTTGTGTTAAACCATTATTAATTTCTATTTGTTGATTTCTATTATTATGAAGTATCCTGTGTTATCATAATGAATCCCATGTTATCACTGTTGACTGAAAATAAGCTGAATGGATCTAACTTTCCTAAATGGAATGAGAACATTAATATTGCTCTCATAGGAGAAAGTGCCTTGTTTGTTTTAACTGAGCCGTCACTTGAAGTGCCTGGGGACAATGCATCCGAAGCTGTGAAAGAAAAGTATGAGCGTTGGCAGAAAGCAAATGACAAAGCTTTATACTTTATGCTTTCCAGCATGGTTGACACCCTCAAAACTCGGTTTTCTAAAACCGAAAAGGCTGCTGAAGTTATGAAGAAGTTAAATGAGCTATTAGGTAAGGCATCACTTCAGTCACGCTTTGACGCGACTAAGAAGTACATTAATGCACGGATGGAACCTCATCAAAATGTGTGTGACCATGTTCTCCTCATGGCAAGTTATTTCCAAGAAGCCCAGGATCATGGTGCTGAAATGGACAGCGCTACTCAAGTAAGCCTTATCTTGAATAGTCTGACTCCAGTATTTCTACCATACACGTCAAATTATGTCATGAATAAGATGGAAATAGACTTTCATGAGTTAGTCAATGACCTTCAAACTTATGAAAATTTGATTGGAGGACCCAAGAAGAAAGGGAGTAAACCTCATAATCCTGGGAATTGTAATGGGACGATCAAACCTGAAGCAAATGTTGCCTCTGCTTCGAAACCAAAATCGAAGAAGAAGTGGAAGAACACCAAGAAGCGTGCCAAAGCCATGAAACACAAAAAGGCTGCAGCTTCTGGTGATGCTACACTTAAAGGAAAGTGTTTCTACTGCAATGAAAAAGGTCATTGGAAACCCCAGTGTCCTAAACTTCTTGCAAAGAAACAAGGTATTTCTATCTATAAACTTTAAGAGTTTTAGTGAATTATTATCCACTTGGATTAATGATTCTGGACTAACTTTGTTTATTTCTTTTCTTCTTCTTATAGGCCAAGCTACTTGAACTCAGATGAGTTAGATCGGAAAGCTGGACCAAGGGTAAAATCATCCCGATGAAGATGAAGCTCTTCATTTTTTTTTTAAATTAATTGTTTTAGTTTAAAGACAATTTGGATTTCAAATTTTAGTTAGGGATATTTATCCTTGTTTTTCTCATATTGTTGCAATACATTTTTTATTATTATTAATAAAGTTTTTATTTTCAAATTCAACCATTGCCATTTATGAGATTGAGCTTCATTTACTTTATCTTCATCAACTATTACCACATTATATTTATATGTTTGTATGTGTAAGTGTTTTTATTATTGATGCAAATTCTATAATATTTACAACTCTTCATAGAGTTCTATTAAATAAACACTAGAAATTTATTCTATGTTTATAAATAATTGTTCATTCTAATACAATTATTAAGAATTTGTTTAATAAAAGGATCTTTTGATCTGATAGGGGTGGAGAAAAGTTAAGAAAACTATGCAGTTCAACGATCTTTTATATCTAATGAACCCTGGATAGTACTCAAACTCCACATCAACTCTATCACACTTAGAGAATCATGATCTTTACAACCTTTAGGGGTGGATCATAATCTCTAATATACTTAGGGGTGGAAGTTATCCACAATACCCTATATGTATATACTTAGGGGTGGAGTCTATTCCACAATTCCCTATGTAACACATATCTTCTTTAAACATGGAAGTAATATAATTAGTTAGCTACTATCAATATAAATCCTTGATGTTGATTGTATGTTCCATTTCATTTTACTATTGTAAGTAGAAGTTTGATACCTATGAAAGTTCTTTGTTAAAGTTTCACACTACCTTAATTGAGTGGGAGAATTTTAAAATTCTATTCCCATCTTCATCAGGTTGACACTTGTGATAGGTACTTAAGAACACTATTGAAAAGCAAATCTAACCATACACATGGATAGGTATAACTTATCAGAATTATGAGAATAAGATAAAGAACTCTAGTTCAGTCTATTTGAATGACTTGAACCAAGAATTCTTAATCCTCATAATATTTTATGGTAACTTAATTTTGATTACTCAATCTCTAATGTATTTTTCACTTCAAATACTAATCTGCTATGTTGATGACTTAGTCTTAACTTAAAGTTTCAGACTAATACAAAAGTCACAACTAGATAACTCTCCAAACATAAAGAGGTTAAAAGTATTATTTAACCAGACATCTGCTATTGAGTGGGAGCTATCTGAGATGTAATCAAATAGGGAACATTAGAAGATATTCAAGAAAGATTTATGAAAGTGATCTATATGTTAGATATTAAGGAACTGTGTATCAGTTGTCCTTGTATCTCACCATCTAATTTCGAAATTCTCTAGATGGTACTTACTTTGGGGGTGGAGGAATTATTCTATAATAATTCAAGCTCTACTAGAGAAGAATTATAACTTTGTGAATTCGAAAATACCATGAAAGTTATATTACTGAAGAAAAATCTATCCTGTATTATCTCAATTCCATATTTTAAAATATGAGAGATATGTCTTCTGTTAATTCGGATGTACTTTTTAAAACAGTAAAGATTTCAGTATCCCTTGACGAGTAAAGCATATAGTAAAGGATGTTTCATAAGTGTATTTATGAACTAGTTTCCAGAAGTTCGGGTGGATTCAAATATACTACACTTGATCTGAAGATCAAGACATCAGATTGACCTATTTGCATACTTTGTTTTATATTAGTGCAAGTGGGAGTTTGTTGGGTTTTATGCCCTAAATAAAACTCTTTACAATCTGATTAGTTATCAATATAAGAAATTTGATCTGATTTATGTTTGCATGAATTTTACATGCTAATGGGTTAATATGTTTATTACTTTCACACACAAAATCAGTTAAATCCAGATCATATGTTTATTCACAATTACAGTATCCTCAACACAGTGGAATGTGATTGTGATCATATGAATCAAAAGAATAAGTCCCTGTTTCATCATTATTTTGGATTTACACTAATGTGATAATCAGCGATGATGTGTGCTTACAGTTGGAGTAAGTGTTATGTTCTTTCCAGGACATTAGTAAAGTTACTAGTTTCGAATGTATGGAGTATACATTGGACTGGACCGATATTGCAACTAAGTTAAGATATTACAAACTTACCGTTATATATATTTCCAAGTAAATATTAGTAGTTGATCTTAAGATTAAAAGAATCTAAATCCTGATATGCTAAGGCTCAACTTAGGAGTACTATTCATGTTCTTTGATTTATTAGTTAAGCCTACTTCTGGGTCAGGGTGATACGTATATTTTGGGAACATGATAGTATGATTGAGTGGGAGTGCTGAACATAAATATGGAATCTATAGCTTCTACTGGTGTATAGAAGTCAAGTGATGATTCCCTTCGAGGTTAGCAAATAGAAGTAAATGGATGAGCTCTTGTTTAACTGACTAATTATTAGATCACTAAACACCATTTACAGGTAGCTAAGTGTTTTAAGGGGCAAAATACATTGAGGGGTGAGAACGGTAATATTATCCCATCTCGATGTAGATCATCTATATAGAGGATCTTTTAAATCAAAATAAGATTATAACAATGGTTAAATGAGATAGCATATTGATATCGTGGAACATATAATATGCTCTATATAAGTGTGAGAGTGCAATTCTAAGTTCTAAGAGTGGATTCAACGAAGAATTAATAAGTAGGAATTTACTTGGTAAATTTGGTTCACTTATTGGAAGATCAGCATATAGATCCATGGTCCCCATTCTAGTTGAGAACATTCTGCTTGTAAGACTCAATAATTGATTCGTGATTGATCAATTACAATTCTAAAGTTAGACTATGTCTAATTTGTGAATTTTCACTAAGCAGGTTTGAAATTGTAAAGAAAAGAGATTCTAGGTTTATTTATTTATTAATGGATTTTATATGTCTAATTAATAATTAAATTAAATGACAATATTATTTAATAATCTATTTTAGTTATTAAATAATTAGTTTTGGCATTTAAATGGGTAGAATTGGAAAATTGGCGTTTTTGAGAACATAGAAATAAAATTTGTTAAAACTGCAAAATCAAGTGGGGCCCATTATCACACCATGGGCGCCCACTATTTGTGGAAATTCAAATTGATATTTTCATTATTTTAAAGACAAATAATTCCTAACCTAAACCTAGTAGTTGCCTATAAATAGAAAGTGATGGCTCAGTCAAAACAACACATTCATTAGTTATTTGACAGAAATTTCTCTCTTCAGAAAAACTGAGTCTTCCCTATTTTCTATTGTTGGGTTTTATGGCCTAAATAAAACTCATTTCAATATAATCAGATTTACTTATTAATATAGATCAGAAATAACATTTAATGTTGCATGGTTCACATGATTTATTTCATGATTATATGTACATAATGTATAAATTCATCTGAAACCCTTTTCACATACTTGATCCTGTTTATTGTGCCGTCAACACATTGGAAAGTAAACATGACTATGTGAATAAAGTTTCCTAGATTTATCAGACCCAGGGTTTTACTGATATCATAATCTACAACAAGAGTTTACTTGTATTTGGAGAAATACTATGTTCTTTCCAGAACATTGGTTAAAGTAAAGCTCAGGTTGGATGCATGGAGTATGCATCGTAAGGGACCGATATTGAAATTTGACTTAGATTTAATTAAACTTACCGTAGAATCTATTCAAGTCAATATCGCCAAGTTGATCCTAGATCAAATGATCTTAATCCTTCTATGATTAGGCTCAATCTTGAAAGGCTATTCGTGTTCTTTGATTTGTTAGTTAAGCCTACTTTTAGGTCAGGGTGATACGTACATTTTGGGAACACGGTAGTGCAATTGAGTGGGAGCGCTAGCATAAACATGGAATCTATAGCTTCTATCTGGCGAATAGTAAGCAAAGGATGATCTCCTTCGAGCTTGACCAAACGAACATAAATGGTGGAGTACTCATTTCACATAAGCTGAAATATCATTTATACGGGGTCAAGTGTTTTAAGGAATAAATACATTGTAGGGTGTTACGGTAATTATAATCCCTTTACAGTGTAGATCATTCATATAGAGGATCATTGATCACATTAGGATTATAACAATGGATAACTAATGATGTGTCTATATGGTGGAACATATAGAGCATTCTATATACTGAGAGTGCAATTCTAAGTTCTATGCGTGGATTCAACGAAGAATTAATAAGTTAGTGAATTTTAGTGCTAAATTCTTGATCTACTTATTGGAAGCTCGGTTATATAGACCCATGGTCCCCCCACTAGTTGAGATAATATTGCTTGTAAGACTCATGTAATTGGTTTTGATTAATCAATTATAATTCTCAAATTAGACTATGTCTATTTGTGAATTTTTCACTAAGTAAGGGCGAAATTGTAAAGAAAGAGTTTATAGGGGCATATTTGTTAATTATGATACTTTGTATGGTTCAATTAATAAATATGATAAATGACAATATTATTTAATAATTATTTATAGTTATTAAATAGTTAGAATTGGCATTTAAATGGTTGAATTAGAAAATTGGCGTTTTTGAGAAAATCAGATGCAGAAAAGGTAAAACTGCAAAATTGCAAAAAGTGAGGCCCAAATCCACTAGTATAGGGCCTGCCACTTTTGTACGAAATTTAAACTGATATTTTCATTATTTTAATGCCAAATAATTCAAACCTAACCCTAGTGGAATGCTATAAATAGATGGTGAAGGCTTCAGGAAATTTACACTAAAATTTTCTATTTTTCCTTCAGAGAAAAACCTGAGCTTTCTCTCTCCCTATCTTTAGTTGCCACTTCTTCTTTCTCTTCCCTCTTGAATTTCGAAATTCTTAGTGTATGAGTAGTACCCACACACAGCAAGTGATACCTCAATCATAGTGAGGAAGATCGTGAAGAAAGATCATCAGCAAAGGAGTTTCAGCATCAAAGATTCAGAGAAAGAGATCCAGGTTCAGATATTGATAATGCTCTGCTACAGAAAGGAATCAAGGGCTAGATATCTGAACGGAAGGAGTCATTATATTCCGCTGCACCCAATGTAAGGTTTCCTAAACTTTATATGTGTTTATTTCATCGTTTTAGAAAGTTCATATTTAGGATGTTAATAAACATACTTGTGAGTAGATCTAAGATCCTGGTAAAATAAATTCCAACAGTAATGGCTTCAGGAAAAGATGATACAGATCATTCCTTCAGAGAAAAATTTCTAGCCGCCACCTTCTCTCTTCTTTTCTTCTCTAAATTTCGAAGTCCTTGAGTGAATGAGTGAGTTCCCACACACATCAAGTGGTATCTCAATCATAGTGAGTAAGACTGTGGAAAATCAACCAACAAGAAGGAGATTCAGCATCAAAGGAAGGAGAGAAAGAGATCCAGGTTCAGATCTTGGTGATGCTCTGCTACAGAAAGGAATCAAGGGCTAGAGATCTAAACGGAAGGAGTCATTATATTCCGTTGCACCCAATGTAAGGTTTTCTTTAACTCTTATGTGTTTATTTCATTGTTTTAGAATTCATATTAGGATGTTAATGAAACATACTTGTTAGTAAATCTAGATCCTAGTAAAATAATATCCAACATCATCATCTTACCGAAGTAAGCTGCTTGCACTAGAGTAAGTAATTAACCAGGTATACCATGAGCCATAGGTTTAGATAAACTCAAACCTATAATACTAGGAACCAAAAGTTTCATTAAGTCCATTGAATAGACTTATAAACGAAAATTTCCTTTCATGTCCTTGTAATAGAAAACTTTAGGTTACTCCATGTGAATGGATTAAACCAAAGTTCTCTTGGCTTTCTTCTTAGTTTCTTATTTTTTGACAATCAATTACTTGTTTAAACTTACAATAGATTTTAATCACTAGTGTCTTCCAAGTCATAAGAAGGTGAGTTCCTAGAAACCCTCCCACTACGACAAGGTACCGTGAATTGTGTCTAAGAAAACTAAATGGTATTGACCTCTTTAGTTGTGTCAAGACAACAGAGGCAGTGGGATCATCATATGTAGAATAAGACGATAGAACATTTTTGGAATAAAAAAAAATATCTCCTTTATTTGCTACTTTATTTTCAGACTTAGTCATTTGCTTAGAAAAGTAGTATTTGTTTAAACAAAAACTTTCTTATCTAATGACTATGGAATGGTCCACCCCTAATCACTTAGAGTAGCTAACAAACATGCAAACCATGGTTAACAGTTCTAGCTTTTCTTAAGATTTCGATTAGGTCATCCATGAATCTAGTAATGATTTACATTAAGTATACAACCACTGCATCATTCAAAAATTATATTACCATAGAAGGATTTAGGCAACAACTAGTAACTAATCATCAATATGCAAATCAAATTTCGGGGAAGGTAAGTTTGGATATAATTCAAAAATTCAATTTAATGATCTTTGAACTGCATATCTACTAACTATTTCTCCACCACTATCAGTTCGCAAGATCTTTAACCACTTACCTTAATGGTTTTACACCATTGCTAGAAATTCATGAAATTTTTCAAACATTTCAAATTTCTTTTGCATAAGGTAAAATCTAGAGTGATCGTTTTAAGAATATAACGAAAAGCTCATATCCACCCCTGAATGTACATCAATCTGCGAATGAGATGAACTTATTTTCAATGGATATAGGCATATTAATTCTTTGCAGAGAATGATCTTGTCAGAACCACTATGAACAAGATACAAATGCCATAGATTTATAAAATATGCGGTTGTACCTTTTGAAGACTCTGTTTTAGTTACATCAAAGAGTTCTTAGAATAGTGCAAGTGGATTCTAGGCACAGAATACTAAACTCATATTCCTTACTAACATACAGTTTGAATCCATTGATAGAAAATGGCTATTAAAACCTGTGAAAGTTTAACTGTATAATGAGTAATTCATTCTTCGACCACCACTACTAATTTAACTCTAAGTCTGATTTGCCCATACAAGTAGGAGATTTTTAAGATTGAGGATTTATATCATTTTGGGATAGAATTTCGCGAATATAATCATAATGCGTCA
The DNA here is from genome assembly GCF_029168945.1 of Cannabis sativa. Taxonomy (NCBI): domain Eukaryota; kingdom Viridiplantae; phylum Streptophyta; class Magnoliopsida; order Rosales; family Cannabaceae; genus Cannabis; species Cannabis sativa. The sequence continues at coordinate 30,014,063 of NC_083606.1, forward strand.
TTTAATTTCTTAAGAGAAAATATAGAATGACATGAAATGATTTATAGACCATTCATCCAATGATATGTTATTGAGCTAATTCGAAATGAATAAGCTAAGAGGAATTAGGATAATTTCTGTAACGCCCAAATGCTAAGGCACGCTACAGTGCTTTTTCAATTACAGTGCAATTTTCGCTAATCGAAGAGTTTTCTTGAAAAAGCATGTCAAATTAAAAGTTTTATATTAATTAATAAACTTTATAATATATTAAAATATTTACAAGTGTCGGGATCCCGTTTTCAAACTTTTTAAAAGTAATATTTCGAAATACACTTTTTTCAGGTCGCACAGCGACTATCAAAATACAATCCCCAGATGTCCCGAGACCGAACACTCCAGGTTGCGCTGCTTTGACATGTACAATCCCATCCGAACTCAGGTTCACTCCAGTTCAGTTATCGCCTTTCCTTTACCTACATATGAAAGTAGAACTGTGAGTCAACAGACTCAGTAAGAAAAGCATATCACATATCATATAACTTTTGACTTGTAACTAGGCGCCCATACACCTATTTACAAGGCTTAACAGATGAGTAAGAACGTTCGAACTAGTTGTGCTATTGACCATGATATCACCCACTATCAGCACTATGATCTCACTGCGGGACCGGCACTATGTTTGTACCGCTATAATATCATCAATAGAACCAAAGAGTACAATTGGCCATGATATCACTCTTAACCAGTACTGTGCCCGTACTGTCGAACCGACACAATTGTTGTGCCGCTATGATAGCACCAATAAATACTCTTTGGGGGTGAATATCACTCTTAACCTGTACGATGCCTGTACTGTCGAATCGACACAATTGTTGTGCCGCTATGATATCACCCAATACATATACAATCATACATACAACATGCATATATCTCATATAACACGCTATATACAGTTCTTACCTGTTTTCCGAGTTCAAGTGTGCTGGCCGACCTGAACGAAAATTCTCGCGCTAGATGGATGCCCTAATCACATTAATTGTAACACTGATGAGTGACTCGCTAAAGCACTTTCCGGGGACTTAGACTTGAAACTAAAATTTTCCCTATCGATAAACAACATGGAAATACCCTAAATATCTCAAAATTGGGAAAAACTAGGGTTCCAAAAATTCCCCCAACCGGCAGACCGGTCCCGACCGGAAGTCCATTTCTGGAACACCAACCGGTCGACCGGTTGGTACAGGTCCCCCAGAGCCGGTCGACCGGTTCTGTGCTGGGAACACAAAAACCAACCCCCTTAACTCAATTCAATCCCAAACTTTCCTAAAACTTCCAGGGTACCTAAACAATGCATTTACAACCTAAACAAACCAGAAAATCACAAAACAAACCAATAAATTCCAACTTGCCATTAAAGCTCAAAGCTTGAGTTTCAAAACTCAAGCTTGCTTAGAACTAACACCAAGCACCAAAATCAACTACCAGAACCTCTAAACAACCAATAATGAACAGAAAAACCGAACCCTAACCATTTCTAAACCTAACAGCACCTATTTCACAAATTCACCATTTCTAACTAAGCAAAAACTTGAAAACTAAAAGGGAGTTCATTAGGGCTTACCTTAGATTAATTTCTCCCTTGAATTCCTTACTAAAAATTCAGAAATCAACAACCCTTTCCCTTGATCTTGCTGGTTCGAGAAGAGAGAGAGAAGAAAGAGAGCTTCTCCTTCTATTTTTTGTATTTCCTTCTAATTCCTCTTTCTTTCTAACTAAGTAAATTAACTACTTAATTTTGGCTGAGAAAAAGTTGGCAAGGTGTCACCAAACTAGGGCAGCCACCTATCCCACCATTTAACCAAATGACAATAATGCCCTTTGACCCAATACTAAGGTTTTTCTAAAGCTACGGGTAAAATGGTCCAATCCCATAACCCCGCTCAATCCCGATAATTATTTTCTCTAAAATATTCCCCGCTAAGAAATAAAGTTCTAAACTTACCCATATGATCAAACTAGCCATCCATCGCATTTTCCGTTGTCGCCGAGCAAAAATTACAAAAATAGCATATTTCACATATAGGCTAAATAATACCCCTAGAGTTTAATAAAATCTCCGAAATTGAGAAATTATAACTCTAATATTTATTTCTAAATATTGGGGTTCACAATAAAATAAATTCACAAATAATTATAAAATAATAGAAATTAGTGCCAATTTCCTTTTCTAATCAAAATTACTAAGGCGGTCATTACAATTTCGAATTTAAATAAGAATCCAACGATGCTCCAATTAGCGAGAGTTAAAGTAATCCTATTTATACAATCTTCTTGTTTCATATTGTAAATACTAGTCTAAGGTGTCATCAATTGATGAACAGCTAGATGTTGCATTTTACAATATTTATCTTTCGAGATCTAACACTATTATGTTTGTCTAATGGTGACAATCCATTAGGGATTTATCCTATTAGAACAACAAATCAAGTTAGACCAACAATGCAGATTCGAAATTAAACTACAATTTAATAACAAAAAATAACATGATTCAATATAAATTCATACACAATTCAGAAATTATTAAACATATAGCAAGTAGGAATGACAAGTAAAAATACTAAAACATACAATCCTAAATAATTTCCAAGGTCTTCAACAAACTGATATCAGTGTCCCGTTTAGGCAAGAGTCAGTGATACCATCCATTGAATAGAGTTGTCAGCTCATCTAAAATGATAAACATTCTAGCAACATTTTATTCGATCAAGATTGGAATCCACTATTGTCCTGTTTAGGCGAGAGTCAAGGCTATTCTATCTTATGAGCTTCCACCATTGTTTCATACTTTTGTAAGTCAAATATAGTCGCCACCATTAGGGTGATCAATACTATATAAAACACTTACAAATAATATTATCTTTCGAGATTATACGGCGTTAAATTGCTAATGAACGTTCCTCCATTAGGGAGGATTACTCACTAAAACAAGAACAATGTAGAACTAACAATGGAGATCGAATGTCCTAATAATAAAGCTCATTATTTAAAGTGTATTTTCTTCTAATATTTATTTTAATCAATTTATTTTAAATATATATTTATTTAATTAAAATTTCCAATTTAGAATGAAAAATTCTAAATATAAATTTTAATTTAATATTTATAAATTATACTTAGATGGATATGATAATAACATGAATTATTTCCATCTTAGTAATAATTTTCAATAAATATTTAGAAAAATATTCAATTTAAGTTATTTCAAAATTAATTTAAATTAACTTACAACTCAAATTTAATTTTCTATGAATATATATTGCATTTCGAAAATTGAAGTATATATAAGAATACAATTTTCGAAAATGCTTGTTAAAATAAAATTAAAATAAATCGTGGAAAAATTATCTTAATTTTATGTTAGCCCAAAATTAATAAAAATTAATTTACAACAAAAATATAATTTTCCTATTTAATTAAATATTTAAGAAAATTTTTAAATATCTAAGTATCATGATTAAGAATCAACTTAAATATTAATTTTCTATTTAATTAAATATCACTAGAAAAATACTTCAAGCAAAACAAATAATATCTATCTAGACTTTCATTGACTAATTAATTCAATTTCTAATTGTAATATATTTTAGTTCATTTATTTTAATTAATCATTAAATGAAAAAATCATTAATTTAAGTTGGTCCAAAATTAAAATAAATAATTTTCAACTTTAATCGATTTTTCAAATAACATTCGAAATTTCTGCAATAAAGAAATACAATTTCGAAATTTTGGGAAAAAGATTAATCAAATAAAATAAAATATATTTTGAAAATTATTCAAATTTAAGTTATTCTGAAATAAGATTCCAAACATGAGATAATTTTCAACTTTAATTAAATAACATGAAAATAACAATATTTAAGTGTCATGATGAAAATCAACTTACATATTTAGTTTTCAATTTAATTAAATGTATTAAACTCAAGAAATAAAAATTAAGTATAGAGGAGACTTAATTATTAATTCTAGTTTAATACTAGGAAAAAATATACTAAACTTAGATTATACCAAAATTAATTATTAAACAATTAATTTACAATCTATGATTTTTTCTTAATTAAATATTAGAAAATATAATTATTACTAGAAATAACTATCTAGAATATATATCATTAACTAAGTATCTCTTCAAAATTTAGAAAATATCTAATTTAAGTTATTATGGAAAGAATCTAAAATAACCTACTTAAAAATTTTCAAATAAAATTTAATTAAATATCAAAATTAAGTTGTAACTACCTAATTTAAGAATATTCCTTTTTAAGTTTAACAACTTAAAAAAAATATCTCTAGAATCTTCAATAACCAATTCCTAGAATTTCTCAACTTAATTTTGAAATTCAAAAGATATTCAAATTTAAGTTGATAGATAAACTTAGTTAGAAATAACTAATTTACAGCTTAAATAGGAATATTTAATGAAATAATTAAAATAAGCTTCAGAAAGAATCTAGTTAGTTATAATTCTATATTTAATTAAATACAAGAAAAATACAATAGTTTATCTAGAAATTAATTCATTAAACTAAGTGTGTTTTTCGTAAATTAATTTCAAAAAAAAATTAAATTAATTATGTTGCTAATCAATTTTATTTGGTTAAAATAATTTAATTAACCTAGCACAGTTATCCAAATCAGGCAAATGGGCCTTTACAGTTGGGGTAGTTCATGTGAGGGGGAGCTGGGTTCAGTATGTCGTATCCACTTCTATTGGCCCCTTACTCTCACACAAGGCCCAAAAGAGAGGAATTTAACCTTAAAATGAACAACTGCTATTAATTGAATAGGCCCAAAAACTAAATGGGCCTAAATAAATGTTGGAATTTATTTTACCAGGATCTTAGATCTACTCACAACTATGTTGTTTAAGATTAATTTTAAAAAATTAAAATTAATTTATTTTTCATATTAGATTTGAAAATTGAAAAGTAAAAATCTAAATACAAAACTACACAAAAAATCTGAAATTAAATCCATGAAATAGCATGAAAAATCGAAGAAAAACGAAAAAAATGCGAGCTGTACGGACAGTATGCTGTGCATACTGCCTGCGCGCGCAAGTGGGAGTGCATGGCCGAGGTCCCTCGGCGCAAGAGGCTGCACGCAGCCTTTTCCGCGCGTGCAGGGACGTGTTTCAGACAAAAACTCGGTCGAGCATCTGTCTGAACGCGTGCTGTCCGAGGGTATCACCCTCATCCGCACGCGTGAGTGGGTTGCACGACCCTAATATTTTTCGAAACTTCAAAAAATCATAACTAATTAAAATTAAATCGAAATTGAGTTCTGTAAAAAAGTAAATTGCTTAATTTTTTCCATACTATCCAACAAAAATAATTCCAGAAACAGAATTTCAATTATTTTTCACGAAAATTTACAAACATAAATCAATCATCCTATAACACACAACACAACATGAAGCCATCCAAAACACAAACAAATCGTTTTAAAGTCCAAATTTCTTGCAAGCAAATCAATTACCATGGCTCTGAGGCCAGTTGTTGGAATTTATTTTACCTAAATCTTAGATCTACTCACAAGTATATTGTTTAACACCCTAAATATGAACTTTCTAAAACGATAAATAAACACATATAAAGTTAAGAAAACCTTACATTTTTTCTGTCAGATCTCTAACCCTTGTATCCTTTCTGTCACAGAGTATTATCAAGATCTGAGCCTGAATGTCCTTCTCCTTGTCTGTGATCCTTCACATTCTTTCAATCTATGATTGAGGTACCACTTGCTGTGTGTGAGCACTACTCTATCACTGAGGGTTTCGAAATTATGAAGAGGAAAAGAGAGAGGGTTAAGTTCGGCTATATCGAGAGAGGGAAGGCTCAGTTTTTAGAAAAAGTAATTTTTCTGACAGAAAGCTTGTTGAAAACTTGTTATTTGACTGAGCCACCACTTTATATTTATAGGCAACTACTAGGTTTAGGTTAGCAATTATTTGGCATTAAAATAATGAAAATATTAATTGGAAAAACATGCTTAAGTGGCCGGCCAAGGTGTTTAATGGGCCTCACTTGGTTTTTGCAGTTTTCAAAATTTTTATTTCTATTTTCTCAAAAACGCCAATTTTCCAATTCTAACCATTTAAATGCCAAAACTAATTATTTAATAACTAAAATAGATTATTAAATAATATTGTCATTTAATTTAATTATTAATTAGACATATCAAGTCTATTAATTAATAAATAAACCTAGAATCTCTTTTCTTTACAATTTCACCCCTGTTAGTGAAAATTCACAAATCAAACATAGTCTAACTTTAGAATGATAATTGATTAATCACAAATCAATTATTGAGTCTTACAAGCAGTATAGTCTCAACTAGAATGGGGACGATGGATCTATATGCTGAGCTTCCAATAAGTGAACCGAATTTACTAAGTAAATTCCTACTTATTAATTCCTCGTTGAATCCACTCTTAGAACTTAGAATTGCACTCTCAGACTTATATAGAGCATATTATATGTTCCACGATATAGATATGCTATCTCATTTAACCATTGTTATAATCTTATTGTGATCAAAGATCCTCTATATAGATGATTTACATCGAGATGGGACAATTTTACCGTTCTCACCCCTAAACGTATTTTGCCGCTTAAAACACTTAGCTACCTGTAAATGATGTTTAGTGATCTAAGAATTAGTCACTTAAACAAGAGCTCCTCCATTTACTTCTATTTAGCTAAGCTCGAAGGGAATCATCACTTAACTTCTATACAACAGTAGAAGCTATAGATTCCATATTTATGTTCAACACTCCAACTCAATCATACTATCATGTTCCCTAAATATACGTATCACCCTGACCCAAAAGTAGGCTTAACTAATAAATCGAAGAACATGAATAGTACTCCTGAGTTGAGCCTAAGCATATCAGGATTTAGATTCTTTTAATCTTAAGATCAACTACTGATATTGACTTGGAAAGATATTGGTAAGTTTATAATATCTTAACCAAGTTCAATATCAGTCCAGTCCAATGTATACTCCATACATTCGAAACTAGTATACTTTACCAATATCCTGGAAAGAACATAACACTTACTCCAAGTGTAAGTATACATCATCCCTGATTATCACATCAGTGTAAATCCAAAACACTGATGAAACAAGGACTTAGTCTTTTGATTCATATAATCACAATCACATTCCACTGTGTTGACGATACTGTAATGGTGAATAAACATATGATCTGGACTTAACAGATTTTGTGTGTAAATGTAATAAACATATTAAACCATTAGCATGTAAAATTCATGCAAACATAAATCAGTTCAAATTTCTTATATTGATAACTAATCAGATTGTAAAGGGTTTTATTTATGGCACAAAACCCAACAAACTCCCACTTGCACTAACATAAAACAAACTGTGTAAATAAATCAATTTATTGTCTTGATCTTCTGATCAAGAGTAGTATATTTGAATCCAACCAAACTTCTGGAAACTAGTTCATAAAAATATTTATGAAACATCCTTTACTATATGCTTTCTCATCAAGGGATACTGAAATCCTTACTGTTTTAAAGTACATCTGAATAAACAGAAGACATATCTCTCATATATTAAAATATGGAATTGAGATAATACAGCGTAGACTTTTCTTCAGTAAAATAACTTTCTGGTAATTTCGAATTTACAAAGTTATAAATCTTCTCTAGTAGAGCTTGAATTATTATAGAATAACTCCTCCACCCCCAGAGTAACAACCATCTCAAAATTTGAATGAGTTGGGGTAGATACAAGGATAACTGATATACAGTTCCTTAATATCTAACATATAGATCACTTTCATAAATCTTTCTTGAATATCTTCTAACGTTCCTTATTTGATTACATCTCAGATTGCTCCCACTCAATAGCAGATGTCTGGTTAAATAATACTTTTAACCTCTTATTGTTTGGAGAGTTATCTAGTTGTGACTTATTGTATTAGTCTGAAACTTTAAGTTTCTTTTAAGTAATCAAAATTAAGATACCATAAAATGTTATGAGGATTAAGAAATCTTGGCTCAAGTCATTCGAATAGACTGAACTAGAATTCTTTTATCTTATTCTCATAATTCGGATAAGTTATATCTATCCAAATGAATGGTTAGATTTGCTTTTTAGTGGTGTTCTTAAGTTCCTATCACATGTGTCAACCTAATGAAGATGGGTAAAGAATTTTAAAATTCTCCCACTCAATTAAGGTAGTGTGATACATTATCAAAGAACTTTTATAGGTATCATTATTTACTACAACAGTAAAACTAAATTGGAACATACAATCAATATTAAGGATTTATACTGATAATAGCTAATTCATTATATTCCATGTTTAAAGAAAATATGTGTTACATAGGGTATTGTGGATAAATTCCACCCCTAAGTATATAGAGATTATGATCCACCCCTAAAGGTTATAAAGATCATGATTCTCTAAGTGTTATAGAGATAATGTGGAGTTGAATACAATTCAGAGTTCATTAGATATAAAAGATCGTTGAACTGCATAGTTTTCTTAACTTTTCTCCACCCCTATCAGATCAAAAGATCCTTTTATTAAAAAAATTCTCAATAATTGTATTAGAATTAACAATTATTAATAAACACAGAAATAATTTCTAGTGTTTATTTAATATAACTCAATGAAGAGTTGTAAATATTATAGAATTTGTATCAATAATAAAAACACTTACACATACAAACATATAAATATAATGTGGTAATTGTTGTTTAAGATAAAGTAAATGAAGCTCAATCTCCTAAATTGCAATTTATTTGACATAGAAAATAAAATTTAATAATAATAAAAAAAAATGTATTGCAACATTATGAGAAAAACAGGGATAAAAATCCCTAACTAAAATTCAAAATCAAAATTGTCTTTAAACTAAAACAATTAATTCAAAAATAGATAAATGAGCTTCATCTTCATCTTGGACGGTCTTCACCCTTTTGTCCAGCTTTCCGATCCAACTCATGAAGATAGTATCTGAGTTCAAGTAGCTTGGCCTATAAGAAGAAGAAACAAATAAACAAAGTTACTCAAGAATCAATAATCCAATTGGATAATAATTCACTAAAACTCTTAAAGTTTATAGAAAGAAATACCTTGTTTCTTTGCAAGAAGTTTAGGTCATTGGGGTTTCCAATGACCTTTTTCATTGCAGTAGAAACACTTTCCTTTGAGTGCATCACCAGAAGCAGCATCCTTTTTGTGTTTCATGGCTTTGGCACGCTTCTTGGTGTTTCTCCACTCCTTCTTAGATTTGGGTTTAGAAGTAGAGGCAACATTTGCCTCAGGTTTGACCGTCCCATTACCGTTGCCAGAATTTTGAGGTTTACCCGCTTTCTTCTTGGGGCCTCCAATCAAATTTTCATACGTCTGAAGGTCATTGACTAACTCATGAAAGTCTATGTCCTTTTTATTCATGACATAATTCGATGTATATGGAAGAAATGATGGAGTCAGACTATTCAAGAAAAGGCTTACTTGAGTAGGGTGATCCATTTCAGCACCATGATCCTGGGCTTCTTGGAAATAACTTGCCATTAGGAGAACATGATCACGCACATTTTGATGGGGTTCCATCCGTGCATTGATGTATTTCTTAGTCGCATCAAAGCGAGACTGAAGAGATGCCCTAACGAATAGCTCAGTTAACTTTGTCATAACTTCAGCAGCCTTTTCGGTTTTAGAAAACCGAGTTTTAAGGGTGTCAACCATGTTGGAAAGCATGAAGTATAGAGCTTTGTCGTTAGCTTTCTGCCAACGCTCATACTTTTCTTTCACAACTTTGGATGCATTGTCCCTTGGCACTTCAGGAGACGGATCAGTTAACACAAACAAAACACTTTCTCCTATGAGAGAAATATTAATGTTCTCATTCCATTTTGGAAAGTTAGATCCATTTAGCTTATTTTCGGTCAAGAGTGATAACATGGAATTCATCATGGTTATACAAGATACTACAAAATAATAAATAGAAATCAATAATGGTTTAACACAAAATCCAATTCAGAAATTATAAGCACATAGCATGTAGGAATGTTAAGAGAAAATACTAAAAAAAATTCAATCCTAAATAATTTCCAACGTTTTCAACAAACGGATATCAGTGTCCCGTTTAGGCGAGAGTCAAAGCTACCATTTATTGAATAGAATTGTCAGCTCATCTAAAATGTTAAACATTCTAGCAACCTTTTATTCGATCAAGATTGGAATCCAGTGTTGTCCCATTTAGGCGAGAGTCAAGGCTATTCTATCTTATGAGCTTCTACCATTGTTTCATATTTTGTAAGTCAAATATAGTCGCCACCATTAGGGTGATCCATACCATATAAAACACTTACAAAGCTACTTATCTTTCAAGATTAAACGGTGCTAACTTGCTAATGAACGTTCCTCCATTAGGGAGGATTACTCACTAAAACAAAAGCTATGTAAAACCAACAATGGAGATCGAATATCTTAATAATAATAAAGCTCATTCTTTAAAATGTATTTTTTTTATTATTTATAATAAAATATATTCATTAAAAATCGAATTTAGAATTAAATTCTAAACTAGAATTTAATTTAATGTTTATAAAATTATACTTAGATGGTGATTGAAATAAATTGAATTATTTCCATCTTAGCAGTAATTTTTATATATAAATATTAAGAAAATTATTTAAGTTGTATTAATTTAAATTAATTTGCAACTTAAAATAAATTTTCATGAGAATATATTTATTGTATTTTGAAAAAGAAAGTATAAAAACTTTACTATTTTCGAAATACTTAAATAATAATTACTTAGAAAAGATACTTCAAGAAAAAAATATCACCTATCTAGATTTTTCTTTGACTAATTAATTCAATTTTTAATAATATACTTTAATTCATTTATTTTAAATTAATCAATAAATGAAAAAAATAATTGATTTAAGTTGGTCCAAGAATTAATTAAAATAAATAATTAATTTACAACTTAATCTATTTTTCAAGATAAATTCAAAATTATCTTGCATTATTTAAATTTAAGTGGAAAAATTAAATTTCAACTAAAAATAATTTTCTATTTAATTAAGTGTCATGAAAAAGAAATATTTAAGTATTATGATGAAAATCAACTTAGATATTTAATTTTCAATTTAATTAAATGTATTAAATTCAAGAAATAAATAACTAAGTGTAGAGAAGGCTTAATTATTAATCTCTAGTTTAATACTAGGAAAAAATATACTTAAATTAAATTGTACCAAAATTAATTATTTAAATAATTAATTTCACAATGTATAATATTTTCCTATTTAATATTGAAATAATAAGTAGTCTAGAAATAACTATCTAGAAAATATCTTATTTGACTAAGTATCTTTTCCACAAAATTTGAAAAAAATATCTAATTTAAGTTGTTATAGAAAAAATCTAGAACTTAAATATTTTCAAATTTAAATTTAATTAAATATCAAAAATTAAGTTGTAACCACTTAATTTGAAAAATATTCCATTTTAAGTTTAAAACTAACTTAAAAAATATCTTAAGAATCTTTAATAACTAGTGCCTAGAATTCCTCAACTTAATTTTAAATTTAAATAAAATATTCAAATTTAAGTTAGATATGAAAAATCAGTTAGAGTAACTAATTTATAACTTAAATAGGAATATTTAATTAAATACAAGAAAAATACAAATAGTTTGTCTAGAAATAATATCTAAAACTAAGAGTGTTTTTCTTAAAATTAACTTTAAAATATTAAAATGAAAATAAATTTCATATATTTTAAAAAATAATTATGTTGCAAATCAATTTTATTAGGTTAAACTAATTTAATTAACCTAGCACAGTTATTCAAATCAGGCAAATGGGTCTTCACAATTGGGGTAGTTCATGTGAGGGGGAGCTGGGTTCAGTATGTCGTACCCACTTCTAATGGCCCCCAACTCTCACACAAGGCCCAAAAGAGAGGAATTTAACCTTAAAATAAATAACTGTTATTAATTGAATAGGCCCAAAAACTAAATTGACCTAAATAAAATCTATCATGGTGTGACATATTATTTAGCAACAACCTCTCTGCATGTATATAATAAAATAAACATATAGGCTCACACAGGCACACATTTGGATGGATCCTATCATGTTTCTAGGTCATACACAAATGAAAGAAGATTGTAAAATTTACCTATTACAAATTATTTACTTGACCTATCGTCAATTGAACCATGGGTTAAAATCAGATCATTGGATCTGTCAACAAGTTAACCATGACAATTTAGATCAAGCAATAATAGGTTTTATAAAACTTACACATAAGCTAAAACACATACTCTTGCAACAAGGTTAACCGGATAGTTGGATGTAGGATTTATTTAATTTTAAATAATTAAATTTCGAAAAATTAAATAAATAAAATAAAAAAAATATTTATTTTCGAATTTTAAAAAAAAATAAAATAATATTTAAAATTAAACCTACAATTTTGAAAAATTAGGTTTCAACTAACATAAATATCATTTCAAAATTTGCTAACTACTTTTACAAAACTAAAGTTATTTTATAAATTAAATATTCAATCAAAATTAAAAAAAGATAAATAAATATCTTTTTCAGATTTTATGATTTAATTTAAATAAATAAATTAACAAAATTTAAAAGTTAGCAAAATATTTTATTTCTATTCAAAATATCATGATTATAGTTATCTTTTTTTAAATTTAAATAAGGTCAAATTTAAAAAAAAATATTTAATTTAATAAAAAAAAAAAATTAATATCTCACCATAAATTTAAAAATAAGATAAGATATAATCAAATTTAAAAATAAGATAAAAAATCAAGCAAAAAGATAGATATTTACTTGTTTCCAAATTCAAATTACACTAATATCTAAGATTAATTTTAAAAAATTCAAATTAATTTATTTCTGATATTAGATTTGAAAATTGAAAAGTAAAAATCTAAATACAAAACTACACAAAAAATCGGAAATTAAATCCATGAAATAGCATGAAAAATCGAAGAAAACAAAAAAAATGCGAGCTGTACGGACAGTATGCAAAGCACACCATCCAGGCGCACATCCTTGGGCGCAAGGGGCTGTTTGGGTGCACAAAGGGTGCTGCAGCAGCCAGCCGCGCGCACAAGTGTGTGTCACTACCCCCGATTTTTTCAAATCTTCAAAAAATCATAACTAATTCAAATAAAATCGAAATTGAGTTCTGTAAAAAAGGAAATTGCTTAATTTTTCCCAAACTATCCAATACAAATAATTCCAGAAACAAAAATTCAATTAGTTTTCATAAAATTTCACAAGCATCAATCAATCATCATCTAACACACAGATCAACATGAAACCATCCAAATCAACATATATCATCATTTTAATTCATATTTCATGAAAGTAAATCATTACCATGGCTCTGATACCAGTTATTGGAAATATTTTACCAGGATGTAGATTTACTACCATGTATGTTTCATTAACATCCTACTATGAATTCTAAAACAATGAAATAAACACATATAAAGTTTAGGAAACCTTACATTGGGTGTAGCAGAATATAATGACTCCTTTCTGTAGCAGAGCATAATCAAGATCTGAATCTGGATCTCTTTGTCTCCTTCCTTTGATGCTGATTCTCCTTCTTGATTGGATTCTACACAATCTTCCACCCTATGATTGAGATACCACTTGATGTGTGTGGGTACTACTCTATCACTAGGGTTCGAAATTGAAGAGGAAAAGAGAAGGGAAGTGGTAGCTAGAAAGTTTTCTCTTAAAGGAATGAGATGCGTGTGCATGTTTCCTGAAACCATCACTTTTTATTTATAGAATACCACATAGGGTTATGTTTGAATTGTATGGCATTAAAATAATGAAAAAAAAATATAAATGGTAAAACACTTTGTATAGTGGTCGGCCATGAGATGGATAATCGGCCTCACATTGTAATTTTGCTATTTTGTCATTTTTCAATCCTATTTTCTCAAAAATGCCGATTTTCCAATTTAACCATTTAAATGCCAATTCTAATTATTTAATAACTAAAAATTAATTATTAAATAATATTGTCATTTAATATATTTATTAATTTAGACATATAAAGTCTCTTAATTAATAAATAAACCTAGAATCTCTTTTCTTTACAATTTCGCCCTTGCTTAGTGAAAATTCATAAACTAGACATAGTCTAACTTTAGAATTATAAATGATTAATCAAAATCAATTAACTGAGTCTTACAAGCAGTATGGTCTCAACTAGTATGGGGACCATGGGCCTATATAACCGAGCTTCCAATAAGTCGAACCGAATTTACCATTTAAATTCCCTAACTTACTAATTCCTTATTGAATCCACACTTAGAACTTGGAATTGCACTCTCAATCATATAGAACGCTCTATATGTTCCACGATATAGATACGCTATTAGTTATCCATTGTTATAATCCTAATTTGATCAATGACCCTCTAATAGATGATCTACATTGAATAGGCACTAAATTACCGTTACACCTTCAATGTATTTTATTCTTAAAACACTTAGCTCCGTATAAATGAGATTTCAGCGAACTGAAATGAGATCTCAACCATTTATCTCTGTTTAGCCAGGCTCGAAGGATATCATCGTTTCACTTCTAAATTCCTATAGAAGTTATAGACTCCATATTTATGTTAGCGCTCCGACTCAATAGCACTACCGTGTTCCCAAAATGTACGTATCACACTGACCCAAAAGTAGGCTTAACTAACAAATCAAAGAACATGTATAATACTCTTGAGATCGAACCTAACCATATCAGGATTCAGATCATTTGATCTAGGATCAACAGGTGATATTGAATTGAATAGATATTACGGTAAATTTTAACAAATCTAATCAAAGTTCAATATCGGTCCCTTCGGATGTATACTGCATACATCCGATACTGGTAAACTTTGCCAATGCCCTGGAAAGGACATAACACTTATCCAAGGTGTAAGAATACCTATCACTGATTATCATGTTAGTCTAAATCAAGTGAACTGACAAATCAGGGAATAAACTTTCGAACATATAATTAAGATTATATTCCACTGTGCTGACAACACTATAATCATTAACAAATTCATATGTTCTGGACTTAAATAGAATTCATACATTATGTATATATAATCATGAAATAAATCATGTGAACCATGCAACATAGAATGTTATTTCTGATCTTTATTAATAAGTAAATTTGATTATATTGAAATTTAATTTATTTAGGGCACAAAACCCAACAAACTACCACTTGCACTAATATAAAACAAAATGTGCATTTCCAATAATCTCAACACCTTAACATACAAATCAAGTGTACTAGTAGTATACTCCTCGTAATAGGATCTGACAGGTTGAATTAAACACAACCTTCTCTCCACCATTACTCTTCCTTAATCACAAAATCCTTGATATTGTCAAATTCCTCTCTATATGTCTACTCTCTTGGGATACTGGATTCTATACTTTTGGCAACTACTTTTTGGTTAATCAGGATATAACACTAGTAGTTAAGGCAAGTTGGAACGGTGCCACAAATGTATAGAACTTTCCTTAGACTGAATAAGTACCTTTCCTTTATCTTCAACATTCAGTCTCTCTCTGGTAGACCTAGGGACTTCAGATAGGTTTTTACACTTCTCAAAAATCACTACTCAACACCCAGAGTAATCACCATCTTATCAGCAGACTTTCTAGCACAGAGGCAAGTCTCGAAATATGATGTGGTGTAGTCTAAGAGTTTTAAACACACCCTTATCGACTAACATATAGTTCCTCTTCTTAATCTTAAGATTTACTTGATTGTCTTCCAATGTTCCTCTCCTGGATTAATTTGATACCTACTCATTACTCCCACTCAATAGTAGGTGTCTGGTCTAAGGCATACTAAAGCATATATGAGACCTCTCAATGTTGATTTAAGAAATTCTTTCATGGCTATATCTTTTCTGGAATAGTTGAGACTTTTCCTTAAACAAAATCCATGTCTAGAAGTTGAGAAGCTTCTATAGATTGCCATTAAAAAAGAAAATGCTTCATCATCTTACCGAAGTAAGCTACTTGCACTAGAGTAAGTAATTAACCAGGTATACCATGAGCCATAGGTTTAGATAAACTCAAACCTATAAGACTAGGAACAAGAAGTTTTGTTAAGTCCATTGAATAGACTTATAAACGAAAATTTCCTTTCATGTCCTTGTAATAGAAAACTTTAGGTTACTCCATGTGAATGGATTAAACCATAGTTCTCTTGGCTTTCTTCTTAGTTTCTTATTTTTTGACAATCCATTACTTGTTTAAACTTACAATGGATTTTAATCACTAGTGTCTCATAAGAAGGTGAGTTCCTAGAAACCCTCCCACTACAACAAGGTACCGTGAATTGTGTCTAAGAAAACTAAATGGTATTGACCTCTTTAGTTGTGTCAAGAAAACAGAGGCAGTGAGATCATCATATGTAGAATAAGATGATAGAACACTTTTGGAATCAAAAAAAATATCTCATTTATTTGCTACTTTATTTTCAGACTTAGTCATTTTCTTAGAAAAGTAGTATTTGTTGAAACAAACACTTTCTTATCTAATGACTATGGGATGGTTCATCCCTAACAAACATGCAAACTATGGTTAACAGTTCTAGCTTTTCTTAAGATTTCGATTAGGTCATCCATGAATCTAGTAATGATTTACATTAAGTATACAACCACTGCATCATTCTGAAATTATATTACCATAGAAGGATTTAGGCAACGACTAGTAACTAATCATCAATATGCAAATCGAATTTCGGGGAAGGTAAGTTTGGATATAATTCAAAAAATCAATTTAATGATCTTTGAACTGCATATCTACTAACTATTTCTCCACCCCTATCAGTTCGCAAGATCTTTAACTACTTACCTTAATGGTTTTTCACCAATGCTAGAAATTCATGAAACTTTTCAAACATTTCAAATTTCTTTTGCATAAGGTAAAATCTAGAGTGATCGTTTTAAGAATATAACGAAAAACTCATATCCACCCCTGAATGTACATCCATCTGCGAATGAGATGAACTTATTTTCAATGGATATAGGCATATTAATTCTTTGCAGAGAATGATCTTGTCAAAACCACTATGAACAAGATACAAATGCCATAGATTTATAAAATATGTGGTTGTACCTTTTGAAGACTCAGTTTTAGTTACATCAAAGAGTTCTTAGAATAGTGCAAGTGGATTCTGGGCACAGAATACTAAACTCATATTCCTTACTAACATACAGTTTGAATCCATTAATAGAAAATGGTTATTAAACACCTGTGAAAGTGTAACTGTATAATGAGTAATTCTTTCTTGGAGCACCACTACTAATTTAACTCTAAGTCTGATTTGCCCATACAAGTAGTAGATTTTTAAGATTGAGGATTTATATCATTTTGGGATAAAATTTCTGGAATGTAATCATAATGCGTCATTTAATTTCTTAAGAGAAAATATAGAACGACATGAAATGATTTATAGACCATTCATCCAATGATATGTAATTGAGCTAATTCGAAATGAATAAGCTAAGAAGAATTAGGATAATTTTGTATTTAAATAAGAATCCAACGATGCTCCAATTAGCGAGAGTCAAAGTAATGTTATTTATACAATCTTCTTGTTTCATATTGTAAATACTAGTCTAAGGTGTCATCAATTGATGAACAGCTAGATGTTGCATTTACAATATTTATCTTTCGAGATCTAACACTATTATGTTTGTCTAATGGTGACAATCCATTAGAGATTTATCCCATTAGAACAACAAACCAAGTTAGACCAACAATGAAGATTCAAAATTAAACTACAATTTAATAACAGAAAATAACATGGTTCAATATAATTTCATACACAATTCAAAATTAAACATACAATCCTAAATAATTTCCAAGGTCTTCAACAAACTGATATCAGTGTCCCGTTTAGGCGAGAGTCAGTGATACCATTCATTGAATAGAGTTGTCAGCTCATCTAAAATGATAAACATTCTAGAAACATTTTATTCGATCAAGATTGGAATCGAGCGTTATCCCGTTTAGGCGAGAGTCAAGGCTATTCTATCTTATGAGCTTCCACCATTGTTTCATACTTTTGTAAGTCAAATACAGTCGCCACAATTAGGGTGATCAATACTATATAAAACACTTACAAATAATATTATCTTTCAAGATTCTACGGCGTTAAATTGCTAATGAACGTTCCTCCATTAGGGAGGATTACTCACTAAAACAAGAACTATGTAGAACCAACAATGGAGATCGAATGTCCTAATAATAAAGCTGATTATTTAAAGTGTATTTTCTTCTAATATTTATTTTAATCAATTTATTTTAAATATATATTTATTTAATTAAAATTTACAATTTAGAATGAAAAATAATAAATATAAATTTTAATTTAATTATTTATAAATTATACTTAGATGGATATGAAAATAACATAAATTATTTCCATCTTAGTAATAATTTCCAATAAATATTTAGAAAAATATGTTGTAAATTATTTTACCAGGATCTTAAATCTACTCACAAGTATGTTGATTAACACCCTAAATATGAACTTCTAAAACGATTATGAAATAAACACATATAAAGTATGAGAAACCTTACATTGGGTGCAACGGAATAATATGACTCCTTCCGTTCAGATATCTAGCCCTTGATTCCTTTCTGTAGCATAGCATTATCAATATCTGAACCTGGATCTCTTTCTCTCCTTCTTTAGTGCTGAAACTCCTTCTTGTTGAATGTCTTTCTTCACGATCTTCCTCACTATGATTGAGGTATCACTTGCTGTGTGTGGGCACTACTCTAATCACTAAGTGTTTCGAAATTTCAAGGAAGAAGAAAGAGGAGAAGGTGACAGCTAGGAATTGAGAGAGAAGGCTCAGGTTTTTCTCTGAAGGAAAAAGTAGAAAGTTAAGTGTTAAATTTTCTGAAGCCTTCACTATCTATTTATAGCATTCCACTAGGGTTAGGTTTGAATTATTTGGTATTAAAATAATGAAAATATTAGATGATAAACCCTATGAAAGTGGCCGGCCATGGCTATGTGGATTTGGGCCTCACTTTTTGCAATTTTGCAGTTTTATCATTTCTCCATCTCATTTTCTCAAAAATGCCAATTTTCAAATTCAACCATTTAAATGCCAATTCTAACTATTTAATAACTATAAATAATTATTAAATAATATTGTCATTTATCATATTTATTAATTGAACCATACAAAGTATCATAATTAACATATATGCCCTAAAAACTCTTTCTTTACAATTTCGCCCTTACTTAGTGAAAAATTCACAAATAGACATAGTCTAATTTGAGAATTATAATTGATTAATCAAAACCAATTAAATGAGTCTTACGAGTAATATTATCTCAACTAGTGGGGGGACCATGGGTCTATATAACCGAGCTTCCAATAAGCAGATCAAGAATTTATAACATAAATTCACTGACTTATTAATTCTTCGTTGAATCCATGCATAGAACTTAGAATTGCACTCTCAGAATATAGAACGCTCTATATGTTCCACCATATAGACACGTCATTAGTTATCCATTGTTATAATCCTAATTTGATCAATGATCCTCTATATGAATGATCTACAATGTAAAGGGATTAGATTACTGTTACACCCTACAATGTAATTTATCCTTAAAACACTTAACCCCGTATAAATGATATTTCAGCTTATGTGAAATGAGTACTCCCCCATTTATTTTCGTTTGGTCAAGCTCGAAGGAGATCATCCTTTACTTACTATTCGCCAGATAAAAGCTATAGATACCATGTTTATGTTAGCGCTCCCACTCAATTGCACTACCGTGTTCCCAAAATGTACGTATCACCCTGACCTAAAAGTAGGCTTAACTAACAAATCAAAGAACACGAATAGCCTCTTGAGATTGAGCCTAATCATAATAGGATTAAGATCATTTGATCTAGGATCAACTAGGCGATATTGACTTGAATAGATATTACGATAAGTTTAATAAATCTAAGTCAAAGTTCAATATCGGTCCCTTCCGATGCATACTCCATGCATCCAACCTGAGCTTTACTTTAACCAATGCTCTGGAAAGAACATAGCATTTCGCCAAATACAAGTAAACTCTGTTGTAGATTATCATATCAGTAAAACCCTGTGTCTGATAAATCTAGGAAACTTTATTCAGATAGTCATGTTTACTTTCCAAAGTGTTGACAACACAATAAACAGGATCAAGTATCTAAAAAGGATTTCAGATGAATTCATACATTATGTACATATAATCATGAAATAAATCATGTGAACGATGCAACATTAAATGTTATTTCTGATCTATATTAATAAGTAAATCTGATTATATTGAAATGAGTTTTATTTAGGGCATAAAACCCAACACCATGCAACATTAAATGTTATTTCTGATCCATATTAATAAGTAAATCTGATTATATTGAAATGAGTTTTATTTAGGGCAGAAAACCCAACACCATGCAACATTAAATGTTATTTCTGATCTATATTAATAAGTAAATCAGATTATATTGAAATGAGTTTTATTTAGGGCATAAAACCCAACAAAATATTCAGTTTAAGTTGTTTCAAAATTAAATTAAATTAACTAACAAACCAAATTTAATTTTCTATAAATATATATTGCATTTCGAAAATTAAGGTATATATAAGAATACAATTTTCGAAAATGCTTGTTAAAATAAAATAAAAATAAATCCTGGAAAAATTATCTTAATTTTATGTTGGCCCAAAATTAATAAAAATTAATATACAACAAAAATATAATTTTCATATTTAATTAAATATTTAAGAAAAATTTTAAATATTTAAGTATCATGATCAAGAATCAACTTAAATATTAATTTTCTATTTAATTAAATATCAATAGAAAAATACTTCAAGCAAAACAGATAATATCTATCTAGACTTTCATTGACTAATTAATTCAATTTCTAATTATAATATATTTTAGTTCATTTATTTTAATTAATCATTAAATGAAAAAATCATTGATTTAAGTTGGTCCAAAATTAAAATAAATAATTTTCAACTTTAATCGATTTTTCAAATAAAATTCGAAATTTCTGCATTAAAGAAAGGCAATTTCGAAATTATGGGAAAAAGATTAATAAAATAAAATAAAATATATTTTGAAAATTATTCAGATTTAAGTTATTCTGAAATAAGATTCCAAACTTAAGATAATTTTTAACTTTAATTAAATAACCTGAAAATAACAATATTTAAGTATCATGATGAAAATCAACTTAGATATTTAGTTTTCAATTTAATTAAATGTATTAAACTCAAGAAATAAAAATTAAGTATAGATGAGACTTAATTATTAATTCTACTTTAATACTAGGAGAAAATATACTAAACTTAGATCGTATTAAAATTAATTATTAAACAATTAATTTCACAATCTATGATATTTTCTTAATTAAATATCAGAAAATATAATTAGTACTAGAAATAACTATCTAGAATATATATCATTAACTAAGTATCTTTTCAAAATTTGGAAAATATCTAATATAAGTTGTTATAGAAAGAATCTAAAATGACCATTAAAAATTTTTATATAAAATTTAATTAAATATCAAAATTAAGTTGTAACTACCTAATTTAAGAATATTCCATTTTAAGTTTAACAACTTAATAAAATATCTCTAGAATCTTCAATAACCAATTCCTAGAATTCCTCAACATAATTTTGAAATTCAAAAGATATTCAAATTTAAGTTGATAGATAAAATTAGTTAGAAATAACTAATTATAACTTAAATAGGAATATTTAATGAAATAATTAAAATAAGCTTCAGAAAGAATCTAGTTAGCTATAATTCTATACTTAATTAAATACAAGAAAAATACAATAGTTTATCTAGATATTGATTCATTAAACTAAGTGTGTTTTTCTTAAATTAATTTTTTAAAAAAACTTTAAATTAATTATGTTCTAATCAATTTTATTAGTTTAAACTAATTTAATTAACCTAGCACATTCTTGGACCACCACTACTAATACAAACTCTAAGTCAGATTTGCCCATACAAGTAGGAGATTTCTAAGATTGAGGATTTATATCATTTGGGAATAGAATTTCGGGATTATAATCATATGCGTCATTTAATTTCTTAAGAGAAAATATAGAATGACATGAAATGATTTATAGACCATTCATCCAATGACATGTTTTGAAGCTAATTCGAAATGAATAAGCTAAGAGGAATTAGGATAATTTCGTTTATAAATAAGAATCCAACGATGCTTCGATTAGCGAAAGACAAAGTAATCTTATTTATGTAATCTTCTTGTTTCATATTGTAAAAATGCTAGTCTAAGGTGTCATCAATTGATGAATAGCTAGATGTTGCATATACAATATTTATCTTTCGAGATCTTACACTATTATGTATGTCTAATGGTGAAAATCCATTAGGGATTTATCTCATTAGAAAAACAAACATGTTAGACCAACAATGAAGATTCGAAATTAAACTACAACTTAATAACAGAAAATAACATGGTTCAATATAAATTCATACACAGTTCAGAAATTATAAACATATAGTAAGTAGGAATGACTAGTGAAAATACTAAAACATACAATCCTAAATAATTTCCAAGGTTTTCAACAAACTAATACAGTGTCCCGGTAGGCGAGAGTCAAAGCATCATTTATTGAATAGAGTTGTCAGCTCTTCTAAAATAGAAACCATTCTAGCAACCTTTTATTTGATCAAAATAAGAATCCAACGTTGTCCCGGTAGGCGAGAGTCAAGGTTATTCTCATTTTATGAGCCTCTACCATTGTTTCATGTTTCATAAGTTTATCTCTAAGTAGTCACCATAGGGGAGAGTCTAATAGAGACGAAAACTTACAAAACACTTATCAAATGAAATCTTACGGTGTTAAATGTGTTCAACGAATAACCATCCATAGGGGGACGAAGTCTAGCGTCTCGAGGTTATATTGAAAACATTTAACTTTTGTAAGACCAACAATGGAGATCGAATATCTTAATAATAATCAAGCTCATTATTTAAAGTGAGTTGTATTTTCTTTGATTCTCTTTATTTAATTTATTTATTTTAAATATATATTTATTTAAAATTTCCAATTTAGAATGAAAAATTCTAAATATAAATTTTAATTTAATATTTATAAATTTTACTTAGATGGATATGAAAATAACATGAATTATTTCCATCTTAGTAATAATTTCCAATAAATATTTAGAAAAATATTCAATTTAAGTTGTTACAAAATTAATTTAAATTAATTTACAACTCAAATTTAATTTTCTATAAATATATATTGCATTTCGAAAAATTAAAGTATATAAGAATACAATTTTCGAAAAATGCATATTAAAATAAAAAATAAATCCTGGAAAAATTATTCTAATTTAATGTTGGCCCAAAATTAATTAATAAAATTAATTTACAACAAAAAATATAATTTTCCTATTTAATTAAATATATAAGAAAAATTTCAAATATTTAAGTATGATGATGAAAATCAACTTAAATATTAATTTTTCTATTTAATTAAATACACTAGAGAAATACTTCAAGCAAAAATATTATCTATCTAGATTTTTCTTTGACTAATTAATTCAATTTCTAATAATATACTTTAATTCAATTTATTTTAAATTAATCAATAAATGAAAAAATCATTGATTTAAGTTGATCCAAGAATTAATTAAAATAAATAATTAATTTACAACTTAATCTATTTTTCAAATAAAATTCGAAATTCCAGCATTTAAGAAATGCAATTTCGAAATTTGATTAATAAAATAAAGAAAAAAAATATATTTTGAAAATTATTTAAATTTAGTTGAAAAAATAAATTTTAACTAAAAATAATTTTCTATTTAATTAAATGTCATGAAAAATAAATATTTAAGTATGATGATAAAAATCAACTTAGATATTCAATTTTCAAATTAATTAAATGTATTAAATTCAAGAAATAAATAATTAAGTGTAGAGAAGGCTTAATTATTAGTCTCTAGTTTAATACTAGGAAAAATATACTTAAAATAAATTGTACCAAAATTAATTATTTAAATAATTAATTTCACAATTTATAATATTTTCCTATTTAATATTAGAAATAATAAGTAGTCTAGAAATAATTATCTAGAAAATATCTTATTTGACTAAGTATCTTTTCCACAAAATTTGAAAAAAAATATCTAATTTAAGTTGTATTAGAAAAAATCTAAAACTTAAATATTTTTCAAATTTAAATTTAATTAAATATCAAAAATTAAGTTGTAACCACTTAATTTGAAAATATTCCATTTTAAGTTAATATCTTTTCGAATATTAACTTAAAAAATATCTAAAGAATCTTAATAACCAATGCCTAAAATTCCTCAACTTAATTTTGAAATTTGAAATTCAAAAGATATTCAGATTTAAGTTGGTTAGTTGTAGATAACTAAATATCAACTTAAATAAGAATATTTAATGAAAAATTTAAATTAAGTTCCAGAAAGAATCTAGATGGTTATAATTCTATATTTAATTAAATACAAGAAAATACATATAGTTTAGCTTAGAATAAAGACTTCTTTAAACTATAATTTTCTTAAATTAATTTCAAAATAAATGAAATTAATTATGTTGCTAATCAATTTTATTAGGTTAAACTAGTGTAATTAACCTAGTACAGTTGTTCAAATCAGGCAAATGGGCCTTCACAATTGGGGTGGTTCATGTGAGAGGGTGCTGGGTTCAGTATGTCGTACCCACTTCTATGGCTCCCAACTCTCACACAAGGCCCAAAAGAGAGGAATTTAACCTTAATAAGAACAACTGTTATTAATTGAATAAGCCCAATAACTAAATGGGCCTAAATAAATTCTATCAATAACTATGATAATTTATTTTAGCAACAACAACCTATATGTATCTATAATCAAATTAAACACATAGGCTCACACAGGCACACTTTGGATGGGTCCTATCATGTTGCTAGGTCATACACAGATGAAAGAAGATTGTAAATATACTTGTTACAAATTATTATCTTGACCAAGGGAGCCATCAGATCATTAGATCTGGCAAAAAGTAACCATGGCTATTTGCAATCAAGTAATAATAGGTTTTGAAAACTTACACATAAGCTAAAACACATACTCCTGCAACAAGGTTAGTTGGATAGTTGGATGTAGGATTTATTTAATTTTAAATTAAATTTTTAATTTCGAAAATAATTAATTAAATAATAAAAAAAAATTCAAAAATTTAAAAAAAAAAATTGAAAAATTCGAAATTTTTAAAAAATTTAAATTTCAAATTAAACCTACAATTTTTGAAAAATTAGGTTTCTACCAACTTAAATATCATTTCAAAAATTTGCTAACTACTTTTAAATTTTAAATGCTATTTTATAAATAAAAATTAAATAAAAAATTAGAAAAGATAAATAAATATCTTTTTCAAATTTTAAATGTAATTTAAATAAATAAAATAATAAAATTTAAAAAATTAGCAAAATATCTTATATCATTTAAAAATTACATGATTATAAATATCTTATTTTTAAATTTAAAATAAGATAAGATATAATCAAATTTTAAAATAAGATAGATTTTTTAAGCAAGAATATAGATACTAATTCTATTCAAATTCAAATTACACTAATATCTTGAATTAAATTTACAAAATATTAAATTAATTCAAAAAGATAATTAGAATTGAATTAGGAATAGTAATAGTATAAATACAAAACTATACCAAAAATCGGAAGTTAACTCCATGAAAAAGCATGAAAAATCGAAGAAAAACGAAAAAATTGTGAACTGTCCGGACAGATTTGCGATCGCAGGAAAATATCAGCACAGCCCCGATTTTTTCAAATCTTCAAAAATTCATAACTAATTCAAATAAAATAGAAATTGAGTTCTGTAAAAGGCTAACTTGCTTAATTTTTTCCATACTATCCAATAAAAATAATTCCAGAAACAAAATCGCAATTATTTTTCACGAAAATTTACAAACATCAATCAATCATCAAATAACACTCAATACAACATGATACCATCCAAAGAACATACAAACAATCGTTTTAAAGTCCAAATTTCTTGCAAGTAAATCAATTACCATGGCTCTGAGGCCAGTTGTTGGAAATTATTTTACCAGGATCTTAGATCTACTCAAAAGTATGTTGATTAACATCCTAAATAAGAACTTTCTAAAACGATAAATTAAACACATATAAAGTTTAAGAAACCTTACATTGGGTGCAGCGGAATAATATGACTCCTTCCGTTC
The DNA here is from genome assembly GCF_029168945.1 of Cannabis sativa. Classification (NCBI taxonomy): domain Eukaryota; kingdom Viridiplantae; phylum Streptophyta; class Magnoliopsida; order Rosales; family Cannabaceae; genus Cannabis; species Cannabis sativa. Next base: position 30,040,453 of record NC_083606.1, read on the forward strand.
AGATATCTAGCCCTTGATTCCTTTCTGTAGCAGAGCATTATCAATATCTGAACCTGGATCTCTTTCTCTGAATCTTTGATGCTGAAACTCCTTTGCTGATGATCTTTCTTCACGATCTTCCTCACTATGATTGAGGTATCACTTGATGTGTGTGGGCACTACTCTAATCACTAAGGATTTCGAAATTCAAAGGAAGAAGAAAGAAGAAGTGGTAGCTAAAGATAGGGAGAGAGAAGGTCAGTTTTTTCTGATTCAGAAAGTGTCAGAAGAAAAGTCTTATTTTTCTAAAGCCTTCACTATCTATTTATAGCATTCCACTAGGGTTAGATTTGAATTATATGGCATTAAAATAATGAAAAAATCAACTTAAAAACCTACAATAGGTGGCCGGCCAAGCATTAGTGGATTGGGCCTTGGGTTTTGCAATTTTGCAATTTTAACACCTTTTGTATCTGATTTTCTCAAAAATGCCAATTTCCTAATTCAACCATTTAAATGCCAATTCTAACTATTTAATAACTATAAATAATTATTAAATAATATTGTCATTTATCATATTTATTAATTGAACCATACAAAGTATCATAATTAACAAATATGCCCCTAAAACTCTTTCTTTACAATTTCGCCCTTACTTAGTGAAAAATTCATAAATCGACATAGTCTAATTTGAGAATTATAATTGATTAATCAAAACCAATTACATGAGTCTTACAAGCAATATTATCTCAACTAGTGGGGGGACCATGGGTCTATATAATCGAGCTTCCAATAAGTAGATCAAGAATTTAGCACTAAAATTCACTAACTTATTAATTCTTCGTTGAATCCACGCATAGAACTTAGAATTGCACTCTCAGTATATAGAATGCTCTATATGTTCCACCATATAGACACATCATTAGTTATCCATTGTTATAATCCTAATGTGATCAATGATCCTCTATATGAATGATCTACACAGTAAAGGGATTAGATTACCGTAACACCCTACTATGTATTTTATCCTTAAAACACTTGACCCCGTATAAATGATATTTCAGCTTATGTGAAATGAGATCTCCACCATTTATTTTCGTTTGGTCAAGCTCGAATGTGATCATCCTTTGCTTACTATTTGCCAGATAGAAGGTATAGATTCCATGTTTATGCTAGCGCTCCCACTCAATTGTACTACCGTGTTCCCAAAAAGTACGTATCACCCTGACCTAAAAGTAGGCTTAACTAACAAATCAAAGAACACGAATAGCCTTTCAAGATTGAGCCTAATCATAACAGGATTAAGATCATTTGATCTAGGATCAACTAGGCGATATTGACTTGAATAGATTTTACAGTAAGTTTAATTAAATCTAAGTCAAAGTTCAATATCGGTCCCTTCCGATGCATACTCCATGCATCCAACCTGAGCTTTACTTTAACCAATGTTCTGGAAAGAACATAGTATTTCTCCAAATACAAGTAAACTCTTGTTGTAGATTATCATATCAGTAAAACCCTGTGTCTGATAAATCTAGGAAACTTTATTCACATAGTCATGTTTACTTTCCAATGTGTTGACGGCACAATAAACAGGATCAAGTATGTGAAAAGGGTTTCAGATGAATTTATACATTATGTACATATAATCATGAAATAAATCATGTGAACCATGCAACATTAAATGTTATTTCTTATCTATATTAATAAGTAAATCTGATTATATTGAAATGAGTTTTATTTAGGGCATTAAACCCAACATATTAACCGACGCCATAGGTGCCACGTGTCGAATAAAGGCATCACCTATGGCGTGAGTTAATACCTAATAACCGACGCCATAGGGTTATTAAAAAAAACCTAATTTTCCCCAACCCCCAACCGACGGCATAGATATATATATTCTATACTTACGGTTTTTACCAAAAAACCGCCTCTAAATGTCAATGCATATATTTTCACACCCTTTAGCTTCCCTTTTTATAAATTGGGTTGAAAAAAGGGAAGATAAAGGCCTACATTGTAGTAGTGTACTCTACGATAGAAAGGATACAAGGGTTAGAGATCTGAGTGGAAGGAGACATATTATTCCGCTACAACCAATGTAAGTTTTCCTAAACTTTATATGTGTTTATTATCGTTTTAGAAGTTCATATTGAGGATGTTGAACAACATACTTGTTAGTAGATCTAAGATCCTGGTAAAATAAATTCCAACAATAACCCCCTTGGGCTGTCTCGTGAAGTCCAACCCACGAAGGAGACGATTTTCTAACTAAACAGATCAAATTTAGGTTGATTTGGTCAACACCGTGTGCTTTGATTGTGGACAATCAATTATGAATTAATTTCTTCATATTCGTTTCAGGAAACTTCCCCATTTAATATGATATGATGCTTTGTCGAGCTCTGGCATTTCTTATTTCCTTATTTGTGTGTAGGAATAAAAGGGAAACTAAAAGGGTCTTCTAGGAACAATATGTCTCACTCTTTTGGTCTCATGGTACCAAACTTGCTTCTGGGAATGATTTTCCAATGGGAGAAGGCTCTATGGTCGCGGAGCTGGGATATGTTCCTAGAAGGACTTTTCCATTTGGGTTTGGCCCAGTTTATCATTGTTGAGGGACCTACTAATGAGCCTTGGATTCTCACTTCGATTCCACGTGTCCACTACCGGAAACGTGGATAATATTTACTCCTAAGCTTTCTAGAATGTTGTGTATGGTGGAATCTTACTTCACTCTTTCAATATGGACATGTGGAGGTTGAGGGATAAAATTATGAATTTTTAGGTGTTACCGGATCGTGGAAGGGGGCTTCCGTCTATGAGTTTGGTACATCCATGTGTCAAGTGTATGGTGGTGGAAGGGCACAAATATTGAGCGACAGTTACACTGACATATGTGCTTTTGATTCCAGCTGTGTGGTTTCTTCATCTCTGAACTATGTTTTCTAGGTTTGCTGTTATAAGTTTTGGATGTTCTATTACAAGATGTGATTAAGGTTTTTATTCGTGTGATTTTCATCGTACATAAATTTAGGCTTCACAAACCATTTTATATTATGAATTTAGAATTTCTTGAAGTTGAGTGTTTCGTAGCAAGCATGCTAGTTTTGGGCTCACCATTAATCTCTGATATGCTTTTCTCTCTTTGTCGTTCATAGCTTCCTATTTGGAACGAATCACTCTTAGGAGTTTTTCTTTTGGGATAGTTAGTCTAGTTGGGACCTCTCCAAGCAGTTCATGGGGGAGGAACCCCAGCTCCCTTTGAATGTTAGGTAGTTAGGATGGCTGACTTCTTGGATTTTCTTCATTTGTATAGAAACCATGCCTAAACAGACTCATTGAGATGAAGCTGACTCAAAGGAGGAGATTAGGGAGTAGGAAAATGCTCCAAAATTTATCCTAAATGATACTCCATGGGAGATCAACAGCCACATAAACATGCTCAGGATCTTCAATAATCTGAGGAAGTACGAGACACAATGGGGGCTTGAAAGTGTTCTAGGGCTGTTCTGGAACAGGCTCTCCGTTCACAGGGAAAGGCCTAGCAAGTGCATAGAAGGAGGCTTCAGCGTCTGGAGCTAGGCTCATGTTGAGTTTCTACACTGTTTGAAGAATAAAAAAAGAGCATGTTTAGGGTTTGTATTATTGAAGTTGGATATGAGCAAAGCTTTTGTAGAGTGGAATGGCATTCACTAAGACTTTTCATGCTTAAGATGGGTTTCGCTACAACTTAGTAAATCTTATTATGAGATGTGCGACATCCTAAACTCTCACTTTTAAAATCAATGGTGCAGTTAAAGGCTCAATTGTACCTTAGAGAGGCCTTTGTCAAGGTTACCTAATGTCACCTTACTTATTCTTAATTTGTTCTGAGATACTCTCATCTTTATTAAGACAAGTGGAAAATGTTAGAAAACTCAAATGGTTAGCGATATCCAGGGGTGCTTCGTCAGTGTCTCGTTTATTATTTGCAGATGATAGCCTCCTTTTCTACCTTGCTAATGAAGCCTCATCTCAAGTGATTGAAAGGTTATTAAATGTGTATCATAGACTTTTGGGCCAACTTCTTAACAATGACAAAATAATTATGCCCTTCTCACCAAATACCATAGATATAACACCCTACTAGTTTAGGCGTGTTAACGTGATTTTAACTTAACTGTGCAGCTTGTTTCTAATCAACGAGTTTATTGAAAATCGTGAATAATTGAATTTTTATATAACAATTTATAACTACCAAAATAACATACTTATATTAAACCGGGATGTCGTTTGACAAAATATTTATAATTGTTTCACAATGCATAATCCAAAAGTTTGTCGCCTAGCGACTATACAAAATAAGCCATGCTGTCCTAAAGGCCATACACTCCAGGCCTAAGCGCCCCGACATGTACAATCTTCATCTGCTCACTCTCAAAGTTGCTCAAACTTAGCCTTACCCTTACCTACACATGCCAACGATATTTGTGAGTCAACAGACTCAGTAAGAAAAGCATCAATAATAACATAACAATTACCCAGATTATAATCAGGCCTCCATACACCCAATTAGAACCATATCCCTGTGTTTGATACGGTACTAAGTCTAGAACATTCATACGACAATACTATCGACCATAATACCAGCCTATACTCAGTACCCTAGTCATACTCTAGCTGTACTAATGTGATAGTGTCGATCAGTATTTGAGCCAAATATGCATCTATCAGTATCCAGTATAACTCTACTTATACTGATACCGCTATCGATGTAATCTAATAGGATTAATAAACATGTACGCTAAACATGTAAGCACATATGCGTATCTTTATACCAATCTTACCTATTTCTTAATTCAGGTATGCCAGCAAACTTGAGTGGAACAACTGCTCGACATATTACAGGCCCCTAAATCACATAATTCGTAAAACTAATCAGTGACATGCTAAATCACTTTTTAGGGACATAAACTTCAAACTAAAAGTTTCCCTATCGATGAATAACATGGAAATAACCTAAATATTGAAAAAAAATGAGAAAAACTAGGGTTCCCTAAAATGCCCCAACTAGTAGACCAGTTCCCCAATAAAAATTCTTGTTTTATGGGGTTTCCTGGTGACCAATCGATCGACCGGTTCGTATAGGTCCCCCTGAACCAGAATTTCAGTTTAGTGCAAGAAATACGAAAAACTTCCCCTTAACCTCAAAACGACCCCAAACTTCCTACAAACTTCTAGATCACCTAATAGCATCATAATAGAGAGAATTCAAGTAATAAAATTTAGAAACAACCTCTTAAACTAAAAATACCATTTAAGACCAATGTTTGAGTTCTAAACTCAAACATTGTCTTACAACTAAGCCAAGCCCCAAACTAACTTCAAACCATCTCAAAAAACAATAATAAATCATCAAAACACAGAATCCAACAATTCTAAAATCACAGAACCCTATTTCCCATAATCACGCAAAGGAAATTAACTTAAAACTAAAGAAACCATAACAAGATGAGATAGGAAGCTTACCAAGGCTTGAAACCTCAACAATGATGTAACTTAATCTCTGAATTGCTAAAGAAAAACCTTAATTTCTTGTTGGCTTCTAGGGTTCACGAGAGAAAGGAGAAGAAAATATAGATTTTTTGATAATTTTCATAATTTAATAATATGGGATAAACCAAACTTTATCTAACTAAGTTATCAAAGAATAATTAGAATATATCTCTATTAAAATCCCACTAGAAGAAAAAAGTAACCTTGGGCAAAAGGCTACTTTACCCATCACTAAACCAAAAGCTTTTAAGTCACTTAGGGGTATTTTGGTCATTTCCTAAATCCCAACTAATCCCGACATTCCCAATATCTAATACATTTCCCCACTACTACTAAAATACCAAAATGTGATTCTAATGGCCAAACACCGCGTTTCGATGTTGCCGGGCACAAAACATGCAAAACAGAAAAATTCATATATGGCTTTTAGATAAATCTCTATAAAATGATAAATCATAATTATTATTCTAACTTCATAATTAAATCTTAATTATCTGCTAATATCCATAACAAAACTAAGCGGTCTTTACAATTATCCCCCCGTTAATAGGATTTTTCCCTCAAAATCTAACCTGAATAGCTCTAGATATTGAGCCCTTATGTCGGACTCTAAGTCCCAGGTTGCTTCCTCCACCTTACTGTTTCTCTAGACCACATTGACCAAAGCTATGGTCTTATTCTGAAGGACCTCATCTTTTCTGTCTAAGATCTGAATTTGTTTTTCTTCGTACGATAGGTCTTGTTAAAGCTCAAGATTCTCATTGTTGGAAATTATTTTACTAGGATCTTAGATCTACTCACAAGTATGTTAATTAACACCCTAAATATGAACTTTCTAAAACGATGAAATAAACACGTATAATGTTTAGGAAACCTTACATTGGGTGCAGCGAAATATAATGACTCCTTCCGTTCAGATATCTAGCCCTTGATTCCTTTCTGTAGCAGAGCATTATCAATATCTGAACCTGGATCTCTTTCTCTGAATCTTTGATGCTGAAACCTCCTTCTTGCTGAAAGTCTTTCTTCACAATCTTCCTCACTATGATTGAGGTATCACTTTCTGTGTGTGGGCACTACTCTCACAATAAGATTTTCGAAATTGAAGAGGGAAGGAAAAAGAGAAGGGTCGGCCAAAGATAGGGAGAGAGAAGGCTCAGTTTTTTCTGAATTAGAAGTGTAGAAATTTAGTGTAAATTTCCTGAAGCCTTCACTATCTATTTATAGCATTCCACTAGGGTTAGGTTTGAATTATTTGGCATTAATATAATGAAGATATCAGTTTAAATTTCCTACAAAAGTGGTCAGCCCTATACAAGTGGATTTGGGCCTCACTTTTCGCAATTTTGCAGTTTTATCTTTTCTGCATATGATTTTCTCAAAAACGCCAATTTTCAAATTCAACCATTTAAATGCCAATTCTAACTATTTAATAATTATAAATAATTATTAAATAATATTTTCATTTATCATATTTATTAATTGAACCATACAAAGTATCATAATTAATAAATATGCCCCTAAAACTCTTTCTTTACAATTTGGCCCTTACTTAGTGAACAATTCACAAATAGACATAGTCTAATTTGAGAATTATATTTGATTAATCAAAACAAATTATATGCGTCTTACAAGCAATGTTATCTCAACTAGTGCGGGGACCATGGGTCTATATAACCGAGCTTCCAATAAGTAGATCAAGAATTTAGCACTAAAATTCACTAACTTATTAATTCTTCGTTGAATCCACGCATAGAACTTAGAATTGCACTCTCAGTATATAGAATGCTCTATATGTTCAACCATATTGACGCATAATTACTTATCCATTGTTATAATCCTAATGTGATCAATGATCCTCTATATGAATGATCTACATTGTAAAGGGATTAGATTACCTTAACACCTTACTATGTATTTTATCCTTAAAACACTTGACCCCGTATAAATGATATTTCAGCTTATGTGGAACGAGTACTCCACCATTTATGTTCGTTTGGTCAAGCTCGAAGGAGATCGTCCTCTGCTTACTATTTGCCAGATAGAAGCTATAGATTCCATGTTTATGCTAGCGCTCCCACTCAATTGCACTACCGTGTTCCCAAAATGTACGTATCACCCTGACCTAAAAGTAGGCTTAACTAACAAATCAAAGAACGCGAATAGACTTTAAAGATTGAGCCTAATCATAACAGGATTAAGAACATTTGATCTAGGATCAACTAGGCGATATTGACTTGAATAGAAATTACAGTAAGTTTAATAAATCTAAGTCAAAGTTCAATATCTGTCCCTTCCGATGCATACTCCATGCATCCAACCTAAGCTTTACTTTAACCAATGCTCTGGAAAGAACATAGCATTTCTCCAAATGCAAGTAAACTCTGTTGTAGATTATCATATCAGTAAAACCCTATGTCTGATAAATCTAGGAAACTTTATTCACATAGTCATGTTTACTTTCCAATGTGTTGACAGCACAATAAACAGGATCAAGTATGTGAAAAGGGTTTTCAGATGAATTCATACATTATGTACATATAATCATGAAATAAATCATGTAAACCATGCAACATTAAATGTTATTTCTGATCTATATTAATAAGTAAATCTGATTATATTGAAATGAGTTTTATTTAGGGCATAAAACCCAACAAACTCCCACTTGCACTAATATAAAACAAAAAGTGCGTTTCAAATAATCTCAACACCTTGATATACAAATCAAGTGTAGTAGTAGTAAACTCCTCGTAATAGGATCTGAAAGGCTGAATTAAACACAACCTTTTCTCCACCATTACTCTTCCTTTAATCACAAAATCATTGATAATGTGAAATTCCTCTCTATATGTCTACTCTCTTGGGATACTGGATTCTATATCTTTGGCAACTACTTTTGGTTAATCAGGAAATTAACACAAGTAGTAAAGGCAATTTGGAATGGTGCCAAAAATGTATAGAACTTTCCTTAGACTGAATAAGTACCTTTCCTGCAACTTTAACATTCAGTCCCTTTCTGGTAGACCTAGAGACTTCAGATTGGTTTTTACACTTCTCCAAAATCACTATTCCACCCCCAGAGTAACCACCATCTTATCAGAAAGATTTTCTGGCACAAAGGCAAATTTCGAAATCTGATATGGTGTAGTCTAAGAGTTTTAAACACATCCTTATAGACTAACATATAGTTCCTCTTCTCAATCTTAGGATTTATTTGATTGTCTTCCAATGTTCTTCTCCTGGATTAATCTGATACCTACTCATTACTCCCACTCAACAGCAGGTGTCTGGTCTAAGGTATACAAAAGCATATCTAAGACCTCTCACTGTTGATTTAAGAAATTCTTTCATGGCTTTATCTTTTCTGGAATAGTTGAAACTTTTCCTTAGATAAATAAAATCTGTACCTAAGAAGTTGTGAAGCTTCTATAGATTGCCATTAGAAAGAAAATGCTTCAGCATCTTACTAAAGTAAGTTTCTTGCATTAGAGTAAGTAATTACCAGGTATACCACAAGCCATAGGTTTAGATAAACTCAAACCTATAATACTAGGAACAAGAACTTTTGTTAAGTCCATTCAATGGACTTATAAACAAAAATTTCCTTTTATGTCCTTGTAATAGAAAACTTTAGGTTATTCCATGTGAATGGATTAAACCATAGTTCTTTTGGCTTTCTTCTTAGTTTCTTATCTTGACAATCCATTACTTGTTTAAACTCAAAATGGATTTTAATCACTAGTGTCTTCCAAGTCATAAGAAGGTGAGTTCCTAGAAACTCTCCCACTACGACGAGGTATCGTGAATTATGTCGAAGAAAACTAAATGGTATTGATCTCTTCGGTTGTGACAAGAAAATAGAGGCAGTGGGATTATCATATGTTATATAAGATGATAGAACACTTTTGGAATCAAGAAAAATATCTCCTTTATTTACTACTTGTTTTTCAGACTTAGTCATTATCTTAGAAAATTAGTATTTGTTTGAACAAACACTTTCTTATCTATTGACAATGGGATGGTCCACCCCTAATCACTTAGAATAGCTAACAAACCATGGTTAACAGTTCTAGCTTCTCTTAAGATTTTTATTAGGTCATCCATGAATCTAGTAATGATTTACATTAAGTATACAACCATTACATCATTCTGAAATTGTATTACCATAGAAGGAATTAGGCAACGACTAGTAACTAATCATCAACATGCAACTCGAAATTTCTGCGGAGGTAAGTTTGGATATAATTCAAAAATCAATTTAATGATCTTTGAACTGCATATCAACTAACTATTTCTCCACCCTTATCAGTTCGCAAGATCTTTAACCACTTACCTTAATGGTTTTAACCATTGCTAGAAATTAATGAAATTTTTCAAACATTTCAAATTTCTTGCTAAAAGGTATAATCTAGAGTTTTAAGAATACAACGAAAAACTCATATCCACCCCTGAATGTACATCCATCTGCGAATGAGATGAACTACTTTCAGTGGATATAGGCATATTAACTCTTTGCAGAGATTGATCTTGTCAAATCCACTATGAACAAGATACAAATGCCATAGATTAAAAAAAATTTTGGTAGTGTCTTTTGATGACTTAGGTTTATAAAAGAATTCTTAGAATAGTGCAACTGGATCCTGGTCACAAAATACCTAACTCATATTCCATACAGTTTGAATCCATTAATAAAAAATGGATATTAAACACTTGAGAAAGTGTAACTGTATCGTATCTGGAATTAGAAATATAAGAAAATTTCTATTTGGAATCTAAAATTAAAGTCAAAGACTTAAAATTTATACCAAATATAATGAGTAATTCTATCTTGGACCACCACTACTAATTTAATTCTAAGTCAGATTTGCCCATACAAGTAGGAGATTTCTAAGATTGAGGATTTATATCAATTGGGAATAGAATTTCGGGATTATAATCATATGGGTCATTTAATTTCTTAAGAGAAAATATAGAATGACATGAAATAATTTATAGACCATTCATCCAATGATATGTTTTGAAGCTAATTCGAAATGAATAAGCTAAGAGGAATTAGGATAATTTCGTTTATAAATAAGAATCCAACGATGCTTCGATTAGCAAAAGACAAAGTAATCTTATTTATACAATCTTCTTGTTTCATATCGTAAAAATACTTGTCTAAGGTGTCATCAATTGATGAACAGCTAGATGTCGCATATACAATATTTATCTTTCGAGATCTAACACTATTATGTATGTCTAATGGTGAAAATCCACTAGGGATTTATCTCATTAGATAAACAAGCCAAGTTAGACCAACAATGAAGATTCGAAATTAAACTACAACTTAATAACAGAAAATAACATGGTTCAATATAAATTCATACACAATTCAGAAATTATAAACATATAGCAAGTAGGAATGACAAGTGAAAATACTAAAACTTACAATCCTAAATAATTTCCAAGGTTTTCAACAAACTGATATCAGTGTCCCGTTTAGGCGAGAGTCAAAGCTACCATCCATTGAATAGAGTTGTCAGCTCATCTAAAATGTTAAACATTCTAGCAACCTTTTATTCGATCAAGATTGGAATTCAGCGTTCTCCCGTTTAGGCGAGAGTCAAGGAAATTCTATCTTATGAGCTTCCACCATTGTTTCGCAATTTGCAAGTCAAATATGCTCGCCACCATTAGGGTGATCCATACCATATAAAACACTTACAAACTACTTAACATTCGAGATTAAACGATGCGAAAATTCTAATGAACGTTCCTCCATTAGGGAGGATTACTCACTAAAACAAACGCGGTGTAAAACCCACAATGGAGATCGAATGTCTTAATTATAATAAAGCTCATTATTTAAAGTGAGTTGTATTTTCTTTGATTCTCTTTATTTAATCTATTTATTTTAAATATATATATTTATTTAATTAAAATTTCCAATTTAGAATGAAAAATTCTAAATATAAATTTTAATTTAATATTTATAAATTTTACTTAGATGGATATGAAAATAACATGAATTATTTCCATCTTAGTAATAATTTCCAATAAATATTTAGAAAAATATTCAATTTAAGTTGTTACAAAATTAATTTAAATTAATTTACAACTCAAATTTTATTTCCTTTAAATATATATTGCATTTCGAAAAATTAAAGTATTTAAGAATACAATTTTCGAAAAATGCATGTTAAAATAAAAAATAAATCCTGGAAATATTATTCTAATTTAATGTTCGCCCAAAATTAATTAATAAAATTAATTTACAACAAAAAATATAATTTTCCTATTTAATTAAATATACATGAGAAAAATTTCAAATATTTAAGTATGAACTTAAATATTAATTTTCTATTTAATTAAATACACTAGAAAAAATACTTCAAGCAAAAATATCACCTATCTAGATTTTCCTTTGACTAATTACTTCATTTTCTAATAATATATTTTAATTCATTTATTTTAAATTAATCAATAAATGAAAAAATCATTGATTTAAGTTGGTCCAAAATTAAAATAAATAATTTACAACTTTAATCTATTTTTCAAATAAAATTCGAAATTCCAGCATTTAATAAATGCAATTTCGAAATTTGATGAATAAAATAAAGAAAAAATATATTTTGAAAATTATTTAAGTTGATTAGTTAGAAATAACTAAATATCAACTTAAATAGGAATATTTAATGAAAAATTTAAATTAAGTTTCAGAAAGAATTTAGATGGTTATAATTCTATATTTAATTAAATACAAGAAAATACATATAGTTTAGCTTAGAATAAAAATTCTTTAAACTATATTTTTTTTCTTAAATTAATTTCAAAATAAATGAAATTAATTATGTTGCTAATCAATTTTATTAGGTTAAACTAGTGTAATTAACCTAGTACAGTTGTTCAAATCAGGCAAATGGGCCTTCACAATTGGGGTGGTTCATGTGAGAGGGTGCTGGGTTCAGTATGTCGTACCCACTTCTATGGCTCCCAACTCTCACACAAGGCCCAAAAGAGAGGAATTTAACCTTAATAAGAACAACTGTTATTAATTGAATAAGCCCAATAACTAAATGGGCCTAAATAAATTCTATCAAGAACTATGATAATTTATTTTAGCAACAACAACCTATATGTATCTATAATCAAATTAAACACATAGGCTCACACAGGCACACTTTGGATGGGTCCTATCATGTTGCTAGGTCATACACAGATGAAAGAAGATTGTAAATATACTTGTTACAAATTATTATCTTGACCAAGGGGGCCATCAGATCATTAGATCTGGCAAAAAGTAACCATGGCTATTTGCAATCAAGTAATAATAGGTTTTGAAAACTTACACATAAGCTAAAACACATACTCCTGCAACAAGGTTAGCTGGATAGTTGGATGTAGGATTTATTTTAATTTTAAATTAAATTACTAATTTCGAAATAATTAATAAAATAAAAAAAATAATTTTCAAAAATTTAAAAAAAAAATTGAAAAAAATTAAATTCTAAAAAAAATTTAAATTTAAAATTAAACCTACAATTTTGAAAAAATTATGTCTCAACTAACCTAAATATCATTTCAAAATTTGCTAACTACTTTTAAAATTTAAATGTTATTTTATAAATAAAAATTAAATAAAAAATTAGAAAAGATAAATGAATATATTTTTCAGATTTTAAATGTAATTTAAATGAATAAAATAACAAAATTTAAAAGTTAGCAAAATATCTTACATCTTTTTTAAAATTACATGATTATAGTTATCTTATTTTAAATTTAAATAAGGTCAAATTATATAAAAAAAATAAATTTAAAATACTTAAAATCTGACCTTAAATTTAAAAATAAGATAAAATATAATCAAATTTAAAAAATAAGATAGATCATTAAGCAAATAAGATAGATACTAACTATTTTTAAATTCAAATTACACTAATATCTTGAATTAAATTTAAAAATATTAAATTAATTCATAATGATAATTAGAATTGAATTAGGAATAGTAATAGTATAAATATAGAACTACACAAAAAATCGGAAGTTAATTCCATGAAAAAGCATGAAAAATCGAAGAAAAACGAAAAAATTGCGAGCTGTACGGACAGTTTTCGCGATCGCAGGAAAATTTCAGCACAACTCCGATTTTTTTGAATCTTCAAAAAATCATAACTAATTCAAATTAAATCGAAATTGAGTTCTGTAAAAAAGTAACTTGCTTAATTTTTTCCATACTATCCAACAAAAATAATTCCAGAAATAGATATTCAATTATTTTTAACAAAAATTCACAAACACCAATCAATCATCAAATAACACTCAATACAACATGATACCATCCAAAAACAAACAAACAATCATTTTAAATTCCAAATTTCTTGCAAGTAAATCAATTAACATGGCTCTAAGGCCAGTTGTTGGAAATTATTTTACCAGGATCTTAGATCTACTCACAAGTATGTTGATTAACACCCTAAATATGAACTTTCTAAAACGATGAAATAAACACGTATAAAGTTTAGGAAACCTTACATTGGGTGCAGCGGAATATAATGACTCCTTCCGTTCAGATATCTAGCCCTTATTCCTTTCTGTAGCAGATCATTATCAATATCTGAACCTGGATGTCTTTCTCTAAATCTTTGATGCTGAAACCTCCTTCTTGCTGAAAGTCTTTCTTCACGATCTTCCTCACTATGATTGAGGTATCACTTGCTGTGTGTGAGCACTACTCTCACACTAAGATTTTCGAAATTGAAGAGGGAAGGAGAAAGAGAAGGGTCGACCAAAGATAGGGAGAGAGAAGGCTCAGTTTTTTCTGAATTAGAAGTGTAGAAATTTAGTGTAAATTTCTTGAAGCCTTCACTATCTATTTATAGCATTCCACTAGGGTTAGGTTTGAATTATTTGGCATTAAAACAATGAAAATATCAGTTTAAATTTCCTACAAGTGGATTTGGGCCTCACTTTTTGCAATTTTGCAGTTTTATCTTTTCTGTATCTGATTTTCTCAAAAATACCAATTTTTAAATTCAACCATTTAAATGCCAATTCTAACTATTTAATAATTATAAATAATTATTAAATAATATTGTCATTTATCATATTTATTAATTGAACCATACAAAGTATCATAATTAAAAAATATGCCCCTAAAACTCTTTCTTTACAATTTCGCCCTTACTTAGTGAACAATTCACAAATAGACATAGTCTAATTTGAGAATTATAATTGATTAATCAAAACCAATTATATGAGTCTTACAAGAAATATTATCTCAACTAGTGCGGGGACCATGGGTCTATATAACCGAGCTTCCAATAAGTAGATCAAGAATTTAGCACTAAAATTCACTAACTTATTAATTCTTCGTTGAATCAACACATAGAACTTAGAATTATATTCTCAGTATATAGAATGCTCTATATGTTCTACCATATAGACGCATCATTAGTTATCCATTGTTATAATCCTAATGTGATCAATGATCCTCTATATGAATGATCTACACTGTAAAGGGATTAGATTACCGTAACACCCTACTATGTATTTTATCCTTAAACACTTGACCCCGTATAAATGATATTTCAGCTTATGTGAAATGAGTACTCCACCATTTATGTTCGTTTGGTCAAGCTCGAAGGAGATCATCCTTTGCTTACTATTCGCCAGATAGAAGCTATAGATTCCATGTTTATGCTAGCGCTCCCACTCAATTGCACTACCGTGTTCCCAAAATGTACGTATCACCCTGACCTAAAAGTAGGCTTAACTAACAAATCAAAGAACACGAATAGCCTTTCAAGATTGAGCCTAATCATAACAGGATTAAGAACATTTGATATAGGATCAACTAGGCGATATTGACTTGAATAGAAATTACGGTAAGTTTAATAAATCTAAGTCAAAGTTCAATATCGGTCCCTTCTGATGCATACTCCATCCATCTAACCTGAGCTTTACTTTAACCAATGCTCTGGAAAGAACATAGTATTTCTCCAAATGCAAGTAAACTCTGCTGTAGATTATCATATTAGTAAAACCCTATGTCTGATAAATCTAGGAAACTTTATTCACATAGTCATGTTTGCTTTCCAATGTGTTGACAGCACAATAAACAGGATCAAGTATGTGAAAAGGGTTTCAGATGAATTCATACATTCTGTACATATAATCATGTAATCATGTAATAAATCATGTGAACCATGCAACATTAATTGTTATTTCTGATCTATATTAATAAGTAAATTTGATTATATTGAAATGAGTTTTATTTAGGGCATAAAACCCAACACTCATAACTCAGCACATGAGTGGGATATGAAACGTACTTCCATAACATAGAGACATGAAACACGTTGTAAACTATGAAAGTGTTGGAGGCAAAGCTAGACGATATTACACCAGTCTAATCTTTTCGAGAATCTCGAAAGGCCATGTAAACCTAGGGCATAACTTGCCTCTTTTCTCGAAACGTTTGATCCCCTTCATCAGAGACACCCGCCGGAACACATGATCACCTACCTAAAATTCTACATGTTCGCGCTTCAGATCTGCATAACTCTTTCGCCTATTCTCTGAGGAAAGCATTCTAGCCCTAATCTTTTCTATGGCTTCATTAGTTCGTTGCTCTGATTCTGGACCTATGTGTTTCTTTTCTCTCTCTTCATCCCAATGAATAGGAGATCTACATTTTCTGCCATATAGGCTCATAACATGTCTTCTAGTATCTGAATTGTCCTTTCAGATTATCTTTCAGTCTGAGGATGGAAGGCTATATTGAATTTAAGTTTGGTACCCATAGCCCGCTGAAGACTATGCCAGAATTTTTAAGTGAACTTCAAATCTCTATCTGATATAATGGACTTTTGGAGCACCATGTAACCTCACTATCTCTTCTACATTTAACTCTACGTACTGCAGTGTAAAGATTGTTTTTACTGGTAGAAAATGTGTAGACATTGTAAATCGATCTACCATAACGCAAATCAAATTGTACATCCCCGTGGTTCTAGGTGACCAAACAACAAAGTCCATGGTGACATCCTTCCACTTCCACTCAGGAAGTATCAGTGGTTGTAGTAAACCTGCTAGTCTCTGATGTTCAGCCTTGATCTGATGACAAGTTAAGCATCGAGATATAAATTCCACCACATCTTTCTTCATCGTGCACCACCAGTAGTAGGGTTTAAGAACTTGATACATCTTGGTAGTGCCAGGATGTACTGAATATGCAGTGGTATGAGCTTCCTCAAGGATTTCACTTCTTAGTTTTGCATTTCTTGGAACACAAACCCTGGTCTTATACAACATCATTCGAATATCTGATATCGTAAAATCTTTAGCTGGACAAGCTGAAACCTCTTCTTAGATCTTTACTAATTCTGGATTAATTAACTGAGCAGCTTTAATTCATTCTAACAGATCAAATTGTAACTTCAAATTATGAAGTTTTCCTAGAGCAAACTCGATGCTTGATCTGACCATGTCATCTACTAGCTGAGGTGAAATCTTAATCATGCTATTTACTTGCCCTGGACCTTTCCTACTCAGGGCATCAACCACTACATTGGCCTTCCCAAGATGGTAAAGGATTTCACAAGGGAAATTTCATTTTTAATGCTTAAAAAAATACCTTCTAACAAAATTTAGACTCATAATTAATTTATACAATTTAATGCTATTGTTTTCAATTTCTACCTAAAATACCCCCCTTTCATTTTCCTTCTCTCTTTGTCTCTTTCTCTTCCTCACTCTCTTTCCCTCAAACTCAGGCAGACCACCAACCACCACCACTGAACCTCTTCTCCTCCACCACCGAACCTCGTCATCTACCCAAAACTTAATCCAACAACCTCCAAATCTCACCTACCCAAATCTTTTTCTCTTCCTCCTCCTCGACTTCTCTCAACCACCATCGCCATTCGCCACCACCCACTTAACCCTCCCCCAATCAGAAAATCATTGAATTCGTATTTGTTTGAGACATTAGATGGTGGTGGAGGGTATGATTTTCTGGCCAAAATGGAATTATCGATAGGTTATCGATACTTTGTCGATAGTTTATCGATGGTTTTGTCTGCGCACTGCTTTTTTTGTGTGCAAACAGAAATCATCGATAACCTATCGATAACCTATCGACAACTTATCGATAAATGTCATCGATATACTATCGATAACCTATCGATAAATATCGATAACCTATCGATAAATGTAATAAAAAAATCCAATAAAAAAAAGAAACACGAAGATGAAGACAGAGACAGAGGTTCGGGGCCTCTGAGTTTTTCGATGCTTGAGTGCTATGGAGGTCCGACTGGTCTTGGGCCTCTGGGTTTCGTCTGGGTTTTTGGATAGATGAAGAGGTTCGGTGGTGGAGGAAAGGAGGTTCGGTAGTGGTGTTGGGTGGTCTTGGTGCCTGGGTCTGTTTGGTCTCGGTGGTGCAAGGTAGAAGAAGAGAGAGTGAGGAAGAGAAAGAGACAGGGAGAGAGAAGGAAAATGAAAGGGAGGGTAGTTTCGGTAAAAATTGAAAATAATAGCATTTAATTGTATAAATTAATTAGGAGTCTAAATTTTGTTAGAGGGTGTTTTTTTAAGCATTAAAAATGAAATTTCCCTTTCACAATCATAATCCTTAACCAACTCCAACCAACGCCCCTGTCTCATATTCAAATCTATTTGGGTAAAGAAGTATTTAAGGCTCTTATGGTCGGTGTAAATGTTACATTTTTCTCGGTAGAGATAATGCTGCCAAATCTTCAAAGCAAACACTATCGCGGAAAGTTCTAAATCATGAGTTGGGTATCGCTGTTCATATTCCTTTAATTGACAGGAGGCATAAGCAGTGACCCAATCAGCCTGCATAAGTACACACCCCAAACCCTGTATGTATGTATCCTAGTAAATTACAAACTTTTCTCTATTTGATGGCAGAGCTAATACCGAAGATTTAATCAATCTCAAAAACCGCTACGTTTTCTTTTGTAAAGACCTCTTAGTTTAATTTGGAAATTAGCAGTTAATCATGTTTAAGTATGAAATTATTTATAGCTATTTAAATAATTATTTATACTGTTATTATTGAATTTAGAGATGCATTTTTTATGTCATTTAGTAGTTTTCATAATTTTGCATTTTCGGTGCCCGGTATCAAGGAACTCGATGTTTGGCTCAGTAAAATAACAACTTAGTATGTTAGTAGTTTGGGGCGGTTTATTAGAGATTGGGAATGTCGAGAATGGCGGGGAATTTAGAATTTCCCAAAAACACCGCTTTAGTGTTATTTATGTGTTTTTAGTGTGAAGGGGCAATGGTCATTTTGCCCATTGTTAGTTTGTCTTTTAGTGGATTTTATTGGTGGAATTATGTGGTTTATTAAGATTTATGTTGGCTGAAATGAAGAAGTGGAAGTCTTTATTTTTTCATTTTTACAAAGTTAGAAAAAGTTAGAAAGTTAGAAAATTCAAAGGCTCTTTCTTCTTCTCCCTATTTCGGTTTTGAGCAGCAGGGTTTGGGGGGGGGGGATTTCTCTTGGATTTCAGGCTGGTTTTAGCATAGATGTTGACCTCAAGTTGTTGGAGCCTGTAATCCGCCGCGCAGATAGTTCCAATCAGGTTGACCGGCACACCTGAATTCAGAATCCAGGTAAGATTAGTATAACAGTATGCATATGTAGATTACATGTTTAGCGTGCATGTAGGAAGCTTGTTAGATTGCATTAGATATGTATGTTGGCTTCGAACCATCCAACTGTGTCACGTCGGTACAGGCTGGAGTATGACCAGCAGCCAGAGTATGACCGGTTCGACTGATTAGGCTGACACTGTATCACGTCGGTACAGGCTGGAGTATGACCAGCAGCCGGAGTATGACCGGTTCAACCGATTAGGCTGATACTTAAGTTGGTGGTTCTATACTATTTGACGTATCACGTCGGTACAGGCTGGAGTATGACCAGCAGCTGGAGTATGACCGGTTCGACCGATTAGGCGGATACTGTAACACATCGGTACAGGCTGGAGTATGACCAGCAGCCGGAGTATGGCCGGTTCGACCGATTAGGCTGTTACTTGTCAATAGTACCGTCCCTATGAACGTTCAGAACTCAGTACCGTGTTGGACACGACAGTTAGGGGGAGTCAGTATCGTATTGGACACGACAGTTAGGGTTATGGTCAGGGGTATGGTCGTCTGATCATGACCGGGATTTATGTATGAGTATTATTATGCTTTTCTTACTGAGTCTGTCGACTCACAGTGCTATGTTCATGTGTAGGTTTGGGCAAGATCAAAGCTGTGGAACCGTGAGGACGAGCCTATGAAGATTGTACATGTCGGGGCGGTTAGGCGTGGAGCGTACGATCATCAGGACAGCGAGGCTATCTTTTTGTAATTAGTCGCTAGGCGACAAGTATTTTGTATAATCAGTAACTTTTGTAAATGGTTTTGTAATCGGGATCCCGAGTCTTTTGTATAAATATTATACAAGTTTAATTAAAAAGTAAAAATTTTAATTAATCACGTTTTCCATAAACCTTGTTGAGTAGCAACGAGTTGCACAGTATGTTTAAAAATCACCTAATATGCCTATGCTAGTTAGGGTGTTACAATTTGGTATCAGAGCCGCCAGGTTGTCTTCCGAAGATCGTCACGACATGTACAATCATCATCAGCAGTTAGCTCGTTCTACGGTTCAGTAAGCTTTTATTGCTTTAGTAGTTTATTTATTTTTATGAAATAAGAAAAGCCTGATAGGAAGCATGTTAGTCGCCTGATAGTAGAATAGGAAAATGTTTCGTTTTTAATTTCGAAATTAAGCGGCATTAGTAAGCTCTCATTGATCGTGACCTAAAGTGCCAACTTGGGGTTTCGAGGCTGTTCAGACTAGATGGACGCCAGACGTTAGGAGTCAGGGCATCTCAGTCAGGTCAGATCAAGGTGAAGGAGCTCAGTTTCCCCCAAGTGTTATGGGCTGAGGTAGAGGTCCCAGGGGCAGGGCTCGTGGTCGGGGTGATGTCAACTCGCCACAGGCTGCCCAAGTCAATCAGGAAGCCCAAAATTGGGAAGTTAGGTTGCTGAAATGCAAGCCAGAATAGAGGAGTAAGATAATGAGATTTAGAGATTCAAGCAGCAGGGTGCTCCTGCAGTGTCGGTGCCAGAAGTTCCAGAGGCACCCGCCCCTGCTGCTCAGGCCGAGATAGTGGTAGCGGCAAACTGAAGGGAACCCTTGTATGAAAGGTTCCGAAAGCAAGTACCTCCGGTTTTCTGGGAGGTCCAGATGTCGTGAAAGCCGAGCAGTGGCTAACAGTGATTACGAAAATATTTAATTTTACGAGTGTGATGGAATACACTACGCAGTTGATCGGTCGGCGAGGTTGACCTCGGGATTTATGCCAACCAATTACAGTAAGAAAGAAGAATATCTCGATGAACTTAATGTGAAGATCAAGTATGACCTTATGATTACTACGAACGACAAGACCACCTATGGTGAGATGGTGGAGAAGGCAGTGCGAACTGAGGGCGCAGTTGGATGTATGTCAGAGTCAGGTAGGACTCCAGTATGTGGCGGGGCTCTTACCCCTCCTGCATCAGGTTTCAGCAGGGGAGGTAGTGGTTCGACCATGGACCAGAGGAGGAAATCATCCACTGCATCTGGTGGCTCGGGGCAGAACAAGAGGTTCCGCGGAAGCCAGAATCGATGCGGTCGTCAGGGTAGTGTTGAGACCCGTTTTTCCTACCCGAAGTGTCTCATTAGTAAGAGGCATCCTCCGGGTGAGTGCTAAGGTCAGGGATGCTTTCACTGTGGCATGCCCGAACACGTCAAGAGGGATTGTCCCCAGCTCCACTCAGAGGCACCGAGAGCTCCAACGATACCCACTCCAGCTAGGGTGTTCGCCATCACTCAGGCTGATGCAGATGCCAGCCCCTCAGTTGCAACAGGTCAGCTTTCAGTTAACAACTCGTATTACTCAGTACTGTTTGATTATGGGGCTACACATTCTTATGTGGCAGCCAGAGTCTTTAGTAAAATGGATAGACCGTATGATAGATATGAATCAGGGTTTGGAACCCTATTACCTGGCGGAGAGTTAGTTATCTCCAAAAGGTGGATTAGGTCTATGCCAATCAGAATGGATGGTAGAGAGTTAAGTGCTGACTCGATAGAGCTGAGCTTATTAGAGTTCTATATTATTCTAGGAATGGATTTCCTATCTAAGTATTCGGCGAGCATTGATTGCAAAAGGAAGATGGTGATCTTCCAACCGGAAAGTGAAGAACCATTCGTGTTTGTTGGCTCAGTTCGGGGATCTCGGATCCCTGTGATTTCGGCCATGTCAGCTAGGGAATTATTACCTGGTGGATGCTTAGGGTTTCTGGCCCTAGTGGTGGACACCACTCGGCCAGATACCATTCGGCCAGAGGACATCAAGGTGGTTCGGGAATTTTTAAATGTTTTTCCCGAAGAACTTCCAGGGTTACCACCTTAGCGGGAGATTGACTTCGTGATAGATTTGGCACCAGGGTTGGAACCGATTTCCAAAGCTCCATATAGAATGGCTCCAACTAAACTTAAGGAATTAAAGATTCAACTCCAAGGGTTGCTTGACATAGGGTTTATTCGGCCTAGTGTGTCACCCTGGGGAGCCCCAGTTTTATTCGTCAAGAAGAAAGATGGAACTATGAGGATGTGCATCGATTACAGAGAATTGAACAAGCTGACAGTAAAGAATAAATACCCATTACCTAGGATCGATGATTTGTTCGATCAGCTTCAGGGGAAGACGGTCTTTTCTAAGATTGATCTCCGCTCGGGTTATCATCAGTTGAGAATCCGAGAGGAGGACATTCCGAAGACGGCTTTCCGTACTAGGTATGGACATTATGAATTTCTGGTTATGTCGTTCGAACTAACCAATGCTCCTGCAGCATTCATGGACTTGATGAATAGAGTATTCAAGGATTTCCTCGATATCTGTGTGATTGTGTTTATCGACGACATCCTCGTGTACTCTCAATTAGAAGAGGAGCATGAATTACATCTTCAGATGGTACTGCAACGGCTTCAGGAACACAAGCTTTATGCCAAGTTCAAGAAATGTGAATTTTGGCTATCTCAGGTGTCCTTCTTAGGGCACATTGTGAGCAAAGATGGGATCAAGGTGGATCCCGGGAAGATCGAATCCGTCAGGGATTGGCCGAGACCGAAGACAGTGTCAGAGATTAGAAGCTTCTTGGGTTTAGCTGGGTACTACTGTAGGTTCGTGGAAGGGTTCTCTAAAATTTCAATGCCCCTAACCGAACTTACAAAGAAGAATCAGCGGTTTGTCTAGTCAAACAAGTGCGAAGCTAGTTTTCAGGAGCTGAAGCAGAGGTTGATTACCTCTCCAGTGCTAGCTTTGCCTTCAGACAATGAGAAGTTTGTAGTTTATTGTGATGCATCCAGACAGGGTCTGGGGTGTCTGTTGATGCAAGTCGATCGGGTTATCGCTTATGCCTCCCAACAGTTAAAGGATTACGAACAGCGATACCTGACTCATGATCTAGAGTTGGCCGCGGTGGATTTTGCATTGAAGATTTGGTGGTATTACCTTTACAGAGAAAGGTGTGAAATCTATACCGACCACAAAAGTCTCAAGTATTTATTTACTCAGAAGGATTTGAATATGAGACAGAGGCGTTGGTTGGAATTAGTGAAAGACTACGACTGTAAGATTCTCTATCACCCTGGGAAGGCCAATGTAGTGGCCGATGCCCTGAGCAGAAAGGGTCCCGGGCAAGTAGCTAGTATGGTTTAGATCTCGCCTCAGCTAGCAAAGGATATGGTTAGATCCGGCATTGAGTTTGTGGTAGGTCAGCTTCACAACTTAACGCTACAATCTGATCTCTTTGAAAGAATTAAAGCCACTCAGATGACTGATCCAGAGTTAGTAAAGATCAGAGATGAGGTTTTGGCTGGTCAAGCAAGGGATTTTTCAGTGTTAGACAACGGGATGCTTCTGTATAAAGCTAGGGTTTGTGTTCTGAGTAGTGTGGAACTCAGGAATGAGATCTTTGAGGAGGCTCATTCTACCCCTTATTCTCTGCATCCCGGCACCACTAAGAAGTACCAAGATCTTAAACCGTACTTCTGGTAGAGCGGTATGAAAAAGAATTTGGTAGAATTCGTATCGAGGTGCCTCACTTGTCAGCAAATTAAGGCTGAACATCAGAGACCAGCAGGGTTGTTGCAGCCCTTAACCCTACCGGAATGGAAGTGGGAAGATATCACGATGGATTTTGTGGTCGGGTTACCTTGAACAACGGGTTTATTTGATTCCATCTGGGTAGTGGTGGATCGATTCACGAAATCTGCTCATTTTCTGCCTGTTAGAACAACATTTACAGTGGATCAGTTGGCAGAATTGTATGTCAGAGAAATTGTAAGACTTCACGGGGTACCGAAGTCTATAGTTTCGGATAGGGATTCGAAATTCACCTCCAAATTTTGGAAGAGTTTGCAACGAGCAATGGGTTCAAAGCTGAAATTCAGTACAACATTCCATCCTCAGACAGATGGTCAGTCCGAAAGGACAATTCAGATATTGGAGGACATGTTGTGAGTCTGTGTTATGTATTTTGAAGGCTCATGGAATAAATATCTACCGTTGATAGAATTTTCTTACAACAACAGTTATCAGAGTACGATAGGGATGGCTCCCTATGAACTATTATACGGTAGGAAGTGTAGATCTCCCATCCACTGGGATGACACAGGGGAGAGAAAGTACTTAGGTCCTGAGTCAATGCAACGGACCAATGAGTCAATAGAGAAGATAAAAGCTAGAATGCTTGCCTCGCAGAGTAGACAGAAAAGTTATGCAGATCCGAAACGTAGAGATGTTGAGTTCCAAGTAGGGGACCATGTGTTTTTACGAGTATCTCCAATGAAGGGGATCAAACGTTTCGGGAAAAGAGGCAAGTTAAGCCCTAGATTTACAGGACCATTGAGATTCTCGAGAAGATAGGTCAAGTGGCATACCGATTAGCGTTGCCTCCAGCTTTATCAGCAGTTCACAACGTATTCCATGTCTCGATGTTGAGAAAATACGTTTCAGATCCCTCTCATATACTTAGTTATGAGAGCCTAGAACTGCAGCCACATATGACTTATGAAGAACAGCCAGTGCAGATCCTGGATAGAAAGGATAAAGTCCTTCGGAATAAGACCATAGCATTGGTCAAAGTTCTCTGGAGAAACAGCAAGGTGGAGGAAGCCACCTGGGAGCTAGAGTTAGATATGAGAGCTCAATATCCAGAGTTATTCAGGTTAGATTTCGGGGACGAAATCCTTTTAAGGGGGGAATAGTTGTAAAGACTGCTTAGTTTAATTTGGAAATTAGCTGTTAATCATGTTTAAGTATGAAATTATTTATAGCTATTTAAATAATTATTTATACTGTTATTATTGAATTCAGAGATGCATTTTTATGTCATTTAGTAGTTTTCATAATTTTTCATTTTCGGTGCCTGGTATCATGGAACTCGGTGTTTGGCTCAGTAAAATCACAACTTAGTATGTTAGTAGTTTTGGGCGGTTTATTAGACATTGGGAATGTCGGGAATGGCCAGGAATTTAGAATTTCCCAAAAACACCCCTTTAGTGTTATTTATGTGTTTTTAGTGTGAAGGGGCAAAATGGTCATTTTGCCCATTATTAGTTTGTCTTTTAGTGGATTTTATTGGTTGAATTATGTGGTTTACTAAGGTTTATGTTGGCTGAAATGAATAAGTGGAAGTCTTTATTTTTTCATTTTTACAAAGTTAGAAAAAGTTAGAAAGTTAGAAAAATTCAAAGGCTCTTTCTTCTTCTCCCTATTTCGGTTTTGAGCAGCAGGGTTTGGGGGGGGCGGGATTTCTCTTGGATTTCAAGCTGGTTTTAGCATAGATGTTGACCTCAAGTTGTTGGAGCCTGTAATCCGCCGCGCAGATAGTTCCAGTCAGGTTGACCGACACACCTGAATTCAGAATCCAGGTAAGATTAGTATAACAGTATGCATATGTAGATTACATGTTCAGCGTGCATGTAGGAAGCCTGTTAGATTACATTAGATATGTATGTTGGCTTCGAACCATCCAACTGTGTCACATCGGTACAGGCTGGAGTATGACCAGCAGCCGGAGTATGACCGGTTCGACCGATTAGGCTGACACTGTATCACGTCGGTACAGGCTGGAGTATGACCAGCAGCCGGAGTATGACTAGTTCGACCGATTAGGCTGAAACTTAGGTTGGTGGTTCTGTACTATTTGACGTATCACGTCGGCACGACAGCCGCGAGATGACCAAGAATGAGTATGACCGGTTCGACCGATTAGGCTGATACTGTAACACGTCGGTACAGGCTGGAGTATGACCAGCAGCCGGAGTATGACCGGTTCGACTGATTAGGGTTTTACTTGTCAATAGTACCGTCCCTATGAACGTTAAGAACTCAGCACCGTGTTGGACACGGTGGTTAGGGGGACTCAGTATCGTGTTGGACACGACAGTTAGGGTTATGGTCAGGGGTATGGGCGTCTGATCATGACCGGGATTTATGTATGAGTATTATTATGCTTTTCTTACTGAGTCTTTCGACTCACAGTGCTATGTTCATGTGTAGGTTTGGGCAAGATCAAAGCTGTGGAACCGTGAGGACGAGCCTATGAAGATTGTACATGTCGGGGCGGTTAGGCCTGGAGCGTACGAGCATCGGGACAGCAAGGCTATCTTTTTGTAATAAGTCGCTAGGCGACAAGTATTTTGTATAATCAGTAAATTTTGTAAATGGTTTTGTAATCGGGATCCCGAGTCTTTTGTATAAATATTTTTCAAGTTTAATTATAAAAGCAAAAATTTTAATTAATCACGTTTTCCATAAACCTCGTTGAGTAGCAACGAGCTACAGAGTATGTTTAAAAATCATGTAATACGCCTATGCTAGTTAGGGTGTTACATCTTTGGTGAGTTTGGTTAAGGGAGTTGGGATTTTAGAAAATTCTTCAACAAACAGACCATGATAACGAGCCAAACCTAGGAAACTTCTAACTTTCATAACTGTCTTTGGTCTCGGCGAATCCCTAACGGATTTAATCTTTACTGGATCCACTTTGATTCCATCCTTAATGACAATGTGCCCAAGAAAAGACACCTGAGATAGCCAAAACTCGCACTTCTTGAATTCGGCATACAAATTATGTTCTCGTAGCCACTGTCAAACCATCTGAAGATGCTTCTCGTGCTCCTCTTTTTATTGAGAGTACACAAGGATGTTGTTAATAAAAACAATAACACAGATATCAAGGAAATCCTTGAATACCCTATTCATCTGATCCATAAAAGCTGGAGGAGCGTTGGTTAGTCCAAAAGACATAACCAAAAATTTGTAGTGGCCATACCTAGTGCAAAAAGTAGTCTTTGGAATGTCCTCCTCTCGGATTCTCAACTAATGATAGCCCGATCAGAGATTAATCTTTGAGAAGACAGTTTTTTCTTGAAGTTGATGAAATAAGTAATCGATCCTAGGTAATGGATATTTTTTCTTAATAGTCAGATTATTTAATTCTCGATAGTCAATACACATGCGTAAAGATCTGTCTTTCTTCTTAACAAACAATACGCGAGCTCCCTAGGGTAACACACTAGGTCGTGAAAATCCTAGGTCAAGCACCACCTGAAGTTGAATTTTCAACTCTTTAAGTTCTGCTAGAGCCATTCTGTAAGGTGCCTTAGAAACCA
Source organism: Cannabis sativa (assembly GCF_029168945.1). Lineage (NCBI taxonomy): Eukaryota > Viridiplantae > Streptophyta > Magnoliopsida > Rosales > Cannabaceae > Cannabis > Cannabis sativa. The sequence continues at coordinate 30,067,715 of NC_083606.1, forward strand.
GTTCTACTCTAGGTGCTAAATTGTTAATGAAATCGATTTCTCTTTACGGTGGTAAACCTGGAAGTTCATCAGGGATCCTGGAACTCGACCTGGCACGCAGATCACCCTTCTTGCCTGAGATTAAAGCTCTTGACCTACCCCTAATTTTCAAAATGCCAATATGGAAAATGTATACAAGAAAAGAAGATCCCTTATAACACCTAAAATAAATTGAGATGCAGATGGATCTACAAGGGGTTAGAGGTGATGTACGGTGCAGAATCTTTCCTACCACACTCACAGAGGCCACCTAGCAATGGTATACTAAACTTCTTCTAGGAAGGTTTAACTCATGGAATGCCTTCACATCTGAGTTTCACGTATAATTTTCTTCCTCCTAACAGCTTCTCTCACACCTGGAAGACCTGGTAGAAGTGAAGCAAATGCCAGGAGAGCCTCTCAGAGCCTATATTACCAAGTTTATGACCGAAGCTACAAATGTTAAGGGGTTGATTAAGGAGGAAGACTAGTTTCAATACTTGATGGCATTGAGACTCTAGGAGAGTTATGGAAGGACATTAAAAGACTAACTGTGAGATCAATTGATGAATTTTAGTGTCAAGCAGATGGATTCATTAAGCTCAAAGAATCTGTACGGCACGTGGATACTGTCAGGAAAGAAAAATCAACAACCAGCCACACGGAGGGGTGTCCATCCAGTATCCACAATATCCCAACAGTCAGAATTCAAAAGGGAAGAGGTCTAGCAACGACAATAGGCAAGGTAATAAAGAAAAATACAGATTCACTGGCAATGCCAAGTAGCATCCTAGAGAAAATACCTTTAAATTCACTGCTTTCTCAGTCCCAACAGACGACATACAGACAATCTATAGAACCACTCTGTCCATGCTGTCGTAGAAGAAACCATCTCCCATGAAAAAGGATATAAGCAAAAGAGACATAACCAAGTTTTGCTACTTTCATGCGGACTACGCCCACGACACAAACAAATGTAATAATTATAGTGGGAGATTTAGTTTTTACTTAGAAAGAATAACTCTCAATTACGGAAGTATGTCAAGGTTGATTAAGAAGAAATGGCCACTTTGACAGAAAATAATCAAAACCTATTGATGCCTCCACTTGTGGAGGGGCATTTACAGGTAATTATTGTGGGCCCACATTGTTGGGTTTTATGCCCTAAATAAAAGCTATTTCAATATATCAGATTTGATCATTAATAGAGATCATAAATCACTTTTATGTTGCATGGTTCACATGATTTATTTCATGATTATATTTAATGTATAAGTTCTATTAAGTCCAAAACATATTTATTTGTTCATGATTATAGTGTCGTCAGCACAGTGGAATATAATCATGATTATATGTTCAAAAGTTTAATTCCCATGATTTATCAGTTCACTGGATTTAGACAGACATGATAATCGGGGATAAGATATACTTACACCTTGGATAAGTGTTCTATCCTTTTCAGGATATTGGCAAAGTTCCCAATATCGGATGTGTGGAGTATACATTGGAAGAGACCGATATTGATCTTGGATAAGATAACATAAACTTAATGTTATATCTTTCTAAGTCAATATCAATGGTTGATCTTAGGTCTACGGATCTTAATCCTGATATGGTTAGGTTCAACTTAGTTTTATTATTTATGTTCTTTGACTTGTTCATGAATGCTAACCTATGGTTCTAGTGGATACTTACATCTTGGCAACATGGTAGTTCAATTGAGTGAGAGCGCTAAATATAGATATGGAATCTATAGCTTATATAAGTTTTTAGAAGTGTAACGATAATTTCTTTCGAGCTTGACTAAATAGAGATAAATGATTGAGATCTCATTTCAATAACTATATTAGTTTACTAAAATATCATTTATATGTAGCTATATACTTTTAGGATAAAATACATTGAATGGTAGAGCAGTTAATTTGTCCTTATTAAGTGTAGATCATCTATAGAGGATCCTTGACTATTAGGATTGTAACAGTGGAAAATCATAACGTATCTATATCGTGGTACATATAGAGCTTTCCATATAACAGAGAGTGTATTTAATTCCAAATCTATAGTGGAGCCAGGCAGAGTTAATAAGTAGAGAATTTACTTGGTGAATTCTAGATCTACTTATTGAAAGCTTTGTTATATAGGCCCATGGTTCCCTCACTAGTTGAGATAATTCTGCTTGCAGACTCAGTTAATTGATTTTAATTAATCAATTATAATTCTAAAAATAGACTATATCTTATTCATGAATTTTCACTAAGCAAGGGCTTAATTGTGAAGAAAAGAGGTTTTGGGGACAATTTATTAATTAAGAGACTTTGTATGGTCTAATTAATAAATTACATAAATGACAATTTTATTTAGTAATTAATTAAAATTATTAAATAAATAGTTTTTACATTCGTAAGATTGAATTGGAAAATATGGTATTATTGAAAAGAAGAATAAGTGGTTGAAGTAAATTGGCAAAAATCTAACTAGAAACTAGTCCATTATTGTGTATGGCCTAGAAGTATTTTTTTCTAATACTTCATTATTTTTTAATCCATATAATTCAACCCTAAGCCCTAGTTGAAACACTATAAAAGGAACATGAAACTCTCACGTCATCCAATTGACACTTTATCAAATTAATGTCATCTTGACTATTCAACCATCCTAGATGAGAGAGATCCTTCCATAGTAGTTTCTCACCTCCTTCATTGTTCTTCCATATTCGAACCATGAGTGAATGAGTGCCGTGCCCACACATAGCATGTCAAGTACTCAATCATAGTGAGAATGACGTGTTGGGTTTTATGCCCTAAATAAAACTCTATTTCAATGTAATCTTTATCCTTTAAATATCAATAAAGAAACAGAAGTATTTTCATCACTTATTTGTGTGTCATTTGGTTCATGTTATCATTTACTTATTTATTTGATTTATAAATTCATCCAAACCTGTAGCACATTTATATTATTGTTTATTGTGTCGTCAGCACAGCAGAAAGTAATCAAGATTGGGTGATTAAATATGTATTCCTAGATTTATCAGTACACTAGGTTTAACTGATATGACAATCTAGAACATAGTTTACTTGCACCTTGGATAAGTGTTATGTTCTTTCCAGAGCATTGGTTAAAGTAAAGCTAGGGTTGGATGCATGGAGTATGCATCGGAAGGGACCGATATTGTACTTTGAATCAAATATATTAAATTTACCGTAATATCTATTCAATTCTATATCACCTAGTTGATCCTAGATCAAATGATCTTAATCCTGATATGGTTAGGTTCAATCTCAGGAGTATTATACATGTTCTTTTATTTGTTAGTTAAGCCTACCTTTTTGTCACGGTGATACGTACCTTTTGGGAAAATGGTTGTACAATTGAGTGGGAGCGCTAAACATAGATATGGAATCTATAGCTTCTATCTAGCAAATAAAAGTGAAATGATGATTTCCTTCGAGCTTGGCTAAACAAAGATAAATGGTTGAGTACTCATTTCAGTTTGCTGAAATATCATTTATACGAGGCTAAGTGTTTTAAGGATAAAATCCATTGAAGGGTGTATCTATATGGTGGAACATATAGAGCGTTCTATATAGCTGAGACTGCAATTCCAAGTTCTATGCGTGGATGCAACAAGAAATTAATAAATCAGTGAATTTACCTAGTAAGTTCTTGGTCGGCTTATTGGAAGCTCGGATATATAGGCCCATGGTCCCCATACTAGTTAAGACAATACTACTTGTAAGATTGAGTTAATTGATTTTGATTAATCAATTATAATTCTAAAATTAGACTGCCTAGTTTGTGAATTTTCACTAAGCAAGGGATAAATTGTGAAGAAAGAGTTTCTAAGGTTTATTTGTTAATTAAGAGACTTCGGTTAGTCTAATTAATAAATATATTCAATGTCAATATTATTTAATAATTAATTTTTAGTTATTAAATAATTGGAATTGGCATTTAAATAATTAATTTGGAAAATTGCCGTTTTTGAGAAAATGAGATGTAGAAATGATAAAACAGCAAAATTGCAAAAGTGGGGCACATTATCCTTAACCATGGCCGGCCACTTATGTAGGGTATTTATCATTTATTTTTTCATTTAATTCCAAATAAATCTAACCTAACCCTAGGTGGTTGACTATAAATAGGTAGTGATGGCTTGAGGAAAAAGATGATGCATCTCATTCCTTCAAAGAAATCTCAAAGCCTTCTTCCTAAACCTAGTCGCCACCTTCTCTCCCTCTTCACTTCTGAAAAACCGAAGCCCATAGTGAGTGAGTGAGTACCCACACACATCAAGTGGTACCTCAATCATAGTGTGGAAGATTGTGAAGAATCCAAATTCAAGAGAAGGACATTCGGACTCAAATCTTGGCCGTGATACTCTGCGGCAGAAAGGATACAAGGGTTAGAGATCTGAGTGGAAGGAGACATTATATTATGCTTTAACCACTGTAAGGTTTCTTATACTTTATATGTGTTTATTTTATATTGTTTTAGAAGTTCATATTTAGGATGTTAAATAACATACTTGCTAGTAAATCTAAGATCTTGGTCAAATATTTCCAACAACTGGCCTCAGGGCCATGGTAATTGATTTACTTTCAAGAAATTTGGACTTAAAACGATTTGTGTGTGATTTGGATCGTTTCATGTTGATTTGTGTTTTATATATGATGATTGATTGATGCTTGTGAAATTTTATGAAAAATAATTGAATTTTCGTTTCTGTAATAAATTTTTTTGGATAGTTTGGAAAACATTAAGCAATTCACTTTTTTACAGAACTTGATTTCGATTTTATTTGAATTAGTTATGATCTTTTGAAGTTTTGAAGAAAGATAGGGTGATCACACTCCCTCACGCGCGCTAAACCGAGCTTCACTCGGTCAGCAGCGTGTTTGGACAACATCTGTCTGAAGGAACACGCTCAGGGATGTTTGAAATCCCTTCCTACGCACGTGGAGATCATGCCAGCAGCCTCTGGCGCCGAGAAATCTCGGTTGTGCACTCAGTGGGCGAGCGCGGATGAGTATGCAACGCATACCATCCGTACAACTCACATTTTTTTTCGTTTTTCTTCGATTTTTCATGTTATTTCATGGAATTAATTTCTGATTTTTTGTATATTTTTGTATTTTGATTTTTACTTTTCATATTTCAAATCTAATTATCAGAATTAAATTAATAAGTATTTTTTAAAATTAATTTAAGATATTAGTGTTAATTTGAATTTGAAATAGGTAAAATCTATCTTTTTGCTTAATTAATTATCTTATTTTTTAAAATTTTATTATTTTATCTTATTTTTAAATTTAAGATCAGATATTAATATTTTTTTTAATTATTCTATTTTTTAAATAAATCGAGCTTATTTAAATTTAAATAAGATTATTTTAATCGTGATATTTTAAATAGAAATAGGATATTATGCTAACTTTTAAATTTTGTTATTTTTTTATTTAAATTAAATTATAAAATCAGAAAAAGGATATTAAATTATCATTTTATTTTATTGAATATTTAATTTATAAAATAACATGAAATTTGAAAGATAGTTAGCATTTTTTTTAAAATATATTTAGGTTAGTTGAAACCTAATTTTTCAAAATTGTAGATTTAATTTTAATTTTTTTTTTATTTTTTTTCAAACCGAAATAAATATTTTTTTATTTTCGAAAGTATTAAATAAATTTATTAATTTAAAATTAAATAATCTTATATCCAACTATCCAAACAAACTTGTTTCAGCAGTATGTGTTTTAGCTTGTTTGTAAGTTTTATAAAACATATTATTGCTTGATGTAAATTGCCATGGTTAAATTATTGACAGATCCAATGATATGATTTTAACCCATGGTTCAATTGTCAATAGGTCAAGTAAATAATTTGTAACAGGTAAATTTTACATTCTTCTTGTTGGGTTTTGTGCCCTAAATAAAACCCATTACAATCTGATTAGTTATCAATCTAAGAAGTTTGAAGTGATTTCTGTTTGCATGAATTTTTCATGCTTATGGTTTAATATATATATTTAATATATGCACAAAATCAGTTAAGTCAAGAACATATATTTATTCACAATTACAGTATTGTCAACACAGTGGAATGTGATTGTGATTATATGATTCAAAAGACTAAGTCCCTGTTTCATCAGTGTTTTGGATTTACACTGATGTGATAATCAGCGATGAAGTATACTTACAATTGGAGTAAGTGTTATGTTCTTTCCAGGACATTGGTAAAGTATACTGGTTTTGAATGTATGGAGTATACATTAGACTGGACCGATATTGAACTTAGTTAAGATATTATAAACTTACCGTTGTATCTTTCCAAGTCAATATCACTAGTTGATCTTAGATCAAAAGAATCTAAATCCTGATATGCTTAGGCTAAATCTCAGGAGTGCTATTCATGTTCTTTGATTTATTAGTTAAGCCTACTTTTGGGTCAGGGTGATACGTATATTTTGGGAACATGATAGTATGATTGAGGGGGAGCACTGAACATATATATGGAATTTATAGCTTCTACTGGTGTATACAAGTCAAGTGATGATTCCCTTCGAGCTTAGCTAAATAGAAGTAAATAGATGAGCTCTTGTTGCAGTGACTATTTCTTAGATCACTAAAACATCATTTATAGGTAGCTAAGTGTTTTAAGGGGCCAAATACATTGAGGGGTGAAAACGGTAAATTTATCCCATCTCGATGTACATCATCTATATAGAGGATCTTTGATCACATTAAGATTATAACGATTGTTAAATGAGATAGCATATCTATATCGTGGAACATATAGAATGCTCTATGTCTGAGAGTGCAATTCCAAATTCTAAGAGTGGATTCAACAAGGAATTAATAAGTTAGGGAGTTTACTTGGTAAATTCGGTTCGGCGTATTGGAAGCTGAATAATATGGATCCATGGTCCCCATTCTAGTTGAGACCATACTACTTGTAAGCCTCAATAATTGATTTATGATTAATCAATTATAATTCTAAACTTAGACTATGTCTAATTTGTGAATTTTCATTAAGCAGCGGTGAAATTGTAAAGAAAAGAGATTCTAGGGTTATTTATTAATTAAGAGACTCTATATGTAAAGATCGCTTAGTTTAATTTGGAAATTAGCAGTTAATCACGTTTAATTATGAAATTATTTATAGCTATTTAAATAATTTATTATACTGTTATTATTGAATTCAGAGATGCATTGTTATGTCATGTAGTAGTTTTCATAATTTTGCATTCTGGTGCCCGGTATTTTGGAACTCGGTGTTTGGCTCAGTAAAAATCACAACTTAGTATGTTAGTAGTTTGGGACGGTTTATTAGACATTGGGAATGTCGGGAATGGCCGGGAATTTAGAATTTCCCAAAAATACCCCTTTAGTGTTATTTATGTGATTTTAGTGTGAAGGGGAAAAATGGTCATTTTGTCCCATTGTTAGTTTGTCTTTTGTGACTTAATAATTGAAAAATAAATGTTTATTTTATTATGTTTTGGCTGAAGTAAAATAGGAGTAAATGACAATTTATTTTCATTTTCCATTTCAAAAATCAAAACTTAGAAAAATAGAAAAAAATTTCAAAAAAGGCTCTCTCTTTTCCTCTCTCTTTCTCTCGGCTGCATGGAGATTCTAGGGCTGAGTTTTCTTTGATTTTCAAGCTCTCTCTAGTCAATCTGTGAACTCTTGTTGTGGTATGTTCTCTCTAGCTTTCCTTCCTTTGATTTCTTGAAAAAAATGATGAAAAATATGAGTTATGCATGCATTAATTGATGTTGTTGCTGCTGTAAATTATTGTTGTTGTTTCTATGTTGAAAATGTTGATTTAAGTATGTTTAATTAGGTTGAATTGCATGCTAGTGTTTCTTGCTCTAGTTGGATAGATTTCTTGTTAAAAAGCTTGAGTTTTCAAAGAAAAATTGAGGTTTTGGTGGTTGTAGTGTTTGCATGAGTTAAGTTTTAGTTTCTGGAGCTGTTATATGCTTGTTTATGAGTTTGAATCATGGATTGGATGCATGTTAGTTGTTTTTAACCAAGTTTGAGTTTGGAACTCAAAGCTTGGGCTTTAATGGTGAATTTCATCTCTGTACATTCTGGGTGGATTTGATGCTTTAGAAATGTTCTAGGGGTTATATAGAACAGGTCTGGAAGTTTTGGTTTGGTTTGGAGTTGATTTGAGCATTGTGTGATTTTTTGAAGTTCTGCCTGCGAGGAACCGCAATTCCGGATGGGGTTCTGAAATTTCCCAGAACCGGAATTCCGGTTGGGCAACCGGTCTACCGGTTGGGGAACATTCAGGAACCCTAGTTTTCCTCGATTTTATGTTATTTGGGGTATTGCCATGCTTTTTATCGATAGGGAAACTTTTAGTTCCTAGTTTAAGTCCCCGGGAAGTGATTTAGCGTATCACTTATAGTGTTGTGATTTTTATTGTTTAGGAGCCTGTAATCCGCGAATATTTCCGATCGGGTTGGCCGCACACTTGAATTCGGAATCCAGGTAAGATTAGTATAACAGTATGCATATGTAGATTACATGTTTAGCGTGCATGTAGGAAGCCTATTTAGATTACATTAGATATGTATGTTGGCTTCGAACCATCCAACTGTGTCACGTCGCTACAGGCTGGAGTATGACCAGCAGCCGGAGTATGACCGGTTCGATCGATAAAGCTGACACTGTATCACGTCGGTACAGGCTAGAGTATGACTAGCAGCCGGAGTATGACCGGTTCGACCGATTAGGCTGATACTTAGGTTGGTGGTTCCGTACTATTTGATGTATCACGTCGGTACAGGCTGGAGTATGACCAGAAGCTGGAGTATGACCGGTTCGACCGATCAGGCTGATACTGTAACACGTCGGTACAGGCTGGAGTATGACCAACAACCGGAGTATGACCAGTTCGACCGATCAGGCTGTTACTTGTCAATAGTACCGTCCCTATGAACGTTCAGAACTCAGTACCGTGTTGGACACGGCAGTTAGGGGGACTCAGTATCGTGTTGGACACGGCAGTTACGGTTATGATCAGGGGTATGGGCGTCTGATCATGACCGGGGTTTATGTATGAATATTATTATGCTTTTCTTACTGAGTCTGTCGACTCACAGTGCTATGTTTATGTGTAGGTAAAGGCAAGGCTAGAGTTGATGGACCGTGAACGAGCCTATGAAGATTGTACATGTCGGGGCGGTCACGCCTGGAGGGTACGATCATCGGGAAAGCGAGGCTATTTTTGTAACTAGTTGCTAGGCGACATTTATTTTGTATAAACAGTTAACTTTTGTAAATGGTTTTGTAATGAGGATCCCGAGTCTTTTGTATAAATATTTTACAAGTTTAATTAAAAAGCAAAAATTTTAATTAATCACGTTTTCCATAAACCTCGTTGATTAGCAACGAGCTGCACAACATGTTTAAAAATCACGTAATACGCCTATGCTAGTTAGGGTGTTACAATTTGGTATCAGAGCTGCCAGGTTGTCTTACGAAGATCGTCACGACATGTACAATCATCATCAGCAGTTAGCTCGTTCCACGGTTCAGTAAGCCTTTGTTGCTTTAGTAGTTTATTTATTTATTTTATGAATAAGAAAAGCCTGATAGGAAGCATGTTAGTAGCCTGATAGTAGAATAGGCGCATATTTCGTTTCTAATTTCCAAATTAAGCGGCATTAGTAAGCTCTCCTTGAATACGACCTGATATGCCAACTCTTGGTTTCGCAGGCAGTTCTGACTAGATGGACGCCAGGCGGACTACCAGGAGTCAGGGCAATTCAGTGGGGTCGAATCAAGGTCAGGGAGCTGAGTTTCCCCCGCCAGCTAGGGGCCGGTGCAGAGGTCCCCGGGGCAGAGCTCGTGGTCGGAGTGATGAGAACCAGCCACAGGCTGCCCAGGCTCCCCAAGCCGATTAGGGAGACCAGAATTGGGAAGTTAGGTTTGCTGAAATGCAAGCCCGGATAGAGGAGAAAGACCTCGAGATTCAGAGATTGAGACAGCAGGGTGCTCCTGCAGTTCCTGCCCATGCTGCTCAGGCCGAGTTAGTGGTGGCGGCCAACAGATTGGAAGCTTTGTATGAACGGTTCCGGAAGCAAGCACCTCCGGTCTTTCTGGGTGGTCCAGATGTTATGAAGGCCGAGCAATGGCTAACGGTGATTACCAAGATCCTGAACTTCATGGGTGTCACCGGTAATGACAGAGTGGTATGTGCCACTTTCCAGTTCCAGGAGGACGCTCTGGTCTGGTGGGACATGGTGTCTCAGATTCACGACGTCACCACCATGACCTGGGAAAGGTTTCAGGAACTCTTCAACGCCAAGTATTATAACGAGGCGGTCAGACGCGCCAAGAGGAAAGAGTTCACCCACCTGACCCAGCGAGAGAATATGAGCATGACCGAGTACACTACTCAGTTCGACCGGTTGGCGAGGTTAGCCTCGCGAATTGTGCCAACCGACTTTAGCAAGAAAGAGAAGTACCTGGACGGGTTAAATGCGAAGATTAAGCACGATTTGTTGATTACCACTGATGACAAGACCACCTATGCCGAGATGGTGGAGAAGGCACTGCGAGCTGAGGGCGCAGTTGGGTGTATGTCGGAGTCGGCTAGTACTCCGGCGAGTGGCGGGGATCCTACCCCTCCTGCATCAGGCTTTAGCAGGGGGAGTAGTGGTTCGGCCATGGATCAGAGGAAGAGAGCACCCACTACATCCAGTGGCTCGAGTCAGAACAAGAGGTTCCGGGGGAACCAGAATAAAGGTAGTCGTCCTGGTGGTGCAGAGACCCGGTTCTCCTATCCCGAGTGGCCCAGCGGCAAAAGGCACCATCGGGGTGAGTGCAAAGGTCAGGGATGCTTTCACTGTGGCATGCCCGGACACTTCAAGAGGGACTGCCCCAGCTCCACTCAGAGGCACCGAGAGCTCCGGCGATACCCACTCCAGCCAGGGTGTTCGCCATCACTCAGGCTGATGCAGATGCCAGCCCATCAGTTGTAACAGGTCAGCTTTCTGTTAATAACTCGCTTTACCCAGTACTGTTTGATTCTGGGGCTACACATTCTTATGTGGCAGCCAGAGTCTTTAGTAAATTGGATAGACCGTATGATAGATATGAATCAGGGTTTGGAACCCTATTACCTGGCGGAGAGTTGGTTATCTCCAACAGGTGGATTAGGTCTATGCCAATCAGGATAGATGGTAGGGAGTTAAGTGCTGACTTGATAGAGATGAGTCTAGTAGAGTTTGATAATATTTTAGGAATGGATTTCCTATCTAAATATTCAGCGAGTATTGATTGCAAAAGGAAGATGGTGATCTTCCAACCGGAAGGTGAAGAACCATTCGTGTTTGTTGGTTCAGTTCGGGGATCTCGGATCCCGGTGATTTCGGCCATGTCAGCTAGAGAATTATTACATGGTGGATGCTTAGGGTTTCTCGCCGTGGTAGTGGACACCACTCGCCCAGATACCATTCGGCCAGAGGACATCAAGGTGGTTCGGGAATTTTTAGATGTTTTTCCCGAAGAACTTCCAGGGTTACCACCTCAGCGGGAGATTGACTTTGTGATAGATTTGGCACCAGGGGTGGAACCAGTTTCCAAGGCTCCATATAGAATGGCTCCAGCTGAACTTAAGGAGTTAAAGATTCAGCTCCAAGGGTTGCTTGACATAGGGTTTATTCGACCTAGTGTGTCACCCTGGGGAGCCCCGGTTTTATTCGTCAAGAAGAAAGATGGAACTATGAGGATGTGCATCGACTAAAGAGAATTGAACAACCTGATAGTGAAGAATAAATATCCATTACCTAGGATCGATGATTTGTTCGATCATCTTCAGGGGAAGACGGTCTTTTCTAAGATTGATCTCCGCTCGGGTTATCATCAGTTGAGAATCCGAGAGGAGGACATTCCAAAGACGGCTTTCCGCACTAGGTATGGACATTACGAATTCCTGGTTATGTCGTTCGGACTAACCAATGCTCCTGCAGCATTTATGGACTTGATGAATAGAGTATTCAAGGATTTCCTCGATATCTGTGTGATTATGTTTATCAACGACATCCTTGTATACTCTCAGCCAGAAGAGGAGCATGAGTTACATCTTCAGATGGTACTGCAACGGCTTCCGGAACACAAGCTTTGTGCTAAGTTCAAGAAATGCGAATTTTGGCTATCTCAGGTGTCCTTCTTAGGGCATATTGTCAGCAAAGATGGGATCAAGGTGGATCCTAGGAAGATCGAATCCGTCAGGGATTAGCCCAGACCGAAGACAGTGACAGAGATCAGAAGCTTCTTGGGTTTAGCTGGGTACTACCGTAGGTTCGTGGAAGGGTTCTCAAAAATTTCAATGCCCCTAACTGAACTTACAAAGAAGAATCAGCGGTTTGTCTGGTCAGACAAGTGCGAAGCTAGTTTTCAGGAGCTGAAGCAGAGATTGATTACCGCTCCAGTGCTAGCTTTGCCTTCAGACAACGAGAAATTTGTTGTTTATTGTGATGCATCCAGACAGGGTCTAGGGTGTGTGTTGATGCAAGCCGATCGGATTATCGCTTATGCTTCCCGTCAGTTAAAGGATTATGAACAGCGATACCCGACTCATGATCTAGAGTTGGCCGCGGTGGTATTTGCATTGAAGATTTGGCGGCATTACCTTTACGGAGAAAGGTGTGAAATCTATACTGACCATAAAAGTCTCAAGTATTTCTTTACTAAGAGAGATTTGAACATGAGACAGAGACGTTGGTTGGAATTAGTGAAAGATTACGATTGTGAGATTCTTTATCAGCCTGGGAAGGCCAATGTAGTTGCCGATTCCTTAAGTAGAAAGGGTCCCGGGCAAGTAGCTAGTATGGTTCAGATCTCGCCTCAGCTAGCAGAGGATATGGTTAGATCCAGCATTGAGTTTGTGGTAGGTCAGCTTCACAACTTAACGCTGCAATCCGATCTGTTGGAAAGAATAAAAGTCGCACAGATGACGGATCCAGAGTTAGTGAAGATCAGAGACGAGGTTTTGGCTGGTCAAGCCAAGGAATTTTCAGTGTCAGACAACGGGATGCTTCTGTATAAAGCTAGGGTTTGTGTTACGAATAGTGTGGAACTCAAGAATGAGATCTTTGAGGAGGCTCATTTTACCCCGTATTCTCTGCATCCCGGCACCACTAAGATGTACCAAGATCTGAAACCGTACTTCTGGTTGAGCGGTATGAAGAAGAATTTGGTAGAATTCGTATCGAGATGCCTCACTTGTCAGCAGATTAAGGCTGAACATCAGAGACGAGCAGGGTTGTTGCAGCCTCTAACCCTACCAGAATGGAAGTGGGAAGATATCACGATGGATTTTGTGGTTGGGTTACCTAGGACCACGGGTTCATTTGATTCCATCTGGGTAGTGGTGGATCGATTTACGAAATCTGCTCATTTTCTGCCGGTTAGAACAACATTTACAGTGGATCAGTTGGCAGAATTGTATGTCAGAGAGATTGTAAGACTTCACGGGGTACCGAAGTCTATAGTTTCGGATAGGGATCCGAAGTTCACCTCCAAATTTTGGCAGAGTTTGCAGCGAGCAATGCGTACAAAGCTGAAATTCAGTACAGCATTCCATCCTCAGACAGATGGTCAGTCCGAAAGGACAATTCAGATATTGGAAGACATGTTTCGAGCCTGTGTTATGGATTTTGAAGGCTCATGGAATAAATATCTACCATTGATAGAATTTTCTTACAACAACAGTTATCAGAGTACGATAGGGATGGCTCCCTATGAACTGTTATACGGTAGGAAGTGCAGGTCTCCCATCCACTGGGATGAGACAGGGGAGAGGAAATACCTAAGTCCAGAGTCAGTGCAGCGGACCAATGAGGCAATAGAGAAGATAAAAGCTAGAATGCTTGCCTCACAGAGTAGACAGAAGAGTTACGCAGATCCGAGACGCAGAGATGTTGAGTTCCAAGTAGGGGACCATGTGTTTTAACGGGTATCTCGGATGAAGGGGATCAAACGTTTCGGGAAAAGAGGCAAGTTATGCCCTAGATTTACAGGACCTTTCGAGATTCTCGAGAAGATAGGTCAAGTGGAATACCGGTTAGCGTTGCCTCCAGCATTATCAGCAGTTCACAATGTATTCCATGTCTCGATGTTGAGAAAATACGTTTCAGATCCCTCTCATATACTCAGTTATGAGAGCCTAGAACTGCAGCCAGATATGACTTACGAAGAACAACCAGTGCAGATCCTGGATAGAAAGGATAAAGTCCTTCGGAATAAGACCATAGCATTGGTCAAGGTTCTCTGGAGAAACAGCAAGGTGGAGGAAGCCACCTGGGAACTAGAGTCAGATATGAGAGCTCAATATCCAGAGTTATCCAGGTTAGATTTCGAGGACAAAATCCTTTTAAGGGGGGAATAGTTGTAAAGACCGCTTAGTTTAATTTGGAAATTAGCAGTTAATCACGTTTAATTATGAAATTATTTATAGCTATTTAAATAATTTATTATACTGTTATTATTGAATTCAGAGATGCATTGATATGTCATGTAGTAGTTTTCATAATTTTGCATTCTGGTGCCCGGTATTTCGGAACTCGGTGTTTGGCTCAGTAAAAATCACAACTTAGTATGTTAGTAGTTTGGGATGGTTTATTAGACATTGGGAATGTCGGGAATGGCCGGGAATTTAGAATTTCCCAAAAATACCCCTTTAGTGTTATTTATGTGATTTTAGTGTGAAGGGGAAAAATGGTCATTTTGCCCCATTGTTAGTTTGTCTTTTGTGACTTAATAATTGAAAAATAAATGTTTATTTTATTATGTTTTGGCTGAAGTAAAATAGGAGTAAGTGACTATTTATTTTCATTTTCCATTTCAAAAATCAAAACTTAGAAAAATAGAAAAAAATTTCAAAAAAGGCTCTCTCTTTTCCTCTCTCTTTCTCTCGGCTGCATGGGGATTCTAGGGCTGAGTTTTCTTTGATTTTCAAGCTCTCTCTAGTCAATTTGTGAACTCTTGTTGTGGTATGTTCTCTCTAGCTTTCCTTCCTTTGTTTTCTTGAAAAAAATTATGAAAAATATGAGTTATGCATGGATTAATTGATGTTGTTGCTGCTGTAAATTATTCTTGTTGTTTCTATGTTGAAAATGTTTATTTAAGTATGTTTAATTAGGTTGAATTGCATGCTAGTGTTTCTTGCTCTAGTTGGATAGATTTCTTGTTAAAAATCTTGAGTTTTCAAAGAAAAATTGAGGTTTTGGTGGCTGTAGTGTTTGCATGAGTTAAGTTTTAGTTTCTGTAGCTGTTATATGCTTGTTTATGAGTTTGAATCATGGATTGGATGCATGTTAGTTGTTTTTAACCAAGTTTGAGTTTGGAACTCAAAGCTTGGGCTTTAATGGTGATTTTCATCTCTGTACATTTTGGGTGGATTTGATGCTTTAGAAATGTTCTAGGAATTATATAGAACAGGTCTGGAAGTTTTGGTTTGGTTTGGAGTTGATTTGAGCATTGTGTGATTTTTTGAAGTTCTGCCTGCGAGGAACCGGAATTCCGGTTGTACATCCGGAATTCCGGATGGGGTTCTGAAATTTCTCAGAACCGGAATTCCGGTTGGGCAACCGGTCTACCGGTTGTGGAAAATTCAGGAAACCTAGTTTTCCTCGATTTTATGTTATTTGGGGTATTGCCATGCTTTTTACCGATAGGGAAACTTTTAGTTCCTAGTTTAAGTCCCCGGGAAGTGATTTAGCGTATCACTTATAGTGTTGTGATTTTTATGGTTGAGGAGCCTGTAATCCGCCGCGCAGATAGTTCCAGTCCGGTTGACCGGCACACCTGAATTCGGAATCCAGGTAAGATTAGTATAACGGTATGCATATGTAGATTACATGTTTAGCGTGCATGTAGGAAGCCTATTTAGATTACATTAGATATGTATGTTGGCTTCGAACCATCCAACTGTGACACGTCGGTACGAGTGAGTATGACCAAGAATGAGTATGACCGGTTCGACCGATTAGGCTGACACTGTATCACGTCGGTACAGGCTGGAGTATGACCGGTTCGACCGATTAGGCTGATACTTAGGTTGGTGGTTCCGTACTATTTGACGTATCACGTCGGTACAGGCTGGAGTATGACCAGCAGCCGGAGTATGACCGGTTTGACCGATCAGGCTGATACTGTAACACGTCGGTACAGGCTGGAGTATGACCTGCAGCCGGAGTATGACCGGTTCGACCGATCAAGCTGTTACTTGTCAATAGTACCGTCCCTATGAACGTTCAGAACTCAGTACCGTGTTGGACACGGCAGTTAGGGGGACTCAGTATCGTGTTGGACACGTCAGTTAGGGTTATGATCAAGGGTATGGGCGTCTGATCATGACCGGGGTTTATGTATGAATATTATTATGCTTTTCTTACTGAGTCTGTCGACTCACAATGCTATGTTTATGTGTAGGTAAAGGCAAGGCTAGAGCTGATGGGCCGTGAACGAGCCTATGAAGATAGTACATGTCGGGGCGGTTAGGCCTGGAGCGTACGATCATCGGGACAGCGAGGCTATTTTTGTAACTAGTCGCTAGGCGACATTTATTTTTTATAAACAGTTAACTTTTGTAAATGGTTTTGTAATCGGGATCCCGAGTCTTTTGTATAAATATTTTACAAGTTTAATTAAAAAGCAAAATTTTAATTAATCACGTTTTCCATAAACCTCGTTGATTAGCAACGAGCTGCACAGCATGTTTAAAAATCACGTAATACGCCTATGCTAGTTAGGGTGTTACACTATATGTCTAATTAATAATTATGTTAAATGACAATATTATTTAATAATCTATTTTAGTTATTAAATAATTAATTTTGGCATTTAAATGGTTAGAATTGGAAAATTGACGTTTTTGAGAAAATAGAAATAAAAATTGTGAAAACTGCAAAATCCAAATGAGGCCCACTAACACCGATGGCCGACCACTTGAATAGCTTTTTCCAATTAATATTTTTTATTATTTTAATGCCAAATAATTACTAACCTAAACCTAGTAGTTGCCTATAAATAGAAAGTAATGGCTCAGACTAAAAAGAAGAGTTTTTCAGTAATTCATGAGATTGCCTTTCAGAAAAACTGAGCCTTCCACTTTCTCTCTATACTCGACCCTCTCTCTCTCTCTTTTCCTCTTCATAATTTCGAAACACCCTAGTGATAGAGTAGTGCCCACACACAGCAAGTGGTACCTCAATCATAGTTTGGAAGATCGTGAAGGATCCAATTCAAAGAGAAGGACATTCAGACTCAGATCTTGATAATACTCTGCGACAGAAAGGATACAAGGGTTAGAGATCTGAGTGGAAGGAGACATATTATTCCGCTGCAACCAATGTAAGGTTTCCTTAACTTTATATGTGTTTATTATCGTTTTAGAAAGTTCATATTTAGGATGTTAAACAACATACTTGTGAGTAGATCTAAGATCCTAGTAAAATAAATTCCAACAACTGGCCTCAGAACCATGGTAATTGATTTTCTTGTAAGAAATTTGGACATAAACGATTTGTATGTGATTTGGATGGTTTCATGTTGATCTGTGTGTTATATGATGATTGGTTGATGTTTGTGAATTTTCGTGAAAAATAATTGAAATTTTGTTTCTGAAATTATTTTTTTTTGGATAGTTTGGAAAAAATTAAGCAATTTAATTTTTTACAGAACTCAATTTCGATTTTATTTGAATTAGTTATGATTTTTTGAAAATCGAAAAATATCGGGATGGTGTCACCCACCCTACGCGCGCGGATGAGGGTGCAACCCTCAGATGTACGCGCTTAGACAGGTGCTTAACCGAGCTTCCTCGGTCAGGACAAGAAGCTTGTCTGAAACCATCCCATGCGCGCGCGGAGAGGATGCATGCAACCTCTTGCGCCGAGGAACCTCGGTCAGCTCTCCCAGCATGCGCGCGCGGATAGTATGCATTGCATACTTTCCGTACCACTTGCAAAATTTTTTGCTTTCGTCAATTCTTCTTGCTATTTCATGGAATTAACTTCCAATTTTTTTGTGTAGTTTTGTATTTTGATTTTTACTTTTCATATTTAAAATTTAATTATCAAAAATAATTTAATTTGAATTTTTAAAATTAATTTTAGATATTAGTGTAATTTGAATTTGAAAATAAGTAAAAATCTATCTTTTTGCTTAATTTTTTTATCTTATTTTTAAATTTGATTATTTTATCTTATTTTTTAAATTTAAGGTGAGATATTAATTTTTTTTAAATTAATTTTTTTTTAATAATTTGACCTTATTTAAATTTAAAATAAGATTACTATAATGATGATATTTTGAAAAGAAATAAGATATTTTGCTAACTTTTAAATTTTGTTATTTTTTTTAAATTAAATTATAAAATCAGAAAATGATATTTATTTATCATTTTTTATTTTATTGAATATTTAATTTATTAAATAACATGAAATTTAAAAGGTGGTTAGCAATTTTTTTTTTGAAATGATACTTAGGTTAGTTGAAACCTAATTTTTCAAAAATTGCAAGTTAAATTATAAATATTATTTTATTTTAATTAAAAATCCGAAAATATTTTTTTTATTATTATTTATTATTTTCAAAATTTAATTGATTTTAAATTAATTAAATAAATCCTACATCCAACTATCTAGTTCACTTTGTTGCAAGAGTATGTGTTTTAGCTTATGTGTAAGTTTTATAAAACCTATTATTGCTTGATCTAAATTGCCATGGTTAACTTGTTGACAGATCCAATGATCTGATTTTAACCCATGGTTCAATTGTCAATAGGTCAAGTAAATAATTTGTAACAGGTAAATTTTACATTCTTCTTTCATCTGTGTATGACCTAGAAACATGATAGGGCCCATCCAAATCTGTGTGCCTGTGTGAGCCTATATGTTTATTTTATTATAGATGCATATAGGTTATTGCTAAATAAAATCTCACACCCTGATAGATTTTATTAAGGTCCATTTAGTTTTTGGACCTATTCAATTAATAACAATTATTTATTTAAAGGTTAAATTCCTCTCTTTTGGGCCTTGTGTGAGAGTTGGGGGCCAATAGAAGTGGGTACGACATACTTAACCCAGCTCCCCCTCACATGAACTACCCCAATTGTGAAGGACCATTTTCCTGATTTGAATAACTGTATTAGGCTAATTAATTTATTTTAACCTAATAAAATTGATTAGCAACATAATTAACTTTTAAAATATATGAAATTTATTTTCATTTTAATATTTTCAAGTTAATTTTAAGAAAAACACTCTTAGTTTTAAGATATTATTTCTAGATAAACTATTTTTATTTTTCTTATATTTAATTAAATAAAGAATTTTAACTAACTAGATTCTTTCTAAAGCTTATTTTAATTATTTCATTAAATATTCCTATGTAACTTATAAATTAGTTATTTTTAACTGATTTTTCTTATGAACTTAAATTTGAATATTTTTTGAATTTAAAATTAAGTTGAGGAATTCTAGGAATTGGTGATGGAAGATTCTTGAGATTTTAATCTTAAAATGGAATATTTTCAAATTAAGTGGTTACAACTTAATTTTGATATTTAATTGAATTTAATTTGAAAATATTTAAGTTTTTTTTAGATTCTTTCAATAACAACTTAAATTAGATATTTTTCATTTTTTTTTTTTGAAAAGATACTTAGTTAAATTGAGATATTTTCTAGATAATTATTTCTAGACTAGTTATTATTTCCAATATTAAAATAGGAAAATATCATAGATTGTGAAATTAATTGTTTTATAATTAATTTTGGTACAATTCAAGTTAAGAATATTTTTCCTAGTATTAAACTAGAAATTAATAATTAAGCCTTCTCTATACTTAATTATTTATTTCTTGAATTTAATACATTTAATTAAATTGAAAAATTAAATATCTAAGTTGATTTTCATCATGATACTTAAATATTTTTTTTCATGACATTTAATTAAATAGAAAATTATTTTAAGCTGATTTTTTTTTACAACTTAAATTTGAATAATTTTCAAAATATATTTTATTTATTTTATTAATCAATTTCGAAAGTGCATTTGATTATGCAAGATGATTTTGAATTTATCTTGAAACATAGATTAAAGTTGTAAATTAATTATTTATTTTAATTAATTTTTGAACCAACTTAAATCAATGATTTTTTCATTTAATGATTAATTTAAAATAAATGAACTAAAATATATTATTATTAGAAATTGAATTAATTAGTCAAAAGAAAATCTAGATAGATAATATTTTTGCTTTAAGTATTTTTCTAGTAATTATTTTTTTTTTGTATTTCGAAAATAGTATAGTTTTATACTTTATTTTTTCGAAATACAATAAATATATTCTTATGAAAATTTAAATTTGAGTTGAAAATTAATTTAAATTAATACAGCTTAAATTAAATAATTTTCTTAATATTTATTGGAAAGTTAATACTAAGATGGAAATAATTCAATTTATTTTCATAACCATCTAAGTATAATTTTATAAATATTAAATTAAATTATATTTAGAGTTTTATTCTAAATTTGATATTTAATGAATATATATATAAATAATAGAAGAAAATACATTTTAAATAATGAGCTTTATTATTATTAAGATATTCGATCTCCATTGTTGGTTTTACATTGCTATTGTTTTAGTGAGTAATCCTCCCTAATGGAGGAACGTTCATTAGCAAGTTAGCACCGTTTAATCTCAAAAGATAAGTATATTTGTAAGTGTTTTATATTAGTATTGATCACCCTAATGGTGACAATTGTATTTGATTTACAAAATATGAAACAATGGTGAAAGCTCATGAAATAGGAATGACCTTGACTCTCGCCTAAACGGGACAATGTCGGATCCTCCTTTTGATCGAATAAAAGGTTGCTAGAATGGTTATTATTTTAGATGAGCTGACAACTCTATTCAATGGATGGTAGCTTTGACTCTCGCATAAACGGGACACTGATATCAGTTTGTTGAAAACCTTGGAAATTATTTAGGATTGTATGTGTTAGTATTTTCTCTTGTCATTTCTACTTGCTATGTGCTAATAATTTCTGAATTAGATTTTGTGTTAAACCATAATTGATTTCTATATTTATTTTGTAGTATCCTGTATAGCCATGTCAAATCCCATGTTATCACTCTTGACTGAAAATAAGCTAAATGGATCTAACTTCCCTAAATGGAATGAGAACATTAATATTGCTCTCATAGGTGAAAGTGCCCTGTTTGTGTTAACTGAGCCGTCTCTTGAACAGCCGAGTGACAATGCAACTAAAGCTGTTAAAGAGAAGTTTGAGCGTTGGCAGAATGCTAACAATAAAGCTCGATACTTCATGCTTTCTAGCATGGTTGGCACCTTGAAAACAAGATTTGCAAAAACTGACACAGCTGCAAAAATAATGACGAAGTTAACTGAGCTATTCGGAATGGCATCTATCCACTCTCGCTTTGATGCGACTAAGAAATTCATCAATGCACGGATGGAACCCCATCAGAATGTGCGTGATCACCTTCTCCAAATGGCAAGTTATTTCCAGGAAGCCCAGAATTATGGTGCTGAAATGGATCAGACAACTCAAGTAAGTCTTATCTTGAATATTCGGACTCCAGCTTTTCGACCCTATACATAAAATTATGTCATGAATAAAAAGGAGCAAGACTTTCACACGTTAGTCAATGACCTTCAGACATATGAAAATTTGATTGGAGGACCCAAGAAGAAAGGGAGTAAACATCAGAATTCTGGAAATGGTAATGGGACGATTAAACCTGAGGCACATCTAGCCTCTACTTCAAGACCTAAGACAAAGAAGAAGTGGAAAAATACCAAGAAGCGAGCTCAAGCCGTGAAAACAGTTAAGAACAAAAAGGCTGCTCCTCCTGCTGATACACTAAGAGGAAAGTATCTCGACTGCAATGAGAAAGGCCATTGGAAACCCTAATGTCTTAAACTTCTTGCAAAGAAACAAGGTATTTCTTGTTGGAAATTATTTTACCAGGATCTTAGATCTACTTACAAGTATGTTGATTAACACCCTAAATATGAACTTTTTAAAACGATGAAATAAACACATATAAAGTTTGAGAAACCTTACATTGGGTGCAGCGGAATAATATGACTCCTTCCGTTCAGATATCTAGCCCTTGATTCCTTTTTGTAGCAGAGCATTATCAATATCTGAACCTGGATCTCTTTCTCTGATTCTTTAGTGTTGAAGCTCCTTCTTGCTGAAAGTCTTTCTTCACGATCTTCCTCACTATGATTGAGGTATCACTTGCTGTGTGTGGGCACTACTCTCACACTAAGAATTTCGAAATTGAAGAGGGAAGGAAGAGAGAAAGCTGGCGGCTAAAGATAGGGAGAGAGAGAGGCTCAGTTTTTCTGAATGAAAAGTCAGAAGGAAAGTGTGGTGTAAATTTCCTGAAGCCTTCACTATGTATTTATAGCATTCCACTAGGGTTAGGTTTGAATTATTTGGCATTAAAATAATGAAAATATCAGAGGGAAAACCCTACAAAAGTGGCCGGCCCTATACATGTGGATTGGCGCCTCACGTTTTGCAATTTTGCAGTTTTATCTTTTCTGTATCTGATTTTCAAAAACGCCAATTTTCAAATTCAACCATTTAAATGCCAATTCTAACTATTTAATAACTATAAATAATTATTAAATAATATTGTCATTTATCATATTTATTAATTGAACCATACAAAGTATCATAATTAACGAATATGCCCCTAAAATTCTTTCTTTACAATTTTGCCCTTACTTAGTGAAAAATTCACAAATAGACATAGTCTAATTTGAGATTTATAATTGATTAATCAAAACCAATTATATGAGTCTTACAATCAATATTATCTCAACTAGTGCGGGGACCATGGGCCTATATAACCGAGCTTCCAATAAGTAGATCAAGAATTTATTACTAAAATTCACTAACTTATTAATTCTTCGTTGAATCCACGCATAGAACTTAGAATTATACTCTCAGTATATAGAATGCTCTATATGTTCCACCATATAGACACATCATTAGTTATCCATTGTTATAATCCTAATTTGATCAATGATCCTCTATATGAATGATCTACACTGTAAAGGGATTAGATTACCGTTACACCCTACAATGTATTTAATCCTTAAAACACTTAACCCCGTATAAATGATATTTCAGCTTATGTGAAATGAGATCTCCACCATTTATTTTCGTTTGGTCAAGTTCGAATGAGATCATCATTTACTTACTATTCGCCTGATAGAAGCTATAGATTCCATGTTAATGTTAGTGCTCCCACTCAATTGCACTACCGTGTTCCCAAAATATACGTATCACCCTGACCCAAAAGTACGTTTAACTAACAAATCAAAGAACACGAATAGCCTCTTGAGATTGAGCCTAATCATAACAGGATTAAGATCATTTGATCTAGGATCAACTAGGCGATATTGACTTGAATAGATATTACGGTAAGTTTAATAAATCTAAGTCAAATTTCAATATCGGTCCCTTCCGATGCATACTCCATGCATCCAACCTGAGCTTTACTTTAACCAATGCTCTGGAAAGAACATAGCACTTCTCCAAATGCAAGTAAACTCTATTGTAGATTATCTTATCAGTAAAACCCTATGTCTGATAAATCTAGGAAACTTTATTCACATAGTCATGTTTACTTTCCAATGTGTTGACAGCACAATAAATAGGATCAAGTATGTGAAAAGGGTTTCAGAAGAATTCATACATTATCTACATATAATCATGAAATAAATCATGTGAACCATGCAACAATAAATGTTATTTCTGATCTATATTAATAAGTAAATCTGATTATATTGAAATGAGTTTTATTTAGGGCATAAAACCCAACAAACTCCCACTTGCACTAATATAAAACAAAAAAATGCATTTCAAATAATCTCAACACCTTGA
Source organism: Cannabis sativa (assembly GCF_029168945.1). Classification (NCBI taxonomy): domain Eukaryota; kingdom Viridiplantae; phylum Streptophyta; class Magnoliopsida; order Rosales; family Cannabaceae; genus Cannabis; species Cannabis sativa. The sequence goes on from NC_083606.1 coordinate 30,091,707, forward strand.
TATACAAATCAAGTGTAGTAGTAGTAAACTCCTCGTAATAGAATCTGAAAGGTTGAAATAAACACAACCTTTTCTCCACCATTACTCTTCCTTAATCACAAAATCATTGATAAAGTGAAATTCCTCTCTATATGTCTACTCTCTTGGGATACTGGATTCTATACCTTTGGCAAGTACTTTTGGTTAATCAGGAAATTAACACTAGTAGTTTAGGTAATTTGGAATGGTGCCAAAAATGTATAGAACTTTCCTTAGACTGATTTTACACTTCTCCAAAATCACTATTCCACCCCAGAGTAATCACCATCTTATCAGAAAGATTTTCTAGCACAAAGGCAAATTTCGAAATCTAATGTGGTGTAGTCTAAGAGTTTTAAACACACCCTTATAGACTAACATATAGTTCCTTTTCTTAATCTTTAGATTTACTTGATTGTCTTCCAATGTTCTTCTTCTGGATTAATCTGATACCTACTTATTACTCCCACTCAACAGCAGGTGTCTGGTCTAAGGCATACAAAAGCATATCTAAGACCTCTCACTGTTGATTTAAGATATTCTTTCATGGCTTTATCTTTTCTGGAATAGTTGAGACTTTTCCTTGGATAAATAAAATCTATGCCTAAGAAGTTGTGAAGCTTCTATAGATTTCCATTAGAAAGAAAATGCTTCTGCATCTTACTAAAGTAAGTTGCTTGCATTAGAGTAAGTAATTACCAGGTATACCACAAGCCATAGGCTTAGATAAACTCAAACCTATAATACTAGGAACAGGAGGTTTTGTTAAGTCCATAGAATAGACTTATAAATGAAAATTTCCTTTTATGTCCTTGTATTAGAAAACTTTAGGTTATTCCATGTGAATGGATTAAACCATAGTTCTATTGGCTTTCTTCTTAGTTTCTTATCTTGATAATCCATTACTTGTTTAAACTCACAATGGATTTTAATCACTAGTGTCTCCCAAGTCATAAGAAGGTGAGTTCCTAGAAACTCTCCCACTACGACAAGGTACCGTGAATTATGTCTAAGAAGACTAAATGGTATTAACCTCTTTGGTTGTGACAAGACAACAGAGGCAGTGGGATCATCATATGTCAAATAAGATGATAAACCACTTTTGGAATCAAGAATTAAATATCTCCTTTATATGCCAATTTTTTTTTTCAGACTTAGTCATTTTCTTAGAAAAGTAGTATTTGTTTGAACAACCACTTTCTTATCTATTGACTATGGGATGGTCCACCCTAATCACTTAGAATAGCTGACAAACTATGGTTAACAGTTCTAGCTTTTCTTAAGATTTTGATTAGGTCATCCATGAATCTAGTAATGATTTTCATTAAGTATACAACCATTACATCATTCTGAAATTGTATTACCATAGAAGGAATTAGGCAACGACTAGTAACTAATCATCAATATGCAACTCGAAATTTCTAGGGAGGTAAGTTTGGATATAATTCAAAAATCAATTTAATGATCTTTGAACTACATATCTACTAACTATTTCTCCATCCCTATCAGTTCGCAAGATCTTTAACCACTTACCTTAATGGTGTTTAACCATTGCTAGAAATTAATGAAATTTTTTAAACATTTCAAATTTCTTTTGCATAATGTATAATCTAGAGTTATCGTTTTAAGAATACAACGAAAAACTCATATCCACCCCTGAAGTACATCCATCTGCGAATGAGATGAACTACTTTCAGTGGATATAGGCATATTAACTCATTGCAGAGATTGATCTTGTCATAAACACTATGATCATGATACAAATTCAATAGATAAAAAAAATGTGGTTGAGTCTTTTGATGACTTAGGTATAGTTACATCAAAGAGTTCTTAGAATAGTGCAAGTGGATCCTGGTCACAGGATACTAAACTCATATTCCATACAGTTTGAATCCATTAATAGAAGATGGATTTTAAACACTTGAGAAAGTGTAACTGTATTGTATTGTGGAATGAGAAATATAAGAAAATTTCTGTTTGGAATCTAAAATTAAAGTCAAAGACTTAAATTTATACCAAATATTATGAGTAATTCTATCTTGGACCACCACTACTAATTTAACTCTAAGTCTGATTTGCCCATACAAGTAGGAGATTTCTAAGATTGAGGATTTATATCAATTGGGAATAGAATTTCGGGATTATATTCATATGCGTCACTTAATTTCTTAAGAGAAATATAGAATGACATGAAATGATTTATAGACCATTCATCCAATGATATGTTATTGAGCTAATTTGAAATGAATAAGCTAAGAAAAATTAGGATAATTTCGTTGTTTAAACAAGAATCCAACGATGCTTCGATTAGCGAAAGTCAAAGTAATCTTATTTTTATAATCTTCTGGTTTCATATCGTAAAAATACTAGTCTAAGGTGTCATCAATTGATGAACAACTAGATGTCGCATAAACAATATTTATCTTTCGAGATCTAACACTATTATGAATGTCTAATGGTGAAAATCCATTAGGGATTTATCTCATTAGATAAACAAACCAAGTTAGACCAACAATGAAGATTCAAAATTAAACTACAACTTAATAACAGAAAATAACATGGTTCAATATAAATTACACAATTTAGAAATTATTAAACATATAGCAAGTAAGAATGACAAGTGAAAATACTAAAACATACATTCCTAAATAATTTCCATGGTTTTCAACAAACTGATATCAGTGTCCCGTTTAGGCGAGAGTCAAAGCTACCATCCATTGAATAGAGTTGTCAGCTCATCTAAAATGTTAAACATTCTAGCAACCTTTTATTCGATCAAGATTTGAATTCAGCGTTGTCCCGTTTAGGCAAGAGTCAAGACAATTCTATCTTATGAGCTTCCACCATTGTTTCGCAATTTGCAAGTCAAATATGGTCGTCACCATTAGGTTGATCCATACCATATAAAACACTTACAAACTACTTATCTTTCGAGATTAAACGGTGCGAAATTGCTAATGAACGTTCCTCCATTAGGGAGGATTACTCACTAAAACAAACGCGATGTAAAACCAACAATGGAGATCGAATATCTTAATAATAAATCTCATTATTTAAAGAGAGTTGTATTTTATTTGATTCTCTTTATTTAATCTATTTATTTTAAATATATATCTATTTAATTAAAATTTCCAATTTTGAATGAAAAATTCTAAATATAAATTTTACTTAGATGGATATGAAATTAACATGAATTATTTCCATCTTAGTAATAATTTCCAATAAATATTTAGAAAATATTCAATTGAAGTTGTTACAAAATTAATTTAAATTAATTTACAACTCAAGTTTAATTTTCTATAAATATATATTGCATTTCGAAAAATTAAAGTATTTAAGGATACAATTTTCGAAAATACATGTTAAAATAAAAAATAAATCCTGGAAAAATTATTCTAATTTAATTTTGGTCCAAAATTAATTAATAAAATTAATTTACAACAAAAAATATAATTTTCCTATTTAATTAAATATATATAAGGAAAATTTTAAATATTTAAGTATGACGATGAAAATAAACTTAAATATTAATTTTTTATTTAATTAAATACACTAGAAAAATACTTCAAGCAAAAATATCACCTATCTAGATTTTCCTTTGACTAATTAATTAAATTTCTAATAAAATATATTTTACTTCATTTATTTTAATTAATCATTAAATGAAAAAATCATTTGTAACGCCCTAATGCTAAGGCACGCTACAGTGCTTTTTCAATTATTGTGTAATCTTTGCTAATCAAAGAAATTTCTCGAAAAACGTGTCAAATTAAAACTTTTGCATTAAATACTAAACTTTGTAATTTAATAAAATATTTACAAGTGTCGGGATCCCGATTTTTTAAACTTTATAAAATTTACTTTTCAAGCATACATTCCAAAATACACAGAGTTACAGGTCGCACAGCGACTTTCAAAATACAACTCCCAGATGTCCCGAGACCGAACACTCCAGGTCGCGCCGCTTGACATGTACAATCTCACCCGAGCTCAGGTTCACTCCTGTTCAGCTTTCGCCTTTCCTTTACCTACACATGGAAGCGAGCGCGTGAGTCAACGTACTCGCAAGAAATGCATATAACATATCATATAATTTCCGACCTGTAAATAGGCGCCCATACACCTATTTACAGAGCTTAACAGATGAGTATGAACGTTCTAACTGGGACACGACCATGTACCATGTACCACATACACTCATTATACCTTCGTATTAGTGTAGGTAAGGTATGACCGCACCTTGAGTACTATCTAGTGTTGTACCACAGACACCTTGTACCTTCCCGTACAAGTGCTGGTAACACTATGATGTACTTCCAAACATCACACACCTTACCAATGCACTCTGTACCACAACCGTACAAATGTTGGTAGTGTATGAATCACAATAAATAAGCATGTATACATATTAACACATACATACATTCAGATAATCACATCATACATTATACACAGTTCCTACCTGTTTTCCGAATTCAAGTGTGTTGGCCGACCTGAATGGAATTCTCGTGCTAAATGGATGCCCTAATCACATATTGAAACCGGGTAAGCCACATGATTAAAACCCTAATCCCGGTGAAACCAAACCAAAACCCTAGGTTCTGCTATACTCTAAAGGGGTTATTCTAACTCTGGAAATGGGGAAACACCCAACCGAGGCACCGAAATGGCAAAAATTGAGAAAATGAAAGGCCGGGAACCACCGCCAAACCGGCTAGCCGGTTTTGTGTACCGCAAACCTAGCCGGTTTGCACCAGTATTTCCCAAACTTTTCATTTGTTGCTCAATTCTTCACCAATTGCCATGAAACCTTCCAGAGCTCCTATTCAATGTACAAACAATATAATCCAGCCAGTAATTCGCAGAATAAAACAATAAATGTCAACTTGCCATTAAAGCTTAAAGCTTGAACTCAAAGCTTAGAATTGCACAAAACTAACAACCAATCTCTAAACCAGCTACCATGAACTAAAAATAAGCTAAACAAACCCTAAAATTCGAACTAAGCAAACCTTAAACCCTAACAGCCCCTATAACCCAAAATCACTTCTTGAAAACCAAAATACAACTTCATGAACTTGAAAAAGAAAGGAGCTAGGGTTACCTTGGTTATTTTCCTTGAATCCTTGGATGAAAATACAGAAAATTATGAAGAAAAATTGGGTTTTCCTTCTGGTTTGTGAGAGCCGAACACCAAGAGAGAGAAAGGAGAAATGGTTTCTTGATTTCTCTAATTTTTAATTTCTTTTTCAAAATAAAACCCCTTCTCATTCAATTATATTAAAATAAAATAGGTGTCATCACCCAAGGCTGCCACCTAACCCTCATTTAACCAATTTACTAAAGACTAAAATGCCCTTAAGATTACAACTTAGGTATCTTTTTAAAGCTAGGGGTAAAATGGTCAATTTCCATAGCCCCGCTCAATCCCGATAAAATATTTTCTCTAAAATATTTTCCACTATGAAATAAGGTTCTAAACTTACCCATGTGATCAATCTAGCCATCCATCGCATTTTCCGTTGTCGCCGAACAAAAATTACAAAAATAACATATTAAACATATAAACTAGATAATACCCCTAGAGTTTAATAAAATCTCCGGAATTGAGAAATTATAACTCTAATATTTATTTCTAAATATTGGGGTCCACAAATAAATTAATTCACAAATAATAATAAAATAATTAAAATTAGTGCTAATTGCCTTTACTAATCCATATACTAGAGCGGTCATTACAATTATCCCCCCGTTAATAGGATTTCGTCCCCGAAATCTAACCTGAATAGCTCTGGATGCTGAGTCCTCATATCCGACTCCAACTCCCAGGTGGCTTCTTCCACCTTACTGTTTCTCCAGAGCACCTTAACCAGTGCAATAGTCTTGTTCCGAAGAACTTTTTCTTTTCTATCCAAAATCTGAACAGGTTGCTCTTCATAGGATAAGTCTGGTTGAAGTTCAAGGGCTTCATAACTCAAGACATGAGTCGGGTCTGACACGTATTTCCTTAACATAGAAATGTGAAATACGTCATGAACAGCCGATAATGCTGGTGGTAAGGCTAGCCGATACGCTACCTGCCCGACCTTCTCAAGTATCTGAAATGGCCCAATGAACCTAGGGCTTAACTTACCCTTCTTCCCGAAGCGTCTAATACCCTTCATTGGCGAAACCCGCAGGAAAACATGTTCTCCTGCCTGAAATGTAACATCTCTACGCTTCGGATCAGCATAACTTTTCTGCCTGCTTTGAGAAGCAAGCATTCGAGCCTTGATCTTATCAATAGCTTTATTGGTTCTCTGTACTAATTCTGGACCCAGGTACTTCCTTTCTCCTGTCTCGTCCCAATGAATAGGAGAACGACATTTTCTACCATATAACATCTCATAGGGAGCCATCCCTATTGTACTTTGGTAGCTATTGTTGTAGGAGAATTCGATTAAAGGCAAGTACTTACTCCATGAACCCTCAAAGTCCATGACACAGGCTCGCAATAGATCTTCTAAAATCTGGATAGTTCTTTCTGACTGACCATCAGTCTGAGGGTGAAAGGCTGTACTAAACTTTAACTTGGTACCCATAGCCTTCTGAAGACTCACCCAAAACTTCGATGTGAACTTTGGATCCCTGTCTGATACAATAGATTTAGGGGCTCCATGGAGACGAACTATCTCCTTCACATTTAAATATCTAATTTAAGTTGTATTAGAAAAAATCTAGAACTTAAATATTTTCAAATTTAAATATCAAAAATTAAGTTGTAACCACTTAATTTGAAAATATTCCATTTTAAGTTAATATTCGAAAAGATATCAACTTCAAAAATATCTAAAATATCCATTTAAAGTTAATATTCGAAAAGATATGAACTTAAAAAATATCTAAAGAATCTTAATAACCAATTCCTAAAATTCCTCAACTTAATTTTGAAATTTTAAATCAAAAAGATATTCAGATTTAAGCTGGTTAGTTATAGATAACTAAATGTCAACTTAAATAGGAATATTTAATGAAAAATTTAAATTAAGCTTCAGAAAGAATCTAGATGGTTATAATTCTATATTTAATTAAATACAAGAAAATACATATAGTTTAGCTTAGAATAAAATTCTTTAAACTATAATTTTCTTAAATTAATTTCAAAATAAATGAAATTAATTATGTTGCTAATCAATTTTATTAGGTTAAACTAGTTTAATTAACCTAGTACAGTTATTCAAATCAGGCAAATGGGCCTTCACAATTGGGGTGGTTCATGTGAGGGGGTGCTGGGTTCAGTATGTCGTACCCACTACTATGGCTCCCAACTCTCACACAAGGCCCAAAAGAGAGGAATTTAACCTTAAAATGAACAACTGTTATTAATTGAATAGGCCCAAAAACTAAATGGGCCTAAATAAAATCTATCAAGAACTATGATATTTTATTTAGCAACAACAACCTATATGCATCTATAATGAAATTAAACACATAGGCTCACACAGGCACACTTTGGATGGGTCCTATCATGTTGCTAGGTCATACACAGATGAAAGAAGATTGTAAATATACCTGTTACAAATTATTTACTTGACCAAGGGAGCAATCAGATCATTAGATCTGGCAAAAAGTTAACCATGGCTATTTGCAATCAAGCAATAATAGGTTTTGAAAACTTACAAACAAGTTAAAACACATACTCCTGTAACAAGGTTAGCTGGATAGTTGGATGTAGGATTTATTTAATTTTAAATTAATAATTTCGAAAAATAATTAATTAAATAAATAAAAAAATTTATTTTCGAAAATTTAAAAAAAAAATTAAAAAAAATTTCGAAATTTAAATTAAAAATAAAATAAAATTAAACCTACAATTTTGAAAAATTAGGTTTCAACCAACCTAAATATCATTTCAAAATTTGCTAACTACTTTTAAAAATTAAATGTTATTTTATAAATAACAATTAAATAAAAAATTAAAAAAGACAAATGAATATCTTTTTCAGATTTTAAATGTAAGTTAAATAAATAAAATAACAAAATTTAAAAGTTAGCAAAATATCTTACATCTATTTAAAATTACATGATTATAGTTATCTTATTTTAAATTTAAATAAGCTCAAATTATTATATAAAAAAATTAATTTAAAAATATAAAATATGACCTTAAATTTAAAAATAAGATAAGATATAATGAAATTTAAAAATAAGATAGATAATTAAGTAAAAAAAAAGATAGATATTGACTATTTCAAATTCAAATTACACTAATATCATGAATTAAATTTAAAAAATATTAATTAAATTAATTATGATAATTAGAATTACATTAGGAATAGTAAATGTATAAATACAGAACTACACAAAAAATCGGAAGTTAAATCCATGAAATAGCATGAAAAAACGAAGAAAAACGAAAACATTTGCGAGCTGTACGGACAGTATGCCAAGCATACTGCCCGCGCGCGCATCAGAGGCTGCATGGGCGAGAATTGCCGGCGCAGGAGGCTGCAAGCAGCCTATTCCGCGGGCGGAGCCCAGGATTTCAGACAAAATCTTTGTCTGCGCGCGTGCTGTCCGAGGGACAAGCCTCGTGCTCGCGCGTGTGTAGTTGCACGACTCCGATATTTTTCGAAACTTCAAAAAATCATAACTAATTCAAATTAAATCGAAATTGAGTTCTGTAAAAAAGGAACTTGCTTAATTTTTTCCACACTATCCACTAAAAATAATTCCACAAACAGATATTCAATTATTTTTCACGAAAATTCACAAATATCAATCAATCATCATACAACACTCAATACAACATGATACCATCCAAAACATCAAACAATCGTTTTAAAGTCGAAATTTCTTGCAAGAAAATCAATTAACATGGCTCTAAGGCCTGTTGTTGGAAATTATTTTACCAGGATCTTAGATCCACTCACAAGTATGCTGATTAACACCCTAAATAGGAACTTTCTGAAACGATGAAATAAACACATATAAAGTTTGAGAAACCTTAAATTGGGTGCAGCGAAATAATATGACTCCTTCCCTTCACATATCTAGCCCTTGATTCCTTTCTGTAGCAGAGCATTATCAATATCTGAACCTGGATCTCTTTCCACTATAAGAAAAGGCATTTTTACCGGCGCAATTCGTCAAATGCGCCGGTAAAGGTTGTCGAGATAGAGCAAAATCTGAAATCCCACTTGCATTTAGGCTTCACTTTTGCCGGCGCATTATTGCGCTGGTGTTAAAAGGTTTTACCGGCGCAATACTGAATATGCGCCGGTAAAAGTTACCAAATGAAGCGCCAATAGGCGCGAGAAGTTTGCCGCCTTCCATTTCATTGCGTGGATTTCCTTGGTAGGTGGGAATACTTTTACTGGCGCACCATTACGCCGGTAAAAGTGTTAAAGGAAACGTGTGGATTTTGATGTGATAAGTGAGAATACTTTTAGCAGCGCAATTGTGCGCCGGTAAAAGTATTTATTGTGCCGGTAAAAGTATTTACTTAAAAGCTCGTTTTTTGCTACTTAGGTCAGATTTTAAAAACAATTTTACCGGCGCAATTGGATTGTAACACCCTAACTATCTCGGGCGTATTACGTGATTTTTAAACGTACTGTGCAGCTCGTTGCTAGTCAACGAGGTTTATGGAAAAACGTGATTAATTAAAATTTTGCTTTTTCATTAAACTTATAAACCATTTTACAAAAGTCTCGGGATCCCGATTTATAAAAATATTTACAAACGTTTTTACTGTTCAACTTTTACATCAAAATAAAGTCGTCTAACGACAGTTACAAAAATCTCAGCCGTGCTGTCCCGAGGATCGTACGCTCCAGGCCTAACCGCCCCGACATGTACAATCTCATAAGCTCGCTCACGGTCCATCAGCAACTGCCTTGCCTTTACCTACACATGAACATAAACTGTGAGTCGACAGACTCAGTAAGAAAAGCATAATAATATCATACATAAAACTGACTGCCGTGTCCAACACGATACTGAGTCCCGCTACTGCCATGTCCAACATGGTACTGAGCACTACTGCCATGTCCAACATGGTACTGAGTTTTGAACGTTCAGGGGACGGTACTATTGACAAGTATCCTCCTGATCGGTCGAACCGGTCATACTCCATTCTTGGTCATACTCCGGCTGTACCGACGGATAGGTCAATAGCACCGAACCACCAACCGGTGTCGGCTGATCGGTCGAACCGGTCATACTCATTCGGTCATACTCCGGCTGTACCGACGTGACAGGGTTGGGTGGTTCGAAGCCTAAATACATATCTAATGTAATCTAACAGGCTTCCTACATGCACGCTAAACATGTAATCTACATATGCATACTGTTATACTAATCTTACCTGGATTCCGATTTCGTGTGTGCCGTCAACCCGACCGGAATCGAAGCCGAACGGCGGACATCGGCTCCTTAAAGAAAATACACTTTGATCTAGCAAAAACACTAGAAATCACCAACCAAAATCCCAGCTTTGAACCCTCCAAGCTCAGCCGAAAGAGAGGAAAAGAGAGAGAGAGCTTTCTATTTGATTTTTTCTAATTTTTGACTAAGTGTAAAAAAGTTTGAGAAAAAGGAATTTAAATCACATTATTCATTTATTTCAGCCAACATTTAAATCCAAATCAACATTTAATTTCCAAATAAAAACTCACATAAGACAAAACACTAATGGGGCAAAAAGACCATTTTGCCCCTCCACCATAAAATCACTAAAATCATACCAAAGGGGTATTTTTGGGACATTCTAAATTCCCGGCCATTCCCGACATTCCCAATGTCTAAAACCCGTCCCCAAAATACTAACATACTAAGTTGTGATTTCTACTGAGCCAAACGCCGCGTTCCAAAATACCGTACACCGGAAATGCGAAATATAAAAGCTACTGATAACGTACTCATGCATATCTGAATTCCATAAATATCAATAATAAATTATTTAAATGGCTATAAATAATTTCCTGATTAAACATAAACAGCTGCTAATTTCCAAATTAACTAAGCGGGCTTTACAACTATCCCCCCCTTAAAAGGATTTCGTCCCCGAAATCTAACCTGAATAACTCTGGATATTGAGCTCGCATATCTGACTCAAGCTCCCAGGTGGCTTCTTCCACCTTACCGTTTCTCCGCAGAACCTTAACCAACGCTATGGTCTTATTCCGAAGGACTTTATCCATTCTATCCAGGATCTGCACTGGCTGTTCCTCATAAGACATATCCGACCGAAGTGAAGGCTCTCATAATCGAGTATATGAGAGGGGTCTGAAACGTATTTTCTCAACCTTGAGACATGAAATACGTTGTGCACTGCTGATAAAGCTGGAGGCAATGCTAACCGATATGCCACTTGACCTATCTTCTCGAGAATCTCGAAAGGTCCTGTAAACCTAGGGCATAACTTGCCTCTTTTCCCGAAACGTTTAATCCCCTTCATCGGAGATACTCGCAAAAACACATGGTCCCCTACTCGGAACTCAACATCTCTACGTTTCTGGATCGCGTAACTCTTCGTGCCTTTCTGTGAGGCAAGCATTCTAGCTTTAATCTTTTCTATTGCCTCATTGGTCCGCTGAACTGACTCTGGACCTAGGTATTTCCTCTCCCCTGTCTCATCCCAGTGGATAGGGGATCTACACTTTCTACCGTACAACAGTTCGTAGGGTGCCATCCCTATCGTACTCTGGTAACTGTTGTTGTACGAGAACTCTATTAACGGTAGGTATTTATTCCATGAACCCTCAAAGTCCATAACACAGGCTCTCAGCATATCCTCCAATATCTGAATTGTCCTTTCGGACTGACCATCTGTCTGAGGATGGAATGCTGTACTGAATTTTAGCTTCGTACCCATTGCCCGTTGCAAACTTTGCCAAAATTTGGAGGTGAATTTCGGATCCCTGTCCGAAACTATAGACTTCGGTACCCCGTGAAGTCTCACTATCTCCCTGACATATAACTCTGCCAATTGATCCACTGTAAACGTTGTTCTAACCGGCAGAAAATGAGCAGATTTCGTAAATCGATCCACCACTACCCAGATGGAGTCATACATACCCGTGGTCCTAGGTAACCCGACCACAAAATCCATCGTAATATCCTCCCATTTCCATTCTGGTAGGGTTAGAGGCTGCAACAACCCTGCTGGTCTCTGATGTTCAGCCTTGATCTGCTGACAAGTGAGGCATCTCGAAACGAATTCTACCAAATTCTTCTTCATACCGCTCCACCAGAAGTACGGTTTCAAATCTTGGTACATCTTGGTGGTGCCGGGATGCAGAGAATACGGGGTAGAATGAGCCTCCTCAAAGATCTCGTTCCTCAAGTCCACACTGTTCGGGACACAAACCCTGGCTTTATACAAAAGCACCCCACTAGCTGACACTGAAAAGTCTTTGGCTTGACCAGCCAATACCTCATCTCGGATTTTCACTAACTCCGGATGCGTACGAGCAACCTTTATTCTTTCCAACAGATCAGATTGCAGCGTTAAGTTGTGAAGCTGACCTACCACAAACTCGATGCTGGATCTAACCATATCCTCTGCTAGCTGAGGTGAGATCTGAACCATGCTAGCTACTTGCCCGGGACCCTTTCTGCTCAGGGCATCGGCCACTACATTGGCTTTCCCGGGATGGTAAAGGATCTCACAATCATAATCCTTCACTAGTTCCAACCAACGTCTTTGTCTCATGTTCAAATCTTTCTGAGTAAAGAAATACTTGAGACTTTTATGGTCGGTATAGATCTCGCACTTCTCCCCATAAAGGTAATGCCGCCAAATCTTCAGTGCAAACACCACTGCGGCTAATTCTAAATCATGAGTCGGGTATCGCTGTTCATAATCCTTTAACTGACGGGAGGCATAAGCGATAACCCGATCGGCTTGCATCAATACGCACCCCAAACCCTGTTTGGATGCGTCACAATAGACTACGAACTTCTCCTTGTCCGAAGGCAAAGCTAGTACCGGAGCAGTAATCAACCTCTGTTTCAGCTCCTGGAAACTAGCTTCGCATTTATCTGACCAGATAAATCGTTGATTCTTCTTTGTAAGCTCGGTTAGGGGCATTGAAATTTTGGAGAACCCCTCCACGAACCTACGGTAGTACTCAGCTAATCCCAAAAAGCTTCTGATCTCTGTCACTGTCTTCGGTCTCGGCCAATCCCTGACGGATTCAATCTTCCCGGGATCCACCTTGATCCCATCCTTACTCACAATGTGCCCTAGGAAGGACACCTGAGACAACCAGAACTCACATTTCTTGAATTTGGCGTAGAGCTTGTGTTCTCGAAGTCGTTGCAGTACCATCTGAAGATGTAACTCATGCTCCTCTTCTGATTGAGAGTACACGAGGATGTCGTCGATAAACACAATTACACAGATATCGAGGAAATCCTTGAATACTCTATTCATCAGGTCCATGAATGCTGCAGGAGCATTGGTTAGTCCGAATGACATAACCAGGAACTCGTAGTGTCCATACCTAGTGCGGAAAGCCGTCTTTGGAATGTCCTCCTCTCAGATTCTCAACTGATGATAACCCGAACGGAGATCAATCTTAGAAAAGACTGTCTTTCCCTGAAGCTGATCGAACAAGTCATCGATCCTAGGTAATGGATATTTATTCTTCACCGTCAGCTTGTTCAATTCTCTGTAGTCGATGCACATCCTCATAGATCCATCCTTCTTCTTCACGAACAAAACCGGGGCTCCCCAAGGTGACACACTGGGCCGAATGAACCCTATGTCAAGCAACCCTTGGAGCTGAATCTTTAATTCCTTAAGTTCAGCTGGAGCCATCCTATACGGGGCTTTGGAAACCGGATCCACCCCTGGTGCCAAGTCAATCACAAAGTCAATCTCCCGCTGAGGTGGTAACCCTGGAAGTTCTTCGGGAAAAACGTCCAAAAATTCCCGAACCACACTGATGTCCTCTGGCCGAATGGTGTCTGGCCGAGTGGTGTCCACCACCACGGCTAGAAACCCTAAGCACCCACCGTGCAATAATTCTCTCGCTGACATAGCCGAGATCACCGGGATCCGAGATCCCTGAACCGAACCCACAAACACGAACGGTTCTTCACTTTTCGGTTGGAAGACCACCATCTTCCTCTTACAGTCAATGCTCGCCGAATATTTAGATAGGAAATCCATTCCTAAAATAATATCAAATTCGACTAAGCTCATCTCTATCAGATCAGCGCTTAACTCTCTACCATCTATCCTGATCGGCATAGACATAATCCACCTATTGGAGATAACCAATTCTCCGCCAGGTAACAGGGTTCCAAACCCTGATTCATATCTATCAAAGGGTCTAGCCAACTTACTAAAGACTCTGGCCGCCACATAAGAACGTGTAGCCCCAGAATCAAACAGCACTGAATAAAGCGAGTTGTTAATAAAAAGCTGACCTGTAACAACTGATGGGCTGGCATCTGCATCAGCCTGCGTGATGGCGAATACCCTGGCTGGAGTGGGTATCGCTGGAGCTCTCGGTGCCTCTGGTCGGAGCTGGGGACATTCCCTCTTGAAGTGCCCGGGCATGCCACAATGAAAGCATCCCTGCCCCTTGCACTCGCCCCGATGGTGCCTCTTGCAGCTAGGGCACTCGGGATAGGAGAATCGGGTCTCATTACCACCAGGACGACTCCCTGCAGTTCGGTTCCCCCGAACCTCTTGTTCGACTCGAGCCGCCGGGAAGCGATGGGTGCCCTCTTCCTCTGATCAATGGCCAAACCACTACTCCCCCTGCTAAATCCTGGTGCAGGAGGGGTAGGAGCCCCGCCACCAACCGAGTACCGGGCCGATTCGACATACACCCCATCGCGCCCTCGGCTCGCGGTGCCTTCTCCACCATCCGAGCATAGGTGGTGTCGTCGTCTGTGGTAATCATCGGGTCATGCCACGATCTTGGGATTCAACCCGTCCAGATACTTCTCCTTCCTGCTGAAGTCGGTCGGCACAATTCCCGAGGCTAACCTCGCCAACCGGTCAAACTGAGTAGTATAATCAGTGACACTCATGTTCTCCCGCTGGGTCAGGTGAACGAACTCTTTCCTCTTGGCGCTTCTGACCGCCTCATTATAGTATTTTGCGTTGAAGAGTTCCTGGAACCTTTCCCAGGTCATGGTGGTGACATCGTGAATCTGAGACACCATGTCCCACCATACCAGGGCATCCTCCTGGAACTGAAATGTGGCGCACACCACTCTGTCGTTACCGGTGACACCCATAAAGTTCAGAATTATGGTGATCACCGTAAGCCACTGCTCGGCTTTCGACACATCTGGACCTCCCAGGAATACGGAGGTGCTTGCTTCCGAACCGCTCATACAAAGGTTCCAATCCGTGGGCCGCCACCACTATCTCGGCACAGGCGGCGGGGGCGGTGCCACCGGAACTGCGGCCGGGCTGCAGGAGCACCCCGCCGTCTCAACCTCGAATCTCGAGGTCTTGTTCTTCGATCCGGCTTGCATCTCCGCAAACCGCAACTCCCGATTCGGGGCTCCCCGATCGGGCAGGGGAGCACAGGCAGCCTGTGGCGGGTTCTCATCACCCCGGCCACGAGCCCTGCCTCGGGGACCTCTACCTCGGCCCCTAGCAGGTGGGGGAAACTGAGCTCCCTGTCCCTGATTCGACCCTACGGAGTTGCCCTGACTCCTGGTAGTCCGCCTGGCGTCCATCTAGTTAGAACAGCCTGCGAAACCAAGAGTTGGCATATCAGGTCGTATTCAGGGCGAGCTTACTAATGCCGCTTAATTTGGAAATTAGAAATGAAACATGCGCCTATTCTACTATCAGGCTACTAACATGCTTCCTAACAGGCTTTTTTTTTTCATAACTGAATAAAATAAACTACTAAAGCAATAAAGGCTTACTGAACCGTGAACCGAGCTAACTGCTGATGATGATTGTACATGTCGTGACGATCTTCGGAAGACAACCTGGCGGCTCTGATACCAAGTTGTAACACCCTAACTATCTCGGGCGTATTACGTGATTTTTAAACGTACTGTGCAGCTCGTTGCTAGTCAACGAGGTTTATGGAAAAACGTGATTAATTAAAATTTTGCTTTTTCATTAAACTTATAAACCATTTTACAAAAGTCTCGGGATCCCGATTTATAAAAATATTTACAAACGTTTTTACTGTTCAACTTTTACATCAAAATAAAGTCGTCTAACGACAGTTACAAAAATCTCAGCCGTGCTGTCCCGAGGATCGTACGCTCCAGGCCTAACCGCCCCGACATGTACAATCTCATAAGCTCGCTCACGGTCCATCAGCAACTGCCTTGCCTTTACCTACACATGAACATAAACTGTGAGTCGACAGACTCAGTAAGAAAAGCATAATAATATCATACATAAAACTGACTGCCGTGTCCAACACGATACTGAGTCCCGCTACTGCCATGTCCAACATGGTACTGAGCACTACTGCCATGTCCAACATGGTACTGAGTTTTGAACGTTCAGGGGACGGTACTATTGACAAGTATCCTCCTGATCGGTCGAACCGGTCATACTCATTCTTTGGTCATACTCCGGCTGTACCGACGGATAGGTCAATAGCAAACCACCAACCGGTGTCGGCTGATCGGTCGAACCGGTCATACTCCGGCTGCTGGTCATACTCCAGCCTGTACCGACGTGACAGGGTTGGGTGGTTCGAAGCCTAAATACATATCTAATGTAATCTAACAGGCTTCCTACATGCACGCTAAACATGTAATCTACATATGCATACTGTTATACTAATCTTACCTGGATTCCGATTTCAGGTGTGCCGGTCAACCTGACTGGAACTGAAGCTGAACGGCGGATTACTGGCTCCTTAAAGAAAATACACTTTGATCTAGCAAAAACACTAGAAATCACCAACCAAAATCCCAGCTTTGAACCCTCCAAGCTCAGCCGAAAGAGAGGAAAAGAGAGAGAGAGCTTTCTATTTGATTTTTTCTAATTTTTGACTAAGTGTAAAAAAGTTTGAGAAAAAGGAATTTAAATCACATTATTCATTTATTTCAGCCAACATTTAAATCCAAATAAACATTTAATTTCCAAATAAAAACTCACATAAGACAAAACACTAATGGGGCAAAAAGACCATTTTACCCCTCCACCATAAAATCACTAAAATCATACCAAAGGGGTATTTTTGGGACATTCTAAATTCCCGACATTCCCAATGTCTAAAACCCGTCCCCAAAATACTAACATACTAAGTTGTGATTTCTACTGAGCCAAACGCCGCGTTCCAAAATACCGTACACCGGAAATGCGAAATATAAAAGCTACTGATAACGTACTCATGCATATCTGAATTCCATAAATATCAATAATAAATTATTTAAATGGCTATAAATAATTTCCTGATTAAACATAAACAGCTGCTAATTTCCAAATTAACTAAGCGGGCTTTACATGGATGTGCCGGTAAAAGTATATGTATGAATCAGGAGCACGAAGCCCCCTTCTTCTCCCCCATTTTTCATTTTTTTCCCAGGTTTTTAGGGAAAACCTCTCAGCCCCCCTCTCTCAATCTCTCTTTGATTCTCTATCAATCTCTCTCAAATTCTAACCCCCTCTCTCAATCCCTCTGAATCCCTGTCTTTTTCTCTTCAAAAAAATCACCACCACCACCTCCAACACCACCACCACCGTCGGCCACCACCACCATCGACGGCGGCCGAGCTACGTCAGCCACCACCGCAGACCACCAAGCCCCACCTCTAATTTATTTAAGGTATTTTTAATTTTTTTTAATTTTAATTTTTTTAATGTTTATATGTATAGATTTGTGTATGTATGTGTGTATTAGTATATGTATGTGTATATGTATGTATTTCTGTATGTATGTGTATGTATATTTATGTGGGTATAAATGTATGTATGTGTATAAATACATGTATGTATGTATATGTATGTGTATGTGAGATTATGTATATATATGTGTATGTATGTGTATGTGTTTGTGTATATATATATATGTGTGTGTATATGTATGTATGTATTTATGTGAATGTGTATGTGTATGTGGGTGTGGGTGTGTATATATAAGTATGCATGTATTTGTATGTGTATATTGGTGTATGTATATATATATGTATGTATGTAAATAAGTATGCATATATATGTGTGTGTATGTATGTATATATGTATGTAAATATATATGTATATGTGTGTGTATAAGTGTATGTGAGTGTGTGTGAGTGTATGTGTATGTGTATGTGTATTTGTGTGTATATGTGTAAGTTAGTGTAGGGTAATGGATATGTGATAAAATTTTTAAATTTTTATAGGTATTAAATTTTTAATTTGGTTTTACTTTTTTATGGAATTAGGTCCGTGTTCGACCGCTCGGGATTACCGCTAGCTGCCTGCAGTTGTCATTTTTACACTCGATTCAAGTATGTTTTTTTGCTTTCGTTTAGTATACGTAGCAGTGTTTGTTATTAGTTAATATGTATATGCATGTTAGAGAAGTAGGTTCTGTGATAAAATTGACTGCTGTTGGATGAGTGAATTATTTGTTTGTGTATATATTGTATGAAAATATTTGTTTGTGTTATTTATAGGTATTAAAAATTTTGGGTTTACACTTTTTAAGCCGTTATGCTGCCAAAATTTTAGTAGAAAAAATGTAAAATTAATTGAATGTTTAAATGAAATATAATTGAAATTGAAATTGAAAATATGTAATTAAAAAGTTAGTAAAATAATAATTTTTTAGGTATTAAAAAAAACATTTTTAATTTAAATAATAAATAATTAGGAAAATATTTAATTATGAAATGTAATATATAATTTTAAATATAATAAAATGATATTATTAGTTTTAATAAGTTAGTAATTTTAGTTTAAATAAAAAATGATTAAAAATTAATAAATGATTGAAAAAAAAATTAAAGAATGTAATATATAATTTAAAATGTAATAAAGTGGTATTAATTTTTTTTTAAAAAAATTAGTAATTTTAATTTAAATAAAAAAGGATTAAAAAGATAATAAAAGTGAAAAATGTAATATATAATTTAAAATATAATAAAGTGATATTATAAATTTGAAAAAGTTAGTAATTTTAATTTAATAATAAATTATTAAAAAAATAATAAAAGTGAAAAATGTAATATATAATTTAAAATATAATAAAGTGATATTATAAATTTAAAAAAGTTTGTAATTTTAATTTAAATAATAAAAGTAAAAATGTAATAAAGTGATGTTATAATAAGTATAAATGATTAAATGAGCATAAGATATTGTAAAGTACATGATAAGATATTGTAAAATAGCATAAAATTAAAATTGTATTATCTTTTCTTGATCTCTTTAGTTATACACCAAAGATAGGATTTAACAATTGTATTTGTATTATCACATAGTGATAATTTTTTTTTAAAAATTTTACACATGCACGAAATACCTTAGACCCGTTTGGAGAGGCGGAGTCAGTAAGGACTCTTAAATACGCTTCTCCAAATTATAATAAAGTGTTGTATATGTAGTATGTCTACACCAGGTGGCAGCAGTTCGAAAAAGAAAGGGGTCAGAGGTAAATACAAAGGCAAGAATGTTGAGGAGGAGCTCTCCAAAACACAATCTGCCAAGTTACAGATTGAGCTGCACGCAGAGACTGGCACCCCCGTCGGCAAAAATGGAAAAAAATTCAACAATATGGCAAAATGGATGACTCAGATGTCTATCCCCATTAATAAATTCAAATGGGAAGATGTCAGTAAAGCTGACATCAATGCACTCTGGGATCGACTTGAGGTATGTCTTAATAATTTTTCTAATTTCTAAATTACTATACTCTTATTAAATTGTAATTAATGTATTAATGTGTAACTTTTTGCAGACCAAGTTTGTCCTCCCACGAGATAACCCTACATTCGTAGACTACGGTGAGTACGAGATGTCAAAGGGTTTACGTGACTGGAGGGCAGACTGCAAGAAAAAGTGGATACAAAACATTGAGGAGCTTGGACAGGAGAGGGCCGACATGTCACCTCCTGAGGGAGTAACTCAAGAGGTGTTGAGTGACTGCATCGCTTATTAAAGCACAGACAAACAAAAGGTACATTTTTTAAAATTTCTAATTTTAGTAATGTTTAATTTATATAGTCAATAATAAATAATTAATTGTTAGAAAAATTATTAATTTCAGGCGAGAGCAGCGAAAAATAAAGAAAGTCGGGGTAAGATAAAATTTCTAGGAGGCTGGGGCTCCAAGCCTATTGTTTCACATGTTGTCGATGGGGTAAGTTTATATTTAACTATCATTCATTTAAATTTTTCTAGTAAAATAACAATACTAATATATTTTCTCTTGAAAATAGGCTAACCCCGACACAGGAGAACTGCCAACTGCGGTGGAAACTTTTCAAAAGTTTCACCATAAAGCCAACAATTGGCGCAACGAGTACGCGCAACAAGCTTACGTAAGTTTACATTTTAATTCAATTTTTATTTATTTCTTTCAATTTATTTTGTATTAAAATTAACCATTTAACTTATTTGTTTGTTTTAGGATCAAATGGTTGAAATAGTGGCAACTCAACCAGCGCCCACTGAAGATGAGCCCGATGAGCCTGCTGTCGATCCTACACAGTACCCCTGAGACTTACCTGTTATAACGCAAGTACTCGGGGAACAATCTCGACATCTTAGAGGCTTTGGCCATCTCCCCAGACTGAAGGGAGTTGGGGCCAAAAGAGCACCTGCCACGCATCCTTCAGCCCCACCGACTGTTACAATGGAACAGTACGAGGCTTTACAGAAAAAAGTGGAGGAAGCGGAGCAGACAACTCAACATACGAGGCAACAGTATGAGACACAACAACTCTACCTCAGACGATTCCAAGATCAGTTTGAGTATCTTTCTCGAGCTGTGCCGGGTTTCAACTTGCCTCCCATGGATCTTCCACCATTGCCCACTCCCCGGTGCCGGATCGTCGGCTGCTCCTGGTGCTGGATCGTCATCGCAGCCTCCCGAGACTCAGAGAAACAACGATGACGACATTACCCGCCTATAGAACTGTACTTTTTTTTATTATCCGGTTCGAACATTTAACATTTTGTTTATATACTGATTTTAGTCGAACATAATATAATTAATGTTGGTTTATCTTTTAATGTAAATTATGTTGGTTTTTTTGTTAATATAATATTATAATTATTTAAAAACAATTAATTAATTATATTTAATTAATAAATATTATAATTAATTAAATATAATTAATTAATTTTTTTTTTAAAAAATAAAAATTAATACTTTTGCCGGCGCATTACTGCGCCGGTAAAAGTGGCCAAAAACTATTGGCGCCAACCGTCAGATTGGCGCCAATAGTTTTGCGCCGGCAAAACTTTATCAAAGCAGGTTCATAGCGGATAACAGCATTTATTAACACCGGCGCTTATTTTTCACCGACGTGATTTCTCGCCGGTAAAAGGAAGTTTTACCGACGCATTTACTCTACGCGCCGGTAAAACTTTTGCCGGCGCAGTTCGTGTACTTTTGCCGGCGCACAACGCCGGCGCAGTTAATGTACTTTTGCCGGCGCAAAAATGCGCCGGCAAAAGTGGGTTCTCTTGTAGTGAACTCTCTGATTCTTTAGTGCTGAAACTCCTTTTTGCTGAAACTCTTTCTTCACGATCTTCCTCACTATGATTAAGGTATCACTTGCTGTGTGTGGGCACTACTCTCACACTAAGAATTTCGAAATTGAAGAGGGAAGGAAGAGAGCAAGGTGGCGGCTAAAGATAGGGAGAGAGAGAGGCTCAGTTTTTCTGAATGAAACGTCAGAAGCAAAGTGTGGTGTAAATTTCCTGAAGGCTTCACTATCTATTTATAGCATTCCACTAGGGTTAGGTTTGAATTATTTGGCATTAAAATAATGAAAATATCAGATGAAAAACCCTACAAAAGTGGTCGACCCTATACATGTGGATTTGGGCCTCACTTTTTGAAATTTTGCACTTTTATCTTTTCTACATCTGATTTTCAAAAACGCCAATTTTAAAATTCAACCATTTAAATGCCAATTCTAACTATTTTATAACTATAAATAATTATTAAATAATATTGTCATTTATCATATTTATTAATTGAACCATACAAAGTATCATAATTAACAAATATGTCCCTAAAACTCTTTCTTTACAATTTCGCCCTTACTTAGTGAAAAATTCACAAATAGACATACTCTAATTTGAGAATTATAATTGATTAATCAAAAACAATTATATGAGTCTTACAAGCAATATTATCTCAACTAGTGCGGAACCATGGGTCTATATAACCGAGCTTCCAATAAGTAGATCAAATTACTAAAATTCACTAACTTATTAATTCTTCGTTGAATCAACGCATAGAACTTAGATTTGTACTCTCAGTATATAGAATGCTCTATATGTTCCACTATATAGACACATCATTAGTTATCCATCGTTATAATCCTAATTTGATCAATGATCCTCTATATGAATGATCTACACTGTAAAGGGATTAGATTACCGTTACACCCTACAATGTATTTAATCCTTAGAACACTTAACGTCGTATAAATGATATTTCAGCTTATGTGAAATGAGATCTCCACCATTTATTTTTCGTTTGGTCAAGCTCGAAGGAGATCATCCTTTACTTACTATTCGCCAGATAGAAGCTATAGATTCCATGTTTATGTTAGCGCTCCCACTCAATTGCACTACCGTATTCCAAAAATGTACGTATTACCCTGACCCAAAAGTAGGCTTAACTAACAAATCAAAGAACATGAATAGCCTCTTGAGATTGAGCCTAATCATAACAGGATTAAGATCATTTGATCTAGGATCACCTAGGCGATATTGACTTGAATAGATATTACAGTAAGTTTAATAAATCTAAGTCAAAGTTCAATATCGGTCACTTCCGATGCATACTCCATGCATCCAACCTGAGCTTTACTTTAACCAATGCTCTGGAAAGAACATAGCACTTCTCCAAATGCAAGTACACTCTGTTGTAGATTATCATATTAGTAAAACCCTATGTTTGATAAATCTAAGAAACTTTATTCACATAGTCATGTTTACTTTCCAATGTTTTGACAGCACAATAAATAGGATCAAGTATGTGAAAATGGTTTCAGAAGAATTCGTACATTATGTACATATAATCATGAAATAAATCATGTGAACCATGCAACAATAAATGTTATTTCTGATCTACATTAATAAGTAAACTTAATTATATTGAAATAAGTTTTATTTAGGGCATAAAACCCAACATTTCTTTCTATAAACTGATGAGTTTTAGTGAATTATTATCCAATTGGATTATTAATTCTGGACTACTATCCTTGTTTATTTGTTTTTCTTCTTATTATAGCCCAAGCTGCTTGAACTCATGTGCTATCTTAGTGAGTTGAATCGGAAAGCTGGACAAAGGGGTGGAGTTCGTCCAAGATAACGAAGAAGCTCGTTTATTTATTTTTGAATTAATTGTTTCATTTTAAAAACAATTTGGATTTCAATTATTAGTTTTGGATTTTTATTCCCTGTTCTTTTCTCATAATGTTGCTAAACAATTTTCTTTAATTTTATAATTTTTTTTTACAAATAAATTGCAATTTATGAGTTGAGCTTCATCTACTTTATTTTAAACAACAATTACCAATTATATTTATATGTTTGTATGTGTAAGTGTTTTTATTATTGGTACAAATTCAATAATATTTTAAACTCTTCATAGAGTTATTACTACATAAACACTAGAAATTATTTCTATGTTTATGAATAATTGTTAATTCTAAAACAATTATTAAGTATTTGTTTAATAAAAAGATCTTTTGATCTGATAGGGGTGGAGAAAAAGTTAAGAATAATATACAGTTCAACAATCTTTTATATCTAATGAACTCTGCATTATATTCGAAACTCCACATAATCTCTATAACACTTAGAGAATCATGATCTCTATAACCTTTAGGGGTGGATCATAATCTCTATATACTTAGGGGTAGACTTTATTCCATAGTACTCCCTGTAACACATATTTTGTTTAAACATGGAAGTAATATAATAAATTAGCTATTATAAGAATAAATCCTTGATCTTGATTATATGTTCCAGTTTAGATTTAATGTTGTAATAAATAATGATACCACTAAAGTTCTTTCATAATATATCACACTACCTTAATTGAGTGGGATAATTTTAAAATTCTTTACCCATCTTCATTTGGTTGAGACTTGTGATAGGAACTTAAGAACACTACTGAGAAAGCCAATCTAACCATTCATGTGGGTAGAAATAACTTATCAGAATTATGAGAATAAGATAGAAGAATTCTTGCATAGTCTAGTCGAATGACCTAAGCCAAGATTTCTAATCCTCATAACATTATATGGTATCTTAATTTGATTACTTAATCTCTAGCAAGTATTTTACACTTCAAATACTAGACTGCTATGTTGATGATGTAGTCTTAAAAGAAACTTACAGTTTCAGACTAATACAATAAGTCACAACTAGATATCCCTCCAAACAATAAGAGGTTAAAAGTATTATTTAACCAGACATCTACTATTAAGTGGCAGCCATCTGAGATGTAATCAAATAAGGAACATTAGGAGATACTCAAGAAAGATTTATGAAAGTGATCTATATGTTAGATATTAAGGAACTGTATCTTAGTTATACTTATATCTACACCAACTCATTCAAGAATTTGAGATGGTGATTACTCTGGGGGTGGAGGAGTTATTCTACAAGAGTGTAAAAACCCTTCTATAATAATTCAAGCTTCACCAGAGAACATTTATAACTTTGTAAATTCGAAATTACCAGAAAGTTATTTCACTGAAGAATATTCTACACTGTATTATCTCAGTTCCAAATTTTAAAGTATGAGAGATATGTCTTCTGTTTATTCAGATGTACTTAATAAGCAGTAAGGATTTCAGTATCCCTTGATAAGTAAAGCATACAGTAAAGGATGTTTCATAATGTTTTATGAACCTGGTTCCAGAAGTTTGGGTGAATTCAAATATACTACACTTGATCTGAAGATCAAGTCAACAGATTGATTGGAATGCACAATTTGTTTTATGTTAGTGCAAGTGGGAGTTTGTTGTGTTTTGTGCCCTAAATAAAACCCATTACAATCTGATTAGTTATCAATCTAAGAAGTTTGAAGTGGTTTATGTTTGCATGAATTTTTCATGCTTATGGTTTAATATATATATTTAATATATGCACAAAATCAATTAAGTCCAGAACAAATATTTATTCACAATTACAGTATTGTCAACACAGTGGAATGTGATTGTGATTATATGATTCAAAAGACTAAGTCCCTGTTTCATCAGTGTTTTGGATTTACACTGATGTGATAATCAGCGATGAAGTATACTTACACTTGGAGTAAGTGTTATGTTCTTTCCAGGACATTGGTAAAGTATACTAGTTTCGAATGTATGAATTATAGATTAGACTGGACCGATATTGAACTTAGTTAAGATATTATAAACTTACCGTTGTATCTTTCCAAGTCAATATCACTAGTTGATCTTAGATCAAAAGAATCTAAATCCTGATATGCTTAGGCTCAATCTGAGGAGTGCTATTCATGTTCTTTGATTTATTAGTTAAGCCTACTTTTCGGGTCAGGGTGATACGTATATTTTTGGAACATGATAGTATGATTGAGTGGGAGCGCTGAACATAAATATGGAATCTATAGCTTCTACCGGTGTATAAAAGTCAAGTGATGATTGTTGGAAATTATTTTACCAGGATCTTAGATCTACTCACAAGTATGTTGATTAACATCCTAAATATGAACTTTCTAAAACGATGAAATAAACACATATAAAGTTTAGGATGTTGGAAATATTTTACCAGGATCTTAGATCTACTCACAAGTATGTTGATTAACATCCTAAATAAGAACTTTCTAAAACGATGAAATAAACACATATAAAGTTTAAGAAACCTTACATTGGGTGCAGCGGAATAATATGACTCCTTCCGTTCAGATATCTAGCCCTTGATTCCTTTCTGTAGCAGAGCATTATCAATATCTGAACCTGGATCTCTTTCTCTGAATCTTTGATGCTAAAACCTCCTTCTTGTTGAAAGTCTTTCTTCACGATCTTCCTCACTATGATTGAGGTATCACTTGGTGTGTGTGGGCACTACTCATACACTAAGGATTTCGAAATTCAAGAGGGAAGAGAAAGAAGAAGTGGCAGCTAAAGATAGGGAGAGAGAAAGGCTCAGGTTTTTCTGATTCAGAAAGTGTCAGAAAAAGTGTAGAAATTTTAGTGTAATTTTCTTGAAGCCTTCACTATCTATTTATAGCATTCCACTAGGGTTAGGTTTGAATTATTTGGCATTAAAATAATGAAAATATCAGTTTAAATTTCCTACAAAAGTGGCAGGCCCTATACTAGTGGATTTGGGCCTCACTTTTTGCAATTTTGTAGTTTTATCTTTTTTGCATCTGGTTTTCTCAAAAACGCCAATTTTCTAATTCAACCATTTAAATGCCAATTCTAACTATTTAATAACTATAAATAATTATTAAATAATATTGTCATTTATCATATTTATTAATTGAACCATACAAAGTATCATAATTAACAAATATGCCCCTATAAACTCTTTCTTTACAATTTCGCCCTTACTTAGTGAAAAATTCACAAATAGACATAGTCTAATTTGAGAATTATAATTGATTAATCAAAACCAATTACATGAGTCTTACAAGCAATATTATCTCAACTAGTGGGGGGACCATGGGTCTATATAACCGAGCTTCCAATAAGTAGATCAAGAATTTAGGACTAAAATTCACTAACTTATTAATTTTTCGTTGAATCCACGCATAGAACTTAGAATTGCACTCTCAGTATATAGAATGCTCTATATGTTCCACCATATAGACACATCATTAGTTATCCATTGTTATAATCCTAATTTGATCAATGATCCTCTATATGAATGATCTACACAGTAAAGGGATTAAATTACCGTAACACCCTACTATGTATTTTATCCTTAAAACACTTGACCCCGTATAAATGATATTTCAGCTTATGTGAAATGAGATCTCCACCATATATTTTCGTTTGGTCAAGCTCGAAGGAGATCATCCTTTGCTTACTATTCGTCAGAAGCTATAGATTCCATGTTTATGCTAGCGCTCCCACTCAATTGCACTACCGTGTTCCCAAAATGTACGTATCACCCTGACCTAAAAGTAGGCTTAACTAACAATTCAAGGAACAATAATAGCCTTTCAAGATTGAGCCTAATCATAACAGGATTAAGATCATTTGATCTAGGATCAACTTGGCGATATTGACTTGAATAGATTTTACGGTAAGTTTAATTAAATCTAAGTCAAAGTTCAATATCGGTCCCTTCCGATGCATACTCCATGCATCCAACCTGAGCTTTACTTTAACCAATGCTCTGGAAAGAACATAGCACTTCTCCAAATGCAAGTAAACTCTATTGTAGATTATCATATCAGTAAAACCCTGTGTCTGATAAATCTAGGAAACTTTATTCACATAGTCATGTTTACTTTCCAATGTGTTGACGACACAATAAACAGGATCAAGTATGTGAAAAGGGTTTCAGATGAATCTATACATTATGTACATATAATCATGAAATAAATCATGTGAACCATGCAACATTAAATGTATCTATATTAATAAGTAAATCTGATTATATTGAAATGAGTTTTATTTAGGGCATAAAACCCAACAAACTCCCACTTGCACTAATATAAAACAAAAAGTGCGTTTCAAATAATCTCAACACCTTGATATACAAATCAAGTGTAGTAGTAGTAAACTCCTCGTAATAGGATCTGAAAAGTTGAATTAACCACAACCTTTTCTCCACTATTATTCTTCCTTTTATCACAAAATCATTGATAATGTGAAATTCCTCTCTATATGTCTACTCTCTTGGGATACTGGATTTTATATCTTTGGCAACTACTTTTGGTTAATCAGGAAATTAACACTAGTAGTTTAAGGCAATTTGGAATGATGCCAAAAATGTATAGAACTTTCCTTAGACTGAATAAGTACCTTTCCTGCAACCTTAACATTCAGTCCCTCTCTGGTAGACCTAGAGACTTCATATAGGTTTTTACACTTCTCCAAAATCACTATTCCACCCCCAGAGTAACCACCATCTTATCAGAAATATTTACTAGCACATAGGCAAATTTCGAAATCTGATGTGGTGTAGTCTAAGAGTTTTAAACACACTCTTATAGACTAACATATAGTTCCTCTTCTTAATCTTAGGACTTACTTGATTGTCTTCCAATGTTCTTCTCCTGGATTAATCTGATACCTACTCATTACTCCCACTCAACAGCAGGTGTCTGGTCTAAGGCATACAAAAGCATATCTAAGACCTCTCACTGTTGATATAAGAAATTCTTTCATGGCTTTATCTTTTCTGGAATAGTTAAGACTTTTCATTAGATAAATAAAATCTATACTTAAGAAGTTGCGAAGCTTCTATAGATTGCCATTAGAAAGAAAATGATTCAGCATCTTACTAAAGTAAGTTGCTTGCATTAGAGTAAGTAATTACCAGGTATACCACAAGCCATAGGTTTAGATAAACTCAAACCTATAATACTAGGAACAGGAAGTTTGTTAAGTCCATAGAATAGACTTATTAACTAAAATTTCCTTTTATGTCCTTGTAATAGAAAACTTTAGGTTATTCCATGTGAATGGATTAAACCATAGTTCTATTGGCTTTCTTCTTAGTTTCTTATCTTGACAATCCATTACTTGTTTAAACTCACAATGGATTTTAATCACTAGTGTCTCCCAAGTCATAAGAAGGTGAGTTCCTAGAAACTCTCCCACTACGACAAGGCACCGTGAATTATGTCTAAGAAAACTAAATGGTATTGATCTCTTCGGTTGTGACAAGACAACAGAGGCAGTGGGATCATCATATGTTATATAAGATGATAGAACACTTTTGGAATCAAGAAAAATATCTCCTTTATTTGCTACTTGTTTTCAGACTTAGTCATTATCCTAGAAAAGTAGTATTTGTTTGAACAAACACTTTCTTATCTATTGACAATGGGATGGTCCACCCCTAATCACTTAGAATAGCTAACAAACCATGGTTAACAGTTCTAGCTTTTCTTAAGATTTTTGATTAGGTCATCCATGAATCTAGTAATGTTTTACATTAAGTATACAACCATTACATCATTCTGAAATTGTATTACTATAGAAGGAATTAGGCAACGACTAGTAACTAATCATTAACATGCAACTCGAAATTTCTGGGGAGGTAAGTTTGGATATAATTCAAAAATCAATTTAATGATCTTTGAACTGCATATCTACTAACTATTTCTCCACCCCTATCAGTTCGCAAGATCTTTAACCACTTACCTTAATGGTTTTAACCATTGCTAGAAATTAATGAAATTTTTCAAACATTTCAAATTTCTTTGCTAAAAGGTATAATCTAGAGTTATCGTTTTAAGAATACAACGAAAAACTCATATCCACCCCTGAATGTACATCCATCTGCGAATGAGATGAACTACTTTCAGTGGATATAGGTATATTAACTCTTTGCAGA
Source organism: Cannabis sativa (assembly GCF_029168945.1). Taxonomy (NCBI): domain Eukaryota; kingdom Viridiplantae; phylum Streptophyta; class Magnoliopsida; order Rosales; family Cannabaceae; genus Cannabis; species Cannabis sativa. The sequence goes on from NC_083606.1 coordinate 30,121,378, forward strand.
GGTTGATCTTGTCAAATCCACTATGAACAAGATACAAATGCCATAGATTAAAAAAAAGTGGTAGTGTCTTTTGATGACACAGGTTTAGTTACATCAAAGAGTTCTTAGAATACGGCAAGTGGATCCTGGTCACAGAATACCTAACTCATATTCCATACAGTTTTAATCCATTAATAGAAGATGGATATTAAACACTTGAGAAAGTGTAACTGTATTGTATTCTGGAATTAGAAATATAAGAAAATTTCTATTTGGAATCTAAAATTAAAGTCAAAGACTTAAATTTATACCAAAAATAATGAGTAATTCTATCTTGGACCAGCACTACTAATACAAACTCTAAGTCAGATTTGCCCATACAAGTAGAAGATTTCTAAGATTGAGGATTTATATCAATTGGGAATAGAATTTTGGGATTATAATCATATGCGTCATTTAATTTCTTAAGAGAAAATATACTGACATGAAATGATTTATAGACCATTCATCTAATGATATGTTTTTAAAGCTAATTCGAAATGAATAAGCTAAGAGGAATTAGGATAATTTCGTTTATAAATAAGAATCCAACGATGCTTCGATTAGCGAAAGACAAAGTAATCTTATTTACGTAATCTTCTTTTTTCATATTGTAAAAATACTAGTCTAAGGTGTCATCAATTGATGAACAGCTAGATGTTGCATATACAATATTTATCTTTCGAGATCTTACACTATTATGTATGTCTAATGGTGAAAATCCATTAGGGATTTATCTCATTAGAAAAACAAACATGTTAGACCAACAATGAAGATTCGAAATTAAACTACAACTTAATAACAGAAAATAACATGGTTCAATATAAATTCATACACAATTCAGAAATTATTAAACATATAGCAAGTAGGAATGACCAGTGAAAATACTAAAACATACAATCCTAAATAATTTCCAAGGTTTTCAACAAACTGATACAGTGTCCCGGTAGGCGAGAGTCAAAGTATCATTCATTGAATAGAGTTGACAGCTCATCTAAAATAGAAACCATTCTAGCAACCTTTTATTCGATCAAAATAAGAATCCAACGTTGTCCCGGTAGGCGAGAGTCAAGGTTATTCTCATTTTATGAGCTTCCACCATTGTTTCATGTTTCATAAGTTTATCTCTAAGTACTCACCGTAGGGGAGAGTCTAATAGAGACGAAAACTTACAAAACACTTATCAAATGAAATCTTACGGTGTTAAATGCGTTCAACGAATAACCATCCATAAGGGGGACGAAGTCTAGCATCTCGAGGTTATATTGAAAACATTTAACTTTTGTAAGACCAACAATGGAGATCGAATATCTTAATAATAATCAAGCTCATTATTTAAAGTGAGTTGTATTTTCTTTGATTCTTTTTATTTAATTTATTTATTTTAAATATATATTTATTTAAAATTTCCAATTTAGAATGAAAAATTCTAAATATAAATTTTAATTTAATATTTATAAATTTTACTTAGATGGATATGAAAATAACATGAATTATTTCCACCTTAGTAATAATTTCCAATAAATATTTAGAAAAATATTCAATTTAAGTTGTTAAAAAATTAATTTAAATTAATTTACAACTCAAATTTAATTTTCTATAAATATATATTGCATTTCGAAAAATTAAAGTATATAAGAATACAATTTTCGAAAAATGCATAATAAAATAAAAAATAAATCCTGGAAAAATTATTCTAATTTAATGTTGGCCCAAAATTAATTAATAAAATTAATTTACAACAAAAAATATAATTTTCCTATTTAATTTAATATATAAGAAAAATTTCAAATATTTAAGTATGACGATGTAAATCAACTTAAATATTAATTTTCTATTTAATTAAATACACTAGAAAAATACTTCAAGCAAAAATATCACATATCTATATTTTCCTTTGACTAATTAATTCAATTTCTAATAATATACTTTAATTCAATTTATTTTAAATTAATCAATAAATGAAAAAATCATTGATTTAAGTTGATCCAAGAATTAATTAAAATAAATAATTAATTTACAACTTAATCTATTTTTCAAGATAAAATTCAAAATTCTAGCATTTAAGAAGTGCAATTTCGAAAATTGATTAATAAAATAAAGAAAAAATATATTTTGAAAATTATTTAAATTTAGTTGAAAAATAAATTTCAACTAAAAATAATTTTCTATTTAATTAAATGTCATGAAAAAGAAATATTTAAGTATCATGATGAAAATCAACTTAGATATTTAATTTTTCAAATTAATTAAATGTATTAAATTCAAGAAATAAATAATTAAGTGTAGAGAAGGGTTAATTATTAATCTCTAGTTTAATACTAGGAAAAATATACTTAAAATAAATTGTACCAAAATTAATTATATAAATAATTAATTTCACAATTTATAATATTTTCCTATTTTAATATTAGAAATAATTAGTCTAGAAATAACTATCTAGAAAATATCTTATTTGACTAAGTATCTTTTCCACGAAATTTGAAAAAAAAATATCTAATTTAAGTTGTATTAGAAAAAATCTAGAACTTAAATATTTTTTTTTCAAATTTAAATTTAATTAAATATCAAAAATTAAGTTGTAACCACTTAATTTGAAAATATTCCATTTTAAGTTAATATTCGAAAAGATATTAACTTAAAAAATATCTAAAGAATCTTAATAACCAATGCCTAAAATTCCTCAACTTAATTTTAAAATTTGAAATTCAAAAAATATTCAAATTTAAGTTGGTTAGTTGTAGATAACTAAATATCAACTTAAATAAGAATATTTAATGAAAAAAATTTAAATTAAGTTCCAGAAAGAATCTAGATGGTTATAATTCTATATTTAATTAAATACAAGAAAATACATATAGTTTAGCTTAGAATAAAAAATTCTTTAAACTATAATTTTCTTAAATTAATTTCAAAATAAATGAAATTAATTATGTTGCTAATCAATTTTATTAGGTTAAACTTGTGTAATTAACCTAGTACAGTTCTTCAAATCAGGCAAATGGGCCTTCACAATTGGGGTGGTTCATGTGAGGGGGTGCTGGGTTCAGTATGTCGTACCCACTTCTATGGCTCCCAACTCTCACACAAGGTCCAAAAGAGAGGAATTTAACCTTAATAAGAACAACTGTTATTAATTGAACAAGCCCAATAACTAAATGGGCCTAAATAAATTCTATCAAGAACTATGATAATATATTTTAGCAACAACAACCTATATGTATCTATAATCAAATTAAACACATAGGCTCACACAGGCACACTTTGGATGCGTCCTATCATGTTGCTAGGTCATACACAGATGAAAGAAGATTGTAAATATACCTGTTACAAATTATTAACTTGACCAAGGGAGCCATCATATCATTAGATCTGGCAAAAAGTAACCATGGCTATTTGCAATCAAGTAATAATAGGTTTTGAAAACTTACAAACAAGTTAAAACACATACTCCTGCAACAAGGTTAGTTGGATAGTTGGATGTAGGATTTATTTAATTTTAAATTAAATATTTAATTTCGAAAATAATTAATTAAATAATAAAAAAAAAATTCAAAAATTTAAAAAAAATTTGAAAAATTCGAAATTTTTTTTAAAAAAATTTAAATTTAAAATTAAACCTACAATTTTTGAAAAATTAGGTTTCAACCAACCTAAATATCATTTCAAAAATTTGCTAACTACTTTTAAATTTTAAATGTTATTTTATAAATAAAAATTAAATAAAAAATTAGAAAAGATAAATAAATATCTTTTTCAAATTTTAAATGTAATTTAAATAAATAAAATAACAAAATTTAAAAAATTAGCAAAATATCTTATATCATTTAAAAATTACATGATTATAAATATCTTATTTTTAAATTTAAAATAAGATAAGATATAATCAAATTTTAAAATAAAATAGATTTTTAAGCAAGAAGATAGATACTAATTCTATTCAAATTCAAATTACACTAATATCTTGCATTAAATTTAAAAAATATTAAATTAATTCAAAAAGATAATTAGAATTGAATTAGGAATAGTATTAGTATAAATACAAAACTATACCGAAAATCGGAAGTTAATTCCATGAAAAAGCATGAAAAATCGAAGAAAAACAAAAAAATTGTGAACTGTACGGACAGTTTCGCGATCGCAGGAAAATTTCAGCAGAGCCTCGATTTTTTAAAATCTTCAAAAATTCATAACTAATTCAAATAAAATTGAAATTGAGTTCTGTAAAAGGCTAACTTGCTTAATTTTTCCCATAATATCCAATAAAAATAATTCCAGAAACAAAATCACAATTATTTTTCACGAAAATTTACAAACATCAATCAATCATCAAATAACACTCAATACAACGTGATACCATCCAAAGAACATACAAACAGTCGTTTTAAAGTCCAAATTTCTTGCAAGTAAATCAATTACCATGGCTCTGAGGCCAGTTGTTGGAAATATTTTACCAGGATCTTAGATCTACTCACAAGTATGTTGATTAACATCCTAAATAAGAACTTTCTAAAACGATGAAATAAACACATATAAAGTTTAAGAAACCTTACATTGGGTGCAGCGGAATAATACGACTCCTTACGTTCAGATATCCAGCCCTTGATTCCTTTCTGTAGCAGAGCATTATCAATATCTGAACCTGGATCTCTTTCTCTGAATCTTTGATGCTGAAACCTCCTTCTTGCTGAAAGTCTTTCTTCACGATCTTCCTCACTATGATTGAGGTATCACTTGGTGTGTGTGGGCACTACTCATACACTAAGGATTTCGAAATTCAAGAGGGAAGAGAAAGAAGAAGTGGCAGCTAAAGATAGGGAGAGAGAAAGGCTCAGGTTTTTCTGATTCAGAAAGTGTCAGAAAAAGTGTAGAAATTTTAGTGTAATTTTCCTGAAGCCTTCACTATCTATTTATAGCATTCCACTAGGGTTAGGTTTGAATTATTTGGCATTAAAATAATGAAAATATCAGTTTAAATTTCCTACAAAAGTGGCAGGCCCTATACTAGTGGATTTGGGCCTCACTTTTTGCAATTTTGCAGTTTTATCTTTTCTGCATCTGATTTTCTCAAAAACGCCAATTTTCTAATTCAACAATTTAAATGCCAATTCTAACTATTTAATAACTATAAATAATTATTAAATAATATTGTCATTTATCATATTTATTAATTGAACCATACAAAGTATCATAATTAACAAATATGCCCCTATAAACTCTTTCTTTACAATTTCGCCCTTACTTAGTGAAAAATTCACAAATAGACATAGTCTAATTTGAGAATTATAATTGATTAATCAAAACCAATTACATGAGTCTTACAAGCAATATTATCTCAACTAGTGGGGGGACCATGGGTCTATATAACCGAGCTTCCAATAAGTAGATCAAGAATTTAGGACTAAAATTCACTAACTTATTAATTCTTCGTTGAATCCACGCATAGAACTTAGAATTGCACTCTCAGTATATAGAATGCTCTATATGTTCCACCATATAGACACATCATTAGTTATCCATTGTTATAATCCTAATTTGATCAATGATCCTCTATATGAATGATCTACACAGTAAAGGGATTAAATTACTGTAAAACACTATACTATGTATTTTATCCTTAAAACACTTGACCCCGTATAAATGATATTTCAGCTTATGTGAAATGAGATCTCCACCATTTATTTTCGTTTGGTCAAGCTCGAAGGAGATCATCCTTTGCTTACTATTCGCCAGATAGAAGCTATAGATTCCATGTTTATGCTAGCGCTCCCACTCAATTGCACTACCGTGTTCCCAAAATGTACGTATCACCCTGACCTAAAAGTAGGCTTAACTAAAAATTCAAGGAACACGAATAGCCTTTCAAGATTGAGCCTAATCATAACAGGATTAAGATCATTTGATCTAGGATCAACTTGGCGATATTGACTTGAATAGATTTTACGGTAAGTTTAATTAAATCTAAGTCAAAGTTCAATATCGGTCCCTTCCGATGCATACTCCATGCATCCAACCTGAGCTTTACTTTAACCAATGCTCTTGAAAGAACATAGCACTTCTCCAAATGCAAGTAAACTCTGTTGTAGATTATCATATCAGTAAAACCCTGTGTCTGATAAATCTAGGAAACTTTATTCACATAGTCATGTTTACTTTCCAATGTGTTGACGGCACAATAAACAGGATCAAGTATGTGAAAAGGGTTTCAGATGAATCTATACATTATGTACATATAATCATGAAATAAATCATGTGAACCATGCAACATTAAATGTTATTTCTGATCTATATTAATAAGTAAATCTGATTATATTGAAATGAGTTTTATTTAGGGCATAAAAGCCAACATAGGAAACCTTACATTGGGTGCAGCGGAATAATATGACTCCTTCTGTTCAGATATCTAGCCCTTGATTCCTTTCTATAACAGAGCATTATCAATATCTGAACCTGGATCTCTTTCTCTGATTCTTTAGTGCTGAAACTCCTTCTTACTGAAAGTCTTTCTTCACGATCTTCCTCATATGATTGAGGTATCACTTGCTGTGTGTGGGCTCTACTCTAACACTAAGAATTTCGAAATTGAAGAGGGAAGGAAGAGAGCAAGGTGGCGGCTAAAGATAGGGAGAGAGAGAGAGGCTCAGTTTTTTATGAATGAAAAGTCAGAAGAAAATTGTTTAATTTTCCTGAAGCCTTCACTATCTATTTATAGCATTCCACTAGGGTTAGGTTTGAATTATTTGGCATTAAAATAATTAAAATATCAAATTAAATTCCCTAAAAAAGTGGCCGGCCATACAAAGTGGATTTGGGCCTCACTTTTTGCAATTTTGCAGTTTTATCTTTTCTGCATCTAATTTTCTCAAAAATGCCAATTTTCAAATTCAACAATTTAAATGCCAATTCTAACTATTTAATAACTCTAAATAATTATTAAATAATATTTTCATTTATCATATTTATTAATTGAACCATACAAAGTATCATAATTAACAAATATGCCTTTAAAACTCTTTCTTTACAATTTCGCCCTTACTTAGTGTAAAATTCACAAATAGACATAGTCTAATTTGAGATTTATAATTGATTAATCAAAACCAATTACATGAGTCTTACAAGAAATATTATCTCAACTAGTGCGGGGACCATGGGTCTATATAACCAAGCTTCCAATAAGTAGATCAAGAATTTATTACTAAAATTCACTAACTTATTAATTCTTCGTTGAATCCACGCATAGAACTTAGAATTGCACTCTCAGTATATAGAATGCTCTATATGTTCCACCATATAGACACATCATTAGTTATCCATTGTTCTAATCCTAATTTGATCAATGATCCTCTATATGAATGATCTACACTGTAAAGGGATTAGATTACCGTTACACCCTACAATGTATTTAATCCTTAAAACACTTAACCCCGTACAAATGATATTTCAGCTTATGTGAAATGAGATCTCCACCATTTATTTTCGTTTGGTCAAGCTCGAAGGACATCATACTTTACTTACTATTCGCCAGATAGAAGCTATAGATTCCATTTTTATGTTAGCGCTCCCACTCAATTGCACTACCGTGTTCCCAAAATATACGTATCACCCTGACCCAAAAGTAGGCTTAACTAACAAATCAAAGAACACGAATAGCCTCTTGAGATTGAGCCTAATCATAACAGGATTAAGATCATTTGATCTAGGATCAACTAGGCGATATTGACTTGAATAGATATTACGGTAAGTTTAATAAGTCTAAGTCAAAGTTCAATATCGGTCCCTTCCGATGCATACTCCATGCATACTCCATGCATCCAACCTGAGCTTTACTTTAACACTAAAGGGGTATTTTCGGGAAATTCTAAATTCTCGGCCATTCTCGACATTCCCAATGTCTAATAATCCGTCCCACACTACTAACATACTAATTTGTGATTTTACTAAGCCAAATACCGAGTTCCATGTTACCGGGCACCGGAAATGCAAAATTATGAAAACTACTAAATGGCATAAAATGCATCTCAGAATTCGATAATAACAGTATAAATAATTATTTAAATAGATCTAAATAATTTTCATAATTAAACCTGATTAACTGCTAATTTCCAAATTAAACTAAGGGGACTTTACAACTATTCCCCCCTTAAAAAGGATTTCGTCCCCGAAATCTAACCTGAATAACTCTGGATATTGAGCTCTCATATCTGACTCTAGCTCCCAGGTGGCTTCCTCCACCTTGCTGTTTCTCCAGAGAACCTTCACCAATGCTATGGTCTTATTCCGAAGGACTTTATCCTTTCTATCCAGGATCTGCACTGGCTGTTCTTCGTAAGACATATCTGGCTACAGTTCTAGGCTCTCATAATTGAGTATATGAGAGGGATCTGAAACGTATTTTCTCAACATCGAAACATGGAATATGTTGTGAACTATAGATAAAGCTGGAGGCAATGCTAACCGGTATGCCACTTGACCTATCTTCTCGAGAATCTCGAAAGGTCCTGTGAATCTAGGGCATAACTTGCCTCTTTTCCCGAAACATTTGATCCCCTTCATTGGAGATACCCGTAAAAACACATGGTCCCCTACTTGGAACTCAACATCTCTGCGTTTCGGATCTACGTAACTTTTCTGTCTACTCTGTGAGGCGAGCATTCTAGCTTTTATCTTCTCGATTGCCTCATTGGTCCGCTGCACTGACTCCGGACCTAAGTACTTCCTCTCCCCTGTCTCATCCTAGTGGATGGGAGATCTACACTTTCTACCGTATAACAGTTCATAGGGAGCCATCCCTATCATACTCTGATAACTGTTGTTGTAAAAAAATTCTATCAACGGTAGGTATTTATTCCAAGAGCCTTCAAAATCCATAACACAGGCTCGTAACATGTCCTCCAATATCTGAATTGTCCTTTCGGACTGACCATCTGTCTGAGGATGGAATGCTGTACTAAATTTCAGTTTTGTACCCATTGCTCGTTGCAAACTCTGCCAAAACTTGGAGGTGAACTTCGGATCCCTATCCGAAACTATAGACTTCGGTACCCCGTGAAGTCTTAAAATCTCTGTGACATACAATTCTACCAACTGATCCACTGTAAATGTTGTTCTAACAGGTAGAAAATGAGTAGATTTCGTGAATCGATCCACCACTTCCCAGATTGAATCAAACAAGCCCGTGGTCCTAGGTAACCCGACCACAAAATCCATCGTGATATCTTCCCACTTCCATTCAGTTAGGGTTAGAGGCTGTAACAACCCTGCTGGTCTCTGATGTTCAGCCTTAATCTGCTGACAAGTGAGGCATCTCGATACGAATTCTACCAAATTCTTCTTCATACCGCTCAACCAGAAGTACGGTTTAAGATCTTGGTACATCTTAGTGGTGCCGGGATGCAGAGAATAAGGGGTAGAATGAGCCTCCTCAAAGATCTCATTCTGGAGTTCCACACTACTCGGAACACAAACCCTAGCTTTATACAGAAGCATCCCATTATCTGACACTGAGAAATCCCTGGCTTGACCAGCCAAAACCTCATCTCTGATTTTCACTAACTCTAGATCAGTCATCTGAGCGGCTTTAATTCTTTCTAATAGATCAGATTGCAACGTTAAGTTGTGAAGCTGACCTACCACAAACTCAATGCTGGATCTAACCATGTCTTCAGCTAACTGAGGTGAGATTTAAACCATGCTAGCTACCTGCCCGGGACCCTTCCTGCTCAGGGCATCAGCCACTACATTGGCTTTCCCAGGGTGATAGAGAATCTCACAGTCGTAATCTTTCACTAATTCCAACCAACGTCTCTGTCTCATGTTCAAATCTTTCTGAGTAAAGAAGTACTTGAGACTTTTATGGTCGGTATAGATTTCACACCTTTCTCCGTAAAGGTAATGCCGCCAAATCTTCAATGCAAAAACCACCGCGGCCAACTCTAGATCATGAGTCGGATATCGCTGTTCATAATCCTTTAACTGACGGGAGGCATAAGCGATGACCCAATCTGCTTGCATCAGCACACACCCCAGACCCTGTCTGGATGCATCGCAATAAACTACAAATCGCTGATTCTTCTTTGTAAGTTCGGTTAGGGGCGTTGAAAATTTTGAAAGCCCTTCCACGAACCTACGATAGTACCCAGCTAAACCCAAGAAGCTTCTAATTTCCGTCATTGTCTTCGGTCTCGGCCAATCTCTGACGGATTCTATCTTCCCGGGATCCACCTTGATCCCATCTTTCCTGACAATGTGCCCTAAGAAGGACACCTGAGATAACCAAAATTCGCATTTCTTGAATTTGGCATAAAGCTTGTGTTCCCGAAGCCGTTGAAGTACCATCTGAAGATGCAACTCATGCTCCTCTTCTGACTGAGAGTACACAAGGATGTCGTCGATAAACACAATCACACAGATATCGAGGAAATCCTTGAATACTCTTTTCATCAAATCCATAAATCCTGCAAGAGCATTAGTTAGTCCAAATGACATAACCAGGAATTCATAATCTCCATACCTAGTACGGAAAGCCGTCTTCGGAATGTCCTCCTCTTGGATTTTCAACTGATGATAACCCGAGCGGAGATCAATCTTAGAAGAGACCGTCTTCCCCTGAAGCTGGTGGAACAGATCATCGATCCTAGGTAATGGATATTTATTCTTCACTGTCAGCTTGTTCAACTCTCTGTAATCGATGCACATCCTCATAGTTCCATCTTTCTTCTTGACGAATAAAACCGGGGCTCCCCAGGGTGACACACTAGGCCGAATAAAGCCGATGTCAAGCAACCCCTGGAGCTGAATCTTTAATTCCTTAAGTTCAGCTGGAGCCATTCTATATGGGGCTTTGGAAACCGGTTCCACCCCTAGTGCCAAATCTATTATGAAGTCAATCTCCCGCTGAGGTGGTAACCCTGGAAGTTCTTCGGGAAAAACATCTAAAAATTCCCGAACCACCTTGATGTCCTCTGGCCGAATGGTATCTGGCCGAGTGGTGTACACCACCACGGCCAGAAACCCTAAGCATCCACCATGCAATAATTCTCTAGCTGACATGGCCGAAATCACCGGGATCCGAGATCCCCGAACTGAACCAACAAACACAAATGGTTCGTCACTTTCCGGTTGGAAGATCACCATCTTCCTTTTGCAATCAATACTAGCCGAATATTTCGATAGGAAATCCATTCCTAAAATAATATCAAACTCTACTAGGCTCATCTCTATCAAGTCAGTACTTAACTCTCTATCATCTATTCTGATCGGCATAGACCTAATCCACCTTTTGGAGATAACTAACTCTCCGCCAGGTAAAAGGGTTCCAAACTCTGATTCATATCTATCATATGGTCTATCCAATTTACTAAAGACTCTGGCTGCCACATAAGAGTGTGTAGCCCCAGAATCAAACAGCATTGAGTAAAATGAGTTATTAACAGAAAGCTGACATGTTACAACTGAGGGGCTGGCATCTGCATCAGCCTGAGTGATGGCGAACACCCTAGCTGGATTGGGTATCGCCGGAGCCCTCGGTGCCTCTGATCGGAGCTAGGGACAATCCTTCTTGAAGTGTCCGGGCATGCCACAGTGAAAGCATCGTGACCTTTGCATTCACCCCGATGGTGCCTTTTGCAGCTGGGGCACTCGGGATAGGAGAACCGGGTCTCTGCACCACTAGGACGACTACCTCTATTCTGGTTCCCCCAGAACCTCTTGTTCTGACTCGAGCCACCAGATGCAGTGGATGCTCTCCTCTTCTGGTCCATGGCCGAAACACTACTCCCCCTGCTAAAGCCTGATGCAGGAGGGGTAGGAGCCCCGCCACTCGCCGGAGTACTAGCTGACTCTGACATACACCCAACTGCGCCCTTAGCTCGCAGTGCCTTCTCCACCATCTCAGCATAGGTGGTCTTGTCGTCAGTGGTGATCATCAAGTCATGTTTAATCTTCACATTTAACCCGTCCAAGTACTTCTCTTTCTTGCTGAAGTCAGTTGGCACTATTCCTGAGGCTAACCTCGCCAGCCGGTCGAACTGAGTAGTATACTCGGTCACGCTCATATTCTCTCGCTGGGTCAGGTGGGTGAACTCTTTCCTCTTGGCGCTTCTGACCGCCTTGTTATAATACTTGGCGTTGAAGAATTCCTGGAACCTTTCCCAGGTCATGGTAGTGATGTCATGGATTTGAGACACCATGTCCCACCAGACAAGAGCGTCTTCCTGGAACTGGAAGGTGGCACACACCACTCTGTCATTCCCGGTGACACCCATAAAATTCAGAATTTTGGTGATCACCGTTAGCCACTGTTCGGCCTTCATCACATCTGGACCTCCCAGAAAAACCGGAGGTGCTTGTTTCCGAAACCTTTCATACAAAGGTTCCATTCTGTTAGCCGCCACAACTATTTCGGCCTGAGCAGCAGGGGCGGGTGCCACTGGAATTTCTGGCACAGGCACTGCACGAGCACCCTGCTGCCTCAATCTCTGAATCTCTAAGTCTTGTTCTTCAATTCTGGCTTGCATTTTAGCAAACCTAATCTCCCAATTCTGGGCTCCCTGATCGGCTTGGGGAGCCTGGGCAGCCTGTGGCGGGTTCTCATCACCCCGACCACGAGCCCTGCCCCTGGGACCTCTACCTCGGCCCCTAGCTGGCGGGGGAAACTGAGCTCCTCGTAGTCCCCCGGGCGTCCATCTAGTCGGAACTGCCTGCGAAACCAAGAATTGGCATATCAGGTCGTGTTCAAGGAGAGCTTATTAATGCCGCTTAATTTGGAAATTAAAAACGAAACATGCGCCTATTCTACTATCAGGCTACTAACATGCTTCCTATCAGGCTTTTCTTATTTCATAAAAATTAAATAAACTACTAAAGCAATAAAAGCTTACTGAACCGTAGAACGAGCTAACTGCTGATGATGATTGTACATGTCGTGACGATCTTCGGAAGACAACCTGGCGGCTCTGATACCAAATTGTAACACCCTAACTAGCATAGGCGTATTACGTGATTTTTAAACATACTGTGCAGCTCGTTGCTAATCAACGAGGTTTATGGAAAACGTGATTAATTAAAATTTTTCCTTTTTAATTAAACTTGTAAAATATTTATACAAAATACTCGGGACCCCGATTACAAAACCATTTACAAAAGTTTACTGTCTATACAAAATACTTGTCGCCTAGCGACTAATTACAAAAATAGCCTCGCTGTCTTGATGATCGTACGCTCTAGGCCTAACCGCCCCGACATGTACAATCTTCACCGGCTCGCTCACGGTCCATCAGCCCTAGCCTTGCCGTTACCTACACATAAGCATAGCACTGTGAGTCGACAGACTCAGTAAGAAAAGCATAATAATACTCATACATAAATCTCGGTCATGATCAGACGCCCATACCCCTGACCATAACCCTAACGGCCGTATCCAACACGATACTGAGTCCTGAACGTTCATAGGGACGGTACTATTGACAAGTAACAGCCTATACTCAGTCGAACTGGTCATACTCCATTCTTGGTCATACTCCAGCCTGTACCGATGTGTTACAGTATCAGCCTATACTCGGTCGAACTGGTCATACTCCAGCTGCTAGTCATACTCTAGCCTGTACCAATGTGATACGTCAAATAGTACGGAACCACCAACCTAAGTATCAGCCTATACTCGGCACACTGGTCATACTCCAACTGCTAGTCATACTCTAGCCTATGCCGATGTGATACAGTGTCAGCCTATACTTGGTCATACTGGTCATACTCCAGCTGCTAGTCATACTCTAGCCTATACCGATGTGACACAGTCGGAAGGTTCGAAGCCAACATACATATCTAATGTAATCTAACAGGCTTCCTAACATGCACGCTAAACATGTAATCTACATATGCATACTTTTATACTAATCTTACCTCAATTCTGAATTCAGGTGTGCCGGTCAACCTGACTGGAACTATCTGCCCGGCGGATTACAGGCTCCTAAACCATAAAAATCACAACACTATAAGTGATACGCTAAATCACTTCTCGGGGACTTAAACTAGGAACTAAAAGCTTCCCTATCGATAAAAAGCATGGCAATACCCCAAATAATATAAAAACGAGAAAAACTAGGGTTTCTGAAAATCACCCAACCGGCAGACCGGTTGTCTGACCGGAATTCCGGTTCTGGGAATTTTCAAAACCCATCTGGAATTCCGGATGCACAACCGGAATTTCTGTTCCTCGCATCCAAAAATTCAAAAATTCATAACTCAACCAAAACAAATCCAATTAACCTCAAACAGTCCAGACCTGCTCTATATATCCCCTAGAACATTTCTAAAGTAACAAAACCGAGCTTCACACACAGAAACTCAATTCACCATTAAAGGTCAAAGATTGAGTTCTAAACTCAAAACTTGACTAAACAACATAACAAGCATCAAACCTAGATTAGAACTCATAAGCATGCATAAAAACACTGCGGAAAACAAACTTAAACTCATGCAACAACTACAGCCACCAAAATTCCAATTTACTCTTTGAAAACTCAAGCTTTTAACAAGAAAATTATCCAACTAAAGCAAGAACAACTAGCATGCATTTCAACCTAACTAAACATACAAAATTCAACATTTTAAACATAGAAACCAACCTAGAACTACTGCAGCAACACAATCATCAAAATTAAACATGCATTACTCATCTTTTTCATCATTTTTCAAGAAAACAAAGGAAGAAAAACTAGACAAGAAATACCTCTTCAAGGATCACACTAGACTTGCTGAAAATCACTAGAATCACAAGAGAAAATCCCCTTTTTCTTGCTGCTCAAAGGGCCGAATAGAGAGAGGAAAAGAGAGAGGGCTTTTCCTTGAAAATTTTGTAATTTTTTCTAAGTTTTGAATAATGAAAGAAATGCCACTTAATCCCTTTACTTCAGCCAACAAAAGCATTAATTAAACATATATTTTCCAATTTATTAAGCCACAAAAAGACAAACTAACAATGGGGCAAAATGACCATTTTGCCCCTTCACACAAAAATCACATAAATAACACTAAAGGGGTATTTTTGGGAAATTCTAAATTCCCGGCCATTCCCGACATTCCCAATGTCTAATAATCCGTCCCACACTACTAACATACTAAGTTGTGATTTTACTGAGCCAAACACCGAGTTCCATGTTACCGGGCACCGGAAATGCAAAATTATGAAAACTACTAAATGACATAAAATGCATCTCAGAATTCAATAATAACAGTATAAATAATTATTTAAATAGCTATAAATAATTTTCATAATTAAACATGATTAACTGCTAATTTCCAAATTAAACTAAGCGGTCTTTACATCATTACTCCCACTCAACAGCAGGTGTCTGGTTTAAGGCTTACAAAAGCATATCTACGACCTCTCACTCTTGATTTAAGAAATTCTTTCATGGCTTTATCTTTTCTGGAATAGTTTAGACTTTTCCTTAGATAAATAAAATCTATGCCGAGAAGTCAAGAAGCTTCTATAGATTGCCATTAGAAAGAAAATGCTTCAGCATCTTACTAAAGTAAGTTGCTTGCATTAGAGTAAGTAATTACCAGGTACACCACAAGCCATAGGTTTAGATAAACTCAAACCTATAATACTAGGAACAGGAAGTTTTGTTAAGTCCATTGAATAGACTTATAAACGAAAATTTCCTTTTATGTCCTTGTAATAGAAAACTTTAGGTTACTCCATGTAAATGGATTAAACTATAGTTCTTTCGGCTTTCTTCTTAGTTTCTTATCTTGACAATCCATTACTTGTTTAAACTCACAATGGATTTTAATCACTAGTGTCTCCCAAGTCATAAGAAGGTGAGTTCCTAGAAACTCTCCCACTACGATAAGGTACCGTGAATTATGTCTAAGAAAACTAAATTGTATTGATCTCTTCGGTTGTGACAAGACAACAGAGGCAGTGGGATCATCATATGTCAAATAAGATGATAAAATACTTTTGGAATCAAGAATTAAATATCTCCTTTATTTTCAGACTTAGTCATTATCTTAGAAAAATAGTATTTGTTTAAATAAACACTTTCTTATCTATTGACTATGGGATGGTCCACCCCTAATCACTTAGAATAGCTAACAAACCATGGTTAACAGTTCTAGCTTTTCTTAAGATTTTGATTAGGTCATCCATGAATCTAGTAATGATTTACATTAAGTACCCAACCATTACATCATTCTGAAATTGTATTACCATAGAAGGAATTAGGCAACGACTAGTAACTAATCATGAATATGCAACTCGAAATTTCTGGGGAGGTAAGTTTGGATATAATTTAAAAATCAATTTAATAATCTGTGAACTGCATATCTACTAACTGTTTCTCCACCACTATCAGTTCGCAAGATCTTTAACCACTTACCTTAATGGTTTTAACCATTGCTAGAAATTTATGAAATTTTTCAAACATTTCAAATTTCTTTGCATAAGGTATAATCTAGAGTGATTGTTTTAAGAATACAACGAAAAACTCATATCCACCCCTGAATATACATCCATCTGGGAATGAGATGAACTACTTTCAGTGGATATAGGCATATTAACTCTTTGCAGAGATTTATCTTGTCAAAAATACTATGAACAAGATACAAATGCCATAGATTAATAAAAATATAGTTGTGTCTTTTGATGATTTAGGTTTAGTTACATCAAAGAGTTCTTAGAATAGTCCAAGTGGATCCTGGTCATAGAATACTAAACTCATATTCCATACAGTTTGAATCCATTAATAGAAGATGGATATTAAACACTTGAGAAAGTGTTACTGTATTGTATTCTGGAATTAGAAATATACGAAAATTTCTGTTTGGAATCTAAAATTAAAGTCAAAGACTTAAATTTATACCAAATATAATGAGTAATTCTATCTTGGACCACCACTACTAATTTAACTCTAAGTCAGATTTGCCCATAAAGTAGGAGATTTCTAAGATTGAGGATTTATATCAATTGGGAATAGAATTTCGGGATTATAATCATATGCGTCATTTAATTTCTTAAGAGAAAATATAGAATGACATGAAATGATTTATAGACCATTCATCCAATGATATGTTATTTCTGATCTATATCAATAAGTAAATCTGATTATATTGAAATGAGTTTTATTTAGGGCATAAAATCCAACAATTATTCCCTTCGAGCTTAGGTAAATAGAAGTAAATGGATGAGCTCTTGTTTCAGTGACTATTTCTTAGATTACTAAAACATCATTTACAGGTAGCTAAGTGTTTAAAGGGGCCAAATACATTGAGGGGTGAAAACGGTAACTTTATCCCATCTCGATGTAAATCATCTATATAGAGGATCTTTGATCACATTAGGATTATAACGATTGTTAAATGAGATAGCATATCTATATCATGGAACATATAGAATGCTTTATATAAGTCTGAGAGTGCAATTCCAAGTTCTAAGAGTGGATTCAACAAGGAATTAATAAGTTAGGGAATTTACTTGGTAAATTCGGTTTGGCTTATTGGAAGCTCAGTAATATAGATCCATGGTCCCCATTCTAGTTGAGACCATACTGCTTGTAAGACTCAATAATAGATTTATGATTAATCAATTATGATTCTAAAGTTAGACTATGTCTAATTTGTGAATTTTCACTAAGCAGGGGTGAAATTGTAAAGAAAAGAGATTCTAGGGTTATTTATTAATTAAGAGACTTTATATGTCTAATTAATAATTATGTTAAATGAAAATGTTATTTAATAATCTGTTTTAGTTATTAAATAATTAGTTTTGGCATTTCAATGGTTAGAATTGGAAAATTGGCGTTTTTGAGAAAATAGAAATAAAAATTGGGAAAACTGCAAAATCCAAGTGAGGCCCACTAACACTATGGCCGGCCACTTGAATAGCTTTTTCCAATTAATATTTTCATTATTTTAATGCCAAATAAATACTAACCTAAACATCGTAGTTGCCTATAAGTGATGGCTCAGACTAAAAAAAAAGAGTTTTTCAGTAATTCATGAGATTGCCTTTCAGAAAAACCGAGCCTTCCACTTTCTCTCTATAGCCGACCCTCTCTCTCTCTCTTTTCTTCTTCATAATTTCGAAACACCCTAGTGATAGAGTAGTGCCCACACACAGCAAGTGGTACCTCAATCATAGTTTGGAAGATCGTGAAGGATCCAATTCAAAGAGAAGGACATTCAGACTCAGATCTTGATAATACTCTGCGACAGAAAGCATACAAGGGTTAGAGATCTGAGTGGAAGGAGACATATTATTCCACTGCAACCAATGTAAGGTTTCCTTAACTTTTTATGTGTTTATTATTGTTTTAGAAAGTTCATATTTAGGATATTAAACAACATACTTGTGAGTAGATCTAAGATCCTGGTAAAATAAATTCCAACACTTCTTTCATCTAAGTATGACCTAGTAACATGATAGGATCCATCCAAATCTGTGTGCCTGTGTGAGCCTATATGTTTACTTTCTGTTTATATGCATATAGGTAGTTCCTTTTATTTTTAATTAAGATGAACTAGGTTGCTAAATAAAATGTCACACCATAATAGATTTTATTTAGGCCCATTTAATTTTTGGGCCTATTCAATTAATAACAGTTGTTCATTTTAAGGTTAAATTCTTATCTTTTGGGGCGTGTGTGAGAGTTAGGGGGCCTATAGCAGTGGGTACGACATACTGAACCCAGCCCTCCATCACATGAACAACCTTAACTGTGACGGCCCATTTGCCTGATTTGAATAACTGTACTAGCTTAACCTAATAAAATTGATTAGCAACATAATTAATTTCAAAATAAATGGAAATATTTTTCATTCATATACTTTGAAATTAATTTAAGAAAAACACACAGTTTTATGAAATTATTTCTGG
This sequence comes from Cannabis sativa, assembly GCF_029168945.1. Lineage (NCBI taxonomy): Eukaryota > Viridiplantae > Streptophyta > Magnoliopsida > Rosales > Cannabaceae > Cannabis > Cannabis sativa. The sequence goes on from NC_083606.1 coordinate 30,140,276, forward strand.
ATAAACTATATGTATTTTTCTTGTATTTAATTAAATATGAATTATAACTAACTAGATTATTTATGAAGCTTATTTTAATTAATTCATTAAATATTCCTATTTAAGTTGTAAATTGGTTATTTCTAACTATTTTTTTATCAACTTAAATTTGAATATCTTTTGAATTTCAAAATTAAGTTGACGAATTCTAGGAATTGATTATTGAAGATTCTTAAGATATTTTTTTAAGTTGAATTTTTTTTCTTTAAATTTTGGATCAACTTAAAATCGAATATTTTTTCAAATTAGGTGGTTACAACTTAATTTTGATTTAATTAAATTTTTTGTTTGAAAAATATTTAAGTTGGATTTTTTAGATTTTTCTAGAATAACTTAAATTAGATATTTTTTCAAATTTTGTTTTATTATATTTGAATTATTTATTTAATCTCGAATTTTATATATAATTTTCGAATATTAAATAATTGAAAATTTAATTAAAGTTGGAAATTTTTTTAAACCAACTTTAATTTATAATTTTATTATTAAAATATAGGATAAAATAAATGATTAAATAAAATACATATTTTAAATAATGCGCTTTAATCAAGAGACATTCGATCTCCATTGTTAGTTCTACATAGGTATTGTTTTAGTGAGTAATCCTCCCTAATGTAGGAACGTTCATTAGCAATTTAACTTGTAGAATCTCGAAAGATAAGTATTTTTTGTAAGTGTTTATTTTAGTATAGATCACCCTAATGGTGGCGACTATTATAAGGCTTACAAAAGCATGAAATAATTGTGGAGGCTCATGAAATAGGAATGACCTTGACTCTCGCCTAAATGGGACAACGTCGGATTCTCTTTTCGATCGAATAAAAGGTTGCTAGAATGCTTATCATTTTAGATGAATTGACAACTCTATTCAATGGATGATGCTTTCACTCTCGCCTAAATGGGACACTGTATAAGTTTGTTGAAAACCTTTGAAAATAAAATTGTTGGGTTTTATGCCCTAAATAAAACTCATTTCAATATAATCAGATTTACTTATTAATATAGATCAGAAATAACAATTAATGTTGCATGGTTCACATGATTTATTTCATGATTATATGTACATAATGTATAAATTCATTTGAAACCCATTTCACATACTTGATCCTGTTTATTGTGTTGTCCACACATTGGAAAGTAAACATGACTATGTGAATAAAGTTTCTTAGATTTATGAGACACAGGGTTTTACTGGTACAATAATCTACAACAGAGTTTACTTGCATTTGGAGAAATGCTATGTTCTTTCCAGAGCATTGGTTAAAGTAATGCTCAGGTTGGATGCATGGAGTATGCATCGGAAGGGACCGATATTGAACTTTGACTTAGATTTATTAAACTTACCGTAATATCTATTCAAGTCAATATCGCCTAGTTGATCCTAGATCAAATGATCTTAATCCTGTTATGATTAGGCTTAATCTCAAGAGGCTATTCGTGTTCTTTGATTTGTTAGTTAAGCCTACTTTTGGGTTAGGGTGATACGTACATTTTGGGAACACGGTAGTGCAATTGAGTGGGAGCGCTAACATAAACATGGAATCTATAGCTTCTATCTAGCGAATAGTAAGTAAAGGATGATCTCCTTCGAGCTTGACCAAACGGAAATAAATGGTGGAGTACTCATTAATCATAAGCTGGAATATCATTTATACGGGGTTAAGTGTTTTAAGGATTAAATACATTGTAGGGTGTAACGATAATCTAATCCCTTTACGGTGTAGATCATTCATATAGAGGATCATTGATCAAATTAGGATTATAACAATGGATAACTAATGATGTGTCTATATGGTGGAACATATAGAGCGTTCTATATACTGAGAGTGCAATTCTAAGTTCTATGCGTGGATTCAACGAAGAATTAATAAGTCAGTGAATTTAGGTTATAAATTCTTGAACTGCTTATTGGAAGCTCGGTTATATAGACCCATGGTCCCCCCACTAGTTGAGATAATATTGCTTGTAAGACTCATATAATTGGTTTTGATTAATCAATTCTAATTCTCAATTTAGACTATGTCTATTTGTGAATTTTTCACTAAGTAAGGGCGAAATTGTAAAGAAAGAGTTTTAGGAGCATATTTTTTAATTATGATACTTTGTATGGTTCTATTAATAAATATGATAAATGACAATATTATTTAATAATTATTTATAGTTATTAAATAGTTAGAATTGGCATTTAAATGGTTGAATTAGAAAATTGGCGTTTTTGAGAAAATTAGATGCAGAAAAGATAAAACTGCAAAATTGCAAAAAGTGAGGCCAAAATCCACATTACTAGGGCTGGCCACTTTTATAGGAATTATCCTCTGATATTTTCATTATTTTAATGCCAAATAATTCAAACCTAACCCTAGTGGAATGCTATAAATAGATAGTGAAGGCTTCAGGAAAATTACACTTTTCATTCAGAAATACCTGAGCCTTCTCGCTCTATATCTGGCCGCCCACTCCATCTCTCTCTTCTTCCTTAAGATTTCAAAATACTTCGTGTTAGAGTAGTGCCCACACACAGCAAGTGATACCTCAATCATACTGAGGAAGATCGTGAAGAAAGACATTCAACAAGAAGGAGTTTCAGCATTAAAGAAGGAGAGAAAGAGATCCAGGTTCAGATATTGATAATGCTCTGCTACAGAAAGGAATCAAGGGCTAGTTATCTGAACGGAAAGAGTCATATTATTCCGCTGCACCCAACGTAAGGTTTCTCATACTTTATATGTGTTTATTTCATAATCGTTTTAGAAGTTCATATTTAGGGTGTTAATCAACATACTTGTGAGTAGATCTAAGATCCTGGTAAAATAATTTCCAACAAAAATATGTTAGAATTTTGGTATTTTTGTAAACATATGTGATTACTTGTTATTTCCTAAACTTGTGTATGAATTTATTGAACCAGAACCTTAATTTTGTTTATTGATATTTGTAGTGCCAATATGAATAACCCACACCTCGACCCACTCGTAGTCAATGTCTTAGCAAATCAACTCTATAGTGTGAAAATGCACCCTGGTAGTTGTATAAACTCGCACCTATTGATGATGAATCTGAAGTTCCAAAAAGAAAATCTACTTAATAGTCTTCCTTCAGAGTATAATGGATTTGTTGTATCTTACATGATCGACAATTTTAACTCTTCCGACATGGATAAGCTCGAAGCAGAATTAGGAGCTCATGAACGGAATCTGATTACAATGCCACCTCCTGGTTTTGCAAACTTTAATTAGAGGAAAAGGATTAAGCATGAAGCTTCTAACAAAGCTGCTCCTTCAAGTACAATTGATAGTCATATTCTTCTATGTTCGAATTGTAATGAGAAGGGACATCAAGAAGAACGATGTCCCAGGCTTCTAAACAATTCAAACGAAGGTAATGCTTTTGTCTTTGAATCATGTGTTTCAGAGAATGAAAAATCCATATGGATTTTTAATTCTGGATCTACTAACCATGTTTGTTCTTCATTGTAGCTGCTTAAACTTGGGAAAATCTTCACCCGGAAGAGTTAAAGCTTAAAGTTGGAAATGGCGAGTTAGTATCGGTCCAAGCCAAAGGAAAAGCCCACCTCAAGTTTCAAAAGAGATTTTTAATTTTAGAAAATGTTTTATTTATTCCAAACTTTAGTAAAAACTTGATTAGTGTTTCATGTTTACAAGCACATCTTTATAAATTGAATTTTTCGAGTACAATTTATACAATTTCTCGTAATGGATTTCAATTATGTGTTGCTCACATGGAACAAGGGCTTTATGTTTTGAGACCGAATATACAAATTTGCACTAAGCAATGAACTTTTCAATGTTGCTAGACCTAGAAACCTTAAAAATGTCCATTGAAAAATGTCGTCTTAGGTGAATTGCCTGTATGCGAGTCTTGCCTAGAAGGAAAGATGACCAAACGTTCTTTCTCTGTAAAGGGAGAGCGTGCCAAACAACCCCTAGGGTTAGTATATTCGGATGTCTGTGGACCCCTAAATGTCAAAGACTGAGGTGGTTATGAGTATTTTGTCACTTTCATTGACGATTTCTCTAGATATAGTTTCATTTACCTAATGCAAAAGAAATCTGAAACGTTTGAAAAGTTTCAGGAATTTCATGCTTTGACTCAAAACCAATTAGGTAAAACATTAAAGATCTTGCGAACTGATAGGGGTGGAGAGTATATGGATATGCAATTCAAAGATCATTTAATTGAACTTGGAATTGAATCCCAATATACTGCCGCTAGCACTCCACAGCAAAATGGAGTAGCAGAGAGAAGAAATCGCACTCTTTTGGAAATGGTTAGGTCTGCGCTGAGTTATTCAACTCTATCTACGTCCTTGTGGGCATATGCTATACAGATGGCAAACGACATTCTAAATGTTGTTCCATCTAAAGAAGTTCCTAAGACACCCGTCGAACTATGGAATGGTCGTACACCTAGTTTACGCCATTATAGGATTTGGGGGTGCCCTGCTCACGTCTTGAGAAAAAAGAAGGCAAAATGGAATCACGAACTGAAGTTCGCATGTTTCTCGAAAATTCTAAAGAGACTAGGGGTTGACTATTTTATAGTCACAAGGATAACAAAGTGTTTGTTTCAACAAATGCTACTTTCCTTGAAGATTACTATATTAAAGACTTCAAATCGAAAAGTAAAATTGTGTTAGAGGAAATGCTTTCAGAGGTAACTCCATCCAATGTTCCGTCCTCTTCTACTCAAGAAGAGGACAATCCCACTCCCTCAGTTGAAACAACTGAGAGAACTACCATTAAAGTTCATGTTCAGAAGATCACCGCTCCTTGTCGTTGTGGGAGGGTTTCTACTAAACCATCTCGTTATGGCTTGGATGGTGAAATCAATATGGTCGTTGGTGACGGTATTGAAGACGACCCATTAACCTATAAACAGGCAATGGCAAGTCCAGAACGGAAATGATGGTCAACCGACATGGATTTAGAAATGGATTCCATGAAAAAGAACAAAGTCTAGGAATATGTAGACGCACTCGATGAATATTGTTCAATCGGATGTAAGTGGGTCTACAGGAAGAAAAGAGGCGCTGGAGGTGAAGTCGAAACTTTTAAAGCTAGACTGGTCGCCAAGGGTTACACCCAAAGAGAAGGCGTGGAATATGAGGAAACTTTTAGTCCGGTCGCCATGCTCAAATCCATCCAAATTCTTCTCTTCATCGCAGCCGCTTTCGATTATGAAATCTGGCAAATGGATGTCAAGATAGCCTTCCTTAACAGAATTCTTGAAGAAACCATCTATATGGAGCAACCAGAAGGCTATGTTCTACCAGGGCAGGAAAAGAAAGTTTGCAAACTCAATAGGTCTCTTTATGGACTTAAGCAAGCTTCTCGCTCCTAGAACAAAAGGTTTGATGAAATCATCAAGACCTATGGCTTTCTTCAGAATGAAGATGAACCTTGTGTTTATCAACTCAAGGAAAACCAAGTGGTAGTATTCCTGGTCCTTTATGTTGACGCATTTTTATCATTGGCAACAATGTCAAGAAAATGATTGACATCAAGGAATGGCTAGACAATCAATTTGAGATAAAAGATTTGGGTGAAGCTGCCTATGTTCTCGGTATTTAGATTATTAGAAACTGGAAGAACACATCCCTTGCTCTCTCTCAAACAACTTAAATAGATAATGTTTTAGAGAGATTCTCAATGACAAACACCAAACGGGAAACCATGCCTTCTAGATTTGGTATCCGTCTATCTAAGGAACAGTGTCCCACTAATCCTCAAGAGATAGAGGAGATGAGAAAGGTTCCTTATGCTTCTGCAGTTGGAAGTGTAATGTATGCAATGCTATCCACTAGACCTGACATCTGTTATGCAGTAGGAATCGTGAGTAGGTATCAGACAAATCCAGGACATGAACATTGGAATGCTGTTAAGCATATCTTGAAGTACTTGAAAAGTATAAGGCAATTCGTGTTAGTCTACAAGGGTGGTGCTTTAAATTGCGTAGGCTATACCGATTCAGATTTCCAGCCATGTCTTGATGACAAGAAATCTACATCTGGGATGGTATTTTCTCTTGGAGTGGAGCAATGGTTTGGACAAGTGCTAAACAAACTGGGATTTCAGACTCTACCATTGAGGCAGAATACATAGCTGTTGTAGAGGCTGCAAAAGAACTTGTCTGGCTTAGAATGTTCTTCACAGGACTCGGTGTTGTCCTTGGAATGGAAAAACCACTTGTTTTGCTTTGTGATAACACTGGAGCCATAGCGAACAGTAAGGAGCCTCGAAGCCACAACACAATCAAGCATCTTGAAAGGAAGTATCACATCATCAGAGAATGTGTGGCAAGAGGGGATGTACTGGTGGAAGAAGTGGACACAGAGGACAACCTAGCTGATCTATTCACCAAGGTCTTGGCAGGAACTTTATTTGAAAAGCACCATCAAAATTTAGGATTAATTGAAATGTACTGATTATTTTATAATAGTGCAAGTGGGAGTTTGTTGGGTTTTAAGCCCTAAATAAAACTCCATTTTAATGTAATCTTTATCCTTTAAATATCAATAAAGAAACGAAAGTATTTTATTCACTTATTTGTGTGTCATTTGGTTCATGTTATCATTTACTTGTTTATTTAATTTATAAATTCATCCAAACCCATATCACATTTATATTCTTGTTGCCGTCAGCACAGTGGAAAGTAATCAAGATTATGTGATTAAATATGTATTCCTAGTCAGTACACTGGGTTTAACTATATGACAATCTACAACATAGTTTACTTGCACCTTGGATAAGTGTTATGTTTTTTCGAGAGCATTGGTTAAAGTAAAGCTAGGGTTGGATGCATGGAGTATGCATCGAAAGGGAGCGATATTTAACTTTGAATCAGATATATTAAATTTACCGTAATATCTATTCAATTCAATATCACCTAGTTGATCCTAGATCAAATGATCTTAATCCTGATATGGTTAGGTCCGATCTCAAGAGTATTATACATGTTCTTTGATTTGTTAGTTAAGCCTATTTTTTGGTCAGGGTGAAACGTACATTTTGGGAAGATGGTCGTACAATTGATTGGGAGCGCTAAACATAGATATGGAATCTATAGCTTCTATCTAGCAAAAATAAGTGAAATGATGATTTCCTTCTAGCTTGGCTAAATAGAGATAAATGGTTGAGTACTCATTTCAGTTTGTTGAAATATCACTTATACGGGGTTAAGTGTTTTAAGGATAAAATACATTGAAGGGTGTAACGGGAATTTAATCCCTATACAATGTAAATCATCTAATAAGGATCATTGATTATTGGTATTATAACAATGTATAATTGCTAGTGTATCTATATGGTGGAACATATAGAGCGTTCTATATAGCTGAGAGTGCAATTCCAAGTTCTATGCGTGGATGCAACAAGGAATTAATAAGTTAGTGAATTTACCTAGTAAGTTCTTGGTTTGCTTATTGGAAGCTCGGATACATAGGCCCATGGTCCCCATACTAGTTGAGACAATACTACTTGTAAGACTAAGATAATTGATTTTGATTAATCAATTATAATTCTAAAATTAGACTATGTCTAGTTTATGAATTTTCACTAAGCAAGGGCTAAATTGTGAAGAAAGAGTTTCTAAGGTTTATTTGTTAATTAAGAGACTTTGGTTAGTCTAATTAATAAATGTATTAAATGACAATATTATTTAATAATTAATTTTTATTTATTAAATAATTGGAATTGGCATTTAAATGGTTAAATTGGAAAATTGGAGATGTATAAATGATAAAACAGCTAAATTACAAAAGTGGGGCCCATTATCCTTAAACATTGCTGGCCACTTATGTAGGATATTATCATTTATTTTTTCATTATTTTAATGCCAAATAAATCTAACCTAACACTAGGTGGTTGACTATAAATAGGTAGTGATGGCTTCAGAAAAAAGATGATGCATCTCATTCCTTGAGAGAAATGTAACACCCTAACTAGCATTGGCGTATTACGTGATTTTTAAACATACTGTGCAGCTCGTTGCTAATCAACGAGGTTTATGGAAATCGTGATTAATTAAAATTTTCGCTTTTTAATTAAACTTATAAAATATTTTATACAAAATACTCGGGATCCCGATTACAAAACACTTTGCAAAAGTTTACTGTCTAATACAAAATATTTGTCGCCTAGCGACTAATTACAAAAAGCATTGCTGTCTCGAGAATCGTACGCTCCAGGCCTAACCGCCCCGACATGTACAATCTTCATCGGCTCGCTCTCACGGTTCCTCAGCCTTGGCCTTGCCCTTACCTACACATGAACATAGCACTGTGAGTCGACAGACTCAATAAGAAAAGCATAAATCATAATCATACATAAATCACGGGTTATGCCCTAAATAAAACTCATTTCAATATAATTAGATTTACTTATTAATATAGATCAGAAATAACATTTAATGTTGCATGGTTCACATGATTTATTTCATGATTATATGTACATAATGTATAAATTCATCTGAAACCCTTTTCACATACTTGATCCTGTTTATTGTGCCGTCAACAAATTGGAAAGTAAACATGACTATGTGAATAAAGTTTCCTAGATTTATCAGACATAGGGTTTTACTGATATGATAATCTACAACAGAGTTTACTTGCATTTGGAGAAGTGCTATGTTCTTTCCAGAGCATTGGTTAAAGTAAAGCTCAGGTTGGATGGATGGAGTATGCATCGGAAGGGACCGATATTGAACTTTGACTTAGATTTATTAAACTTATCGTAATATCTATTCAAGTCAATATCGCCTAGTTGATCCTAGATAAAATGTTCTTAATCCTGTTATGATTAGGCTCAATCTTGAAAGGCTATTCGTGTTCTTTGATTTGTTAGTTAAGCCTACTTTTAGGTCAGGGTGATACGTACATTTTGGGAACACGGTAGTGCAATTGAGTGGGAGCGCTAGCATAAACATGGAATTTATAGCTTCTATCTGGCGAATAGTAAGCAAAGGATGATCTCCTTCGAGCTTGACCAAATGAACATAAATGGTGGAGTACTCATTTCACATAAGCTGAAATATAATTTATACAGGGTCAAGTGTTTTTAGGATAAATACATTGTAGGGTGTAACGGTAATCTAATCCCTTTACAGTGTAGATCATTCATATAGAGGATCATTGATCACATTAGGATTATAACAATGGATAACTAATGATGCATCTATATGGTGGAACATATAGAGCATTCTATATACTGAGAGTTCAATTCTAAGTTCTATGCGTGGATTCAACGAAGAATTAATAAGTTAGTGAATTTTAGTGCTAAATTCTTGATCTACTTATTGGAAGCTCGGTTATATAGACCCATGGTCCCCGCACTAGTTGAGATAATATTGCTTGTAAGACTCATATAATTGGTTTTGATTTATCAATTATAATTCTCAAATTAGACTATGTCTATTTGTGAAATTTTCACTAAGTAAGGGCGAAATTGTAAAGAAAGAGTTTTAGGGGCATATTTGTTAATTATGATACTTTGTATGGTTCAATTAATAAATATGATAAATCACAATATTATTTAATAATTATTTATATTTTTTAAATAGTTAGAATTGGCATTTAAATGGTTGAATTAGAAAATTGGCGTTTTTGAGAAAATCAGATGCAGAATTGAGAAAACTGCAAAATCCAAGTAAGGCCCATTACTGTACATGGCCGGCCACTTGGTTTAAATTTTTAAACTGATATTTTCATTATTTTAATGCCAAATAATTCAAACCTAACCCTAGTGGAATGCTATAAATAGATAGTGAAGGCTTCAGGAAAATTACACTTAAATTTTCTATTTTTCCTTCAGAGAAAAACCTGAGCCTTCTCTCTCCCTATCTTTGGCCGAACCCACTCTCTCTCTCTTCCTCATTGAGATTTCAAAATACTTAGTGTATGAGTAGTGCCCACACATAGCAAGTGATACCTCAACCATAGTGAGGAATATCGTGAAGAAAGACTTTCAGCAAGAAGGAGTTTCAGCATCAAAGATTCAGAGAAAGAGATCCAGGTTCAGATATTGATAATGCTCTGCTACAGAAAGGAATCAAGGGCTAGATATCTGAACGGAAGGAGTCATTATATTCCGCTGCACCCAATGTAAGGTTTCTTAAATTTTATATGTGTTTATTTCATCGTTTTAGAAAGTTCATATTTAGGGTGTTAATCAACATACTTGTGAGTAGATCTAAGATCCTGGTAAAATAATTTCCAACACTAACTGCCGTGTCCCACACGATACTGAGTCCCGAACGTTCATAAGACGGTACTATTGACAAGTAACACCCTATACTCGGTTCACTGGTCATACTCCAGTTGCTAGTCATACTCTAGCCTAACCGATGTGTTACAGTATCAGCCTATACTCGGTTCACTAGTCATACTCCAGCTGCTAGTCATACTCTAGCCTAACCGATGTGATACGGTCAAATAGTACAGTACCACCAACCCTAGTATCAGCCTATACTCGGTTCACTGGTCATACTCCAGCTGCTAGTCATACTCTAGCCTAACCGATGTGATACAGTGTCACCCTATACTCGGTACACTGGTCATACTCCAGCTGTTAGTCATACTCTAGCCTGTACCGATGTGACACAGTCGGATGGTACGAAGCCAACATACATATCTAATGTAATCTAACAGGCTTCCTACATGCACAATAAACTTGTAATACATATGCATACTGTTATACTAATCTTACCTCAATTCCGAATTCAAGTGTGCCGGTCAACCTGAGTGGAACGAACTGCACGAGGGTTTACAGGCTCCTAAACCATAACAATCACAACATTGATAAGTGATACGCTAAATCACTTCCCGGGGACTTAAACTAGAAACTAAAAGTTTCCCCATCGATAAAAAGCATGGCAATACCCTAAACCATATAAAAACGAGAAAACTAGGGTTTCTGAAAATCCCCCAACCGGCAGACCGGTTCTGCAACCGGAATTCCGGTTCTGGGAATTCCTGAACCCCATCCGGAATTCCGGTTGAACATCTGGAATTCTGGTTCCTTGCAGGGAACAATCAAAAATTTATAACTTGCCCAAATCAAACCCAAACCACACCAAAACTTCCAAACCTGCTCTAAATGCCCCTCTAAATATTTCTAAAGCATCAACACAGCCCAAAAAGATCATAATCAAAAAGCACCATGTGAGCTCCAAGCTTTGAGTTCAAAACTCAAACTTGGCTAAAGCTCACCTACAAGCCTCAAAACTAGATTTAAACTACATAATCATGCATAATAAAACTGCAGAAATCATTCTCGAACTCAAACAACAAACACAGCAACCATTTTCACATTTTCACTTGAAAAACCATAGCTTTTGAACCAAAACTCCAAACTAAAACAAGGGTAACTAGCATGCATGAAACCTACATTAATCCATTCAATTCAAGCAAAAAAACACAGAAAACAACCTAGAACTACAGCAGCAACAACATCCTCAAAATTAAACATGCAACCACCAACATTTCATAATTTTCAAGAATTTTAAAGAGAGGAAGAGAAAGAGCTAACCTAGCTTGAATTGAACACAACAACACTTGAAATCTCAAGGAAGAAGGAGCAAATCCCAGCTGCTCAAAGGGGCCGAAAAATAGAGAGAGAATTTGAGAGAAAAAGATTTTTCTTTTAACTTTGGTTTTTTTCTCAACTTTAAAGCTTTTGAATAAAATGAATGTAAATGCATAAATGAATCTTTATTTCAGCCAAACAAATGCCACATAATCACATATCACATTACACTAAGTCCACTAAAGGACAAAATATCATTGGGGCAAAAAGACCATTTTGCCCCTCCACACTAAAATAACATAACGGACACTAAAATGCTATTTTGGGAAATTCTAAATTCCCGACCAATCCCGAAATTTTCAATGTCTAAATAACCATTTTCTAATACTAACATACTAAGTTGTAATTTTACTGAGCCAAACACCGAGTTCCACGTTACCGGGCACCGGAAATACAAAATTATGAAAATCACAATATGACATAAAATGCATTTCAGAATTCAATAATAACAGCATAAATAATTATTTAAATATCTATAAATACTTTTCCATAATTAAACATAATTAACTGCTAATTTCTAAATTAAACTAAGCGGTCTTTACAAGAAATCTCAAAGCCTTCTTCCTAAACCTAGCCGCCACCTTCTCTCCCTCTTCTTCACTTCTGAAAACCGAACCCATAGTGAGTGAGTGAGTGCCCACACATATCAAGTGGTACCTCAATCATAGTGTGGAAGATTGTGAAGAATCCAAATTCAAGAGAAGGACATTCGAACTCAGATCTTGGTGATAGTCGGATACAAGGGTTAGAGATCTAAGTTGAAGGAGACATTATATTCCGCTGCAACCACTGTAACGTTTCTTATACTTTATAAGTGTTTATTTTATATCGTTTTAGAAGTTCATATTTAGGATGTTAAATAACATACTTGTTAGTAAATCTAAGATCCTGGTAAAATATTTCCAACATGACGGTGGTAACCGAACCCGAAGGAGAGAAAGAGATCCAGGTTCAAATCTTGATAATGATCTACTACAGAAAGGAATCAAGGGCTAAAGATCTTGAACGGAAGGAGTTATTATATTCTGCTGCAATCAATGTATGGTTTTCTTAAACCCTTATGAGTTTATTTCATTATTTTAGAGAATTCATATTTAGGATGTTAATTCAACATACTTTTTAGTAAAGCTAGATCCTGGTAAAATATTCCAACAACTGGCCTCAGAGCCATGGCAATGATTTACTTTAATGAAATATGGATTTAAAACGAGGAATATTTTTTGTGTGTTGATTTGGATGTGTTCATGTTGGTTTATGTGTTATTTGATGAATGTATGTGAATTACAAAATTTTTCCCTGAAAATAATTTTATATTCAATCTAAAATTATTTTATTTAGATTCCTGGTGAAATATTAAGCAATTTTTGTTTTTATGGAACTCGATTCCGATAAAAATTGAAAAAGTTATGAAGGTTTGAAATTTCGGGTGATATGGCTCAATCACATGCACTAGCATCTTGGACAAGACGAGGTGATGCACGCGAGTGTAAGGGACAAAAGGCTGTCTGAACTGGAAGTGCCGAGGAACATCAGCCAAAAAACCTTGCACGCATTCTCTTCCGCGCGCGGAAGAGGCTGCGTGCAGCCTCATCTCGGCAGCCAGGGTGTTTTCCCCCAAAAATAAATTTTTTTTGTATTTTTTTCACCAAATTTAGGATTTTTGAATTCCAAATCACAATTATCTAAATAAAATATTATTTTTAATATTTAAACTTATATATAAATATTTCAAATTGATCATATTTAATTTTTAATATATTATTATTAATTCTTTCATATTTTGAGGTTTAAATTTAAAAATTGATTATTTTATTTTTTATTATGGTCAGATTTGAAAAGTTTGTTAGTTTCTTTAATATTCATAAATTATTTAATTATAAGATCAAATATTTTAATATTAGCCATATATTATATTAAAAGATATATTTATCCTTTTAATTTGAAATATTATATTAAAATCATCTTATATGATAAATTAAATAATTAATAAATTTGAAATTAACCTAGATATTTTTATAGATATTTTAACCATAATATTTTCAAATTCAAAATTGGTTATTTTGTTAAATATTTAATTGTTTATAAATTATAAGTTAAAAAAATGATATTTTATATCATTTTACTTATTAGAAATTTATAGATAGTATTTTAAATATTTAAATAACCTAGATATTTTGGTAGAAATTTGAAAAATGCTTAATTTGAGATATTTTGACATATAATTAGGATAATTATTATTTGTTTATGTTGGGTTTTGTGCGTTAAATAAAACCCATTTCAATGTAATCATATTTACTAATAAAGATCATAAATAATATTTTATTATGTTGCATGGTTCACATGATTTATTGCATGATTGTTTAATGTATAAATTCTATTAAGTCCAGAACATATGTATTTGTTAATAATTATAGTGTTGTCAGCACGGTGGAATATAATCTTGATTGTATGTTTGAAAGTTTCATTCCCTGATTTGTCAGTTCACTGGATTTAAACTGGCATGATATTCAGCGATAGGTATGCTTACACCTTGGATAAGTGTTATGTCCTTTCCAGGGCATTGGCAAAGTCTACCATTATCGGATGTATGACATATACATTGGAAGGGACCGATATTGAACTTTGATTAGATATGATAAATTTACCGTAATATCTATTCAATTCAATATCACCTAGTTGATCCTAGATCAAATGATCTTAATCCTGATATGGTTAGGTTCAATCTGAAGAGTATTATACATGTTCTTTGATTTGTTAGTTAAGCTTACTTTTTGGTCAGGGTGATACGTACATTTTGGGAACATGGTAGTGCTGGGAACATCGTAGTACAATTGAGTGGGAGCGCTAATCATAGATATGGAATGTATAGCTTCTATAGGTATTTAGAAGTGAAATGATGATTTCCTTTGAGCTTGCTAAATAGAGATAAATGATACAACGTTCATTTTAGTGACTATATTAATTCACTATAATATCATTTATAGGTGGCAAGTGTTTTAAGGATAAAATACATTGAAAATGTGTAACGTGAATTTTATCCCTATACGATGTAGATCATCTATAGAGGATCATTGATTATTGGGATTATAACAATGGATAATTAATAGCGTATCTATATCGTGGAACATATTGAGCGTTCTATATGACTGAGAGTGCAATTCCAAGTTCTATGTGTGGATGCAACAACGAATTAATAAGTCAGTGAATTTACCTGGTAAGTTCTAGGTCTACTTATTGGAAGCTCGGTTATATAGGCCCATGGTCCCCAAACTAGTTGAAACCATACTGCTTGTAAGACTCAGTTAATTGGTTTTAATTAATCAATTATAATTCTAAAATTAGACTATGTCTAGTTATGAATTTTCACTAAGCAACGGCGAAATTGTGAAGAAAGATATTCTAGGTTTTATTTAGTAATTAAGATACTTTATAAGTCTAATTAATAAATATATTAAATGATAATATTATTCTAGGTTTTATTTAGTAATTAAGATGCTTTTTCAATTATTGTGCAATCTTTGCTAATCAAAGAAGTTTCTCGAAAAACGTGTCAAATTAAAACTTTTGCATTAAATATTAAACTTTGTAATATAATAAAATATTTACAAGTGCCGGGATCCCGATTTTAAACTTTGTAAAATTAACTTTTCAAAATATACATTTATTACAGGTCGCACAGCGACTACCAAAATAAAAATCCCCAGATGTCCCGAGACCGAACACTCCAGGTCGCGTTGCTTTGACATGTACAATCTCACCCGAGCTCAGGTTCACTCCTGTTCAGCCTTCGCCTTTCCTTTACCTACACATGAAAGTAGAAACTGTGAGTCGACAGACTCAGTAAGAAATGCATATAACATATCACATAAATTCCGACCTGTAAATAGGCGCCCATACACCTATCTACAGGGCTTAACAGATGAGCAAGAACGTTCTAACTGCTTGTGCTACTGATCATGATATCACTCCTACTAACACTATAATCGTGCTGTAGGACCGGCACTATGTTCGTGCCGCTATGATAGCATCAATAACATCCAAAAGTATGATTGGCCATGATATCACTCTTAACCAGTACGATGCCTGTACTGCTGAACCGACACAATGGTTGTGTTGCTATGATAGTACCAAAACATACTTTCCAGGGTGAATAACACTCTTAACCAGTACGATGCATGTACTGCTGAACCGACACAATGGTTGTCTCGCTATGATATCACCCAAACACATACAAGGATACACATAGCATGCATATATATATATATATCATACATATACATACACCCAGATATTTATATCACACGTTATATTCAGTTCTTACCTGTTTTCCGAATTCAAACGTGCTGGCCGACCTGAACGGAAATCTCGTGCTAGATGGATGCCCTAATCACATTTTGAAACCGGGTAAGTTACATGACTCAAAACCCTAATCCCGGGAAATCCAAAACCAAAACCCTAGGTTCTGCTATGCTCTTAATGGGTTATTCTAACTCTGGAAATGGGAAAACATCCAACCGAGGCACCGAAATGGCAAAAATTGAGAAAATGAAAGGCCCGGGGAACCCTGCCAAAACCGGCTAGCCGGTTTTTGTGGCACTGCAAACCGGCTAGCCGGTTTGCACCAGTATTCCCCAAACTCTTCATTTGTTGCTCAATTCTTCACCAATTGCCATGAAACCTTCCAGAGCTCCTATTTAGGGCATAAACAATAATTTCCAGCCAGAAAAACCCAGAAAAACTCATTGAATCCAAACATGCCATTAAAGATCAAAGCTTAAGTTTCAAAGCACAAACTTATGCAATTCCATCACAACTCAACAAAACCAACATCCAGCACTTAGAATCAACTTAAAATCACCCTAGAAATGAGATTATTCAAACTTTAAACCCTAACAACCCCTATCTTTCAAAATTACATAATCAAACCAATTAAAACTAGAGAAACACATAACTTAGAGAGTGTCTAGGGTTTACCTTGCTTAAAGTTCCCAACAACCTTGCTTAAAATTCAGCAAATTCCAGCTTGAGGATGAGTTTCCCCCTGGTTCTAGCCCCAGCCGAAAGAGAAGAAAGAGAGAAGGAGTTCTATTTTTTGACTTTTCTTTGAATTTTCTCTTTTAATTAACTAAATGGGATAATTCAAATTGGGAAAACATCATTTTCCCTTGGCTGCAAACAAGTGGCCACGTGCCACACCCCTAGGCAGCCACCCAACCCCAAACAAATTACCAATTTGCCCTTTAGGTTAATAACTTAGGTGTTTTCAAAAGCTAGGGGTAAAATGGTCAAATTCATAACCCCGCTCAAACCCGATAATTTATTTTCTCTAAAATATTTCCTACTAAGAAATAAGGTTCTAAACTTACCCATGTGATCAATCTAGCCATCCATCGCATTTTCCGTTGTCGCCGAACAAAAATTACAAAAATATTATATTCCACATATAAACTAAATAATAC
Organism: Cannabis sativa; assembly: GCF_029168945.1. Taxonomy (NCBI): domain Eukaryota; kingdom Viridiplantae; phylum Streptophyta; class Magnoliopsida; order Rosales; family Cannabaceae; genus Cannabis; species Cannabis sativa. The sequence continues at coordinate 30,157,374 of NC_083606.1, forward strand.
CCCTAGAGTTTAATAAAATCTCCGGAATTGAGAAATTATAACTCTAATATTTATTTCTAAATATTGGGGTCCACAATTAAATAAATTCACAAATAATAATAAAATAATAAAAATTAGTGCTAATTGCCTTTACTAATCCAAATTACTAAAGCGGTCATTACAATTATTCCCCCGTTAATAGGATTTCGTCCTCGAAATCTAACTTGAATAGCTCTGGATGTTGAGTCCTCATATCCGACTCCAATTCCCAGGTGGCTTCTTCCACCTTACTGTTCCTCCAGAGCACCTTAACCAGTTCAATAGTCTTGTTTCGAAGAACTTTTTCCTTTTTATCCAAAATCTGTACAGGTTGTTCCTCATGGAATAAATCTGGTTACAGTTCAAGGGCTTCATAACTCAAGACATGAGTCGGGTCTGATACGTATTTCCTCAACATAAATATGTGAAATACGTCATGAACAGCCAATAACGCTGCTAGCCGATATGCTACCTGCCCGACCTCGAGTATCTGAAATGGCCCAATGAACCTAGGGTTTAACTTACCCTTCTTCCCGAAGCGCCTAATACCCTTCATTGGTGAAATCTGCAGGAAAACATGTTCCCCTGCCTGAAATGTAACATTTCTGTGCTTCGGATCAGCATAACTTTTCTGCCTGCTTTGAGCAGCAAGCATCCGAGCCTTGATCTTATCAATAGCTTCATTGGTCCTCTGTACTAACTCTGGACCCAAGTACTTCCTTTCTCCTGTCTCGTCCCAATGAATAGGAGAACGACATTTTCTACCATATAACATCTCATAGGGAGCCATCCCTATTGTACTCTGGTAGCTATTGTTGTGGGAGAATTCAATTAAAGGCAAGTACTTACTCTAAAAACCCTCAAAGTTCATAACACAGGCTCGTAGTAAGTCTTCCAAAATTTAAATAATTCTTTCTGATTGACCATCAGTCTGAGGGTGATAGGCTGTACTGAATCTTAACTTGGTACCCATAGCCTTCTGAAGACTCACCCAAAACTTCGATGTAAACTTTGGATCCCTATCTGACACAATAGATTTAGGGGCTCCATGGAGACAAACTATCTCCTTCACATACAATCAGTGTACAGGTCCACTGAATATGTAACTTTCACTGATAGAAAGTGAGCTGACTTTGTGAATCTGTCCACGATGACCCATACTGAATCATACATCCCCGTAGTTCTAGGTAAACCAGTTACAAAATTCATTGCAACGTCCTCCCACTTCCATTCAGGAAGGGCTAAAGGTTGCAGTAACCTTGCCGGCCTCTGATGTTCAGCTTTAATCTGCTAGCAGGTTAAACACTTGGACACGTAGTCCATCACATCTCTTTTCATTCAATACCACCAAAGGTAGGGTTTCAAATCCTGATACATTTTGGTGGTTCCCGAATGCAATGAATAAGGTGTGGTGTGAGCTTCATCAAGTATCTCTTTCTTAAGCTCATCAACACTAGGAACACAAACTCGAGCTTTATATAACAACATTCCACCGCTCGAGACTGAAAAGCCTCTAGGCCGACCAGCCAATACTTCGTCTCGAACTTTAACTAGCTCGGGATCTTCCAGTTGTGCCTTTCTGATTCTCTCCAACAGATCAGATTGGAGTGTTACATTATGTAATTTCCTGATCACGAACTCAATTCCTGCATTATCTATTTCAGAGGCTAGTTAAGGGGGCTATCATAATTGTGGTACAAATTCGCCGGGACCTTTTCTGCTTAGAGCATCGGCTACAACATTGGCTTTCCCGGGGTGACACAAAATTTCACAATCGTAGTCCTTAACCAGTTTCAACCACCTTCTCTGCCTCATATTCAAATCTTTCTGAGTGAAAAGGTATTTGAGACTTTTATGATGAGTATAAATCTCACACTTTTCACCGTAAAGATAATGTCGCCATATCTTCAAAGCAAAAACCACAGCAGCGAGCTCTAAATTAAGAGTTGGATAGCGCTGCTCATAATCCTTCAGTTGACGAGAGGCATAGGCTATAACTCTATCAGCTTACATCAGAACACATCCCAGACCCTGTCTGGACGCATCACAATAACCACAAATTTCTGTTGATCTAATGGCAAAGCTAACAACAGAGCTGTTATCAAACGTTGCTTCAACTCCTAAAAGCTTGTTTCACACTTATCTGACCACACAAATTTCTGATTTTTCTTGGTCAATTCGATTAGGGGCGTAGAAATTTTAGAAAATCCTTCGACGAAACGCCGATAATACCCTGCTAGACCGAGAAAACTTGGAACTTCCGTTACAAACTTGGGCCTCGGCCAATTCTTCACGGACTCCACCTTGTGTGGATTAACCATAATCCATTCTTCCCAACAATATGACCCAGAAAGGACACCTCAGACAATCAGAATTTGCACTTTTTAAACTTTGCATACAGCTTGTAATTTTTAAGTCGCTGCAATACCATTCGAAGATGATGCTCGTGCTTCTCTTCTGACTGAGAGTATACAAGAATGTCATCGATAAACACTTTAACGCAGTTATCGAGGAAATCCTTGAATACCCTATTCATAAGATCCATAAAGGCAGCAGGAGCATTAGTCGATCCGAATGACATTACCAGAACTCTTAGTGCCCATATCTGGTTTTAAAAGCAGTCTTCGATATGTCCTTCTCTCGAATTCTAATTTGTTGATAACCAGATCGTAAATCAATCCTTGAAAACTCTGTCTTTCCCTGAAGCTGATCAAACAGATTGCCGATTCAGGGCAACGGGTACTTGTTCTTATACATTAATTTGTTTAGTTCCTGATAATTAATACATATTTTGAGGGAACCATCTTTCTTCTTCATAAACAGAACTGGAGCTCCCCAGGGCGATGCATTGGGTTAGATAAACCCAATGTCAAAGCATCCCCTGAGGTTGTAACTTAAACTCCTTGAGTTTCGCTGGAGCCATCCTATATGGAAACTTTAGAAACAAGTTCGACTCCAGACGCCAGATCAATTATAAAATCAATCTCTCGCTGTGGCGGCAATCCCGGTAACTCCTCGGGTCGCCGAGAAAATCTTTTACCACTCTAACTTCCCCAGGCCCAAATGTTTCAGGTCTGCTGGAGTCAAAAACCACCGCTAGAAATCCTACACAGCCATTGCATAGTAAATCCCTAGCCCTTAATACAGAAATAACCGGGATCCGAGACCCCTGAACTGACCCAACATAAACAAATGGATCTTCACCTATTGGCTGAAAAATCATCATTTTACGCCTACAATCTATACTGGCCGAATACTTGGATAAGAAATCCATTCCCAGTATAATGTCAAGCTCAATTAATTCCAGTTCTATACGATCAACGCTCAACTCCCTATCTTCGATCCTAATTGGCATAGACCTAATACGCCTATTAGAGACCACCAACTCCCCACTAGGCACTAGGGTTCCAAACCCTCTTTTTAAAATATCTCAAGGCCTACCCAAAAATGAATTATTCTCATAGCTACATATGAATGTGCAGCTCCCGAATCAAACAACACGATATAAAAGAAGTCGTTTACAGGGAGCTAACCTGCCACTACAGAAGGGCTTGCTGCATCATCAGCTTGAACATTAGCATTCACCGTGGTAGGAACAAATACCGCTTTCTGCTCTTGTTCTTCTTTCTCCACCTGTGGGCAATCTTTCTTGAAATGCCCAACCTTGCCACATTGAAAACATACCTTTCGGTTGCATTCTCCAGGATGGTGTTTCATGCAACGTGGGCATTCAGGGTAAGAATAACCCTGGCGTCCTCCCTTGCCTTGAAACCTTCGTAACCGCTTGTTCTGTCTCAAACCCACCACTGATGACGTAGGTTCCCTATTTTGCTCAATCATGGAGCTCCTGCCACTTTCACCATAATTTGAATTCAGGCAAGTAATATTCTGACCCTCTACCATAATCTTGTGAGGTCTCATAATAATTTCCTCAGGGCTTCCAACCCAAGAAGCATTCTTCATATTTGAACCTCCCTGAGAGTCTGAAGGTTCTTGGATCCAAATCTTTCCATGTAATGGTTCCACTTGATTACCAGCCATTCCATGCTTTGCTGGTAATACCGAATCAAAAATGATTGGCATATGTGGTAAAGATACTACAGGAGACCTCTGCTGTTTCAACCTCTGAATCTCTTCTTCATGTCGTTGAATCACAGCTTCCATTTTCGCAAACCTTTGCTCCAAATCCAACGGAGCCTGTGACGAATAACCATCACTCCCGTCGGAAGCCCTCCAAGAGATTTCACCTTGGTTACGGGGACAATTTGGACTCCATTCTCTCCAACCATTACTAGCCCTGGCAACTTTACTCTGACTCTCCATATAGCACCAGGTGTCCATTTTATAAGACTAACCTGTCAGTTAGTAAGTCAGTCTGGTCAGGCAACGACCTATTTACATACTTACTACCGCACTTACGGATTTTAAGGCAATGCACTTAACACAAACAGTTATAATCTAATATGCATCCTAACATGCTTTCACATTCGTAACTTTTAAAAAGAAAATACTAAACAAGTACGGGCTTACTGAACCGTGAACCGAGCTTTCTCTGATGAAGATTGTACATATCTTAGCAAGCTTCGGTAGACAAACCTGGCGGCTCTGATACCAAAATTGTAACGCCCTAATGCTAAGGCACGCTACAGTGCTTTTTCAATTATTGTGCAATCTTTGCTAATCAAAGAAGTTTCTCGAAAAACGTGTCAAATTAAAACTTTTGCATTAAATATTAAACTTTGTAATATAATAAAATATTTACAAGTGTCGGGATCCCGATTTTAAACTTTGTAAAATTAACTTTTCAAAATATACATGTATTACAGGTCGCACAGCGACTACCAAAATAAAAATCCCCAGATGTCCCAAGACCGAACACTCCAGGTCGTGCTGCTTTGACATGTACAATCTCACCCGAGCTCAGGTTCACTCCTGTTCAGCCTTCGCCTTTCCTTTACCTACACATGAAAGTAGAAACTGTGAGTCGACAGACTCAGTAAGAAATGCATATAACATATCACATAAATTCCGACCTGTAAATAGGCGCCCATACACCTATCTACAGGGCTTAACAGATGAGCAAGAACGTTCTAACTGCTTGTGCTACTGATCATGATATCACTCCTACTAACACTATAATCGTGCTGTAGGACCGGCACTATGTTCGTGCCGCTATGATAGCATCAATAACATCCAAAAGTATGATTGGCCATGATATCACTCTTAACCAGTACGATGCCTGTACTGCTGAACCGACACAATGGTTGTGTTGCTATGATAGTACCAAAACATACTTTCCAGGGTGAATAACACTCTTAACCAGTACGATGCCTGTACTGCTGAACCGACACAATGGTTGTGTCGCTATGATATCACCCAAACACATACAAGGATACACATAGCATGCATATATATATCATACATATACATACACCCAGATATTTATATCACACGTTATATTCAGTTCTTACATGTTTTCCGAATTCAAACGTGCTGGCCGACCTGAACGGAAATCTCGTGCTAGATGGATGCCCTAATCACATTTTGAAACCGGGTAAGTTACATGACTCAAAACCCTAATCCCGGGAAATCCAAAACCAAAACCCTAGGTTCTGCTATGCTCTTAATGGGTTATTCTAACTCTGGAAATGGGAAAACATCCAACCGAGGCACCGAAATGGCAAAAATTGAGAAAATGAAAGGCCCGGGGAACCCTGCCAAAACCGGCTAGCTGTGGCACCGCAAACCAGCTAGCCGGCTTTGCACCGCATTCCCCAAACTCTTCATTTGTTGCTCAATTCTTCACCAATTGCCATGAAACCTTCCGTAGCTCCTATTTAGGGCATAAACAATAATTTCCAAATTTAAAAACCTTAAAAACTCATTGAATCCAAACATGCCATTAAAGATCAAAGCTTAAGTTTCAAAGCACAAACTTATGCAATTCCATCACAACTCAACAAAACCAACATCCAGCACTTAGAATCAACTTAAAATCACCCTAGAAATGAGATTATTCAAACTTTAAACCCTAACAACCCCTATCTTTCAAAATTACATAATCAAACCAATTAAAACTAGAGAAACACATAACTTAGAGAGTGTCTAGGGTTTACCTTGCTTAAAGTTCCCAACAACCTTGCTTAAAATTCAGCAAATTCCAGCTTGAGGATGAGTTTCCCCCTGGTTCTAGCCCCAGCCGAAAGAGAAGAAAGAGAGAAGGAGTTCTATTTTTTGACTTTTCTTTGAATTTTCTCTTTTAATTAACTAAATGGGATAATTCAAATTGGGAAAACATCATTTTCCCTTGGCTGAAAACAAGTGGCCACGTGCCACACCCCTAGGCAGCCACCCAACCCCAAACAAATTACCAATTTTCCCTTTAGGTTAATAACTTAGGTGTTTTCAAAAGCTAGGGGTAAAATGGTCAAATTCCATAACCCCGTTCAAACCCGATAATTTATTTTCTCTAAAATATTTCCCACTAAGAAATAAGGTTCTAAACTTACCCATGTGATCAATCTAGCCATCCATCGCATTTTCCGTTGTCGCCGAACAAAAATTACAAAAATATTATATTCCACATATAAACTAAATAATACCCCTAGAGTTTAATAAAATCTCCGGAATTGAGAAATTATAACTCTAATATTTATTTCTAAATATTGGGGTCCACAATTAAATAAATTCACAAATAATAATAAAATAATAAAAATTAGTGCTAATTGCCTTTACTAATCCAAATTACTAAAGCGGTCATTACATTAAATTGGAAAATTTGCGTTTTTTGAGCAAAATGTGATGAAAAAATGACAAAATGGCAAATTACAAAGTGGAGCCCAATAACATCCTAAGGGGCCAAACTAGTGTAATTTACCATTTATTTTTCTATTATTTTAATGCTAATTAATTCTAACCTAAACCTAGCTCGTTACCTTTAAGTAGGTAGTGATGGCTTAAGAAAAAAAGATGATGACACATCACATTCCTTCAGTCAAATTTTAAGCCTCCTTCCTATAGAAAAACCGAAACCACATCCTCTCTTTTCTTCTTCAGTTATTCATACCTTCTGTGATAGAGTGAGTGCCCACACACATCAAGTGGTATCTCAATCATGGTGTGGAAGATTGTGAAGAATCCAATCAACAAGAAGGAGAATTGTGCTCAAGAAGGAGAGAAAGAGATCCACGTTTAGATCTTGATAATGCTCTGCTACAGAAAGGAATCAAGGGCTAGAGATCTAAACGGAAGGAGTCATTATATTCCGCTGCACCCAACGTAAGGTTTTCTTAAACCCTTATGTGTTTATTTTATTGTTTTAGAAATTCATATTAGGATGTTAATGAAACATACCTGTTAGTAAATCTAGATCCTCGTAAAATATTTCCAACAACTGGCCTTAGAGCCATGGTAATGATTTACTTTCATGAAATATGAATTAAACGATGATTTGTGTTGATTTTGATGGCTTCATGTGGTTTATGTGTTACTTGATGAATGTATGTGATTTACAGAATTTTTCCATAGAAATAATTTTATTTTTCTTTTTTGAAAATATTTTATTTGGATTCCTTGTGAAAAATTAAGAAATTTTGTTTTTTACGGAACACGATTCCGATAAAAATTGAAGGAGTTATGAATTTTTGAAATTTCAGGATGCCCATGCTCAATCGCACGCACAAACCCTTCAGACAAGAAGGATCGGCGTGTGCATGGGCTTCAGACAACCCATTGTCTGAACTCGCTCGCACGCCCAGGAGCCTGCTGTCCGCCCGAGGGTCACCCTGCAACCTCCCGAGATTTCTCGGTAGATGGAGCTGCAATCCCTCGTGTCCGCGCGCGTTCATAGGCATTTGCAGCCTCCTTAGCTGCACGTGCAGCCTTGCTGCCAGCAGCCTCTCCCAACCCGATTTTTGAGGAATTTTTTTCCAATTTCAGATTTTTTCAATTTTCAAACCCCAAAATTAAAATAAAATATTAATTTTAATATGTTTAAACTTAAATATCATTTTTTAAATTAATAATATTTATTTTTTAATAGATTATTATTAATTTTACGATATTTTGAGGTTTAAATTGAAAAATTGATTATTTTATTTTTTAAATTATGGTCAGATTTAAAAATTTATTAATTTCTTTAATATTTATATATTATTTAATTATAAGATCAGATATTTTGATATTTAACATATTTTAAATTAAAAGATAACTTTATATTTTTTATTTGAAATATTATATTAAAATTATCTTATATGACAAATTAAATAATTAATAAATTTTAAATTAACCTAGATATTTTTATAGATATTCTAACCATAATATTTTCAAATTCAAAAATTTGTTATTTTTTTAAATATTTAATTATTTATAAATTATAAGTTTAAAAATGATATTTTACTATTTTATATCATTTTACTTATCAGAAATTTATAAATTTTATTTTAAATATTTAAAAAACTTAGATATTTTTGTAGAAATTTGAATAATGCTTAATTTAAGATATTTTGACATATAATTAGGAAAATTATTATTTATTTATTATTGTATTCTTAAAATAATAATTATCTAACCACATTTATTTTAAAATTTGTTTATTTTATTACTTTAATGTTATTAAATTATAAGATTAGAAGATGATATTGAAGATATTTTTTTTTCTAATCATTTATCTTATTTGACATTTAATTTAATTTGATAAAAATAATTCAAATAAACCTAGATATTTTAAATTAGTTTTCATTTTTGAATTTTAATATTGATGAAATTTTTAAGGTTGGTTTTAACAACCCTAAATTTTAAAAATTTAGTTGGTTAGTTTAAAATAATAATTTAATTATATTAATATCTTATTTCACATCTATTACATGGACATTGTCTGTTTAATTTTATTGTTTATTCAAAACTTTTTTTAACAAACCTATTATTTAATTGATTTAAATTGCTATGATTAACTTGTTGACAGATCCAATGATCTGATTTTAATCATAGTCCAATTGTCAATAGATCCTATAAATAATTTGTAACAGGTAAATTTTGTACTTGTTTCATCTGTGTAAACCTAGTAGCATGATAGGGCTCATCCAAATTATTTGACCTGTATGAGCCTATATGTTTGCTTTTGGGCTTAGATGCATATAGGAAGCTCATTTAAGTTTTACTAAGTAAATGGATTAGGTTGCTAACATAAAATTTCACATAAGTAATTAGAATTGAGCTTATTCAATGAATAACAATTATTTATTTAATTGGTAAATTCCTCTCCTTTGGCCTTGTGTGAGAGTTAGGGGGCCAATAGCAGTGGGTACGACATACTGAACCCAACCCTCCCTCACATGAACCACCCCAATTGTGAAGGCCCATTTTTCTTATTTAAATAATTGTATTAGGTTAATTATATTAGTCTAACCTAATTAAAATTGAATTAGCAACATAATTAACTTTTAAAATATGTAAAATTTATTTTTCATTTAATATTTTAAAGTTAATTTTAGAAAAACACTTAGTTAATTGAAATATATTCTAGATAGTTATTTCTAGTACTATTTATATTTTCTAATATTTAATTAGGAAAATCTTTTAAGTTGAAAATTAATTATTTATTTTAATTAATTTTGGACGAACTTAAATTAAGAATAATTTTCCTAGTACTAAATTAGAATTAATAATTAAGTTTCTTTTATATTTAATTATTTAATTCTTGTATTTAATACATTTAATTAAATTGAAAATTAAATATTTAAGTTTATTTCATTCTTAATACTTAAATATTATTATTTTCATTATATTTAATTAACTAGAAAATTATTTTAAGTTGGAAATTTTATTTTTCAGAACAACTTAAATTTGAATAATTTTCAAAATATATTTTGTTTCATTTTATTTTATTAATCTTTTTTTATACAATTCGAAATTGCATTTCTTTTAAATGTAGAAAATTTTGAATTTTTTTCTTGAAAAATAGATTAAAGTTAAAAATTATTTATTTTAATTTTGAACCAACTTAAATCATTATATTTTTCATTTAAATGATTAATTAAAATAAATGAACTAAAATATATTACAATTAGAAAATGAATTAATTAGTCAATGAAAGTCTAGATAGATATTATCTATTTTGCTTGAAGTATTTTTCTAGTGATACTTAATTAAATAGAAAATTAATATTTAAGTTGATTTTCACATGATACTTAAATATTTGAAATTTTTCTTAATATTTTATTAAATAGGAAAATTATATTTTTGTTGAAAATTATTTTTATTAATTAATTTTAGACCAACATAAAATTAGAATAATTTTTCAGAATTTATTTTATATTATTTTCATATCCATCTAAGTATAATTTTATAAATATTAAATTAAAATTTATATTTAGAATTTTTCATTCTAAATATAAATTTTAATTAAATAAATATATATTTAAAATAAATTGATTAAAATAAATATTAGAAGAAAATACATTTTGAATAATGAGCTTTTATTATTAGGATATTCAATCTCCATTGTTGGTTCTACATAGTTATTGTTTTAGTGAGTAATCCTCCCTAATGGAGGAACGTTCGTTTGCAATTTAACGTCGTAGAATCTCGAAAGGTAAGTACTATTGGTAAGTGTTTATTTTTGTATGGATCACCCTAATAGTGGTGACTTTTAATAAGGCTTACAAAAAGTATGAAATAATGGTGGAAGCTCATAAGATAGAATGGCCTTGACTCTCGCCTAAACGGGACAACGCTGGATTCTGATCTTGATCGAATAAAAGGTTGCTAGAATGTTTATCATTTTAGATGAGCTGACAACTCTATTCAATGGATGGTATCTTTGACTCTCGCCTAAACGGGACACTGATATCAGTTTGTTGAAGACCTTGGAAATTATTTAGGATTGTATGTTTTAGTATTTCCGCTTGTCATTCCTATTTGCTATTTGTTTAATAATTTCTGAATTGTGTGTGAATTTATATTGAAACATGCTATTTTCTGTTATTAATGTAGTTTAAATTTTGAATCTTCATTGTTGGTCTAACTTATTTTGTTCTTTTAATGGGACAAATTCAAAATGGATTGTCAACCATTAGACAAACATAATAGTGTTAGATCTTGATAGATAAATATTGTAAATGCAACATCTAGCTGTTCATCAATTGATGACACCTTAGACAAGTATTTACAATATGAAACATGAAGTTTATAAAAATAATAATAACTTTGACTCTCGCTAATTGGGACATCGTTGGATTCTTATTTTAAATTTGAAATTATCCTTTATTCATCTTAGCTTATTCATTTTGAATTTTCTTACATAGTATATCATTGGATGAATGGTTTATAAATCATATAATGTCATTCTATTTTCTCTTAAGAAATTGAATGGCGCCTTTGATTATATTCCTGATATTCTATCCTGAATTGATATCAATCCTCAATCTTAGAATCTCCTACTTATATATATGCTTACTTTAGGCAAATTAGACTTACAGTTAGATTAGTAGTGGTGGTCCAAGAAAGAAGAATTACTCATGTATATTTGGTATGAATTTAAGTTTTTGACTTTAAATTTTAGATTCTAAATAGAAATTTTATGTTTCTATTTTCACAATACAATACAGTTACACTTTCACAAGTGTTTAATATCCATTTTTCTATTAATGGATTCAAACTGTATGTTAAAGTATGGATATGAGTTTAGTATTCTGTGACCACGATCCACTTGGACTATTCTAAAAACTCTTTAATGTAACTAGACCTAAGTCATCAAAAGACTACCACAATTTTATAAATCCATGGCATTTGTATCTTGTTCACAGTGGTTTGGACAAGATAATTCTCTACAAAGAGTCATTATGCTTATATCCACTGAAAGTATAATCATCTCATTCGCAGATGGATGTACATTCAGGGGTGGATATGATTTTTCGTTATATTCTTAAAACGATCACTCTAGATTTTACCTTATGCAAAGAAATTTGAAATGTTTGATAAATTTCATGAATTTCTAGCAATGTTGAAAAACATTAAGGTAAGTGGTTAAATATCTTGCGAACTGATAGGGGTGGAGAAATATTTTGTTGATATGCAGTTCAAAGATCATTAATTTTTTTTTTTTGAATTATATCCAAACTTACCTCCCTAGAAATTCGATTTGCATATTGATGATTAGTTACTAGTCGTTGCCTAAGTCCTTCTAGGGATATACCCTAGTAATAGGAAAAGTTCAGAATGATGGAATGGTTGTGTACTTAGTATAAACCATTACTAGATTCATGGATGACCTAATCGAAATCTTAAGAAAAGCTATTTAACCAAGGTTTGCATGTTTGTTAGCTATTCTAAGTGATTGGGGGTGGATCATCCCATAGTCATTAGATAAGAAAGTGTTTGTTTAAACAAATACGATTTTCCTAAGAAAAATGACTAAGTCTGAAAACAAAGTAGCAAATAAAGGAGATATTATTTTCTTAATTCCAAAAGTGTTCTATCATCTTATTCAAAATATGATGATCCCACTTCCTCTGTTGTTGTTGACACAACCAAAAAGGACAATACCATTTAGATTCTTAGACAAAAGTCACTGTACTTTGTCGTAGTGGGAGGGTTTCAAGGAACTCACCCTGTTATGACTTGGAAGACACTTGTGATAAAAATCTATTGTGAGTTTAAACAAGTAATGGATCGTCAGAATAAGAAACTAAGAAGTAAAGCCAAAAGAACTATGGTTAAAACCATTGATGTGGAACAACCAAAAGTTTTCTATTACAAGGACAAGAAAGGAAATTTGGTTAGTAAGTCTATTCAATGGACTTAACAAAACTTCCTGTTCCTAGTATTATAGGTTTGAGTTTATCTAAACCTATGGCTTGTGGTATGCCTGGTAATTTACTTACTCTACTGCAAGCAACGTACTTTAGTGAGATGCTGAAGCATTTTTCTAATGGAAATCAATAGAAGCTTCTCGACTTCTAGACATAGATTTCATTTATCTAAGGAAAAATAAAAACTATTCCACAAAAGATAAAGCCATGAACGAATCAACAGTGAGAGGTCTCAGATATGCTTTAGTATGCCTTAGACCAGACACCTGCTGTTGAGTGGGAGTAATGAGTACGTATCAGATTAATCCAAGAAAAGAACATTGGAAGACAATCAAGTAAATCTTAAGATCAAGAAGAGGAACTATATGTTAGTCGATAAGGGAGTATTTAATACCCTTAGACTACACCAAATCAGATTTCTAGACTTGCCTTAGTGCTAGAAAGTCTGTTGATGAGATGGTGATTACTCTGGGGGTGGACTACTGATTTTGGAGAAGTGTAAAAACCTATATGAACTCTCTAAGTCTACCAGAGAGAGACTGAATGTTAAAGTTGTAGGAAAGGTACTTATTCAGTCTAAGGAAAGTTCTATACATTTTTGGCATTGTTCCAACATTTATTAACTACTAGTGTTATTTCCTGATTAACGCAAAAGTAGTTGCCAAAAAGTAAAGAATCCAGTATCCCTAAGGGAGTAGACATATAGAAAGAAATTTCACAATATCAAGTATTTTGTGATTAAGGAAATGTAATGGTGGAGAAAAGGTTGTATTAATACAACCTGTCAGATCCTATTACGAAGAGTACACTACATACTACACTTGATTTGTCTATCAAGGTGTTGAGATTATTTGAAATGCACTTTTTGTTTCATATTAGTGCAAGTGGGAGTTTGTTGGGTTTTATGCCCTAAATATAACCCATTTCAATATAATCAGATTTACTCATAAAGATCAGAAATAATATTTTATGTTGCATGGTTAACATGATTTATTTCATGATTGTTTATTGTACAAATTCTATTAAGCCCGGAACATATGTATTTGTTAATGATTGTAGTGTTGTCAGCACAGTGGAATATGATATTGATTGTATGTTCAAAAGTTTAATTCCCTGATTTGTCAGTTCACTGGATTTAGACTGGCATGATATTCAACGATAAGTATGCTTACACCTTGGATAAGTGTTATGTCCTTTCCAGGGAATTGGCAAAGCTTACCAGTATCGAATGTATGGAGGATACATTGGAAGGGACCGATATTGAACTTTGATTAGATATGATAAATTTACCGTAATATCTATTCAATTCAATATCACCTAGTTGATCCTAGATCAAATGATCTTAATCCTTATATGGTTAGGTTCGATCAGAAGAGTATTATACATGTTCTTTGATTTCTTAGTTAAGCCTACTTTATGGTCAGGGTGATACGTACATTTTGGGAACATGGTAGTGCAATTGAGTGGGAGCGCTAATCATAGATATGGAATCTATAGCTTCTATAAGTATTTAAAAGTGAAATGATGATTTCCTTCGAGCTTGCTAAGTAGAGATAAATGATAGAACGTTCATTTTAGTGACTATATTAATTCAGTATAATATCATTTACAGGTAGCAAGTGTTTTAAGGATAAAATACATTGAAAAGGTGTAACATTAATTTTATCCCTATACAATGTAGATCATATATAGAGGATCATTGATTATTGGGATTATAACAATGGATAATTAACAGCGTATCTATATCGTGGAACATATAGAGAGTTCTATATGACTGAGAGTGCAATTCCAAGTCCTATGCGTGGATGCAACAAGGAATTAATAAGTCAGTGAATTTACCTAGTCAGTTCTGGGTCTGCTTATTGGAAGCTCGGTTATATAGGCCCATGGTCCCCATACTAGCTGAGACCATACGGCTTGTAAGACTCAGTTAATTGATTTTAATTAATCAATTATGATTCTAAAATTAGACTATGTCTAGTTTATGAATTTTCACTAAACAAGGGCAAAATTGTGAAGAAAAGATATTCTAGGTTTTGTTTATTAATTAAGAGACTTTATAAGTCTAATTAATAAATATATTAAATGACAATATTATTTAATAATTAGTTTTTGGTTATTAAATAATTGTAATTGGCATTTAAGTGGTTAAATTGGAAAATTTGTGTTTTCGAGAAAATGTGATGGAAAAATGACAAAATGGTAAAATTACATAGTGGCGCCCAATAACATCCTAAGGTCGGCCATACTAGTGTAATTTACCAATTATTTTTCTATTATTTTAATGCTAATTAAATCTAACCTAAACCTACGTGGTTACCTATAAATTGGTAGTGATGGTTTTAGAAAAAAAAAAAGATGATGATGTAAAGCCCGCTTAGTTAATTTGGAAATTAGCAGTTAATCATGATTATTTATGAGATTATTTATAGCTATTTAAATAATTTATTATGCTGTTATTTATGGAATTCAGAAATGCATGGTTATGTTACTCAGTAGTTTTTCATGTTTTGCATTTCCGGTGCCCGGTATTTTGGAACTCGGCGTTTGGCTCAGTAGGAATCACAACTTAGCATGTTATTAGTTTGGGACGGGTTTTAGACATTGGGAATGTCGGGAATGGCCGGGAATTTAGAATTTCCCAAATTACCCCCTTTAGTGATTTTTATGTGATTTTAGTGTGAAGGGGCAAAATGGTCTTTTTGCCCCATTGACTTTTGTCCTTTAGTGACTTAATTAAATTGAAAAATAAATGTTATTATTTTATTATTTGGCTGAAATAGATTTTTAGTTAAAGTCTCCTCTTTATTTATTTTCATTTCACTCAAAATCATAAGTTTAGAAAATAGAAAAAAATTGCAAAAAACTCTCTCTCTTTTCCTCTCTTTCTCTTTCGGCTGGAGGGTGTTCCAAGGGCTGGAAAATTCTGATTTCAAGCTATTTCTCTTGCATTCTAAGTGTTCTTCATCCTTGGTAAAGTTTCTAAACTTCTCTTTTTATAATTTTAGAAAAAAATGTGTGAAAAGGTGATGATGCATGCTTGATTTTAATGTGTTCTTGCTGCTGTGAATTGAGGTTATATTCAGAGGTTTAAGCTTGTTAGATTAGGGTTATTTAAAGTTGTTTTGATGCATGATTATTAGGTTGAACAAGCCATAGCTTTTTATATGCAAAAATGTGATTTTTGAAGATATGTTGTGAATCTGTTACTGAGATGTTGCTATTGTTTTGATTAGTTTTCAGAGGTGATTTTATGTATGTTTTAGTAGATTTGAGTGGGTTTGAATGCATGCTAGGTGGTTTTGCTCAAGTTTGAGTTTAGAACTCAAAACTTGAGCTTTAATGGCAAATTTTGATTCTGTGCTTGAAGCTTTGTTTTATCACTTGGAAAATGTTTATTAGGGTCTAATTAGCAGGTCTGGAAAGTTTGGTTGAGTTTGGAATCGTTTTGGTTGGTGAAATGATTTTTGGGGTTTTTCTGGGTAAAACCGGCTAACCGGTTTTACACTGCATGTAAAACCGGTTACCCGGATTTTGCAGTAGGGTGAGAAACCGGTTTTTCTCAACTTGCCGTTTCGTGCTAGTTTCGGGTTTTCAGACAGTTTGTTCTCTGCTAGTTTGGGGGTATTTTAGTATTAAGTTGCAGTAGGTTAAGTTTGGTTTTAAAACCTTTGTCCCCGTTGTGATTTAGCGTGTCACTTATCGGTGTTGTGATTTTTACGGTTTAGGAGCCTGTAATCCGCCGCTCAGCTAAGTTCCACTCAGGTTGACCGGCACACCTGAATTCGGAATCCAGGTAAGATTAGTATAACAGTATGCATATGTAGATTACATGTTTAGCGTGCATGTAGGAAGCCTGTTAGATAACATTAGTTATGTATATAGGCTTCGAACCATCCAACCCTGTCACGTCGGTACAGGCTGGAGTATGACCAGCAGCCGGAGTATGACCGGTTCGACCGATCAGGCTGACATTTGGTTGGTGGTTCCGTGCTATTGACCTATCCCGTCGGTACAGCCGGAGTATGACCAAGAATGAGTATGACCGGTTTGACCGATCAGGAGGATACTTGTCAATAGTACCGTCCCTGTGAACGTTCAGAACTCAGTACCATGTTGGACATGGCAGTAGTGGCTCAGTACCATGTTGGACATGGCAGTAGCGGGACTCAGTATCGTGTTGGACACGGCAGTTAGTATTATGTATGAGTATTATTATGCTTTTCTTACTGAGTCTGTCGACTCACAGTTCTACGTTGATGTGTAGGTAAAGGCAAGGCTAGAGCTGATGGACCGTGAGCGAGCTTATGAAGGTTGTACATGTCGGGGCGGTTAGGCCTGGAGCGTACGATCATCGGGACAGCGAGGCTGATTTTTGTAACTGGTCGTTAGACGACTTTTATTTTATGTATAAGTTAAACAGTTAAACTTTTTGTAAATATTTTTATAATCGGGATCCCGAGTCTTTTGTAATATTGTTTTATAAGTTTAATTAAAGGGCAAAATTTTAATTAATCACGTTTTTCCATAAACCTCGTTGATTAGCAACGAGCTGCACAGTACGTTTGAAAATCACGTAATACGCCTAAGTTAGTTAGGGTGTTACAGATGATATACATCACATTCCTTCAGTAAAATTTTAAGCCTCCTTCCTATAGCAAAACCGAAACCACATCCTCTCTTTTCTTCTTCAGTTATTCATACCTTGACTGATAGAGTGAGTGCCCACACACATCAAGTGGTATCTCAATCATAGTGTGGAAGATTGTGAAGAATCCAATCAACAAGATGGAGAATCGGGCTCAAGAAAGAGAGAAAGAGATCCAGGTTTAGATCTTGATAATGCTCTACTACAGAAACGAATCAAGGACTAGAGATCTGAACGGAAGGAGTCATTATATTTCGCTGCAGCCAATGTAAGGTTTTCTTAAACCCTTATGTGTTTATTTCATTGTTTTAGAAATTCATATTAGGATGTTAGTGAAACATACTTGTTAGTAAATCTAGATCATGGTAAAATATTTACAACAGTTTATTATTTTAGTCTTATGATAATAATTGTCTAACCATATTTATTTTTAATTGGTTTATTTTATTATTTTAATTTTATTAAATTAAAAGTTAGAAGATGATATTGAAAATATCTTTTTTAGTTATTTTCAAATCATTTATCTTATTAGATATTTAATTTAATTTGATAAAATAATTTTAATAAACCTAGATATTTTATATTAGCTTCATTTTTGAATTTTAAATTTTGAAGAGAGATTTAAGGTTATTTTTAACAACCCTAAATTTTCAAAATATTTTGTTAGATAAATTAATAATTTAATTATATTAATATCTTATTTCACACTTGTTACATGTACATTGTTTGTTATATTTATATTGTTTATTAATTTTTTTTTAACAAGCCTATTATTTATTTGATCTAAATTGCTATGATTAACTTGTTGACAGATCCAATGATCTGATTTTAATCAAAGTGCAATTGTCAATAGATCCTATAAATAATTTGTAATAGGTAAATTTTGTACTTGTTTCAACTGTGTAAACCTAGAAACATGATAGAGCCCATCAAAATTAATTTGACCTTTGTGAGCCTGTATGTTTGCTTTTGGGCTTAGATGCATATAGGAAGCCCATTTATTTCTAGATATTTAAATGGACTAGGTTGCTAAAATAAAATATCACCCATGATAGTTTTATTTAGGCACAATTAGTATTGGGCTTATTCAATGAATAACAATTATTTAATTTAAGGTTAAATTCCTCTCCTTTTGGCCTTGTGTGAGAGTTAGGGGGTCATTAGTAGTGGGTACGACATACTGAACCTAGCCCTCCCTCACAGGAACAACCCCAATTGTGAAGGCCCATTTGCCTTATTTAAATAATTGCATTAGGATAATTATACTAGTTTAACCTAATTAAAAATTGAATTCGCAACATAATTAATTTTTCATTAGATTATTTTAAAATTAATTTACAATAAGTACACATAGTTTAATGAAATATTCTAGATAGTTATTTCTAGTAACTAATTTATATTTTCTAATATTTAATTAAGTAAAAAAAATATATTTAAGTTCAAAATTAATTTTAATTAATTTTAGACCAACTTAAACTATGAAATTTTCATTAATGATTTATTTAAAATAAATAGACTAAAATATATTATTTTAATTAGAAAATAATTAATTGGTTTACGAATTATCTTGATAGATATTTTCTAGGTAGACTTTTGGTATTTTTCTAGATATATTTAATTAAATTAGAGAATTAATATTTAAGTTGATTTGTTCTAGACACTTAAATATTTGATATTTTTCTTAAGAAATTTAAATAAATTGGAAAATTACATTTATGTTGAAAACTAATTTATTTAATTTTAGACCAACATAAATTAGAATAATTTTTTCAAGTTTTATTTTATTTTATTTTATATGAATTTCGAGAAAAAATGTATCTTTATACATTGGAATTCGAATTCACTTATATATTTATAAAAAATTAAATTTGAGTTGAAAGTTAATTATTTAATTAATTTTGGACTAACTTAAATTAAGTAATTTTCATAATATTTATTGGAAAATTAATACTAAGGATGGAAAATAAATTTTTCAGATCTTCCTATGGTATAATTTTATAAATATTAAATTAAAATTTATATTTAGAGTTATCTAAATTAGTAATTTTAATTAAATAAATATATATTAAAATAAATAGATTAAAATAAGTATCAAATGAAAATACAACTCTTTAAAATAATGAGCTTTAGTTATAAGGACATTCGATCTCCATTATTGCTCTTACATGGTTAATTTGTTTTCAATATAACCTCGAGACACTAGACTTCGTCCCCCTAATGGATGGTTATTCGTTGAAGCATTTAACACCGTAACGATCTCTTATGATAAGTATTTTGTAAGTTTTCGTCTCTCTTAGACTCTCCCCTACAGTGACTACTTAGTGATAAATTTACAAAGTATGAAACAATGGTGGAAGCTCATAAAATAAGAATAACCTTGACTCTCGCCTACCAAGACAACGTTGGATTCTTATTTTGATCGAATAAAAGGTCGCTAGAATGGTGTCCATTTTAGATGAGCTGACAACTCTATTCAATGAATGATTACTTTGACTCTCGCCTATTGGGACACTGTATGAGTGTGTTGGTAACCTTGGAAATTATTTAAGATATGATAGTTTTGTATTTTCACATGTCTTTATTATCTGCTAAATGCTTAATAATTTTGAATTTATATTAAACCATGTTGTTTTCTGATTTTAATTGTAGTTGTAAATTTTGTGTAAAATAAGAATAACTTTGACTCTCGCTTACCAGGATATTGTTGAATTCTTATTTTAATCGAAATTATCCTAATTTTTCGTCTTAGCTTATTCATTTTTAATTTGCTAACATAGTATATCATTGGATGAATGGTTTATAAATTATCTACTTATGATGTCACTTTAATTTCTCTTATGAAATTGAATGGCGCAGATGACTATATTCCTGATATTCTATCCCAAAATGATATAAATTTTCGATCTTAGAAATCTCCTACTTGTATATGCTTACTTTAGGCAAATTAGACTTAGAGTTAGATTAGCAGTGGTGGTCCAAGCTAGAATTATTACTCATTGTATATGTGGTATAAATTTAAGTCTTTGATTTTAAGTTTTAGATTCCAAATAGAAATTTTATATTTCTGTTTCCAAAAAATACAATACAGTTCAACTTTCACAAGTTATTAATATCCATATTCTGTCAATGGATCCAAATTGTATGTTAATGTATGGAATTTGACTTTAGTATTCTGTGACCAGGATACACTTGGACTATTCTAAGAACTCTTTATTGTAACTAAACCTTTTCATTAAAAGACGACAACCACAATTTTAGTATCTATGGTATTTGAATCTTGTTCATAGTGGTTTTGATAAGATCATTCTCTGTAAAGAGTTAAACATGCCTATATCCACTTGGAACTAGGATCATTATATTGGCATATAAATGTACTTTTAGGGGTGGATATGAGTTTTCGTTATATTCTCTAGACAACTACTCTAGATTTTACCTTATGCAAAGAAATTTGAAATGTTTGAGAAATTTTATTAATTTCTAGCAATGTTGAAAAATATTAAGGTAGTGGTTAAAGATCTTGTGAACCGACAGGGGTGGAGAAATATTTTGTAGATATGCAACTCAAAGATCATTAAGTTGATTTTTTTGAATTGTATCCAAACTTACCTCCCTAGAAATTCGATTTGCATATTTATGATAGTATAAGGTCTATAATTAGTTACTAGCAGTCGCCTAAGTCCTTCTAGGGAAATATCCTAGTGATAAGAAAATTTAAGAATGATGAAATGGTTGTGTACTTAATGAAAACCATTACTAGATTCATGGATGACCTAATCATGATCTTAAGAAAAGCTAAACTTGTTAACTAAGGATTTCATGTTTGATAGTTATTCTTAGTGATTAGGGGCGGACCATCCCATAGTCATTAGATAATAAAGTGTTTGTTTCAACAGATACTACTTTTCTAGGAATATGACTAAGTCTGAAAATAAAGTAGTAAAGTAGAGGAGATATTTTTTTTTCTTGATTCCAAAAGTGTTCAATCATCTTATTCAAAATAAGATGGTCCCACTACCTCTGTTGTCTTGACACAACCGAAGACTATAATACAATTTAGTGTTCTTAGACAAAAAGTCACGATACCTTGTTGTAGTGGGAGGGTTTCAAGGAACTCACCCTGTTATGACTTGGAAGACACTGGTGATTAAAATCAATTGTAAGTTTAAACAAGTAATGGATTGTCAGAATAAGAAACTAAGAAGTAAAGCCAAGAGAACTATGATTAAAACCATTCATATTGAGTAACCAAAAGTTTTCTATTACAAGGAGAAGATAGGAAATTTTTGAAAATAAGTCTATTCAATGGACTTAACAAAACTTCCTGTTCATAGTATTATAGGTTTGAGTTATCTAAACCTATGGCTTGTGGTATGGCTGGTAATTTTACTTACTCTAGTGCAAGCAACTTACTTTAGTAAGTTTGCTGGAGCATTTTTCTTTTAATGGCAATCTATTGAAGCTTCTTGAATTCTGGACATAGATTTTATTTATCTAAGGAAAAGTTTCAACTATTCCAAAAAAGATAAAGGTCAATGAAAGAATTCCTTGAATCAATAGTGAGAGGCCTCAGATATGCTTTCGTATGCATTAGACTAGACAACTACTGTTGAGTGGGAGTAATGAGTAGGTATCAGATTAATCCAGGAAATGAACATTAGAAGAAAATCAAGTAATGCTTAAGATTAGGAAGATGAACTATATGTTAGTCGATAAGGGTGGTATTTTATACTCTTAGACTACACCAAGTCAGGTTTCTAGACTTGCCTTGATGCTATAAAGTCTACAGATGAGATGGTGATTACTTTGGGGTGGAGCAGTGATTTTGGAGAAGTGTAAAAAAAAATCTGGAGTCTCTAACACTACTAGAGAGACTGAATTATAAAGTTCAGTTTGAAGAAAGTTCTATACACTTTTGGCATCGTACCAATAGTAAATTAACTACTAGTGTTACTTCCTGATTAACACAGAAGTAGTTGCCAAAAAGTAAAGAATCCAGTATCCCTAGAGGAGTAGACTATAGAGAGGAATTTCATCATATCATGGATTTTATGATTAAGGAAATGTAATGGTGGAGGAAAGTTTGTATTGTATACAATTTGTCAAATTCTATTACACAGAGAATGCTACATACTACACTTGATCTGGATATCAAGGTGTTAAGATTATTTGAAATGCACTTTTTTATTTTATATTATTGGAAGTGGGAGTTTTTTGGGTTTTGTGCCCTAAATAAAACCGATTTCAATGTAATCAGATTTACTAATTAATAGAGATCAGAAATCGCTTTTATGTTGCATGGTTCACATAATTTATTTCATGATTATGTTTAATGTATAAATTCTCTTAAGTCTAGAACATATTTATTTGCTCATGATTATAGTGTCATCAACACAGTAGAATATAATCATGATTATATGTTCAAAAGTTTGATATCCATGATTTGTCAGTTTACTGGATTTAGACTTGCATGATAATCAGCGATAAGGTATACTTACACCTTGGATAAGTGTTATGTCCTTTCCAGGGTATTGGCAAAGTTTACCAGTATTGGATGTAGAGAGTATATATTGGAAGAGACTGATATCGATCTTAGATAAGATATCATAAACTTACCTTTAAATCTTTCTAAGTTAATATCAATGGTTGATCTTAGGTCTGTTGATCTTAATCCTGATATGGTCAGGTTCAACTTAGTTGTATTATTTATGTTCTTTGACTTGTTCGTGGAAGCTAACTTTTGGTTCTGGTGGATACTTATATCTTGGGAACATGGTAGTTCAATTGAGTGGGAGTGCTAAACATAAATATGGAATCTATAGCTTCTATAAGTTTTTAGCAGTGAAACGATGATTTCGTTCGAGCTTGGCTGAATAGAAATAAATGATTGAGATTTCATTTCATTAATTATATTAGTTTACTGAAATATCATTTATAGGTAGCTAAGTTTTTTAAGGATAAAATATATTAAAGGGTAGAACGGTAAATTTATCCCTATTCAGTGTAGATCATCTATAGAGGATCCTTGACTATTAGGATTGTAACAATGGATAATCATAACGTCTCTATTTGTGGTACATATAGAGCGTTCTGTATAATTAAGAGTGTATTCAATTCCAAATCTATAGTGGAGAAAGGTGGAATTGATAAGTTGAGAATTTACTTGGTGAATTTTAGATCTACTTATTGAAAGCTTGGTTGTATAGGCCCATGGTCCCCTCACTAGTTGAGATAATACTGCTTGCAGACTAAGTTAATTGATTTTAATTAATCAATTATAATTCTAAAATTATACTATGTCTTCTTTATGAATTGTCACTAAGCAAGGGCTTAATAGTGAAGAAAAGAGGTTTTGGGGTCAATTTATTAATTAAGAGACTTTGTATGGTCTAATTAATAAATCACATAAATGACAATTTTATTTAGTAATTAATTATAATTATTAAATAAATAGTTTTGCCATTTATAGGATCAAATTGGAAAATATGGTATTATTGAAAAGAAGAATAAGTGGTTGAAATAAAGTGGCAAAAATCTAACTAGAAACTAGTCCATTATTGTGTACGACCTAGAAGTATTTTTGTCAAATATTTTATTCTTTTTTAATCCATATAATTCAACCCTAAGCCCTAGTTGAAAAACTATAAAATGAACATGATATTCTCATCTCATCCACTTCACACTTTGTCAAATTAATGTGATCTTGACTATTCAACCAACCTAGATGAGAGAGTTCCTTCCATAGTGATTTCTCACCCCCTTCATTGTTCTTCCATATTCTTGAGTGAATGAGTGTTGTGCCGGTGGTAACCAAACCCGAAGGAGAGAAAGAGATCCAGGTTCAGATCTTAATAATGCTCTGCTACAGAAAGGAATCAAGGGCTAGAGATCTTGAACGGAAGGATCATTATATTTCGCTACGATCAATGTAAGGTTTTCTTAAACCCTTATGTTTTTATTTCATTGTTTTAGAGAATTCATATTTAGGATGTTAACTCAACATACTTGTTAGTAAATCTAGATCCTGGTAAAATATTCCCAACACACATCTTGTTGTAGACTTGGGCAAAACTAGAGAAAAATATCCTTGAGCCTTACATTATGAGCAAAATGAAGCAATCATTATTTGGGAAGAAAAGAAACCTGAAGTACCACGTGTGGGGGCTCCAGCAATAACATTTATAGAAGTAGATGCCAGCCATGTCATCTTCCCAAAAAAAGACACCTTGGTTATAGATAATGGAGCTTCCTTGAATATTCTTTTTTAAAAAAACTTATTAGAAGATGGGACTCCAACTTAAAGACTTAATCCCTTGCACTCAGCTCAGATATAATTTCTCCGGCCAGAATGTTACTCCCCTTGGACAAATCCACCTACCGCTTACTGTTGTACAAGCTCCGAGGAACATAACTGTGATGAAACAATTCCTGATAATTAATGTCCCATCAGGTTTCAATGTCATGTTAGGCCGACAAGCCATATATGACTTAAAAGCTGTCACATCAGCTTTTCACCTGTGCATTAAGTTCCCAACTAAAAGTGGAGTGGGATGTCTCGAAGAAAAAAATATTGCACGGGAATGCAATTGTTGGGTTTTGTGCCCTAAATAAAACTCATTACAATGTGATTAGTTATCAATTTAAGTGATTTGAAGTGATTTATGTGAACATGTATTTTTCATGTTTATGGTTTAATATATATATTTAATATATGCACAAAATCAGTTAAGTCCAGAACATACATTTATTCACAATTACAGTATTGTCAACACAGTGGAATGTGATTGTGATTATATGATTCAAAAGACTAAGTCCCTGTTTCATCAGTGTTTTGGATTTACACTGATGTGATAATCAGCGATGATGTGTACTTACACTTGGAGTAAGTGTTATGTTCTTTCCAGGACATTGGTAAAGTATACTAATTTCGAATGTATGGAGTATACAATGGGCTGGATCAATATTGAACTTAGTTAAGATATTATAAACTTACCGTTGTATCTTTCCAAGTCAATACCACTAGTTGATCTTAGATTAAAAGAATCTAAATCCTGATATGCTTAGGCTCAATCTCAGGAGTGTTATTCATGTTCTTTGATTTATTAGTTAAGCCTACTTTTGGGTCAGGGTGATACGTATATTTTGGGAACATGATAGTATGACTGAGTGGGATCGCTGAACATAAATATGGAATCTATAGCTTCTACTAGTGTATAGAAGTCAAGTGATGATTCCCTTCGAGCTTAGCTAAATAGAAGTAAATGGATGAGCTCTTGTTTCAGTGACTATATATTAGATCACTAAAACATCATTTACAGGTAGCTAAGTGTTTTAAGGGGCCAAATACATTGAGGGGTGAAAATGGTAAATTTATCCCATCT
Source organism: Cannabis sativa (assembly GCF_029168945.1). Lineage (NCBI taxonomy): Eukaryota > Viridiplantae > Streptophyta > Magnoliopsida > Rosales > Cannabaceae > Cannabis > Cannabis sativa. The sequence continues at coordinate 30,183,227 of NC_083606.1, forward strand.
CGATGTAAATCATCTATATAGAGGATCTTTTATCACATTAAGATTATAACAATGGTTAAATGAGATAGCATATCTATATCGTGGAACATATAGAATGCTCCATATAAGTCTGAGAGTGCAATTCGAAGTTCTAAGAGTGGATTCAACAAGGAATTAATAAGTTAGGGAATTTACTTGGTAAATTCGGTTCAGCTTATTGGAAGCTCAGCAATATAGATCCATGGTGCCCATTCTATTTGAGACCATACTGTTTGTAAGACTCAATAATTTATTTATGTTTAATCAATTATAATTCTAAAAGTTAGACTATGTCTAATTTGTGAATTTTCACTAAGCAGGGGTGAAATTGTAAAGAAAAGAGATTCTAGGTTTATTTATTAATTAAGAGACTCTATATGTCTAATTAATAATTATGTTAAATGACAATATTATTTAATAATCTATTTTAGTTATTAAATAATTAGTTTTGGCATTTAAATGGTTAGAATTGAAAAATTGGCATTTTTGGGAAAATAGAAATAAAATTGTGGAAACTACAAAATCCAAGTGAGGCCCAATAACACCCATGGTCGGCCACTTGTATGTGCATTTTCCAATTATTATTTTCAATTTTTAATGCCAATTAATTACTAACCTAAACCTAGCAGTTATCTATAAATGGAAAGTGGTGGCTCACACCAAATATGGGAGTTAAGTAATTGTTCAGTAATTCAGGAAACTGCCTCTTTTAGAAAATTGAGCCTTCTCTTTTCTCTATATATAGTCGCCCATCTCTTCTTCTTCCACACACAAGAGAGACAATTTCGAAATACTTAGTGAGAGAGTAGTGCCCACACACAGCAAACAGTACCTCAATCATAGTTTGGAAGACTGTGAAGGATCAAATCCAAGAGAAGGACAATCAAACTCAGATCTTGATTATACTGTAAAGACCGCTTAATTTAATTTGGAAATTAGCAGTTAATCATATTTAATTATGAAAATTATTTATAGCTATTTAAATAATTATTTATACTGTTATTATTGAATTCTGAGATGCATTTTATGTCAGTTAGTAGTTTTCATAATTTTGCATTTCCGGTGCCCGGTAACATGGAACTCGGTGTTTGGCTCAGTAAAATCACAACTTAGTATGTTAGTAGGTTGGGACGGTTTATTAGACATTGGGAATGTCGGGAATGGCCGGGAATTTAGAATTTCCCAAAAATACTGCTTTAGTGTTATTTATGTTATTTTAGTGTGGAGGGGCAAAATGGTCTTTTTGCCCCAATGATATTTTGTCCTTTAGTGGACTTTATTTAGTTGAATTATATGTTTATTTTAGTAAGTGTTGGCTGAAATAAAGGGTATGACTTTGCATGTTTTCTCATTTCTTCAAAAAAAAAAAAAAATCAAAAGTTAGAAAAAACTAGAAAATCAAAGCTCTCTTTTCCTCTCTCTCTCTCTCTCTCTGCTGGTAGGGTGTTTCTAGGGCTGGGATTTCTATATTTTCAATCTCTTTCTTCTTCAATCTAAGTGTTCATCAAGCTTTGGTAAGGTTTCTAAACCTTTCCCTTTTGTAATTTATGGAAAATATTTAAAAAGATGATTGTTGCATGTTGATTTGTTGTGATGTTTGCTGCTGTGATTTTTGTGATTTTTAGAGGATTAGTCTTGTTATTTTAAGTAGGTTAGAGCTAGTTAATGCATGGTATGTACTTTGATTCAAGATTTGAAGTTTTTAGCTCAAAAATATTATTTTCAAAGAAATGTGTTGAATCTGTTAATTGCTTGCTGTAGATGGTTGCTATTGTTTTCAGAGGTTATTTTATGCATGATTAAGTTGATTTGGGCTGAATTGAATGCATGTTAGTGAGGTTTGATCAAGTTTGAGTTTAGAACTCAAAGCTTGATGCTTTAATGGTGATTTTTGTTGCTGTGCATTCTGGGTAGTTTTATTGCTTTAGAAATGTTATTTGGGTCCTATAGAAAAGGTCTGGAAGGTTTGAGGTTGTTTGTGTAAAGCCCGCTTAGTTAATTTGGAAATTCGCAGTTGTTTATGTTTAAATTATGAAATTATTTATAGCTATTTAAATAATTTATTACTGTTATTTATGGAATTCAGAAATGCATGATTATGCCATCAGTAGTTTTTAGATTTCGCATTTCCGGTGTCCGGTATTTTGGAACTCGGCGTTTGGCTCAGTAGGAATCACAACTTAGTATGTTGGTATTTTGGGGACGGGTTTAGACATTGGGAATGTCGGGAATGGCCGGGAATTTAGAATTTCCCAAAAATACCCTTTTAGTATGATTTATGTGGTTTTATGGTGGAGGGGCAAAATGGTCTTTTTGCCCCATTAGTATTTTGTCTTCTAGTGAAATTATTAATGGAAAATAAATGTTAATTGTTTATCTTATTATTGCATGGCTGAAATAAAATGAGTAATGTGACTTATATTCCTTTTTCCACAAAATTTCAACACTTAGAAAAAAATTAGAAATTTCAAAAATAGAAAACTCTCTCTCTTTTCCTCTCATTTTCGGCTGGTGCATGGGATTCAAAGAGCTGGATTTTGTTCAATCTTTCAAGTGAATTTTCATCCTAAATCTAAGCATTTTGCAAGCTAGGTTGGTTCTTGTCTTTCCCTCTTTAATTTCTTGGAAAAAAATGTGTAAAAAGTGATGATGCATGCATGATTAATTAAGGTTGTTGCTGCTGTGTTTTGTTGATGATTTCTGTGATTCAAACCATGTTTATTTGATGTTAATTGAGTTGTTTGAAGCATGATTAGTTAGGTTGTTCAAGCTTTGAGTTTTCTATGCAAATATGTGATGTTTTGAGAGAAAATGTTATATTTTGTTTCTGTGAATTGCTGGATGTTCTTGTATGTTTTCAGAGGTGTTATTATGCTTAGTTAAGTAGAATTAACTAGGTTAGGATGCATGTTAGTGGATTTAACCAAGTTTGAGTTTTGGAACTCAAAGCTTGGTCTTTAATGGTGATTTTTGTATATGTGTTTTCTGGGTGGTTTTGATGCCTTGGATTTGTTCTAGGGATAGTTTAGAACAGGTCTGGAAAGTTTGGGACCAATTGGGGTTGAATTGGTTGAGTTATGGGATTTTTAGTTGGCTGCCTGCGAGGAACCGGAATTCCGGTTGTGCATCCGGAATTCCGGATGGGGGTTCAGTAATTCCCAGAACCGGAATTCCGGTTGGGCAACCGGTCTGCCGGTTGGGGAATTTTTCCGAACCCTAGTTTTCCTCGTTTTTGGGTTTTTAGGGGTATTGCCATGCTTTTTATCGATAGGGAAACTTTTAGTTCCTAGTTTTAGTCCCCGGGAAGTGATTTAGCGTGTCACTTATAGCGTTGTGATTTTTATGGTTTAGGAGCCAGTAATCCGCCGCTCAGCTTCAGTTCCTCGGGTTGACGGCACACCGAAATCGGAATCCGGGTAAGATTAGTATAACGGTATGCATATGTAGATTACATGTTTAGCGTGCATGTAGGAAGCCCGCTAGATTACATTAGTTATGTATTTAGGCTTCGAACCATCCAACCCCGTCACGTCGGTACAGCCGGAGTATGACCAAGAATGAGTATGACCGGTTCGACCGATCAGCCGACACTTGGTTGGTGGTTCGGTCTTATTGACCTATCCCGTCGGTACAGCCGGAGTATGACCAAGGCGGAGTATGACCGGCTCGACCGATCGTGAGGATACTTGTCAATAGTACCGTCCCCCGAACGTTCAAAACTCGGCACCATGTTGGACATGGCAAGAAGTGGCTCGCACCATGTTGGACATGGCAAGAGCGGGACTCAGTATCGTGTTGGACACGGCAGTTAGTTTTATGTATGATATTATTATGCTTTTCTTACTGAGTCTGTCGACTCACAGTTTACGTTCATGTGTAGGTAAAGGCAAGGCTGTAGCTGATGGACCGTGAGCGAGCTTATGAGATTGTACATGTCGGGGCGGTTAGGCCTGGAGTGTACGATCCTCGGGACAGCACGGCTGAGATTTTTTGTAACTGTCGTTAGACGACTTTATTTTTGATGTAAAAGTTAAACAGTTAAAACGTTTGTAAATGATTTTATAAATCGGGATCCCGAGACTTTTATAATATGGTTTATAAGTTTAATTGAAAAGCAAAATTTTAATTAATCACGTTTTTCCATAAACCTCGTTGATTAGCAACGAGCTGCACAGTACGTTTAAAAATCACGTAATACGCCTAAGATAGTTAGGGTGTTACAATTTGGTATCAGAGCCGCCAGGTTGTTTTCCGAAGATCGTCACGACATGTACAATCATCATCAACGGTTAGCTCGGTTCACGGTTCAGTAAGCCTTTATTGCTTTAGTAGTTTATTTTATTCAGTTATGAAAAAGAAAAGCCTGTTAGGAAGCATGTTAGTAGCCTGATAGTAGAATAGGCGCATGTTTCATTTCTAATTTCCAAATTAAGCGGCATTAGTAAGCTCGCCTTGAATACGACCTGATATGCCAACTCTTGGTTTCGCAGGCGGTTCTAACTAGATGGACGCCAGGCGGACTACCAGGAGTCAGGGCAACTCCGTAGGGTCGAATCAGGGACAGGGAGCGCAGTTTCCCCCACCTGCCAAGGGCCGAGGTAGAGGTCCCCGAGGCAGGGCTCGTGGCCGGGGTGATGAGAACCCGCCACAGCCGCCTGTGCTCCCCTGCCCGATCGTGGAGCCCCGAATTGGGAGTTGCGGTTTGCGGAGATGCAAGCCCGGATCGAAGAACAAGACCTCGAGATCCGCAGGTTGAGGCGGCAGGTGCTCCTGCAGGTTCGTGCCCGTAGTTCCAAAGTGGCACCCGCCCCCGCCGCCTGTGCCGAGATAGTGGTGGCGGCCCACAGATTGGAACCTTTATATGAGCGGTTCCGGAAGCAAGCACCTCCGGTTTTCCTGGGAGGTCCGGACGTGATGAAAGCCGAGCAGTGGCTAACGGTGATTACCAGAATCCTGAACTTCATGGGTGTCACCGGTAATGACAGAGTGGTGTGCGCCACGTTTCAGTTTCAGGAGGACGCGTTGGTATGGTGGGACATGGTGTCTCAGATTCACGATGTCACCACCATGACCTGGGAAAGGTTCCAGGAACTCTTCAACGCGAAATATTACAATGAGGCGGTCAGAAGCGCCAAGAGGAAAGAGTTCGTTCACCTGACCCAGCGGGAGAACATGAGCGTCACTGAGTATACTACTCAGTTCGATCGGTTGGCGAGGTTAGCCTCGGGAATTGTGCCGACCGACTTCAGCAAGAAGGAGAAGTATCTGGACGGGTTGAATCCCAAGATCAGGCATGACCTGATGATTACCACCGACGACAGCACCACCTATGCTCAGATGGTGGAGAAGGCACGCGAGCCGAGGGCGCGGTGGGGTGCATGTCGAGTCGGCCTAGTACTCCGATTAGTGGCGGAGCTCCTACCCCTCCCGCATCGGGCTATAGCGGGGAGTAGTGGTTCGGCCATTGATCGAGGAAGAGGGTACCCACCGCTTCGGCGGCTCGAGTCGAACAAGAGGTTCGGGGGAACCGCAACGTAGGAGTCGTCCTGGTGGTAATGAGACCCGATTCTCCTATCCCGAGTGCCCTAGCTGCAAGAGGCATCATCGGGGCGAATGCAAAGGTCAGGGATGCTTTCATTGTGGCATGCCCGGACACTTCAAGAGGGAATGTCCCCAGCTCCGGCCAGAGGCACCGAGAGCTCCAGCGATACCCACTCCAGCCAGGGTGTTCGCTATCACGCAGCCGATGCGGATGCCGGCCATCAGTTGTTACAGGTCAGATTTTTATTAACAACTCGCTTTATTCAGTGCTGTTTGATTCTGGGGCTACACATTCCTATGTGGCGGCCAGAGTCTTTAGTAAATTGGGTAGACCCTTTGATAGATATGAATCAGGGTTTGGAACCCTGTTACCTGGCGGAGAATTGGTTATCTCCAATAGGTGGATTAGATCTATGCCGATCAGGATAGATGGTAGAGAGTTAAGCGCTGATCTGATAGAGATGAGCTTAGTCGAATTCGATATTATTTTAGGAATGGATTTCCTATCTAAATATTCGGCGAGCATTGACTGTAAGAGGAAGATGGTGGTCTTCCAACCGGAAAGTGAAGAACCATTTGTATTTGTGGGTTCGGTTCAGGGATCTCGGATCCCGGTGATCTCGGCTATGTCAGCGAGAGAATTACTGCACGGTGGGTGCTTAGGGTTTCTGGCCGTGGTGGTGGACACCACTCGGCCAGACACCATTCGGCTAGAGGACATCAGAGTGGTTCGGGAATTTTTGGACGTCTTTCCCGAAGAACTTCCAGGGTTACCACCTCAGCGGGAGATCGATTTCGTGATTGACTTGGGACCAGGGGTGGATCCGGTTTCCAAAGCCCCGTATAGGATGGCTCCAGCTGAACTTAAGGAACTAAAGATTCAGCTCCAAGGGTTGCTTGACATAGGGTTCATTCGGCCCAGTGTGTCACCTTGGGGAGCCCCGGTTTTGTTCGTCAAGAAGAAGGATGGATCTATGAGGATGTGCATCGACTACAGAGAGTTGAACAAGTTGACGGTGAAGAATAAATATCCATTACCTAGGATCGATGACTTGTTCGATCAGCTTCAGGGGAAGACGGTCTTTTCTAAGATTGATCTCCGTTCGGGTTATCATCGGCCTGAGAATCCGAGAGGAGGACATTTCGAAGACGGCTTTCCGCACTAGGTATGGACACTACGAGTTTCTGGATATGTCATTCGGACTAACCAATGCTCCCGCAAAGATTCATGGACACGATGAATAGAGTATTCAAGGATTTCCTCGATATCCGTGTGATTGTGTTTATCGACGACATCCTCGTGTACTCTCAATCGAAGAGGAGCATGAGTTACATCTTCGGCATGGTACCGCAACGACTTCGAGAACATAAGCTCTACGCCAAGTTCAAGAAATGTGAGTTCTGGTTGTCTCAGTGTCCTTCCTAGGGCACATTGTGAGTAAAGATGGGATCAAGGTGGATCCCGGGAAGATTGAATCCGTCGTGGATTGGCCGAGACCGAAGACAAGGTGACGGAGATCGAAGCTTCTTGGGATTAGCTGGGTACTACCGTAGGTTCGTGGAGGGGTTCTCCAAAATTTCAATGCCCCTAACCGAGCTTACAAAGAAGAATCAGCGATTTATCTGGTCAGATAAATGCGAAGCTAGTTTTCGTGAGCCGAAACAGAGGTTGATTACTGCTCCGGTACTAGCTTTGCCTTCGGACAAGGAGAAGTTCGTAGTCTACTGTGACGCATCCAAACAGGGTTTGGGGTGCGTATTGATGCAAGCCGATCGGGTTATCACTTATGCCTCCCGTCAGTTAAAGGATTATGAACAGCGATACCCGACTCATGATTTAGAATTGGCCGCAGTGGTTTTTGCACTGAAGATTTGGCGGCATTACCTGTATGGAGAGAAGTGTGAGATCTATACCGACCATAAGAGTCTCAAGTATTTCTTTACTCAGAAAGATTTGAACATGAGACAAAGGCGTTGGTTGGAATTAGTGAAGGATTACGATTGCGAGATCCTCTATCATCCCGGAAAAGCCAATGTAGTGGCCGATGCCCTGAGCAGAAAGGGTCCCGGGCAAGTAGCTAGCATGGTTCAGATCTCACCCCAGCTAGCAGAGGATATGGTTAGATCCAGCATTGAGTTTGTGGTAGGTCAGCTTCACAACTTAACGCTGCAATCTGATCTGTTGGAAAGAATAAAGGTCGCTCAGATGACAGATCCGGAGTTAGTGAAGATCCGAGATGAGGTATTGGCTGGTCAAGCCAAAGACTTTTTAGTGTCAAATAATGGGATGCTTTTGTATAAAGCCAGGGTTTGTGTTCCGAACAGTGTGGAACTGAGAAATGAGATCTTTGAGGAGGCTCATTCTACCCCGTATTCTCTGCATCCCGGCACCACCAAAATGTACCACGATTTGAAACCGTACTTCTGGTGGAACGGTATGAAGAAGAATTTGGTAGAATTCGTATCGAGATGCCTCACTTGTCAGCAGATCAAGGCTGAACATCAGAGACCAGCAGGGTTGTTGCAGCCTCTAACCCTACCAGAATGGAAATGGGAGGATATTACGATGGATTTTGTGGTCGGGTTACCTAGGACCACGGGTTTGTATGATTCCATCTGGGTAGTGGTGGACCGATTTACGAAATCTGCTCATTTTCGCCTGGTCGAACAACATTTACAGTGGATCAGTTGGCAGAGTTATATGTCAGGGAGATAGTGAGACTTCACGGGGTACCGAAGTCTATAGTCTCGGACAGGGATCCGAAATTCACCTCCAAATTTTGGCAAAGTTTGCAACGGGCAATGGGTACGAAGCTGAAATTCAGTACAGCATTTCATCCTCAGACAGATGGTCAGTCCGAAAGGACAATTCAGATATTGGAGGATATGTTGAGAGCCTGTGTTATGGACTTTGAGGGTTCATGGAGTAAATATCTACCGTTAATAGAATTTTCATACAACAACAGTTATCAGAGTACGATAGGGATGGCACCCTATGAACTGTTGTACGGTAGGAAATGTAGATCCCCTATCCACTGGGATGAGACAGGGGAAAGGAAATACCTAGGTCCAGAGTCAGTTCAGCGGACCAATGAGGCAATACAGAAGATAAAAGCTAGAATGCTTGCCTCACAGAGCAGACAGAAGAGTTACGCAGATCCGAAACGCAGAGACGTTGAGTTCCAAGTAGGGGAACATGTGTTTTTACGGGTATCTCCGATGAAGGGGATAAAACATTTCGGGAAAAGAGGCAAGTTATGCCCTAGATTTACAGGACCTTTCGAGATTCTCGAGAAGATAGGTCAAGTGGCATATCGGTTAGCATTGCCTCCAGCCTTATCAGCAGTGCACAACGTATTCCATGTCTCAATGTTGAGAAAATACGTTTCCGACCCCTCTCATATACTCAGTTATGAGAGCCTTCAGCTTCAGCCAGACATGTCATACGAGGAACAGCCAGTGCAAATCCTGGATAGAAAGGATAAAGTCCTTCGGAATAAGACCATAGCATTGGTCAAGGTTCTCTGGAGAAACAGCAAGGTGGAGGAAGCCACCTAGGAGCTAGAGTCAGATTTGAGAGCTCAATATCCAGAGTTATTCAGGTTAGATTTCGGGGACGAAATCCTTTTAAGGGGGGGATAGTTGTAAAGCCCGCTTAGTTAATTTGGAAATTAGCAGTTAATCATGATTATTTATGAGATTATTTATAGCTATTTAAATAATTTATTACTGTTATTTATGGAATTCAGAAATGCATGATTATGCCATCAGTAGTTTTTAGATTTCGCATTTCCGGTGTCCGGTATTTTGGAACTCGGCGTTTGGCTCAGTAGGAATCACAACTTAGTATGTTGGTATTTTGGGGACGGGTTTAGACATTGGGAATGTCGGGAATGGCCGGGAATTTAGAATTTCCCAAAAATACCCTTTTAGTATGATTTATGTGGTTTTATGGTGGAGGGGCAAAATGATCTTTTTGCCCCATTAGTATTTTGTCTTCTAGTGAAATTATTAATGGAAAATAAATGTTAATTGTTTATCTTATTATTGCATGGTTGAAATAAAATGAGTAATGTGACTTATATTCCTTTTTCCACAAAATTTCAACACTTAGAAAAAAATTAGAAATTTCAAAAATAGAAAACTCTCTCTCTTCTCCTCTCATTTTCGGCTGGTGCATGGGATTCAAAGAGCTGGATTTTGTTCAATCTTTCAAGTGAATTTTCATCCTAAATCTAAGAATTTTGCAAGCTAGGTTGGTTCTTGTCTTTCCCTCTTTAATTTCTTGGAAAAAAATGTGTAAAAAGTGATGATGCATGCATGATTAATTAAGGTTGTTGCTGCTGTGTTTTGTTGATGATTTCTGTGATTCAAACCATGTTTATTTGATGTTAATTGAGTTGTTTGAAGCATGATTAGTTAGGTTGTTCAAGCTTTGAGTTTTCTATGCAAATATGTGATGTTTTGAGAGAAAATGTTATATTTTGTTTCTGTGAATTGCTGGATGTTCTTGTATGTTTTCAGAGGTGTTATTATGCTTAGTTAAGTAGAATTAACTAGGTTAGGATGCATGTTAGTGGATTTAACCAAGTTTGAGTTTTGGAACTCAAAGCTTGGTCTTTAATGGTGATTTTTGTATATGTGTTTTCTGGGTGGTTTTGATGCCTTGGATTTGTTCTAGGGATAGTTTAGAACAGGTCTGGAAAGTTTGGGACCAATTGGGGTTGAATTGGTTGAGTTATGGGATTTTTAGTTGGCTGCCTGCGAGGAACCGGAATTCCGGTTGTGCATCCGGAATTCTGGATGGGGGTTCAGTAATTCCCAGAACCGGAATTCCGGTTGGGCAACCGGTCTGCCGGTTGGGGAATTTTTCCGAACCCTAGTTTTCCTCGTTTTTGGGTTTTTAGGGGTATTGCCATGCTTTTTATCGATAGGGAAACTTTTAGTTCCTAGTTTTAGTCCCCAGGAAGTGATTTAGCGTGTCACTTATAGCATTGTGATTTTTATGGTTTAGGAGCCAGTAATCCACCGCTCAGCTTCAGTTCCCAAAAGTTGACCAAGCACACCTGAAATCGGAATCCAGGTAAGATTAGTATAACAGTATGCATATGTAGATTACATGTTTAGCGTGCATTTAGGAAGCCTGCTAGATTACATTAGTTATGTATTTAGGCTTCGAACCATCCAACCCTGTCACGTCGGTACAGGCTGGAGTATGACCAGCAGCCGGAGTATGACCGGTTCGACCGATCAGGCTGACACTTGGTTGGTGGTTCGCCTATTGACCTATCCCGTCGGTACAGCCGGAGTATGACCAGCGGAGTATGACCGGCTCGACCGATCGTGAGGATACTTGTCAATAGTACCGTCCCCCGAACGTTCAAAACTCAGTACCATGTTGGACATGGCAGTAGTGGCTCAGTACCATGTTGGACATGGCAGTAGCGGGACTCAGTATCGTGTTGGACACGGCAGTTAGTTTTATGTATGATATTATTATGCTTTTCTTACTGAGTCTGTCGACTCACAGTTTACGTTCATGTGTAGGTAAAGGCAAGGCTGTAGCTGATGGACCGTGAGCGAGCTTATGAGATTGTACATGTCGGGGCGGTTAGGCCTGGAGCGTACGATCCTCGGGACAGCACGGCTGAGATTTTTTGTAACTGTCGTTAGACGACTTTATTTTTGATGTAAAAGTTAAACAGTTAAAACGTTTGTAAATGATTTTATAAATCGGGATCCCGAGACTTTTATAATATGGTTTATAAGTTTAATTAAAAAGCAAAATTTTAATTAATCACGTTTTTCCATAAACCTCGTTGATTAGCAACGAGCTGCACAGTACGTTTAAAAATCACGTAATACGCCTAAGATAGTTAGGGTGTTACCGTTTGGATGTGATTTGGTTGAGTTATGAATTATTGAATTTCTGCCTGCGAGGAACTGAAATTCCGGTTGTGCATCCGGAATTCCGGATGGGTTTTGAAAATTCTCAGAACCGGAATTTCGGTTGGACAACCGGTCTACCGGTTGGGGAAATTTCAGGAACCCTAGATTTCCTCGTTTTTATGTTATTTGGGGTATTGCCATGCTTTTTATCGATAGGGAAACTTTTAGTTCCTAGTTTAAGTCCCCGGGAAGTGATTTAGCGTATCACTTATAGTGTTGTGATTTTAATGATTTAGGAGCCTGTAATCCGCCGCCAGATAGTTCCAGTCAGGTTGACCGGCACACCTGAATTCGGAATCCAGGTAAGATTAGTATAACAGTATGCATATGTAGATTACATGTTTAGCGTGCATGTAGGAAGCCTATTAGATTACATTAGATATGTATGTTGGCTTCGAACCATCCAACTGTGTCACGTCGGTACAGGCTGGAGTATGACCAACAGCTGGAGTATGACCAGTTCGACCGATTAGGCTGACACTGTATCACGTCGGTACAGGCTTGAGTATGACTAGCAGCTGGAGTATAAACGGATCGACCGATTAGGCTGATACTTCGGTTGGTTGTTCCGTACTATTTGACGTATCACGTCGGTACAGGCTGGAGTATGACCAGTTCGATCGATTAGGCTGATACTGTAACACGTCGGTATAGGCTGGAGTATGACCAGCAGCCGGAGTATGACCGGTTCGACCGATTAGGCTGTTACTTGTCAATAGTACCGTCCCTATGAACGTTCAGAACTCAGTACCGTGTTGGACACGACAGTTATGGGGACTCAGTATCGTGTTGGACACGGCAGTTAGGGTTATGGTGAGGGGTATGGGCGTCTGACCATGACCAGGATTTATGTATGAGTATTATTATGCTTTTCTTACTGAGTCTGTCGACTCACAGTGCTATGTTTATGTGTAGGTAAAGGCAAGGCTATGGCTGATGGACCGTGAACGAGCCTATGAAGATTGTACATGTCGGGGCGGTTAGGCCTGGAGCGTACGATCATCGGGACAGCGAGGCTATTTTTGTAATTAGTCGCTAGGCGACAAGTATTTTGTATAGACAGTAAACTTTTGTAAATGGTTGTGTAATCGGGATCCCGAGTATTTTGTATAAATATTTTACAAGTTTAATTAAAAAGCAAAAATTTTAATTAATCACGTTTTCCATAAACCTCGTTGATTAGCAACGAGCTGCACAGCATGTTTATAAATCACGTAATACGCCTATGCTAGTTAGGGTGTTACATATACTCTGCAACACAAAGGAATCAAGGGTTAGAGATCTGAGTGGAAGGAGACATATTATTACGCTGCACCCAATGTAAGGTTTCTCATACTTTATATCTGTTTACTTATTATCGTTTTAGAAGTTCATATTTAGGTTGTTAATCAACATACTTGTGAGTAGATCTAAGATCCTGGTAAAATAATTCGAACAGCAATAACCTTACTCTAACTAAGGTCAAGAAGGAAAATACCTCCGGGCAGAGTTTAGACAACGGAAAAGGCATCGCCCAATAGGAAGTCGCCGAAGGTTGGGAGAAAGACATGGATCCCCGACTTGGGGAAGAAAATAAAAATGTTGGGCCAATAGAAAAGTTCGAAGAGGTGGAGATCAATCCAGATAGCTCGACCAGGTTACTCAAAATCTGTTAAGGCTTGCTGCTCAAAACAAAATTAGTTTTAATAAAATTTTTGAGTGCAAACCTTGAAATTTTTTCCTGGTCACATGAGGATATGGTCAGTATTGACTCCACTGTCATGTTTCATGCCCTAAACATTGATCCAAACTTTTGTCCTGTCTACCAGAACAGAAGACTATTTGACAAAGAATGGGCACAAGCATTGAAAGAAGAGGTAGAAAGACTACGCATAAAAAATTTCATCAATAAAGATTTCTGCCCAGCTTGGGTTGCAAACCCCATACTAGTAGCCAAGCCAAAAAATTGGCGAGTATGCAATGATTTCACCGACCTCAACAAGGCGTGTCCCAAGGACTATTTTTCACTTCAAAGAATTGATCAGCTCGTGGATGCAATAGTCGGACATGAAATCTTGAGGGTTATGCTTGGAGCGTACGGTCTTTGGGACATCAGGACTTATTTTATATAATCACTAGGCAACAAACTTTTATATATGCACAGTAAAACTTTTGTAAACACTTTTATAAACGGGATCCCGGGTTAATATAAGTATTCGATTTTGGTATTTATAATTAGTTAACTAATATTTTAATTAATCGCCATTTTAAATAAACTCGTCGATTAACAACTAGCTGCATAGTTAAGTTAAAAATCACGTTAACACGCCTACACTAGTAGGGTGTTACACAGATAGTGGGTTGGTCATGGCACTCAAATTCATCCTCGTACCGATCCTTGGCTTTTGCGATTAGCTAATTTTCAGCCTTTCACAAGCCTTAATGGTCTTGGCCCTCTATGGAATGTGACTGATTTCATTAAATATTGGTGTTGGAATGAAGATTATCTCAAGAAAATATTTTGGAAAGTTGATTATAATCTCATTCTGGATTTCTCTCTGAGTTGTAGAGATATTCCTAATAAAGGTTTATGGTATTTCACCTCCTCTGGTAATTATTTTGTTAAGTTAGGATACCGTGTTATTATGGAGGCTCAAAACGACAGTTACTATTCTCTGATCTGTGATAAAAGTAAGTTGAATAAAATATGGCTGCTTCGTATCCCCTGTAAAATCAAAATATTTCTTTGGAATGTAGCTCATAATATCCTCCGTGTTGCTTTAAATTTGAATGAAAGAGGTATTATTATATCACCTAGTTTCTTCAGAGTTGGTGAAGAGAGGGAGACAAATAGTCATGCTATATTTGAATGTCAATACTCAGCTATGTGTTGGGACAAAAAACCCTAGGCTATTGAAGTGTTCAGTGGCCTTTATTGAAAATTGAAGATATCTTTCCTATTATTTTTAAGAGTTTTATCATGGCTAATGTTGATGTTTTTGCTATAATTATGTGGCTCTCTATTATGACAGGAATAAGAATCGCCATGGGGATTCTTCTCATAATCTGAAAATTTTAAAGTACTGATGCAGGCTTAAATCTATTTGAGTTTCTTGTGAGCTCCATTGGGGTTGATCGAGACTTGCCTATAATGCAGTAGGAAGAGTCACACAAGCGGGTCTTAGGTCCTGGACGTGATGATGAGCAGTTGCAACCACCTCCAATATCTTATGGTGCTCTACTAAGTTGGTTCTATCCCTCCTAAGGGAAATAAGGTGGCTTTCGCAAAGCTTAGTCATCAAGAGAATTATTCTCGTTTCAAAAATATATATATATATATATATTTGAAAATCTAATAAAAATCGCTAATATTTAAAATCTTTATATTCAAATAATAAAATTAATACACAAAAATAAGAGGAAATTACACGTAACAAGAGCTTTTTATATGTTTTTTAAGAAATGTGGCAGTTTTATGTTTTCCCATTTTTTATGGATTTGGGCATCTATTTCATCTTTTATGGTATTTATTTACCAGATTTTTTATATTCTAAGTTTCAAATACAATAATTTACCTTTTTTTTCTACCTCAACAATAATTTTTTAAATTTGTTTCTCTCTGCTACCTTTCTTCCCATCCAAGCGCTCCTGCCCATGTCATTTCCAGCCGCCATAAAAAGTGGCTATTGGTTCGCGGTTTTCTCCCCCTCTCCTCTCTCATTTTCTTTCTCTTAGCTCATTTCTCGCCAGTGACTGCTGCTAGCTCTGGCAAAGCTATTATTGCCATTTACAGATTACCCAGATTGCGGCCCATGCTCAGTCCTTATTCAATACTGCCAATGTAGTTTATGATATGAGATTTTAACATTTAGTTTTTGGTATGATTTGTATGAGTTTACAAGTTTTGTTATTGTTTTACAGGTTTTGTTATCATTTTGCATAGGGTCAAAACTAGTTTCACAGGGTTAACAACTTTCAGATTGGTTTCATTGATTCGAAACTAGTTTCACCGAGTTCAACGGTTCGAAACTGATTTCTCCAGGTTCACAAGTTCAAAACAGATTTCACATGTTTTTATTTTAAGTTCCCTTTTGATCATTTTGTTTCTAGGTTCGAAATTTGTTCACATTTATATTTTATTTTTAGATTTTTGTCATACATTCTGTATTGTTTTGATTATATTTGTGATTAATATTTTTTTGTATATGTGTGTGTGTGAGAGTTTATCTTTCTTCATTTTTTTTGCTTGATGATATTGGTTACAGTTAACTTTCTTGTTTAGCATTTATATTTTGTTATTACTCCTCATATTGTCGAAATTTGTTTTATAGGGTTTACAAGTTCGAAAGTGGTTTCACAAGTTTTGAGGGTTCTATAATGGGGTTGCTCTATTTTATGATGTTATTGTATATATTATGTTTTTTTATTTAAAATATCATATTTTGTTGTATTAAATTTATATTTATGTAAATTAGGTTTCTTATTATCATATTTATGTAAATATTTCTATAAAGAAAGCTTCAATTTGATTCGCTGACATCACCATTTTTGGTGAATTTTTTTTTCAGATGTAATGTTGACAAAAATAGGAATCTCATATTTTCTCACATTAGCATGTTACCTAATTACAACTGATAATAGAAAGTTACCTATTTTGTTAGTATTAATTTTGTAATGTACCAATCTGTAATGCTAGTACAACAAATGATCCATATTCATACACATATATCTAATTTTATTTATAGTAATAATACTAAGCAATGATAAATTTAATAGTAACAAATTTAATTATTTAATAACTCAATTTTATTGCCACGCTTATCGATGAATGAAGGGATATAAAAAAAATTACATTTCAAATACTAAATATAGTTATGTTAGAAAAAGAAATATTATGAATAGTATTTACTATATATGTCATGAATGAATCTACATATATAAAGAACAAAATAAGACCAGAAGAGATCATTCTTACTTATTTATTTAATATTGAAAGAAACAATGGGATTTAGAGAGATAATTGTGATTATGCTAATTTTTGCTATCTCTCTTTCATCAAATACGTGTGAGGGACTCTCTGAAGACAAATTAGTAAGAATTAAAAGTCATTTGTTGAAAAGCCAGATCGGAGATAAGGAAATCTCAGTTGTGGCGACATGTGCATCAAGTGATAATACAATAGGTCCCGTAACACTCCACCCTTACAGCAACAATATGGAATTCAAATTTAAGACAAATGCTTTTGGAGAAACAGTTTTCAGATGCACTTTCAAAATCAATAATGTAGAGCATAAGTTTGTGATATTCAACAATCAAAGGGGAATATATGGTGAAAATTGTTGGATACTAGCAGATGGTGGTCCTTGCCTATGCGACTGCAAAAATGAAAACTGTTACGAGAAGTCGCAGGATGCTAAATGCTTCAAATATGATTCCTAGACCAAAATCGTCACCATGATATATAGTTATTTGAAATAATTTTTATGAGGTTGCATCGTAACTTTAAACCTCATATATCATCTTATTTTTCAGTTATATGTACCTGTCTCTTCAAACAAATAAAATTATTTTTATATGTATCCATCTCTAATATTGTAGCTCATCAGTAAAAGTTTCTATTCAACTTAAAAATAATAATTAATTATATCTTTTACCTTTCATACATACGGTAAAACAATATAGTGACAATAATGTTCTATTTCATGAGATTTGCACTATATGACATGAAAAACATTTCACATTGCCTTAAATAGATTTTGAGATGGTAACAAGGGTAGAAAAATTTATATCAGTTATAGGAGCATAACATCAACTTATTCGTATACAGTAGTGGTAGGTCAATAGAAAGATAATCCTTTAAAAAATTAAGAATAATTTGCAATTTTTCACATTAAGTTAAAAATTACGTTAACACGCCTAAACTTGTAGGGTGTTACACAAATAGTTGGTTGGTCATCGCACTCAAATTCATCCTCGTACCGATCTTTGGCTATTGCGATAAGATAATTTTCGGCCTTTCACAAGCCTTAATGGTCTTGGCCCTCTACGGAATGTGACTGATTTCATTAAAGATTGGTGTTCGAATGAAGATTATATCAAGAAAATATTTTGGGAAGTTGATTATAATCTCATTCTGGATTTATCTCTGAGTTGTAGAGATATTCCTAATAAAGCTTTATGGTATTTTACCTCCTCTGGTAATTATTTGGTTAATTAGGATACCGTGTTACTATGGAGGCTCAAAATGATAGTTACTATTCTCTGATCCATGATGAAAGTAAGTTGATTAAAATATGGCAGCTTCGTATCCCCTGTAAAATCAAAATATTTCTTTGGAATGTAGCTCTTAATATCATCCGTGTTGCTCTAAATTTGAATAAAATAGTTATTATTATATCACCTAGTTTCTTCAGAGATGGTGAAGAGAGGGAGACAAATAGTCGTGCTTTATTTGAATGTCAATAGTAAACTATGTATTGGGACAAAAAAGCCCAGGCTATTGAAGTGGTTCAGTGGTCTTTATTGAAAATTGAAGATATCTTTGCTATTATTTTTTAGAGTTTTATTGTAACACCCTAACTAGCATAGGCGTATTACGTGATTTTTAAACATACTGTGCAGCTCGTTGCTAATCAACGAGGTTTATGGAAAAGGTGATTAATTAAAATTTTTGCTTTTTAATTAAACTTGTAAAATATTTATACAAAACACTCGGGATCCCGATTACAAAACTATTTACAAAAGTTTACTGTCTATACAAAATACTTGTCGCCTAGCGACAAATTACAAAAAAATAGCCTCGCTCTCCCGATGATCGTATGCTCCAGGCCTAATCGCCTCAACATGTACAATCTTCACCGGCTCGCTCTCACGGTCCATCAGCCCTAGCCTTGCCCTTACCTACACATAAACATAGCACTGTGAGTCGAAAGACTCAGTAAGAAAAGCATAATAATAATCATACATAAATCCCAGTCATGATCAGACGCCCATACCCCTGATCATAACCCTAACTGCCGTGTCCAATACGATACTGAGTCCTGAACGTTCATAGGGACGGTACTATTGACAAGTAACAGCCTATACTCGGTGGAACTGGTCATACTCCAGCTGCGAGTCATACTCTAGCCTGTACCGATGTGTTACAGTATCAGCCTATACTCGGTCGAACTGGTCATACTCCAGCTGCTAGTCATACTCTAGCCTGTACCGATGTGATACGTCAAATAGTACGGAACCACCAACCTAAGTATCAGCCTATACTCGGCACACTGGTCATACTCCAGCTGCTAGTCATACTCTAGCTTGTCCCGATGTGATACAATGTCAGCCTATACTCGGTCAAACTGGTCATACTCCAGCTGCTAGTCATACTCTAGCATGTACCGATGTGACACAGTCAGATGGTTCGAAGCCAACATACATATCTAATGTAATCTAACAGGCTTCCTAACATGCACGCTAAACATGTAATCTATATATGCATACTGTTATACTAATCTTACCTCAATTCCGAATTCAGGTGTGCCGGTCTACCTGACTGGAACTATCTGCGCGGCGGATTACAGGCTCTTCAACCATAAAAATCACAACACTATAAGTGATACGCTAAATCACTTCCCGGGGACTTAAACTAGGAACTAAAAGTTTCCCTATCGATAAAAAGTATGGCAATACCCCAAATAACATAAAAACAAGGAAAACTAAGGTTTTTGAAAATCACCCAACCGGAATTCCGGTTCTGGAAATTTTCAAAACCCATTCGGAATTCCAGATGCACAACCTGAATTCCAGTTCCTCGCAGGCAGACTTCAAAAATTCACAACTTCACCAAATCAAATCCAATTAAACTCAAACCTTCCAGACCTGTTCTATATATCCCCTAGAACATTTCTAAAGCAACAAAACCGAGCTTCACACACAGAAACTCATTTCACCATTAAAGGTCAAAGATTGAGTTCTAAAACTCAAAACTTGACTAAGCAACATATCATGCATCAAACCTTGATTAAAAACTCATATTCAAGCATATAAAAACTGCAGAAACTAAAACCTAACTCATGCAACAACTACAGCCACCAAAATTCCAATTTTCTCTTTGAAAACTAAACTTTTACATAGAAAAACCATAACTCAATCAACCTTACCATCATGCATTACTAGCAGCTCAATTCAACTCATTTAAACATGCTTAATTCTCAGCAAACAACAACAAAATCCTAGCAACAACAATAACCTAAAACTAAGCATGCAACCTACCATTTCTCTTCAAAAATTCAAGAAAACATAAAAGAAAGATGTAGAGAACATACCAACAACTTATGAACACTTAATCTTGCTAAAGAGAGCTTGAAATTCAAGAGGAAAATCCTCTTTTCTTGCTGCTCAAATGGCCGAATAGAGAGAGGAAAAAAGAGAGAGCTTTTCTTTTTTTAAAATTTTGTAATTTTTTCTAAGTTTGGGAAAAATGAAATAAATGCCACATAATCCCTTTTACTTCAGCCAAAATAAGATAATTAATTACATATATTCCAATTAATAAGTCACAAAAAGACAAACTAACAATGGGGCAAAATGACCATTTTGCCCCTTCACACTAAAATCACATAAATAACACTGAAGGGGTATTTTTGGGAAATTCTAAATTCCCGGCCATTCGCGACATTTCCAATGTCTAATAAACCGTCCCAATCTACTAACATACTAAGTTGTGATTTTACTGAGCCCAACACCGAGTTCCATGTTACCGGGCACCGGAAATGCAAAATTATGAAAACTACTAAATGACATAACATGCATCTCAGAATTCAAATAATAACAGTATAAATAATTATTTAAATAGCTATAAATAATTCTCATAATTAAACATGATTAACTGCTAATTTCCAAATTAAACTAAGCGGTCTTTACAACTATTCCCCCCTTAAAAGGATTTCGTCCCCAAAATCTAACCTGAATAACTCTGGATATTGATCTCTCATATCTGACTCTAGTTCCCAGGTGGCTTCCTCCACCTTGCTGTTTCTCTAGAGAACTTTGACCAATGCTATGGTCTTATTCCGAAGGACTTTATCCTTTCTATCCAGGATCTGCACTGGCTGTTCTTTGTAAGTCATATCTGGCTGCAGTTCAAGGCTCTCATAACTGAGTATATGAGAGGGATCTGAAACGTATTTTCTCAACATCGAGACATGGAATACGTTGTGAACTGTTGATAAAGCTGGAGGCAACGCTAACCGGTATGCCACTTGACATATCTTCTCAAGAATCTCGAAAGGTCCTGTAAATCTAGGGCATAACTTGCCTCTTTTCTCGAAAGGTTTGATCCCCTTCATTGGAGATACTCGTAAAAACACATGGTCCCCTACTTGGAACTCAACATCTTTGTGTTTCGGATCTGCGTAACTTTTCTGTCTACTCTGTGAGGCGAGCATTCTAGCTTTTATTTTCTCTATTGCCTCATTGGTCCGCTGCACTAACTCTGGACCTAAGTGTTTTCTCTCCACTATCTCATCCTAGTGGATGGGAGATCTACAGTTCCTACCGTATAACAGTTCATAGGGAGCCATCCCTATCGTACTCTGATAACTTTTTTTGTAAGAAAATTCTATCAACGGTAGATATTTATTCCAAGAGCCTTCGAAATCCATAACACAGGCTCGTAACATGTCCTCCAATATCTGAATTGTCCTTTCGGACTGACCATCTGTCTATGGATGGAATGTTGTACTAAATTTCAGTTTTGTACCCATTGCTCGTTGCAAACTCTGCCAAAACTTGGAGGTGAACTTCGGATCTCTTTCCGAAACTATAGACTTCGGTACCCCGTGAAGTCTTACAATCTCTTTAACATACAATTCTGCCAACTGATCTACTGTAAATGTTGTTCTAACAGGCAGAAAATGAGCAGATTTTGTGAATCGATCCACCACTACCAGATGGAATCAAACAAACCCGTGGTCGAATGTAACCCGACCACGAAATCCATCGTGATATCATCCCACTTCCATTCAGGTAGGGTTAGAGGGTGCAACAACCCTGCTGGTCTCTGATGTTCAGCCTTAATCTGCTGACAAGTGAGGCATCTCGATACAAATTCTACCAAATTCTTCTTCATACCGCTCCACCAGAAGTACGGTTTAAGATCTTGGTACATCTTAGTGGTGCCGGGATGAAGAGAATAAGGGGTAGAATGAGCCTCCTCAAAGATCTCATTCCTGAGTTCCACAGTACTCTGGACACAAACCCTAGCTTTATACAGAAGCATCCCGTTATCTGACACTAAGAAATCCCTGGCTTGACCAGCCAAAACCTCATCTCTGATCTTCACTAACTCTGGATCAGTCATCTGAGCGGCTTTAATTCTTTCCAACAGATCAGATTGCAGCGTTAAGTTGTGAAGCTGACCTACCACAAACTCAATGCTGGATCTAACCATATCCTCTGCTAGCTGAGGTGAGATCAGAACCATGCTAGCTACCTGCCCGGGACCCTTCCTGCTCAGGGCATCGACCACTACATTGGCCTTCCTCGGGTGATAGAGAATCTCACAGTCATAATCTTTCACTAATTCCAACCAACGCCTCTGTCTCATGTTCAAATCTTTCTGAGTAAAGAAATACTTGAGACTTTTATGGTCGGTATAGATTTCACACCTTTCTCCATAAAGGTAATGCCGCCAGATCTTCAATGCAAAAACCACCGCGGCCAACTAGATCATGAGTCGGGTATCGTTGTTCGTAATCCTTTAACTGACGGGAGGCATAAGCGATGACCCGATAGGCTTGAATCAGCACACACCCCAGAGCCTGTCTGGATGCATCGCAATAAACTACGAATTTCTCGTTGTCTGAAGGCAAAGCTAGCATTGGAGCGGTAATCAACCTCTGTTTCAGCTCCTGAAAACTAGCTTCGCACTTATCTGACCAGACAAACCGCTGATTCTTCTTTGTAAGTTCGGTTAAGGGTGTTGAAATTTTAGAAAACCCTTCCACGAACCTACGATAATACCCAACTAATCCTAAGAAGCTTCTAATTTCTGTCACTGTCTTCGGTCTTGGCCAATCCCTGACGGATTCTATCTTCCCGGGATCCACCTTGATCCCATGTTTGCTAACAATTTGCCCTAAGAAGGACACTTGAGATAGCCAAAATTCACATTTCTTGAACTTGGCATAAAGCTTGTGTTCCCCAAGCCTTTGTAATACCATCTAAAGATGTAATTCATGCTCCTCTTCTGACTGAGAGTACACAAGGATGTCGTCGATAAACACAATCACACAGATATCGAGGAAATCCTTGAATACTCTATTCATCAAATCCATGAATGCTGCAGGAGCATTGGTTAGTCCACACGACATAACCAGAAATTCATAATTTCCATACCTAGTGCGGAAAGCCGTCTTCAGAATGTCCTCCTCTCGGATTTTCAACTGATGATAACCCGAGCGGAGATCAATCTTAGAAAAGACCGTCTTCCCCTGAAGCTGATCGAACAGATCATCGATCCTAGGTAATGGATATTTATTCTTCACTGTCAGCTTGTTCAATTCTCTGTAATCGATGCACATCCTCATAGTTCCATCTTTCTTCTTGACGAATAAAACCAGGGCTCCCTAGGGTGACACACTAGGCCGAATAAACCCTATGTCAAGCAACCCCTGGAGCTGAATCTTTAACTCCTTAAGTTCAGCTGGAGCCATTCTATATGGAGACTTGGAAACCGGTTCCACCCCTGGTGCCAAATCTATTACGAAGTCAATCTCCCGCTGAGGTGGTAAGCCTGGAAGTTCTTCGGGAAAAACATCTAAAAATTCCTGAACCACCTTGATGTCTTCTGGCCGAATGGTATCTGGCCGAGTGGTGTCCACCACCACGGTCAGAAACCCTAAGCACCCACCATGCAATAACTCCCTAACTGACATGGCCGAAATCACTATGATCCGAGATCCCCGAACTGAACCAGCAAACACAAATGGTTCTTCACTTTCTGGTTGGAAGATCACCATCTTCCTTTTGCAATCAATACTAGCCGAATATTTAGATAGGAAATCCATTACTAAAATAATATCAAACTCAACTAGGCTCATCTCTATCAAGTCAGCACTTAACTCTCTACCATCCATTCTGATCGGCATAGACCTAATCCACCTTTTGGAGATAACTAACTCTCCGCCAGGTAATAGGGTTCCAAACCCTGATTCATATCTATCATACGGTCTATCCAATTTACTAAAGACTCTGGCTGCCACATAAGAATGTGTGGCCCCAGAATCAAATAGCACTGAGTAATACGAGTTATTAACTGAAAGCTGACCTGTTACAACTGAAGGGCTGGCATCTGCATCATCCTGAGTGATGGCGAACACCCTAGCTGGAGTGGGTATCGCCCGAGCCCTCGGTGCCTCTGATCGGAGCTGGGGACAATCTCTCTTGAAGTGTCCAGGCATGCCATAGTGAAAGCATCCCTGACCTTTGCATTCACCCAAATGGTGCCTTTTGCAGCAGGGGCACTCAGGATAAGAAAACCGGGTTTCTGCACCACTAGGACGACTACCTCTACTCTGGTTCCCCCGGAACCTCTTGTTCTGACTCGAGCCACCGGATGCAGTGGATGTTCTCTTCTTCTAGTCCATGGCCGAACCACTACTCCCCCTGCTAAAGCCTGATGCAGGAGGGGTAGGAGCCCCGCCACTCGCTGGAGTACTAGCAGACTCCGACATACATCAAACTGCGCCCTCAGCTCGCAGTGCCTTCTCCACCATCTCAGCATAGGTGGTCTTGTCTTCAGTGGTGATCATCAAGTCGTGTTTGATCTTCACATTTAACCCGTCCAGGTACTTTTCCTTCTTGCTGAAATCGGTTGGCACTATTCCTGAGGCTAACCTCGCCAACCGGTCGAACTGAGTGGTATACTCTGTCACGCTCATATTCTCCCGCTGAGTCAGGTGGGTGAACTCTCTCCTCTTGGCGCTTCTGACCGCCTCGTTATAATAATTGGCGTTGAAGAGTTCCTGGAACCTTTCCCAGGTCATGGTAGTGACGTCGTGAATCTGAGACACCATGTCCCACCAGACAAGAGCGTCTTCCTGGAACTGGAAGGTGGCACACACCACTCTGTCATTCCCGGTGACACCCATAAAATTCAGGATTTTGGTGATCACCGTTAGCCACTGTTCGGCCTTCATCACATCTGGACCTCCCAGAAAGACCGGAGGTGCTTGCTTCCGAAACCTTTCATACAAAGGTTCCATTCTGTTAGCCGCCACAATTATTTCGGCCTGAGCAGCAGGGGCGGGTGCCACTGGAACTTGTGGCACAGGCACTGCAGGAGCACCCTGCTGCCTCAATCTCTGAATCTCTAAGTCTTGCTCTTCAATTCTGGCTTGCATTTCAGCCAACCTAACCGCCCAATTCTGGGCTCCATGATCGGCTTGGGCAGCCTGGGAAGCCGGTGGCGGGTTCTCATCACCCCGACCACGAGCCCTGCCCCTGGGACCTCTACCTCGGCCCCTAGCTTGCGGGGGAAATTGAGCTCCCTGTCCCTGATTTGACGCCACTGAATTGCCCTGACTCCTGGTAGTCTGCCTGGTGTCCATCTAGTCGAACCCCCGGCGAAACCAAGAGTTTGCATATCAGGTCATGTTCAAGGAGAGCTTACTAATGCCGCTTAATTTGGAAATTAAAAACAAAACACGCGCCTATTCTACTATCAGGCTACTAACATCCTTCCTATCAGGCTTTTCTTATTTCATAAAAATTATATAAACTACTAAAGCAATAAAAGCTTACTGAACCGTAGAGCGAGCTAACTGCTGATGATGATTGTACATGTCATGACGATCTTCTGAAGACAACCTGGCAGCTCTGATACCAAATTGTAACACCCTAACTAGCATAAGCGTATTACGTGATTTTTAAACATACTGTGCAGCTCGTTGCTAATCAACGAGGTTTATGGAAAACGTGATTAATTAAAAATTTTGCTTTTTAATTAAACTTGTAAAATATTTATACAAAATACTCGGGATCCCAATTACAAAACCATTTACAAAAGTTTACTGTCTATACAAAATACTTGTCGCCTAGCGACTAATTACAAAAAAATAGCCTTGCTGTCCCGATGATTGTACGCTCCAGGCCTAATCGCCTCGACATGTACAATCTTCACCGGCTCGCTCTCACGGTCCATCAGTCCTAGCCTTGCCCTTACCTACACATAAACATAGCATTGTGAGTCGACAGACTCAGTAAGAAAAGCATAATAATAATCATACATAAATCTCGGTCATGATCAGACGCCCATATCCCTGATCATAACCCTAACTGCCGTGTCCAACACGATACTAAGTCCTGAACGTTCATAGGGATGGTACTATTGACAAGTAACACCCTATACTCGGTCGAACTTGTCATACTCCAGCTGCTAGTCATACTCTAGCCTGTTGTCCAACCGAAATTCCGGTTATGGGAATTTTCAAAACCCATCCGGAATTCTGGATGCACAACCGGAATTCCGGTTCCTCGCAGGCAGACTTCAAAAATTCACAACTTCACCAAATCCAATCCAATTAAACTCAAACCTTCCAAACCTGTTCTATATCTCTCCTAGAACATTTCTAAAGCAACAAAACCGAGCTTCACACACAGAAACTCATTTCACCATTAAAGGTCAAAGATTGAGTTCTAAAACTCAAAACTTGACTAAGCAACATATCATGCATCAAACCCTGATTAAAAACTCATATTCAAGCATATAAAAACTGCAGAAACTAAAACCTAACTCATGCAACAACTACAGCCACCAAAATTCCAATTTTCTCTTTGAAAACTAAATTTTTACATAGAAAAACCATAACTCAATCAACCTAACCATCATGCATTACTAGCAGCTCAATTCAACTCATTTAAACATGCTTAATTCTCAGCAAACAACAACAAAATCCCAGCAACAACAATAACCTAAAACTAAGCATGCAACCTACCATTTCTCTTCAAAAATTCAAGAAAACATAAAAGAAAGATGTAGAGAACATACCAACAACTTATGAACACTTAATCTTGCTAAAGAGATCTTGAAATTCAAGAGGAAAATCCTCTTTTCTTGCTGCTCAAATGGCCGAATAGAGAGAAGAAAAGAGAGAGCTTTTCTTTTTTTAAAAAGTTTGTAATTTTTTCTAAGTTTGGGAAAAATGAAATAAATGCCACATAATCCCTTTTACTTCAGCCAAAATAAGATAATTAAACACATATATTCCAATTAATAAGTCACAAAAAGACAAACTAACAATGGGGCAAAATGCTTCACACTAAAATCACATAAATAACACTAAAGGGGTATTTTTGGGAAATTCTAAATTCCCGGCCATTCCCGACATTCCCAATGTCTAATAAACCTTCCCAATCTACTAACATACAAAGTTGTGATTTTACTGAGCCCAACACCGAGTTCCATGTTACCGGGCACTGGAAATGCAAAATTATGAGAATTCAAATAATAACAGTATAAATAATTATTTAAATAGCTATAAATAATTCTCATAATTAAACATGATTAACTGCTAATTTCTAAATTAAACTAAGCGGTCTTTACATTTATCATGGCTAATTTTGATGTTTTCGCTATTGTTATGTGGCTTTCTATTATGAAAGGAATAAGAATCGCCACGGGGATTCTTCTCATCATCTGAAAAATTTTAAAGTACTGATGCAGGCTTGTATCTATTTGAGTTTCTATTGACCTCCATTGGGGTTGATCGAGACTTGCCTATAATGCACTAGAAAGAGTCACACAAGCGGGTCTTAGGTCCTGGACGTGATGATGAGCACTGGCAACCACCTCCAATATCTTATGGTGCTCTACTAAGTTGGTTCTATCCCTCCTTAGGGAAATAAGGTGCCTTTGGCAAAGCTTAGTCATCAAGAAAATTATTCTCTTTTCAAAAATATATATGTATTTGAAAATTTAATCAAAATCTCTAATATTTAAAATCTTTATATTGAAATAATAAAATCAATACACAAAAATAAGAGGAAATTACACATAATAAGAGCTTTTCATATGTTTTTTAAGAAATGTGGCAGTCTTAAGTTTTCCCATTTTTTATGGATTTGGGCATCTATTTCATCTTTTATGGTATTTATTTACAATATTTTTTTTATTCTATGTTTCAAATACAATAATTTACTTTTTTTGTTCTACCTCAACAATAATTTTTTTAATTTGTTTCTCGCTGCTTCCTTTCTTCCCATCCGAGCGCTCCTGCACATGTCATTTCCAGCCACCACAAACAGTGGCTAGTGTTTCGTGGTTTGCTCCCCCTCTCCTCTCTCATTTTCTTTCTCTTAGCTCATTTCTTGCCAGTGACCATTCCTAGCTCTGACAAAGGTTTTATTTCCATTTACAGATGACCCAGAACGCGGCCCATGCTCAGCCCTTCTTTAGTACTGCCAATGTTGTCACTGGTGTACGAAACTTCCCTCATTATAGTGGAACGATAGTTTGTATCATTAAGGTTCTAGTAACTTGAGTATTTTATTTCTTTGGCTCCGTCTGTATTTGTTTCTTTGGAAGATTTTTGCTTTTTTTTTTTTTTTGATGGGAGAACCAGTTAAGTGAATTTATTGTATTATATTTTTACTCCAATTTTCTATTGGAATAAAAAAGGTCTTCATTTGCTTTGATTTCTCTTTTTTCAAATCATATATTTATTGACCCTACCCAACTCATAATAATTTTAACTGTCTTTTGTAAGATAAAGCTTATAATCCATATTAAGATTGGACTCCATGTTATAAAGAAAAAAATAAAAAATAAAGAAGAAAGATGGAGTGATAAAGAGCATTTACAAATAATTAATAATGAGCAAAAAAATATATTTATATATATAAAGTAAAATTCTAGATGGTTGGATTAATTAATCCAAAATACGTATATATATAAAATCAAATCAATTCAATTTTGTGCTTTTTTTAAGCTTTTTATTTTGAACACATCAGTTATGTATAAGTTGCTTTATCACATTGATTTTTATGACTAACAAGTTTTTTTAAAAACAATTACATAATCTTACATAGAAACAAGTTTTTTTAATAAAAATTTATATATGTTACTATGTAAAATTCAATTTCATTGTTTATGTAACTGGTTTTTATATTTTATTGTGTCATTTTTATTTGTATATGACTTTCGCTGTATTTGTTCTTAACTTATTTTAATTGTAGTTTATTTGTATTTGTTCTTAATATTTTTTTGTATGTGTTTGTGTGAGAGACTTTGTCTTTCTTCATTTTGTTGCCTAATGATATTGGTTTCAGTTAACTTTATTGTTTAGCATTTATATTTTGTTATTACTTCTCATATTGTCGAAATTAGTTTTATAGGGTTTACAAGTTCGAAAGTGGTTTCATTAGTTTTGAGGGTTCTGTCATGGGTTGCTCTATTTTATGATGTTATTGTATATGTTATGTTTTTTATTTAAAATATCATATTTTGTTGTATTAAATTTATATTTATGTAAATTAGGTTTCTTATTATCATATTTATGTAAATATTTCTAAAAAGAAAGCTTCAATTTGATTCGCTGACATCACCATTTTTGGAGAATTTTTTTTTTCAGATTTAATGTTGATAAAAATAGCAATCTCGTATTTTCTCACATTAGCATGTTACCTAATTATAACTTATAATAGAAAGTTACCTATTTTGTTAGTATTAATTTTATAATGTCCCAATCTATGATGCTAGTACAACAAATGATCCATATTGATACATATATATCTAATTTTATTTATAGTAATAATGCTAAGTAATGATAAATTTAGTAGTAACAGATTTAATTATTTAATAACTCAATTTTACTGCCACGTTTATCGATAAATGACGGGATATAAAAAAAATTACATTTCAAATACTAAATATAGTTATGTTAGAAAAAGAAATATTATGAATAGTATTTACTATATATGTCATGAATGAATCTACATATATAAAGAACAAAGTAAGCCGAAAAGAGATCATTCTTACTTATTTATTTAATATTGAAAGAAACAATGGGATTTAGAGAGATAATTGTGATTATGCTAATTTTTGCTATCTCTCTTTCATCAAATACGTGTGAGGGACTCTCTGAAGACAAATTAGTAAGAATTAAAAGTCATTTGTTGAAAAGCCAGATCGGAGATAAAGAAATCCCAGTTGTGGCGACATGTGCATCAAGTGATAATACAATAGGTCCCGTAACACTCCACCCTTATAGCAACAATATGGAATTCAAATTTAAGACAAATGCTTTTGGAGAAACAGTTTTCAGATGCACTTTCAATATCAATAATGTAGAGCATAAGTTTGTGATATTCAACAATCAAAGGGGAATATATGGTGAAAATTGTTGGATACTAGCAGATGGTGGTCCTTGCCTATGCGACTGCAAAAATGAAAACTGTTACGAGAAGTCGCAGGATGCTAAATGCTTCAAATATGATTCCTAGACCAAAATCGTCACCATGATATATAGTTATTTGAAATAATTTTTATGAGGTTGCATCGTAACTTTAAACCTCATATATCATCTTATCTTTCAGTTATATGTACCTGTCTCTTCAAACAAATAAAATTATATTTATATGTATCCATCTCTAATATTGTAGCTCATCAGTAAAAGTTTCTATTCAACTTAGAAATAATAATTAATTATATCTTTTACCTTTCATATATACTCTAAAAAAATATATTTACAATAATGCTATATTTCATGTGATTTGCACTATATGACATGAAAAACATTTCACACTGCCTTAAATAGATGTTGGGATGGTAACATGGGTAGAAAAATTGATATCAGTTTTAGAAGCATAACATCAACTTATTCGTATACATTAGTGTTAGGTCAACAGAAAGATAATCCTTCAAAAAATTAAGAATAATTTGCAATATTCCACAATAAGTTAAACATCACGTTAACACGCCTAAACTAGTACGGTGTTAGACAGATAGTGGGTTGGTCATGGCACTCAAATTCGTCCTCGTACCGATCCTTGGCGTTTGCGATTAGTTAATTTTTATCCTTTCACAAGCCTTAATGGTCTTGGCCCTCTACGGAATGTTACTGATTTCATTAACGATCTGTGTTGGAATGAAGATTATCTTTAGAAAATATTTTGGGAAGTTGATTATAATCTCATTCTGGATTTATCTCTGAGTTCTAGAGATATTCCCAATAAAGCTTTATGGTATTTCACCTCCTCTGGTAATTATTTGGTTAAGTTAGGATACCGTGTTATTATGGAGGCTCAAAATGATAGTTACTATTCTCTAATCCATGATGAAAGTAAGTTGATTAAAATATGGCAGCTTCGTATCCCCTGTAAAATCAAAAATATTTCTTTGGAGTGTAGCTCATAATGTCCTCCGCGTTGATTTGAATTTGAATAAAAGAGGTATTATTATATCACCTAGCTTCTTCAGAGTTGGTGAAGAGAGGGAGACAAATAGTCATGCTTGTATTGGGACAAAAAAGCCCAAGCTATTGAAGTGGTTCAGTGGTCTTTATTGAAAATTGAAGATATCTTTGCTATTATTTTTAAGAGTTTTATCATGGCTAATGTTGATGTTTTTGCTATTGTTATGTGGCTTTCTATTATGAAAGGAATAAGAATCGCCATGGGGATTCTTCTCATCATCTGAAAATTTTAAAGTATTGATGCAGGCTTGTATCTATTTGAGTTTCTATTGAGCTCCATTGGGGTTGATCGAGACTTGCCTATAATGCACTAGGAAGAGTCACACAAGCGGTTCTTAGGTCCTGGACGCGATGATGAGCAGTGGCAACCACCTCCAATATCTTATGGTGCTCTACTAAGTTGGTTCTATCCCTCCTGAGGGAAATAAGTGTTGGGTTTTATGCCCTAAATAAAACTCTTTACAATCTGATTAGTAATCAATATAAGAAATTTGAAGTGATTTATGTTTGCATGAATTTTATATGCTAATGGTTTAATATGTTTATTACATTTACACACAAAATCAGTTAAATCCAAATCATATGTTTATTCACAATTACAGTATCGTCAATACAGTGGAATGTGATTGTGATCATATGAATCAAAAGACTAAGTCCCTATTTCATCAGTGTTTTTGATTTACACTAATGTGATACTCAGTGATGATGTGTACTTACACTTGGAGTAAGTGTTATGTTCTTTCCAAGACATTAGTAAAGTATACAAGTTTCGAATGTATGGAGTATACATTGGACTGGACCGATATTGCAACTTAGTTAAGATATTACAAACTTACCGTTATATCTTTCCAAGTCAATATCAGTAGTTGATCTTAAGATTAAGAGAATCTAAATCCTGATATGCTTAGGCTCAACTCGAGATTACTATTCATGTTCTTTGATTTATTAGTTAAGCCTACTTTTGGGTCAGGGTGATAAGTATATTTTGGGAACATGATAGTATGATTGAGTGGGAGTGCTGAACATAAATATAGAATCTATAGCTTCTACTGGTGTATAGAAGTCAAGTGATGATTCCCTTCGAGCTTAGCAAATAGAAAGAAATGGATGAGCTCTTGTTTAAGTGACTAATTCTTAGATCACTAAACACCATTTACAGGTAGCTAAGTGTTTTAAGGGGCAAAATACATTAAGGGGTGAGAACGGTAAAATTATCCCATCTCGATGTCAATCATCTATATAGAGGATCTTTGATCACAATAAGATTATAACAATGGTTAAATGAGATAGCATATCTATATCATGGAACATATAATATGCTCTATATAAGTCTGAGAGTGCAATTCTAAGTTCTAAGAGTGGATTCAACGAAGAATTAATAAGTAGAAATTTACTTAGTAAATTCGGTTCACTTATTGGAAGCTCAGCATATAGATCCATGGTCCCCATTCTAGTTGAGAACATACTGCTTGTAAGACTCAATAATTGATTCGTGATTAATCAATTATAATTCTAAAGTTAGACTATGTCTAATTTGTGAATTTTCACTAAGCAAGGGCGAAATTGTAAAGAAAAGAGATTCTAGGTTTATTTATTTATTAATAGACTTTATATGTCTAATTAATAATTAAATTAAATGACAATATTATTTAATAATCTATTTTAGTTATTAAATAATTAGTTTTGGCATTTAAAAGGTTAGAATTAGATAATTGGCATTTTTGAGAAAATAGAAATAAAATTTGTGAAAACTGCAAAACCAAGTGGGGCCCATTCTACACACCATGGCCGGACACTTTATGTGGATTTTCAAATTGATATTTTCATTATTTTAATACCAAATAATTCCTAACCTAAACCTAGTAGTTGCCTATAAATAGAAAGTGATTGCTCAGTCAAAGCACACTACTTTTCAGAAAAACAATTTTTCAGAAAAACTGAGCCTTCCCTTTTCTATTCCTTGGCCGAACCTCTCTCCCTCTTTTCCTTTTCTAAATTTCGAACCTTAGTGATAGAGTAAGTGCCCACACACAGCAAGTGGTAACCCAATCATAGATTGGAAGACTGTGAAGGATCACATACACAAAGAGAAGGACATTCGGGCTCAGATCTTGATAATACTATGCGATAGAAAGGATACAAGGGTTAGAGATCTGAGTGGAAGGAGACATTAATTTCGCTGCATCAATGTAAGGTTTTCTTAACTTTATATGTGTTTATTTTGTCGTTTTAGAAAGTTCATATTTAGGGTGTTAAACAACATACTTGTGAGTAGATCTAAGATCCTGGTAAAATAATTTCCAACAATAAGGTGCCTTTGGCAAAGCTTAGTCATCAAGAAAATTATTCTCTTCTCAAAAATATATATGTATTTCAAAATTTAATAAAAATCTCTAATACTTAAAAAATTTATATTGAAATAATAAAATCAATACACAAAAATAAGAGGAAATTACACATAATAAGAGCTTTTTATATGTTTTTTAAGATATGTGGCAGTGTTATGTTTTCCCATTTTTTATGGATTTGGGCATCTATTTCATCTTTTATGTTATTTAGTTACCATATTTTTTTTTATTCTAAGTTTCTATTACAATAACTTACATTTTTGTTCTTCCTCAACAATAATTTTTTAAATTTGTTTCTCTCTGCTACCTTTCTTCCCATCCGAGCGCTCCTGCCCATGTCATTTCTAGCCACCATAAATAGTGGCTATTGGTTCGTGGTTTGCTCCGCCTCTCCTCTCTCATTTTCTTTCTCTTAGCTCATTTCTCGCCAGCTAGCGCTGCTAGCTCTGGCAAAGCTATTATTGCCATTTACAGATGACCCAGTACCCGACCCATGCTCAGTCCTTCTTCAATACTGCCAAGGTTGTCACTGGTGTACAAAACTTCCCTCTTTATAGTGGAACTGTAAAGACCGCTTAGTTTAATTTGGAAATTAGCAGTTAATCACGTTTAATTATGAAATTATTTATAGTTATTTAAATAATTATTTATACTATTATTATTGAATTCAGAGATGCATTTTTATGTCATGTAGTAGTTTTCATAATTTTGCATTCCGGTGCCCGGTATTTTGGAACTCGGTGTTTGGCTTAGTAAAATCACAACTTAGTACGTTAGTAGTTTGGGGCGGTTTATTAGACGTTGGGAATGTCGGGAATGGCCGGGAATTTAGAATTTTCCAAAAATACCCCTTTAGTGTTATTTATGTTAATTTAGTGTGGAGGGGCAAAATGGTCTTTTTGCCCCAATGATATTTTGTCCTTTAGTGGACTTAGTAAATGAATTATATGTGTTTATTTTCTTTAATTGTTGGCTGAAGTAAATAGGAATAAGAGTCATTTAATCTCATTTTCTCATTTCAAAATAAAAGTTAGAAAAATTTAGAAAGAAAAGCAAAATTTGTTCTCTCAAGCTCTCTCTCTTTTCTGCCCTCCTTGAGCAGCAAGGAAGTGGAGTTTTTCTTGGTGATTCAAGCTCATTTTGAGCAGATTTAGTGATCTCTAATTGTTAGTAAGCTTTCTTCATCTTTCTCTTATGTTTCTTGAAGTTTTTAAAGTGAAATGGTAGGTTGCATGCTAGTTTTTGGGTGGCTGTTGTTGCTGTGTTTATATGTTGTTTTCAGAAGCTTAATTAGGTCTAAAATGAATGGATTATCTAGGTTTTAATGCATGCTTGATATCTTGCTTAAGTTGTGTGATTTTTAGCTCAAAAATTATGGTTTTCAAAGAGAAATGACTTAATTCTGTTGCTGTGATGTTGTTGAAGTTGTAGTTATTTTCAGAGGTTTAATTATGCATGATTAAGTAGATTTGAGCTAGTTTGGGTGCATGTTATTTAGGTTTGCTCAAGTTTGAGTTTGGAACTCAAAGCTTGAGCTTTAATGGTGTTTTTCATTTCTGTGTATTCTGGGTGAATCTAATGCTTTAGAAATGTTATTTGGGTTATATGGAGTAGGTCTGGAAGGTTTGAAATGATTTGGGTTGGATTTGGTTGAGATATGAATTTTTGAATTTCTGCCTGCGAGGAACCGGAATTCCGGTTGTGCATCCGGAATTCCGGATGGGCTTCGAAAATTCCCAGAACCGGAATTCCGGTTGGGCAACCGGTCTACCGGTTGGGGAAATTTCAGAAACCCTAGTTTTCCTCGTTTTTATGTTTTTGGGGTATTGCCATGCTTTTTATCGATAGGGAAACTTTTAGTTCTTAGTTTAAGTCCCCGGAAAGTGATTTAGCGTATCACTTATAGTGTTGTGATTTTTATGGTTTAGGAGCACATGTCCGTCGCGAGCAGTTCCAGTCAGGTTGACCGGCACACCTGAATTCGGAATCCAGGTAAGATTAGTATAACAGTATTCATATGTAGATTACATGTTTAGCGTGCATGTAGGAAGCTTGTTAGATTACATTAATTATGTATGTTGGCTTCGAACCATCCAATTGTGTCACGTCAGTACAGGCTGGAGTATGACCAGCAGCCGGAGTATGACCGGTTCGACCGATCAGGCTGACACTTAGGTTGGTGGTTCCGTACTATTGACGTATCACGTCAGTACAGGCTGGAGTATGAGCAGCAGCCGGAGTATGACCGGTTCGACCGATCAGCCGATCTTTGTAACACGTCGGTACGGTGGAGTATGACCGACGGCGGAGTATGACCGGTTCGACCGATCAGGCTGTTACTTGTCAATAGTACCGTCCCTATGAACGTTCAGAACTCAGTACCGTGTTGGACACGGCAGTTAGGGGGACTCAGTATCGTGTTGGACACGGCAGTTAGGGTTATGATCAGGGGTATGGGCGTCTGATCATGACCGGGTTTTATGTATGAATATTATTATGCTTTCTTACTGAGTCTGTCGACTCACAGTGCTATGTTTATGTGTAGGTAAAGGCAAGGCTAGAGCAGATGGACCGTGAGTGAGCCGGTGAAGATTGTACATGTCAGGGCGGTTAGGCCTGGAGCGTACGATCATCGGGACAACAAGGCTAATTTTGTAACTAGTCGCTAGGCGACAATTATTTTGTATGAGCAGTAAACTTTTGTAATTGATTTTGTAATCGGGATCCCGAGTCTTTTGTATAATTATTTTATAAGTTTAATTAAAAAGCAAAAATTTTAATTAATCACGTTTTCCATAAACCTCGTTGATTAGCAACGAGCTGCACAACATGTTTAAAAATTACGTAATACGCCTATGTTAGTTAGGGTGTTACAGGAACGATAGTTTGTATCATTAAGGTACTAGTAACTTGAGTATTTTATTTCTTTGGCTCTATCTGTATTTGTCTCTTTAGAAGATTTTTGCTTTTTTTTTTCTTTTGTTGGGAGAACCAGTTAAGTGAATTTATTGTATTATATTTTTACTCTAATTTACTATTGGAATAAAAAAGGTCTTCATTTGCTTTGATTTCTCTATTTTCAAATCATATATTTATTGACCCTACCCAACTCACAATGATTTTAACTGTCTTTTGTAAGATAAAGCTTATAATCCATATTAAGATTGGACTCCATGTTATAAAGAAAAAAATAAAAAAATAAAGAAGAAAGATGGAGTGATGAAGAGCATTTACAAATAATTAATAACGAGCAAAAAAATATATTTACATATATAAAGTAAAATTCTAGATGGTTGGATTAATTAATCCAAAATACGTATATATATGAAATCCAATCAATTCAATTTTGTGCTTTTTTTAAGCTGTTTATTTTGAACACATCAGTTATGTCTAAGTTGCTTTATCACATTGATTTTTATGACTAACAAGTTTTTTTAAAAACAATTACATAATCTTATATAGAAACAAGTTTTTTAATAAAACTTTATATACGTTACTATGTAGAATTCAATTTCATTGTTTATGTAACTGGTTTTTATATTTTATTGTGTCATTTTTATTTGTATATGACTTTCGCTGTATTTGTTCTTAACTTAGTTTAATTGTAGTTTATGATATAAGATTTTAACATTTATTTTTTATTATGATTTGTATGAGTTTATAAGTTTTGTTATTGCTTCACAGGTTTTGTTATGATTTTGCATAGGGTCAAAACTAGTTTCACAGTGTTAACAAGTTTCAGATTAGCTTCACAGATTCGAATCTAGTTTCACCGAATTCAAAGGTTCGAAACTGATTTCTCCAGGCTCACAAGTTTGAAACAGATTTCACATGTTTTTATTTTAAGTTTCATTTTGATCATTTTGTTGCTAGGTTCGAAATTTGTTTTTACACTTATATTTTATTTTTAGATTATTGTTATACATTGTGTGTTGTTTTGATTATATTTGTAATTAATATTTTTTTGTATGTGTTTGTGTGAGAGAGTTTGTCTTTCTTCATTTTGTTGCCTAATTATATTGGTTTCAATTAACTTTATTGTTTAGCATTTATATTTTGTTATTACTTCTCATATTGTCGAAATTAGTTTTATAGGGTTGACAAGTTCGAAACTGGTTTCATTAGTTTTGAGGGTTCTGTAATGGGTTGCTCTATTTTATGATGTTATTGTATATGTTATGTTTTTTATTTAAAATATCATATTTTGTTGTATTAAATTTATATTTATGTAAATTAGGTTTCTTATTATCATATTTATGTAAATATTTCTAAAAAGAAAGCTTCAATTTGATTCGCTGACATCAGCATTTTTGGTGAATTTTTCTTTTCAGATTTAATGTTGATAAAAATAGCGATCTCATATTTTCTCACATTAGCATGTTACCTAATTATAACTTATAATAGAAAGTTACCTATTTTGTTAGTATTAATTTTATAATGTTCCAATCGATGATGCTAGTACAACAAATGATCCATATTCATACATATATATCTAATTTTATTTATAGTAATAATGCTAAGTAATGATAAACTTAGTAGTAACACATTTAATTATTTAATAACTCAATTTTATTGCCAGTTTATCGATGAACGAAGGGATATAAAAAAAATTACATTTCAAATACTAAATATAGTTATGTTATAAAAAGAAATATTATGAATAGTATTTACTATATATGTCATGAATGAATCTACATATATAAAGAACAAAGTAAGACGAGAAGAGATCATTCTTACTTATTTTTTTAATATTGAAAGAAACAATGGGATTTAGAGAGATAATTGTGATTATGCTAATTTTTGCCATCTCTCTTTCATCAAATACGTGTGAGGGACTCTCTGAAGACAAATTAGTAAGAATTAAAAGTCATTTATTGAAAAGCCAGATCGGAGATAAGGAAATCTCAGTTGTGGCGACATGTGCATCAAGTGATAATACAATAGGTCCCGTAACACTCCACCCTTACAGCAACAATATGGAATTCAAATTTAAGACAAATGCTTTCGGAGAAACAGTTTTCAGATGCACTTTCAATATCAATAATGTAGAGCATAAGTTTGTGATATTCAACAATCAAAGGGGAATATATGGTGAAAATTGTTGGATACTAGCAGATGGTGGTCCTTGCCTATGCGACTGCAAAAATGAAAACTGTTACGAGAAGTCGCAGGATGCTAAATGTTTCAAATATGATTCCTAGACCAGAATCTTCACCATTATATATAGTTATTTGAAATAATTTTTATGAGGTTTCATCGTAACTTTAAACCTCATATATCATCTTATCTTGTACCTGTCTCTTCAAACAAATAAAATTTTATTTATATGTTTCCATCTCTAATATTGTAGCTAATCAGTAAAAGTTTCTATTCAACTTAGAAATAATAATTAATTATATCTTTTACCTTTCATACATACTCTAAAACAATATATTGACAATAATGTTCTATTTCATGTGATGTGCACTATATGACATGAAAAACATTTCACACTGCCTTAAATAGATGTTGAGATGGTAACAAGAGTAGAAAAATTGATATCAGTTGTAGAAGCATAACATCAACTTATTCGTATACATTAGTGTTAGGTCAACAGAAAGATAATCCTTCAAAAAATTAATAATAATTTGCAATTTTCCACATTAAGTTAAAAATCACGTTAACACGCCTAAACTAGTAGGGTGTTACACAGATAGTGGGTTGGTCATGGCACTCAAATTCATCCTCGTACCGATACTTGGCTTTTGCGATTAGTTAATTTTTAGCCATTCACTCGCCTTAATGGTCTTGGCCCTCTACGGAATGTGACAGATTTCATTAACGATTTGTGTTGGAATGAAGATTATCTTAAGAAAATATTTTGGGAAGTTCATTATAATCTCATTCTAGATATATCTCTGAGTTGTAGAGATATTCCCAATAAAGCTTTATGGTATTTCACCTCCTTTGGTAGTTATTTGGTTAAGTTAGGATACCGTGTTATTATGGTGGCTCAAAATGATAGTTACTATTCTCTGATCCATGATGAAAGTAAGTTGATTAAAATATGGCAGGTTCGTATCCCCTGTAAAATCAAAAATATTTCTTTAGAATGTAGCTCATAGTATCCTCCGTGTTGCTTTAAATTTGAATAAAAGAGGTATTATTATATCACCTAGTTTCTTCAGAGTTGGTGAAGAGAGGGAGACAAATAGTCATGCTTTATTTGAATGTCAATATTCAACTATGTATTGGGACAAAAAAGCCCAAGCTATTGAAGTGGTTCAGTGGTCTTTATTGAAAATTGAAGATATCTTTGCTATTATTTTTAAGAGTTTTATCATGGCTAACGTTGATGTTTTTGCTATTGTTATGTGGCTTTCTATTATGAAAGGAATAAGAATCGCCATGGGGATTCTTCTCATTATCTGAAAATTTTAAAGTATTGATGCAGGCTTGTATCTATTTGAGTTTCTATTGAGATCCATTGGGGTTGATCGAGACTTGCCTATAATGCAATAGGAAGAGTCACACAAGCGGGTCTTAGGTCCTGGACGTGATGATGAGCAGTGGCAACCACCTCCAATATCTTATGGTGCTCTACTAAGTTGGTTCTATCCCTCCTGAAGGAAATAAGGTGCTTTTGGCAAAGCTTAGTCATCAAGAAAATTATTCTCTTTTCAAAAATATATATGTATTTCAAAATTTAATAAAAATCTCTAATACTTTAAAAATTTATATTGAAATAATAAACTCAATACATAAAAATAAGAGGAAATTACACATAATAAAAGCTTTTTATATGTTTTTTAAGATATGTGGCAGTGTTATGTTTTCCCATTTTTTATGGATTTGGTCATCTATTTCATCTTTTATGTTATTTAATTACCACATTTTTTTTATTCTAAGTTTCTAATACAATAATTTACCTTTTTGTTCTGCCTCAACCATAATTTTTTAATTTTGTTTCTCTCCGATACCTTTCTTCCCATCCGAGTGCTCCTGCCCATGTCATTTCTAGCCACCATAAATAGTGGCTACTGGTTCGTGGTTTGCTCCGCCTCTCCTCTCTCATTTTCTTTCTCTTAGCTCATTTCTCGCCAGTGATCGCTGCTAGCTCAAGCAAAGCTATTATTGCCATTTACAGATGACCCAGAACGCGGCCCATGCTCAGTCCTTCTCCAATACTGCCAATGTTGTCACTGGTGTACGAAACTTCCCTCGTTATAGTGGAACGATAGTTTGTATCATTAAGGTACTAGTAACTTGAGTAT
Source organism: Cannabis sativa (assembly GCF_029168945.1). Classification (NCBI taxonomy): domain Eukaryota; kingdom Viridiplantae; phylum Streptophyta; class Magnoliopsida; order Rosales; family Cannabaceae; genus Cannabis; species Cannabis sativa. Next base: position 30,223,775 of record NC_083606.1, read on the forward strand.
TTTATTTCTTTGGCTCTGTCTGTATTTGTTTCTTTAGAAGATTTTTGATTTTTTTTTTGGTTGGGGGAACAAGTTAAGTGAATTTATTGTATTATATTTTTACACCAATTTTCTATTGGAATAAAAAAGGTCTTAATTTGCTTTGATTTCTCTTTTTTCAAATCATATATTTATTGACCCTACCCAACTCATAATGATTTTAACTGTTTTTTGTCGGATAAAGCTTATAATCCATATTAAGATTGGACTCCATGTTATAAAGAAAAAAATAAAAAATAAAGAAGAAAGATGGATTGATGAAGAGCATTTACAAATTATTAATAATGAGCAAAAAAAATATATTTATATATATAAAGTAAAATTCTAGATGGTTGGATTAATTAATCCAAAATACGTATATATATGAAATCCAATCAATTCAATTTTGTGCTTTTTTTAAGCTGTTTATTTTTAACACATCAGTTATGTATAAGTTGCTTTATCACATTGATTTTTATGACTAACAAGTTTTTTTTAAAAAAAATTACATAATCTTACATAGAAACAAGTTTTTTTAATAAAACTTTATATATGTTACTATGTAGAATGCAATTTCATTGTTTATGTAACTGGTTTTTATATTTTATTGTGTCATTTTTATTTGTATATGACTTTCGCTGTATTTGTTCTTAACTTATTTTAATTGTAGTTTATGATATAAGATTATAACATTTAGTTTTTGTTATGATTTGTATGAGTTTATAAGTTTTGTTATTGTTTCACAGGTTTTGTTATGATTTTTCATAAGGTCAAAACTAGTTTCAAAGGGTTAACAAGTTTCAGATTGATTTCACAGATTCGAAACTTGTTTCACCGAGTTCAACAGTTCGAAACTGATTTCTCCGGGCTCACAAGTTTGAAACAGATTTCACATGTTTTTATTTTAAGTTTCCTTTTGATCATTTTATTTCTAGATTCGAAATTTGTTTTCACACTTATATTTTATTTTTGGATTATTGTTATACATTGTGTGTTGTTTTGATTAAATTAGTGATTAATATTTTTTTGTATGTGTTTGTGTGAGAGAGTTTGTCTTTCTTCATTTTGTTGTCTAATGATATTGGTTTCAGTTAACTTTATTGTTTAGCATTTATATTTTGTTATTTCTTCTCATATTGTCGAAATTAGTTTTATAGGGTTTACAAGTTCGAAAGTGGTTTCATTAGTTTTGAGGGTTCTGTCATGGGTTGCTCTATTTTATGATGTTATTGTATATGTTATGTTTTTTATTTAAAATATCATATTTTTTTGTATTAAATTTATATTTATGTAAATTAGGTTTCTTATTATCATATTTATGTAAATATTTCTAAAAAGAAAGCTTCAACTTGATTCGTTAACATCACCATTTTCGGTGAATTTTTTTTTCAAATTTAATGTTGTAAAAATAGCAATCTCATATTTTCTCACATTAGCATGTTACCTAATTATAACTTATAATAGAAAGTTACCTATTTTATTAGTATTAATTTTGTAATGTTCCAATCTATGATGCTAGTACGACAAATGATCCATATTCATACATATATATCTAATTTTATTTATAGTAATAATGCTAAGTAATGATAAATTTAGTAGTAACAGATTTAATTATTTAATAACTCAATTTTATTGCCACGTTTATCGATGAACGAGGGGATATAAAAAAAATTACATTTCAAATACTAAATATAGTTATGTTAGAAAAAGAAATATTATGAATAGTATTTACTATATATGTCATGAATGAATCTACAGATATAAAGAACAAAGTAAGACGAGAAGAGATCATTCTTACTTATTTATTTAATATTGAAAGAAACAATGGGATTTAGAGAGATAATTGTGATTATGCTAATTTTTTCCATCTCTCTTTCATCAAATACGTGTGAGGGACTCTCTGAAGACAAATTAGTAAGAATTAAAAGTCATTTATTGAAAAGCCAGATCGGAGATAAGGAAATCTCAGTTGTGGCGACATGTGCATCAAGTGATAATACAATAGGTCCCGTAACACTCCACCCTTACAGCAACAATATGGAATTCAAATTTAAGACAAATGCTTTTGGAGAAACAGTTTTCAGATGCACTTTCAATATCAATAATGTAGAGCATAAGTTTGTGATATTCAACAATCAAAGGGGAATATATGGTGAAAATTGTTGGATACTAGCAGATGGTGGTCCTTGCCTATGCGACTGCAAAAATGAAAACTGTTACGAGAAGTCGCAGGATGCTAAATGCTTCAAATATGATTCCTAGACCAGAATCTTCACCATTATATATAGTTATTTAAAATAATTTTTATGAGGTTTCATCGTAACTTTAAACCTCATATATCATCTTATCTTGTACCTGTCTCTTCAAACAAATAAAATTGTATTTATATGTTTCCATCTCTAATATTGTTGCTCATCAGTAAAAGTTTCTATTCAACTTAGAAATAATAATTAATTATATCTTTTACCTTTCATACATACTCTAAAACAATATATTGACAATAATGTTCAATTTCATGTGATTTTCACTATATGACATGAGAAACATTTCACACTGCCTTAAATAGATGTTGAGATGGTAACAAGAGTAGAAAAATTGATATCAGTTGTAGAAGCATAACATCAATTTATTCGTATACATTAGTGTTAGGTCAACAGAAAGATAATCCTTCAAAAAATTAAGAATAATTTGCAATTTTCCACGTTAAGTTAAAAATCACGTTAACATGCCTAAACTAGTAGGGTGTTACACACATAGTGGGTTGGTCATGGCACTCAAATTCATCCTCGTACCGATCCTTGGCATTTGCGACTAGTTAATTTTTAGCCATTCACTCGCCTTAATGGCCTTGGCCCTCTACGGAATGTGACAGATTTCATTAACGATTTGTGTTGTAATGAAGATTATCTTAAGAAAATATTTTGGGAAGTTAATTATAATCTCATTTTGGATATATCTCTGAGTTGTAGAGATATTCCCAATAAAGCTTTATGGTATTTCACCTCCTCTGGTAATTATTTGGTTAAGTTAGGATACCGTGTTATTATGGTGGCTCAAAATGATAGTTACTATTCTCTGATCCATGATGAAAGTAAGTTGATTAAAATATGGCAGGTTCGTATCCCCTGTAAAAAAAAAATATTTCTTTGGAATGTAGCTCATAGTATCCTCCTTGTTGCTTTAAATTTGAATAAAAGAGGTATTATTATATCACCTAGTTTCTTCAGAGTTGGTGAAGAGAAAGAGACAAATAGTCATGCTTTATTTGAATGTCAATATTCAACTATGTATTGGGACAAAAAGGCCCAAGCTATAGTGGTCTTTATTGAAAATTGAAGATATCTTTGCTATTATTTTTAAGAGTTTTATCATGGCAAATGTTGATGTTTTTGCTATTGTTATGTGGCTTTCTATTATGAAAGGAATAAGAATCGCCATGGGGATTCTTCTCATCATCTGAAAATTTTAAAGTATTGATTGTAACGTCCCCGCTTCAAGCCTCCATTGGGTCCTTACACCCACGGAATGAATGACTCTTATACACGAGTACGTCACTTTGGCTGCTTCATGGATTGATGACTGACCCTACAGACCAACACGAGTGTTTCCAGCGTGCTTTGTCCTCACTCACACGCATCCTGGGAAAACTTCCCAGGAGGTCACCCATCCTTAAAATTGCTCCAAGGCCAAGCACGCTTAACTATGGAGTTCTTTCGAGATGGGCTACCGAAAAACAAGATGCACCTTGTTGATATAGGTAGTACCAATCAATCCATTTAAGCTCTCTTTAACTGTGTAGTCCCATACCTACACAGTCTCATAATCATCCCACTTGACCTTCCCCAGGCGGTGTGGGATTGCACAGCTTACCCGGTATTTCCCCTTACGGATCACGGGACTACTGACTGTCACAATCACCCCCCCTTACGGTCAGACGTCCTCGTCGACCACACTTCCGGCCGGGTCGAGGCTCGATACCATTTGTAACGTCCGCTTCAAGCCTCCATTGGGTCCTTACACCAACGGAATGAATGACTCTTATACACGAGTACGTCACTTTGGTCGCTTCATGGATTGATGATCGACCTACTGGACCAACACGAGTGTTTCCAGCGTGCTTTGTCCTCACTCACACGCATCCTGGGAAAACTTCCCAGGAGGTCACCCATCCTTAAAATTGCTCCAAGGCCAAGCACGCTTAACTATGGAGTTCTTTCGAGATGGGCTACCGAAAAACAAGATGCACCTTGTTGACATAGGTAGTACCAATCAATCCATTTAAGCCCTCTTCAACTGTGTAGTCCCATACCTACACAGTCTCATAATCATCCCACTTGACCTTCCCCAGGCGGTGTGGGATTGCACAGCTTACCCGGTATTTCCCCTTACGGATCACGGGACTACTGACTGTCACAATATGATTGTGATAGTCAGTAGTCCCGTGATCCGTAAGGGGAAATACCGGGTAAGCTGAGCAATCCCACATCGCCTGGGGAAGGTCTAGTGGGATGATTCTGAGACTGTGTAGGTATGGGACTACACAGTTAAAGAGAGCTTAAATGGATTGATTGGTACTACCTATATCAACAAGGTGCATCTTGTTTTTCTAAGAGCCCATCACGAAAGAACTCCATAGTTAAGCGTGCTTGACCTGGAGCAATTTTAGGATGGGTGACCTCCTGGGAAGTTTTCCCAGGATGCGTGTGAGTGAGGACAAAGCACGCTGGAAACACTCGTGTTGGTCTGTAGGGTCAGTCATCAATCCAGGAAGCAGCCAGAATGACGTACTCGTGTATAAGAGCCATTATTCCGTGGGTGTAAGGACCCAATGGAGGCTTGAAACGGGGACGTTACAAATGGTATCGCAGCCTCGACCCCGGAAGGTGGTCGACGAGGACGCTGACCCCGTAGCGGGGTGTGATCGTGATAGCCGCAGTCCCGTGATCCGTAAGGGGAAATACCGGGTAAGCTGAGCAATCCCACATCGCCTGGGGAAGGTCTAGTGGGATGATTCTGAGACTGTGTAGGTATGGGACTACACAGTTAAAGAGAGCTTAAATGGATTGATTGGTACTACCTATATCAACAAGGTGCATCTTGTTTTTCGGTAGCCCATCACGAAAGAACTCCATAGTTAAGCGTGCTTGACCTGGAGCAATTTTAGGATGGGTGACCTCCTGGGAAGTTTTCCCAGGATGCGTGTGAGTGAGGACAAAGCACGCTGGAAACACTCGTGTTGGTCTGTAGGGTCAGTCATCAATCCAGGAAGCAGCCAGAATGACGTACTCGTTTATAAGAGCCATTATTCCGTGGGTGTAAGGACCCAATGGAGGCTTGAAACGGGGACGTTACATTGATGCAGGCTTGTATCTATTTGAGTTTCTATTGAGCTCCATTGGGGTTGATGGAGACTTGCCTATAATGCAATAGGAAGAGTCACACAAGCGGGTCTTAGGTCGTGGACGTTATGATGAGCAGGGGCAACCACCTCCAATATCATATGGTGCTCTACTAAGTTTGTTCTATCCCTCCTCACGGAAATAAGGTGCCTTTGGCAAAACTTAGTCATCAAGAAAATTATTCTCTTTTCATAAATATATATGTATTTCAAAATTTAATAAAAATCTCTAATACTTTAAAAATTTATATTGAAATAATAAAATCAATACACAAAAATAAGAGGAAATTACACATAATAAGAGCTTTTTATATGTTTTTTACGATATGTGGCAGTGTTATGTTTTCCCATTTTTTATGGATTTGGGCATCTATTTCATCTTTTATGTTATTTAGTTACTATATTTTTTTTATTCTATGTTTCTAATACAATAATTTACCTTTTTGTTCTGCCTCAACCATAATTTTATAATTTTCTTTCTCTCTGCTACCTTTCTTCCCATCCAAGTGCTCCTACCCATGTCATTTCTAGCCACCATAAATAGTGGCTACTGGTTCGTGGTTTGCTCCGCCTCTCCTTCTCATTTTCTTTCTTAGCTCATTTCTCGCCAGCGACCGCTGCTAGCTCTGGCAAACCTATTATTGCCATTTACAGATGACCCAGAACGCGGCCCATGCTTAGTCCTTCTCCAATACTGCCAATGTTGTCACTGGTGTACGAAACTTCCCTCGTTATAGTGGAACGATAGTTTGTATCATTAAGGTTCTTGTAACTTGAGTATTTTATTTCTTTGGCTCCGTCTGTATTTGTTACTTTAGAATATTTTTGCTTTTTTTTTTTTTTTGTTGGGAGAACCAGTTAAGTGAATTTATTGTATTATATTTTTACTCCAATTTTTTATTGGAATAAAAAAGGTCTTCATTTGCTTTGATTTCTCTTTTTTCAAATCATATATTTATTGACCCTACCCAACTCATAATTATTTTAACTGTCTTTTGTAAGATAAAGCTTATAATTCATATTTAGATTGGACTCCATGTTATAAAGAAAAAAATAAAAAAATAAAGAAGATTGATGGAGTGATGAAGAGCTTTTACAAATAATTAATAATGAGCAAAAAAAATATATTTATATATATAAAGTAAAATTCTAGATGGTTGGATTAATTAATCCAAAATACGTATATATATATAAAATCCAATCAATTCAATTTTGTGCTTTTTTTAAGCTGTTTATTTTTAACACATCAGTTATGTATAAGTTGCTTTATCACATTGATTTTTATGACTAACAAGTTTTTTTTAAAAAAATTACATAATCTTACATAGTGTAAAGTCCTTTTTTGGCAAGTTAGGTGACAAAATAATTTTTCCTTTTTATGGTAAGATTGCTATGCATTCATTTTCGAATTCTTTCCTCTTTTATTCGGTTTTTAGTTGCCATTTTACTTATTTGGAAAGTTGCACTTTCAGCTGAACTTTCGTTTGTTGAAAACTTCTCAAAAGAAAAGGAATTCTCAGTTGTGGCGACATGTGCATCAAGTGATAATACAATAGGTCCCGTAACACTCCACCCTTATAGCAACAATATGGAATTCAAATTTAAGACAAATGCTTTTGGAGAAACAGTTTTCAGATGCACTTTCAATATCAATAATGTAGAGCATAAGTTTGTGATATTCAACAATCAAAGGGGAATATATGGAGAAAATTGTTGGATACTAGCAGATGGTGGTCCTTGCCTATGCGACTGCAAAAATGAAAACTGTTACGAGAAGTCGCAGGGTGCTAAATGTTTCAAATATGATTCCTAGACCAGAATCTTCACCATTATATATAGTTATTTGAAATAATTTTTATGAGGTTGCATCGTAACATTAAATCTCATACATCATCTTATCTTTCAGTTATATGTACCTGTCTCTTCAAACAAATAAAATTATATTTATATGTATCCATCTCTAATATTGTAGCTCACCAGTAAAAGTTTCTATTCAACTTAGAAATAATAATTAATTATATCTTTTACCTTTTATACATACTCTAAAACAATACATTGACAATAATGTTCTATTTCATGTGATTTGCACTATATGACTTGAAAAACATTTCACACTGCCTTAAATAGATGTTGAGATGGTAACAAGGGTTGAAAAATTGATATCAGTTGTAGAAGCATAACATCAACTTATTCGTATACATTAGTGTTAGGTCAACAGAAAGATAATCCTTCACAAAATTAAGAATAATTTGCAATTTTCCAAATTAAGTTAAACATCACGTTAACATGCCTAAACTAGTAGGGTGTTACACAAATAGTGGGTTGGTCATGTCACTGAAATTCATCCTCGTACCGATCCTTGGCTTTTAGGATTAGTTAATTTTTAGCCATTCACTCGCCTTAATGGTCTTGGCCCTCTACGGAATGTGACAGATTTCATTAACGATTTGTGTTGGAATGAAGATTATCTTAGGAAAACAATTTAGGAAGTTGATTATATTCTCATTCTGGAATTATCTCTGAGTTGTAGAGATATTCCCAATAAAGCTTTATGGTATTTCACCTCCTCTGGTAATTATTTGGTTAAGTTAGGATACCGTGTTATTATGGCTGCTCAAAATGATAGTTACTATTCTCTGATCCATGATGAAAGTAAGTTGATTAAAATATGGCAGCTTCGTATCCCCTGTAAAATCAAAAATATTTCTTTGGAATGTAGCTCATAGTATCCTCCGTGTTGCTTTAAATTTTAATAAAAGAGGTATTATTATATCACCTAGTTTCTTCATAGTTGGTGAAGAGAGGGAGACAAATAGTCATGCTTTATTTGAATGTCAATATTCAACTATGTATTGGGACAAAAAAGCCCAAGCTATGGAAGTGGTTCAGTGGTCTTTATTGAAAATTGAAGATATCTTTGCTATTATTTTTAAGAGTTTTATCATGGCTAATGTTGATGTGTTTGCTATTGTTATGTGGCTTTCTATTATGAAAGGAATAAGAATCGCCACGGGGATTCTACTCATCATCTGAAAATTAAGTATTGATCCAGGCTTGTATCTATTTGAGTTTCTATTGAGCTCCATTGGGGTTGATCGAGACTTGCCTATAATGCACTAGGAAGAGTCACACAAGCGGGTCTTAGGTCCTGGACGTGATGATGAGCAGTGGCAACCACCTCCAATATCTTATTGTGCTCTACTAAGTTAGTTCTATCCCTCCTGAGGGAAATAAGGTGCCTTTGGCAAAGCTTATTCATCAAGAAAATTATTCTCTTTTTAAAAATATATATGTATTTCAAAATTTAATAAAAATCTCTAATACTTAAAAAATTTATATTGAAATAATAAAATTAATAAACAAAAATAAGAGGACATTACACATAATAAGAGCTTTCTCTATGTTTTTTAAGATATGTGGGAGTTTTATGTTTTCCCATTTTTTATGGATTTGGGCATCTATTTCATCTTTTATGTTATTTATTTACCATATTTTCTTTATTCTAAGTTTCTAGTACAATAATGTACCATTTTGTTCTACCTCAACAATAATTTTTTAAATTTGTTTCCTATGCTACCTTTCTTCCCATCCGAGCGCTCATGTCCATGTCATTTCTAGCCACCATAAATAGTGGCTACTGGTTCGTGGTTTGCTCCGCCTCTCCTCTCTCATTTTCTTTCTCTTAGCTCATTTCTCGCCAGTGACCGCCGCTAGCTCCTGCAAAGCTATTATTGCCATTTACAGATGACCCAGAACGCGGCCCATGCTCAGTCCTTCTTCAATACTTCCAATGTTGTCACTGGTGTATGAAACTTCCCTCGTTATAGTGGAACGATAGTTTGTATTACTAAAGTACTAGTAACTTGATTATTTTATTTCTTTGGCTCTGTCTGTATTTGTTTCTTTAGAAGATTTTTGCTTTTTTTTTTCTTTTGTTGGGAGAACAAGTTAAGTGAATTTATTGTATTATATTTTTACTCCAATTTTCTATTGGAATAAAAAAGGTTTTCATTTGCTTTGATTTCTCTTTTTTCAAATCATATATTTATTGACCATACCCAACTCATAACGATTTTAACTGTCTTTTGTAAGATAAAGTTTATAATCCATATTTTTTTGAATAATCCATATTAAGATTGGACTCCATTTTATAAAGAAAAGAATAAAAAATAAAGAAGAAAGATGGAGTGATGAAGAGCATTTACAAATAATTAAAAATGAGCAAAAAAGTATATTTATATTTAAAGTAAAATTCTAGATGGTTGGATTAATTAATCCAAAATACGTATATCTATGAAATTCAATCAATTCAATTTTGTGCTTTTTTAAGCTGTTTATTTTTAACACATCAGTTATATATAAGTTGCTTTATCACATTGATTTTTATGACTAACAAGTTTTTTTAAAAAAACAAATTACATAATCATACATAGTAACAAGTTTTTTTCATAAAACTTTATATATGTTACTATGTAGAATTCAATTTCATTGTTTTATGTAACTGTTTTTTATATTTTATTATGTCATTTTTATTTGTATATGACTTTCGCTTTATTTGTTCTTAACTTATTTTAATTGTAGTTTATGATATGAGATTTGAACATTTAGTTTTTGTTATGATTTGTATGAGTTTACAAGTTTTGTTATTGTTTCACAGGTTCTGTTATGATTTTGCATAGGGTCAAAACTAGTTTTACAGGGTTAACAAGTTTCAGATTGGTTTCACAGATTCGAAACTAGTTTCACCGAGTTCAACGGTTCGAAACTGATTTCTCCGGGCTCACCAGTTTGAAACCGATTTCACATGTTTTTATTTTAAGTTTCCTTTTGATCATTTTATTTCTAGGTTCGAAATTTGTTTTCACACTTATATTTTATTTTTTGATTATTGTTATACATTGTGTGTTGTTTTGATTAAATTTGTGATTAATATTTTTTTTGTATGTGTTTGTGTGAGAAAGCTTGTCTTTCCTCATTTTGTTGCCTGATGATATTGGTAATTTCACTTAACTTTATTGTTTAGCATTTATATTTTGTTATTACTTCTCATATTGTCGAAATTAGTTTTATAGGGTTTACAAGTTTGAAAGTGGTTTCACATGTTTTGAGGGTTCTGTAATGGGGTTGCTCTATTTTATGATGTTATTGTATATGTTATGTTTTTTATTTAAAATATCATATTTTGTTGTATTAAATTTATATTTATCTAGATTATGTTTGTTATTATCATATTTATATAAATATTTCTATATAGAAATCTTCAATTTGATTGGCTGACATCACCATTTTTCGTGAAATTTTTTTTTCAGATTTAATGTTGATAAAAATAGCAATCTCATTTTTCTCACATTATCATGTTACCTAATTCCAACTTATAATAGAAAGTTACGTATTTTGTTAGTATTAATTTTATAAAGTACCAATCTGTGATGCTAGTACAACGAATGATCCATATTAATACATATATATCTTATTTTATTTATAGTAATAATGCTAAGTAATGATAAATTTAGTAGTAACAGATTTAATTATTTAATAACTCCATTTTATTACCACGCTTATCGATGAATTAATGGATATAAAAAAAATTACATTTCAAATACTAAATATAGTTATGTTAGAAAAAGAAAAATTATGAATAGGATTTACTATATATGTCATGAATGAATCTACATATATAAAGAACAAAGTAAGACGAGAAGAAATCATTCTTACTTTTTTATTTAATATTGAAAGAAACAATGGGATTTAGAGAGATAATTGTGTTTATGCTAATTTTTGCTATCTCTCTTTCATCAAATACGTGTGAGGGACTCTCTGAAGACAAATTAGTAAGAATTAAAAGTCATTTATTGAAAAGCCAGATCGGAGATAAGGAAATCTCAGTTGTGGCGACATGTGCATCAAGTGATAATACAATAGGTCCCGTAACACTCCACCCTTACAGCAACAATATGGAATTCAAATTTAAGACAAATGCTTTTGGAGAAACAGTTTTCAGATGCACTTTCAATATTAATAATGTAGAGCATAAGTTTGTGATATTCAACAATCAAAGGGGAATATATGGGGAAAATTGTTGGATACTAGCAGATGGTGGTCCTTGCCTATGCGACTGCAAAAATGAAAACTGTTACGAGAAGTCTCAGGATGCTAAATGCTTCAAATATGATTCCTAGACCAGAATCTTCACCATTATATATAGTTATTTGAAATAATTTTTATGAGGTTGCATCGTAAATTTAAACCTCATATATCATCTTATCTTTCATTTATATGTGCCTGTCTCTTCAAGCAAAATAAAATATATTTATATGTATCCATCTTTAATATTGTAGCTCATCAGTAAAAGTTGCTATTCAACTTAGAAATAATAATCAATTATATCTTTTACCTTTTATACATACTCTAAAACAATATATTTACAATAATGTTCTATTTCATGTGATTTGTAATATATGACATGATAAACATTTCACACTACCTTAAATAGATGTTGAGATTGTAACAAGGGTAGAAAAATTGATATCAGTTGTAGAAGCATAACATCAACTTATTTGTACACATTAGTGGTAGGTCAATAGAAAGATAATACTTCCAAAAATTAAGAATAATTTGCAATTTTCATATTAATGTTTTAAAATTAATAAAAAAAATTAATTTTAAAAATTAAATTTTTATAAATAGTAAAAAACTTTAGTATTTATCAAAATTGAGGGGGAAAAATAAAAATTATTTAAAAAATTAAATACAAAAACAACAAATAATTGAAGCTTAATTACGAAAACAAAGGTAAAACACAAAATCTTTTTTGAGTAAACAACTACAAGAAGAAATATTATCATCATATGACAAAGACCATGTCACAAGATCCTTTTCTTCATCAGATATATTAATGCTTGCTCCTAGTTATCGATGAGGTAATCGAAAGTATTGTATGGGGCAACAACATAATGCCCCTCTATCGCCATTACTACATTAAGAAGCATAACCAAGACCCTTGGCCCTCCCAAATTTTTAATAATAATTAAATTATAGTACATTTTTTATAATTTCTATTTGTTTTTGTTTAAAATTTTATAATTGCCTCTTTTATATTTTCTAGCCCCAAAAATTAAAGTTACTTCTGTCTCTGATTGCATTCATGGACTCAAACCTTTTCTCAATAGCCTTCATCTTCAATTGGTTAGGAAGCACTCTCTCTTCAAGATTTTTCACCACAAGAACTCCTATTGAGAAAGTAGGTAAATATTTTGGGTAGTCTTATAAAATACAAACGACATACAAAATTAAGAAAGTCAACTCCTTATACTAGGATAACTAAAATTGAAGTTGTTGCACCAACACGTACAAAAAACATCAAACCATTTATCTCTAGCAACAATCTCAAAGATAAACAAATTAGTATCCTAGAGAAAAGAAATTTGATTATATTATGAAGACCAAGCCCAAATATCCATTTCTTCATCATACACATCGTGGTTAGCTTCACTTTGTTCTATGGGCAAGCCAATTGGCAAAGTTGTAATAGACAACACAATGATTCTCCTAAATTGCCATTATTGAGTCAAAGAACCACAAGCTTGACTTAATTGTCTCTGACTTAAAACTCAAAAGTACTCATAGCTTGTGGTAAGATCAAAGAACCACATTCTCAATGTCTTTCTTTGATGTTGTTTTCTTTAAATTCTCCCTCTTGCACAACGATTGTGAAAGTAGCAACTACGACTCCTATAGAGGAAGTGGGTAACTGGGTTTCACTTAGAGAATTGAACCCTTTAGAGCAGTCTACACTTTTATTCTTCTTACAATTGTGTCTCATACTGTCGAGAAATAAGTGTCCTTTTGAAGTGGTTGTATGCAAAATACACTCTGACTTTTTTTTATTGACCTTTGTTGTCCAGGTGATAAATTAAGGGTTCTACAAAATGTCACAAAGGCAGATTTGTACAAAGCACAATTCTCGGTTCAAATTTATCGTCCACCTTTTCTCAATAAATCTAGAGCTCTTGCTATGAAGGAGGGAGAGTTGGATGGGAAGTATATTGATGTCAATGAGAACTCCCATCATGAAGGATGCGAGCCTTTTATTAAAACTAGGGCTTGGATTGATATTACATAATCAATTATGAGAGGGAAAATTGTCAATCTCCCTAAAGTCAGAGATAAGCACTAGATTGAATTTCGGTATGAGAATTTCCTTATTTTCTACTCATTACAGTTTGTTTGGGCATCCTTTTGAAAAATGTGTTGCTTATCTCGAGTTGAATGATAAGGGAATTGATCTCGACCTACCGTATAGACCATATATGATGGGATACAAGCTGCCCAACTCTGGTTATGATAGATACAACAATAGTTTGTCCAAGGCGAATTCCTACCCACTTCTCACATGATTGGCTTGCAAGACTATTGTTTCTTCTATCCCTGGAAATAACCTTAATCGAAGCCTGACCACTAGTTCTATACCACACCCTCTGCCCCCAACTAATGTTGAATCTTCTTTACAAGACAATTCTACTTCTAAGCAGAAGGAAGTTATTACCTGATTTTCCATCTCCTTTCCCTTCATGTTTTTTTCAAACTTTTTCATCTTTTGCGGATCTTTTTACAAGTGAAAATTTCATTGGCGGTCTCAATGTCTCTTATAGTAAGACTCACACAATCCCTCTTGTTTATCGTGATTTTCGAAAACTGATTATAAACGATAAGAACTAAAGAAACACATAATTTAAAAAAAGAAGGAATAAAAAGAGACAAACAAATTTTACGTGGTTGGGGCGTTAATTAGCCTTAGTCCATGAGTCAGTATTATTCAGTAGTTCTTAGCTTGAAAAAGCCTTTAGGAGTACAAAGAATATATGTTCTCAAGTTTTCCTGAGCAAGTGTTGCAAGAAAATTCAACCCTTAATCCAGAGCATTCAATGGATATTTATAATAGTTTGAGATTTATATTTAGTTTTCTTTTTCCGTCTATTAGAGAGTTGATAGGGAATAACTGTTGGGTTTTATGCCCTAAATAAAACTCATTTCAATATAATCAGATTTACTTATTAATATAGATCAGAAATAACATTTAATGTTGCATGGTTCACATGATTTATTTCATGATTATATGTACATAATGTATGAATTCGTCTGAAATCCTTTTCACATACTTATTCCTGTTTATTGTGTTGTCAACACATTGGAAAGTAAACATGACTATGTGAATAAAGTTTCCTAGATTTATCAGACACAGGGTTTTGCTGATATGATAATCTACAACAGAGTTTACTTGCATTTGGAGAAGTGCTATGTTCTTTCCAGAACATTGGTTAAAGTAAAGCTCAGGTTGGATGCATGGAGTATGCATCGGAAGGGACCGATATTGAACTTTGACTTAGCACTACTACAAAAATTAGTTTTTGCGTCGGTCAACGCTACTGTTCACAAAGTTGACCGACGTGAATAGTGTACAAAAATGCTGTCAGTTTCAAAACGACACTAAAACATATTGATTAGCGTCATTTGATAAAATGACACTACAAACAAAACCGACGTAAAATAAAGAAAGGAAAAATTAAAATAGAGAAGCTTATTCTCGTCGGTTAAAAAATATAGAATAAAAGCTGTGTGAGCTTTTAAAACAGACGAGAAATGAAATTTCCCTAAGGTTAATAACCGACGAAAAAAAACACTTAAATCCCTAAATACCCAAATATCGATCACACTGTTCACATATTCATCTCCAACCTTTGTGAAGATGACTGTGACAATTTGGGCATCTTTGATCCTCTCCATTGTTGACCGCTCCACTCTCCTCTCTTCCTCTCCATTGTCGATCCTCCATTATCGACCGCTTCACTCCCTCTCTCTTCCTCTCCATTGTTGACATTTGCTCCAATATTTGAACCCTAACTCTGGGATTTTGACCCACCACGCCCAATCGTTCTCCCCGACGAACCATCCTCCTCCCTTCTCTCCCCGACGACAACAAAACTGGTAATTTCAATTATTGATTTTATTTTCCTCTTCCAAGTACTAAATCCGTTATTCACCAGCTCATGCTTAGTTTTTATTTTTATGTTTTTGCTAAATACTAGCTCATCCTTATTACTACTCAGTACTCTCTCACCTTGTAAGAGCAATGACGTTGAAGAGGAGTCCCTACAAATCATCTCTCCTGATCTATGGTATACCCATTTCTCTGTTTTTGCCTACAATTTTTGTACTAGAATAGGTACCTTTACTTTCTAGCAGAAAAAAAAAGGTATCTTTACTGAATTTGTAAATGGTTTCTTTCTATGTATAGGGTTAATCACTTTAAGTGTTTGTAGAAATTTTCCACTCTTGATTTTACTTTTGATCCCATCTTAAAATATAGGATTTTTAGTTTACTTCATGGACTCTAGAACCCGTATGTGTAACTAGAAGTAGCCTTATAATTTCTTCCGCTCTCTCGAAATCTTCTTTCTCTTTCAAGAATTCCAAACATAGGAATTTTGTTTTATCTGGTGCATGTGACCTTATTGATTGATTTGAATTCTATGAAATTTAGTTATTACTCATCAAATTTCATTTTAGATGGACTTTGATGCTGTTATTGAGCTGTTGCATTGGAACTTTGAATTTGATTTGTAAGTTTAACATGCAATAATCTGAGTTTTTATGGTTTTGTGTGTGTATGTGTGACTACAGTTGGAAGATATGAACATGGATGAAGCATCTAAAGAGGTGGCTGCACAAAGGGTCATAGACTCGTAAGGAAAAGAGTTGATGAGATAGAATCTGAATTTATGATGGATTTGGTCTACATGATCCAACTTGGTGAAAATGACCAATGTGAAAGGTTCTATTGAAAATCATATATACTTTTTTTATTTTTATTTTACAAAAGTTAGTAAAGCAAATAATGTCAACATATATGAGTACAAATTGGAGAAATTTGGATTCTTTGTTCAAATGTCAGGCACGTGTTATTTTTCTATCTATATTTGTAGAAAATATCATTCATAATAAAGATAAAAGCTTTTAGATGTAGAACTTAGTGTGGTTGGGATGGAGCAGATACCATTTGTTTCTTTATTGTAATTTGTGTGTTCCATTCATACTATTATTATTAGTATTTTCTATGAGGCTTATATTGAGTGCCTCCCTTTCATCACACTATTTTTTTCTTTTGTTGTTTGTGTGTGTTTGTGTGATGGTATACTTTCTTCTATATTAATTCCAAATTCATTATTTCTTCATATCAATTAATTACTCCACCACAATCAGCATTACTGTATCAAGTCATTTTCTCACTTGAAATGGGAACTTCTAATCCTATATCAAAATCTCTAAGCCTAAATATAAATCAATTCTTCTACTTTTTATTTTTCTTTTGCTCACTTACAGCTCTTACTTTATGGTCTTTCTACACACTTAATTAATATTATGAAAAATTTTATTATGTTTTTCAAGTGTTCATCCTGCTTGTCAAGCTATATTAGACAATTATATTTCTCTTTGGCTTTCGATTTATTTTATACAAACCTTGATTTGTGCACTCCTATCTTTGTATTTTGAATATGGTATAAACTAATTGAGCTCTGTATTTTTTTTAGTTTATATTTTAGGTGGACAAGCTAAACCTTTAAAGCAATCTAAAGTTAAAGAAGAAAGGCTAAATTAAGGTAATCTTTTTTTATTTTTTGACATTTCAAAGTTAAAGAAGAAAGGCTAAGTTAAGGTAATCTATGTAGTTTCAATTTTCTTTTCTATGATACCAGATGTTAAAGTTTCTCATTTTATACTTATATAACATTGTAATCATGACATGGTTGGTCTTTTGTAGGTACTATACTATTATTTTTTAAAAAAAAACATGAGTTGTTCATGTAAAAGTTAGAAAATTAGGTGAACAATTTTGCAATTGTTTTAAGGAAAAAATTGTTTACAGTATTCTTTCAGTAGTCTTAATCAAAGTGATATTATATTGATTCATTTAGCACTCCCACGCACCCAACTTTTTTTTTCAGATAGAGATTCGAAATGCTTTGATAAGAATATATGTATATGTATGTAATAGTGAAAAAGAATTAAAAAATACAAATGCAAAAATACTTGCGGCAAACTATGATTGCTTTTGATCTTGCGCTTTTTTTCACTGGTTCTCTAGCTCACCACCTCAGAACCTTTCCACATATACAAGACTATAGCAGAAATAGAGTGAATAAGGAAGTTTTGCAGTCTGCTTGTTTTCTTTATTTTAGTAGGAGTTATAAGGTAATGATATTGTAATCCATTTGCGACCAGGAGAAGTAATTTACAATATCCTTATGATTAATTAGAACTCAGTCAGTTTGGTGGAGTAGATTATGTTGGCTATCTAGTACTGCATTTCTTGTAATTTTGAATTTTTTACTTATTGCGCCATTTTATTTTGGTAGCATTTATTTGAGACTTGGATATTTAGTTTTTCCTTTTCAATGACTATAGGGATAACTTACAGCTGCTAAGGCAACAATATTACTATGCAACTTGAAAAGCCGATGGGACACGATATATGATGTTAATAAACGTTGATGGATGCTACTTGATTGATAGAAGTTTCAACTTTAGAAGGGTTCAGATGAGATTTCCTTGCAACTCTACCAGCGAAGTATGCTTTCTAATTTTTAAGATAAAGTTATTCTTGGACCTTATTATTTGAGAAGTCTTTGATTATTGATTAAGTACAAGGTTACTACTTTTTTTGTTATAGTATATTTTATGATTGTTGCTATTAACTTTTGCATTATGTAATTAGTTTATAGTTAGTTTTTACGATACATGGAATATAAATTTTAGGATCGTTTCTATTAACAATTTTGGTATTATGTAATTAGTTAATAAAACTAATTACTAATTTTATATAAGTTTTATAAACGTTATTTTAATTTTTTTTGTATCATGTATTCACTATTATATAAAATCGTTCTAAAATTTAAAAATGCAAGGAGGAAAAAATGCATGAAAATTTGCAAATTTTCTTTACATACATTTATGCTTCATTTTATAAGTGACGCAATAACTTAAAAATAAAAATATTTCAGCAATTTATATGTCATTTTAAAAAAGACGATATAAATTTTTAGTGACAGTTTTAAAATGCCACAAACGATTTTGCGTCATTTTCAAACTGACGCAGAAGATGAAAAAGAAGAGTGTATATTTTGCGTCAGTTTTTAAATGAAGATAATTGTTTTTTGCGTCATTTAAAAAACGACGCTAATAAAAAACTATTTGCGACTACGGTATATACGTCGGTTTTTTAAACCTACGCAAATTCTTTAAATGACACTTAAGAACTGACGAGAATTGTACTTTTTGTAGTAGTGTAGATTTATTAAACTTACCGTAATATCTATTCAAGTCAATATCGCCTAGTTGATCCTAGATCAAATGATCTTAATCCTGTTATGATTAGGCTCAATCTTGAGAGGCTATTCGTGTTCTTTGATTTGTTAGTTAAGCCTACTTTTAGGTCAGGGTGATACGTATATTTTGCGAACACAGTAGTGCAATTGAGTGGGAGCGCTAACATAAACATGGAATCTATAGCTTCTATCTGGCGAATAGTAAGCAAAGGATGATCTCCTTCGAGCTTGACCAAATGAACATAAATGGTGGAGTACTCATTTCACATAAGCTGAAATATCATTTATACGGGGTCAAGTGTTTTAAGGATAAAATACATAGTAGGGTGTTACGGTAATCTAATCCCTTTACAGTGTAGATCATTCATATAGAGGATCATTGATCACATTAGGATTATAACAATGGAT
This sequence comes from Cannabis sativa, assembly GCF_029168945.1. Classification (NCBI taxonomy): domain Eukaryota; kingdom Viridiplantae; phylum Streptophyta; class Magnoliopsida; order Rosales; family Cannabaceae; genus Cannabis; species Cannabis sativa. The sequence continues at coordinate 30,242,981 of NC_083606.1, forward strand.
AACTAATGATGCATCTATATGGTGGAACATATAGAGCATTCTATATACTGAGAGTGCAATTCTAAGTTCTATGTGTGGATTCAACGAAGAATTAATAAGTTAGTGAATTTTAGTAATAAATTCTTGATCTACTTATTGGAAGCTCGGTTATATAGACCCATAGTCCCCGCACTAGTTGAGATAATATTGCTTGTAAGACTCATATAATTGGTTTTGATTAATCAATTATAATTCTCAATTTAGACTATGTCTATTTGTGAAATTTTCATTAAGTAAGGGCGAAATTGTAAAGAAAGAATTTTAGGGGCATATTTGTTAATTATGATACTTAGTATGGTTCTATTAATAAATATGATAAATGACAATATTATTTAATAATTATTTATAGTTATTAAATCGTTAGAATTGGCATTTAAATTGCAAAAAGTGAGGCCCAAATCCACTAAGCATGGCCGGCCACTTTTGTAGAAAATTTAAACTGATATTTTCATTATTTTTAATGCCAAATAATTCAAACCTAACCCTAGTAGAATGCTATAAATAGATAGTGAAGGCTTCAGGAAAATTACACTTCTGATTCAGAAAAATCTGAGCCTTCTCTCTCCCTATCTGGCCGACCACTCACTCTCTCTTTCTTTCCTCTCAAATTTTGAAATTCTTAGTGTATGAGTAGTGCCCACACACAGCAAGTGATACCTCAACCATAGTGAGGAAGATCGTGAAGAAAGACTTTCCGCAAGAAGGAGTTTCAGCATCAAAGTTTCAAAAAAAAAAAGATCCAGGTTCAGATATTGAGAATGCTCTGCTACAGAAAGGAATCAAGGGCTAGATATCTGAACGGAAGGAGTCATTATATTCCGTTGCACCCAATGTAAGGTTTCCTAAACTTTATACGTGTTTATTTCATCGTTTTAGAAAGTTCATATTTAGGGTGTTAATCAACATACTTGTGAGTAGATCTAAGATCCTGGTAAAATAATTTCCAACAATAATCCCCTTGGGTTGTCTCGTGAAGTCCAGCCCACGAAGGAGACAATTTTCTAACTAAACAGATCAGATTTGGGCTGATTTGGTGAACATTGTGTGCTTTGATTGTGGACAATTAGCTATGAATTAATTTCTTGATTTTCGTTTCAAGAAACTTCCCCATTTAATCTAATATGATGCTTAATCGAGTTGTAGCATTTCTTATTTCCTTATTTGTGTGTAGGAATAAAAAGGGAAATTGAAAGGGTCTTCTAGGAGCAATATGTCTCACTCTTTAGGTCTCATGGTACCAAACCTTCTTCTGGGAACGATTCTCCAATGGCAGAAGGCTCTATGGTCGAGAAGCTGGGATATGTTCCTAAAAGGACTTTTCCATTTTGGCTTGGCCCAGTTTATCATTGCTGAGGGACCTACTAATGGGCCTTGGATTCTGACTTAGATTCCACGTGTCCACTACTGGAAACGTGGATAATATTTACTCCTAAGCTTTCTAGAATATTGTGTATGGTGGAATCTTGCTTCACTCCTTCAATATGGACATGTGGAGGTTGAGGCATAAAATTATGAATTTTTAGCTGTTACTCGATCGTGGAAGATGGCTTCCGTCTTTGAGTTTGGTACATCCACGTGTGAATCGTATGATGGTGGAAGATAGGAATGTCAATGGGGCGGGTCGGATCTGATCCGACTATGATCCGACCTAATCAAGATCATGTACGAATATGCCCCGCCCCACCCCGTTGAATCAGATACTCAGATCGGATCAGATCCGACTCGCCTTATACAGATCGGATCGGATCCGACCCGATTATTTTTTTTAAAGAATTTTAATATTAATTTATAATTTTATATCCATTTTAATTTTATATCAATGGGTCCGGGTCCCAAGTTCGGGCTCCGGGTCTATGTCCGAGTCCCGAGTTCGGGTCCCGGGTGTGGGTCCGAGTCCGGGTCCGGGTCCGGGTCCGGGTTTTGGGTTTGGGTCTGGGTCTGGGTCCTGGTCCTGGTCCCGGTCTCGGGTCCCGTGTCTCGGTCTAGGTTCGGGTCCCAGGTCTCGGTCCCGGGTCTCGTGTCCGGGTCAGGGTTCGAGTTCGGGTCCCACGTCCGGGTCCGGGTCCGGGTCCATGTCCGGGTCTGGGTCCGGGTTTGGGCCTGGTTCTGGTCTCGGTCCTGGTCCGGGCCCTAGTTCGAGGACCCAGGTCTGGGTCACGGGTCTCAGGTCTCGGTCCAGGTCCGGGTCCTGAGTCTCGGGTCTGGCACCCGGGTCCCGGGTCCGGGTCCCACGTCCGGGTCTAGGTCCGGGTCTGGGTCCTGGGTCCCGGGTCTGGGTCCGGGTCCGGGTCCTGGGTCCAGGGTCCGGGTCTGGGTCCCGGGTCCGAGTCCCAGGGGGGTCCGGGTTCGGGTCCCGGGTCTGGGTCCCAGGTCTGGGTCCCGGGTCCAATTCTCGATCCAAGTCTGAGTCCCAGTCCAGGTTCAGGTTTGGGTCCCGGGTCCCGGGACCGGGTCCGGTTCCCAAGTCCTGGGTCCAGGTCCAGGTCCGGGTCCCGATTTTGGGTCCTGGGTCCGGGTCCCGGGTCCAGGTCCGGGTCCAGGTCCCAAGGGATATGAGTCTTGAATTAAGTTTTTTTTAAAATAAATTGAAATCATATCGGATCAGATCCGATCCAAAAAAAAAATTAGGCGGGGCGGAGCAGATCTGATCCAAGATCCAATAAGTATCCGAATGTTTCGGATTAGAGGTGATCCGTCAGCTCGGAGCTCCAACCCGCTCCAACTAAATGGATCTTTTTGACATGACTAGTCGAAGGGCACAAATATCAAGCAACGGGTACCCTGACATCTCTGCTTTTGATTCAAAGTATGTGGTTTCTTCATCTCTGAACTATGTTTTCTGGGTTTGCTGTTATAAGTTTTGGATGTTCTATTACAGGATGTGATTAAGGTTTTTATGTTGGGTTTTATGCCCTAAATAAAACTCATTTCAATATAATCAGATTTACTTATTAATTTAGATCAGAAATAACATTTAATGTTGCATGGTTCACATGATTTATTTCATGATTATATGTACATAATGTATGAATTGATCTAAAACCCTTTTCACATACTTGATCATGTTTATTGTGTCGTCAACACTTTGGAAAGTAAACATGACTATGTGAATAAAGTTTCCTAGATTTATCAGACACAGGGTTTTACTGATATGATAATCTACAATAGAGTTTACTTGCATTTGGAGAAATGCTATGTTCTTTCCAGAGCATTGGTTAAAGTAAAGCTCAGGTTGGATGCATGGAGTATGCATCGGAAGGGACCGATATTGAACTTTGACTTAGATTTATTAAACTTACCGTAATATCTATTCAAGTCAATATCGCCTAGTTGATCCTAGATCAAATGATCTCCTGTTATGATTAGGCTCAATCTCAAGAGGCTATTCGTGTTCTTTGATTTGTTAGTTAAGCCTACTTTTGGGTTAGGGTGATACGTACATTTTGGGAACACGGTAGTGCAATTGAGTGGGAGTGCTAACATAAACATGGAATCTATAGCTTCTATATGGTGAATAGTAAATAAAGGATGATCTCCTTCGAGCTTGACCATACGAAAATTAATGGTGGAGTACTCATTTCACATAAGCTGAAATATCATTTATACGGGGTTAAGTGTTTTAAGGATAAAATACATTGTAGGGTGTAACGGTAATCTAATCCCTTTACAGTGTACATCAATCATGTAGAGGATCATTTATCAAATTAGGATTATAACAATGGATAACTAATGATGTGTCTATATGGTGGAACATATAGAGCATTCTATATACTGAGAGTGCAATTCTAAGTTCTATGCGTGGATTCAACGCAGAATTAATAAGTCAGTGAATTTAGGTTATAAATTCTTGATCTGCTTATTGGAAGCTCGGTTATATAGACCCATGGTCCCCCCAATAGTTGAGATAATATTGCTTGTAAGACTCATATAATTGGTTTTGATTAATCAATTATAATTCTCAAATTAGACTATGTCTATTTGTGAATTTTTCATTAAGTAAGGGCGAAATTGTAAAGAAAGAGTTTTAGGGGCATATATGTTAATTATGATACTTAGTATGGTTCAATTAATAAATATGATAAATGAAAATATTATTTAATAATTATTTATAATTATTAAATAGTTAGAATTGGCATTTAAATGGTTGAATTTGAAAATTGGCGTTTTTGAGAAAATGAGATGCAAAAATGATAAAACTACAAAATTGCAAAAAGTGAGGGCCAAATCCACATTGCTTAGGGCCGGCCACTTTTATAGGCTTTATCATCTGATATTTTCATTATTTTAATGCCAAATAATTCAAACCTAACCCTAGTTGAATGCTATAAATAGATAGTGAAGGTTTCAGGAAATTTACACTTAACTTTCTACTTTTTCCTTCAAAGAAAAACCTGAGCCTTCTCTCTCTATACCTAGCCGCCACTTCTCTCTCTCTTTTCTTCCTTGAAATTTTGAAATACTTAGTGATTAGAGTAGTGCCCACACACAGCAAGTGATACCTCAATCATAGTGAGGAAGATCGTGAAGAAAGACATTCAACAAGAAGGTGTTTCAGCACTAAAGAAGGAGTAAAAGAGATCCAGGTTCAGATATTGATAATGCTCTGCTACAGAAAGGAATCAAGGGCTAGATATATGAACGGAAGGAGTCAATATATTCCGTTGCACCCAATGTAAGGTTTCTAATACTTTATATGTGTTTATTTCGTAATCGTTTTAGAAGTTCATATTTAGGGTGTTAATCAACATACTTGTGAGTAGATCTAAGATCTTGGTAAAATAATTTCCAACATTTTATTCGTGTGATTGTCATCGTTTATAAATTTAGGCTTCACAAACCATTTTATATTATAAATTTAGAATTTGTTGAAGTCGAGCGTTTTGTAGCAAGCATGCTGCAAAAAAATTTCCCACGTCCAAAATCCTTCTTGTTTTGGGCTCACCATTAATCTCTGATATGCTTTTCTCTCTTTGTCGTTCATAGCCTCCTATTTAGAACAAATGACTCATGGGAGTTTTTCTTTTGGGATAGTTAGTCTAGTTGGGACCTCTCCAAGTAGTTCATGGGGGAGGAACCTCAGCTCCCTTTGAATGTTATGTAGTTAGGATGGCTGACTTCTTGAATTTTCTTCATTTGTATAGAAACCATGCCTAAACAGACTCGTCGAGATGAAGCTGACTCAGAGGAGGAGATTATGGAGTAGGAAAATGCTCTAAAATTTATCCTAAATGATAGTCCATGGGAGATCAACAGCCAAATAAACATGTTCAGGATCTACAATAATTTGAGGAAGTACGAGACCCAATGCGGGCTTGAAAGTGTTCTAGGGCTGTTCTGGAACAGGCTCTCTGTTCACAGGGAAAGGCCTAGCAAGTGCACAGAAGGAGGCTTCAGCGTCTGGAGCTAGGCTCATGTTGAGTTTCTACACTGTTTAAAGAATAAAAAAAGAGGATGTTTAGGGTTTGCGGTATTTAAGTAGGATATGAGAAAAGCTTTTGTAGGGTGGAATGGCATTCACTAAGAGTTGTCATGCTTAAGATGGGTTTTGCTACAACTTAGTAAATCTTATTATGAGATGTGCGGCATCCTCAACTCTCACTTTTAAAATCAATGGTGCAGTTAAAGGCTCAATTGTACATTATAGAGGCCTTTGTCAAGGTGATCTAATGTCACCTTACTTATTCTTAATTTTTTCTGAGGTACTCTCATCTTTATTAAGACAAGTCGAAAATGTTAGAAAACTCAAATGGTTAGCGATATCCAGGGGTGCTCTGTCAGTGTCTCATTTATTATTTGCATATGATAGCCTCCTTTTCTACCATGCTAATGAAACCTCTGTTGGGATTTTATGCCCTAAGTAAAACTCGTTACAATGTAATCTGATTTGTCAACAATAAAAAGATTAGAAATCATTTATGCTTACATGTTGTATTCATGTTTATGGTTTAATTTATATATATATATATACACAAAATCTGTTAAATCCAGAACATATAGTCATACACAATTACAGTGATGTCAACACAGTGGAATGTGATTGTAATTATATGTTTCGAAAGACAAAGTCCCTGTTTCATCAGTGCATTGGATTTACACTAATGTGATAATCAGCGATGAAGTCTACTTACACTTTGTATAATTGTGATGTTCTTTCCAGAACATTGGCATAGTATACTAGTCTTGAATGTATGGAGTATACATTGGACTGGACCGATATTGAACTTAGTTAAGTTATTATAATACGTACCGTTATATCTTTCCAAGTTAATATCACTAGTTGATCTTAGATCAAAAGATCTTAATCGTGATATGCTTAGGTTCAATCTCAGAAGTACTTTTCATGTTCTTTGATTTGTTAGTTAAGCCTACTTTCGGGTCAGGGTGATACGTACATATTAGGGACATGAAAGTATGATTGAGTGGGAGCGCTAAACATAAATATGGAATCTATAACTTCTACAGGTATTTAGAAGTAAGTGATGATTTCCTTCGAGCTTAGCTAAATAGATGTAAATGAAAGAGCTCTTATTTCTGTGATTATATCTTAGTTCACTTAAATATCATTTACAGGTAGCTAATTGCTTTAAGGATCAAAATACATTGAGGGGTGAAATGGTAAATTAGTCCCTACTCTGTGTAAATCATCTATATAGAGGATCTTTGATTATTTAGATTATAACGATGGTTAAATGTGATAGCATATCTAGTTGAGACCATACTGCTTGTGAGACTCAGTTAAATAATTTTAATTAATCAATTATAATTCTAAAATTAGACTATGTCTAGTTTATGAATTTTCACTAAGCAACGACAAACTTGTGAAGAAAAGAGATTCTAGGTTTTATTTATTAATTGAAAGACTTTGTTATGTCTAATTAATAAATATAATAAATGACAATATTATTTAATAATTAATTTTAGTTATTAAATAATAAGTTTTGGCATTTAAATGGTTAGAATTGGAAAATTTGCGTTTTTGAGAAAATAAGAATGAAAATTTGTAAAATTGCAAAATACCAAAGTGGGGCCCACTATACCTTGGCCGACCACTAAATTGGGTTTTTCCAATTAATATTTTCATTATTTTAATGTCCAATAATTCCTAACCTAAACCTAGTGGTTATCTATAAATAGATAGTGATGGCTCACACTTAAAAAGAGATTGAAAATAAGAAATTTTGCCTTCAGAAAAATTTGAGCCATCACTTCCCTTACTATAGCCGACCTCTTTCTCTCTCTTTCCTTGTTCAAGTTTTTTGAAACCCTTAGTGATAGAGTAGTGCCCACACACATCAAGTGGTACCTCATCATAATCTGGAAGATTGTGAAGAATCCAAACTGAAGAGAAGGACATTCGAACTCAGATCTTGGTGATACTCTGCAACAGAAAGGATACAAGGGTTAGAGATCTAAGTGGAATGAGACATATTGTAAAGCCCGCTTAGTTAATTTGGAAATTAGCAGTTGTTTATGATTAATTATGAAATTATTTATAGCTATTTAAATAATTTATTATACTGTTATTTATGTTATTCAGTAGCTTGCATATTTTGTAATTCCGGTGGCCGGTATTTTGGAACTCGGCGTTTGGCTCAGTAGAAATCACAACTTAGCATGTTAGTAGTTTGGGGACGGGTTTTAGACATTGGGAATGTCAGGATTGGCCGGGAATTTAGAATTTCCCAAAAATACCCCTTTAGTATGATTTATGTAGCTTTAAGGTGGAGGGGCAAAATGGTCTTTTTGCCCCATTAGTATTTTGTCTTTTATGATTTTATGAAATGGAAATTAAATGTTTAATTGTTTAATTAATGGCTGAAATAAAATGTGATATGTGGCTTATATTCTTTTCCTTTTCATTTCATCACTTAACAAAAATACTAAGTTTAGAAAAAAAAAAAAAAAGAAAGAAAATTTCAAAAGAACAACTCTCATTCTCTCTCTCTATTTCGGCTGGTGCATGGGATTCAAAGGCTGGGTTTTTCCATCAATTTCTAGCTAGATTCTTCATAGCTTTGGGTACTCTTGATTGTGGTATGTATTTCCTAATTGTTCTCCTTTGTTTTCTTGAAAAAAAATGGTGAAATATTGAGTAAATGCATGCTTTTTGTGGTTGTTGTTATTGCTGTGTTTTGTTGTTGATTTCTGTGGTATAAAGCATGCCTAATTGAAGTTAAATGAGCTGTTTGAAGCATGTTAGTTAGGTTTGTTTAAAGCTTTGAGTTTTCTATGCAAAAATGTGATTTTTGGAAGAAAATATAGTGAATCTGTTTCTGTGATGTTGCTGTTGTTTTTAATTGTTTTCAGAGGCTTAGATAAGCTTGATTAAGTAGAATTAAGCTAGTGGAATGCATGATTAGGTGGTTTTGCTCAAGTTTGAGTTTAGAACTCAAAGCTTGAGCTCCAATGGCATTTTTCGGGTTTGAGGTTTCTGGGTTGTTTTGATGCCTTGGATATGTTCTAGGGAAGGTATAGAACAGGTCTGGAAAGTTTGAGGTGATTTGGGGTTGAATTGTGCAAGATATGATTATTTGATGTTGCTTCCTGCGAGGAACCGGAATTCCGGTTGTGCATCCGGAATTCCGGATGAGGGTCCTGAATTTCCCAGAACCGGAATTCTGGTTGGGCAACCGGTCTACCGGTTGGGGAATTTTCAGAACCCGTGTTTTTCCTCGTTTTTATGTTTTTAGGGGTATTGCCATGCTTTTTATCGATAGGGAAACTTTTAGTTCCTAGTTTAAGTCCCCGGGAAGTGATTTAGCGTGTCACTTATAGCGTTGTGATTTTTATGGTTTAGGAGCCGATGTCCGCCGCTCGGCTTCGGTTCCGGTCGGGTTGGCCAACACACGAATTCGGAATCCGTAAGATTAGTATAACGGTATGCATATGTAGATTACATGTTTAGCGTGCATGTAGGAAGCCTGCTAGATTACATTAGTTATGTATATAGGCTTCGAACCATCCAACCCTGTCACGTCGGTACAGTGGAGTATGACCGGCGGCCGGAGTATGACCGGTTCGACCGATCAGTCGACATTTGGTTGGTGGTTCCGTGCTATTGACCTATCCCGTCGGTACAGCTGGAGTATGACCGAAATGGAGTATGACCGGTTCGACCGATCAGGAGGATACTTGTCAATAGTACCGTCCTTGTGAACGTTCAAAACTCAGTACCATGTTGGACATGGCAGTAGTGGCTCAGTACCGTGTTGGACACGGCAGTAGCGGGACTCAGTATCGTGTTGGACACGGCAGTTAGAATTATGTATGAGTATTATTATGCTTTTCTTACTGAGTCTGTCGACTCACAGTTTACGTTTATGTGTAGGTAAAGGCAAGGCTATAGGTGATGGACCGTGAGCGAGCTTATGAGATTGTACATGTCGGGGCGGTTAGGCCTGGAGCGTACGATCCTCGGGACAGCATGGCTGATTTTTGTAACTGGTCGTTAGACGACCTTTATTTTATGTAACAGTTAAACAGTTAAAACTTTTTGTAAATAATTTTGTAATCGGGATCCCGAGTCTTTTGTAATATTGTTTTATAAGTTTAATTAAAAAGCAAAATTTTAATTAATCACGTTTTTCCATAAACCTCGTTGATTAGCAACGAGCTGCACAGTACGTTTCAAAATCACGTAATACGCCTAAGTTAGTTAGGGTGTTACACATATTATTCCGCTGCAATCAATGTAAGGTTATCTAAACTTTCTATTTGTTTATTATCGTTTTAGAAGTTCATATTTAGGTTGTTAAACAACATACTTGTGAGTAGATCTAAGATCCTGGTAAAATAAATTCCAACAACCTCATTTCAAGCGATTAAAAGGTTATTAAATGTGTATCTTAGACCTTTGGGCCAACTTCTTAACACAGAAAAAATAATTATGCCCTTCTCACCAAATACCATAGATATAACACCCTACTAGTTTGGGCGTGTTAAAGTGATTTTAACTTAACTGTGCAGCTCGTTGCTAATCAACGAGTTTATTGAAAATCGTGAATAATTAAAACTTTATTTAACAATTTATAACTAGCAAATAACATACTTATATTAAATGGGGATCCCATTTTACAAAATATTTACAAATGTTTCACAATGCATAATCTAAAAGTTTGTCGCCTAGCGACTATACAAAATAAGCCAAGCTGTCCTAAAGGCCATACACTCTAGGCCTAACCGCCCCGACATGTACAATCTTCATCTGCTCACTCTCAAAGCTGCTCAAACTTAGCCTTACCCTTACCTACACATGCAAACAATATCTGTGAGTCAACAGACTGAGTAAGAAAAGCATAAATAATAACATAACAATAACCCAAATTATAATCAAGCCTCCATACACCCAATTAGAACCACATCCCTGTGTTCGATACGATACTAAGTCTAGAACATTCATACGACAATACTATCGACCATAATACCAGCCTATCCTCAGTACGCTAGTCATACTCTAGCTGTACTAATGTGATAGTGTCGATCAGTATTTGAGCCAAATATGCATCTATCAGTATCCAGTATAACTCTACTTATACTGATGCTCCTATCGATGTAATCTAATAGGCTTAATAAACATATACGCTAAACATGTAAGCACATATGCGTATCTTTATACCAATCTTACCTATTTCTGAATTCAGGTATGCTAGTCAACCCGAGTGGAACAACTGCTCGACGAATTACAGGACCCTAAATCACATAATTCGTAAAACTGATCAGTGGCATGCTAAATCACTTTTCAGGGACATAAAATTGAAACTAAAAGTTTCCCAATCGATGAATAACATGGCAATAACCTAAATATTGAAAAAATGGGAAAAACTAGGGTTCCCTAAAATGCCCAAACTAGTAGACCGGTTCCCCAATCAAAATTCTTATTTTGTGGGGTTTCCTGGGGACCAATCGATCTACCGGTTCGTACAAGTCCCCCTGAACTGGAATTCCGGTTTAGTGCAGGAAATACGAAAAACTTCCCCATACCCTCAAAATGACCCCAAACTTCCTACAAACTTTTAGATCGCCTAATAGGATCATAATAGAGAGAATTCAAGTAATAAAATTGAGAAACAACCTTTTAAGCTAAAAATACTATTTAAGACCAATGTTTGAGTTCCAAACTCAAACGTTGTCTTACAACCAAGCCAAGCTCCTAACTAACTTCAAACCATCTCAAACAACCATAATAAATCCTCAAAACACAGAATCCAATAATTCTTAAATGACAGAAACCTATTTCACATAATCACGCAAAGGAAAGTAACTTAAAACTAAAGAAACCATAACAAGATGTTCTAGGAAGCTTACCAAGGCTTGAAACCTCAGCAATGATGTAACTTAATGTAAAGACCGCTTAGTTTAATTTGGAAATTAGCAGGTAATTATGTTTAATTATGAAAATTGTTTATAGATATTTAAATAATTATTTATGCTGTTATTATTGAATTCTGAAATGTATTTTATGTCATATAGTGAATTTCATAATTTTGCATTTTCGGTGCCCGGCAACATGGAACTCGGTGTTTGACTCAGTAAAATCACAACTTAGTATGTTAGTATATTGGGACGGTTTATTAGACATTGGTAATGTCGGGAGTGGTCGGGAATTTAAAATTTCCCAAAAATACCCTTTAGTGCCCTTTGTGTTATTTTAGTGTGGAGGGGCAAAATGGTCATTTTTCCCCAATGTTCTTTTGTCCTTTAGTGGACTTAGTGTTGTAAAAATATTTGAATTATTATTGATATATTGGCTGAAATAAATAAATGAAACCTTTTTATTTTCATCTTTACAAAATTGGAAAAAGTTAGAAAATTGGAAAAGAAAAGCATTTTTCTCTCAAACTCTCTCTCTCTCTCTCTATTTTCGGCCTCCTTGAGCAGCAAGGGTTCTTGGAATTTTCCTTGTGATTTCAACTCTTTTTGGTGTTCTAATCAAGCTAGGTTAGCTCCTAATCCTTTCCTCTTTAAGTTTGTTTAAAAATTATGAAATGAAAATGGTTTGCATGCTTAGTTTGATTCATAGTTGCGGCTGTATTTTTGATGTTGTTTTCAGAAGTTTAATCTTGATTATTTGAGTAGAATAGAGCTACTTGTGATGCATGTTGTGGTGTTGTTTAAAGTTATGGAAATTTTACTCAAAGTTATAGTTTTTTAAAGTGAAATTTTGAAATTTGTTGCTGTTGAGATTGTTGATGCTTGTTGTTGTTTTATGAAGTTTTTATATGCATGTTTAGGAAGATTTGAGCTGGTTTGAATGCATGATAGTGATGTTTAATCAAGTTTGAGTTTTAAACTCAAAGCTTGATGCTTTAATGGTTATTTTTGATTATATGCATGAAGCTCGGTTTTGATGCTTTAGAAATGTTCCTTAGGGTCTAAATAGCAGGTTTGGAAGGTTTGGTATGATTTGGGGTTGTTTGGAATGAGTTATGAATTTTTGAAAGTTTCCTGCGAGGAACCGGAATTCCGGATGTGCAACCGGTCTGCCGGTTAGGAAATTTTCAAGAACCCTAGTTTTTCTCGTTTTTATGTGGTTTAGGGTATTGCCATGCTTTTTATCGATAGGGAAACTTCTAGTTTCTAGTTTAAGTCCCCGGGAAGTGATTTAGCGTATCACTTATCAGTGTTGTGATTGTTATGGTTTAGGAGCCTGTAAATCGTCGTGCAGTTCGTTCCAGTCAGGTTGACCGGCACACCTGAATTCGGAATCGAGGTAAGATTAGTATAACAGTATGCATATGTAATACATGTTTAGCATGCATGTTAGGAAGCCTATTAGATTACATTAGATATATATGTTGGCTTCGTACCATCCGACTATATCACATCGGTACAGACTAGAGTATGACTAGCAGCTGGAGTATGACCAGTGTACCGAGTATAGGCTGACACTGTATCACATCGGTTAGGCTAGAGTATGACTAGCAGCTGGAGTATGACCAGTGAACCGAGTATAGGCTGATACTATGGTTGGTGGTACTGTACTATATGACCGTATCATATCGGTACAGGCTAGAGTATGACTAGCAGCTGGAGTATGACCAGTGTACCGAGTATAGGCTAATACTGTAACACATCGGTACAGGCTAGAGTATGACTAGCAGCTGGAGTATGACCACTGTACCGCGTATAGGCTGTTACTTGTCAATAGTACCGTCTTATGGACGTTCGGGACTCAGTATCGTGTGGGACACGGCAGTTAGGGTTATGGTCAGGGGTATGGGCGTCTGATCATAACCCGGGATTTATGTATGATTATGATTTATGCTTTTCTTACTGAGTCTGTTGACTCACAGTGCTATGTTCATGTGTAGGTAAGGGCAAGGCCAAGGCTGAGGAACTGTGAAGACGAGCCGATGAAGATTGTACATGTCGGGGCGGTTAGGCCTGGAGCGTACGATCCTCGGGACAACAGTGCTTATGTAATTAGTCGCTAGGCGACAAGTATTTTGTATTAGACAGTAAACTTCTGTAAAGTATTTTGTAATCGGGATCCCGAGTATTTTGGTATAAAATATTTTATAAGATTAATTAAAAAGCAAAAATTTTAATTAATCACGATTTTCATAAACCTCGTTGATTAGCAACGAGCTGCACTGTATGTTTAAAAATCACGTAATACGCCTATGCTAGTTAGGGTGTTACACTTAATCTCTGAATTGCTGAAGAAAAACCTTAATTTCTTGTTGGCTTCTAGGGTTCACGAGAGAAAGAGAGAGAAAGGAGAGGAAAATATAGATTTTTTGCTAATTTTCATAATTTAATAATATGGGATAAACGAAACTTTATCTAACTAAGTTATCAAAGAATAATCATAATATATCTCTCTTAAAATCCCACTAAGACAAAAGTAACCTAGGGCAAAAGACTACTTTACCCATCACTAAACCAAAAGCTTTTAAGTCACTTAGGGGTATTTTGGTCATTTCATAAATCTCAACTAATCGCGACATTCCCAATATCTAATACATTTCCCCACTTCTATTAAAATACCAAATTGTGATTCTAATGGCCAAATGCTGCGTTTCGATGTTGCCGGGCACAAAACCTGCAAAATAGAAAAATTCATATATGGCTTTCAAATATATCTCCTTAAAATGATAAATCATAATTATTATTCTAATTACGTAATTAAATCCTAATTTTTACGAATATCCAAAACCAAACTAAGCGGTATTTACAATTATCCCCCCGTTAAAAGAATTTTGCCCTCGAAATCTAATTTTAATAGCTCTAGATATTGACCACCCTTATGTCGGACTCTAAGTCCCAGGTGGCTTCCTGTTGGGTTTTGTGCCCTAAATAAAACCCATTTTAATATAATCAGATTTACTAATTAATAAAGATTAGAAATCATTTTATGTTGCATGGTTCACATGATTTATTTCATGATTATAAATTCTATTAAGTCCAGAACATATGTATTTATTCGTGATTATAGTGTTGTCAGCATAGTGGAATATAATCATGATTATATGCTCAAAAAGTTTATTTCCCTGATTTGTCAGTTCACTGGATTTAGACTAGCATGATAATCAGCGATAGGTATACTTACACCTTGGATAAGTGTTATGCCCTTTCCAGGGCATTGGCAAAGTTTACCAATATCGGATGTATAGAGTATACATTGGAAGGGACCGATATTGAACTTTGATTAGATATGTTAAATTTACCGTAATATCTATTCAATTCAATATCACCTAGTTGATCGTAGATCAAATGATCTTAATCCTGACATGATTAGGTTCGATCTCAAAAGTGTTATTTGTGTTCTTTGATTTGTTAGTTAAGCCTACTTTTTGGTCAGGGTGATACATACATTTTGGGAACACGATAGTGCAATTGAGTGGGAGCGCTAATCATAGATATGGAATCTATAGCTTCTATAGGTATTTAGAAGTGAAACGATGATTTCCTTCGAGCTTGCTAAATAGAGATAAATGATTGAGATCTCATTTTAGTGATGATTTTATTTCACTAAAATATCATTTATAGGTGGCAAGTGTTTTAAGGATAAAATACATTGAAAGGGTGTAACGGTAATTTTATCCCTATGCAACGTAGATCATCTATAGAGGATCATTGATTATTAGGATTATAACAGTGGATAGTTAATAGCGTACCTATATTGTGGAACATATAGAGCGTTCTATATAAATGAGAGTGCAATTAAAAGTTCTATGCGTGGATGCAACAAGGAATTAATAAGTCAGTGAATTTACTTGGTAAGTTATGGGTCTACTTATTGGAAGGTCGGATATATAGGCCCATGGTCCCCATACTAGTTGAGACAATACTGCTTGTAAGACTCAGATAATTGATTTTAATTTATCAATTATAATTCTAAAATTAGACGACATCTAGTCTATGAATTTTCACTAAGCAAGGGCAAAATTGTGAAGAAAAGAGATTCTAGGTTTTATTTATTAATTGAAAGACCTTATTAAGTCTAATTAATAAATATATTAAATGACAATATTATTTAATAATTAATATTTAGTTATTAAATAATTAGAATTGGCATTTATGTGGTTAAATTAGAAAATTGACGTTTTTGAGAAAATGGGATGGAAAAATGACAAAATGGCAAAATTGCAAAGTGGGGCCCAATCCAATACCCATGGCCAACCACTTAGTGTAGTTTGTACCATTTATTTTTTCATTATTTTAATGCCAAATAAATCTAACCTAAACCTAGGTGGTTATCGATAAATAGATAGTGATGGCTCACACTTAAAGATTTATGAAATTTTTGCCTTCAGGAAAAATTGAGCCATCTTTCCTATACCATAGCTGAAACCACATTCCCTCTCTTTTCTTCTTTAAATTTTCATACCTTCAGTGATAGAGTGAGTTCCCACACACATCAAGTGGTATCTCAATTATAGTGTGAAAGATTGTGAAGAATCCAATCAACAAGAAGGAGAATCAGTCTCAAGAAGGAGAGAAAGAGATCCAGGTTCAGATCTTGATAATGCTCTGCTACAGAAAGGAATCAAGTGCTAGAGATCTGAATGGAATGAGTCATTATATTCTGCTGCAATCAATGTAAGGTTTCTTTAAACTCTTATGTGTTTATTTCGTTGTTTTAGAAATTCATATTAGGATGTTAATGAAACATACTTGTTAGTAAATCTAGATCCTGGTAAAATATTTCCAACAACTGGCCTCAGAGCCATAGTAATGATTTACTTTCATGAAATATGAATTAAAACGATGATTTGTGTTGATTTGGATGGTTTCATGTTGGTTTATGTGCTTCTTTGATGAATGTATGTGTTGTACGAATTTTTACCATGATTTTTTTTTCTTTCTGAAAATAAATTATTTGGATCCCTTGTGAAAACTTAAGCAATTTTTCGATTTTACGAAACTCAATTCCAATGAAAAACGAAGAAGTTATGAAGGTTTGAAAAATTGGGTGCATATGGTGTCGAGGGAGGTGCTCATGCGCACCAGACCCTCGGACAAGGAGGCCAAGCGCACGCGTGTGCTAAGACAAATCCTGTCTGAAGCGCCCGAATCTAACCCTGCTGTCCGCCCACGCGAACCCTGCACGACGCCGAGATTCCTCGGCTGGTTGCTCATGTCTGCGCGCGTAAGGCCACTTTTGCAGCCTCTCAAGGCTGCACTTCCAGCCTACTGGCAGCCAACACCCATTTTGCGATTTTTTTGGGATTTTTCCCCAAAATTCGATTTTTTCTAATTTTCAAACCCCAAAATCAAAATAAATATTATTTTTAATATATTTGAACTTAAATATCATTTTTCAAATTCATAATATTTATTTTTAAATAGAATATTATTATTTTATGATATTTTGAGTATAAATTTAAAAATTGATTATTTTATTTTTTTTAAAAAAATTATGGTGAGATTTAAAAATTTGTTAATTTTCCTAATATTTATATATTATTTAATTATAAGATCAGATATTTTGATATTTGACATATTTTAAATAAAAAGATAACTTGATCTTTTTTTATTTGAAATATTATATTAAAATTATCTTATATGATAAATTAAATAATTAATAAATTTGAAATTAACTTAGATATTTTTATAGATATTGTAACCATAATATTTTCAAATTCAAAAAAATTTTATTTTGTTAAATATTTAATTATTTATAAATTCTAAGTTTGAAAAATGATATTTTACTATTTTATATCATTTTCTTATGAGAAATTTATAAATTTTATTTTAAATATTTAAATAACTTAGATATTTTTGTAAAAATTTGAATAATGCTTAATTTGAGATATTTTGACATATAATTAGTATAATTATTATTTATTTATTATTTTATTCTTAAAATAATAATTGCCTAACCATATCTATTTTAAAATTGATTTATTTTATTATTTTAATTTTATTAAATTATAAGATTACAAAATGATATTGAAGATATTTTTTTTCAAATCATTTATCTTATTTGATATATAATTTAATTTGATAAAAATAATTCAAATAAACCTAGATATTTTAAATTAGTTTTCAATTTTTTTTTTTTTTGAATTTTAAATTTTGATTAGATTTTTAAGGTTGGTTTTAACAACCCTAAATTTTCAAAATTTAGTTGGTTCGATTAAAATAATAATTAATTATATTAATATCTTATTTCACATCTGTTACATGGACATTGTTTGTTTATTTATATTGTTTATTCAAAAACTTTTTTTTAACAAACCTATTATTTATTTAATCTAAATTGCTATGATTAACTTGTTGACAGATCCAATGATCTAATTTTAATCCTAGTCCAACTGTCAATAGATCTTATCAATAATTTGTAACAAGTAAATCTTTTACTTCTTTTATCTGTGTAAACCTAGTAACATGATAGGGCCCATCCAAATCATTTGACCTGTGTGAGCCTATATGTTTGCTATTGGGCTTAGATGCATATAGGAAGCCCATTTAAGTTCTACTAAGGAAATGGACTAGGTTGCTTAAATAAAAGGGAAATTTACAAAAATACTGGAATTTGGATTAACTTTTACAAAAATACTGTCACGCGGAAAAGTTTTCAAAAATACTGTGTTTTTATAAAACACCAGTAAAACACAAAACAGAACAACTCAAAACAACAGTAGAACACCAGTAAAACACTAATAAAACACCAGTGAAAACTTAACACAGTATACTGCAGTATGAAACTTATAAAAAACACAGTAAAAAAGTAAAAAATACCGCCTGACAGTATTTTTGTAAAGAAATAGCAAAAGTTAGTATACCATGTAAATTTCCCTAAATAAAATTTCACATAAGTAATTTTATTTAGACCCAATTAGAATTGGGCTTATTCAATGAATAACAATGATTTATTTAATGGTTAAATTCCTCTCCTTTGGGCCTTGTGTGAGAGTTAGGGGGCCAATAGCAGTGGGTACGACATACTGAACTCAGCCTTCCCTCACATGCACCACCCTAATTGTGAAGGCCCATTTGCCTTATTTAAATAATTGTATTAGGTTAATTATATTAGTCTAACCTAATTAAAATTGAATTAGCAACATAATTAACTTTTAAAATGTATGAAATTTATTTTTCATTTAATATTTAAAGTTAATTTTAGAAAAACACTTAATTGATTGAAATATATTCTAGATAGTAATTTCTAGTAACTAGTTATATTTTTCCAATATTTAATTAGGAAAATATTTTAAGTTGAAAATTAATTATTTATTAATTAATTTTAGACCAACTTAAATTAAGAATATTTTTCCTAGTATTAAATTAGAATTAATAATTAAGTTTCTTTTATACTTGATTATTTTGTATTTAATACATTCAATTAAATTGAATATTAAATATTTAAGTGGATTTCATTCTTGATACTAAAATATTATTATTTTCAGAATATTTAATTAAATAGAAAATTATTTTAAGTTGGAAATTTCAATTTCAGTTAACTTAAATTTGAATAAGTTTCAAAATATATTTTATTTTATTTTATTCATTATTTTTTTATATCTAATTCGAAATTGCATTTTTTATTTAAATGCAAAAAATTTTGAATTTTTTGAAAAATAGATTAAAGTTGAAAATTAATTTATTTTGGACCAACATAAATCAATAATTTTTTTTTTCATTTAATGATTAATTAAAATAAATGAACTAAAATATATTATTATTAGAAAATGAATTAGTTAGTCAATGAAAGTCTAGATAGTTATTGTCTGTTTACTTGAACTATTTTTCTAGTGATATTTAATTAAATAGAAAAATTAATATTTAAGTTGATTTTTATCATGATACTTAAATATTTGATAATTTTTCTTAATATTTAATTAAATAGGAAAATTATATTTGTGCTAAACATTAATTTTTAATTAATTTTGGACCAACATAAATTGAATAATTTTTCATGATTTATTTTATTTAATTTTAAGCAATTTCAAAAATTGTATTTATTTTAAATACATTATTATTTTCAAATTTTGCATTATATATCTATAGAAAATTAAATTTGAGTTGAAAATTTTAATTAATTTTGGATCAACTTAAATTGAATGATTTTCGTAATATTTATTGAAAAATTAATACTAAGGATAGAAAATAATTTAGTTTTGCTTTTGCATCTTCCTTAAGTATAATTTTATAAATATTAAATAATAATTTATATTAGAATTTTATTCTAAATTGGAAATTGTAATTAAATAAATATATTTTAAAATAAACTGATTAAAATAAACATCAAAGAAAATACAACTCCTTAAAATAATGAGCTTTTAGTTATAAGGATATTTGATTACCATTGTTAGTCTTACAATAGTTAAATGTTTTCAATATAACCTTGAGACGCTAGACTTCGTCCTCCTTATGGATGATTATTCGTTGAAAGCATTTAACACCGTAAGATCTCATATGATAAGTATTTTGTAAATTTTCGTCTCTATTACTCTCCCCTACGGTGACTACTTAAATTTACGAAGTATGAAACAATGGTGGAAGCTCATAAAATAAGATAGCCTTGACTCTCGCCTACCGGGACAACGTTGGATTCTTATTTTGATCGAATAAAAGGTTGCTAGAATGGTGTCCATTTTAGATGAGCTGACAACTCTATTCAATGAATGATACTTTGACTCTCGCCTAGCGGGAAACTATATCAGTTTATTGGAAACCTTTGGAAATTATTTAAGATGTGTCTGCTTTGTATTTTCACATGTCTTTGTTATTTGCTAATTGCTTGATGATTTCTGAATTGTGTGTGAATTTATATTGAACCATGTTGTTTTCTGTTATTAATTGTAGTTTAATTTTGAATCTTCATTGTTGGTCTAACTTAGCTTGTTGTTTTCAATGGGACAAATCCTAATGAATTGTCATCCATTAGACAAACATAACAGTGTTAGATCTCGATAGATAAATATTTGTAAATGCAACATCTAGTTGTTCATCAATTGATGACACCTTATACAAGTATTTACAATATGAAACAACAAGATTATACAAATAAGAATAACTTTGACTCTCGCCTACTGGGACATTGTTGGATTCTTATTTTAAATCAAAATTATCCTTTACTTATTCCTCTTAGCTTATTCATTTCGAATTTTCTTACATAGTATATCATTGGATGAATGGTTTATAAATCATCTGCTTATAATGTCATTCTAATTTCTTTTAATTGAATGGCGCATATGATTATATTCCCAACATTCTATCTCGAAATGATATAAATCTTCAATCTTAGAATCTCCTACTTATATATGCTTACTTTCGGTAAATTAAACTTAAAGTTAGATTAGTAGTGGTGGTCCAAGAGAAAAGAATACTTATGTATATTTGGTATAAATTTAAGTCTTTGACTTTAAATTTTAGATTCCAAATAGAAATTTTTTATTTCTATTTCCAGAATACAATACAGTTCAACTTTCAGAAGTGTTTAATATCCATTTTCTGTCAATGGATTCAAACTGTATGTTAAAGTATGGAATATGAGTTTAGTATTCTGTGACTAGGATCCACTTGGACTATTATAATAACTCTTTATTGTAACTAAACCTAAGTCATAAAAAGACACAACCGCATTTTAGTATCTATGGCATTTGTATCTTGTTCATAGTGGTTTTGACAAGATCATTCTCTGCAAAGAGTCAATATGCCTATATCCACTGAAAGTATAATCATCTCATTCGAAATGGAGGTACATTCAGGGGTGGATATGAGTTTTTGTTATATTCTTAAGAGGATCACTCTAGATTTTACCTTATGCACAAGAAATTTGAAATGTTTGAACAATTTCATGAATTTCTAGCAATGGTGAAAACCATTAAGGTAAGGGGTTAAAGATCTTGGGAACTGATAGGGGTGGAGAAATATTTGAATATGCAGTTCAAAGATAATTGATTTTAATTAATCAATTATAATTCTAAAATTAGACTATGTCTAGTTTCTGAATTTTCACTAAGTAAGGGCAAAATTGTGAAGAAAAGAGATTCTAGGTTTTATTTATTAATTGAAAGACCTCATTAAGTCTAATTAATAAATATATTAAATGAAAATATTCTTTAATAATTAAATTTTATTTATTAAATAATTGGAATTGGCATTTAAGTGGTTAAATTGGAAAATTGGGGGTTTTTGAGCAAATGGGATGGAAAAATGACAAAATGGCAAAATTACAAAGTGGGGCCCAATCCAATACCCATGGCCGGCCACTTAGATAGTGATGGCTCACACTTGAAGATTGATGAAATTTTTGCCTTCAGGAAAAATTGAGCCATTTTTCCTATACCATAGCCGAAACCATATTCCCTCTCTTTTCTTCTTCAAATTTTCATACCTTGAGTGATAGAGTGAGTGTCCACATACATCAAGTGGTATCTCAATCATAGTGTGGAAGATTGTGAAGAATCCAATCAACAAGAAGGATAATCGGGCTCAAGAAGGAGAGAAAGAGATCCAGGTTCAGATCTTGATAATGCTTTTCTACAGAAAGGAATCAAGGGCTAGAGATCTGAACGGAAGGAGTCATTATATTCCACTGCAATCAATGTAAGGTTTCTTTAAACTCTTATGTGTTTATTTCATTGTTTTAAAAGTTCATATTAGGATGTTAATGAAACATACTTGTTAGTAAATCTAGATCCTGGTAAAATATTTCCAACACTTCCTCCACCTTACTGTTTCTCCGGAGCACATTGACCAAAGCTATGGTCTTGTTCCGAAGGACCTTATCTTTTCTATCTACGATCTGAAGTGGTTGTTCTTCGTACGATAGGCCTAGTTAAAACTCAAGATTCTCATAACTCAGCACATGAGTGGGATATGAAACATACTTCCATAACATAGAGACATGAAACACATTGTGAACAATGAAAGTGTTGGAGGAAAAGCTAGATGATATTACACCAGTCCAATCTTTTCGAGAATCTCGAAAGGCCATGTAAACCTAGGGCATAACTTGCCTCTTTTCTCGAAATGTTTGATCCCCTTCAGCAGAGACACCCGAAGGAACACATGATCACCTACCTGAAATTCTCATTTTTGCGCTTCGGATCTGCATAACTCTTTTTCCTACTCTGTGAGGCAAGCATTCTGGCCCTAATCTTTTCTATGGCTTCATTAGTCCGTTGCTCTGATTCTGGACCTATGTATTTCTTTTGTCCCGTTTCATCCCAATGAATAGGAGATCTACATTTTCTGCCATACAGACTCATAACATGCCTTCCAATATCTGAATTGTCCTTTCAGATTGTCTATCAGTCTGAGGATGGAAGGCTATATTGAATTTCAGTTTGGTACCCATTGCCCGCTGAAGACTCTGCCAGAATTTCGAAGTGAACTTCAAATTTCTATCTGATATAATGGACTTTTGGAGCACCATGTAACCTCACTATCTCTTTCACATTTAACTCTGCATACTGATCCACTGTAAAGATTGTTTTACTGGTAGAAAATCAGGAGACTTTGTAAATCGATCTACCACAACCCAAATAAAATTGTACATCCCCATGGTTCTAGGTGACAAAACTACAAAGTCCATGGTGACATCCTTCCACTTCCACTCAAGAAGTGTCAGTGGTTTTAGTAAACCTACTAGTCTCTGATGTTTAGCCTTGATTTGTGGACAAGTTAAGCATCGAGATACAAATTCCACCACATCTTTCTTTATCTCGCACCACTAGTAGTAGGGTTTAATAACTTGATACATCTTGGTAGTGCCAGGATGTACTGAATATGGAGTGGTATGAGCTTCCTCGAGGATTTCACTTCTTAGTTTTTCATTTCTTGGAACACAAACCCTGGTCTTATACAATATCATCCCAATATCTGATATCATAAAATCTTTAGCTTGACCAGCTGTAACCTCTTCTTGGATCTTTACTAATTTCGGATTAGTTAACTGAGCAGCTTTAATTCATTCTAACAGATCAGATTGTAACTTCAAATTATGAAGTTTTCCTACAGCAAACTCGATGCTTGATCTGACCATGTCATCTACAAGCTGAGGTGAAATCTTAATCACGCTGGTTACTTGCCCGGGACCTTTCCTGCTCAGGGCATTAGCCACTACATTGGCCTTCCCAGCATGGTAAAGGATTTCACAATCATAATCCATAACCAACTCCAACCAACACCCCTTTCTCATATTCAAATCTGTTTCGGTAAAGAAGTATTTAAGGCTCTTATGGTCGGTGTAAATGTTACATTTTTCTCCGTAGAGATAATGCCGCCAAATCATCAAAGCAAACACTATCGCGGCAAGTTCTAAATCATGAGTTGGGTATCACTGTTCATATTCCTTTAATTGACGGGAGGCATAAGCAGTGACCCGATCAGCCTGCATTAGTACACACTCCAGACCATGTCTGGATGTATCCTAGTAATGGGGTTGCTCCATTTTATAATGTAATTGTATATTTTTTTTATTTTTAGCCTATTGTCGTGCATTGTGTGTCATTTTGATTATATTTGTGAGTATTTTTTGAGCTATTTTTTGTATTTGGTTGATTGATGAAAATGGTTTCAATTATTTTTATTATATGCTATTTTTTGTTTTGTTTTCATAATTTTTATTATTGTTGTATGGCAAAACTAATTTTAGTTTGATTTCATAATGTTTATTATTGTTGTATGATGAAAGTGGTTTCGATTTATTTTTTGTGTTTTTAATCAGATGGAATATAATTTCTCCAATAAAAATATAATGGAAGATGTTGATAAAGTGTAACACCCTAACTAGCATAGGCGTATTACGTGATTTTTAAACGTACTGTGCAGCTCGTTGCTAATCAACGAGGTTTATGGAAATCGTGATTAATTAAAATTTTTGCTTTTTAATTAAACTTATAAAATATTTATACAAAAATACTCGGGATCCCGATTACGAAGCACTTTACAAAAGTTTACTAGCTAAACAAAATACTTGTCGCCTAGCGACTAATTACAAAAAAGCACTGCTGTCCCGAGGATCGTACGCTCCAGGCCTAACCGCCCTAACATGTACAATCTTCACCGGCTCGCTCTCACGGTTCCTCAGCCTCGGCCTTGCCCTTACCTACACATAAACATAGCGCTGTGAGTCGACAGACTCAATAAGAAAAGCATAAACATAATCATACATAAATCCCGGGTTATGATGAGACGCCCATACCCCTGACCATAACCCTAACTGTCGTGTCCCACACGATACTGAGTCCCGAACGTTCATAAGACAGTACTATTGACAAGTAACAGCCTATACTCGGTACACTGGTCATACTCCAGCTGCTAGTCATACTCTAGCCTGTACCGATGTGTTACAGTATCAGCCTATACTCGGTACACTGGTCATACTCCAGCTGCTAGTCATACTCTAGCCTAACCGATGTGATACGGTCACATAGCAATGTACCACCAACCCTAGTATCAGCCTATACTCGGTATACTGGTCATACTCCAGTTGCTAGTCATACTCTAGCCTAACCGATGAGATATGGTCGGATGGTACGAAGCCAACATACATATCTAATGTAATCTAACAGGCTTCCTAACATGCACGCTAAACATGTAATACATATGCATACTGTTATACTAATCTTACCTTAATTCTGAATTCAGGTGTGCCGGTCAACCTGAGTGGAACTATCAGCTCGGCGAATTACAGGCTCCTAAACCGTAAAAATCACAACACCGGTAAGTGACACGCTAAATCACAACCGGGACAAAGATTTAAAAACCAAACTTAACCTACTGTAATTTAATACAAAAATACCCTCAAACTAGCAGAGAACAAACTGACTGAAAACCCGAAACTAGCACGAAACGACAAGTTGAGAAAAACCGGTTTCACACCCTACTGGAAAATCCGGGTAACCAGCTTTACAAGGAGCCGGTTTTACCCAGAAAATCAACAAAAATCAATTCTCCAACCAAAACGTTTCCAAACTCAACCAAACTTTCCAGACCTGCTAATTAGACCCTAATGAACATTTTCCAAGTGATAAAACAAAGCTTCATGCATAAAATCAAAATCCACCATTAAAGCTCCAAGCTTTGAGTTCAAAACTCAAACTTGGTTAAACAACACTAACATGCATTCAAATCAATCCCAACCTACTTAAACATGCATAAAATCACCTCTGAAAACTACAGCAAACATCAACAAAACAAGAGCAACAGATTTTAACAATTTCTTTTTGAAAACCATAGTTTTGAGCCAAAATTTCTTATCTTGATAAAACCAAATAATCACCAACCCTATCATGCTTGAATCAACATTTTAAATCATAAATAACCTTCTAAAATCAACATCAAAACACAGCAGCAAGAACATTAAAAACTAGCATGCAAACCATTTCTTTTCATCAAAATTTAAGAAACTAAAAGAGCAAGATACTTACCAAGAGTTGAGACTACCAGAACCTTGATGAATTAAGAAAGAAACACACAAAGAATCCCCCCCCCCCCAATCTCAGCTGCTCAAAACCGAAAAGAGAGAAAGAAAGAGAGAAAGAGAGGTTTTGCTTTTCTTTGATTTTTCTTCTAATTTTGTAAAATGAAAATAAAGAGTTTCAATTATTCATTTCACCCAATATAACACTAATAAATCAATTATTTTCATAACACTAAGTCCACTAAAGGACAAAATAACATTGGGGCAAAAAGACCATTATGCCCCTCCACACTAAAATAACATAAAGAACACTAAAGGGGGTATTTTGGGAAAACTCTAAATTCCCGACTGATCCCGACATTCCCAATGTTTAATAAACCGTCCCAATATACTGAAATACTAATTTGTGATTCTACTGAGCCATACACCGAGTTCCATGTTGCCGGACACCGAAAATACAAAATTATGAAATTTCACTATATAACATAAAAATGCATTCTGAACTAAAAAATAACAGCATAAATAATTATTTAAATATCTATAAATAATTTTCCATAATTAAACATGATTAACTGCTAATTTCTAAATTAAACTAAGCGGTCTTTACATAAAGATTTTAAATGCTGACTCTAAGAAGAATCTTCCTCTATCTCAAGAAAAGAAAAAAGTAAATTTATCCAAGTTGTAAGGACTCATCATTGGTATATACATTTTTTTTCTTTGTTGAAGTATGTTCATTTTTTTTTGAATTTATCTTCATATAGTTTTATAAGTTTATTTGTAGTTTCTGAAATTTGTTTTTCTAGGTCATATCTCTGTTCAATTTTTTAGTTAGTTGTACCAAATAGCTCCTTTTTGTGTTTAAATATTATATATATATTTTTTTATTTTAAGAAACTGATTTCATAGTTCATATTTTTTACTAGCAGATAAATGTAACTGGTTTATATTAATCTGATTCCAACGTCTAACTCCAATGACGACTCTGGCATCAAACTTCGGTGACGGTGACAACTCTGATAAATTGTCTGGTGATTTTTTCGGTGACAATGTCAATTTCGATGACTTTTTCGATGCTGACAGCAACTCTGACAACTTTTCTGGTACCGACAATAACTCTAAAAACTTTTCAGGCACCAATAGCAAACTCCAGTAAATTTTCCGGCACCAATGGCAACTCCAGTGATCCAGTGAGTTTTTCAGCACCGATAGCAAAAAATGTGATGAGAATTTTAATATTTTTTATGGTAATATAAATGATATATCCTATATATGTTAATATTTTTATTTTAAATATCATATTTTGTTCTATTAAATTTATATTTATGTAAATTAGGTTTCTTATTATCATATTTATGTAAATATTTTTAAAAAGAAAGCTTCAATTTGATTTGCTGACATCACCATTTTTTGTGAAAAACAAAAATCAGATTTAATGTTGATAAAAATAGCAATCTCATATTTTCTCATATTAGCATGTTACCTAATTAAAGTTACCTATTTTCTTAGTATTAATTTTAAATGTACCAATCTGTGATGCTAGTACAACAAATGATCCATATTCATACATATATATCTAATTTTATTTATAGTAATAATGCTAAGTAATGATAAATTTAGTAGTAACAGATTTAATTATTTAATAACTCAATTTTATTGTCACGCTTATCGATGAATGAATGAATATAAAAAAAAAATTGCATACCAAATACTAAATATGGTTATGTTAGAAAAACAAAAATTATGAATAGGATTTACTATATATGTCATGAATGAATCTACATATATAAAGAACAAAGTATGACGAGAATATATCATTTTTACTTTTTTATTTAATATTGAAAGAAACAATGGGATTTAGAGAGATAATTGTGATTATGCTAATTTTTGCTATCTCTCTTTCATCAAATAAGTGTGAGGGACTCTCTGAAGACAAATTAGTAAGAATTAAAAGTCATTTGTTGAAAAGCGAAATAGGAGATAAGGAAATCTCAGTTGTGGCGACATGTGCATCAAGTGATAATACAATTGTAACGCCATAATAATAAGGCATGCTACAGTATTTTTTCAATTACAGTGTTGTCTTTGCTAATCAAAGAATTTTCTCGAAAAATGTGTCAAATTAAAACTTTTATATTAATTATTAAACTTAATAATTTACAAAACTATTTATAAGTACCGGGATCTCGTTTAAAAGTTTTCATACACAAAATACCAAAATACATTGCTGGTCGCACAGCGACTACAAAATAATATTCCCAGATGTCCCGAGACTGAACACTCCAGGTCGCGCTGCTTTGACATGTACAACTTCATCTCAACTCAGGCTCACTTTTGTTCAGCTTTCGCCTTTCCTTCACCTACACATGGAAGCAAAACTGTGAGTCGACAGACTCTGTAAGAAAAGCATATAACATATCATATAATTTCTGACTTGTATATAGGCACCCATACACCTATTTATAAGACTTAACAGATGACTAAGAACATTCCATACTAGGGTATAGCCACTATACCACATACACTATGTACCTCACTGTACGAGTGTTGATAGGGTTTGTTTCATACCCTGAGTACCACTGAGTGATATACCACACACACTCAGTACTTTCCCGTACTTGTGTTGGTATCACTTTACTGTACTCATAAACAATATTCACTATACCGATGCACTCTGTACCACAACTATAAAAGTGTTGGTAGTGCAACTAACATTTAAGCATGCATATACATATAACATATACATACACTCAGATATTGATATCACACATTATATACAGTTCCTACCTTCTTTCCTGATTCAAGTGTACTGGCCGAGCTAAACAGAAAGTCTCGTGCTAGATGGATGCCCTAATCAGTAAAATTGGGTAAATTACATGGTCGAATACCCTAATTTGGGAAATCCAAACCTACAACTTTAGGTTCTTTTATACTCTCTATGAATCACACTAACTCAGGAAATAGGGAAACACCCAACTACGGCATTGAAATGGACGAGAATTGAGAAAACTGATTTTTCGGGGAACCCTGCCAAAACCAGTTTACCGGTTTGACAGGTACTGGTAAAACTGGTAAACTGGTTTTTATACCAACCTCCCCAAAAATTCACCAATTTGCTCAAAACTTCTCCAATTTCAACCAAACTTTCCAGAGTACCTAAAAAATGTATACACAACATATTCCAACCAGAAAATCACAGAAAAACCCAATGAAACTCAACTTGCCATTAAAGACCAAAGCTTTGAGTTCAAAACTCCAATTTGCATAAATCCAACCCCATACACTAAAACCAACTGCAAGAAGCTTAAACTAACTTAAATGAACCTTAAAATTTGAACCCTAAACATTTCTAACCTTAACAGCCATCAATTCAGAAAATCATAACTTGAAACCAATTAAAATCTAAAGAAAACAAAGATAGAAAGTATCTAGGGTTTACCTTGGCTTGATTCCCTCTAAATCCTTGCTGAAAACACCCCAAGGATCAGCAAAAACCCCCTTGTTCTGGGCTGGTTCGAAGAGAGAGGAAGGGAAGAGAGCTTTTCTGAATTTCTTGGTATTTTCTTCAATTTTTCTTATTTTTCTAAAATGAGAAGGTTACTTCATTTTGGCTGAAAATGAATAAGTGACGAGCTGCCACCTTGTAATCCAGCCACCTAACCCCCCCCATAACAAAGGACTAAAGTACCCTTGTTGCCTATTATTAAAATAAAGTCTAGGGGTAAAATGGTCAAATTCCATAACCTTAACTAATCGTGGTAATTTATTTTCTCTAAAATATTTCCCACTAAATAATAAGGTTCTAAACTTACCCATGTGATCAAACTAGCCATCCATCGCATTTTCTATTGTCGCCGAAGAAAAATTACAAAAATAGCATATTTCACATATAAGACAAATAATACCCCTAGAGTTTAATAAAATCTCCGGAATTGAGAAATTATAACTCTAATGCCCATTTCTAACAATGGAACCCACAGATAAATAAACTCATAAATAATTATAAAAATAACAGAAATTAATGCTAACTGCCTTTACTAATCCAAATTACTAAAGCGGTCATTACAATTATCCCCTGTTAAAAGGATTTCGTCCTCGAAATCTAACCTGAATATGTAACGTCCCCGCTTCAAGCCTCCATTGGGCCCTTACACCCACGGAATGAATGACTCTTATACACGAGTACGTCACTCTGGCTGCTTCATGGACTAATGACTGACCCTACAGACCAACACGAGTGTTTCCAGCATGCTTTGTCCTCACTCGCACGCTTCCTGGGAAAACTTCCCAGGAGGTCACCCATCCTGAAATTGCTCTAGGCCAAGCACGCTTCACTGTGGAGTTCTTTCGGGTTGGGCTACCGAAAAACAAGATGCACCTTGTTGATATAGGTAGTACCAATCAATCGATTTAAGCCCTCTTCAACTGTGTAGTCCCATACCTACACAGTCTAAGAATCATCCCACTTGACCTTCCCCAGGCGGTAGGGGATTGCACAGCTTACCCGGTGTTTCCCCTTACGGATCACGGGACTACTGACTGTCACAATCACCCCCCTTACGGGGTCCGACGTCCTCGTCGACCACACTTCTGGCTGGGTCAAGGCTCTGATACCATTTGTAACGTCCCCGCTTCAAGCCTCCATTGGGCCCTTACACCCACGGAAGGAATGGTTCTTATACACGAGTACGTCACTCTGGCTGCTTCATGGACTGATGACTGACCCTACAGACAAACACGAGTGTTTCCAGCATGCTTTGTCCTCACTCGCACGCTTCCTGGGAAAACTTCTCGGGAGGTCACCCATCTTGAAATTGCTTCAGGCCAAGCGCGCTTAACTGTGGAGTTCTTTCGGGATGGGCTACCGAAAAACAAGATGCACCTTGTTGATATAGGTAGTACCAATCAATCCATTTAAGCCCTCTTCAACTGTGTAGTCCCATACCTACACAGTCTCAGAATCATCCCACTTGACCTTTCCCAGGCGGTGTCGGATTGCACAGCTTACCCGGTGTTTCCCCTTACGGATCACGGGACTACTGACTGTCACACCACCCTTACAGCAACAATATGGAATTCAAATTTAAGACAAATGTTTTTGGAGAAACTGTTTTCAGATGCACTTTCAAAATCAATAATGTAGAGCATAAGTTTGTGATATTCAATAACGAAAGGGGAATATATGGTGAAAATTGTTGGATACTAGCAGATAATGGTCCTTGCCTATGCGACTGGAAAAATGAAAATTGTTACGAGAAGTCGGAGAATGCTAAATGTTTCAAATATGATTCCTAGACCAGAATCTTGACCATTATATATAGTTATTTCAAATAATTTTTATGAGGTTGCGTCGTAAATTTAAACTTCATATATCATCTTATCTTTCAGTTATATGTACCCGTCTCTTCTAGCAAAAAAATTATATTTATATGTATCCATCTTTAATATTGTAGCTCATCAGTAAAAGTTGATATTCAACTTAGAAATAATAATTAATTATATCTTTTACCTTTCATACATACTCTAAAACAATATATTGACACGAAATTTCTATTTCATGTGTCTTGCAGTATATGACATGACAAACATTTCACACTGCCTTAAATAGATGTTGAGATGGTAGCAAGGGTAGAAAAATTAATATCAGTTGTAGAAACACAACATCAACTTATTCATACACATTAGTGGTAGGTCAACAGCAAGATAGTCCATTCAAAAATTAAGAATAATTTACAATTTTCCACATTAATGTTTTAAAATTAATAAAAAAATTAAATTTTTATAAATAGGAAAAAAAATTGTATTGGTCAAAATTAAGAGGCAAAAATAATAATTATTCAAAAATTAAATATAAAAACAACAAATAATAAAAGCTTCATTACGAAAATTGCAAAGGTAAAACACAATATCCTTTTGAGTAAACAATTACAAGAAGAAAAATTATCATCATATGACAATATCTTGGAACATATAGATCGTTCTATATAACTGGGAGTGCAATTCGAAGTTCTATGGTTGTGCAATGAGGAATTAATAAGTTAGAGAATTTACTTGGTAAATTCTAGATCTGCTTATTGGAAGCTCGGTTATATAGGCCCATGGTCCCCACACTAGTTCAGACAAACTGCTTGTAAGAGTCAGTTAATCAATTTTAATTATAAATTTAGACTATGTCTTGTTTCTGAATTTTCACTATGTTATGGCTTGATTGTGAAGAAATAGGAGTTTAGGGTTAATTTATTAATTAAGAGACTTTGTAAAGTCTAATTAATAAATATTATAAATGACAATTTTATTTGATAATTATTTTAATTATTAAATAAATAGTTTTTAAATTTATAGGGTTGCAATTGCAAAAAGTGGTATTTATGAAAAAAATAGATAAATGGTTGAGAAAAATGGAAAAAAATCTAACTAGTGTTGGGCCCACTAATGGCCGGTCACTTCGGTTATTTTGCTCCATTTTTGTCATTTTTTATTCCAAATAAATCAACTAGTTCTTACAAGATTAAATTGAAGAGATAATCTGATGAGAAAAGTTTGACCTGTACAAGAAAAATTTAGAACCTAATCCCCGAGCGAATAGGGAAAACAATAAAAAAGATGCGAGTGGCTCCAGAGCCCCCTACAACATCTTGACCATCATTGGTCGACCGCATGTTTGTGGAGACTCCTGTTGCGAATAATTTGCACACGCAAGTGTACGTACCGTTTCAAGTAGTAGACTCACCAGGAGTGAGGTCGATCCCACAGGGAGTGTAGTTAAGTACGTTAAAATTGAACTTTTACTTCTATTTGGTTAAATAAAAATAAAGAAAGAATTAAGAATGAGAAACTAGTAAGAAACAATTATTCAAGAAAATTGAAAGTTAATAAAAACTAGGGCTTCGATTTCAATTGTTTCTATTGAATATGGCCTAATATGATTATTTTCCTAATGTTAATTTCTATGCAATAGCAGGTTTACTAAGGTAATTTATAGTCTTCTCAGATATATAAATCTCAATTACATGCAAACTTTCTACTCTCGTGATAAATTTAATATGCAACAGGCATTAAGCATAAAAACCCTATAAGCTATCTAAACCATATAGGTACTCTCGTCCTATATAGAAATTCAGTTCTATTCTACTATAGCATATTTGACACTCACTTCTCAGATCTCGCATCAAAATCATACACAGTTAATTGGTGGCCAGACAATTAAAAGTAATTAAGCACAAATAAAATAGAATACATAGAAATTAGGGGGAAAATTAATCATATTAAAACCATAAACAATGTTAAACAATATCCATCTAACCCTAATTAAAGTGTTTAGCTACACATGTTCATTGAAGCACAATTACACATATTAACTTAAAGAAAAGAGATGAAAATAGAGAAGAGAAGAAAAGAAGAATGCTGAAAACCCTGAGCAGTATGTCTCCAATATTGAAGTTGATCTCTCCACTCTTTATCTGAATTCTCTCTTTTTTTCTCTATGAAATTGCTTGATGAAATCAACTCTCTTCTGCTCTTTATATAGGCATTTAGGTCCTAAAAATATGGGAAAACCGCACATGTTTAAATTCCATTCAGATTTGAATTTTGGGAAACCACACGCCAGATATTTTTCTTCTGCTGAGAAAGAGGCGGGCCGCGGCATGCTAAACCCATGTCGCAGGCCGTGTGGCCAAAATGAGGTTTCCTTCAATTTCTTCCATGTAGGCGGGCCGTGCCATGCTAATACCATGTCGCGGCCCATGTGATCCTCTGCTCCAAATTCTACATGTTTTTATCTTTTCCGAATCTGAATTTGATATTTTCCACTGGGATATTTTTATGCGATATTTTATCCTTTTTTTCTGTTGATATTTCCCAACTCTTCATCTATTTTAAATCTGCAAAATTAAAAGATAAAAACGTAAAAATTCTCCAAACATGATTTAAACTAAAAAGAAAAATGTGCTAAAATTAACCTAATTTTAATACTAAAAATAACCTAACAAAATTCCCCCAAACTAAGCTTTTACTCGTCCTCGAGTAAAGTACTAACTAAACATTAAATAAGTCAATATCCCAAAACATGAGTAATTTTTAAGTAGCTTCAATAACATGATGATGAAAAATTTCACTTGTGCATATAATCCAGAATTTCAGTTCAATCACACCCTTGACAGATTTCAATTTATTTTGAGTTAGCTCATAAAACCATAGAATGCAATTAACTAACAATTAAACCACTTTATGCATGCCAATTACTATCATCAATCCACTAACCCAAATTCCATATGCTTGCAATACTTACTATTCTCCACTAATATACATTCATGCACCACTAAGAATCAGAATGTCTTTCTAGGCTTGTAATGTTAGGCTTAGGTAAAGGTAGTTGAAATGGTCATTTAGGCTTTCCTATACCATAAGCTTCTCCAATCATGTCACCCACAATACTTTTTACACAATCCCAATACCCCTTTTTCTAATTAAATGAGAGATATTATTATTTTCTTCCAAGAAGATTGCAACAACTTTATATTTATCTTTTTCTTTCTAGATTTGACACTAGTTGTTAGATTTTCTTTCTTTTTTTTTTTCCTTTTTCAAGTTGTTGCCAATAAAAAAAATTTCACATTCTCCCAATTTTTACACTTTTTTTCACACACATACAACAAATTTTCCATCCAAATTCCCCCAAACTAAATTTCTACTTATGGTATGGCTAGGTTTGAAATTTTGGATATTCATGGGTTTATCTTTTTAGGCTCAATATGTGTAGAACAAAGAATAGGTTAAGGCTAAAAAAAAAAAGAGTAACTAGGATAAAAATTACAAGGATGGCTTGAAAGACACAATCGATCCAAAAAATTGCCTAAATCACTTTCCTAGTCCTGCATAATTTATTATTTCACCTCAAATAGCAAGCAAGTTCTAGAATTTATTTCAAACAACTTTTCACATTCCACAATGAGCATGCATAAAATAATTCAATTACTAGCAAATTACCTAATATGATTCCATGCTCTTTTAAAGCACAAAATTGAAATTAGTCAAGAATGTAATATCACCCAGCACACGGATTTTTCGAAAATAAGTGAACTTTTCAAATCATGCTATCTATCTACTTTTAAATTGGCTCTCATTAAGAGAATTGACTCAAAACAATAAAAACTAAAAAATTAAAAATTAAAAAGCCAAAAAAAAAACAAAAACAATAAGAAAAAAATTTAAGTCACCCCCCCAAACTAAAGTCACACATTGTCCCTAATGTGACATTAAAGAAAAAGGAAAAGAAACTTACCTGAGCGCCACATCAGTATGGCGGTAAAGGTGGTGGTAGCTGGTATGGGTTCCACGGTGGGAGCTGCGAGAAATGGTCGGCATCATCTGGGTTCATTGTCCACATCGAGAAAGCAGAATTCAGCTCCTGGACTTGTCTTTGAGCAAAATGATGTTGCTGCTGAAGATATGCATTATAATACGCAGCTTGAGCCTGGTGGGCCTGAACAAGATACTGGTTAGACTGGACCAGATAATGATTTTGCCTAATGAGGTGATCCAGTCTATCATTAGTGTCCTGGGAGTGGGTGTCCAATGGTGGCTCAGGCTGGGGCGTAGGTGGCACTGATGCACTGGTGCCAGCGCCTGCTGCGTCCTCCTACTCGACATCAGCATCACCCTTTTGGCGTTTCCGTGCGTCTTCTAGCGGTTCTAATGATGCAAGGGGGAAGTCATAGTAAATCCGGCGAGAGATGGTCTGCATGGGCGCTTCTAAGACGTCTCCTTCAATCTCAGGGATACCCTGTTGCGAGCACAACGCAGTGGTTAGAGCACTGTGCACCAGACCCACTGTTGTCTTCATCTCAGCAAAATGGTTGATGTTTCTAAAGATGACCCAGCCAATGCCGAATGTCATTCTAGCCATAATAGCATAAACTATGACGCAGCGCTCATAGTCTAAGGATGAAATGTGTGACATCGGCAGTATTCTAGAGTTGAAAAAATATGTCCAGGCTCTGGCTTCTTGGTTGAGTTTCCACTGGTAAAGGAACTTTTGGTTCTGGTTCCCTTCAACATGGAATCGAATGCCCTCTTGCCCTAACTCTTCGGCAATTGCATCATCAACGAGGACCTCTCTATGGAGTGCTATCCTTCTTTCATCTTGATTCTCACTTAGTGTAGGAAGGCTAAAGGAGTTGTTGATAGATTCCACAGTGACTGATACATTCACTCCCCGAACATAGACAGTGTTGTCATCCCCTTTGTATGGGTAATTTGCAAAAAATTCACAGACTATATTCTGATTAGCTTTCCCCACATGCTCTGCAACACAAAATTTCTGCCATTGTCGTCGGGCAATCTCTCCTCTGATGAGTTCATACCCTAGGTCCCGCTCAAAAGGTGTATCTTGATATTCAAAACCCCTCTCCTGAATTATACTTCTCTTAATTAATTTCTCATACCGTTTAGCTGCTAGGTTATTCACAAACCTTGTGAGTTGTTGATTTTGATCATCTTGAAGATTAGGGGTATGTGACGATGAACCTTGCGTGAAGCGGTTAGCTCGGGTTTTTACTCTTTTGGTTGCCATACCAATCAACTAGCCAAAAATATTAGTTCTAGTGTAAAAAAATTTGGGCAGTACCTCCCCTGTATTTTTCTCTTTCCCCAAACTATTTTATAGCAGAAACTTAATTGACACACCAACAATAATCCAACAGCCAATATTTTTCTCCACATTCAACAATAATCCAATAGCACACAATCCACAATCAATTACTCTTAAAACACCAACTTAAATGAAGAGAAAACACTTACTTGAAGGATAAAGGCTTTGTTGCACCAAGGATTCCCCAAAGATGATGAACACAATTAATATTGGGGTGTAGGTTTTTTTCTGAAATTTGTGGTTGGTTTAGAGTAATGTAGGTAGTTTTTGATGAAATTGGTGATTGGGTTATCTTTGTGGGGGATAATGATGAAGATTGGTGAAAGAAATTTGTATTTTAATGGAGAAAAACTGGTGTAATTCGCAATTTTTGGGGGTTCTGTTCGTGGCTGGTTCGCGTCTAGAAAAGAAGAAAAATTTTGAAATAAAATTCTGGGGACGAAGCTGATTTACCCCTGATTAAGCTTAGCATGCCACGACATGCTAAATCCAGGGTGGAGCATGTCGCGGCCCGTGTCCTCCCCTTCTCATACCATACGACATGTCGCTTACCTACAGGGTTAGAGACTAAATAATTGTTCCTAAACACTAGAAATTAACTAAATTGACTAGTTTTCACGATTTCCACGGTTTTTACATAACTTTATATATTTTTTTTATATTTTTTTTTCTAAACTAAAAATTTAAAATTTAAAATTGAAATCTAAATTTAAAATTAAATTTAAAAACTAAAGTTTACTAAGAACTAAAATAAAACTATTGTAATTATTTCTAAAAATTAGCAGTAAAGAGTTTAAAATGCTGGAGTGCCCCCCTCACAGAGGCACCAACTGAATAACTTTCTTGGCTTCATCGATGCGGCCTCCCAAATAGGGCTTCAATCGTTGACCATTGACCTTGAAAGTCTCTGGTTTCTCTCCTTTAACTTCTACTGCGCCATATGGGAATACTTGAACTACTGCGAACGGTCCAGACCACCTTGATTTCAATTTTCCAGGAAAAAGCTTCAACCTGGAATTGTATACTAGAACCTGTTGGTCAAGATGGAACTCTTTTCTGATTAAGTTTCTATCATGCCATCTTTTTGTTTTCTCTTTATAGATCTTGGCATTTTTATAAGCCTCGTTACGAAACTCATCCATTTCATTAAGTTGTAACAGCCTCTTCTCTCCTGCTGCTGCCAAGTCCATATTCAATGTTTTCATGGCCCAGAACGCCTTGTGCTCTAATTCGACTGGAAGATGACAAGCCTTACCATAGACCAACCGATAGGGAGACATTCCTATTGGTGTTTTGAACGCTGTTCTATAAGCCCATAGTGCCTCATCCAGCTTCTTAGCCCAATCTTTTCTTGACCGTTGAACCGTCTTCTCCAGAATTAATTTAATCTCCATATTGGAAACTTCTGCTTGCCCTTTACTCTGAGGATGATAAGGGAGTGCAGTTCTATGGCGAACTCCATATCTTGCAAGTAGAGTTTCAAACTGTTTGTTGCAAAAGTGGCTTCCTTCATCACTAATAATCGCTCTAGGAGTTCCAAATCGGGTGAAAATATTTTTCTGAAGAAAGTTGAGCACTGTTTTACCGTCATTCAAATGTGTTGCTGCTGCTTCTACCCATTTGGAGACATAATCCAAAGCTAGCAATATGTAGGCATTGTTGTAAGGTGACGAGAAAGGTCCCATGAAATCAATGCCCCTCACATCAAAAAGTTCCACTTCCAATATTCCAGTCAAAGGAATTTCATTCCTTCTTGAGATATTCCCAGTTCTTTGACAACGATCACATGATTGGACAAATTGGTGAGCATCTTTAAATAATGTAGGTCAAAAGAATCCACTTTGTAAAACCTTTGCAGCAGTTCGATTCCCACTAAAGTGTCCCCCACATGGTAAGCTATGGCAATGAGTTAATATGGAAAACATTTCCTCTTATGGCACACATCTTTTGATAATTTGATCAGCGCAATGCTTATAGAGGGTAGGCTCTTCCCAGTAGTAGTGTTTGACTTCGGAGTAGAATTTCTTCAATTGTTGCCTTGTCAAGTCTGGTGATATAATGTCCGCAGCCAAGTAGTTCACATAATCAGCAAACCAAGGTACAGTAGAATTCAAGAGAAATAGTTTCTCATCAGGAAAGTCCTCATTAATTTGAACCTCCTTTGTATTCTGACTCTCTTCAAGTTCCAACCTTGATAGATGATCTGCCACTAAATTCTCCGTACCCTTCTTATCTTTTATTTCTAGATCAAATTCTTGTAGAAGAAGGACCCATCGAATTAGTCTTGGTTTGGCATCCTTTTTAGTCATCAAGTACTTGATTGCTGAATGATCTTTATAC
Organism: Cannabis sativa; assembly: GCF_029168945.1. NCBI lineage: Eukaryota > Viridiplantae > Streptophyta > Magnoliopsida > Rosales > Cannabaceae > Cannabis > Cannabis sativa. The sequence goes on from NC_083606.1 coordinate 30,281,836, forward strand.
ACTATCACTTTATTGCCAATCAAGTAAGGTCGGAAATTGTCACACGCAAGCACTATAGCCAGCATCTCTTTTTCTGTGGTAGCATAATTTAGTTGAGCATCATTCAAGGTCCTACTTGCATAATAAATAGTTCTGAATACCTTGTCAACTCGTTGTCCCAACACTGCTCCAATAGCATAATCACTGGCATCACACATGATTTCAAAAGGTAATTCCCAATCTTGTGTAGTCACAATCGGTGCTGAGATTAACTTATCCTTGAGAATTTGAAATGCTTCAAGACAATCCTTCCCAAATTCAAAAGGTACTCCACTAGCGAGAAGATTGGATAAAGGTTTGGAAATTTTGGAGAAATCTTTGATAAATCTTCTGTAGAACCCGGCATGACCCAAAAAGCTTCGAACTCCCTTAACTGAAACTGGAGGGGGCAAGTTCTCAATTGTAGATACCTTGGCTCTATCAACCTCAATACCTTCTCTTGAAATCCTATGTCCCAACACTATTCCTTCTTTAACTATGAAGTGGAATTTTTCCCAGTTCAGCACCAAATTAGAATCTTCACACCTTGTTAATACCAATTCCAAGTTGCTTAGGCATTGATCAAACGATGAACCAAATACCAAAAAATCATCCATAAAAACCTCGATGCACTTCTCTATTAGATCTGAAAATATGGCCATCATACACCTCTGGAATGTTGCTGGAGCGTTACACAGCCTGAATGGCATTCGTCAAAAAGAAAAAGTACCATATGGACATGCGAATGTCGTCTTCTCTTGATCTTCCGGTGCTATAGCTATTTGGTGATACCCTGAGTACCCATCAAGGAAATAGTAGTACTCTTGGCCTGCCAACTTGTCTAGCATTTGGTCAATGAATGGGAGTAGAAAGTGATCTTTTCTCGTGGCTTTGTTGAGTTTTCGGTAGTCTATACAAATTCTCCATCCTTTGACAGTTCTGGTTGGGATAAGCTCATTCTTCTAATTTTTCACCACCGTCATCCCTCCTTTCTTTGGAACTACCTAGACTGGACTGACCCATTTACTATCTAAAATAGGATACGCTACCCCAGCATCTAACCACTTTAAGACTTCTTTTCTAACAACCTCCTTCATAGGTGGAGTCAATCTTCGTTGCGCATCGATGGTGGGCTTCACTCCTTCCTCCATTAGGATTCTATGCATTACAGTTGAGGGGCTGATTCTTTTAATGTCTGCCAAAGTCCACCCAATGGCTTTCTTATGCTTCCTTAGAACTCTTAATAGCTTACCTGTCTCTGCCACAATGACAGGAAGTGTCTTATTCTCTTCCAAATATTCGTACCTCAGATGATCTAGTAGGACTTTTAACTCTAATTGAGGAGGATTTTCAGTAGATGGGGCTGACTTTGCTGGGATGACTCCTAACTCTTCATAGTATATTCTATTCAACAGTCCATAAGAGTTGAACCACGTAGCATACTCATTCGCTTCTTTACCGTCTTGTTCCACCACCTCCTCTTGTACCAAAGTCAGATTAAGAGGGTCTTCAATGTGCTTCTTTGACTCCACCAACTTGTCCACCATATCAATTGAGAAACAATTGTCACTAGCCGTAGGGTAAGTCATTGCCTTGAGTACATTAAATACAACTTCATCTCCTTGTACCCTCAGCTTTAACTCTCCCTTCTGGACATCAATTAGTGCTTTTCCTGTTGCCAAGAAGGGTCTCCCCAAGATGATAGGAACATTGTTGTCTTCTTCCATGTCAAGAACTATAAAATCAGCAGGAAATATAAATTTGTCCACCTTGACAAGAACATCTTCGATTACTCCTCTTAGATGGGCTAAAGAACGATCAACTAGTTGTAGTGTAACAGTTGTAGGTTTTGCTTCTCCCAGTTGAAGTCTCTTAAATACGGACAAGGGCATGAGGTTGATACTAGCCCCCAAATCACATAATGCATGGATATTTTCAATCTTTCCAATAGTGCAAGGTATGGTAAAACTCCCAAGATCTTTCAGTTTAGGAGGGAGTTTCTTTTGAAGAATCGCACTACACTCCTCTGTTAGGGCTACCATCTCAAAGTCTTCCATCTTTCTTTTCTTTGACAAAATCTCCTTCATGAATTTGATGTAGCTTGGCATTTGTTCAAGAGCTTCTGCGAAAGGAATGTTGATATGCAGCTTTCTGAATACTTCAAGAAACTTGCTAAACTGCTTATCTGTATTATTCTTGCGCAACCTCTGGGGATAGGGAATCTTTATATGATGGTCAATACTAATAGGGGAGAAGTTTCTTTTTGCTGAAGACCATCAGTAGTCTTCTGCTTTTCTGGTGTAGGTGTTGGTTGTTCATCTTCTTCATTCTCTGGCTTGGCTTGGCTCGGGCCATCATAACTCTTTCCACTTCTCAAAGTAATTGCCTTACAGTTCTCCTTAGGATTCACTTCGGTTGTACTAGGTAGGTTTTCCTAAGGACGAGTTGCTAGCTGAGTTGCTAGTTGCCCCATCTGAGTTTGCAAGTCTTTAATGGAAGATCTCGTCTCTGTCATGAATTGCAATAATAAATCTGTTTGAAGACCAGAATTTCCACTAGAGCTTTGTTTCTGAATCTGTTGTTGGTTATGTGACTGGTTCTTATTTCTCTGTTGATAGAACCCTCTATTCCTTCGATTACCTCCTTGATTAAACCCATAGTTGCTGTTGTTTTGAGAGTAATTTCCAATGGCTTCTGCTTCATCCATTGGCAAATCATTCAAATCTTCTTGACATTCTGAGTAAGGATGAGGACCTCCACATAGCTCACAGACCACTTGAGCTTGTTTTACTTGAATAGACATCAATTTTGTTAGGGCGTCTACCTGAGTTGTCAACTTGGTAATAGCATCCACTTCATAGATACCTGCAACTTTTTTAGATGGACCTCTTTCTGTTGACCATTGTTGGTTAGTCATGGCCATCTCTTCAAGTAATTCAAAGGCCTCATTAGCACTTTTCCTTATGAAAGCTCCACCAGCAGCAGTATCTATGAGTGTTCGGGTTTCATTCATCAATCCATTGTAAAAGTTGTGCACTTTCAGCCACTTCTCAATCCCATGATTAGGGCATTTTCTCAGTAAGTCCTTGAATCTCTCCCATGCTTCATAAAGAGATTCACTGTCCTGCTGGGTGAAGTTGTTGATATCAGCTCTCAGCTTGGCAATCTTTGTAGAAGGGAAGAACTTGGATAGGAATTTCAGGGCCAATTCCTCCCAAGTGTTGATAGAATGAGTTGGTAAAGAAATAAACCAACTTTTGGCTCGTTCCCTTAGTGAGAACGCGAACAGCCTTAGTCTGATGGCATCATCGCTAACTCCATTCATCTTGAATGTCTGGCACAGTTCTTCGAAGTTGGCGAGGTGCATGTTCGAGTTTTCTGACGGCAGTCCCCCAAACTGAACTGAAGATTGGACCATCTGCAGTATGGCTGGCTTGATTTCAAAAGTGTTGGCGTCAACAGTGGGTGGCCTTATACAGGATCGAGCCCCTGTCAAGTTAGGAAGCAAGTAATCCCTCATGCTACGGTCATTTTTGTTGTGTCCATTAGCCTGGTCTTCCACGCCTCCTGCGTTGTTCCCATTGTTTCAATAATTGGCGTTGTCAGCCATGACTACTCCTTGTTCAATCTCTAGTGCTGCTCTTTCCAATTTCCTCCTTCTTCTGTTTCTTCTGCAAGTCTTTTCTATCTCAGGGTCAACAGGTAATCTGGCAATTGGACCTTGACTTCTCATAAACTATTGAACTTTAAAACAAAATACGATCTTGAGACAAACAGCGTTAGTACTAAAATTGAAAAGAAAACCAAATTAGAACAAAATTTAATTTTTAATAATATTAACTATCACTCCCCGGCAACGGCGCCAAAAACTTGTTGCGAATAATTTGCACACACAAGTGTACGTACCGTTTCAAGTAGTAGACTCACCAAGAGTGAGGTCGATCCCACAGGGAGTGTAGTTAAGTACGTTAAAATTAAACTTTTACTTCTATTTGGTTAAATAAATAAAGAAAGAATTAAGAATAATAAACTAGTAAGAAACAATTATTCAAGAAAATTGAAAGTTAATAAAAACTAGGGCTTCGATTTCAATTGTTTCTATTGAATATGGCCTAATATGATTATTTTCCTAATGTTAATTTCTATGCAATAGCAGGTTTACTAAGGTAATTTATAGTCTTCTTAGATATATGAATCTCAATTACATGCAAACTTTCTACTCTCGTGATAAATTTAACATGCAACAGGCATTAAGCATAAAAACCCTATAAGCTATCTAAACCATATAGGTACCCTCGTCCTATATCGAAATTCAGTTCTATTCTACTATAGCATATTTGACACTCATTTCTCAAATCTCGCATCAAAATCATAGACAGTTAATTGGTGGCGAGACAATTAAAAGTAATTAAGCACAAATAAAATAAAATACATAGAAATTAGGGGGGAAATTAATCATATTAAAACCATAAACAATGTTAAACAATATCCATCTAACCCTAATTAAAGTGTTTAGCTACACATGTTCATTAAAGCACAATTACACATATTAACTTAAAGAAAAGAGATGAAAATAGAGAAGAGAAGAAAAGAAGAATGTTGAAAACCCTGAGCAGTATGTCTCCAATATTGTAGTTGATCTCTCCACTCTTTATCTGAATTCTCTCTTTTTTTCTCTATGAAATTGCTTGATGAAATCAACTCTCTTCTGCTCTTTATATAGGCATTCAGGTCCTAAAAAGATGGGAAAACCACACAAGTTTAAATTCCATTCAGATTTGAATTTTGGGAAATCTCACGCCAGATATTTTTCTTCTGCTGAGAAAGAGGCGGGCCGCGGCATGCTAAACCCATGCCGCGGCCCGTGTGGCCAAAATGAGGTTTCCTTAGATTTCTTCCATGTAGGGGGCTGTGGCATGCTAATACCATGTCGCGACCCGTGTGATCCTCTGCTCCAAATTCCGCATGTTTTTATCTTTTTCGAATCTGAATTTGATATTTTCCACCGGGATAGTTTTATGCGATATTTTATCCTTTTTTTCTATTGATATTTCCCAACTCTTCATCTATTTTAAATCTGCAAAATTAAAAGATAAAAATGTAAAAATGCTCCAAACATGATTTAAACTAAATAGAAAAATGTGCTAAAATTAACCTAATTTTAATACTAAAAATAACCTAACAACTCCAAGAAAGTATAGGAACATTACGCAAAGGAAGCCAAAGAGAAACCATTGACAAATCTAAACAATTTAAGTGAAACACCGAAAAAACTTTTTAAGAAGGAATGTGATGATATCACTTTCATGGAAAGTGATGTAAGATGGGTATACCATCCTCATGCTGATGCGTTGGTATTGGTCGCTAATATAGGTGGCGAAAATCCATTGTGTACTTGTTGACAATGGTAGCTCAGTTAACCTCTAGAATTTTTAAGCCTTCAAACAAATGGGTTACATGAAAAATACTAAGCCCAATAACTTTGAGTATCTAAAGTTTTACTAGAGATACGATTGAACTGAATGGTATGATTAAAATACTAATAACATTAGGGACAACACTTGTTATCGCAAAGTCTATGGCAGACTTTGCAGTAAACGATCATCATTTTGCATATAATACGGTGATATGTCATCCCATTCTGAAGGAAATGAAGATAGTAACCTCAATTTATCATCTTACTATAAAATTTCCTATACCAATAGGTATAGGATCAGTAAGCGGTGTTTAGGCAAACTCGAGGGAGTGCTACAATACTGCGTTGAAAATCACAAAGAAGAAGAAATCAGTGAATGTAATATATATGCTCAAAGCACCTCCGCCTTGACACAAATCATTTAGAATTGAAGAAGTACCACATGTGGAAAAGCCCAATCTGGAACCTAGAGTCCTCAACTATGCAAACACCGCACAAGCTATGGAAGAAACATTTGAGGTACCAATCGATTCATTTGACAATTCTAAAGTATTAAAAATTGGTTCTAAATTAACTCTACAAGAACGAGGAAGGTTAGTAACTTTACTCAAACAAAACCTGGATGTCTTTGCGTGGAAACATTCAAACATGGTTGGAATTCTGCTTGAGGTCATGTGTCACTGCTTAAACATAGATCCTGACGTGCGATGAGTATGATAGAAGCATCGTAAAATGGGCTCCGCGAGGTACTAAGCGCTTAAAGTAGACTGCCTACTAGCATGCAACTTCATAAAGGAGTCATTTTACTTAAACTGGTTAGCTAATCCTATCTTAGTACCAAATCCAAATGGCTCTTGCCGCATATATGTTGACTTTACAAATTTAGATAAAGCCTTTCCTAAGGATAATTTCCCTTTACCTAGCATTGATCTCCTTAGCTTTATGGATGCGTACTTGAGATACAATCAAATCCCGATGTACGAGCCAAACCAAGAGCATACCTCCTTTATCACAGATCATGGTTTGTATTGTTATAAAGTGATCATTTGTGCTTATAAATGCAGGTGCAATATACCAATGACTAGTTAACATGATGTTCATAGATTTGTTAGGAAAAATGATGGAAGTGTATGTTGACAATATGCTCGTAAAATCTTAACTTGTGACAGACCATGTTGCCCATCTGAATTCAATGTTCAAAATTCTACGCCAATATAAGATGCAGATCAATCTGTTAAAGTGCATCTTTGGTGTAGGATCAGGAAAGTTTCTTGGCTTCATGGTCAACCAGCAAGGAATTGAAGCCAACCCCGCAAAAATCAAAGCCTTATTTGAGATGCGATCTCCTACTAAACCCAAAGAAGTACAGAGTTTCATATGTAAGGTTGCTACCTTAAATCGCATTGTTTCATTCTCCTTTGATAAATGTAAAGAATTCTTTCAAATCCTAAAGGTTAATAAAAAAATTTAATGGACTAAAAAATGCAAAAAGGCTTTTCAGGCTCTAAAAAAGCACCTACGGCAGCCCTCAATACACTCCAAGTCATTGCCTGGAGAAGTACTCTCAATCTACTTTGTGGTGTCTGAGTATATGATTAGCTCAGTGCTCATCCGCGAAGACCAAGGTAGACAACACCCTATCTATTAAGTGAAAAAAATGCTTACTAGATGCTAAGCACGCTATCTATAGATGGAACACTTGGCATTTGCTTTACTTGTGGCTTTGCAAAAGCTGTGACCTTATTTCCAAGCCCACATGATTGAGATATTAACTAATTATCCTCTTCAATAAGTATTGGCCAAGCCCAATACCTCTGAACGACTACTTAAGTTGTTAATTAAACTAAGTCAATGTTGGGAATATTTTACCAGGATCTAGATTTACTAACAAGTATGTTGAATTAACATCCTAAATATGAATTCTCTAAAACAATGAAATAAACACATGAAGGTTCAAGAAAACCTTACATTGGTTGTAGCGGAATATAATGACTCCTTCCGTTCAAGATCTCTAGCCCTTGATTCCTTTTTGTAGCAGAGAATTATCAAGATCTGAACCTGGATCTCTTTCTCTCCTTCGAGTTTTGTTACCACCGTCTTACTCACTATGATTGAGTACTTGACTTGCTATGTGTGGGCATGGCACTCTTTCACTCAAGGTTCGAATGGTGAAGAACAATGAAGGAAGTGAAATCTCTAAGGAAGGAACTCTCTCATCTAGGTTTGGTTGAATAGTCAAGTTGACATTCATTTGACAAAGTGCCAAGTGGATGAGATGAGAGCATCATGTTCCTTTTATAGTGTTTCAACTAGGGCTTAGGGTTGAATTATATGGATTAAAAAGAATAAAATATTGGGCAAAATTCCACACTTGGTCGTACACTTTAGTGAGCCAATTACTAGTTACAATTTTGCCACTTTATTTCAACCACTTATTCTTCTTTTCAATAATACCATATTTTCCAATTCAACCTTATAAATACCAAAACTATTTATTTAATAATTACAATTAATTACTAAATAAAATTTCCATTTATGTAATTTATTAATTAGACCATAAAAAGTCTCTTAATTACCAAATTGACCCCAAAACCTCTTTTCTTCACAATTAAGCCCTTGCTTAGTGAAAATTCATAAATAAGACATAGTCTAATTTTAGATTTATAATTGATTAATTAAAATCAATTAACTGAGTCTGCAAGCAATATTATCTCAACTAGTGAGGGGACCATGGGCCTATATAACCGAGCTTTCAATAAGTAAATCTACAATTCACCAATTAAATTCTCAACTTATTGATTCCGTCTTGCTCCACTATAGATTTGAAATTTAATACACTCTCAGTTATATAGAACGCTTTATATGTACCACGATATAGATACGTTATGATTATCCATTGTTATAATCCTAATAGTCAAGAATCCTCTATTGATGATCTACACTGAATAGGGATAAATTTACCGTTCTACCCTTCAATGTATTTTATCCTTAAAACACTTAGCTACTTATAAATGATACTTCACTAAACTAATGTAATTACTGAAATGAGGCCTCAATAATTTATCTCCATTCAGCCAAGCTCGAAGGAGATCATCCTTTCACTTCTAAATACCTATAGAAGCTATAGATTCCATATCTATGATTAGCGCTCCCACTCAATTGTACTATCATGTTCCCAAAATGTTTGTATCACCCAGACCAAAAAGTAGGCTTAATTAACAAATCAAAGAATACAAATAACACTCTTGAGATCGAACCTAACCATGTCAGGATTAAGATCCATAGACCTAAGATCAACCATGGATATTGACTTAAAAAGATATAACGGTAAGTTTAGGATATCTTATCTAAGATCAATATCGGTCTCTTCTAATGTATACTCCATACATCCGATACTTGTAAACTTTGCCAATGCCCTGGAAGGGACATAACACTTATCAAAGGTGTAAGTATACCTATCGCTGATTATCATGCCAGTCTAAATCCAATGAACTGACAAATCAGGGAATTAAACTTTTGAACATACAATCTTGATTATATTCCACTATGTTGATGACACTATAATCATGAACAAATACATATGTTCTGTAGTTAATAGAATTTATACATTAAACATCATCATGAAATAAATCATGTGAACCATGCAACATAAAATGTGATTTCTGATCTTTATTAATTAGTAAATCTAATTATATTCAAATGAGTTTTATTTAGGGCACAAAACCCAACAGTCAATTTGATATAATGTATAAACCATGATCAACTATTAAAGGCCAAGGCCTTGCTGATTTTATCCTTAAATTTTCTCATGAACAGGTATCTATTATAACTAAAGAGCGAGTTAACCTAGATGTGCTAGAAGGCATAGGTTGGATCTTAAATGTTGATAGAGCATCAAACAGTGAAGGATCAAGCAAAGGCATTATGCTAATCAGTCCAAATAAATATAAATTTCATGTGGCTATATGATTTGGGTTCAACGCCACCAACAACGAAGTCGAGTATGAAGCTTTAATTACGAGATCGAAGCTCACACTTAAAATGAAAGTCAAATACCTTAAAGCCTTCAGGGATTCCTAGATTGTGGTCTATCAGGTCAATGGAGAGTACATAGCTCAAGGAGGACGATTGGAAAAATATCTAGCTTATACTTGTGAGTTGTTATCTAAATTTAAGAAAATTATTGTTTGGAGAATATCGTGAGCTCAGAACTCCTAGGAAGATGCTATGGCATGACTGGCCTCAACTCGAGAAGTCGAATTACTCGATGTAATTCTTATGGACATACTTGACCGACCCACGATTAATCGTGAAGAAACCACTTGGATGACTCTAATAATCAATTATCTAAAAACTGGCAAACTCCTTGACGACAAGATTGAAGCCAAAAGACTATGTTATTGAGCTACTCGATACGTTATCTATGACGGGAAGCTATATCATAGAAGTTTTAATACAACCACTCTTCATATGTATAGATGGTGATAAATGCGATTACATCCTTCAAGAATTCCATAGAGGGATATGCAACAACCACACAGGAGGGAACTCCTTAGCCTTAAATGTCATGCGACAAGGGTATTATTGGCCGAGTCTACGTGCAGATGCGATCAACTTTGACAAAAGATGTGAAAAATGTCAATAAATCGCTACATATGTCAATAAACCACTAAGCAATCTTACTTTTATCACTAGCCCATGGCCATTTGCAATACGGGGCATAGATTTAATTAGTGAGCAACCAAAGGGCAAGGGAGGAGTTAAATATGCAGTGTTCGCTATAGATTATTTTACCAAATAGGTCGAGCCAGAAGCTCTTACAGTAATAATAGTTGTAAAAGTATGCGAGTTTGTGTATCGAGCCAATATATGCAGGTTTGCATTCCTTACAAGCTAATTTCAGATAACATCAAGCAATTCAACTGCAAAGAAATATGGAAGCTATGCGACGACTTATGGATACAAAAAGCATTTTCAACAGTCGCATATCCCCAAAGTAATGGACAAATTGAAATAGTTAATCAGATCATCAAACACACCATCAAAATGAAACTTGAAGAGCGAAAGGACGTCTGGCCAGAGGAGTAGCCACAAGTATCATGGTCATACAATACCACTACTCGATCAATTGAATAGTGAAACTCCCTTCTCGCTCTCCTATAGATGTGAAGCCATGGTTCCCATAGAAGTACGGGCAGACTCCCTTTGTCGTGATGCTTTTAACATTGAAGATAATGAATTGGGACAACTTCTCTAATTAGATTTATTGGAAGAAAGGCGCGATCAAGCTCAGGTAAAGAATAAGGTCTATCAACAAAGAACATCACGCTATATCAACTTTAAATTCAAGGAAAGAAGTCTGTGAGTAGGAGATTTGGTATTACATAAAGTCATGCATAATACCTGCAACTCAGCACATGGGGTTTTTGGCGAAAACTTGGAGGGTCCATACCTTATCACTGAAAATATAGGTAATGCAACATACTGACTTTTTGATCTTAACGACTCAATCTTTGACCGAGCATGGAATGGTAAACTCTTGAAGTTTTATTATGAATAATACTTTCATGTATATACTTAGCCAATTTTAATTGTTCAAAATTACCTAAGTATAAGGAGGATATGTACCATTATTACAATTAACAAATTACACTACTGATTATGAATAATATTGCACAATTTTCAAATTTTTTATCCTTGCAGTTATGTTTTTTATTTTTTTTATTACTTGTTCAGTAATTCTAACATTATGAACACCAAGAACTTCGTAAAGCACAAATCGCATGAATAAATGTTACACCAAGCTGTAAGAATAAGTCGCAATAATATCTTCGCACCAAGTTGTAGCTATGATCATGATAAATACTATAGCTATGAATATGCCAAGATGTATTTGTAACTGTAGGAAACAAACAAAACCACATTTAAAAACACTTAGAAATTTTAACGGAAAATTATCCCCAAAGGATACATTGTTCCAAACATTGCCAGAAATAATATGCAAAAGGTGCGATGCACAATTTTCTTAAAAGTTGATTACAAAACATGAGTACCCATGTACTGCTATTAAAAATTCAAACAAGAAAATATTATTTCTAAGTGGCAGTGGCATTAATGTTCTCTGCGACCTTTTCAGCAGCAACTACAACGTTAGCTCCAGCAACATTCCTGACTTCAATCCAAGTGATGGCCTCCTTAGGGAAAAGGTTAATGCTTAGACCTTGATTCTCAGTAGGAGACACAGTGTGAAATGCATTTGCCATTTCGACTGCCTCTAGACCAAAAATAGCAATGTCAAAATCAAGCAATTTTGTTAGGGTAGATGTAGTCATTGACAGCCTAGTCATAAGCTTTCTTCTTTTCTTCTTTTTCATTATTGAAGTCGCGGGTAAGAGTGACGACTTGATCCTCCAATTTCATGACTATCTCCTATGCTTGATTTTTAGCTTTGTCGAGATCCTCGATCTTCTTGTTCTTATCTACTGCCTCAAGGTTTACTTTCCTGATCCCCTCTTGAAACACCATTCTTTTTCTTCAAAAGCTCATTATCTTTGAGAACCTATTGATTCACAGTAATGGCTCGGGAGAAAATAGTCACCCCAAGGATCATGGACTCGACACAGTGAGTCTAAAGATCATTGACAGGCATTCCCTCAATATGGGTAACAAGGTCATCACTTACATATTTCTCCTACAGAGCCATGAAGTCATGAGCCTGAGCTTCTAGTTTCATCATGGGTTTCTTCCCCTTCTCTTGGACATTTTTTTGATGCTTTTTGGACAAGTCAATGACTAGGGGTCAACAACATCACTTTTCCTCTTTTAAGCAGGATTCACAGAAGATGGAGTCGGAACATCTTTCTTAGTCTTTGATTTGCAATTGAGGATCAGAGCATTCTTCAAGAACTTCATGTCTGCATAATGGATATTTTCTAAGTACAAGTAAATCGTGTAAACTCACATAAAATTATTAGTACAAGCAAAGTTGTGTTACCTAAGATTTGCCTCGGGGTCTGCTTCGGAAGACACTTGTCAATCTTCACTTTTTGCTTCTCAGAAGGATCTTTGTATACCGATTCTTGCTGAAGTCTAACGTTAGGGAAAATTAATTAATGTTCTCACAACTTAGGAGATGTGCAAAGAAGATGCCAATCTCGATCCCTAACTAGAAGATTAGTTAAAGCTTCAGCAATTCCCGCGTGATCTGGAGCTAACTCAAATAGAGCTGGTCTACCTACGAGTACAAACAAATGAGCATTTGTGAAACAGACAAGAAAAAGACTAAGTATGGAAATTAGCAACATACGAAGATGATGATTAAAGTCTATCCTAATTCCTGATAGTGAGAACGCATAAAACCACTTTGATTTTTAATCTCCCATACTGGATACTATACCTTCTACTCCATTGAGTTCAGAATTAGACCATTTGCTAAAACAATAGAAATTTTTGTCGTGACCAACATTTTAATGTCATAAAAGTAGCAGAGTCCTCAATCGTGGGTTCCCCTTGCGTGTATTCCATATACATCGCATAGGATCCAAGAACTATCCTATAACTGTTGGGAGTAAGTTGAAATAGAGATACATCATAATATGTCAAAATATCTTTGATAAAGGGATGGAAAAGAACAACAACACCACAACGAACAATGGATATTGAAATAATGACCACTTAAGATCTTATGATTGTGGGATTAGTATAAGGACGATGAGGATGCTGAATCGATATTGGCTTCGTGTATTCAATGTTTATCAGTTTCAATCTCTAGAACGTTGTCAGGTCAGATTTCATAACCTGTGAAACAAGGTCCTCACAGGAAAAGGGTTCATCAAGAGGCGCATCCTCAACCCAGTCCGCATCATCCTCATCGTCACCCCTTTCTTCCCCACAATCAGGTAAATTGAAATCTTGTGCCATTTCCACGACTTTTGCATTTGGGACAACCCTTGGATGAATAAAGCTCCCCTGAGCCGATATCCTAATATGAATTTCTAAAACGATGAATATAAACACATAAAAGGTATGAGAAACTTTACAGTGGTTGCAGCGGAATTAAATGACTCCTTCCGCTCAGATCTCTAACCCTTGTATCCTTTCTGGAGCAGAGTATCACAAAGATCTAAGCCCGATTCTCCTTCTTGTTGTTAGGATTCTTCACAGTCTTACATACTATGATTGAGGACTAACTTGTTATGTGTGGGCATGCACTCAATCACTAATGGCTGAATTTTGGTTTGTGAAGAAATGCTATGGTATTTCGAATTAGAAGAAGAAGAAGGAAGAGGTCTCATCAACCTAGAGAGAAAACTAGGTTTTTAGCTTTGGAGGAATTAGTTGGATAATGAGACCATAGCCTTCCTTTTCTACTAAATTCCAATAGGGTTAGGGTTGAACTATTTGGAATAAAAATTGATAAAAATAGAGTAAAATAGGCACCTAATGGCCGGCCATATGATGGGCTCTACATTAGTTTGGTTTTTGGCATTTTTCTCAACTATTTTATCTATTTTTCACAAATACCACTTTTTGCAACTTCAACCCTATAAATGCAAAAACTATTTATTTAATAATTAAAATAACTATCAAATAAAATTGTCATTTATAATATTTATTAATTCGACTCCACAAAGTCTCTTAAATAAAAAAAATTAACCCTAAAATATCGTTTCTTCACAATCAAGCCATATCTTAGTGAAAAATTCATAAACTAGACATAGTCTAATTTTAGAATTATAATTGATTAATTAAAATCAATTAACTGAGTCTTACAAGCAGTTTGTCTCAACTAGTATGGGGACCATGGGCCTACATAACCAAGCTTCCAATAAGCAGATCTAGAATTTACCAAGTAAATTCTCTAAATTATTAATTCCTCGTTGAACCACTATAGAACTTGGAACTGCACTCTCAGTTACATAGAACGCTCTATATGTTGCACGATATAGATACGCTATTAATTATCCAATATTATAATCCCAATAATCAATGATTCTCTATAGATGATTTACATTGTATAGGGACAAAATTACCGATACATCCTTTCAATGTATTTATCCTTAAAACACTTACCCACCTATAAATGATATTTTAGTGAACTAATATAATCACTAAAATGAGCGCTCTATCATTTATCTTTATTTAGCCAAGCTCGAAGGAAATCATCGTTTCACTTTAATGTTCGGATAGAAGCTATAGATTCCATATCTATGATTAGCGCTCCCACTCAATTGTACTATCGTGTTCCCAAAATGTACGTATCACCCAGACCAAAAGGTAGGCTTAACTAACAAATAAAAGAACATAAATAACACTCTTGAGATCGAACCTAACCATGTCAGGATTGAGATCATTTGATCTAGGATCAACTAGGTGATATTGAATTGAATAGATATTACGGTAAGATTATCATATCTAGTTCAAATTCAATATCGGTCCCTTTTGATGCATACTCCATACATCCAACCCAAGCTTACTTTAAATAACGCCCTCGAAAGGACATAGCACTTATCCAAGGGGCAAGTAAACTATGTTGTAGATTATCATATCAGTTAAACTCTATGTACTAATAAATCTAAGAATACATTTAATCACACAATCTTGATTACTTTCCACTGTGTTGACAACACAATAAACAAGAATATCAATGTGATAAGGGTTTGGATGAATTTATTTATCAAATAAGTAAATATATGATCACATGAACCAAATAACACATTAAACAAGTAATGAAATTAAATATGTTTCTTTATTGATAACTGAATAGAAAAGATTACATTGAAACAGAGTTTTATTTAGGGCACAAAGCCCAACAAACTCCCACTTGCACTAACATAAAACTATCAGTACATTTCAATTAATCCTAAATTCAACTGTGCTTTTCAAATGTAGTTGCAGTCAATACTTTGGTGAATGGATCAGCTAAGTTGTCTTCAGTGTCCAATTTCTCCACCAGTACGTCCCCTCTTGCCACATATTCTCTGATGATGTGGTATTTCCTCTCTATGTGTTTGTTTCTCTTGTGGCTTCGAGGCTCTTTACTATTGGCTATAGCACCAGTATTGTCACAAAGTAACACCAGTGGTTTTTCCATTCCAAGAACAACACCAAGTCCTGGGAAGAACTTTCTTAGCCAAACAAGTTCTTTAGCTGCCTCAGCGGCAGTTATGTACTCGGCCTCCATGGTAGAGCCTGATATTGCAGTTTCTTAGTGCTTCTCCAAACAACAGCTCCACCCCCAAGAGTAAAAACTATCCCAGATGTAGACTTTCTGTCATCAAGACAAACCTGGAAATCAGAGTCGGTATAGCCTACGGGATTTAAAGCACCACCCTTGTAGACTAACACATAATACCTAGTACTTTTCAAATATTTCTGAATTTGTTTAACTGCAGTCCAATGTTCCTATCCTGGGTTTGTCTGATACCTGCTCACAATTCCTAATAGCATATGTCAAGTCTAGTGCATAACATTGCATACATTAGACTCCCAACTGCTGAAGCATAAGGAACCCTTCTCATGTCGTCTATCTCTTGAGGATCAATGGGACACTGTTCCTTAGATAGATGGATACCAAATCTAGAAGGCATTTGTGCCCCTTTGGCATTGGTCATTGAGAATCTCTCTAAAACCTTATCAATGTAAGTTGTTTGGGAGAGAGCAAGGGATTTGTTCTTCTGGTTTCTAATGATCTGAATACCAAGAACATAAGAAGCTTCACCCAAATCTTTCATTTCGAATTCAGTGTCAAGCCATTCCTTAAAGTTAGTGATTTTCTTGATATTATTACCAATAATCAAAATGTCATCAACATAAAGGACCAGGAATACTACCACTTGATTATCCTTGAGTTGGTAAACACAAGGTTCATCTTTATTTTGTTGAAAGTCGTAGGTCGTGATGATTTCATCAAACCTTTTGTTCAAAGAGCGAGAAGCTTGCTTAAGTCCATAAATGGACCTATTGAGTTTGCAAATTTTCTTTTCTTGCTCTGGAAGAACATAGCCTTCTGGTTGCCCCATATAGATGGTTTCTTTAATAATTTCGTTAAGGAAAGCTATCTTGACATCCATTTGCCAAATTTCATAATCGAAAGCAGCAGCTATGGAGAGAAGAATTCGGATGGATTTGAGCATGGCGACCAGACTAAAAGTTTCCTCATAGTCCACACCTTCTCTTTGGGTATAACCCTTAGCGACCAGTCTAGCTTTAAAAGTTTTGACTTCGCCTCCAGCACCTCTTTTCTTCTTGTAGACCCACTTACATCCAATTGGACGATAATCATCAGGTGCGTCAACATATTCCCGGACTTTGTTTTTTTTTCATGGAATCCATTTCTGAATCCATGTCAACTGACCATTGTTTCTATTCTGGACTTGCTATTGCCTGTTTATAGGTTAATGAATCGTCATCAATACTGTCACCAACGACGATATTGATTTCACCATCCAAGCCATAACGAGATAGTTTTGTAGAAACCCTCCCACTACGACGAGGAGTCGTGGTCTTCTGAACAGGAACATTAGTGGTAGATTTCTCGGTTGTATCAGCTTGCAAAGGTTCAACCGAGGGAGTGGGATTATCCTCTACGTGAGTAGAAAAGGATGGAACATTAGAAGGAGTTATATCTGAAATCATTTCTCTCAATACTACTTTGCTTTGCAGCTTGAAATTCTTAATATAGTCATCTTCAAGGAAAGTGGCATTTGTGGAAACGAACACTTTATCATCCTTGCGACTATAAAATAGTCCACCCCTAGTCTCTTTATAATTTCCAATAAACATGCAAACCTCAGTTCGCTTTTCTAGTTTGCCATCTTTCTTTCTTATGACATGAGCAGGAACCCCAGATTCTATTATGGCGTAAACTAGGTACACGACCATTCCACAATTCTAAAGGTGTCTTAAGGACTGATTTAGATGGAACAACATTTAAAATGTTAGTTTCCATCTGAATAGCATATCCCCAGAAGGATGTAGGTAGAGTTGAGTAGCTAAGCATGGACCTAACCATTTCCCAAAGCGTGCAATTTCTTCTTTCTGCAACTCCATTTTTCTGTGGAGTGCTAGAGGCAGTCAATTGGGATTCAATGCCAAGTTCAATTAAATGATCTTTGAACTGCATATCCATATATTCTCCACCCCTTTTAGTTCGCAAGATCTTTAGGGTTTTACTCAATTGATTTTGTTCCAATGCTAGAAATTCCTAAAACTTTTCAAACGTTTCGGATTTCTTATGCATAAGGTAAATATGACCATATCTAGAGTAATCGTCGATGAAAGTGACAAAGTACTCATAACCACCTCTAGCTTTGACATTCAGTGGTCCACAAAGATCTGAATGTACTATGCCTAGTGGCTCCTTGGCACGCTCTCCCTTTGCAGAGAAAGAACGTTTTGTCATTTTGCCTTCTAGGCAAGATTCACAAACTAGTAATTCACCTAAGGTGACATTTTTCAATGGACCACCTTTGGTTAACTTGTGAAGTCTATCATAGCCTATATGACCAAGACGTAAGTGCCATAGATATGTTTCATCTTCATTATCGATCTATTACTATTTGTGGTTTCTAGGTTTAGCTACTTTAAACAGTTCGTTATTAAGCGCAAATGTTTCTTCTGGTCTTAGAACATAAAGCCCCTGTTCCATTGAGGCAACACAAATTTGAATGTCATTTTGAGAAATGGTAGAACCAGAACTGGAAAAATCTAATTTGTATTGTTGCAACTGTAAGCATGAAACAGAACTCAAGTTTCTACTGAAATTTGGAATGAATAAGACATTGTCTAAATCCAAAATTCTATTCTAAAACTTGATTTTGGCTTTTCCTCTAGCTCTAACCAATACCATTTTTCCACAAAATTACCATCTTTAAGTTTCAACTCTCCTGATTTCAAATAATTCCAGTTTTCAAGCAATTGCAATGAACAACAGACATGGTTTGTAGATCTAGAATCAAGCCAAAATGTTCTTAAGTGTTCTTGGATTGTTCTTATTGCTGGTTCAATCTGTTGTGAAGGATAATCTGAGGAAGTGGAATCACTTTCTCTATTCTTCTCAACTGAGCTTGAAGTAGTAGGATTGTTGGAGGAATTATTCTCAATATCTTCAGCTTTTCTTTCGCCCTTATCTGCATCACTAGAGAAGGATCTCCATGCAAGTGACAATTTCTGCTCATAAGCACGCAATTCAGCATCCAGCTTGTTTATGTCGGATGAGTTCAAATTGTTTAAAATAATTTGGTTAAACTCAGGTGATAAGCTGTTGAGAATAAAATGAACTCTCTGCTCTTCAGATAAAACAATTCCCAGCTTAGCTGCTTTTGGGAATTTCATGTTCATCATGAGCAAGTGTGAAGTGATACTCTGACCAAGAGTCATCTTCACACTTTTGAGTTCATTCCTAAAGGCATATTCTAGATGAGGATTGGGGTGTGGGTTGTACATTTTGACACTACAAATATCAATAAATAGAAATAAATTATTGGTTCAATAAATTCATACACAAGTTTTGAAAATAACAAGTAAAGCAAATATATTTGCAAAAATACCAAAAACTAAACATATATATTATTTTTCAAGGTTTCCAACCTAATGAAATACAGTGTCCCGGTAGGCGAGAGTCAAAGATAACATCAGTTGAATAGAGTAGTCAGCTCATCTAAAATGGACACCATTTTATCAACCTTTTATTCGATCAAAATGAGAATCCAACGTTTTTCCGGTAGGCGAGAGTCAAGGTTATTCTCATTTTATGAGCTTCCACCATTAATTGTTTCATATTCTGTAAGTTTATCTCTAAGTAGTCACCGTAGGGGAGAGTCTAATAGAGACGAAAACTTACAAAATACTTATCATATGAGATCTTACGGTGTTAAATGCTTTCAACGAATAACCATCCATAAGGGGGACGAAGTCTAGCGTCTCGAGGTTATATTGAAAATATTTAACCATTGTAAGACCAACAACGGAGATCGAATATCTCTTTGATTAAAGCTCATTATTTTAAATAATGTATTTTTAATTAATCACTTATTTTAATCCATATATTTTTATAATGAAAATTACTTAATTTAAGTTGATCCAAAATAAATTAAATAATTAATTCTCAACTTTAATTTAATTTTCGAAAATCATTATATAAAAATATAAAATTTCGAAAATAATTAAAATGTAATAAAATAAATATTTGAAAAATATCTAATTTAAGTTGTTCCAGAAATTGAAGATGATGTGTACTATAGTGATCTAGAGAGCAAGGACTATGATAAAATGTTGAGAGATATGACTAAGCCAGGTACACATTACATGATGGGGAAGGATATGGTTACTCCGAGGCATATCATAAATACCAGTTTAAGTTATTTCAGCAAAATGTGGAACAAATTTGTGATTAATAACTTGCTTCCTTCTTCACAACAAGGGGAGATCAATATTGAGAGGTTGTATCTGCTGCACTACATTTGTTCAGGAAAAAGTATCAATGTTGGCAAACTGATTCATTCCAACATTTGTACTATAACTAGGGGGTCTAAATCTACTGCTCACGGTTATGCTTGTTTGATCACTAGCTTATGTTCAAGAGTAAGTGTGCCTATGTTTGAGCAGGAGCATTGGGAAGCATCGGGGGTCCTTGATCATAACATTGTTATGCATTTAAAAGCTAATTACCATGGAATAGCTCGACCCACTGACTTAGGCTTCGAGGAGCAACTGGAGGAGTTTTTTCCGTTACAACAAGATACACATTCCTCGTCCTCTTCACAACCTCCACCATCGCGACCTCATTCTAGGCCATCCTCATCTCAAGTTACTGAGGGCTAGAGCACCCAGTTTGGTGACTTTGAGCAACAATTTGCATCGTATGAACGAAATCAACAAGTGATGATGCAAAACATCGAGGAGTTGCAACATCGTCAGTTCATGATGCACAACTTTTAGGCTAAGTTTTATGCTACGTTTGCCTATCACTCGGGGTATCATGGTTATCCTCAATTTCCTGATGAGCTCCGATGTTCATATCAACCACCTGGGTGTCATGATGACGTTCCACCTACTACTGATGGCAGTAATACAACTATGGACCCGTAGCCCTAGTTGCTCTGGTTTGTTTTCTCTCCTTTAATTTTATTGCACACTGGGGACATTATTTATTTTATGTTTGGCGATGGGAAGGCGATTTTCATGTTTTTATTTTTTGTCATTTTATTTTAATTCATTTTTGGTTTATATGGGTAGATTTAAGGTTTTTTTTAATTTTTGGATGACTATATCAACGTTAACTTATGACTTATGTGAATTCGATATATAATGAACTTATGATGAACTCTTTGATATTATTTAGTATGTGTGAAAAACTTTTGGATTGTGTGCTTAACCTGTTATGCTTGCTTTTAGTATTGTGATATGATTTATGTGTTATTCTACTTGTTCTATATGTTGTGATTTTATGTGTCTATGTAGACTTGGTTTGATTTAGTTTATATTGAGATAACTAGAACTTGTGTGATTAATTTATTGAGGTGAAATCCTAAATCTTTGTTGTGTAGAAATGATTAAGGCAATTTTCTTTAAAAAGTTTGAGCCAAAAAGCTAACCTTAATATATTATCGTTTGTTATCCTATTTTGAGCCTAATTTTTCCAATTTGCATTCTTTATTAAAAACAAAATGCATATTTATCCTTGATTATGAGCCATAAAATAAATTATCCTTACCATATTGTGTACCATAAATATAGGTTATTGTGTACTGAATGAAAAATATGATGTAAGTAGGATGAGACAATTTTTTTCTGAGAATTATGTTGAAAAGGGTGTATGTGCATAGAGAGTTATGATCCAAGTACATTATGTTGAAAAGTTCTCTTGTTGAAAAAAAATAAAATAAAATAACAACAACAGCTTTGAAGAGAGAAAAAATTCATAATATGAAAAAAAAAATAGCAAGAGATATATTTGAGAGGATTACAACTCTAATGATATGAATAAAGAGGTATCAAATGAAAAAAAAAATATTATCGGGAGAAAAGGAAATTTATGATGAAGGTTTTGTATTTTTGATTAGATTTGTAAGTTTATGGTGTAAAACTAGCCTAAATGACATTCTTATCTACCATTTACCTAAGTCAAACGTTACATGCCTATAAAGTCCTTTTGATCTAACATGACTTTAGTTTAAATTAGTGGAGATAAATTTGTTATACAAGCCTATGGTTATCTTGAATGTTTTGTGGTAAGGGTGGTCTTTATGCACATGAATTACATGCATATAGAGTTAGTAGAATTGACATATACACATTTTTATCAAATATAAAATATTGGAAGTTATGTTTAAATGAGTTGAAATTCTAGTCTTTTGTTTGAAGTGCATATTGAATAATGGAAAGAGAGTTTGTATTTTGAGATAAATTACATTTGGTCTAAGTCTCTTGATTTTTCATCCAATAATTGACTTGTTAGTTTTTTTAAGTTTTTAGTTTCATTCTTTTTCATTCCTTAAGGACAAGCAAAAGTTTAAGTTTGGGGATGTGATGAGTGCACATTTGTACACTCATTCAGAGTTAATTATTAGTTAAATTAGCATTTATTTCTTAAACTTTGTATAAATTTGATGTGTTTTCTATAGTGCGCAGTATTATGCATAAAATGATGAAATCGTGATAACTTAGAAGTGAACTTTGCATATTTGAGCGAAGTGCCGAAATCAAGGAGCAATCGAGTTGAGATACAAGCTGAATTACGAAAAATTGGTGCCATGCACTATAGCGCAGGGAATAGGCGCTATAGCGCATGACTGAAAAAAAAAATATCGCGTGTAGGAAAAAAGATAATTTCAGCACGTGGTTATTTCAGGATTTTTCTCTTAGGTGCTATAGCGCAGGGTGTAGGTGCTATAGCGCAACACTTATCATTTTTAAGAAAAAAAAAATCCTAATTCTAAGAGGATTGATCTATCTTTGTTGGCCTATATAAATAAGCATGTAAATCGTATTGAGGTACGACTACAGAGATAGAAAAAGCAATTTTGAGATTATAGAAAATACATTTAAGAGCAAGAGAGAAGAGATTCGAAGGATCATCATAAACTTTCATCATTAAGAGTTCTTTTCTTCTTCTTCTTCTTTATTCTTTTGTTTAGTTATTTAATTATGAACATGATTATTATGGTTATTATGTTGTGATTTATGAACTAAATGTTGGGTTTTTGTGCCCTAAATAAAACTCATTTCAATATAATCAGATTTATTAGTTAATAAAGACCAGAAATAACATTTTATGTTGCATGGTTCACATGATTTATTTCATGATTATATATAATGTATAAATTCATTAAGTCCAGAACATATGTATTTGTTAATGATTATAGTGTTGTCAGCACAGTGGAATATAATCATGATTATATGTTCGAAAGTTTAATTCCCTGATTTGTCAGTTCACTGGATTTAGACTGGCATGATAATCAGCGATAGGTATTCTTACACCTTGGATAAGTGTTATGTCATTTCCAGGGCATTGACAAAGTTTACCAGTATCGGATATATGGAGTATACATTGGAAGGGACCGATATTGAACTTTGATTAGATATGTTAAATTTACCGTAATATCTATTCAATTCAATATCACCTAGTTGATCCTAGATCAAATGATTTTAATCCTGATATGGTTAGGTTCGATCTCAAGAGTATTATACATGTTCTTTGATTTATTAGTTAAGCCTACTTTTGGGTCAGGGTGATACGTACATTTTGGGAACATGATATTATAATTGAGTGGTCGCGCTAAACATAGATATGGAATCTATGACTTCTATAGGTATTTAGAAGTGAAATGATGATTTCCTTCGAGCTTGGCTAAACAGAGATAAATGGTTGAGTACTCATTTCACTTCGCTGAAATATCATTTATACGGAGCTAAGTGTTTTAAGGATAAAATACATTGAAGGGTGTAACGGTAATTTAATCCCTATACAATGTAGATCATATATTAGAGGATCATTGATCAAATTAGAATTATAACAATGGATAATTAATAGTGTATCTATATCGTGGAACATATAGAGCGTTCTATATGACTGAGAGTGAAATTCTAAGTTCTATGCGTGGATGCATCAAGGAATTAATAAGTCAGTGAGTTTACTTGGTAAACTCTTGATCTGCTTATTGGAAGCTCGGTTATATAGGCCCATGGTCCCCATACTAGTTGAGACCATACTGCTTGTAAGACTCAGATAATTGATTTTGATTAATCAATTATAATTCTAAAATTAGACTATGTCTAGTTTATGAATTTTCACTAAGCAAGGGCAAAATTGTGAAGAAAAGAGATTCTAGGTTTATTTGTTAATTAAGAGACTTTATATGTCTAATTAATAGATATATTAAATGACAATATTATTTAATAATTAATTTTTAGTTATGAAATAATTAGAATTGGCATTTAAGTGGTTAAATTGGAAAATTGGCGTTTTAGAGAAAATGGGATGGAAAAATGACAAAATGGCAAAATTGCAAAGTGGGGCCCAATAATATCCTATGGCCGGCCACACTAAGAATTTACCATTTATTTTTCTATTATTTTAATGCCAAATAAATCTAGCCTAAACCTAAGTGGTTACCTATAAATAGATAGTGATGGCTCATACTTAACAGTTTTTTTTTATGAAATTTCTTGTCTTCAGAAAGTTGAGCCTCCTATTCTTTTCTTTATAGCCAAAACCAATACCTCTCTTTTCTTCTTCAATAATTTCGAACCTTGAGTGAATGAGTGAGTGCCCACACACATCAAGTGGTATCTCAATCATAGTGTGGAAGATTGTGAAGAATCCAATCAACAAGAAGGAGAATCAGGCTCAAGAAGGAGAGAAAGTGATCCAGGTTCAGATCTTGATAATGCTCTGCTACAGAAAGGAATCAAGGGCTAGAGATCTTAACGAAATGAGTCATTATGTTCCGCTGCACCCAATGTAAGGTTTCCTTAAACCCTTATGTGTTTATTTCATTGTTTTAGAATTCATATTAATTAGGATGTTAATGAAACATACTTGTTAGTAAATCTAGATCCTGGTAAAATATTTCCAACACTAAACACTCATTTTAGAGTGTTGATGGAACTATTTTAGGTTATGAATTTAAGTTTTTAGATTATTCCCATATTTGTTCTTGTTATTTGTTTATGTAATTTTGTGCTAATTATCATCTTCTTAATGCTTGATCACCATTAATAATTAGTATAGAGATTTTAGGTTTTACACTTGAGAGAGGTAATCTAAAATCGGACTTAGAATTGCATGACATATGAAAGTTGTGATATTGAGAAATTCCGCTAATTCTATGAGTTTCATTTAAAGAGAACCATATTATTTTATGAGTGCTTATTTGATTAACATTGAATAAAGATATCGTGTTAGTTAATTTAAGCTAAATCTATCATCGCTCTAGAGAGATTAGTAGGTTATAAGGATTCTTGAAACTACAAATATTATGATAAATTGGGATAATCAGTAAATTGAGATTCATAGTTAGAAATAGGGAAATTAATGCTCTAGGTTTTTACTTCTTGATTAAAAATTGTTGCTTGTCTACTTATTTTTCTATTTACTTTATTACTTGATTCTTAATTATAATTTACTTTGGGTTATCTAATTAAAGTATAAAATTAAAGAGTATAATAGTTAGTAAAATTTAATTATCAATTCCTGTGGTTCGACAACCTTTTATTAGTATTAAAACTTTGCTATAACAATGTTGTACGCTTGTAGCAAAAAAATAGTTATCAACTTGCATTCTATATAAATGAGTGATTCAAATTAAATAAACCAAGTTGAAATCTTTGCAACAGTGGACTAAGCAGACCACTCTGACTGAACTACTATAATTCCCTTATGCTCCCTTTACTTTTTACTTTTATGTCATCTGTTTAGTAGCTAATAGTTTGACTACTCGCTACTCTAAGTGAGTACTCGCACATTTTTAATTAAGTATTTTTAAATGTATTAAATACACGCACGATTTTGGTGTTGTCTAAAATTCTCCGACCAAAGAGAAGTGTCTGTCTATTGAGTTTTTTTTCTTGCTTTTTTAATTAATTAAGTTTAGCAAATACATATTTTATGTTATTCATACTAATAATAATAACGGATATATATACATAATAGCTAGCGCATAAAAAAAATTATTTGTTGATTATTTTTTTACACTTTGTGATGGAATCATTTCGATAAATAAAGTGAATGTGAATTCAAAAACTTAGTGTATAATGTGATGCAATTATATGACACTACACCGAACTTTTGATTTAGTTAATAATGTCACTAATATTATACATTTATTTGTGATTATATCGTAGCAAGTGTAATTGCAATCACATTCAAAGTTGTAGTAAGTGTATGATGATGTCAATTAAAAACTTCTATATAGGAGAGACATATAGATGCGGATTAATTGTCACTCATCATATTAAAATATATATACCTATAATATATAAGTACCATATTTGCCTAGGAAAAATGAAAACCTTGGATCGTAAACGAACGACTTTAGTGGGAAATTTTGTAGGCTTTTGCTTAGTTAGTACTCTTAATGAGAGTCTAAATCTAAACAAGATCACTAAATTAATGGCTCTTTTGCTCTAAAAGCACGTAATCTTAATCTAATATAATACATTAAATATATATATAATTTGGTGTAGTTTAGATATATAATATGTAATTCATATTTTAACCCTCTCATGCGCGTACAATTCAGTTCTTTTTATGTTTTGGTATAGTTATAACAAAATTAGCTACATTTTGTGTCTTGCTTTTCATTAGCTGCATTTTCTGTTTCTTAGTTAATGTATGTACGTAAAACAGATATATGGATTGGATGTGAACAAATTAGGTTTGTATTGCACAGTAATATATTAAATTGTATAATTTTGATATATATTAAAATATTATATTTGTATATGCACACACGAGTTCATACCCAACATCGTATTATATAATATATAATATAATTTAATATAAAAATATAACAATATATATCATTATACTACAAACCCATATAATTATTTCTATGAGGTTGGTAGTGAACAAATAATTTACCATAATAAGTACACTTTAACAAATTATAACGTTATATACTATATTTCTATATCAAACTATACTAAATATTAAACCAATGGTGCAAGTTGTGGATTTGTCGACTTTGATTGCATGTGCATGCTTTATTTCATAGTTTTAATTGCTTGATAAGAAATCAAGCTATAATGCACGCATGTGCAACTAATTCGATACCCATATATATTTCTATCAAAACAATTTAAATGTTAATTGGGGTACTATAGTTTTGGCAGATCGATAGGTAATTAATGCAAGGATTTTAGAGAAAACACAAATATATATAATAAATATACATTTATGTATATAAACAATTAAAAAAAAAACAAGATGTAAAGGAATTTAATGAACCCCTTAATTAATTATAAACCGAACGTTGAATATTGCATTCCATCTTGACAAAGTATACAAATTAATAACACCCTCTCGAAAGTAAACGTATAGCTCTAACAAAACTGTGTTAAGCTTTTTCAATTAAGAATGTATAATGGAAAAATAAATTATAAATCAATGGATACATTTTATACTCATAAAGTACTTCAAATATATAAATGATGAAATTACACACAGCTTCTTGATCATGATCAACGTAATAAAAAATGCATGTTAATAATACTAAAATTATATGTATTGCGTTTTTGAGAACCACCAATTCATTTCACGTGGTTTTGTTTTATTGAATATATTGCGACAAATTAAATGACGAACCTCTCATCACGTATATATATACACGACATGATCAATCATTATTATATGACGATCATATCATATATATATATAGATAGTATCATTTTTTTTCTTGATCAAGCGTAGTCACAAAGACCGTAGATACAATACTGTGTATCCTTACAGCGATAGTTACATTCTCCACAATGCCTCTTGTCGAAAGCCAGGTCGACGCACTCCCCTCGGCAGCAAGTCTGAGTGTACTTACACTTCTTCTTGCAGGCGCCGCAGTTGTGCTGATCGTACATCAAATCCATGCACTTGTTGTTGCAGCAAGTAGTAGCATTTCCGTAGCCTGTGTAGCACACCTCGTTGTCCTTGTGGCAATGGTCTGCGGCTCTAGGGTTTCTTTCCTTTGTATCAGCCAGAAACCTACTCACTCTTTTCGAAGGAACTACTTTCTCTCCATCTTGATCATTTTCTTGGTTCAGCTCTCCCTTCTGACTCCATCCAATACCTTTCTCTTCTTCAGTAGGGTTGGTCAGGGTGATCAAGGCCACGGATAAGGCCATTGCTATGGCGAATAGGAAGATTATCTTGATGGCTTCCATGGCTACTTGATACCTTATTTAAGTCTGTTTTGTTCACTATAATATACTTGAAAGGGGAAGATGTAGAGATGGAATGAGAAGAGGAGGCTAGAGAGAGAATTAAGAGAGAGAAAGAAGTTGTGATTTGTTTGGCATGTGATGGAGGGAAGACTTGAGGTTTATAGTAGGGTTTGACGCGGGAAAAGTGGTGAAAGGTGGTGGTTTTTGGGGATGTGCTACGAAGAGTGTGGTCGAATAATTCTAGGGCTTATACTTTATACATAGAAAAGAAACTTAAAGAAATAGTGATTTAGAGCACTCCATAGTATATCATGTTAATGACATGCTTGAAATTACAATTTCAGATGGCATGCTTTGTGGAAAGCAAACTAAAATGTCAGAAAGTCAAAAGGGTAATATCGGTATTTGTGATCCTTGATTTGTGATGAAGTAAATAGGGGAGTGCCCCATTAGCAAGAGCTCATTAATTATGTGCAATATTGGGCCGACCTGAAGAAATTTTGCCATGCCTTTAGGAGAAGCAAAGGAGTTTTGGTGTAATGATAAAAAAATATTAATGCATGGGGGGAAGTACTACACACACTATGCCAACAGCCAAATGGACCCTTTTCATACAAGACTAGTTGACGTTTTCCGTTAATTAAACTATATAGTTGAATTGAACCCTAAGATGGGTCTTAGTACAACCCATCTCGTTTTCCATACATATTACTCTTTACAATTATAATTATAAAAATTATTCAATAATTAACATGTAACTGCAAAGTTAGCAATCTCTCAAGGCTAGAGAGAATACACGTTTTCTATGTAACAAGTAATATTGGAAACCATAGTGAGTATCGAATGGAAGAGCAACACATGTCATGATCAAATCGCGCGTCTCCTTTTCTTTTTTATATTGTTTGACTAGTTATGTTTACAATGAACGTTTTCTATTAATAATGATCATATATAAATTCTGTTATTAGTGCAGTGTTTTTTAGCTTTGTCCCTATAGCTAACAAATACGTCTTATTATATATAATCATATATATATATGATGACAGATTCAAGCAATAGAAAATAAATTAAGAAAATGAAAATTGATCTGCGCGGCTTCAATTTAATACTGTTTGTTTATGTTTATGATGTTGCCTTGTTGTAGTGAGAATTAATGCATCATCATGTTAAGGTTCTTTCTATTATTTATAACTAGGAAACAAATTAAAATTTGGGTGCAGTTATATTTTGTTTAGTAATAATAAACTATAATAGAATTTGTATTTGTTATTTTTATTTCTTTATTTCGTTAGTGGACTACTGCTGTGAGCTTCTTCCTTTGTGGTCCCTTTGCACCACTTTAAATACTCTGTATTAATTGTTTCCTAAAATGGTTTGAGGAAATACAAAAATCTTTGCCTTATTCTGAGATGGTATTAGAGCTGTAAAGGCTCCTCCAATGGCGTCTGAAAAGTACAGGCTCAACACCCTTGCTTGAAAATCAACAACAAAATGACCCACCAAATTCAATACCAAACGTTACTACCAATATTGTTGCTTTAGCCACTTAATTTCCTTCAGTCAGCCAAACACTATCCATCAGACAAATTATCTTGTTTGGAAGATGCAGATGCTCAACATCATTATCCCTAATGGTCTATTACAAGAAATATAACTTTTAGCTACTAAAAATTTTAGTAGCCAATAATGGATATGTGGTAGCTAATACATGTTTTGCTATCAAATTTTTTGGTAGCGATTTGTTAGTTCAATTATGGTCGCTAAAAGTACTATGCTACCAAATTTTCAATAGTTGTTGCTATTCTTTTTATAACAAAACATATTTATTCTAGTAGCAAAATTATTAAATTTAAATATCCAATAAAATTATCTTACTACCAATTTTTTGTAGCAAAATATATAAAATAATTAAGAATAATATTAAGTATAAATAATTTGGTAGCAGAAATCTGATTTTTTTTCTTTTCTTTAATATAATATATATTATTAATTTTTCAAATACATTATCAAGAACTTAAGTATATTATGAAATTTAAATATACAAAAATACTTAAATTTATTAAAGAAATTTAAGGTATATAATTTGTACACGCATCGATTCATAGATATTGAATCACATTTTTAAGTGCACACATGAGCAAATCTAGAAGTAGTTTGGCTTCTTGTTTTGGAATATTACTAGATCCCTGCACTTGACAAAACTGCGGAGAGTTCCAGGTGAAAAGAGTCCTCAGAATATAGTATGAGCATCTTTGATTCTTCTCCAAGTCTAAGAGCTTAAGGGTTCGTTTGGTATGCCGTATTACACCGTATTGTATTGTACAGTATTATATTAAATTGTACTTCATGCAATATTTGTATGTAAGACTATATGTAGTATTAAGTTTTATGGGCACCTAAATATATAATATTTTATTATAAATTAAAGTTTAATATAGTATTATATAAAAATATAATATATATTCTATAATTTAATATAATACAATACAATACGACTTAATACAATGTACTAAACGAGTACTAATTAAGTAGTGTTGTCAAGGTAGCTCCAGAAGTAGATTTCGAATAACAAGAAAGCTTCTGGTTGTAATGCAGGTTTTAGCAATACTTAGCATGTGGTCAAGCACCTTCAGTTGTAATACATGCATTTCCCTCTCGACCCAGTTTGATAGTCTCCACAAACAAGCACAACCCTAGCTTGTACGCGTCTTCCGGGACCTCGCAGGCTAAGAACTTATTCTAAAGTAGTTTTGTCTTCACATTATCTGACCGGTTGAAATAGAGATTTATCAACCGATTAGACCCTGACTTGGCTTCTCTCTTCGTCTGTTGGCCCCTTTGTGAAGTTGAGGCCTGTAATCAGCGCGAACTCGACCACACCAAATTTCATCTCGTTCCGTGCAATGTAAAACCACATTTTGTCATCCTTCTCAACATTCACAATCATTTTATGCAGCATCAGTTGGTGGAATAGTACTGACGAAAATGATAGAGTACCAGCCTGCCAAAATTGACCGAAAGGACTTGCCTTTGCCCTATCAGTCAAACTGTGCTTCTTAAATTTTGGTTTGATCAACTTGCTAAAAACACCACTTCCTCTGTAGGTCACACGACCTGCAAAATGCTCAGGGAATGGAACTATAAGCTTCAGAGCCATCTGCAACAGAGAAAAAAAAACCAGCAATGATATCGATAACATATCGATAATATGTCGATATTGCATCAACATCCAAGGAAAGAATTAAAAAAGAGTTCATCATCCTATTTGTCGACATCATATCGACATCCTATCGACAAAATATTGATATGAAAACTATTTAACCCAGTTTAATGTCTTTGCTTTAATATCGACATATTATCGATATCTTGTTGATATCCTATCGATAAACAGTTTAAGAATAAACCTCCTCAAATATGTCGACAAACCATAGATAATATGTCGACATCCTATCGATAAACAATATTTAAAAAATACTCCTGTTCAAATATATCGACAAACCATAGATAATATGTCGATAACCTATGGATATATAGTTTAACAAACCAAGAAAAATATGTTCAAACCGTTGGGTTTTGTGCCTTAAATAAAATCAATTTCAATATAATTAGATTTACGTATTAATAAAGATCAGAAATCACATTTTATGTTGCATGGTTTACATGATTTATTTCATGATTATATTTAATGTATAAATTCTATTAAGTCCAGAACATATATATTTGTTCATGATTATAGTGTCGTCAGCATAGTGGAATATAATCATGATTATATGTTCAAAAGTTTAATTCCCTGATTTTTCAGTTCACTGGATTTAGACTGGCATGATAATCAGCGATATGTATGTTGGGATTTTATGCCCTAAATAAAACCCATTGCAATCTAATCTGATTTTTTATCAATAAGAGATTAGAAGTTATTTATGTTAACATGTAGTTTTCATATTTATGGTTTAATATATGTACAAAATCTGTTAAGTCCAGAATATATAGTCATTCACAATTACAGTGATGTTAACACAGTGGAATGTGATTGTGATTATATGATTCGAAAGACTAAGAGCATCACTAAGGAGGCATCAAATTTGGTGATGCAGTAGAATTAGCCCTCCAACGTAGCTGCAAATATTACACTAAATTGTCGTGTGTGCTACAGTGCACGGCATATATGCCGTGCACTGTTCACACGACATACTTTTTTTTTTTATATAACTAATTTTTGTGTATGTCTATATTATTAATTGTATTTATTAAATTACAATGTGTCTTTTTAAAAGTGGTACACTGATGTACTTCTATTTGTTTCAAAATTTGAGACTTTTTTTTTATAGTAGCGTACATTATACTTATTTAAGAAATCCTACAAAATTTAAAAAAAAAAAAATTGGATAAATTTAACATGCCGAAAATAAGGTTCAAACTGTCTATTACACGGGTAACTTTTTTTTATATATATATAATATATTATATTTAATTAATATATATTTATATTATTAATTGAATTGATGAAATTATAATGTATTTTTTTAAAAGTAGTATATTGATGTACTTTTACTTGTTTTCGCATTTGAGAGATTTTTTAGTCTTTTTTTTTTATTAAAAAATTAATATAATAATAAGGAATATTTTTTTAGTGTAATTTTTGGTGTTGTGGTTGGAGTGAAGATAGTTTTTAACATCAAATTTGGTGATAGTGTGACACCAAATTTGATGAGCTCCTTGGAGATGCTCTAAGTCCATGTTTCATCAGTGCTTTGGATTTACACTGATGTGATAATCAGCGATGAAGTGTACTTACACTTTGCATAAGTGTTATGTTCCTTCTAGGACATTAGCAAAGTATACTAGTTTCGAATGTATGGAGTATACATTGGACTGGACCGATATTGATCTTAGTTAAGATATTATAATACTTACCGTTGTATCTTTCCAAGTCAATATCACTAGTTGATGTTAGATCAAAAAATCTAAATCCTGATATGCTTAGGCTCAATCTCAGGAGTGCTATTCATGTTCTTTGATTTGCATGTTAGTTAAGTCTACTTTTGGGTCAGGGTGATACGTACATTTTTGGGAACATGATAGTATGATTGAGTGGGAGCGCTAAACATAAATATGGAATCTATAGCTTCTATAAGTGTTTAGAAGTCAAGTGATGATTTCCTTCGAGCTTAGCTAAATAGAAGTAAATGGAAGAGCTCTTGTTTCAGTGATTATATTTTAGTTCACTAAAACATCATTTACAGGTAGCTAAGTGTTTTAAGGAGCAAAATACATTGAGGGGTGAAACGGTAAATTTATCCCTACTCGGTGTAAATCATCTATATAGAGGATCTTTGATCAATTGAGATTATAACGATTGTTAAATGTGATAGCGTATCTATATGGTGGAACATATAGAGCGTTCTATATAAATGAGAGTGCAATTCCAAGTTCTAAGAGTGGATTCAATAAGGAATTAATAAGTTAGGGAATTTACTTGGTAAGTTCGGTTCAGCTTATTGGAAGCTCAGTAATATAGGTCCATGGTCCCCATTCTAGTTGAGACCATACTGCTTGTAAGACTCAGATAATTGATTTTAATTAATCAATTATAATTCTAAAAATTAGACTATGTCTAGTTTATGAATTTTCACTAAGCAAGGGCAAAATTGTGAAGAAAAGAGATTCTAGTTCTATATAAATGAGAGTGCAATTTCAAGTTCTAAGAGTGGATTCAATAAGGAATTAATAAGTTAGGGAATTTACTTGGTAAGTTCGGTTCAGCTTATTGGAAGCTCAGTAATATAGGTCCATGGTCCCCATTCTAGTTGAGACCATACTGCTTGTAAGACTCAGATAATTGATTTTAATTAATCAATTATAATTCTAAAAATTAGACTATGTCTAGTTTATGAATTTTCACTAAGCAAGGGCAAAATTGTGAAGAAAAGAGATTCTAGTTCTATATAAATGAGAGTGCAATTCCAAGTTCTAAGAGTGGATTCAATAAGGAATTAATAAGTTAGGGAATTTACTTGGTAAGTTCGGTTCAGCTTATTGGAAGCTCAGTAATATAGGTCCATGGTCCCCATTCTAGTTGAGACCATACTGCTTGTAAGACTCAGATAATTGATTTTAATTAATCAATTATAATTCTAAAAATTAGACTATGTCTAGTTTATGAATTTTCACTAAGCAAGGGCAAAATTGTGAAGAAAAGAGATTCTAGTTCTATATAAATGAGAGTGCAATTCCAAGTTCTAAGAGTGGATTCAATAAGGAATTAATAAGTTAGGGAATTTACTTGGTAAGTTCGGTTCAGCTTATTGGAAGCTCAGTAATATAGGTCCATGGTCCCCATTCTATTTGAGACCATATTGCTTGTAAGACTCAGATAATTGATTTTAATTAATCAATTATAATTCTAAAAATTAGACTATGTCTAGTTTATGAATTTTCACTAAGCAAGGGCAAAATTGTGAAGAAAAGAGATTCTAGTTCTATATAAATGAGAGTGCAATTCCAAGTTCTAAGAGTGGATTCAATAAGGAATTAATAAGTTAGGGAATTTACTTGGTAAGTTCGGTTCAGCTTATTGGAAGCTCAGTAATATAGGTCCATGGTCCCCATTCTAGTTGAGACCATACTGCTTGTAAGACTCAGATAATTGATTTTAATTAATCAATTATAATTCTAAAAATTAGACTATGTCTAGTTTATGAATTTTCACTAAGCAAGGGCAAAATTGTGAAGAAAAGAGATTCTAGGTTTTATTTATTAATTAAGAGACTCTATATGTCTAATTAATAATTATGTTAAATGAGAATATTATTTAATAATTTATTTTAGTTATTAAATAATTAGTTTTGGCATTTAAATGGTTAGAATTGAAAAATTTGCGTTTTTGAGAAAATTGAAATGAAAATTATCAAAATTGCAAAATACCAAGTGGGGCCCATTAACACCATGGCCGACCACTTGGAGAGGCTTTTTCCAATTATTATTTTCATTATTTTAATGGCAAATAATTACTAACCTAAACCTAGTGGTTACCTATAAATAAATAGAGATGGCTCACACCAAAATAAGAGATTCAAGTGATTCAAGAGATTGCCTTCAGAAAAATTGAGCCACTCACTATCCTTCTATAGCCGACCTCTCTCTCTCTCTCTCTCTCTCTCTCTCTCTCTCTCTCTCTCTCTCTCTCTCTCTCTCTCTCTCTCTCTCTCTCTCTCTCTCTCTCTCTCTCTCTCTCTCTCTCTCTCTCTCTCTCTCTCTCTCTCTCTCTCTCTCTCTCTCTCTCTCTCTCTCTCTCTCTCTCTCTCTCTCTCTCTCTCTCTCTTCTTCTTCTAATTTTGAAAACCTTGAGTGATAGAGTAGTGCCCACACACATCAAGTGGTACCTCAATCATAGTCTGGAAGATCGTGAAGAATCCAAATTGAAGAGAAGGACATTCGGACTCAGATCTTGGTGATACTCTGCGATAGAAAGGATACAAGGGTTAGAGATCTGAGTGGAAGGAGACATATTATTCCGGTGCAACCAATGTAAGGTTTCCTAAACTTTATATGTGTTTATTATCGTTTTAGAAGTTCATATTTAGGATGTTAAACAACATACTTGTTAGTAAATCAAAGATCCTGGTAAAATAAATTCCAACAACTGGCCTCAGAGCCATGGTAATTGATTTACTTTCAAGAAATTAGGACTTAAAACGATTTGTGTGTGATTTAGATGGTTTAATGTTGATCTGTGTGTTATTTGATGATTGATTGATGTTTGTAAATTTTATGAACAATAATTGAATTTTCATTTATGGAATTATTGTTATTGGATAGTTTGGAAAAAAATAAGCAATTCACTTTTTTACAGAACTTAATTTCAATTTTATTTGAATTAGTTATGATTTTTTGAAGTTTTGAAAAAAGATAGGAGGATCACACACACCCCACGCGAGCGGAACCGAGTTTCCCTCGGTCAGATGCATGTTCGCACATGATTTTGTCCGAGCGACACGCCCAGGGGTGTCTCATACCCCTTTCCGCGCGCAAAAATCATGCAAGTTACTCCTTGCGCCGAGTTTTCTTGGCTGATCTCCTTGTGGCGCGCGGGGATGAGTATGCAACTGCATACCATCCGTACAGCTCACATTTTTTTTTTGTTTTCTTCGATTTTTCATGCTATTTCATGGAATTAACTTCCCATTTTTTGTGTAGTTTTGTATTTTGATTTTTACTTTTCATATTTCAAATCTAATTATCACAAATAAATTAATTTGAATTTTTTAAAAATTAATTTAAGATATTAGTGTAATTTGAACTTGAAAATAGGTAAAAATCTATCCTTTTTTGCTTAATTTTTTATCTTATTTTTAAATTTGATTATTTTATCTTATTTTTAAATTTAAGGTTAGATATTAATATTTTTTAAATCATTTGACCTTATTT
Organism: Cannabis sativa; assembly: GCF_029168945.1. Taxonomy (NCBI): domain Eukaryota; kingdom Viridiplantae; phylum Streptophyta; class Magnoliopsida; order Rosales; family Cannabaceae; genus Cannabis; species Cannabis sativa. Next base: position 30,318,074 of record NC_083606.1, read on the forward strand.
AAATTTAAAATAAGATTACTATAATCATGATAGTTTGAATAGAAGTAAGATATTTTGCTAACTTTTAAATTTTGTTAATTTTTTTATTTATTTAAATTAAAGTATAAAATCAGAAAAGGATTGTGACAGTCAGTAGTCCCGTGATCCGTAAGGGGAAATACCGGGTAAGCTGTGCAATCCCACATCGCCTGGGGAAGGTCAAGTGGGATGATTCTGAGTGTGTAGGTATGAGACTACACAGTTGAAGAGGGCTTAAATGAATTGATTGGTACTACCTATATCAACAAGGTGCATCTTGTTTTTCGGTAGCCCATCACGAAAAAACTCCACAGTTAAGCGTGCTTGACCTGGGGCAATTTCAGGATGGGTGACCTACTGGGAAGTTTTCCCAGGAAGCGTGCGAGTGAGGACAAAGCACGCTGGAAACACTCGTGTTGGTATGTAGGGTCAGTCATCAATCCAGGAAGCAGCCAGAGTGGCGTACTCGTGTATAAGAGCCATTCATTCTGTGGGTGTAAGGACCCAATAGAGGCTTGAAACGGGGACGTTACAAGGATATTTAATTATCATTTTATTTTATTGCATATTTAATTTATAAAATAACATGAAATTTAAAAAGATGGTTAGCAATTTTTTTTTTTAAAATGATATTTAGGTTAGTTGAAACCTAATTTTTCAAAAATTATAGGTTTAATTTTAAATATTAATATATTTTATTTAAATTTATTTAAAAACGGAAAAAAAATTATTTATTATTTTTCGATTTTTTTTAAATAATTAATTTAAAATTAAATAAATCTTACATCCAACTATCCAACTCAACTTGTTGCAGGAGTATGTGTTTTAGCTTATGTGTAAGTTTTATAAAAACTATTATTGCTTGATCTAAATTGCTATAGTTAACTTGTTGACAGATCCAATGATCTAATTTTAACTCATGGTTCAATTGTCAATAGGTCAAGTAAATAATTTGTAACAATTAAATTTTATATTCTTCTTTCATCTGTGTATGACCTAGTAACATGATAGGATTCATCCAAATTTGTGTGCATGTGTGAGCCAATATATTTACTTTATGTTATAGATGCATATAGGTTGTTCATTTTTTTAATGAACTAGGTTGCTAAATAAAATGTCACACAATGATAGATTTTATTTAGGCCCATTTAGTTTTTGGGCCTATTCAATTAATAACAGTTGTTCATTTTAAGGTTAGATTCCTCTCTTTTAGACCTTGTGTGAGAGTTAGGGGGTCAATAGAAGTGGGTACGACATACTGCACCCAGCTCTCCCTCACATGAACTACCCCAATTGTGAAGGCCCATTTGCGTGATTTGGATAAATGTACTAGATTAATTAAATTAGTTTAACCTAATAAAATTGATTAGCAATATAATTAACTTTTAAAATATATGAAATTTGTTTTTCATTTTAATATTTTAAAGTTAATTTTAAGAAAAACACTCTTAGTTTAATGAAATTATTTCTAGATAAACTATCTGTATTTTTCTTGTATTTAATTAAATAAAGAATTATAACTAACTAGATTCTTTCTGAAGCTTATTTTAATTATTTCATTAAATATTCCTATTTAAGTTGAAAATTAGTTATTTCTAACTAATTTTAATTATCAACTTAAATTTGAATATCTTTTGAATTTAAAATTAAGTTGAGGAATTCTAGGAATTAGTTATTGAACATTCTTAAGATATTGTTTTTTAAGTTGATATATTTTTTTAAATTCTTAAATCAACTTAAAATGGAAAAATTTTAAATTAGGTGGTTACAACTTAATTTTGATATTTAATTAAATTTTATTTGAAAAATATTTAAGTTGGATATTTTAGATTTTTTTCTATAACAATTTAAATTAGTTTTTTTTTTCAAATTTAAGAAAAACACTTAGTTAATTGAAATATATTGTACATAGTTATTTCTATTACTAGTTTTTTTTTCTAATATTACAATAGGAAAATATTTTAGATTAAAAATTAATTGTTTAATAATTAATTTTTTACCAACAAAGTATATTTTTCTAGTATTAAACTAGAATTAATAATTAAGTCTCCTCTATACTTAATTATTTATTTCTTGAATTTAATACATTTAATTAAATTAAAAATTAAATATCTAAGTTGATTTTCATCATGATACTTAGATATTATTTATTTTCATGATATTTAATTATATAGATAATTATTTTAAGTTTGAAATTTTTTTAAATTTCATAACAACTTAAATTTGAATAATTTTCAATATATATTTTTTATTTTATTAATCAATTTTTGAAATTGCATTTAATTATGTAAGATATTTTTGAATTTTTCTTGAAAAATAGATTAAAGTTGTAAATTAATTATTTATTTTAATTAATTTTGAATCAACTTAAATCAATGATTTTTTCATTTAATGATTAATTTAAAATAAATGAACTAAAATATATTATAATTAGAAAATGAATTAATTAGTCAAAGAAAATCTAGATAGATATTTTTTTAAGTATTTTTCTAGTAGTGTTTAATTTATTTTTATTTTATTTTAGAGAATTTCGAAAATTGTATTATTATATAATTTAATTTTTTGAAATGCAATATATTTATAGAAAATTAAATTTGAGTTGCAAATTAATTTAAATTAATACAACTTAAATTAAATAATTTTCTTAATATTTATTGAAAAATTATTACTAAGATGGAAATAATTCATTTTATTTTCATATCCATGTAAGTATAATTTTATAAATATTAAATTAAATTTTATTTAGAATTTTATTCTAAATTAGAAATTTTAATTAAATAAATATATATTTAAAATAAATAGATTAAAATAAATAATTAAAGAAAATACGTTTTAAATAATGAGCTTTATTATTATTAGGATATCCGATCTCCATTATTGGTTTTACATATTTATTGTTTTAGTGAGTAATCCTCCCTAATGGAGGAACGTTCATTAGCAAGTTAGCACCGTAGAATCTCGAAAGATAAGTACTCCTTGTAAGCGTTTTATTTTAGTATGGATCACTCTAATGGTGGCAACTTTAATGAGGCTTACAAAAGTATGAAACAATGATGGAAGCTCATAAGATAGAATAGCCTTGACTCTCGCCTAAACGGGACAACGCTTGATTCACATCTTGATCGAATAAAAGGTTGCTAGAATGTTTATTATTTTAGATGAGCTGACAACTCTATTCAATGGATGGTAGCTTTGACTCTCGCCTAAACGGGACACTGATATCAGTTTGTTGAAAACCTTGGAAATTATTTAGGATTGTATATTTTAGTATTTTCACTTGTCATTCCTACTTGCTATGTGCTAATAACTTCTGAATGAGATTTTGTGTTAAACCTTAATTGATTTCTATTAATTGTTATTTGTAGTATCCAATATGACCATGACCAATCCCATGCTATCACTTTTGACTGATAATAAGCTGAGTGGATCTAACTTCCCAAAATGGAGAGAGAACATTAACATTGCTCTCATAGGTGAAAGTGCCTTGTTTGTGTTAACTGAACCGTCTCCTGAACAGCCGGGTGACAATGCAACCAAAGTTGTTAAAGAGAAGTACGAGCATTGGCAGAATGCTAACAACAAAGCTCGATACTTCATGCTTTCCAGCATGGTTGACACCTTGAAAACAAGGTTTGCAAACACTGTCACGGCTGCAGAATTCATGACGCAGTTAACTGAGATATTCAGAATGGCATCAATTCAGTCTCGCTTTGATGTGACAAAGAAATTTATCAATGCACGGATGGAACCCCATCAGAATGTGCGTGATCACCTTCTCCAGATGGCAAGTTATTTCCAGGAAGCCCAGAATCATGGAGCTGAAATGGATCAGACAACTCAAGTGAGTCTTATCTTGAATAGTCTAACTCCAGCTTTTCTGCCCTACACATCAAATTATGTCATGAATAAGAAGGAACAAGACTTTCAGACTTTAGTCAATGACCTTCAGACATATGAAAATTTGATTGGAGGACCCAAGTAGAAAGGGACTAAACCTCATAATTCTGGAAATGGTAATAGGACGATTAAAGCTGAGGCAAACTTTGCCTCTACTTCCAAACCCAAGACAAAGAAGAAGTGGAAGAATAGCAAGAAGCCTGTTCAAGCTATGAAAACAGTTAAAAAGAAAAAGGCTGCTACTCCTAGTGATACACTAAAAGGAAAGTGCTTCTACTGCAATGAAAAAGGCCATTGGAAACCCCAATGTCCTAAACTTCTTGCAAAGAAACAAGGTATTTCTTTTCCTATAAACTGATGAGTTTTAGTGAATTATTATCCATTTGGATTATTAATTCTGGACCTACTAACCATGTTTATTTATTTTTCTTCTTATTATAGCCCAAGCTGCTTGAACTCGGATGCTATCTTAGCGAGTTGAATTGGAAAGTTGGACAAAGGGGTGGAGTTCGTCAGAGATGAAGATGAAGCTCGTTTTTATTATTTATTTTTGAATTAATTGTTTTAGTTTCAGAACAGTTTGTATTTCAATTATTAGTTTGGGATTTTATTCCCTATTTTTTCATATTGTTGCAAACAATTCCTTTAATTTTGGAAGATTTTTAATAAAGTTTTCGATTTTGGAAATAAATTGCAATTTTTGAATTGAGCTTCATTTACTTTATCTTTAAAACCATACCAATTATATTTATATGTTTTAATAATTGTATGTGTATGTGTTTTTATTATTGATACAAATTCTATAGTATCTTAAACTCTTCAAAGAGTTAATACTACATAAACACTTAGAATTACTTTTCTATGTTTATGAATAATTGTTAATTCTAAAACAATTATTAAGAATTTGTTTAATAGAAAGATCTTTTGATCTGATAGGGGTGGAGAAAAATTTAAGAATAATATGCAGTTCAACGATCTTTTATATCTATTGAACTCTAGATTATATTCGAAACTCCACATGATCTCTATAACACTTAGAGAACCGTGATCTCTACATCCCTTAGGGGTGGATCATAATATCTATATACTTAGGGGTGGACTATATACCACAGTACTCTTTGTCACACATAATTTTAAACATGGAAGTAATATAATGAATTAGCAATTATCAGAATAAATTCTTGATCTTGATTATATGTTCCAGTTTATATTTACTGTTGTAATAGAAATTGATACCAATAAAGTTCTTTGACAATGTATCACACTACCTTATTTGAGTGGGAGAATTTTAAAATTCTTTACCCATCTTCATTTGGTTGACACTTGTGATAGGAACTTAAGAACACTACTGAGAAAGTAAATCTAACCATTCATGTGGATAGAAATAACTTATCAGAATTATGAGAATAAGATAGAAGAATTCTTGCATAGTCTATTCGAATGACTTGAGCAAAGATTTATAATCCTCCTAAAATTTTATGGTATCTCAATTTGATTACTTAATCTCTAGCAAGTTTTTTACACTTAATTTAAAATACTAGATTGCTATGTTGATGACTTAGTCTTAAAGGAACTTACAGTTTTAGACTAAGATAATATGTCACAACTAGATATCCCTCAAAACAATAGTAAGAGGTTAAATGTATAATTTAACCAGACACCTACTGTTGAGTGGGGGCCATCTGAGATGTAATCAAATAAGGAACATTAAGGGACAGTCAAGAAAGATTTATGAAAGTGACCTATATGTTAGATAATAAGGAACTATATATTAGTAATCCTTATATCTACACCAACTCATTAAGAATTCGAGATGGTGGTTACTTTGGGGGTGGAGGAGTTATTCTAGAAGAGTGTAAAAACCCATCTATAATAATTCAAGCTCCATCAGTGAAGATATATAACTTCGTAAATTCGAAATTACCAGAAAGTTATTCAACTGAAGAAAATTCTACACTGTATTATCTCTATTTCATTCTTTAAAGAATGAGAGATATGTCTTCTGTTTATTCAGATGTACTTAATAAGCAGTAAGGATTTTAGTATCCCTTGATGAGTAATGCATATAGTAAAGGACGTTGCATAATGTTTTACGAATTTGGTTCCAGAAATTTGGGTTGAGTCAAATATACTACATTTGATCTGAAGATCAAGACAACAGATTAATCGGAATGCACAACCTGTTTTATGTTAGTGCAAGTGGGAGTTTGTTGGGATTTTATGCCCTAAATAAAACCCATTGCAATCTAATCTGATTTGTTATCAATAAGAGATTAGAAGTGATTTATGTTAACATGTAGTTTTCATGTTTATGGTTTAATATATGTACAAAATCTGTTAAGTCCAGAATATATAGTCATTCACAATTGCAGTGATGTCAACACAGTGGAATGTGATTGTGATTATATGATTCGAAAGACTAAGTCCCTGTTTCATCAGTGCTTTGAATTTACACTGATGTGATAATCAGCGATGAAGTGTACTTACACTTTGCATAAGTGTTATGTTCTTTCCAAGACATTGGCAAAGTATACTAGTTTCGAACGTATGGAGTATACATTGGACTGGACCGATATTGATCTTAGTTAAAATATTATAGTACTTACCGTTGTATCTTTCCAAGTCAATATCACTAGTTGATCTTAGATCAAAAGATCTAAATCATGATATGCTTAGGCTCAATCTCAGGAGTGCTATTCAAGTTCTTTGATTTGTTAGTTAAGCCTACTTTTGGGTCAGGGTGATACGTACATTATGGGAACATGATAGTATGATTGAGTGGGAGCGCTAAACATAAATATGGAATCTATAGCTTCTATAGGTGTTTAGAAGTCAAGTGATGATTTCCTTCGAGCTTAGCTAAATAAAAGTAAATGGAAGAGCTCTTGTTTCAATGATTATATTTTAGTTCACTAAAACATCATTTACAGGTAGCTAAGTGTTTTAAGGAGCAAAATACATTGAGGGATGAAACGGTAAATTTATCCCTACTCAGTGTAAATCAACTATATAGAGGATCTTTGATCAATTGAGATTATAACGATGGTTAAATGTGATAGTGTATCTATATGGTGGAACATATAGAGCGTTCTATATAAATGAGAGTGCAATTCCAAGTTCTAAGAGTGGATTCAATAAGGAATTAATAAGTTAGGGAATTTACTTGGTAAGTTCGGTTCAGCTTATTGGAAGCTCAGTAATATAGGTCCATGGTCCCCATTCTAGTTGAGACCATACTGCTTGTAAGACTCAGATAATTGATTTTAATTAATCAATTATAATTCTAAAAATTAGACTATGTCTAGTTTATAAATTTTCACTAAGCAATGGCAAAATTGTGAAGAAAAGAGATTCTAGGTTTTATTTATTAATTAAGAGACTCTATATGTCTAATTAATAATTATGTTAAATGACAATATTATTTAATAATTTATTTTAGTTATTAAATGGTTAGAATTGGAAAATTTACGTTTTTGAGAAAATAGAAATGAAAATTGTCAAAATTGTAAAATACCAAGTGGGGCCCATTGACACCATGGCCGGCCACTTGGAGAGGCTTTTTTCAATTATTATTTTCATTATTTTAATGCCAAATAATTACTAACCTAAACCTAGTGGTTACCTATAAATAGATAGTGATGGCTCACACCAAAATAAGAGATTCAATTGATTTAGGAGATTGCCTTTAGAAAAATTGAGCCACTCACTATCATTCTATAGTCTCTCTCTCTCTCTCTCTCTCTCTCTCTCTCTCTCTCTCTCTCTCTCTCTCTCTCTCTCTCTCTCTCTCTCTCTCTCTCTCTCTCTCTCTCTCTCTCTCTCTCTCTTCTTCTTCTTCTAATTTTGAAAACCTTGAGTGATAGAGTAGTGCCCACACACATCAAGTGGTACCTCAATCATCGTCTGGAAGATCGTGAAGAATCCAAATTGAAGAGAAGGACATTCGGACTCAGATCTTGGTGATACTCTGCGACACAAAGGATATTAGAGATCTGAGTGGAAGGAGACATATTTTTCTTTTGCAACCAATGTAAGGTTTCTTAAACTTTATATGTGTTTATTGTCGTTTTAGAGGTACATATTTAGGATGTTAAACAACATACTTGTTAGTAAATCTAAGATCTTGGTAAAATAAATTCCAACAACTAGCCTCAGAGCCATGGTAATTGATTTACTTTCAAGAAATTTGGACTTAAAACGATTTGTGTGTCATTTGGATGGTTTCATGTTGATCTGTGTTATTTGATGATTGATAGATGTTTGTAAATTTTATGAAAAATAATTGAATATTCATTTCTGGAATTATTTTTATTAGATAGTTTGGAAAAAAAATAAGCAATTCACTTTTTTACAGAACTTAATTTCGATTTTATTTGAATTAGTTATGATTTTTTGAAGTTTTGAAAAAAGATAGGATGATCACACACACACCCCACGCGAGCGGAACCGAGTTTCCCTCGGTCAGATGCATGTTCGGACATGATTTTGTCCGAGCGACATGCCCAGGGGTGTCTCATACCCCTTTCCGCGCGCGGAAATCATGCAAGGGACTCCTTGCGCCGAGTTTTCTCAGCTGATCTCCTTGTGGCGCGCGGGGATGAGTATTCAACTGCATACCATCCGTACAACTCACATTTTTTTTTTTTTCGTTTTCTTCGATTTTTCATGCCATTTCATGGAATTAACTTCCGATTTTTTGTGTAGTTTTGTATTTTGATTTTTACTTTTCATATTTCAAATCTAATTATCAGAAATAAATTAATTTGAATTTTTTAAAAATTAATTTAAGATATTAGTGCAATTTGAACTTGAAAATAGGTAAAAATCTATCCTTTTTTGCATAATTTTTTATCTTATTTTTAAATTTGATTATTTTATCTTATTTTTATATTTAAGGTCAGATATTAATATTTTTTAAATTATTTGCTCTTATTTAAAGTTAAAATAAGATTACTATAATCATGATATTTTGAATAGAAGTAAGATATTTTGCTAACTTTTAAATTTTGTTATTTTTTTTTATTTATTTAAATTATATTATAAAATCAGAAAATGATATTTAATTATCATTTTATTTTATTGCATATTTAATTTATAAAATAACATGAAGTTTAAAAGATGGTTAGCAAATTTTTTTTTTTTGAAATGATATTTAGGTTAGTTGAAACCTAATTTTTCAAAAATTGAGGGTTTAATTTTAAATATTAATTTATTTTATTTAAATTTATTTAAAAACGGAAAAAAAATTATTTATTATTTTCGATTTTTTTAAAATAATTAATTTAAAATTAAATAAATCCTACATCCAACCATCCAACTCAACTTGTTGGAGGAGTATGTGTTTTAGCTTATGTGTAAGTTTTATAAAACCTATTATTGCTTGATCTAAATTACCATGGTTAACTTGTTGACAGATCCAATGATCTGATTTGAACCCATGGTTCAATTGTAGTAGGTTAAGTAAATAATTTGTAAGAGGTAAATTTTACATTCTTTTTTCATCTGTGTATGACCTAGTAACATGATAGGATCCATCCAAATCTGTGTGTCTGTGTCAGCCTATATGTTTACTTTATGTTATAGATGCATATAGGTTGTTCATTTTTTTTAATGAACTAGGTTGCTCAATAAATTGTCACACAATGATAGATTTTATTTAGGCCCATTTAGTTTTTGGGCCTATTCAATTAATAACAGATGTTTATTTTAAGGTTAAATTCCTCTGTTTTGGGCCTTGTGTGAGAGTTAAAGGGCCAATAGAAGTGGGTACGACATACTGAACCCAGCTCTCCCTCACATGAACTACCCCAACTGTGAAGGCCCATTTGCCTGATTTGGATAACTGTACTAGGTTAATTAAATTAGTTTAACCTAATAAAATTAATTAGCAACATAATTAACTTTTAAAATATATGAAATTTATTTTTCATTTTAATATTTTAAAGTTAATTTAAAAAAAAAAACACTCTTAGTTTAATGAAATTATTTCTAGATAAACTATCTGTATTTTTCTTGTATTTAATTAAATAAAGAATTATAACTAACTAGATTCTTTCTGAAGCTTATTTTAATTATTTCATTAAATATTCCTATTTAAGTTGAAAATTAGTTATTTCTAACTAATTTTAATTATCAACTTAAATTTGAATAAGTCTCTCCCTGTAGAGAGTGTTTTGTCTCTCCCTGTAGAGTGAAGTTTGTTTTGTTTATTGGTGGTGATTGTTTATTGGTATTTCGTACTCTGTGATGGCCTCTTCCAGTAATGAAGGTTCTTCTCTGTCGAAAAGGTGGGCAGATATATGCTTAGAAGATGAGGAAGAACATGTGGTATCATTGGCTGACGATTGTGAAGAAGTAGAAGACCTGAACTTTGATGATAGATGGTGCCTAGTAGGCCGTTTGTTGTCTGGAAAAGTATCTGATTTCCAGATATTTCAAAACATAATGGCTGATCTATGGAAGCCTGCTAAAGGGATTTTTATTAAGAGATTGGAGCAGAATAGGTTCCTCTTTCAGTTCTACCATGAGATAGACATCCAAAGAGTGCTTGATGGTAGCCCATGGACGTACGATCGTAAACAACTTCTTATTGAGAGGCTTAAACCAGGTGAAAATCCAAGGGCGATCAATATAAATACCCTTGACATGTGGGTTCAAATCCATGAATTAAGAACTGGTTTTAAAACTGAATGGGCGATTCGTGAAGCTGCTCGCTATATTGGACAATATGTTGAGTCCGATCCCAATAATTTCCAAGGTGTGTGGCGTGATTATCTGAGGGTTCGTGTTCGAGTCAACGTATATGATTCTCTGAAAAGGCGAATGAAATTCCGCAGTCGAAGTGGAGAAGCCTTTTATGCTTATTTCAAATACGAAAGAGTTCCGACCTTTTGTTTCATTTGTGGCGTTATGGGACATGCTGAAAGATTCTGTGAAAGGATATACGATACTCCCATCGAGAAAATTGTCAAACCTTACAGCATAGAGATGAAGGCTCCGACAAAGCGGCAAAGCTTCTTGACAGCCTCTCCATGGTTGCGTTCAGGCAAGGAAGGAGCAACTCCAGCGAGACAATCGGCATCAGAATCTCCTACAGTTAATGCTTCATCAGAAATCAGGGGAATGAATGTTGCTAATTGTGATCCTCACGGATGTCCACAAATCTCTCATATTAATTCCCCATCCCGTGCTATTGGGAATCAGCAATCAACTATAAAGGAGCATGTTATCTTGGTCAATGACACCTCAGTTGAATTTAATAGTGAAGAGATTGTTGAAATCTCTGATTTAAAAAGGAAACGTCTGATGACTCTCTCACGTGCTGAGCCTGATACTTTGACAAAAGATTTAATGGAAACAGAGGATGGTAAAAAGCTTGATCATTCAAATTCAGTGGTAATTTCAAAAAACGCAGATATGGTGGGTCTTGGTTTCCAAGCCCACCAAGAGCCATGAGTACCATTAGTTGGAATTGCCGTGGGCTTGGGAACCCACGGGCCCAACAATTCCTTTTTGACTTATGTGTCCAAAAGAAACCCAAATTTTTATTTCTCTGTGAAACTCTATGCACTAAGGATGTTGTGGAAATGTTTAGATTAAAAGTGGGCTTTGAGGGTTGTTTCTCAGTCGATGTGTGTGGAAGGAAAGGTGGGCTTGCCATGTTTTGGCGTATCTCTGAGGAAGCACATCTCAAAAATTACTCCAATAATCACATTGATATTGAAGTAACAATCCCAGGGACGGCTAAATGGAGACTTTCTGGTTTTTACGGAGAACCAAACAAGAGCTTACGATTTCATACTTGGAATCAACTTCGTTCTATGGCCGCTGAATCCGGACTCCCATGGTGTGTGATAGGAGACTTCAACAACATTATTAGCAGTGAGGACAAGAAAGGAGGGAGACCTTATCCAGCTTCTTTGATTTCTGGTTTCCAGGAAGCTGTAACCGACTGCCACCTTATTGATTTGGAGCTTCGTGGTTATCAATTTACATGGGAACGCAGCCGAGGGACGTCTAGAAGTGTGGAAATTCGCCTTGACAGAGCCATGGTTACTCAACAATGGTTGGACATGTTTAATGAGGTATCACTTACTAATTTGGCATTTTCATCCTCTGATCATTCCCCTATTTTTCTTGTACCTGCTTCTATGGATAGTGGGAACTCTTTGGCTTTACTTCGTTACGAAAATTCCTGGAATAGAGAACCATTTTGTGCTCAACTTGTTGCTGATATATGGCATTCAAGTCATCATGTTCAGCTTACAGATAAGCTTGCCATTTGCCTAAAGCAGTTAGTTAATTGGGGAAGTTCAATCTCTGGTAATTTTAAATCACGGCTTTCTAAGAGTAAGAAGCTTCTTGCCAATTTGAAACACTCATCTACTCCAGCCGATGTGGAAAGTTATGTCATTGAAAAAACAAATTACTTTGAAATTCTTGCTCAACAAGAAGTGTATTGGAAGCAGAGATCAAAGCAATATTGGCTTCATTCGGGGGATAAAAATAACAAGTATTTTCATGCCACTGCCAGTGCAAGGAAAAGATCAAATCAGATTCAACAGTTACAAGATGTAAATGGTGTTTGGAGGAATTGGACAACAGGCATTGATCATGTTATCAATGATTATTTTTTCAATCTTTTCCAATCGTCCAATACTTCATCCCAACAGGTCATTGACAACATAAGTGTTTCGGTTTGTGCTTCTCAAAATGATGCTTTGTTACAACCAATTCGAGATGAGGAAGTAAAGTCGGCCGTGTTTTCTATGCATCCCGATAAAGCACCCGGTCCTGATGGTATGTGTCCTGGCTTTTTTCAACATCATTGGCAAGTTGTGGGTTCTGATGTAATTCAAGTTGTGAAAGATTTCTTTGTTTCTGGGGTTCTTCCTGCTAGTCTAAATGATACCCATCTTGTTTTGATACCGAAGAAGAAGAACTTTGTCACTATGAGTGATCTTAGACCAATCTCCCTCTGCAATGTTCTTTACAAGATCATTTCCAAAGTGCTTGCTAATCGAATGCGGGATCTTATTGACCATATCATCTCTGAAACTCAAAGTGCCTTCATACCTGGTCGGCTTATCTCCGATAATATTATGATAGCTTTTGAGGTGATGCATTATTTGAAGCGTAAAAGAAAAGGCAAGAAAGGTTTCATGGCACTCAAGCTTGACATGAGCAAAGCTTATGACAGAGTGGAATGGGGCTTTTTAAGAGCGGTTATGGTTCGAATGGGTTTTGCTAGTAGATGGGTTCATGGTGGCCATATCCTTGAATCAATTTGTCCTTCTCGTGGTATTCGACAAGGCGACCCCCTCTCAACTTATCTGTTTATTATGTGTGCTGAAGGTCTCTCTGCCCTTATTAAAAAGTTCGAAGTTGATAGAATCTTACAGGGCTGCCGGGTTGCTAATCGTGCTCCATCAATAACTCATATGTTGTTTGCAGATGATAGTTATTTTTTCTGTCAAGCCAGTGAGAATGCAGCCGTTAGCATCAATAATCTTCTTCAGTTGTTTGAAAGTGCTTCTGGCCAAAAGGTTAATCCATCAAAGTCATCAATATTTTTCAGCCCCAATACGGATGGCACAACTAGGCTTCGCATTTGCTCTACTCTCCATATGAATGAAGCTACTGAAGGCAGCCTTTACCTTGGTCTTCCCAATATTATTGGTCGCAACAAAAATGCTATTCTTGGCTTCATAAAAAACAAAGTTCTTTCTCGAGTGAACAGCTGGGATGGGAGATTTTTATCACGGGCAGGGAAGGAAATTCTTCTAAAAACTGTTATACAATCACTGCCCACTTACGCTATGAGCGTCTTTTTGATTCCGATTGGCACTTGTAAGGAAATAGAAAAACTTATGGCGAGCTTTTGGTGGAAAACCAAAACTAGCAATGGACGGGGTATTATTTGGATGTCATGGGATCGTCTTGCTAAGCCTAAAGATGAAGGAGGTATGGGGTTCCGGCACTTACATGATTTCAACCTTGCTATGCTCGCAAAACAAGGATGGCGTCTCCTGTGTAATCCAACTTCTCTTGTTGCCAGAATTTACAAAGCAAAATACTTCCCTCACTCCGATTTTCTTTCAGCCGAACTTGGTAATAATCCAAGTTTCGTCTGGCATAGCATTTGGGGAGCTAAACATGTAGTTCGACTTGGAGCTATTCGCACAATTGGTGATGGTCTAAGTACTCCGATCTTAGGCACTCCTTCGCTACCGAATCTACATGATAAATGCATAATGTCCAATCATCCAAGTCTACACAACCAGTTTGTCAACTCTCTTTTCAAAATTAATGAGCGTGAATGGGATGAAGAGGTTGTGAAAGATCTTTTTCCAACTCAGGAGGCAAACATTATCCTTGGCATTCCATTGAGTCGATCGGCAGGGGCCGATTTCTGGTCATGGACAGCAGACCACAAAGGCTGCTTCACGGTGCGAAGTGCCTACACCTTGCTGCAGAAGGAAAAACCAGCAGCCCCAGCCCTTGATAACTCGGGATTTTGGAGGAAACTATGGCATCTGAAAATCCCACCAAAGGTATTAAATTTTCTGTGGCATGTCATCTCCGATTCCCTTCCCACTTGTGTAAATCTTGTCACCAAACATGTGCCCATTTCAAGTCAATGTCCTGTTTGCAACATGCATCCTGAAACCGCTATTCACTCGCTTCTTACATGCGACTTTGCCAAAGCTTGTTGGTCCCTTTTCGGTTGGCCAATCAATGTTGCTGCCCCTTCAAGCTTTGGCAATTGGCTTGATAATTTGATGCAAGTTTGTGATTTAGATTTTGTTTGCCGTGCCTCTATGCTTTCTTGGGCCTTATGGAAATCCCGGAACGAGGTTGTTTGGAAGAAACGTAAATGCACTATTAATGATGTTCTAGCTTCAGCCTCCACCACACTTGATCATTGGAGAAAAGCTCAAGATACTTTTGCCTTATCATCACTATCTCTCTATAATGGTGATGATGGGGCTGAGCTTTGGTCTAAACCCGCTATAAATCTCATCAAGGTTAACGTGGATGCTGCTCTTTTTCATCATGAGAACTATTATGGGTTCGGTATAGTTGCAAGAAATGATATGGGCAACCTTTTGGAAGCAAAGACAAGCTACAAGGCCGGTTCTTACTCACCTGAAGTTGTGGAAGCTCTGGGAATCAAAGAAGCTCTTAGCTGGATTAAGAGCACAAATTGGCACAACGTAGAGCTTGAGACAGATAGCCTTCTCACTGTTCAAGCGATCCGAAGCGGGCAGAGAATGTCTTCCATTTTTGGTTTGATTATTCAGGACTGTTGTCATTTACTGACTTCTCTACCTAATGTTAAAATAAGATTTATTAAACGATCAGCAAATCGAGTTGCTCATGCTATTGCTAGGCATGCTCGATTTTCCTCTGGTTGTAGCATTTTCGTTCATAACGCTTGGGCCGATTTAAAGGCTCTCTTGTATTCAGAATGCTATTAATTCAATGAAGTTGATATTTCATTTCAAAAAAAAAAAAAACTTAAATTTGAATAACTTTTGAATTTAAAATTAAGTTGAGGAATTATAGGAATTGGTTAGGGAAATTTGAATTTCTATGCTTACATTACCTTAAATTTTTTTTCCTAAACTTATATTTACCAATATTTTTAATATATGACAACTTTATTGTTTTTCCCAAAATACTCTCCCCCAATTACATCAACTCCTCTCTTTCCATCTTTTCCCCTAAACGTAAATCGGACCCATCGGGCCCAAGGCATCGGACCCATCGGGCCCCATTGGACCGAGCCATCGAACCCCTATATCAGGCCATCGGGCCCATCGACCCCAAGGAATCGGGCCCCATCAGACCGGGCCATTGGACCCCTATATCGGGCCCATTGAGCCCATCGAGTTGTCGTCTTCAACCTCCAGCCATGCCCCCATCGGACCCGACCATCGGACGGGCATCGAGCCCCATCGGACCCGATTAAAAAAGTTCCATTTTTGACAAATCTCTTCCTAATCTGCTTAAATCTAACCTTAACTAACAGATTTCACACAAAATTGCAACATATTATTCTATTTCATGAATTTAAGCACCAAAAATTAAAGGAAAAAATTGAAAAAATCACTAAAAAAATTGAGGGGGGCGGTCGGCGTGGGTGATATGGGTTGAGGGGGGCGGTCGGCCGTGGGTCACGTAGGCCGGTCGGTCGTGGGTGGTCTGTCGTGGGTGGGTGGTCTGTCGTGGGTGGGTGGTCTGTCGTGGGTGGGTGGTCTGCCGTGGGTAGGTGGTCTGCGTGTGTGGGTGCGGCACCAAGCGAGAGAGAAAGAGAGAAAGAGAGAAAGAGAGGCGAAAGAGAGAGAGAGGGCATCAGGTTTCAAATGGGGGGGGGGGGGGTATTTTGGGAATTAAGAAAATGTTATCCCATTTTACCAATATCCCCTATTTTTAGTTTAGGGAAAAAATTATCCCCTAATGCAAGCATAGAAATTCAAATTTCCCATTGGTTATTGAAGATTCTTAAGATATTTTTTTTAAGTTGATATTTTTTTTTAAATTCTTAAATCAACTTAAAATGGAATATTTTTAAAATTAGGTGGTTACAACTTAATTTTGATATTTAATTAAATTTTATTTGAAAAATATTTAAGTTGGATATTTTAGATTTTTTTCTATAACAACTTCAATTAGTTTCTTTTTCAAATTTTAGAAAAACACTTAGTTAATTGAAATATATTCTAGATAGTTGTTTCTATTACTAGTTCTTTTTTTTTTTTTCTAAAGTTACAATAGGAAAATATTTTAGATTGAAAATTAATTGTTTAATAATTAATTTTTGATCAACAAAGTATATTTTCCTAGTATTAAACTAGAATTAATAATTAAGTCTCCTCTATACTTAATTATTTATTTCTTGAATTTAATACATTTAATTAAATTAAAAATTAAATATCTAAGTTGATTTTCATCATGATACTTAGATATTATTTATTTTCATGATATTTAATTAAATAGAGAATTATTTTAAGTTTGATTTTTTTTTTAAATTTCATAACAACTTAAATTTGAATAATTTTCAATATATATTTTTTATTTTATTAATCAATTTTCGAAATTGCATTTAATAATGCAAGATATTTTTGAATTTTTCTTGAAAAATAGATTAAAGTTGTAAATTAATTATTTATTTTAATTAATTTTGAACCAACTTAAATCAATGATTTTTTCATTTAATGATTAATTTAAAATAAATGAACTAAAATATATTATAATTAGAAAATGAATTAATTAGTCAAAGAAAATCTAGATAGATATTTTTTTAAGTATTTTTCTAGTAGTGTTTAATTTATTTTTATTTTATTTTAGAGCATTTCCAAAATTGTATTATTATATACTTTAATTTTTCGAAATGCAATATATTTATAGAAAATTAAATTTGAGTTGCAAATTAATTTAAATTAATACAACTTAAATTAAATAATTTTCTTAATATTTATTGAAAAATTATTACTAAGATGGAAATAATTCATTTTATTTTCATATCCATGTAAGTATAATTTTATAAATATTAAATTAAATTTTATTTAGAATTTTATTCTAAATTAGAAATTTTAATTAAATAAATATATATTTAAAATAAATAGATTAAAATAAATAATTAAAGAAAATACGTTTTAAATAATGAGCTTTATTATTATTAGGATATCCGATCTCCATTATTGGTTTTACATATTTATTGTTTTAGTGAGTAATCCTCCCTAATGGAGGAACGTTCATTAGCAAGTTAGCACCGTAGAATCTCGAAAGATAAGTACTCCTTGTAAGCGTTTTATTTTAGTATGGATCACTCTAATGGTGGCAACTTTAATGAGGCTTACAAAAGTATGAAACAATGATGGAAGCTCATAAGATAGAATAGCCTTGACTCTCGCCTAAACGGGACAACGCTTGATTCACATCTTGATCGAATAAAAGGTTGCTAGAATGTTTATCATTTTAGTTGAGCTGACAACTCTATTCAATGGATGGTAGCTTTGACTCTCGCCTAAACGGGACACTGATATCAGTTTGTTGAAAACCTTGGAAATTATTTAGGATTGTATGTTTTAGTATTTTCACTTGTCATTCCTACTTGTTTTAGTGAGATAATACTGCTTGCAGACTCAGTTAATTGATTTTAATTAATCAATTATAATTCTAAAATTAGACTGTATCTTATTTAAGAATTTTCACTAAACAAGGGCTTAATTGTGAAGAAAAGAGGTTTTGGGGTCAATTTGTTAATTAAGAGACTTTGTATGGTCTAATTAATAAATTACATAAATGACAATTTTATTTAGTAATTAATTATAATTATTAAATAAATAGTTTTGGCATTTATTAGATTGAATTGGAAAATATGGTAGTATTGAAAAGAAGAATAAGTGGTTGAAATAAAGTGGTAAAATTATAACTAGAGTTTGGCCCTTTGAAATGTACGACCAGCAAATTATTTTTGCCCAATATTTTATTCTTTTTTAATCCATATAATTCAACCCTAAGCCCTAGTTGAAACACTATAAAAGGAACATGATACTCTCACTCATCCAATTAATGTCAACTTGACTATTCAACCAAACCTAGATGAGAAAGTTCCTTCTATAGAGATTTCACCTCCTTCATTGTTCTTCTTACTTCGGCCTATATTGAGTGAGTGCCATGCCCACACATAGCAAGTCAAGTACTCAATCATAGTGAGTAAGACGGTGGTAACAAAACCCGAAGGAGAGAAAGAGATCCAAGTTCAGATCTTGATAATGCTCTGCTACAAAAAGGAATCAAGGGCTAGAGATCTGAACGGAAGGAGTCATATTATTTTGCTGCAATCAATGTAAGGTTTTCTTAAACCCTCATGTGTTTATTTCATTGTTTTAGAGAATTCATATTTAGGATGTTAATTCAACATATTTGTTAGTAAATCTAGATCCTGGTAAAATATTCCCAACACAAACAATTTGATCTACCTTCGATATCTTATCGATATTTCATCGATAACACTGTAAAAAACACAGACACCATTGAAACATATCCAACATCTACAACCTATCACCAGAAAGAGCACAAAATCTACAAAAATTCCACTAATCTCAACAACATGCAAAAATTGGCATCCAAATCTATGAAAAAATTATTTTTTTTTTCAAAAAAAAACCTTACCTTTGACTGAGCTTGGTGGCGGCGGCGATGGTTCGTGGTGGTTTTGTGGTCTTGGACAGAAATGTGTCTCTTTGTCGGTTCGTGCTCGTAGTGGCGACGGTGGGTTGACTGAGGTGGTTTGGGTTTGGGTCGACAGTTCGCCGATTCGTGGGTTTGGGTCGAATTTGAGAGCGACAGAGAGAGAGATGGATTCAGTCGTGGTGGTCGGCGAAGATGAAAACTCTTCGTGGGTTTTGATGGTTTCATGGTCGGCTGGAGATTGGTGGAGAAGGTTGGGTCGACGGTGGTTCGTGGTCGCGTGGTTCGTGAAGAGAGAAAGACAAAGAGAGAGAGAGGGAAAATCAGAGAGAGGGAAAGTTTATTTTAGGAAACTTTTAAAATTAATAGGATCAGTTTGTACAAAAAAAAAAAAAAAAAAAAGAAGAAAGGGGTCTAAATTTTGATATGAAATATTTTATTAGATATTAATAGTGAAATTTCCCTATTAAATATAGGGAATTTTACAAAAATACTGCTTTTTGACCAAAACTTTACATTTTTACTGGGACACGGCAAAAACAACTTTTGTACTGCCCAAGCCCAATTTCATTACTTTTGTACTGCCCAAGCCCAACATCATTACTTTTGTACTGCCCAAGCCCAACATCATTACTTTTGTACTGCCCAAGCCCAACATCATTTCATTTCATTTATACTGATATATTATATATAGTTTTATTTTATTTTTGTGGTCTAACTTCTTATTAAAAGATAGGAACACATCACTGAAAGCAACAACATGCACTTCATTATATATATACACTAACATATATATTACTTGAATTTTTACAAAATAATGATTTATTAATTTCCCAGATTTTTTTTTTCATTGCATATTACATATTTATACTGTCCTCCCCTTTTTTTTTTTCTTTTATACTGTCAACAACAAAACAAAAGTATGAGGCCTCCATCTTTGACAATCACAGACATAACCACCACAACAACACCAGGACACCGGAAAATAACCATTAATTCCGACAAGAATAAACAAAAGCAGTAAAATCGACGTCAATAAATAATCATGGCAAAACAACAGTAAAACAACACTAAAACAATCAAACAAAACAAAAGAAAAAAATGATTAAAAAAAAACAAACAATCTGCTGCACAACCTCCACACCAGATGCAAAATCAACTATATTTGCAAGTCTATACCTAGAAAATTTTTAAAAAAAAAAACTACTAAAACAACACTGAAACAACACAAAAACAAATGAAGCAAAATATAACTACTTAGAAAAAGATAAAAGAAACACACACCTCAAAACTCTCTTGTGAGTGAGCTCGTCAAATATATTGATCATGAAAAACAACAGTAAAACAATACTAAAACAATACTAAAACAATACTAAAACAACACAAAAACAAATGAAGCAAAAATAACTACTTAGAAAAATATAAAAGAAACACACACCTCCATCTTCCACACTCACAGACATAACCATCACAACAACACGAGAACACCCAGAAAATACCTATTAATTCAAATAAATAAATCATGAAAAACAACAGTAAAACAATACTAAAACAATACTAAAACAAAAAAAAACAATAAAAAAAAATGATCAAAAATTAACTATGTTGTGCACATCCTCAATACTAAATGCACTATATTTGCAAGAAAAGTTCTAGAAAATTAGAACAAAAAAAAACCACACTAAATCTTATATTTTAAAAAAAAACATAACTAAGAACTTAAAAAAATTAAAAAAAAAAGAAGAAGAAAAGAAAAGAAGATGAAGAAGAAGAACTAAGAACTATCACCTTCATGGTCTTCCTTCCCCTCATCATCTCAGCCATAAAAACATAGCTTTTATTTGGGTAATATTATAGATTTGGGAAAAAAAAAAGAAAAAAAGAAGAAGAAGAAGGTGAATAGTAGATAGATTAGTAAACACATAAGAAGAGAGAATAACCACAAAAAATTTGACCCAAAGACAATAACTGGATGTGTTTTTTTTTTTAAAAAAAAAAGAAGAAGAAGAAGAAGAAGAACATAAGAAGAAGAAGATGAATAATTAAATGGGATAGTAGGTATAAAAACGTGGTGTGAAAGAGAGTAATTGTATTGATATAATGATTAAATTGAATTAAAAGAAAAGAAAAAAAAAAAAAAAGCTGCCACAAATGTGACAATTCCCATCACATCATTTTTTTTATTGATATAATAATTAAATTGAATTAAAAGAAAAGAAAAAAAAAAAAAAGCTGCCACAAATGTGACAATTCCCATCACATCATTTTTTTTATCACTTAAAATAAAAAAAAAAAAAAAAAAAAAAGCTAAAGTTTTAAAGGCAGTAAACTGCCAAAAAAAAAAAAAAAAAAAAACAGTATAAATGTTGAAATTGCCGTGCAACAGTAAAAAAGTTATAAATTGGGAAAAAACAGTATAGGGTGTAAATTTCCCTAAATATACAGTAGCTCAATGCACAAATTTATACATTTATCTTGTAGACTTTTGAAGTAGGTTAGATTAATTTTCATTAATGCTATATCTACGAGAATTGAACAAAATACAACTATAGGAGAATATTTGTAATAATTTCTATAATAAGAGATATTTTTGCAACAAACAAAAATTAAGGAGGCAAAACTCAACATCCCATTGATGCAAAGAGAAAAAAAATAACCTTTTCTTTTTCTTCTTGCGGAGCGCACAAGGAAGAAGAAGATACGGAGCTGTGGCAGAGCAGAGTGAGGCTTCCATGGAGTTCAGACCTCGAAATTACTCCGCCGACCGTATCACCCACGCGCTACATCGTACACGTACCGACATTCATCCTCTATTAGCTCCATCGTCTCAGTCTCAACTCCAGGTCCTTGCTGAAAAATTCTTCAATTTTCAACATTAATTATCTGTTTTCTGCTAAGATAGTGTCGTGAAAATGTCCTCATATCTGAATTTTCATATTTTCTCACAATATATATATATATATATATATATATATATATATTTAAACATGATCAATTATCACATCCAAGCTAGAGAGTATTGCTTGAGTACCTGTATGTTTTTTTTTAATTGCTTTTGTGCTATCTAGAAATCGAAATCATGTATGTATAACATAAATAAGGAATTTGAAATTATTGACAATGTTTGGGAAAATCTTTGTAGATTGTTGCTGTGGACAATGGAAGCAACAACTTCTACGATCCTTTGAGAGCTTTGGATGACAATGGAGCAGTCTCTGTGGATGTTTTACAAGAATCTGATACTAATTCTACTGTTAAACTTACTAATGAAGCTTCTATGCAAAACCCTGATAAAGAATGGATCTCTTTCAAGAGATTTTTGATGCAAAGATTTCCAGTCTCTAAAATGGTTTCAGTTTCTTCTGTAAGCGTTTTTCCTTTTCTTTATTTGAGCAGTGTGTTTATCTTATAGTCTAATAGTTCTTTGTTCTGTTTGTGTCTTCAAGCTAATAATAAGCTTAATTAATTTACAATGTAGCTTAAGCTTTGAGAACATTTTTTAATACATACATACATTTATTTGTAAATTTGAAGTACTTAAAATTGCTAGAGCTTTTTAATAGTGTCTAATCTCTTCGACTAATTGTCTAGTATTTCATCTTTTTCCCCTTCAATTGCAGATGTCTGATGCAATAATTAAAGGTGGTGAAACAAGTATGCCAATCTATCTCTTAACACTATCCTTTCTTCTGCTTTGGAAGTTACATTTTGTCAATTGGAAGAATAAGTGCCATAAATTTTCTTTTTACAAACCTTATTTTAGAGAAGGTATACCTGCTGCAGTCACTTAATAGTGCCCCTTTGCAGCATTCGAGAAATCTTCGACAAGTAAACATTTGGAGGAGTTGGAAGACCCACAAAAGTTCATGGAAGAGGGGGCTAGAACTCTTACACGGCAGGAATATGTCTCCTCTCTACATGAACTCAAGGATGAGATTGTCCGTGCTTGGCATGCTGGCGATCGTGTCACATCTTTAAAGTTGTCTATAAAGGTTACTTTGCAAAATTGTGTTTCTTTGTGAACTTTTTATATTAACACTAAGTAAGTTGTTAATCAGAGATTAACATCTTTGGCTGTAATATGAGATGGTATCATATTGGCATTTGTAATTTTTTATTTCTATCTAATACGTAATTATAGTTTCTATCTTTTGTATATATAAATATATATCTATCTATATAGAAACTAATGAATTTGTTGCTTTATGTGGGAAGTTTTATAACAATGCCTTTAAGTAGGCTCCTGAAATATACAATGAAGATATCAGTTCTGGTCATCTATATGGTGCACTTAAGTTTATTTGTTTTCTTCACTAAGATTTAGTTTGAGCATAGATGCATGAGATTACTCACGAAACTTCAATTTCTTTCTAGGAACATCAAGTTTAGCAATGATAACCTCCTATGTGTACGTGTTAATTATATTTGGAACCATTTCTTGGCTTTGCAGGTTGCTAGGCTCTTGTCGGATACATCAGTATCACAATTTTATGGTACTGTATTTGTTCTTGCTACAGAAATTATGGACATGCTTGGGGATTTAGTGTGGGAGCGCATCAAGCGAAAAGCTGAATTTTCAGAAGATGGAACCAAATTATACTCTCTACCAGGTCTTTCTATTTGGACTTGTTCTCGTCAGCTGTTTGTTCTATTTGGACTTGTTCTTGTCAGCTGTTTGTCTTTCTCTAGCCAAGTTAGTGTAGCCTTTGATAGTTTAGTATACAGACAATTAGAGATAGGTCATGTATTTTGTTTCTCACGTTCATCCTTATGCATGTGCTCAAACTAATCAGTGCTTGTGAGATCTTAGCTTCATTTCAATTTGCAAATCTTATCCTCATGCTTGGATAGTGTTACTTCTTGACTAACAAATAGGTTTTCACTGACTTAGAACACTATCATTTGTAGGCACTCTGCTATACATTTAAAAACAATGATCAACCTATAGATTACACTTCTTCATTGTGTTGTGTTTCAGCTTATGTAGCAAATGCTTCAAAATAAAAATAAAATAAAACTATAATACCCTGTAATTAATTTGTGTCCTATCTTATGACATTACGGAAAAGATGAAGTGATTGTCTTCATGCTCATATCTTCTACACTTCTTTCCTCCTTGTCTTGTTTTTCCTTTTCTCACCATTGTTTCATTTATAATTTTTAGGTTTTGACAAGAACGTTGGCTCCATTACTGTGTAACTGTTTTGTGCTTCTTTTTTTGTTCCCTCTTTCTAAAACTTCTTTGTGATTTATGTTAGAAAACTTTGAAACAAGTGATATTTGCTCTGAGGCCAAAGAAACTTGCTATAATTGGTTTTGCAAAATTGGTGCCATCAAAGAGCTACTTCCACGCATGTAAGTTCCTTAGTAATGACTATGGAATCTATGATCTATTCATGGTTCTATACCATTAGCAAATGAATAAAATCTATTCCCTTCCCCCCATACTCCAATAAATGATTTGTTTAGGATAATTTTTACTTATGGCTAATACATTTGTAGGTTGTCATGCAACATTTGTTAAAAATTATGATCTTACTAATTTAGGTCGTTTAAAGTTACTTCTAGACTAGTTTTATTTAATTTATCATTTTTTTTTGGTATTCATACATATATATATATATTATTGTACTTTATGTTCATCTGTATACGTATATATGTATGTATAAATGTGTCGTTTAAAGGTAATTCTTAGATTTTGGAACCCTCTTTTTTAATATGTTCTGTTTCAGCTACTTGGAGCTAGCAATATTGCCTTGCCGACGTTTTCTGCATAACAATCATGCAAATTGCCTCCAACGCTTGGTAATGATGACACGAGGGTTAGCAGATCCACTGGCATCTTCGTATTGTCGTTTATATATGACTTATAGTTTGCGGAAGTTGCCCTCCTATGACATTGGTAAACAACCCATGCTTTATGAATGTGAAAAGTGATTTAATTTAATTTATAGGTGCTAGGAAATAGGGGAAGAGAGGATAACAAGAAAATAAGGAAGACAAAAAGATGAAGGGCATTGGTAGATCTAAGAAAACATGTTTCTTAGAGATCCTGATCAAGGTTGACTTTATTGCAAAGCTGTTTATTTATTTGTACCCTTTTGTAACTATTGCATAGATAAATGCATTCTGCATAACATCAAAAATTTATAGCAAGAATTTAACATGGTGTCACCTAACAATAATGTAACAGTATTTCTAGTTAATAGTGTTAATGACATCAAAACGATGTACTCGCGGATGATATTAGCAAAGGGAGGTGCAGAGGGAAATTTGAAAAGCAATATGAGATTGCTTGTCACTCTGATGGAACCAACTATTGAGTTTATCATGCAATGCATATTTAAGGATGCCTCTGAGGTATGTTATATAGTGAATTTATTTTACCTTAAACAGTTTCCGTGGGAGGGATCTAAATGCAATTGTTCTTATTGTGTATACTATCTGATATGTGACACCATATGCAAACCTTAAAAGCCTAGTTTGTTGTAACTACTTAAATCACTAGTTGTTGGAACTTAATGTGATATTTCATTCTCAATCATATATAGTGTTTGCTGAGATTTTCAGAAACCAATAAAATATATGTGAAAGCTAAAGAAATTGTTGAATAATAAAGAAAATAACACTAGAGTTTTTATGTGGTTGGGGCGTTAACAAGCTTTAGTCCACGAGTTAATATTATTACGATTAAACTGGAAAAGCCTTATGATTTATACAAGTGTTTGAACCCTAGATTTTGCCTGAGCAATTGAGGAGTGAGATTCCAACCCTTTGTTTGAATGGGTCCTCTTATATTTATAGTGCTAGGGCTCTTATTCGTTTTTACTTTGCCCACTGATAGGGTAAATACAAATAATATTATTGACTTGAGCCCATCTGGTGGAGCCCGGCCCATGAGGCGCTGACTGTATGCTGATGTGGATGCCACATCATATTGATAGTTGTCAAAACCGTGTCCTGTTTTCGTGGATAATAAAGACACATTAAATGCTTGATCGTCAATTACTATCTTTCCATATTGAAAAGATGTGATTCTCGGACGTGATCCTAGGGACGCTCCAATTGATGTCTTTCAAATTCTCGCTGCGCTGGCCGATTATCTTGCCTGGACGAGTCGTTTCGCCATCATCCGGAAGAGTTGACTTTGCTAATGGATATGGCCCATTATCTTAGTTGGTCTTGCTATTGGCTTTGAAGTAATTGAGTTGTAACCGGCTTTGGGAATTACACGTGTCCTCATCCGTAAATATGGATAACATATAGCATTGCCATTTTGATTTTAGCACTTCCATCATTTTTCTAAACTGAAACTAGGTCCCTTGCCCACCCTATAATATTTGAAGAATAGGGAACTATAGTAATTGTTACATAGGTACTCAAAAGGGACTCCAAAATCAAACCTTGTGGGAGCTAGCTATTTTTCTTTTTTTTTTTTTTTGAAAAAGAGAATGAGGCCTTTGTCTTAGACTAGCCCCATCCCCGATATGGATAAAAGCCCTCACTTGTGGCGAAGAAAGACCGTGGTTACAAAGATAAACCGAGTTCGAGAACATGAAACCAAAACTAGGAAACCTAAGACAAACTCGCTACCCTGAATAAACAATTTACCTTTGTTTCCCTAGGGAACAAAAACAAAAACTAAATCCCTCACAGTAGAAGTACCTATGAGGCTTTACCAAAGAAGCTTACAACAAAGCTCTCCATTCTCTAATTAAGTCTAAATGTGAAACATTTTCAAAATGCTTTGTCTTGTACTCCCATGAAGCAGTCTAGAATCTGATTTTTTCCCAAAGAGCCTCTGCTGAGCTTTCAGAGCCTTCAAAGATTCTAGTATTTCATTCTAACCAAACAACCCAAAGAACTGCGAAGACCGTCATTCTCCATAAGCATGTGGGAGCTAGCTATAACTTTACTGTTTTAGCTACACATGAGTTTATTATATATATATATGTTAATTTTATTCATAAGAGAAAGTTGATATGGAGTTTCTGTTGCATGATGATTAGTTATTTTGACATGGTTTAAGTTGGATAGTTTGTCAGGGTCTTATGGCTGTTTGTATATGTTTTGTATATAAAAGAGACAGGCAAAAACTGTAGTCATGGAGCTTGGACTAGGAAAGAACGAAGACGACTTGTTTGGAGCCTTTCCATGTGTTTCGGTGGTTCTTCATCATCTACTCAAGGTGCTTCCAATTGAAATAGTTAGCTCTAGTGCAGTGAAAGTCCTTCATCTTATTGAATGCAACTATGATTGTTCCTTCAATCAGGTATTGGTGAAGCTGATTTTTTTTCTTTCTTTTCAAAAGAGTAATCATCTCAGTACTGAAATCCTTGACTGGGCTTTTATTTTCATCTTTTATCTTCAGCATGAAGTTTTGTCCACTGGTCTTGTTTCATTTGTCAAAGGTGTACTTGATCTTATAAATTTTAATATTTTTCAACAAAATGGTAAACACATTCTAATAGAAGGCTGGACTACTACCATACATGCAACTTGTATAATGTGGTCGTTCAGAATACAATATTAGATTGTATACAACTGTGGGAGAATATTATTATATTCTCAGTGGTTGTTTGGACCTTTAGGACTAAGTATTCGACCACATTTTCTTTTAATGATTTACCTAGATATTGGAGCCTTTGGGTGTAAAAAAAGTTGTTCCCCCGCTCCTTCTCCTTTGAAGTGGACGATATCTTATAATCTGCTGTAAACTTTTTTTAATATCTAATACAATCTTTATCTCTCCCTTTTTCTTTTCTTTGCTTAAATCAACCAGAAAAACATGGGCAACTAGGAAATCTTGTAGTTACCGTTTAGTAGAGCTGACCTATTTATTAGTATATGTATCTTCTTTCTTGATTTAAAGTAAAGTACTAGAATTAATTGTGCATATTTTGCATTTATGTATTTTATTCTTGTAAAGCCTATATGTATCATTGTTTTCAGTGAATAAGATTATCAAGTTTTTTCATCACCATCAATTCTCTATTATTTCTCTATAATTCTAAAGAACAAAGACACAACAAAACAAAAACAATCTTCAGTCAGCACTGATTTCCTTTTGTCTGTTGGTGAAAAGTGCTTGAATTACAGATTACTTGGATTTAGGCTTGGTGAAAGTAAATCTCAGATAGAAGATGCCAGCGCTGTGGTTGATAAAATTATCCAGGTAATTAGAACCATACTTATTGTTTTTTTTTCTCCCCTTTTATTTGTTTAAATGATATTAAGTTACCAAGAGCTTGATTTGATTCTTGCGTAGAGTCTACATGTCAATAATTGCTTTCGTAGCTAGGTGAAAGTCTTGCATTTAGTTAGACTATGTAGTTGCTCTTCCTCTTTCTCTTTGCTTTTAGGGAAAAATTTGTTTCCCATGGTGTTTGTTTAAGCCTATATATATGTGTATATATTTTTTCTTCACTTATACATATATTGTCTTAAATTCTTAATGACAATGATTTCAGGTCATCAGTCACTATGACAGCTTTGATGAGTACTTGAAAGTTGTTGATGCTTTTATGGATATCATTCTTCAAAATCACATGGTGAGTTTGAATGGCTGTGAAAATTTGTGATACTCTTTGTATAAATTTCTCTGTCTCTTGCTGAAGGAAATAATCTTTAACTCAAAAGTGTTGCTAACGTCAAATTACGATTATCTTATGTCAGTGGTGTTCTCTCTCTCTCTCTCATAAAAAATACTGTTGTCACAATTTACATGTATGGTTGACTTCAACCACAAGTTCTATTTCCTAGAACTTGGGATTTTCTTCTTCAATTGTATTCTAAGTTGATTTTATAAACTAGCTATAGAAATATTTTTTTTCTTTTTCTTTATTTTGTTGGAAAAAAGAAGGTACTGTGCTCGAGCCACGCGATCTTGAGCTTTCTCCTCATCTGGGACGGGAACTTGCTGCGAAGAAGAATACTTGGGATATTTGTAATCACAAGTAAACTCCTTGTCAGTTAGGAGATCCACAGACCTCAGATTAACCTCGCTTAGAAGAAAATCGCATGACCTAAGGCCATAGGGAAGTGTCAACAAGAGTCTGTGCTACTCGGCCATCTCAGGGGTGGGGGCAGGTCTTTTCGAGAGAGCTGTCGAAAAAAAAACGAAATTTCAGTCAGATAACTTAGAATAAAAGACATGAATTAATTTAACCAAGTCTAATACAAATAATCACTTACGAATTATACGAAAAGTGGTTGTGCCAATCGGGGAGAGGCCAGTCGTCCAAAAGAAGTCGTCCTTGAAGGAAGTTTTGTTTGGCAAATCCACGATGATCTTGCGATCGCCAGAGTGAATGCCGAGATAGTAAAAGCCCCCTGCGGCATTCTTCCTCGCAGGAACAGCTTTAACAGAGTAGAGATACTTTATTTCCAGGGGAGTGGGAGACTCCCAATTTAGGATTTTGTACAGAACCCTCAAACTTGCGAGGATTCTGTAGGAGACGGGATTCAGTTAGAACGGGGCAAGCCCGAGGTGTTTAAGAAGTCCTTGAAATAGTCACGAAGGGGGATTATTGCTCCTGCCTTGATGTGCTCAAGGCTCCAAGCGCCTATTCGAGTCGAGCCACTTGTACTGGTCTCGCCACTGGCCCCCTCAGAGGTCTCGCGTGTAAGTCGCACAGGTGAGTAACAACTGAACTCGCCGGCTCGTACTGATCTAACCCTGCAGTCTCGCTTATACTCGATGTCGCAAGTCCTTAGTGAATCGCCTACGTAACCTGTGATGGTTCGCACCCTCGACTCTATTAACTCTGCCTCGAAGGTGACGTTAGGGTCCTGGGGAGTCTTTGATTTACGTGGCTTGGGAGACATTATTTCAAAATCCAAGTTACTTGGTTCAAAAGCAATTATGACCTTGGGTTAAAACAAAGGTTTAGCCAAAGGAATAGAAGACACACTAGGAGGTTCAGGCCAAGCAGCATCTCGTAAGAAACGGCGTTTGCCTTCAGTAATTTCTTGCAAGAAGCGTCTGTGGCAACTAGCAATGTCTTCTTGATGGATTTTCACTAAGGTAGCGTTTGGTTGGAGGTAATGAAATGGAATGGAATGGAAAGGAAATAATTTTCATTCCATTCCTTTGTTTGGTTGCATTTTAAAGTATTGGAATGGCATTCCAATGGAATGCTCTTTCCACCATTTTGGTGGAATGGCTATTCCATTTTAAAAAGGAAGGAATGACCATTCCAATGTAACAAGAAAAAAAATTTAATTATTTTTTTATCAATTTTTTTTATGCATTTTAAATTTTATTCCATTCCATTCCTATTCTTATTCTCATTCTCATTCCTATTCCTATATTTTCATTCCTCTCAACCAAACGCCTCCTAAGTGTTCTTTAATTCTTGCATCATTTACCTCTAATTTGGATATGGGTTCTGAAATTTTGGGTTTGTAAGGGATGGCAATCTCAGTAGGGTACTCAATTTCTAAATCTTCTGGACGATAAACTTTTGAACTAGATTGGGACATTGCTGCAAGGAAAAAGTAATCCCAATTCTTGGAAAAAAAATTATCAAACCAGAAGTTGGTAAATTGGAGATTCTAGAAAACCTACTTACTTTCTAAACCCTAACAATTACCCAGATACAGTTCGGCCCTAAAAATTGCTAAAACCAAATGAGATAACAGCGATGCTGACCAAGAAGATAGTAATTAAACCCAGAAATACAACATAATAATCATGTGAGATAATAAGGAGAAAAGCCACTTACTCATTGAAGTTGGGTTTTGGGACGATGAATGGCTCTGCAATCTGCAAATCCCCGAACGTCTTGAAGATCTCTTCGATGGCTTGAAGTCGAAAATTAAATCGGATGAAACTCGTAGGAAAAATGCCAATGACAAAGATGGCATGGAAGGTTTCGAAATAATCTGGGTACGATTTTTTGCAGAAAAACTCGAAAAATTTTCAGAAGTTTTTAAAATGGCAAAAGTAATGCAAAGGTGTTTCCTTTTTCCTTTATACACTCTTGGGTTAATCTCCGTTAGATCAGAAAGATGATTAATCCTACGGGTAGAATTAAAAAGAGGAGTGGAAAAGATGGTCATTAAATGTTGATGTACCTCGAAACCACAAAACCGCCAAAATCAGAGGACATGCGTTTTTTCTAAAGGGATTATGACAAATATACCCTCTGTAATCATTAAAAAGCACTTTTTCTTAAAAAGAACTTTTTGAGGGGCAATTGTTAGACTCGAAATTCAGCTAGCACTTCAAAGGAGGATACGTGTCAAACTGGGAGAATACGAATCAATAAATATAATGATAATTATATTTGAAAATGGAATAATTCATTAAATGCGGAACTGACAGAGTATATTTACAACTTGCTGACTGTAAGATCTTAAGCGAGGTAAAGATATACGAACTGCTGTCTCCTGCGTTAATAAGAAACCATACAACATAAGTAGTGCAAGACGAGGCATCAACCTCGCTACGCATGAAGAGACATAGACGAGACATGATGACTGTTAAGACACTTAGCGTCTAATACACATTATACAAACTAAGCATAACAGCAAAACGAATCCAAAACTACGAATAGGGAAGCATCCATCTCGCTATACGAAGGCACACTCATGGTACCTTCACTAATCAGCTCCAGAAATCTTTCAATGAGATCCACAGCTCCGTCGAGTCAGCTCTCTCAGATAGAAGCTGACATTCAAATGATGTTGACTGGTGAAGTTCACTTTGTCACCAAGAACTGCGATTGTCAGATGGAGCGTTATGTCTTCAATAGCATAAACGACGAGATTTACATTATCAACCTCGGAAAGACATGAGAAAAGCTCTGGCTCGCTACCAGGGTTATTGTTGCTATGCTCCTAGCGAGATGTCCCAGAGCGATACGCTTTACAACGTATTTAATACACGTATGCATTGACCCAGTAAAAGCGGACCAATCACAGCTGTGTGATTTTCAAATAATAACCGCATTTATTTTACGTGGGACGTAATCAAATCCCACAATTTCAGGGGATTATTGTTGTAAGATGTCAGTTCGATTTGTAATTAACTGCTCTCGTATGTAACTATAAATAAAAGCAGGTTACACTGAAAAAGGGAGGGAAAATCCTTAAGAGAAAAAGCCCTTGAATTGTATCAGAAATATCTAATAAGATAGACTCGTGAATTATGCAGAATTCTTACTGCAAAACCACGTAAAAAAGCTTTGTATTCTTATTTTTTCCTTTACTGCGTTTATTTTCTGTGCAAATCCATCACGATTTAGGCTTTAATACAATGAACGAAAATCTGTGTTAACACAACCATATATGGCCTTTACCCAAATTGCTTGATAATAAAACAAATAAACATGAAATACATGCCTTAAGGTCTTGCTGTTATGAACTGTATATGAGGAGTGGGGTAGGGTGAATGTTCATGATGTGATTCGAAACAAGACATTATATGTTGCTGTCTCCTCTCCCAGTTGGTGTGCACTTTCTAGAAAAGAGAACAAATCTGCAAAGCATCTTTTTCTACATCGTTCAATATTGATACAGATTTGGTATACACTACTGAAGGATTTAGAATTAATATGGTGTGTCCCAGTTCAGTGTATGGAAGTCTTATAATTTCAGATTAAGTGAAGACATTAAAAGCAAAAGCTCTGGCAAACAGCAGTTGCTGCTGTTTTCTGGGTACTATGGTTGGAAAGCAACAAAAGAATCTTTGAAGAAGAGGAGAGAGTGAATAGATTGTGGGATCAAGACAACAAAAGTTCTTCTAGCGAAGAAGCCCACGTTTACTTTGTTGACAGCTACATAATGAAGACAATTTAATAAATGCTCCTTTCTCGGCCTGGTTGAGAGATTAGAGTTGATTTTGCTTGTGCTGATGGTTTTTTTTTTCTCTTTTAATTGGATTTTAATGCATAATAATCCAAGTAGTATTTTTTTTCCTTTTAAATATAACTATATCAGTCACGTGTTACACTGTATTCCTTGTGTACCAGTGCAAGTTCTGCCACACAGAATGAAGTTAATTTTTTTTGGTTTTCTGCGTACACAACAGAGATGCTTGATTAATTATAGTTGATTACAGAAACTAAAAAAGGATAAAAAAACAAAGTTTGAAATTTTAATGTGATCTTTCCACAGTAAGAATGATTGACTTGAATGATTTAAGTACACAGATATTTCTAACAAAAGGTTGGACAGTGAACATTGACTTTTCTTAGAACTTAGGTAGCGTTTGGTTAGAGGTAATGAAATGGAAAGGAAATAATTTTTATTCCATTCTTTTGTTTGGTGCCATTTTGAAGTATTGGAATGTTATTCTATTGGAATGATTTTTTCATCATTTTGGTGGAATGACTAATCTATTTTGAAATAGAAGGAATGACCATTTCAATGTAGGATGAGAAAAATTTTAATAATTTTTTTATCAATTTTTTATGCATTTTAAATTTGATTCTATTTCATTCCTATTCTTATATTTTCATTCTTCCCAACTAAACGCTACCTTACGTTTGCCTTGATTAAATGATTTTCTTATTTTGCCTATTTTGGAATAGCCTTCTTGTTGTTCCCTTTGGTATTGAAGTTAATGCATCATGTGAGTGTATTAGCATGAACTTATACTAATATAATTTTCAGCGGACCTAATAATTTATTTCAGGATAACCATTTGAATACCATTTTAGAAGGTATGTCAAAGCAAGGGAGCAGTAAAGGAACTACCGAAAGTGAACAAACAAGCTTGCAGTCCATCCTGGTGAAGCTTCTAGATCATCACAACCATGTAGAAGATATGTTTGCTTTGGTATATTCCCTTATTACTTTAATTCTATTTGCTTTCCCCACCGCCCCCTTATATAGTAAACTATTTAATAATATGTGCTTAACTTTTTGATAAAATTTTGTCGTACATTGTGTTTTCTAGAACCATTTTCTTGATATTTTGGACGTAATGTATGGGAGCTCACAAACCATTGTCAATATGCATATCCTTAACATGGCAACAAGGTATTTCACAATTTGTAGCTTTGTATTTATACTCCACTTAGTTGAATGCTGTTATACTGAAAAACTACTCATATTCATACCACTTAACTTTCATTGAACCAGCATCTTCCTGCTCATATTTTTTTTCTGTTTTCTTTTTTGATGTGAATCCGGTAAATGATGTTTGATGTCTTTGACAAATTTATCTATTGAGGATAATTTCATGCACAGGGATGGTTATATATGTGATCCAACGACCATACAACTACTTTTCGAAATATCTCAGGCTTTGTATGATGGTATTGAATTTGCAAATGTGAAGGATGCAGATAACCAACCAGCACGTTTGATTTCCCGTTTTGTTAACATGGTAACTAATTTAATTATTCACTTTTGATTTATTTATGTATTTCAGCTGCATACTGAAATTTTATATTTGGATTGCAATGATCTGAGATGGTTTCCTCTATCTTTCTTAGGTTGATTATGGGGTAGCAATGGAACGTCATTTAACATTTTTAGTTGAATGCCGTGCATCTTTTGGTGGAATCAATGGACTAAAGGTTTGTAATTGTTTCCCATTCTATTTTAATCATTTGCTCAAGTTACCTCGTAGCTGTGTATGATCTGCTTTGTAAGTATTTTTACGAATGAATCTTTAAATAGTACTGGTATGTAAATGTTATTTATTTGAAGTTCTTGTGTTTGAGAAGACTTTATAATTTGGATATTGTATGGTATAATGAAAAACATGGTTGTGTTACAACTACTTAGCAGAACTCATTCCTAAAAAACTAGCCGAAGAGAAGAGGGTGCTCAAGAAGTTATAAACCACTAACCAATCCATACTTAGTTGATGTGGCATTCTAACAATACACCCCCTTATAATTGACGTCCACAGTGGCCCATTTGGTGATGGCCCACTCTGGACTTTTCTAGAGGTTGCCCCTTCCACTGCGATGTTGGTCTCACTTGAGGGTGCATGGTTTTGATATCATTTTTACAACAACTTAAGTATAACTTACTTCCAAAAAACTAACTTAAAAGAGGAGGGTGCCCAAGTAGTCCAGGCTTTTCATGTTGACCTCTATATTCCCAGCTTTTCTCCTTTTATAAACACGAAGTTATTTGTTTCCTATGCTGGTATTTGAAGAGGTGATGACGTAGGAAGCGTGTGTGTACTTTCTGAAGGAAGACTGGCTAATGGATTGTTGGCTGGTAGACTGTTTACAGAAAGAGAATGGAATTGTGATATCAAGACTCAAATTGGGTTGATTGGATAGAGGAGAATCAGCTGATTTTGATAAAACAGGTTGAGTTTGAACAGTTGGATGTTGAGATATCATGATAGGAGGCTTTGGGAATGCAACTTGATTATCTTGAAAAGTTTTCCAAAGATGATATTCCCTCGAATGTTCCCTCTGAATATCAAGAGTTGGGAAAAAAAGACTGGTGTTCAAAAGGAAAAAAAAAAAAAAAGACATCCATAGTGTTAGTACACTTTTTTTGTAACTAGAGAGTAACTTTATTGCTCTTTTTCTGCGTGCTAGAATAGCCAATGAATAGACATTTCATTCTTAGTTAGTGTTGCATTCTTAGTTAGTGTTGTTTGTCAGTTTATGTCATCTCTAACAATTCATCATTGGGCAATATTAGAGTAAATTTTGTGCTACTTGAAAAGAGCACTAGGACGAGGTATTGTTTACAATGGACACACCTAGATAAAGTTTTTTTTCTGAGGAAGATTGGGCAGGTTCCAAGGTAAATAGAAGATCCACTTCAGGTTGTTGTATCTTTGTTGGGGGCAATTTGATCTCTTGGAAGAGCAAAAAACAAAATGTTGTGTCTAGATCCAATACAAAATCAAAATATAGAGCTATGGCACAATCTGTCTGTGAGATAGTGTGGATTTATCAGCTTTTGACTGAAGTCGGGTTTAAGACATTAGTTCCTGCAAAAAATCAAGTGGTCTTTCAAATTGCCTCAAATCTCGTGTTCCATGAGCGAGCTAAGCACGTTGAGAATGATTGTTATTTTTTTCGTGAGAAATTCAACAAGGCTTAATCTGCACAAGATATGTGATGACTGGAGATCATTTAGAGGATATTTTCACAAAAGGTTTTAAATGAAGTGCGGGTTGATTAACAAGGCCTAATTTGTAATAAGCTAGACATTATTAAAATTTATGCTCCACCTTAAGGGGAGTGTTAGAATATATATTAGTGATAGAAATTAGGAATAATTGTAATTACCTGATTTTCTATTTAGTCTTTCTAGTTTTGTATATAAATACTTGTTATTTTATTAAATAATGCATAATTGATTCACCATTTTCTACAACTACTATGAGATTATGGATTGAATTTTTCAGATCTATCTAGCAATTTGTTATAATTTCTTATCCCCAAAGATTATAGAGTACATTGAGAAGATCCAATGTCAATCAAGAAATTTATTGATGGATTGAAAATATGTATTGTTATCATTTGATATATTGCAGGAAATTCTTATTCACTCGAGCAATTGTCTAGCCGTCAAGGCTTTGAAATGTGGCAATAAACATCTCAGTTTTATCAAATCCTGTATAGCATTTTGTGAAGTCACACTGCCTTCCATTTCGTCGCAAGTTAGACAAGTAAATCTTTACCTTGAGACAGCTGAGGTAATGATCCATCTATTTAATATTTCTGTTTGATGCAAATTGAGTAATAACGATATAATGTGGTCATGTGTCACTGTGTTTAGGTTGCTTTGTTGAGCGGTTTGGTTTCTCATTCGGATGGACTATTAAATTCAGCTATCAGTTGCTTGCTAAGCTTAGACATGATGGAGGGTTAGTTCGTGTCTCTTTGTCTCTTTCTCTGTGAAGTTATGTTAATTTTGTTGTTGTATTATTTGGTATTGAATTTGACCATGGCTATTACGCGAATTGAATATTAATGACTATTGTCTCATGCTTGCGGTTTCTATGAATGCCTACTGTTATTTACGTTTTTGGATGGACAACATGTGACATATTAAGGATGTATCGATTCGCGTCATCAGCGGCCTGGGCTTCCAGCATGCGAAGGCCGAGTCCAAACTGGAGGCGTGCCCCAACCCTTCGTACTTCCTGGAGCCACACCCTGGAGATAGGATCCTCCTACTCCCGGAAGCCCTTTATGCCTTCCAAGAGAGGAGGCGAACAACGCCTTCTTGAGGGTTAAGGAGCCGCATCTGGACGGGGAAGCCCAAAAGGTGCATTCGGAAGTCTTCTTACAGTGACGTGGCTATTCTCTGACGCCTGGGCCCACCCCGTCAGATGCTGTCCCATCTGCCAGAACATGGTAATGCGCGTACCACAAAGAGATATACACGGGCTATAATTAAATCAAGATGCATGTTGCAGACTAGGAACACACTATTTTTTCAGACGAATAAAGGTGTGTACTGTTACATGGAGACTCTTAGAGTCGGAAGTAACCCACTCTCCCGCCGAACCTGAGATTAATAACTCGCTAAGTCAAGTTGGTCCGAGAACAAAAGCGCAAATTGAAGCCCGCGAGCGTGTAACATCTGGAATCGAAACCCCAGGGAACCGAGAGTAAGTGTTGCCTTTTTCATCACTCAGAGCCAACAGACTAAGGTTTATGTTTCGTGGAAAGCTCCTAAGTTTGGAAGACGTGTACTTGTCTGGAAGCAAAAGCTAGAATAAAAAATCTTAAGTATCCTAAGTATTAATTCCTGGAATTAAGTACTAAGAAGCTTAAAAGGTGGATTTGCTTCTCAGCACTTCCTCACACGAGGGACACATAACGTGCAACTTAGAACGGTCCTAATTAAAGCTTAAGCCTTGGAGTTCAGGCCATTGGAACCAAGAACTCAAGACATCCAAAGTCACCTGAAAGCAGTTATGCAAACAACAAGCATTTGCAAAAGGCAAAGTAATGTAAAAGCATTCTGGCAAAAGAAGTGAAAAAGAAGTTAAAAGTTATTACAAATCGCCTCGCGGTTAAGGCATTTAGATTGTCCCCACAAATACCAAAACGAGACCAATGGCCCCCAAATAAGAATTAATATTTAAAAAGAAGGAGAGAGATGTTTGAAATTTTGGAATTAGGCCTGGTCTAACGGAAGTTGGGCAGGATCGACTTCAATAGTAGCATCCCCGGAATTGCTAGAATTCTCAGCAGCCGGAGGTTCAGAAGATTCAACCGTTTCCAAAGCTTAAACTTGGGCTAGATATGCCTCTTCTTCTTCCCCGAGAATCTTCAAAACAGTGAGATCTTTCTTCAACAAGTAATGGAACGTGTGAATTAAAAATTGATCCACGCACCGCCTTCGATACTCTTCCGCGGCTTCAGCAGCCTCCTAGAGGGCAACCCTCGTTTTCTCTTCATTTTTGCATTGGGTCTTGAGGGCTAATCTTTGGGACTGCTTGATGAGGTTGGGATAAGAAAATGCTAAGTGACACCTGAGTGATCCTTTGACATTCTTGTCTACTGTAGCAGCACCCATGAGTGACACCTGTTTAGATCAGATAGGTCACCCATTGGACGCCTCCGCCCAAAAGGTAGCATCTTGTCGTGGGTCTTAATGTCGTGTATTTAATGTATTTATCCCAATAGTTGGCCCATCTTTGCACAAAAAACCTAGCGGGTCACAGGTATGCCCGAACCCGAGTTTAAGCTTATATATACCCCTCTTACTCTTCACGTAAGGGGGAGGAGAAAAAAACACTTTTGAGAAATCCTCTTTAAGCTTTCTTCCTCACTAAGAGAAACTTAGAAGGGAAGATATTATAGTAAGAGCTAGAGTTCTTCAAGCTGTAAAACTTTACTTGTAATACATTCAAATCCTCTAAAGGCCAATACATTGAATCATGGACTTGGAATCTTTACTCTCGAACCACGTAAAAATGTCCATCTCAATTATTTAATTTCTCATTTAATTTTTTGAGCTCTTATTTAATCTCGTTTTCAAAAATCTCGGTAAACACATACTATAAATGATGATTGTACTTTTCTAATTTTTAATCTCTTGTAGATTTATTATTGCATTTTTTTATTATATGTAATATTCATGGTTATTCTTTTTCACTTTCTTGAATAGGCTCAAAAATGGTGAAAGATGTTGATGAAATACTATCTTCAGTTCGCAAATTATGCAGTCTCTTGATTATGGTCCCAGGTTGGAGATCTCTAATTATTTTCTTGTCTTTGTTGTATATTTGTATTTCATGTATTATAAACATTTGAATGAGCCAAAGCTCGCCAATTTCGAAACAAATAGAACACTAATTTCCGTTAAGATGTTTCAAAATTGGTGTACTTACTTGAGGTCTTGATTAACCTACGCAACTGATAAAAAACCATACATAGAATACTTGAGTACTTGGAAAAGATGAATATGAGGAGAAAGGCCTTATTTTGGTAGATGAAATGGCACTTGAAAAATGAAAACAAGTTTATGGTTGGTTGTATTTCTTTTTGTGTACTAGAGTTTGGTGCGAACACCTGCTTAAGTATTCGTTTTCTGATTATTTA
The DNA here is from genome assembly GCF_029168945.1 of Cannabis sativa. Classification (NCBI taxonomy): domain Eukaryota; kingdom Viridiplantae; phylum Streptophyta; class Magnoliopsida; order Rosales; family Cannabaceae; genus Cannabis; species Cannabis sativa. The sequence continues at coordinate 30,357,682 of NC_083606.1, forward strand.
CTTTTCTACCAATGTGAAGGTAACCCTGAGATTGGAGCTACTTACTTCCTCAAAACCATTTTATCACTTATGAACTCTCAGTCATGGTAAGTTTCCTTCCCAAAATTTTATCATTAAAATTTTGTCTTTGGATTTTTCAACAAGTTTTTCTGTAGTTCTTATGATGATGTTCTTCAGTTATCTATAAATGATATAGGGTGAAACCAAAAATCAAGGGAAAGATTCTGTGCTCGCTAGTGTCACTGTCTGCATCCCTATCTCAAAATAAGCTTCCTTACAGTGCTGATTGTGGGAAGGTAAATTTTCCGTAGTAGTTCATAAATTGAAAGTATTGTTTTTTTTCTCTCAAATGAAAAGTATTGTTTATAGTGAGACCAACCCATGTTTTAATTCATTATATATCAGAACTAAAATAACTCTACTTAATGACAATCATTCTGCAAATAAAGAACCCTTCTGATGCGTGCTTGTACAAAATATCTCATTGTTGGTACTGTTCTCCAATCTTATTGATTATTCAGGTTCTAGGAAATGATTGCTTATTCTATGGCGATTTATCTTATACACATGAACTTCTGTCATTGTCTAAGCTGATTCTGCAAGACTTGGTTGATTCCGTTCAGCAAGAACCGTCGTTGGTAAATATTACCTATCTATATTTATCAGTCTATATAAATTATATTCTTAATTTATATGACCTTATATATTGTAGTTGTAATAGGCACATCATACCCGTTCTTAGAAATTCTAAATAATTTACGGTGTCGAAATAAAATTTAAAATAGATTGTTGCACGTAAAAAATAAGACAGACACGTGCAACTGATTGTTTGAATTCTTTTTTTATTTATTGTTTATTTATTTTTTTGAATTCTGTTTTTAACACTATAAATTATTAGAATTGTTCGAAAACAGACAAAATGCTTAGTATAACTATAGTGTACACAATAAAAAAATATTGGTTTATAATTTCTTTATATACCAAAAACAGGAAATGCCTTTAGGGGCAAAAGTTTTGGATGCCCCTACCTAAAAATTTTCATATATATAATATTTATATAAATACAAACTTATATATGACATCAATGCCTTTGTGTTTCCAAAATTCTACTTGTTTTTTTTTGTGCTGTTTATGATATGATGCTGCTGACCAAAATTAAGGTTCCTCGTGGAAACCTGGCACTAGAAGCTTGCAACTGCATTGGATCATCTTTCAACGTAAGGACCGCAGAAAGACCTCTCAAATATCTATATATTCTTTTGTTGATGATCTTTCTTACACAAATCATTTAACAGTCCTGTTCAGTATCCACACTAGTCTATGTTTAAACCTCTTCTTAAGGATGATTTTTTAAATCTTCATTTGAGAAGATTATCATGATGAGATGTTTCCTTGTCACTATTTTAAATTATTGAACTAGTGCTTGATATGCTTGTTGCTCTGCATTCCTATGCAATATATAATTATATTGGGGTCATATTTATGCAGCCAAGTCCAGAAATATCTGCAATATGCTTCAAACTGATGGAAACTGCGAAGTCATGTTTGAGCAGGAGAGATGTATATTTACAGTCCACTATCAAATTTTTGGGTAAACGCTTTCCTCCTCTTTCTTCATTTGAGATTTCATCACAGATTTGTGTATGATAAGCATGTAAATGCTAAATTTTATTTGCACCTTCAACCGATTTCCCTTCACTATATTCGTATTGATATAGTTGACCCTTTGGCACTTTTCTCTTACGAGTGCAAAATGAATACATTTACAAACTTCAAAAGTTTGATCAATTACAATTTTTCCTTCTAAGAAGTTGAAAGTTCTCTTAATTAGTTAAGAGAAGATAAAAGTAAGTCTCTTGATTTGGGAGGAATTGCTAAAACTATATTTGTATGTTTCTAGAACTATGCTAATCATTTCATTGGAATATTATGTTCTATAGAATTTTTTAACAATTAATTTGAAAATTAAATTAGTACTCAAATGGCATAGCTGTTTGAGCTACAAAGTAGAAGTAATGTTTAGTTACTTTTTGAATGTTATAATCTAAGAGCATTTTTCTAACTTTTGTAAATTATGTATAGTAAGATTTCAACATTATTTTCTTTTTAATGTTTTAAAAATTTATGTAGATATATAATAATTGACATAATTGGTGAGGCTTAAACTTTGGATATTATTTTTTGATTTTTTATATTTCACGTTCTAAAAGATTGTGTATATGCGTATATTAGTTTGAATTTTATTGTATTTTTGCGTCTTGTTGAAACTTTAATAAGATGATGTAGTTTATTGTGGTGGTGAAATCTTATTATATTGTTTGTATATATATATATATATATATATATTTTTTTTTTTTTTTACTGGAGAAATCATCTCTATTAAAACCAGAAAACCAGAGAAAAAACACAACAGTTCAGCAAATCACATGGCCACAATAGGGACCAAGTCCTTAGCATTTAAAAAACCAGAAAAGGAGTTACCAAACGCCCACTGAGCGAGGTTGTGAGCAACCTGAACACCTGCACGGGGAGTCCACACGATCTGCACCTCAGGGAGATCATCGAGCAACTCCACCAACGCCCAGAAAGAATCAGCCAGCCGCCAATCAGGTGCCCTCTGTGCGTGTAAACCATGCACCAGTAGTTGGCAATCCGAGGCAATAACAACCTGCCTCCATCCCCGGAGATTGCACCACTTCACAGCATAATCAACGCCCACGACTCAGCCTCCAGTGGATGATTTGATTCAAAATTCACAGCCAAAGCCTCCAGCACCATTCCCTCCGAAACCGACGCCACAATCCCAGCTGCAACGTGCATATCTTTGAACGCTGCATCCACCAACAACACCAGATTACCTGTGTAAATCTCAGTCTGATTTTGCTGCAATACATCAGCAATTCTTGGAGATTCCCAAGCGGCTTGAAGGTTGGCAGCAACATTGATCACCTTAGCTAAAATGCCTCGCCAAGTAGGACTAATATGGTCATGAAAGGCATTGTTGCGAGCAGTCCACAGCGCATCAAACAAGCAGGTACCAAATCAAACAAACTCACCCAAATCATCTTCATCAGCGCCCTGTAAAAAATCAGGGGATAATAACCACTCCACCATGTTTCGAGGAGAGTCAAAACAAAGTGAATCACTTCTAAGAGCCCAACGACTGGCAAACCACACAGCCTTAGCAAGAGGACACTTAAAAAACAGATGTTGAGCCGAGTCATCCGCGTCACCACAAATTACACATCTAGTATCATTACCAAAAATCCTTTGGAGGCGATTTCCAAAAGGAATTATATCTCTGCAAAGTTTCCAAAGGAACATTTTCAGTCGCTCAGTAATCTGGAGCTTCCAAATCCGATTCCAAATCTGATCAGACTCACCCCAACGACCCTTGATAATAGACTTATACGCTACCCTCGGGGAGAACAACCCATTTGTAGCATCTTTCCACACAAGGAGGTCTTCCTGCGATCTTGGCAAACGCCTTACCAGGTTCAAAGAACTAGCCACACTTGGGACGAACCACCTGTGAACCGATCGAGGTATCCACTCCCCATCCTCACCAAGCAGGGTGGAAACCTTAATTGAATTCTGAACACACAATGGATTGAAGGCAACTCTAGACATATTCCAGTCTAGCCAAGGTATCCAAGGGGAATGCCACAGGTCAACCTTGCTCCCGTCCGCTATAAGCCAGCAAGTTTCATTCCTAATCAAGTCTCTCGTCGCCATGATACCTTTAGCACCAAAGGAGGCATTCTTAGGCACCTTCGAGGTCCAAAAGGTTTGATCCCTATTCCCCCAATACTTGGCTTTAAAAATCTTGCACCATAAAGAGTCTTCCTCATTTGCGAGTTTCCATCCGAGCTTCGCTACCAGAGCAAGATTAATGTCCCCAAACTTCTTGAAATTTAGCCCACCTCTATCCAGAGGCAAGCATAAGGAGGTCCAATCACAGAGAGCCAAAAATCTGTCTTTCGTCTCACTACCCATCCACCAAAACTTCCGGACCGCCTGATCCGTCTCAAGACACGGGGTTTTGGGGATAAGGAAAGTAGCCATAGAATACACCGGGGAACTCTGGGCCTCAGCACGAATCAAAGTAGACCTACCCGCTTGGGAGAGGAGTTTGCACTGCCACCCCTCTATCTTTGAGTAGATCTTTTCCTTGATATACTTCAGATCTTTAATCTTGCTATTCGACTAATTAATCGGATTTTGAATTCTAATTTTTTTTACTTTTAATAATTAATAGGGATTTTTTTTATTTTTACATTTAAAACTAATTTTTTTTTTTGTATTCTTACAAAAATATTTTTAATAAACTTATTTAATTTTAATTTTTTATAATCATTTAATAAAAGAACTATCTTCAAATTTTACAGTAAATAAAAGATCCGTTCTCATCATCGTATTTCACATGTAGTCACTAAAGTAGAATTTTGATAGAAAACATAAAATTCAATAAAATTAAGTTAATACAATAAAAAGAATAGCATCTACGGGAAGTTATATATATATGTAAGATAATTTTATAATTTACTTTAATAAATTACTTGATAAATTCCTACGAAAAAATTTGACAATTTACAAATACTATTTATGATTAAGAGTTATTTATTTTATTTTTATTTTTTAAAAAAAGTTAATAATCATATAACATAAATTTAAAGTATCTCTAAAAACATATAACTATATTGTTTTACCTCAACATTCAGAATTTAAAATAAATAATATTAACTATAAGAATATCTTAAAGAGCAACTTTACTAAAGATAGACTACATTAAAATATAAAGGTAAAAGAATTGATACTTTGCCACATAAGAAAACAATAAGAGAAATATGTAGTCCATTACTTCAAATCTATTATCACTACATCATCTCATTGTTATAATAGATCACATAAAATATTCTGATGAAAACCATTATTAACAAAGGAAGAAGAAGACTCGTACTTTTCGAAAAAAACTATAATCACATATTTATTCATTGATAAAAAATGGTGACCATAGAAAATATAATTATCTCACAAAATTTTAAGAGTGGACATATTTGGAATATAGATAAGATGCTTTGGCAAAATTTTAGAGTGATATATATATTTATTATTATTTTTAAAATAATTTTTTTAAACGTAATATATAAGGCAAGTAATGAGGTAGATTTTTTTAAAAAAAATATTATTAATTAATAATATTAAAAAATTAAAAAATAAATAAATATTTATAAATTTAATAAAAAATTTAAAAAAAAGATAGTTAAGGATATAACAAATAATAATATTTAGAAAAAAGTAAAGGTGATGTCACCGCTTTATAATTTACATTTACATAAATATATAGATATTTATAATAAATATCTCTTAGATATATTTAACTCGAATAATTTTTATTGTTTTAATATTAATTTACAAAAACAAAATATCAAACAAATCAAAATAAACCATTTACTTAGTATCTACTAAATTCAAAACCTATATCACTTGAGGATTAAACAAAACATTATTAAAATCAAATTAATAGAAGAAAAAAATTTACTATACAATTCTTTTTTTTTTTTTCAAGTTAAGCTACTATAATGTTATTGATCTAAAAAAATAAAACAAATAGGTATTTTTAAACCATATAGTGAAGAAAAAGAATAAAAAATTTAAAAAATTTACACGAAATTAAAGATCTAAAATATAAAGATAAATGACAAATTTTTATATATATATATATAGGGATATGATTTTGTCCCCTAATGTACTTTCACGGAATGTATTCCGTGGTACATTAGATGGATCTCAGAGTACATTAAATGAGTGTTAGGGTATGTTTTTACTTTTTAACCCTAATTACTCCTAGATTAATCTCAACCGTCAGATCAAATAACTCTCTTATCTGACGGCTGCCGTACATCACGGATTACAATCCGTGAAAGTACAATAACGGGACAAAATCATATCTCTATATATATGGGTATGCTCTTAATGGGTATTACCCATGTATGGGTGTTTTATTCTTGACCATTGGATCAAATATCTAATGGTTGATATTTATAATCATTAATTAAATATTAAAAAAATTAATATTTCCTATTTTGTTATTCTCTATATTTTAAAAATAGATAAAACTATTAATAGAAATAAAAAATTTATAAATGGAATTGTTATTTAAAAAATAAAGCACACTAAAAAACTAACAAACTATTTTTTTTTTAATAAAAATCATTTTAAAGATTAAAAAAAAAAGTGTATATTTATCTTTTTATAAAATTTCTTCAAACTAGAATTCTAAATTGCATTACTGAAAATAAAAAAAAATAATAATTTTAAGCTTTAAACTGTAATACATATAAACTGTATAAGATTTTTTCTAAACCTAAAATCTTTAATTTTATAATAATTAACAATTATTTATATGTTTTTATTTTTTAAAAAATACTTGAGCTTACCAAATCTATAAGAACAAAACCAATGAAGAAAATTTTAACAAAAAAAAAATGAAGGAAGAAAAAAGTGTCATAAACATTATTGAATAATGGCAATTGCCAACACAAGAATTTCAGCACAAAAAATTATATTTGACCCCTAGACAAGATTATTACCTTCCAATCCTAAAAATATCAATAATGAACAACACCTCATTAGTTATTTTAGGAGAATGATGCATGGTAATATAAAAAAAAAAAATCATTGGATGATAATAATATTTCTTCTCTAACAATGATAGCCTAAGTAAGAACTAAGAAATATTGTAGCGTTTTATTTTTAAGAGTATGAATAATATTAAGACAATTGGATTCCACAATCAAGCTCTTATTCTCCTAATAAAATTACACATTAATATACATGTAAATAATTTTTAGTTTTACAATAATAAATTATTAATAAACTCACAATTTCATAAAATAATAAAGTTGTAATTTTAATTAATTTTTAAAAATAATTTATAATTTTTTTTCAAACTATTAATTGTAATTATTATTTCTAATTTTATAAAAAATAATATAATTTTTTTAAAAAAAATAATTGTTAGAAACTTGCCATAAAAAGTTATTAGATTGTTACCTTATTAATTTTTTTAGTTCCCATCAATGGGTATTACCCATTAAGAAGTGTTCTATATATATAAATTATGTAATTTTTGATGCAAAGAAGAAAGAGAAAGAACTATATCCAAAATAGTGACTTCAAAAATAATATATAATTCATGATTTAGAGAGAAAAAAAACTATAAAACACCATATATATATACTAGTATATTGTTACGTGCGATGCACGTATGCTATGTTTTATATTAAGTATTATATTATGAGTTCGGAAGGAAATAAATAAATAATATTTAATTTAGAGAGATTTGAATAATAAATGATAGTTGATGATGAGTATGTGCTTATGGGATCTGCAAATATCAATCAAAGATCTTTGGAAGGAACCAGAGACAAATAGCAGCAAGAACATATTTGACCTGGAAAAACAAATATTACAAAATTAAGAATAAGCGAAGCGTGTGTAAATTAGACAAAGAAGGAACCCTCAATTCTCAAAATAGCACAACAAAAGTAACAAAGAAGTATTAAAGGTGTAAATTTTACCAAAAGCAATGAGAATTAACCACTGATGATGAATGGGTTAATCTTTTATTTTTTGGGTTTAATTATTGAGTTTATTTTTTGAAATTTGAATGAAGCAGTGTAAAAAAATTTCAAAAAATTGTAGTTTGTTAGAGAGATATGTAAGTTAGTCGTAAATATTATTTAATTTTTTAGGTTTAATTATTGGGTTTATTTTTTAAAATTTAAATTTAACCGTGTAAAAAAATTTCAAAAATGGTAGGATTTGTTAGAGAGATATGTGGGTAAGATATTTTTTTTAATTTAAAAAAAGATTGTTTAATTTTTTGGGTTTAATTATTGGGTTTATTTATTTGTTAACGTTTAACGTTAACAGTCTGTTAAAGCTAAATAAAAAAAAAAGAATCGTTAAACCAAGAATTGTCGTTAGATAGACACTTTTAATATATAAAGATATATATCAAAAAAAAATTTCTAGACAGATTATAAAAATTTATAAGAAATAATGATTAAAATTAAATAATGAAAAGAGATTAAATATGGATAATTTAATAATCAATTTACTTGCTTTTTATATTTCTTCCAAATAGTAAAGCAAAAGATTGAGTGAAAAATGATATCGGTGTAACCATCAACTTAACTTAAATATAAATATAATAATAATAATAATAATAATAATAATAAATTGAAGCCAAAAGTTTTTGAGAGATAGACTATGACGGTTATAGATAGTAGTTGAATTTAATGGCTTATGATTATATAAATATATATAAAAAAATTTGTGAGTAGATGGACGAAAAATTTAATATCCAGTTTAGTTTAGGTATATTATTCAGATTTTTAATAGATCTTGAAATTGCAATGAGTTTACATAAATCGATAATCTTTTGAAAGGAATTATCTGGCATCAAAAATAAAGGAAAGATTAAAAAAAAGAAAAACAAAAGAAGAAACTTTTTGAAATTTGGATTTCAGCGACATGTGCTTGTGGTGCAATTATATGGTTTGATGATCAGTAGAGTGCAAACATAGTAGTAATATATTAATATTCTTCTAGCTCAATAATCAGAAAGTTTTACCTTCTCATAACATCAAAATTCAAAAGAACCTTCACTCAACAATAACTGCCAAAAATTAAAATAGAATAGGAAACTCATGTAAAATAGTTATATACTCGTATACATGGCAAGATTGGATGTGAAATTTATTTATTTATTTTTATTTAAATTATATTTTTTTCTTAATTAATATTGATATTTATAAACCTAATTAAATAAAATGGACTAAAAATAAAATTTATACGGTTAGTTCAAGATTTTTTAATAAAATATTAGAAAATAGAAGTTGGTAGTCTTAATTCAATTTTTTTAATAAAATATAAAGAAAAATAATAAAATAAAATTTAAATTATAAAAAAAAAGAGAATTAAGGAGAAAATAGAAAAACCTATTTGAAGTGATTTTAGACAGCAATGTCACTGCTACATTCTTCTCCTTTATATATATAGATCCTTTATATATATATTTATAGGTGCACTCTTAATTGGTAAAATTAGAAAATTTTGAGTTTTTATGCTTAATTTTTCTGTTTAATTAAAAAAAAATCTCTCATTTTTATATCATATGGACTGAGATTGTTCCATCGGTAAAAAAAAAATTTAAAAAAAGTTTTTTAGCAAGAAAAATAAGAAAAGAAAAAGTTGAGTTAAATATTTTTGTATGAATATATTTTTGATATAGTGTAAAAAGAGATATTTTTTTTATATTTTTTTAATTAAGTAGTTGAATTAAGCATAGAAATTCAAATTTGTGATTTCATTATTCGTTATTAGATCAAAATTCGATGGTTTGATATTTTTAAAATTAATATTTATAGTTAAATTTGTTTAGTAACCATTCATGAGTAATACCCATTAAGAATTGTTCTATATATATATAAAGATTTAAAAGAATTACAAATATGTTAGAGGTATTATATTGTACTTATATTCTATAACTAGTAAACATACCGTCGCGCTTCATATGCGGTTATTTATAAAAATTTTAAATTACATATACGAATATTAATTGAATAATTAAATTGTATTAAATAATTTTAAACATATTTTTATGTATAATTTTTTTTAAAAATATAATTATTATAAAAGATGATAAATATTTAAAGAGAACTTTAAAAAAATTTAAAAAAAAACTTCTGCGAGAAAATAATACTCCATCATTAGAGGAAAAGATATATTTATATATATATATATATATATATATATACTAGGGTTTTGTAGCTAAGTCCCCTCCCTAACTCTACAAATATATATTGTCTCATCACAATTGTATACCTTTTGATAATCAGAGAAAATAAACTGCTTCTGATTTAGAGATCTAGGGAGGAAGACTTAGTTGATAGTATTGCACTATCAAATTGGAGTAACTGCTGTGGATCAATCAGAGATAATTGCTATGGATCAATCAGGTACACATACTCAATTATCATATACTATTATTGTGTTCTATGTTATATACAAATAGATCTTGGGTTAATTGTTAATTTATATAACATATATTGCATAGTAAAACACATTAAGTTAATTAAACGTATTCATAAGATCAAATTTTTAACATAATCCAAATATAGAATATAACATGTTTTTTGATGTGAAGGTTAAACATAACAAATGGCATAGCTTAGTCTCTGTATAACACAATAACGATGTGAGTTCATTAATTTTGATAGAAACAATGCAGATTTGAAAAGATTTAATAAGAAGACAAAAATTCCAAAATGTTAGAAAATGAAAAATTAATCTTAAAAATTGGGGTATGATTTACGAATAAAAAGAAAATCTAATTGGATCAGAACCTGAAATTTGGGGACGATTTTTTTTAAGGTTCAATTTATTTTATATATATATATTTTTAATTTCTAGAGTTATAGTTGTGATTATATATAGAGTTGAAATATGCTAAATATCAGTTCAAATATTAATAGGATTTGTTTTATTATTATTTTATCATATATAAATAATATTTTATTATTTTATTAAATAAAAATAAAAAGTCACCCATGAATTTCTCATAAACCAAGAATTTTAGTTATATAGACACACTTTATATAGAATAGATATATATAGAGTTTAGTAAATAATAAAAAATAATTATTTTTTAAATATTTAATTAAAAAATGTAAAAAAAAGTATCACATAATTTGAAAAAAATAATCATGTTGTTTGATAGATTTTAAAGTTATGGATATTTGGTTTTTTTTTTTTTTTTAAAAAAAAAAATATGGTTTCAAGAATTTCAAAGTTATGTGATATCTTAATTTAAAAGAAAAAAAAATGTAAAAGAAAAATTATTGATAATAATATATGTATATAAAGATATAAGAAATTACATAATTTAAAAAGGAAAAAAATTGTGTGATTTGAATGTTAGAGATTTTATAACAATGGAAGAAAATTAAGATATATTACAACTCTATTATAAAATAATACAAGGATTAACAAAGAGATTCAAGAAATGTTACCACACATAATATACAATATATATATACACTATATGTATTATATATAAGAAAGGTAGAAGAAGAAGATTACATCACATCTAATATAATATATGTATATATATAGCAAGAGAATAACATATATGTATACACTCACTCACAACCTTGAGTGTACATTAGTGGGGATCACCATGACTTGAACAAGGTATTATACCTTTGTCCAAAAGCTTATTTCCCCTATCTCTAAGCACTAAGGGAACTCTCTAGGAAATAGCTTTGGGAATTATCAAGCTTTTTAGAGTTTTCTAGCAAAGTGTTTTCTTGATAGAAAACTTGATCTCTCTCTCTCTCTCTCTCTCTCTCTCTCTCTCTCTCTCTCTCTCTCTCTCTCTCTCTCTCTCTCTCTCTCTCTCTCTCTCTCTCTCTCAAATGAGCACCAAAGACCTCCTTTTATAATGTATAGGTGATCACTTAGAATTCAAATACACAACACCTCATTTCACTCATATAAATGAGTATTTATATAGTTTGTAACAACTATATTTCATAACATTTGAATTTCATCATCAATTGTGTAACAACCCTTTTATTACACTAATAATGTGTGATCAATACATGAGTTACAAATGATAACAAATTGTAACTCCTCTCCATGTAGGTTAAAATTATAGGTTACACATTTATTTATCATACACTTAATATATATTATTCACATAATAATATATATTACCACATTTTAATCTACATATTATTATATTAAAAATAATATAACAATCCCTCACTAGATTAAAATGTGTGACACACTTGTAACATTTATTTAGTCAATCAAAATAATAATATACATATCTATACATATATTATTCTCTAGTTATATATATACATATATTATATTACATGTGTTGTATCTTCTTCTTCTACCTTTCATCTATATATATGTATGTGATATATATGTGTATTGTAACATATATTTAATCAATCTCTTTTATTGTCCTTGTATTATTTTTACAATTGAGTTGTATATATCTTGATTTATCTTCTATTGTAATATAATCTCTAACATTGAAAGATTAAAAAAAATAAATCGTGGGTTTTTTTTTTTAAAAAAAAAAATAACAAAAATGTGTGAGTTATTATTTTTTAAAATAGCTAATAAAAAATTAAAAAAAAACCTATCTATGTTGTAATTATATAAATATAAATTATAAAACCTATTAAAACTAACCTATCTATGTTGTAATTTCAGCAACAATAACATCAAGAGATCAATCTAAAACCTGCAATTAATTGACAACATGAACAACAATAACACCCACAAAACAGTTAGCAACAAAATGAATCAAATCAGAATTAAACAAGAAGAATAACAACACGATTTATCTTGGTTCCGATCCTAGAGATCAGTTCGATCCTTGGTCATACTCTAGCTGAGAAAACATCATCAATCCTTCATTAACATGTAGAATAAGAGAGTATCAATACAAGCACCAATCCAAGAGCAATCACAGCTCTGCAACACTTGAGAAACACCCTTGAGAAACAGTCGCGATTTCTCTAATCCTACCTGTAAGAACCATTATTTTCTGTAGTGACAAATTATGTCCAGTTGCATTCCAGTTGCGTCTGGGACTCGTAGTGTTTTGTCTGGAGTTCGTACTGTTAGTGTTAGTCCACGTCAGCAAAGATATTTTAGGTTTTAATTGTTCAGATGGTAACAGCTGTCTATTTCGGGTTTGTTGGTTTAGCTGGGTATAAATACGATTTATGGGTATTTTGTTGACGAACTTTTTGATCGGAGATTAGGGATTACGTTTCTTTCTTCTTGTTTCTTCTTTATGTTCCATGGCAGGTGATCTTTGAGCTTGGAGGTATTACTCCATAGTTGCAGATCAAAGCTTGAAGATGTTGAGTTCAGACTGAAGGGATTTCAGTATCATCTTCATCACCACATCTGAAGGGAGTTCAGATTGGAGAAGTGTTGAAGAGAGCTCATCATTTACACAAGGGGATCTTGTGTCTCCAATCAAGGGTCTTGGTTGGTATGGGTATAGATTCACTATATTTTGTAAAAGAGTGTATTGTTTACAATATTGTTGGTTTTTGTAAGATACATCTTTGAATATAGTGAAAGGTATTACCCTGGTTCGGGGAACCCAAGCACTAGCCGCCTAGAATGAGTTTCTAGGGCAGGTGAAGCTTGTAAAATTCTGGTGTTGAATCTTTGATTTTGTTCTTTTTATATTCAAGCTTAAATCAAGATAAAATCAATCTAAATATGAAAAAGATAGGTTAGACAAGAACTTGGGACTTTCAATTGGTATCAGAGCCAGCTATTTCTGTTAGAAATATTGATCCTTAGAGTTCTTGCAAGATTCGTTGTACTGAAATTCATTGTTGCTGCAATTCTTGATTTTTCTGCATTTTTTCCTTTCTGCAACACCTAGTTGGAACTAACTCCCTCTCCAGACACGACTCTGGGAGTATACTGCTCTCTATCTTTGTTTTGTTTTTCCTTGATTCGTACAGGAATGGAGATGTTCAGAGAAGGAGGGTCCATATCACGACCCCCAATGCTGGAAGGTGCCAATTACCCATACTGAAAAACCAAAATGCGAGCATTCTTGAGGGCGGTGAATGAAAGAGTTTGGATGGCCATAGAAGATGGTTGGACATGCCCAACGGTGATGGATAATGGTGTCACCAAACCAAAACATATGAGCTTGTGGACTCCAGATGAGATGGAGAGGGCCAATTTTAATTTGAAGGCCATGCATGCTCTATTCAATGCAGTGTCCATAACTCAATTGAAGGTCATTGCAAACTGTGAGATGGCCAAAGAGGCTTGGAAAAAACTACGAATTAAAAATGAAGGAACGGATGCTGTAAAGAAATCCCGTCTTCGTGCTTTGGCAAAAGCATTTGAAGATTTATCAATGGAGGAAGAAGAAACGGTGGCTGAGTTCCATGCTAAATTGTGTGACATATCAAATGAATCTTATGCTTTGGGAAAGACTTATTCAAATGCAAAGCTGGTTCGTAAAGTCCTTGGAGTTCTACCTAGGAGATTTATGTCTAAAGTAACCTCCATTGAAGAAATGAGAAACGTGAAGGAACTGGATCTTGATGAACTGATTGGATCCTTGCAGAATTATGAAATGTCATTAACAAGGTGGAAGAAAGAAAAAAAGAAGAAGGATGTGAACAAAGAAAAAGGGGACAACAATATTGCGTTCATTCACAAAGAAGAAAAGAAGTCTATCCCAGATTTGTCTGCTGGTTTCTCAGATGAAGCTGTAGATTTGCTGACCAAGAACTATGCAAAATTCTTGAAAAAGAAGTACAAGAAACTGTGTTCTGAGGGTAAGGAAAATGCTTCCAAAAGAAATCCTCTTGGGAACTTCTGGCATGGTCAGCAACCCAGTGACAATAAGAGCATGGGCATTCAGTGCAGACAATGTGATGGGTTCGGACACATTCAGGTCGAGTGTGCCAACACTCTCAAAAAGAAGAAAGCCCTTGTTGCCACCTGGAGCGATAGTGACGAAGAAAAAGACTCTATTGCAAGCAAAAGTTCTAATGAGGATAAACAGGTAGTGGCTTTCATGGCTCAAAGTCATCAGTCTGTTGAATCTGAGGATGATGGAGTCTCCACTGTGTCTGAAGTCGACAGTAATGGAAGACAAAATGCATATGAAGAAATGTTTGCTCAGTGGGAATATATGACCAAGCAGATTAGAGGTCTGAATAGTGCCAAGGAGCAGATAGAGTCTGAAAAGTCAAGCTGGAGGACACCGTTAAGAATCTCAACAAACGTCTTGATGAGAAGGACAATGAGATCTACAAGCTTTCAGCTGAACTCATAAGAGCTAAACAGACTTTAGAGTTTATCCCTCCAGGAACGGCTGCCATCAATCAAACTCTTCAACTTTAAAAACCTTATGGTGATCGAACCTCTATTGAATACAAGATGTTGTATAAGCAAGGAGATAACTTGGGGGAAGAAGAGTCCACTACACTAGTGATCAACCTGGACAAAAAGGCTGACAAGCAATCATCACTTCCCTCGACACCTGAATCCTCAGACCCCACTAGAAAATTCCATGTTCCATCTGGACCTACCAAGGTGAAGTTAGAAGGAAGAAGAATTGCCACGGAGAATATATCTCAGATGGAGAGATTCATCCCAGTGTGTCACTTCTGTAACAGGAGGGGTCATATTCGACCCAGATGCTATAAGCTGCAGAACTACTTGAAAGCTATGATCAATCGACCTAAGAGTTTTCAAAAACCCAATAAAACTCGAAAGGAAGGATCTCAAAGTGAGTGGAGATTGAGGGGTGATCGTGAATTGAATGTTGGGTTGGTGGCTCAAGTTTTGCTGTCTGCATTTCTGGAAGGACAGTGGTACTTGGATAGTGGTTGCTCTCGACACATGACTGGCAACAAGAAATTGTTAGTCAATTACAAAGAAGCAAAGGAGGGAGCTGTCACTTTTGGTGATGGAAATAAGGGCCAGATTATTGGGAAAAGAGACTTGGTGATGAGTAGAGCTGCACCTCTTACTGAAGTACTGTATGTGAAAGGGCTCAAGGCAAATCTGATAAGCATCAGTCAACTTTGTGATGCAAATTACACTGTAAATTTTTCTAAAACTCATTGTTTAGTTTCATTTGATGAATGCTCAGTCTTAACAGGGAAGAGATCTAGTGATGGTAGTTATTTGTTGGACAATGTTGTCATATGTAATAGTGCATCATTGGATAAATCTGATATTGGAGACTTTACTGCTATTCCAAAAGTTTTAACCAAAAGAAATAAGAGTGTTAAATCATCACCTCGTCTTTCAAGAGCTCATTCACTATTATTAGTGCTATGGTATGGTCTTCTAAACCTTATATTGTTGAATCTTGGGTTTAAACAAAGAAAGGATGATGTTTTTGTCCTAATGTATGCTGGTTTTGATCATGTTGTACATCGTACTCCCTTGCTTCAAAAGAAATATGATACACACATGATATGTTGTCTAGTGTTCCTCATTGCTTGTTTATGTGTCATCATGTGTGATAATGAAAGTTCCACAAACATTCCTCAAAATGCATGTTGACTCAAAATATATAGATAACGGATATCATTTTTTAGAATTGGTTGAGTAAAAATACATTGGATAATCACATATTATTCTTGATGCTCTCTTGGATTTTTGTTTAATAAAGCCTTGAATTCTCGTATTAATGTGTGCAACTTGGGAAGTTTTTTTTATGTGTTCTATCTTATTAATTCGTTGTGGTATATGATCATTATCTTTCTCAGTTTGTTCAGCTAAGCCTTGATTGCTATCATTTTTTTCTATGAGGCACTTCATGTCCCATCTACAGGTTCTCCAGTTCTATCGAGGAAGCTCTAAATAGGTAAATTTTTCAGGATCTTTTGAACCTTTATTTTTCCCAGCTAAAAAGGCTACCTCTTTTAGATGCAATGGGAAGAGCTCTCTTTAGTCCATTTACTAATAAGTAGTATGCTCCTTCTATATTAGTATTTCTGATGAAAAGAGGACGGCTACATCTCTGAGGGAGAGTGAAAGCCGTAGCTGGTTGCAAAAGAAAGAGCCAGAGTGTCTAAAGATAGAAAAGGCAGAAAAAAATAGGCAGCTTAATAAAAAATTGTGAGAGTGAGCCAATGTTCTCACTTGAGGTCACTAGCACACACCGAAGAAAAATCTTGGTTCAAAATCCTGTAAAAAAATTCCTTGTTTATTGTCTTTCTCAAGTGTGTGTGAATATGTGGATTGGTAGAAGTTGTCTCATCTTTTTATTATGGCTCATTGTGAAGTTGAATGAATTTGTTCTTTGCTCAAATGATCATTGCTCACTTGTTAATTGATTAGGCCACTCATTGTGTTTCCTCTTTACAAGTTGAACATGTTAATTCTTGAGATATATCATTTGGCATGTTTTTGATTGAAATAAAAATAAATCTCATTTGTAGCATCATTCGTAATATTGTGGTGATCTGATTGTTTTGCTTAGTCAATCTCTCATTTTTTTTTATATCTAATATCCATATGTTTTAGGTCATGTTGTGAGATGGTTTGACTTTCTTCTTTAATGTTGTAATAGATACTTTGGAATTTCTTTGCAATGAGGAGTTTATGTTGCATTTTCTGTCGCCATTCAGGGGGAGCTCTTTGTTAAACTTCTTATTTTCTTAGGGGGAGAATTTGGTTTAGGACAATATTATTGACATGGATTATGCTCAATGAAGGGGGAGAAATACTTGCATTTGCTGTTTGCTTTTCTGTTTGTTTAGACTCTGTAATATTTTGATGGTTGCTTTGTTTTGCACTGGTATTGTTGTCATTGACCATAATTTGTCAAGGGGGAGATTGTAAGAACCATTATTTTCTGTAGTGACAAATTATGTCCAGTTGCATTCCAGTTGCGTCTGGGACTCGTAGTGTTTTGTCTGGAGTTCGTACTGTTAGTGTTAGTCCACGTCAGCAAAGATATTTTAGGTTTTAATTGTTCAGATGGTAACAGCTGTCTATTTCGGGTTTGTTGGTTTAGCTGGGTATAAATACGATTTCTGGGTATTTTGTTGACGAACTTTTTGGTCGGAGATTAGGGATTACGTTTCTTTCTTCTTGTTTCTTCTTTATGTTCCATGGCAGGTGATCTTTGAGCTTGGAGGTATTACTCCATAGTTGCAGATCAAAGCTTGAAGATGTTGAGTTCAGACTGAAGGGATTTCAGTATCATCTTCATCACCACATCTGAAGGGAGTTCATATTGGAGAAGTGTTGAAGAGAGCTCATCATTTACACAAGGGGATCTTGTGTCTCCAATCAAGGGTCTTGGTTGGTATGGGTATATATTCACTGTATTTTGTAAAAGAGTGTATTGTTTACAATATTGTTGGTTTTTGTAAGATACATCTTTGAATATAGTGAAAGGTATTACCCTGGTTCGGGGAACCCAAGCACTAGCCGCCTAGAATGAGTTTCTAGGGCAGGTGAAGCTTGTAAAATTCTGGTGTTGAATCTTTGATTTTGTTCTTTTTATATTCAAGCTTAAATCAAGATAAAATCAATCTAAATATGAAAAAGATAGGTTAGACAAGAACTTGGGGCTTTCACTACCCTAGTACACCCTCTGTTCTTCACCCCTTCAAGAACATGGTTTTACAGCTTAGAACACTAAGCAATCTCTCTCTAAATTCTCTCTTTTATTCTTACTATCAATAGTGAAAAGAGTAGTCTATATATAGTTGTAACTCACACCAGGAAAAATAGGTACATAACAGGTGCCAACTAACTAACTAACACACTAGAAAGTTAGTTAAGTTAATTGGTGTAGGTGAGTTAGTTCAAAAGTTGGTTTAAAGGATCAACTTCCACAAATTTCCACCTTCATTCTCTAAAGCAAACTACTTGTAATCTTTTCACAGAAGCCTTGATGATGTTGATATCTCAAAATGTTCAGCAAGAACTAATGTTTAGCAAACTGAGAGAATGCATCAGTTTGTTGAATGTGAGAACCTTAGTTCCCATGTCAACAGGGTTGTCACTTGTGTGCACCTTTTTCAATTTCAAAACCTTGTCCTCAATCTTCTCTCAAATCCAATACAGTCTAATGTCAATGTGCTTGCTGTTCTCCTGGTATATAGGATTCTTACATAGGTTAATTGATGACAGACTATCAGAATAGATTGTCCCTTTGTCTTTGAGTAGATACAGCTCTTGTAGTATTCCCTGTAACCAAATAACTTCCTTGAAAGCTTCAGTGGTGGCCATGAATTCAGATTCAGTAGTTGACAATGCCACCACTGGTTGTTGTTGTGATTTCCAACATATGCAGCTTTTGTTGACCATGAACACATATGCAGTAGTAGATCTTTGATTGTCCTTGTTTGATGCATAATCAGCATCAACATAGCCTTCTAACCTCACATTAGATGTATCCTTTTGATAAATCATACCATACTTGATTGTACCTTTCAAGTATCTAATCAGCCACTTCACTACATTCCAGTATTCTAACCTAGGATTTGCCATAAACCTACTTAGTACACTCAGAGAGTGAGCTATATTAGGCCTAGTACTGACCATGATATACATTAGGCAACCAACAGCCATAGCATAGGGTACACCTTTCATACTTTCTCTCTTTGTAGCAGTTTTAGGGCAACATTCATTAGACAATTTGAAATGCCCAACAAGTGGCACAACAGTGGCCTTGGATGAATCCAAGTTGAACTTCTTGATCACTTTCTCAAGATAGCTTCTCTGAGATATTATTAATCTTCCTTCTTGCTTACTCCTTATGACTTCAATCCCCAAAATTTTCTTGACTGCTCCCAAGTCCTTCATTTCAAATTCAGAGTTAAGTTTGTTCTTAATGGCTCGAATTTCAGCCTTGTCTTTGCTATGATCATCATATCATCAACATATAGTAATAGGTACACAACCTTAGGTGTCCCAATTTCCTTGTAATAGAGACAAGAGTCAAATTTTGACCTTGAAGAACTAACACTTTGAACAAACTGGTTGAACCTTTGATTCCACTATCTGGGTGATTGTTTCAACCCATACAGTGATTTTTTAAGCAAGCAAACCAGAACAGTTTTGCCATTTTCTACCTGAAAACCAGGTGGTTGCTCCATGAAAATCTCTTCATCCAGAAAACAATTTAGGAAGGCAGTTTTGACATCTAACTGCTCAACCTCCAAGTCATTATGTGTAGCAATGGCTAACATCATCCTTATAGTTTTGTATTTCTCAACATGTGAGAAGATATCTGTGTAATCTACCCCCTCAACCTGTGTGAACCCCTTAGCTACCAATCTAACTTTGTTCTAGGTGGCTCACCTTCTGTCATTCCCTCTTTTTCTTTAAACAACCATTTACAGGAGACAACTTTCTTGTCTTGTGGCCTAGGCACCAAAATCCAAGTCGTGTTCTTCTTCAAGGACATCATTTCTTATACCATAGCAGCAAGCCACTTTTTCTTTGATTTGCATGCAATAGCTTCTTCATAGGTAGTTGGTTCAGGTTCATTCTCAAATTGAACCACAGCCAAGGCATAGGCTATCAAATCAACCTCAGCATACCTACTGGGGGCCTAATCTCTCTTCTTGTCCTGTCTCTAGCCAATTGGTAGTTGGTCAAATCTTGTTGATCATCCTGACTAGTTTCTAGAGATTCCACCTCAGATGTGCTTGCATCAAGTTCTTCCACAGCACCCTGTGTTTCCACCTCAGTAGATGTCGTTGCTTCTGGTGTGTGTCCCTAGATATAATGATCTTAGCCTTTCCATTTTCAATATGACATAGTCTATAACCTTTAACACCCTTAGGATATCCAAGAAAGAAACATTTAATGGCCCTAGGTTCTAATTTATCAAGTTTCTAGTGTGCATATGTTGGAAGTTATTTTACCAGGATCTTAGATCTACTCACAAGTATGTTGATTTAACAACCTAAATATGAACTTCTAAAACGATATGAAATTAAACACATAAGAGTATCAGAAATCTTACAGTGATTGCAGCGGAATATATGTCTCCTCCCACTCAGATCTCTAACCCTTGATTCCTTTCTGTAGCAGAGTATAATCAAGATCTGAGCCCGATAGTCCTTCTTTGTTGTCTCTGAAATCAACACAGCCTTCCTCACTATGATTGAGGTATTACTTGATGTGTGTGGGCACTACTCTAGCACTCATACATTTCGAAACAGTGAAGGAATAGAGAGAGAGAGGGTGGCGGCTCAGAGAGAATTTTCTAAGAGAAAATTCTTTCAGAATAATGTTGTGAAAAGGTTGTACAGTTGTGTGTAACTCTGAAGCATTTGCCTTCTATTTATAGAAGACCACCAAGGGCTATGATTGACATTTTGAATTGAGAAAATCAAAGGGAAAAGGAAGGTAAGTGGTCGGCCTAGGCAATGTGGAAACAAGGCTTGCCACTTTTCCAACTTTCCTTTTCCTACACTTGATACTTTCCCTTTTTGTGAAAAATTGCCAATTCCATTGTTCAATCATATTAATGATAAATCTAATTATTTAATAATTAAAAAATAATTATCAAATAATATATTATCATTTATTTTATTAATAATGAAACTAATTAAAGTTTCCTAATTAATAAATATGCCCTTCAAAATCTCTATTTACTGTTTTGCCCTTAATAAGTGCTAAATTCTCAAACTGACAAGTCTATCTTGAGAATTTTTAATTGATTAATTAAAAATCAATTAAATGAGTCTTACAAGTAATATCATCTCAACTAGTGAGGGGACCATGGGTCTATATATCCGAGCTTCCAATAAGCAGATCTAGAATTTACCACTTAAATTCACTGACTTATTAATTCTTCGTTGAATCCACACATAGAACTCAGAATTGCACTCTCAGTATATAGAATGCTCTATATGTTCTACCATATAGACACATTATTAGTTATCCATTGTTATAATCCTAATGTGATCAATGATCCTCTATATGGATGATCTACACTGTAAAGGGACTTAAATTACCGTAACACCCTACAATGTATTTTATCCTTAAAACACTTAACCCTGTATAAATGATATTTCAACTAAGTGAAATGAGTACTCAATCATTTATCTCGTTTGGTTAAGCTCAAAGGAAATCACCCTTTGCTTACTATTCGCCAGATAGAAGCTATAGATTCCATATTTATGTTAGCGCTCCCACTCAATCGCACTACCGTGTTCCCAAAATGTATGTATTGCCCAGACTAAAGTTTTAGGCTTAACTAACAAATCAAAGAACACGAATAATACTCTTGAAATTAAGCCTAACCATATCAGGATTTAGATCATGTGATCTAGGATCAACTTATGATATTGAATTGAATAGATGTTTACGGTAAGTTTCAAAATCTAATTCAAAGTTCAATATCGGTCCATTCCAATGCATACTCCATGCATCCAACCTGAGCTTTACTTTAACCTATGTTCTGGAAAGAACATAACATTTCTCCAAATGTAAGTAAACTCTGTTGTAGATTGTCATATCAGTGAAACCCAGTGTTCTGATAAATCTAGGAATACTTTATTCACATAGTCATGTTTATTTTCTACTGTGTTGACAACACAATAAACATGTTCAAGTATGTGAAAGGGGTTTGGATGAATTTATAAATCAAATAGACAAGCAATTGATTAAGTGAACCAAAACATACACAAGTGAATGAAAAATTACTTCTGTTACTTTATTGATATTGAATAATCTGGATTACATTGAAATGGAGTTTTATTTAGGGCATAAACCCAACAGCATATGCAG